>NC_087479.1:2717414-4185747 GCF_036417665.1 Passer domesticus | reverse complement strand
ATCTGAGTTGTTTGGCTTTTTTTTTTTTTAGGTGCTCCTGTGTGATAAGTCTAATGGAATGTTTACATGATTTGCTTGTTTTAATCCTCATGGTTGGCACTGATTCACACAGTCTCAAGGGTTTTTTAATATTTTTTAATGGAAAATGTAGGATTTTTATGATCCCACAACTCATGCTTTTCTGTCAAAACACTGCATGATCCCAAAGGAGGATGCTAATCCTGGTGGTCCTGGTCCCTAATTCTACCAAGATGTTTCCCTGTGCTTGAAGTACAGATAGCACTGCTGCTTTCAGGGGGGGTGTTCACAGCACACAATCTAGAGCAGATACAGATATTTACATTTTCTTCAAGGGCTGCTGCTTCACTCCAGGATCTTCCAAATATGCTTTACAGTAATGTCAGCTCTTTCTCCTCAGCTCTTTGGGTTGTTTTATTTTCTAATAAAATCCTACTAATATTCCATGTTATTAGTGGGAGATAAAGGCCTTCAACAGCACATCACACACTTTCTGCCAATGGAATGGCACTGTGGTTTGCCTTCTAGCTGTCTTTTATCAGAAGATTAATTGGAACATCAAAACCAGCTCTTTATCCATGTAATCTTCCTCTTCCTTTTGCCTGTTTTTCAGCAATATTGCTGTCTGGTTTGCAGTGTCATTTCTGTTCAGTTCTGAACTGGCATTATATTGAAATATTTTGTTACCAGTGAATCCTGTAGTTTTTGGCAAAGAAACAAATCTTCTAAGACTTGGCCCATTGTTTTGTGACTGAATTTGATTGCCTGAAACCCCATATCTTTTCCATGCTGTAACATACTCATAACATACAGGCTGTTTTTAGAAAGTTGTCCCAGAATTCACTGTGGCCTGCATGGCTGGGCACCTCACAGCACTGTTCAGGCTGTGAACATTAATTAAAGATTATTTAAGGACACTAAACTAATGAAGAAAAAAACCCAAAAATCTTTTTCCTGCACCAGTACATTGCTTTTAAGCTTTGGATTTTCTAAAATGACAGTTCTTGGTGTCCTTACAGACAAACATATGTTCTGCAGTGCTTTTCTTCTTGCTTTTCCACCCCATAGAATGCATAGATGTTGAGCACAAAGGTGATATTTAGGGAGGATTTGGATCAGCAAGGGCTTATCTTCAGAATGCAGTAGAAGACAAAAAGAAATAGTCATCTTGTAAAAAGAAGTAATTGTTGTGATTGGTAGTACTGGCTGTGTTGTTCTCTGACTTGGGCAGAAGTTCAGTGATGAGGTGCTTTTGGATTCGGTTCATACTCCATTTTACTGAATTTATACTCTATTTCTAAATTGGTACTTAAATCCTGTTTCTTCAGATGTCCTAACATTTTGTTTCCACTCATTTCTGGCATAGGCATGGCTCTGTCAGTGTCACTGATTTCAAGTCCAGCTGGCGAAGTGGACTGGCTTTTTTAGCCATCATCCAAACCTTGAGGCCAGGTCTGGTTGATCTGGAGAAGGCAAAAGCCAGAAGCAATAAAGAAAACCTGAAAGAGGCTTTCAGAATTGCAGAACTGGAGCTGAATATCCCACGGCTTCTGGAGCCTGAAGGTAAATGATCAGCTTTTTAAAAATCTTTTTGTTGTTATGAGTGAGATTAATGTGATCTATAGGACTGTGCTGAAGTTTGAAATAGAACATTGATGTTTGCTGTAATGCTCAAACCTGAGGTTCTTTATTTTATAACATCAGCTGTACTTAGGGACTGTAGGATTTTTGGTTTGGCAATAATTGCAGGAGAAGAAAGGATATGAAACTTTCCTGTTCATGGGAAAAACTTTTAATTACTTAATCATGCTCTAGTAAAATATTCCCAAGGAAAAAAATGTTCATGACATATTAATTTCTGTCAATGGCATGTTAAGTGAGCTGTTGCAAAATAAACATGTTTATGGTAATGTGTTTTAATAACTGCAGCATAGTGTGTAATTATGTGATCAGGCCTAGAAGGCTGCATAATTATGTAAATGCTGTATTGGCTCTCATAGATGTTGACACTGTGAATCCGGATGAAAAATCAATCATGACTTACGTGGCTCAGTTTTTGCAATACTCCAAGAATTTGCCTGAGTCTGAGGAAGACATGCAGGTATGTTGTCTGAGTTATCACTGAGGCATTTTCAAATGAAAGTGCTTTCTTTGCCCAGGTTATATCTGAGTCAGTAGCACATAGTAGATCCTCTGATTCTGCTGAGAGGACTGGATTGGTTTGAACCTTCTGATGCTCCTGTGTGGTAGAAAAAACTCCATGTCACTGATTTTTTGTTGGTCGTACAGGTGGAATTGCTGTGCAGGTTGCTTTTTTCATTTAATTATTGCAGAGGACATTTTCAAGCTTGGTTGTCTCCATGTGTGCTCTGAAGTCTGTGTAAACATTGGAGGCAAGGCAGACAGATTTGCAGATGCACAAAACAGCCAGCTTTAAATTTAGTGTTTGACACGTAAAGTGGACAGAAATTGCCTCTGACAGATAACACTGACCAGAAACCCACATTTTGTATACTCTATGTTCTCTTATGAGAGTTTAATTGGTGATTCACATACTGATAATCTCCTGCAGTCAGGTCTTTTTTTGATGTCTTCATATATCCAGGTGCCAGGTTTAAAACTTTGTCCCTGCAATGTAATAGTGCCTGACTCAAACTTCATCAAGGTCCCCAGGAATTATTGTTTGTTTTCCAATAGCTTTGAATAGACTTTATCATATGCTCAATGAGTGTTGTTTTATGGCACAATGTAAATTAAAAACAATGCTTGCAAAATGGAAAGATGAAATTTTCTGCTCTAATTCCCAGGAGAAAGTAAGAGAGGCCATGGGCTGGTTGGCTGCACAGGAGAAGAAGTTAGCAAAGCTGCTGGTGGAAACAGAGAATGAAACATACTACCAGAAGTACACAGTAAGTTGCATTTCATATTTAGAAGTTTCTGTGAAAAGAATCTGTTTCTGTGGATGTTTTTCATATTTTTCATCTTCATTGCCTAAACTGAAGCTTTCAAAGAAACTTGGATTATGAGATTGTTAAATCCCTCATATGATAGAAGGAGAAGTAGGCTAAAATTCTCTCTGTTATGAAAAATAGATATGCTGTTACATTTTTGAGTAGAGTTTTTGGAAAGAGTAAAGTAGTGTCTTAATTAATTGACGTAGTTGAAGATTTGGACAAGATTCAAGCACGTAGGCCCTTCAAAGAGTTTCTTATGCTATTTCTGTGCTAATTACACCAGTAGGTTTTACCCAGCTAATGTTATAGAGGAGTAGTTGAATTGCTGGCTCTAGGTTGTGCTGAAGCAAAATTTCCTTTGGCTCATACTGTAGCCAGAGTTTGTGATAAAGTGGCCCATGGGGAACTGTGAGAGGAGGAATTTTCCCTTTCTCTTGCTGGGAGGGGAGAACTGTTTTCTGACTGCATTGACATTATGTTAAATACAGACTTAGGGAATGGCACCTATAATTTCAGACCCAAATATTGCCTGGAGACAAGAATGCCTCTTGCTGTCTTGCCTTTGCATGCATCACGCCCTTTGAAGTTAATGGAACTCATACCAAGGTGTTCACAGGCAGGACTTGGCTCCCTGAGCTTCCATCTGACGTCTTCTGTGAATTACTCTTCTATTCTACCTCTAGGAAATGATGTCATTTATGGAAGCATTTAACCAAGAGAAAATCCCCTTTCTGCCTGTGTTGTCATCAAAAAGGAGTGAAGCTGAGCTGAGTGAAGGCCAGCAGCAGATGAGGGAAGAGTGGGATAAAGTGATGTCTCAGGTCAGAGGCATTTCTCTCTCACTCACCCCACTAGCAGCATGGGCATGTGGGATGGATGAAGAAGCCTAAGTCTACCCAGGAACTCACACTGGGAAAAGTGGGGGGATGATGCATTTATTTGGGATAATAAAAAAGGTTTCACCCTGAACCTGAAGTCCAGACAGTGTGAGTGGCATTCAGTGCCCAAGAGGAGGCAGAAGGTGACTTTTTGTGTGTTACCCTTCTGCTCCTGAGCCTCAAGACTGAAATGTCCCTGGAAAATCCATCTGGTTATCTCGAAGCACTCTTCTAATCAAGGGTTTTGGCCTATTTGTGCTTAAAAGGTTATTTTGGGACACAGTTATGGCTCAGAGCACAGACACTGATCTAGTAGGGCCTGGTTGGTCAGTGCTTTGCCGTGAGGTTGGCTGTGTTGGCTCAAATTGGGAATGCTGGGAATTGCTGTTTTTGCAAGAGATGTTCCCCTATCAGCCCCATGACAGACAGAAAGCTGTTCATCTCTATTTTCCCCGCCTTGTTTTGCAACTAGTTCACTGTAAATTTTCCTGTTGCTGGGCCTTGGGATGGTCACCAGAGGTTATGGGCTGGGAGCAAACCTGGGTTTGAAGTAAATGGGGCTGATTTTAGCTGACTTCACTGGAAACTCTTTTTGTTGAACAGTGACAGGCACGAGGGAGTGGGTTCCTGGGATGCCTTGAGGACCAGCTTATGCAGCTTATATCAGCATCTTGGAGATGGGGAAGAAAATAATAGTGAGAGATTTAATCCACTTGTTTTCCTTTTAAAGATTAACGAGTGGAAGGCGAAACTGGACCAGATGTTGCCCTCCCCTCTGGGCAGCATTGAGGCTTGGCTCCAGGAGGTGGAACGTCTGCAGGCTGAAGATTTGCCTGATTTACAGGACCCATTCAAAGCAATGTCTGCCTTCAGAGAAATAATTGTAATATTTAAGGTATGTTGATCACAAAGGAAATTCTGCTTCAGTTTGACCCAGCAAAGCACTTGTTATGGAATTGCTGTTTGACATTTTGGGAAATGGTGTGCATATGTTTGTCTTCTGAAGATGAAAAGCTCTTCTGAACATACCTTTGAAGAATTATGAGTTTAATTAAATAACTCCATGGGTCTATAAGGCAGGTTTCAGACTTCACTGGGGTGAGATTAGATTTGAATATTGCCTGAATGAGTAAATTATGCTATTCTTTTTTATGTGGTTCCTGCAACTTGTTTGTTTGTTAAGTAATAACACAGGATAATTGCATCTTTATCTTTAAATCTATGCTTAATGCATACCTATTCAGAAAAGCACTTGAGCTTAAGGTTACATTCCAGGGAGTTCAAGAAGTTTGTGTGTTTAAAGTTAAATAGTTCAAGAAGTTTGTGTGTTTAAAGTTAAATATTTGCTGAATCACTCTGTAGTTCCATTCAAGGCAAGGATATTTTGATACCTTTGTACCATGCAAATTATTTATTCTGATCTTCAAATATTTGCACAGATAATATTTTAAACATCCTTTTGAATTTGAAAGTTCTGAAAGGGTATATGTGTTGATGCGTGGCTGGTGATCATAATGCCATACTTGGGATTTTATAAGCAAGTTTGCTGGTTTTGGGACAATCCTTAAAGAGAATTTGAAGGAATGGGCAGTGGAGGTTCTTGCAAGTGACTTAATAACAGCACTCTTTTGTATTGTTTCTAGTCAGTTCCTGATATGAGAGATGGCTTTTTATCTCGTAACAGCTTTGTCAGTCTTCAGCCATTTGACCTAAGATTTTTGTTGTGCAACCTAAGTACTTAAAAGCATTTTTAAGAATAAGATAGAGACTGATGTAATTTCTTAAGGCATTCATTTTTCCCCATTAAACATACAGATAAAATAATGGCATTTCTTCAGAAGAGGAAACACATTAATGCTTAATTTCTGCCAAATCCACTTTTCTTGATAGGAAGACATCCTGCTGAGCATTTTTTCCTCTTTTAGTATGTTGTGTGCATGGATCACATTGGCAAGGTGGTACCTTATACAAATTTTAATTAAGATTTAGGAAATGATCCACCAGTGCTCATAACTGTCTGACTGATACAGTGTTAAGATTACAAAATCCAGTGTTAAAAATCTGTGCACTATTTTTGTGATTGAGAGCTGTCCCAGGATTTAGCCATTTCCATTAACATGCTTTGTGGCAGATTTTATAACATGGAAATGAACTTGTAGCTTTTTATTTTTTTTTAATATGCCACTGAGAAATAGGCTTATCTTCTGTGCAATGCATAGTATGTTTTATTTTCAGGTAGGGAATTTGGTGCTGAGGCACAGCACCCAATGTGCTGTGTTTTATGCCTGTGAAATATTCCCCAATCATGGGACACTGGCCATTGAATGGTTAATTTGATACCCTGTCAGCCTGGTGTTACACACAGATTTATTGAGCAGTCAAATGAACTATGGGGCAGGTGACATAACAGATTTATTCAACAGGTTTTGCAGTCAGTCTTTGCTAAGGGGTAGCAAAGAAAAACTTAACACCCTGAAGCTGTTACAATAATGCTTTTTTCTCCTAATGATAGTGACAGTGCAGAGAAAAACTGATAGCAGGAGTAGTGTAAGGTCTATGGTTCTTATCCTTAAGTAGATGCACAGTGATAAGAGAAATCAGGTATTATTGTCCTAAAAGGTGCACTTTAAAAGGTGATTATGTAAATACTTTTATTGCACTTTAATGACTAAAGACACTGGGAGATTGTCTTGTGCTGACTAGTTTTTAATAGTTCTTTCCCTAACAGCAGGTGAGTTGGAGATTCCCAGATGAAATACTCTAGATCAAAATGAGTGGCTTACTGTATCTTCTTCTCCCCAGGGCTTGATGGATTGTTTTGATTCTCACTTGGACACCCTTCAGTCATTTAAGAATGAAGATGAGAAGAATATGCCACTAGTCTTGCCTGAAAAATTAGAGGAAATGAAAAGAAGGTTGTGATGCTCAAATTCCCTCTACTTCATGTTGTATTCTAGCTCTGTTATAGACTGGCTCTGCTGTTCTGAACAAAGCACATAATTTATCCATACCTTGCAAAAAAAAGAGTATTTTCAACCTAAGCACAGACTGACTGTCAAGTGGAGCAGGCAGGGATCTCTTATTGGTCCAATGAATGTTTAATTGTGTGTACAGAGTAGAGCTCATTAACAGGACCTTTTCAGATGCCCTTTGCTAGTGGGGATAGGAAGCAACCACTAGGGATAGGAAACTTGAATATTTTCAATGTAAAAATTTCCCTGGTGGCAGGGATTCTCTAAACTTTTATTTCCACCATTAAAAGTCACTGTGATCTTTAGCTTGTACTACCCCAAATATCTGTTGGAGAATATTAAAAAAAATGACCAGTGAATCTATACCCATAACCTGAGATGCTTTGAGATACAGGTGGCAGATGCCCCTTTTTTTGACCTTTAAGGTTTTTCATACATTGATCAGACAACATTGACTGCTCAATTGTTGCTGCTTAAAAAAAATGAACTGTTGCTATCTTATCTATAATTCCTGTCATAACAACAAAAACATTTACGTATATGTAATTTTGATTGTTTTAGGATAATATTGTGATACATTAATGCCTTTTGTGCAATGTTTTTTAATAAACTTTTGGAACTATTTTCTGTTTGCAGATTTAGCAATATTCGTTCCACAAACCCCAGCACTTTTCTTGAGTACCACTATGGACTGTGCTCAGCCATTGCCAATGAGGTGAAGTTAAAGCTAAATATCTGGGATGTGAAATATGGGGCAAAAGAGTCTGTGGAATCACTGCTGGAAAATTGGAATGTAAGTTTCAGATATATGTATCACACCCTGATGGCAATTCTTTCCCAGCTCTCTTTGATTCGGTCTTAGGTCATCTGAAGCAATTATAGTTGGTAGAAGCATGGTGGACTGGTGAAATCTGATTTATTCAAAAAAGGGCAGGTAGACTTCCCTAGAAGCTTTCCTTGCCCCCAACATCTTCCATTTTGCTGTGAATGAAATTTCTTTCCTCAGTGTGGAGAAGTAACGCAAGCCATGACTGTGATTTTCTTTCTGTCCTTTTTTATTCTTTATTGTGAAGATTTCTTTCTTTCTAGATTATTTATAGAGCCATCTGTAGCAGCCCTTCCCTAGCTCCAATCCACAGAACCCTCTCTGGGGCAGTTCAATAGTTGCTTTCTTCAAAACCAACCATTATTCACACTGCTGCCTCTTCCTTTTCCCAGCTTCTTCACCTCCTTATGCTTTGTGGTAAATATGAATTGTCTTGTTCTGTTACACTTTATGCTTAGCTCAGTTTCTGGACTCAAGTTCTGAAACTGATGCCACATGTAGGCTTTTAGGAGGGGATGGATTGCCCAACCCCAAACACTGACAAAGGATACTGCATCAAGAGTAGAGGCAGAGGTGAAAATGCTGATGCCTCCAGTTTTTCCCCATCTCAAGTAAATGGGATTCCTTTTGAATTCCATCTTAGTGTACTTTCTTGGAGGATTCTCAGACTGGCAAATCCATAGTTAAATCAGTGGGAATTTCACCAGCCTCAGTACTGTGGAAGGAGGCAACAACAGGTTGTATAAAATAGCAGTTTCCTGAGCAGTGTCAGCCTCACCCTGTGGTGAGATGGTCGTGCAGAGTTAATCTGTGCTGAGTTTGTTGGTGCAGTTGGTTTCATAAATACTTATCATCATGTTGTTTCTACAGTGGTGGCTCAAGGTCTTGCTCAAGCTGATAGAAAGTGGAGCTTTGCCAGGGAGTTTAGGGCTTGTTTAGGGTTTAGGGCCCAGGCTTGTCACAGTCACAAGGGAGGTTGTTTTGTACCCTGCTGGGTAGGACATTTGTAGGAGTGGGGAGTGCTGGAGTGAGATCAGCTCAGACAGAGAGGGGCTGAGGACCAACCCTCACTCCCTGTGCACACACAGTTTCCTCCTCTGCTCCCATTTCTTCCTCTTTCACCCTCTCCATCCCCAGTTTATTTTGATCTGTCAGAAATGAGGCACCTCAATGTTTCTGTGCATGCAGGGAAGCCCACTTTTTGCTTTCCTCACATTTTGGCTTATGTGACTAAATTCTGCCCAACTTGTTCTAGATGCCATTTCTCAGTATTGCCCTGGGGCTGTGACTTTTTGAAGCAAGCAGTCCTGACTCATGCAGGGCTGTGGCTCAGGCAGTGGCATTCAGGTATTCATAGTTCTATTTACTTTGCCCTCTGCACAAGCAGAGTAAAAGAACAAGTTTGTTTCAGACTGAAGGGTGCAGTTGAGTTGCTGGGTGGGCTTTGCTCAGTTTACATTTAACCCGTAGGTTGTAGGTTCACATTGCAAAAAAAAAAGTGTCCCAAGCTATATTTCTTACCCAGTTTTATGTCATTCATTGTTACCATATCAATTACTTTTCACTTTGAGCAGAATTTCATTGAAGAAAAGAAACTTGAAACACAACTAGACATTGCTACTCACATCTGTGAAGACTTGAAAAACATGAGTGGTCCTGACTGGGGTAAGCTCATGCACATAAGTTGATATGAAGATCTCTGTTTTGAAGTAAAGGGCTGCCACCAGTTTTAATTCCATCTACTGTTCCATGTAAACACTGTTTCTGTATAATTAACCTCTCTGTTTCCAAATGTATAACAATAATCCCTATTCCACGTCCTAGCTGGAGATCCTCAAGAAATCAGCAAACTTTTGAAGACAGTGGAGTCAAAGATTTCTGCATGTAAAGAGTATATTTCCAATGTAAACACCACCCTACAGAAAGTCCTGTCCTCCTGGAGTAATTACACAGAAAACATCCACTTACTAAAGACGTGGCTGGAAGAAAACAGAAATGAGGATCCAAAAGAGGTACATGGTTGAATTTCTCTTTGTTTGACATAGATACTTCAAAGCCTCCTGGAAGAAAAACATTAAATCTCACAGTGGCTGCTGTTGTTCCTTTTCTGCTTTTCATTTTGGAAATAAATGTTTGAGAGGGTTCTGCTTAAAATTATTTCAATGCCTCTGTCTAGATCCCTGCTGAGATCCTGGCAAAGAGGAATTCGATTCATGGTTCCTTAAATGAAGCTGGAAACCATCTCATTGAAGTCAGCAAAGAGCAAGTTGGATCAAATATTGCCAAAGAGCTGAAGAAACTGAACAGGAGATGGGCAAAGTTCATCAAGAGGACACACTTTGTGAGTTACAAGTTACTGTTACTGGTTGCCATGCAGCCTTCAAATGAATATTTTCTAGACTTACCAGCTTGCTAATCAATCAAGAGATTGATCAATCTTTCAGCCAACTCAAGGTTGCCAGTTTTAAAGCTTGAGGAACAGAGTACACAGCAGCATCCCATTCTTTGTGACTCAGTTAAATCCTCATTATAGCAGGATGGAAAATGTTCAATTTTTAAATTGAAATCTCAAAACCACTTACAAAAGGAAATCTTATTGCAGAATGAAGCTCTTAATTCAGTGCTCGGGGTGGAAGTAATCAATTTAGCCTGTGTTAAATTTTACAGTATCTGTCTTAGCTGGTAGAAAGTAATTATTGCTGCATAGCTATTTCTAAGGTTGTGCAACTTTTCACCAGCTCACTTGACAGGTTTTTAGGCTGCTGTAAATCCCTATACAACCTGCCTAATGTTATACATATTACAGTCCCTAGAGTGCTTTCACAAGAATGACATTTTCACTCTGCCTGGGAATATTAGATCTCTTAATTTTCTGAGTTCAGCCTTTCATTGACATTTATTAAAGGTACTGCTGTGACAGTAAATGGTGGCAAAAAATTACTGCTACATTTTTGTAGGAGATGAGCTTAGTGAGAATGCAATAAAATCAAAAGAAGCAATCAAAGGGTGAGGGAAATCCAGAGTTTTCTAGAAAAACCCTTTAATAAGAGATGCTACAAGGAAATATATTGAGAAATCAGAAAAGTGAGGTGCAAGAAGCCTATCTAAGGTTTTAAAGACTTCCTGATTTATTTTTGTGGCATTGCTTTGGACATTATGGCTATTACATATTTTTTTTTATACAAAATGCAAGACCAGATGCTTGAGCTCTGGCCTGTGACTGCCAGTACCATTAAAGTCAGCACACTTCCTGATCTTGATTTGACCAGCACCAGCTGCTGTTTTTAGACAATTCCCTGCTGTGGGCTGGGGAATGCTGCAGCCCAGGAGTTTTCTCTGTAGTAGTGTGGCTGCTTGTAGGGATGGGGACAAGGGGACAGAGTGCATGGCACAGGTTGTGCTGTCCCACCTGCCCTCAGGGCTGAGGAACTGAGCCTCACTTGGTTTATTTATCAATATGTTTGGCTTTTATTTCTCCTTTGATCCCTGTTGATTGCTAAAGCTGGAAAGTGCTGGGGAGTGACCCAAGCGGTGACTGTTGGAGGAGGGAAGTGGGGAGATGATGGGATGAACATCTTACCTTGCTCTTTGACAGCTTGGAGAGGAGAGCACAAATGCTGCTGAAAAGACCACAGAGCTTCCAGGGAGCCTGGAGAAAATTGAAGAGCTCCTTGGAGGGGTGGACAGCTGGGCAGCAGAGGTGGGACGTCTGCTTAGCAAGATCAGTCAGGAGGAGACTGTGGAACCTGAGATGGAGGAACATTTGCAGGTGAAAATGCTGCTTAAAATACTTGTTCCTCAGATTCTCATCTTGCAGCATGGGTTTGTGGCTGGGGTAAAATGAGGCATCGTCAGTGAAGCAGAACTTAATGTGGGTTTTGTGCTGGAATACTTGTAAAAGGTCAAGACAGTGCTTCTGCCTTGTTGTTATTTCTCAGGATCACTCCCAGATGAGCTGTCAGTGAATCTTCCACCCTCAGAGTGTCCAGATGACCAGCAGGTGCCAATGAAATGCTGTTGGTGCCACTCATCAGCAGCTTGTTCTTGAGTGATATTAATTACTCCTGTCCAGCACAACACTTGGAGCAGGCCAGAGCTCTGCAAGTTGCTAAATTGAGTCATTCCCCTGGTCATACAGGACTTTTATCATCTACCCTCCAGTGCAGGCAGAAGGTTTGGGACACCTTGGCTGTATTCAAGGCTTACCCATCAAAAACTGGGATACTTGGAAGTATTTTCAGCAGCACGTGGGGTAATTTGGGAATCTCATCTTAAAGGCAGTTGTTCTAAATATCCACAAAGAGCACAAATTAACTTCTAACAGTAAATTCCACTAGTCACTATGGTTTCCCATGTGTCTCTGCATGGGATTACCCCCAGCTCCCAGCAGATGGCAGGTGAAAATCTGTGTATATAACTCAGCAGCTTCAGTACAAAATCTGATTTATTTTCTTCACCTGCCATTGAAGGTAAGACAGGACAAATATGCCAGTCTTTGCACTGAAACTGTCTTTTGTTGCCTTTACTACTTCTGCAGCAGGGCCTGTATAACCTAATGGTGTGAAGGTGACCACCAGGAGGTTTCATTGAAACTCCTTTGTGTAACTGCTGTAAATAAACAGAAATACTCCTTATTCCATTTAATCTATATACAGTAACTGTGCACCAGAATCAGTGTTAGTTTTCCCTTGCTTTGTGCCCTCTTGCAGGTGTTTAGCTGCTGCATATAGGTAATGCCTTACAAAAGAAAAACCTTGTAAAAAAATAGTTTAAGCCCTACTACTCTACCTAAACTATCAACTAGCTTGTAAGTTACCATGTGAAAAAATCATGAAAATGAGAATCAGTTAACACAACAATCTATTCTGGTAAGAGAATTGTTCACACCTACAAAAATAGTCTGTCCCATGAGAATCAATGAAAAAAATGTGTAAACTAACCAAAAATAGAGAAGTTTAATAAACATTCACCCTAGCCATTTACAAACCAATAAACTGAGTATCGGTGTATTGTCAACCAGTTAGATTGAACACAGTGCATTCTGATATTCCTATAAAGATATGAATTATACAATAAAAATTCAGCTTTTCTGCAGGAAGAATCAAAAGTCCTGTCTCTTTTTACTACAACATTTACCTGACAGATTTGGGAGTGTGAGAGATGAAAAGGACCTGTTTGTCTTTTTGTAATCACAGGCACATGTTTATAAAACAAGCCTCATTTTGCAGTTTGTTAAAAAAAACATGAAATAACAAAGGACACCCTGAAATGCAGCCTCCAAACACGTGGCTGACATTGTATCTCCATGTCTGGGGGCAGGAGAGAGCTGGTCACTCGTTACCTGCAGTACAATAGGTCAAGATCCAGAATAAAGCTCTTGATTTTGATTAGGAGAATGCTAATTGACAACTTCAGACAGGAGAAATGTGTTGAATATTCATAGATAGAAACATCTCTAGTAAGGATTTTTCATGATAAATATTCAAACATGGCCCACTGCCCCTGCATGCAGAGCACCCAGCTGCTTTCCTGCCTTGCAGTACTGAACACTAAAAGGAAATCTGAGCCTTGGTGTGTGCTCGTCTGGGTGACTTCATGATCAGCTGCTGCATATCCAAATGTGTGGTTTCATTTGGGAAGCTGCTTGGATGGGAGAGCACCTTTTTAAAACACATCTAATTGGCTCTGTGGCAAAGACACGGGAGGTGTTGCACTCACAGAAAGAAATTGCTTCTGCAAACAGAATCCCCTGTGGATGGCAGCAAATTTCTTTCTCTCCACACAGAGATTTTACAGTGCACTACACTGACCATACCTGGAGTGTAAGGCTTTCCTTTTCCAAGGATCAACCATCCATGATCAAGGCTGGCTTTTTCACTCTGTTTCTTTAAACAAAAAGACAAATAAACACTTGTAAAGGCTTTTAATGCTTTTTGTTCAAACCAGAGTTTGGCTGCAAGAAGATCCTCGTGCCAAGACCAAGTTGTGGCAGCAGAAGAGATATTGCAATCCCTGAGGCAGAATGTTTCAAGTCAGGTGTTTCAGCAGCCTTCTCACACCCCTGGGCTGGAGGCACGAATTAAAGAAGCCAGAGACAAAGTAGAGGTACTTGTTTATAAACACACAGATATCTTTAATTTAAGCATTACAGATATGGAAGACTCTTTGTCAGTCGTGTGAAATAGAAAAGGTTCTGTACTATTGGAATCAGTCTCCCTGACTCTTGTCAGGGCAAAATCTAGAACATTTCCAAGATCAGTATCTCAACTTGAAAAACTTGAGTGATGTTATGAAGCAATAACTCTGTCTAATTACTGACACTCAGGTGTGTTCTGAAAAGTCTCTTTCTTCCAAGGCTGTCATGGGTGACCTGAACAACATCTTGTCCAAATCTGACAAAAGACCCTCAGAGAAGGAGGTTTTGCTCAATTTTGAAGAATCCCAGAAAGAACTTGAGGCCTCCATTTCAAAGGCTGTGCAACTTGTCAGTCAAAAATTAAGTCCTGAGGAATGTATTTCAAGATATGAGGTGGGTTTGTGTTCTGAACCAGCTGAATTTCAGTACTTCTGAGGGCCATGTGGTCTCTAAAATCTGAAGCAAGAAACATACTGACCTTTTTGGTTTCTGGTAGCTATTAATGCTTTGCCCGGTTTTCTGATTTAGCACTTTATTAACTTGGCAGACAACTTGAATGAAGAAACATAAATCAGTATGGCAGTTTATTCAGTGCCTTGTCCTAAATTACTCCATCAGAACTCATAATTTTCAGAACTACAGTCTTTTTTTTTTTTTTTGGCCTGATCAATAATTAAGCTTCCCATCAAGAATGACATGCCTGAATTGGGGAGGTTATTATAAATACTGAATCTCCTCTTTTTCCCAGAAGGTAGCTGGTAAATCAAATGTCCTGTCTCAAAATGTGGATCTCTTAAAGGGGTGTCAGAAATAGAAGTGCCCAAAATCTGTGTTGCCTGGTCTGACAGAGAGAGAGGCTGGGTGCCCATGTGGCAGGAGGGGCACAGAACTCATTCCAGGCCATCCTGGAGATGCCATGGTGCTGATGGAGACCTTTCACCCTTTCACTGCTCACACCCATGGGACACAGCCTCCTGTGTTCTCTAGGGAAGAGGCAGAGTTCAGTGACCTTCATCTTTTGTCTTTGGTACAAATTTTCCCCTGAAAGTTGTTACAAGAACAGCACCTATTTTTCTCTATAAAGCAGGGATGCTTTATGGAGAAAAACAGGTGCTGTTCTTGTAACAACTTTCAGGGCTTATTATATTGTTTTTTATACTGCAATCTTTTGCAGAAGAACTGGGATGGAGAATGCCCTTGTACCCACCCACAGCAGAACGACACACCCCATATGTATCATGTATACATTGATTTATTCACAGGTTTTACATGCTACCAATGTAATTTTGTTAGTTAAACAAGTTACATTCAGTTCTGTTTGGTTTTCATTATGATGTCTGGGTTTTGGATTTTTCTTTTTTTTTTTTAGGAAGCTTTTAATGCTCTGGACAACAAAGTTCTTGACAAATTTTTGAAAGCAGCTGAACTGCTGAAAAATATTTCATCTGACCATGAGAAGTTGGTAGTGGAAGATGATGTTCGTAGGAGATGGGAGGTGAGATAATGCAGGAATGAGAATCCACTCTCTGGTCTCATTACGCCTGGCATCTTTGAAAACCAATTTTTTCTTGTTACAGTACATTCTGATGTTTTTGCTTGCTGTGTAACACTGTCTCACCATTTCATGGGAACAACGTGCTTTGTATTTTGCAGGCAGTTCGTCAGGAAATTGGATCCTATGCCCAGCTCATAGTAGAAAGGGAAAAAAAGAAATTTAATGCAGCTTTTAAAAAAATCAATAAGCAGTTAGGCAAAGAGAAGAAACTCCTAAGTATGGATAAAACGAAAGGGCTCATCAAGGAGCATGAGGTACCTGACACACTCCTTTTCTGCCTCTCTTTGTGAATGCTTTGCTGTCCTTCCTCCTTTTTAGGTTCATTACCTGTGGAGCAGGGCCCTTGTGCTCTGTGTTATGCAGACACAGAGCAAAGAAGCCACCAAAATTATTTTCTTTCCCTTTTTTGACTGCAGATATTAGTGTTCTTGAAGACTTTTAGAATTAACCCCTTGTTAAGTAGGTGGTACCCTTTTTCCGTTTTTTTCTCCCAGATTTTTAGTGTATCTTGAATTCACCCTAGGAAGTATAATAATTGACAAGGAATTTTTAAAAAATATTCTACTTTTACTGTCAGTAGGACCCTTCTGTCTGATGTCCGGGTGAAGAAGACTTGGGACCAAAATTTAAAATTGTAGAACATAACAAATTTCTAAATCAAGCAAGAGTCAGTGTAGTCCTGTGAATAGAGTTGTGAACATGCTGCCAGATATCCTAATTTACTTTCTGGCTCTATTTTAGAAAGAACAAAAAAAAAAAAAAAAAGTGTGTGTTCCTTGGTTTGGCAGCTTAGACTTTTAAGAGCACTCAACCAAGATAATGGAAGTATAAAAAAAATATGAAAATATTTCTTATCCTTGTGTTTTAACATCAGCTTATTTTATTGTTTTTTCTTTGTTTAGGCCTTTTTTTCACACGAAGGCAGCATGAAGGAGCTTAACAAGTCTTTGGAAGACCTTAAAACATTGGCAAGACTCTCAGAAGAAACTGTCCCAGGGATACAGACACTCACTGCAGACTGTGAAAAAAGGCTAGAAAAGGTTCAGCAGATGGTGGCAGACACTTACACAGCACTGCTGGCTCGTGCTGGAAAAGGACAGCCCCCTCAGAAAGGGTGGGTGGCTGAGTCGTGGGGTGTGGTAGCTTTATAGAAATCATTTTTACACATAAATTTTGGGATACTCTATTTTGGTAGTACATAACTATGTACATTGCTGTGGCCAGCTGTGCAGTTAAACACTTAAAGTATTAAGTTTCATAAACTGGCAAGTGCAATGTTTGGTTATCCTTCATCACAGCTGCACTGTTTAAAACCTTGAGCTAGGATTTCTTTTTTCCCTTTGTATTTAATATTTTGTTCTTTTAGGAACTCCATTATGGCTTCTGAGAATGGAGAAGAGTCTGGTTCTTCTCAAGAAGTTGACAACCTTATGGTACAGGAGGTAAGAAGTCCAGGCTTACTGTTGCAAAACAGTGCTCTGTCAAAGGGAGGTCATTGCCAGGAGGAAAAAGTGTTTATTTCTCTTACTGTTTTTATTGTGATAAGACCTTGGGCCTCTGCTCAGAAATCCAAACCCCATTGTGCTTGTGAATGTAGACTAAGTAAATATTAAAGATGAACATGCAAGCAGCAGTGCTGGGCATCCTGAGAAGATGTGAGCCTCCAGCCTGGAATTATATTTTGCAAAAATGTCATTCTCAGCTGGAAGGGTCGTGTGGGAAGCTGTGTTCAAGTGAAAATCCCCTGTAGTGTCCCAGTAATATGAACCATTTTCAGAGGACAGAGAGAGTCCTAGTGAAGAGTTGGAGGATTTGTCTGTATCTGTGAAAAGAATGAATGAGCTGGCTACAAGTATTCCAAAATTTGCTCTTTGGGCTTGTGACTGAGTGCAAACACATCTTGAATTCCTGAATGGCCTCTCTCATCCCCTCTGGGACACATCAAGCAATCCCTTCCTTCAGGAGCTCACAGATGATTGTTAGGCTTTGCTGTGTATTACAGAGGATGATGAGGGGGTCACTGTCACCCTTTTTATTTTCACTCAGACCTCAAGAGCTGCTGCAGATGCAGTTTTGGAACCAGATGTGAAGCACCACAATGGAGAAAGCTGTGCAGACAAGTTGGAGGAAGATGGTGATTTGTCCATACCAGCTTTGTTGGAGAGGTAATTTTTAAAGGAGAAAATGCATGCTTGTTAAGGTATGATGCTGTGCTAGACAAATTAGCTCACAAATTCATTGAATATACCAAACATAAGGTGCGCTTTTGCTGTGCAGAGCCCTGTTCTTTTTTCTGCTACAGTTTACTGAATATTGATCTCTAATTGATAGGGAAGCATTACAGGTAACTAAATGCTTCGAGCATTAGGACTTTGTAGCAAGGACATTTCTAGCTATGAGCGTTTTACTCCTTTTCTTGGGCTAGGAGAGTCTGCATCTGCCTTACTAATAACTTAAAATATTGCAAAATAAAGAAATGTGTCAAGTTTTTTAGAGAACTGACATTTTTACTTTTATAAAACTGAATTTAGAGAATGCAGGCTGGCATTTAGATTTGAAGATTAGCCATATGAGCAGTCTGTTTAATATGTTGCTCATTTATGCATTATTCATTCATTCTGGACTTAAATAAAATATGTATTTGCAATAGACTGTACTTATTTTTTTTATGGTACTCTGTTGATCAGTGAGTCCCATACCCTGAGATGTCCCATTTAATTAAAAGTAATATTCTCTCTGAAAGTGTTTGCATCTTTCCTTAGCTTTAACACACAGAGAAGTAACCTGGAGGAACTTCTACGAGTCAGCAGAGATAAAGTAGCATCTGACTTTACTGATGAAATAAAGGACGCTTCATCCCTTAAACTTAAGCTGGTTGAACTAGAGGCAAGTATTCATCTTTTAAAAATATACCTGCTGCCTAAACTGTTACTTTCTCACGTAGAGCACTCACTTCTCTGTTATACATTGCCAAGGGAAAAGCAGCATCCTTGCAAGCATATGTGTTAGAAGAAGGGAAATCAAGGATTTAGGACTCAACAGAACTGCATTGCTGCCTAGCACTGGAGTTTTGCAGGTGTTGCTGAAAGCAGAAGGTGGTGGCTCTGGGTTTGTTGTCTGCAGGCTGAAATAGGTGTAATGGGAAAAAACTGCAGAAAGGAGCTTTTTGTTTGTCAGCAGAGATGGCCAGGGCTTGCAGGAGTCATTAGAGTTGAACCACCAAGTGGTGTTTGTGCAGAATGGAGCTGTTCCAGGACACATAACTTGGTTAGGTTTGTGAGATCCTTAAGGCAAGAACAAAGCACGGAGCTGATGTTGAAAAGTTTATTGCTGCAATTTTTCATGGCCTTTCTTGAAAGGACTACAAAGCCTTATCATGAATCTCAGAACTTGGTGCAGTTCTACATTTGTTTTTCTTCTGCACATAGCTAGGTGGAGATATTTTCATTCTTGTAGTAAGAATGCCTGGCCTGTTATTCATAGACTCTTTTATAAAATGTAGCCAAGGCATATATCTGACATGGAAATTCTCACTGTAAAAAGTTACTGGAGATTTGCATGCAGCTAAAAACTGGGTCTTGAAGTCAGCAGATACTCTTAGTTTCAGATCATGTTTTCACTGTTTTTGCAGAGACTCTTGTGACAAGTTTTGTGAACTGTCCACTGAGAAATACAGGATCATATTAATGCATTAGAACTGCTTATCTTCTAGGCAACGATAGACATGGAATTCCGATCTGGTTGGAAAGAATTGGAAAACATCTCATCTACCTTAGAAGATCTTGTGTCTGAAGTGCAGCAGGCTGCTCTCTCTGAGGCAAGAAACAAGCTACAAAGCGAGTGGAAAGAACTTCAGGATATTATAAGTGTCAGGTATAAAATAACACTTTATGCTGTTAGCTAAGGAATTGTAACTAATTGTGTGTGTTGTGAAGGGAATAATGTGTGTTGCAGAAAATAGCTGCACATTTTTAACCTTTTCTTCATTGCAAAAAATTAAGCTGTTCTTAATTTTTATTTATTCATATACACATGAAAGATAGTGTGAGTCTCCCCAAGAAGAGCAGAGACAGATCTTTGTGACATAACTGTGCAATATTCCCATATATTGCTGTTATTTCCTTTCATCTTTTGGTTAAATTCACAGTGATTCACATTGCTTTTCTTCTTAATCAGAGAAAAACTCATCTGACCTCAGGAGGGGGAAGATTAGATCTGTTAGACAGTTACATTATTTTTGTGGCTTTTTGTCCTTAAGAATATTGAGTGTCTTTTCTTGCTTGCTTTCCCAATTCATGTTTTGTTACCTTTCTTGCAGAGCAAATTCTTTAAGGGCTGCTGTGGAAATTGTTTGGCAAACAGAAAATGAATCCATCTTGGTCTGTCAATTAGTAGATAAATGGCTGAAGAAAAAGTACATCCACCAGTTTAGTCTGATGGACAGGAACCTTCCTGGTAGTGAACTGAAGGTAAGGGAAGATGCAGAGATCACGCCCTAGCAAGGATAGGTTTTAATATTTAGGAAGCAGAGAACTTAATGGGATTTTCACTCAGGAGCTTGGGGCTGCTGACAAGACTTCCCAAACCTTCTAAAATCTGTAATGGCATTTTAGTCCCTGTGTTTTAAACATTATTGGCCTTGTAGAGCAAGTCAGGGACCCTCAGTAGGTTCTGCTGTGAGAGCCATTGTTGTGAACATTTCATTGTAGGTTAGGAACTTTTTTTGATGCAGATTTGTGGTGTTCCCACCTGGCCTTATATCATTTTGTGGAGTCTTGCACGTGATTTACTGTTAATTTATGAGCTCAGCCAAGCTACCTTGTGTCACATCTGCTGCAGTATCTGAGCACAGCTCAGGATGGGTTTGGAAGCTCAGTGTGGGTGCAGTAATTGTTCACCTGCTATCAATATCTGATGCCCAGGCCCTGGTCCACTGGGCAGGGTGAATCTGTTTTATTCTTGGCTTGCCCCCCAGGCTGAGCACACTGACAGCTACCCAGGACTGAAAGTTTGCATTTGTCTGCCCGTGGCTCTCCAGTGTAGTAGGGTTTAGGTCTCTCGGATTGTGTGCTCTGTCTGACCAGTTCTGGCTGCAAGATCTGGATGCAATCTTTGCCCAGCTCTCTGCACATCTGGGCTTTCACAGCCCTGACATGCTGCTCTTTGAGGGCTGTAACCAGAGAGCCTGCAGGCTGCACCAGGACATTTGTAAATGCATGGAAGTCTGCTCCAAAAGTATAGCATAAAGAACAGAAAGATGGCAGAGTAATAAATATCTCTGTGGCTGCCTGTGCTCTGGCTGATGTCCTGCTGTGAGAACGTGCTGCTTTCACTCCCAGGACTATCATCATCTTTCTCTACTTCTTGTCTGATTTCAGGAAGGAGTCTTGAGCTTTCTGTAGTGCTGATCAAATTCCCTGCATGTGGAATACCATTTGATTATTTTGTTCTTTTTCCTTCTCTCCACTGACATCCAGAATAGGTTTTCTGTCTTACCCATCCTATTTAGCATACTTTTTACTGCTATTATAATTTGTTTTTCAGTCATAGGTTCAGCTTGAATGCAGGATTTATGTTTTCTTTCATTTGCTAACACTTTTGGTCATTCTCTGAATTTCAGATGCTGCAGAGATCCATATTAGAACAGATTGAAGAGTGCAAACAATTGGAACACCTAGACAGTTCAGCAGGGGATGAAGTTAATCCATTAGACCTGCGAGCTGCAAGAAAAGTTATAATTAACTGTAAAAACCAGCTTGAAGAAGTGAGCCATAAAATGCAGAACCGTGAGGCAGTCATTGGAGATCTGGAAGCTTTCATGGCCTCCCTGAAGAAGATCCAATCTTCCATCGCTTCTCTCCCAGATCCCCCAGATCAACCTGAAATGCAGGCAAAAGCTTTGAGAGAGGCTGCACAAGAAGTTTCTCATATGGCAGAAGTGGCCAAATGTTTGGATGAACGCCTGAGGAGTGTTAATATCTGTTTGGAAGATGCTGATCATGGGAGAAAGACTTGGTGTGAAAAACTTGTTCGGGCTTTATCTAGAAAGCTAAATGCCATTTATGATCCCTCAAGTGAGCAGGTGCCTACAGAAGAAAAAGACTTACACAAGACTTTTTCCAGAAAAAACAGTGAACTCCTTAAAAACATTCAGGATCTACGAGATAAAATTAACAACATAGGCTTGAAGGATCCAACAATTCCGGCTATTCAAAAAAGGTGAATTATTTTTTAAAGCCCTTTTAATTTAATAATTTCAGTGGTGTCAGCCTGGGTCCCCTCTGCAGGAGAGCACTGAAATTTGAAGTATCTGTAGAACATTGACAGTAGCTGTGAGTTTATTTGTTCCATCACAGCCTAAAAAAGGCAGCCTTCTCCATTTTTTTTTCTTTCAAACTCATGTATATATATATATATGTGTGTGTGTGTGTGTGTCTGTTTGAAGCAGCATTGAGGAAGAAATAATAGGAGATGGGTTATTGTGATCTTAGTTTTCAGTAAGAAAACTGTCAGACAGGGAGATGGGTCCCCTTTCTTGGCACTGATGCACCTGATCTGAAACTCTGCAATGTAAGATGGACAGACTGCAGTTGCCTTTTAACACAAATTAATTTCACTCTGTTCATACAGATCCAACTGCCCTTCAGAATCTGGATTATTTTCTCACGATGTTGAGGTCAGCATAACTCATCTGAGGGCCTGTGTCAGATTACATGAATTGAAGACCAAATTAGACTTTTTATGATGTCATTTTATACAGTATGTGGAGCTCAGGATGAATTTCTAGGGAACTTAATAATTACATTGTGAACCAACTCAAAGGCTTACTTTAATATAAGGCTGTATTTCATTTTTTTCTAATAAAGGATAAAATCATTAACAGAATTGGAAAAGGAATTGGATCGTGCTGCTGCTGAAATGAAATCTATGCAAGAAATTGCTAATAAGCTCCCACAGATCAATGAGGAGAAAGCAGAGGAAGCAACTGAGCAGTGCAGAGCTACAGAGAGGTTATGGGAGGATACAAAGCTCTTGCTTGCTGAATGGTAAGGAGGAAAATTGCATTTTAAGGTAATATTGTTCAAGTAAGAAGTTTGCTTGTGAAATCAAACAGAATAAAAGCCCTAGACTATACCTTAAAGGTACAGTGGAGACATAAACTATCATTAAAGCAAGAACTGCACATGGAAGTTTACAGCCAAAGCTCATGAATTTTGCATATTCTTGAAGCATCCCAGTCCCATCATTTAGCAGGTATGCAGTGATGTGTTGGACTTAATTGGCATCCAGAAAAAAAACTGGCTGCTGCTGGGTATGCTGTGTCTTCTTTATTTGCTGTGAATTTCCTGCCAGCACAGTGAAAAGGAAAAGACAAACTGAAACAAATGGAAAAGGGCAGCTGGGAAAACAGTCTCTTATGCAGCAAAATAAAGGGAGCTTGGTTTGATGACTCTGTGAGAGAGGGGAATGGGAGAGGCTGTGGTTGATTGCCCAGGGCATCTGTGCTTCAAATATGGTTTTTGAAGATGCCCAGAGGCTTTGCATGGACTGGCACAGTTCTGGTTAATTCTCATGGCTTGCACAGGTGGGAGTAACCTGTTCTCATACCCCACTGAAGGATGGGCAGGTATCCACCATCCAAGCTGCTGTGAGATCTGCTGCACGTGATATTTATTTCAGTTTATTGGTGACTGAGCTCACTGCTCAGGTGGAGAGGATCATATGAACTCAGCTGCTCATCACAGTTAAACGTGGATCAGAGGCATGTGATGGTGAAGGGCATTTCTGATTCCAAAAACTGTCTGGATGCCACACAGGTATCACACATTATTGCAGGATTTAAGACTGGTACAGTTCATCACTCCTTTTCTCTCATCCACACCTGGTTGTCAAACTTCCCACGTGTGAATATAGGAGAAGGAAGCAGACAGGAGGTTCAGGCTGCAGTTTTATGCTTAGGCCATAAATAATACATCTCTTTTTAATAGCCAGGAGCAGTGTGCAAGGGTTCTGGAGCTCCTGAAGCAGTATCAAAGCTGCAAAACAAGTCTGACCAGCATCATCCAGAAACAGGAGATTGTGCTTTCCCAGCAAACTTCTTACATGGGGAAGGAAAATTTGAACAGACTAATAGCAAAGGTGAGTAACAAGACCTTAGTGGAAAGGAAAGAAATGCCTTTCCTGGGAGCATTCAGATGCAGGGTTGCCCTTGTACCCTCAGCCTTTAGGGCAGATGTTAAGGCCTAACTTTCCCTTTGGCTTCCAAAAATCATTTAAGGACTCCATATTTTTGTTTTCAGTAGATTTAAGGCTGTTTTTCCATAGTGAATCAGTCTTGTTAATGGGGAGGGATTAAAAACACTAAAACAAACCCCATGGAAGAGCTAGGATCTATTACAAAGATGAAATTAAGTCCTGTCCTTTTGCTCCAAGCTCTCTGTGACAGCAGTTAAACATTTGCAGTAGCTTTAATTTTATTTGATGAGGTACTTATACTGAATGAGCAGGTAATGCTGGACACCTCTTCATTTAGTTTAAAGTTTTCCACCTTTTCTGTCAGAAATTGTGACAGCCAACTTCTTGGCTAAATGAATACAGCTACTGGAATAGTTGTCCATGGTTAACAGATTAGTGAACAGCAGCATGGCCATCATGCACAGGTTTCACATATCCTGGGTTATGTAACTGGTTATTCAGATCCTATTTTTAGGCTTTGTGATGAGGCATCACCTATTGCATCCAGGAGTGTTTGCTCTCAGGCAGTGCCTGGCCTGGTTGAATTTTAGAAGGAATGTAAGTGGTGTTTTCCTGAGGCACTGGGATGGTGTCAGCCCCCCTTTAGCTGAGGCAGGGTCTCTTTTTACTCCCTCCAGTGAGACTTGGGGCACTTTTTATCACCTGGGCTCCTGCTTTAAGGGAGGCATTGCCTGCATATCCCAGCCCCTGCTTGTATGGAGACCCCTCTCTGGGAACAACCCTCCCTCCTCACCCTGAGCTGTGCCATTCCTGCTGCCAGAGGAATGGCAGCAGGAATGTCACAGCTCAGGGTCTGAAATTGCTATGGCACAGTACAGGCATGTCCTTCAGTGCTGATGATCTGTTATATGGAATTACACAAAGTAACAGCAGGGAAAGTCCTCTGCTTTGTTCTGGTTTGTGAGAGCAGCTCTGCCATCCCTCCCCCGAGCTCAGTGCCCAGTGGGGTTGGTATGGGAAGAAGTAATTTCCCAGGATGTCTGTGGGAAATAAGGCGAGAGCTGTTAACATCAAAGTGCCTAGCACTAGAGGTCAGTGTTTCTTTTCCAGGAAGCTTCCATGTTGTTTGTAAACACTGACATTCCAATTAAACACAAAGAAGAAGCTTGGTGTTTAAGTAGAAAGTAGGAGAAAGAGACATTTCATTTTCTGGCAGTGACATATTTGACAGTGTCTGTGTTTAAGTAGGATTTAAGCTTTTTTTTTTGTAAATAGTTCAAAGCCTGGGGTTCAGAATGCAGTTGTAATAGTATCTCAGATGATTATCACACTCTGCATTGTTTATTTCTGTAATCAAGGTTCTGTGTGTGGATGGACAGTCCCCTTAGGTCTGGCACTTAGGACTTGAAAAGCAAACCGTGGTTTTGGCTATCTTAGAAATAAATCATCCATATTCCAATTCAGCTGTTCTGCAGCCAATAACACAATTATATGGATTTCTAACAGGGAAATATTCCCATCAGCATGGCAGGGATATAACAACACAGAATGTGTTCCTATTCTCATCATATTGTATAAAATAGATTATTTTATGTAATGCTGTTGTTTCTCTAAGCAAAAATACCCCAGCAAATCAGTTTAAAAATATTTTGCTGAATAAACAATCATAAGCAAATATGCTCACAGATATCCATGTGGTCTTTTTCACAGATTGAAGAGGCAAAAGAGGAATTTAATGATCACTCTGAAGATGTAGACAAAATAAATCAGATCTGCAAAAACCTGCAATTCCATCTGAATAAAATGAGAAGCTTTGAGGAGCCTCCGTTCGAGAATGAGGCTAACATTATTGTGGACAGATGGCTGGATGTATGTAAAAAGTAAATTATCAGGGTGGTCTTATCTGTTATGCATTATAGTAATTGAGTCTGATGTGGGTGTAATATTTCGAATAAATTAAGTGCAATATGGCAGAGATTCTTAAGAGATAAATCCAAGTGTTTACCAGGGCAAAGCTTGCAGAGTATCTAGGGATGTAATGTTTCTGATCTCTCAGGTAATTTTTTATTGTCAGTACTCCTTGGCAGTAAATAATTCTAGAAAATTAAGAAAAGGCAATATTTGTGTTTTCTGCATGAATCTGTAAGCTTCCATAACAACTTCTATTGATTTAGACTTTGGAGACAAAGCTGGAAAATTACAGTGCTGGTGCTTTTGGTGGGAAATGTTTGCCACTGTCGATCTAAGCAGTGCATCAATACTGAGATTAAATGGTATTTACTGGGAGTAGATGAACATTAATGAGCAAGGCTCCTTCCTAAACCTGCCTTAAAACTGGCAAGCTGCTGTTGTGATTGGTATGTTTGGTGACATGTGTGGCAGGGATTTAAGTATCTTCTCCATGACCAGTTCACTGTGAAGACACGAGATTTTTTTTTCCCCTTTGCCGCTCTTGTTTTTTGTGGGTGGTTTCATCTTGCTTCAATTTTCTTGTGCTGCTTTTGCTTTTAGACTATAACTCAACATTTTTTGAAATCTCTGTGTGCTTTCTGTCTGTCAATCTAATGGTAGATCAATGAAAAGACCGAAAACTACTGTGATAATCTGGGGAGAGCTCAGGCTTTGTGGGACAAACTCCTGAATTTATCAGGCACAATTGAAGCTTGGGCAAACGAAGAGCTCAAGAATGCAGAAGACCATTGCCTGACTGAGGAGAACCTCACTCAGTTGAAGGTAATTTAAATAGCAATTTTTTACCTTTCCTTTGTACTATAGTGATATGGGCTTTGGGTTATAAACCTGCACATTGCATAGAAATACCAGGAGAGGAAGTTGTAACATTTGCAGTTGTGTCTGCATGGGTGGTTGCACTAAGGATGTTGCCTTTATTTGGGGATATAGGTCTTGGAAAACTAATGCACACATAGTGTATATGTCTAGTAAATGGTTTTCAATCAATGCAACACTGCAAATGCTGTCCAGAGAGGGAGCAAAGAGAAGGCCTGTGAGGCTGTAGCCTGGAGTGCAGCAGTGCACAGAGAAGAAATAAGAGCGTGTGTATAGGCTAATGATTAGTTTTCCAGGTAGAAGTGGCCTGTCAGTGAAGATGCTGGAGCCTCTGGGACAGCTGGGCAAAGCACAGCTCAAGGAGAGGTTTCAGAGGTGGTTTATTTTCCCCCTGTCCTGGTGTGTTCCTCACTGTAACTTTTTGCAGCCTCAGCAGAGAGTGGCTGCAGAGCATTTCCAGGGGCTGCACCTGGGCTGTTTGTGCCCCTTTGGCACAGATTATAATATTAATTCTTGGTAACAGGGTGCAGCTGGGTGGAAAAACACATGGCACTAGGTCTGTGCCATTGAAAGCTTCATGTATGGGGGTGAATATTTTAATTTCTAACTTCAGGGCCACAATGCATCAGCTGTGCTACTTCATTGTGGTCATAACCAGTGTTACTATAAGTAAAAATAATTTCCTACTTGAAATTGAGTGATGGAGACATAAATACATCACATATCCTCTTGTTTGAAAAATTGCAGGCAGTTTTTCCTCAGTGTTTACAAGCTACAGACAGCCTGGTTTTTATTATGGTTGTTTGCAGCTTTCCACCTACTGTTAGCACTGCTCATTTGTTTTAGTTTGCAGGGAAGTGAAAAGCCAAGGTGCTCTTTCTGTATGGATCTTCACTAGGAACCTGTGGCATATCCATTGTGCAGCAGTGGATCTTTTGTCACATCATTGTTGTCTCTACCATTGTATTGTCAGAATTTTCCTGGAGTAGTTTAGGTCCCTGGAGGCTCCAGTAAAAATGCACCAGCTGGAAAATGCATCTTTAGGGCCATTTTGTTACCTGGAAACTGCTCAAGTTCAGCGTGACGTGCCTGTGCCCCCAGTGTGACTCTTCTCCTCCTTAGGAAGGGCTGTTCTGAAGGTGGCTACAGTAAGGTTATTCTGCTGCTTTCTTGTGAGAGATAAGTCTCAAAAGAGGAGGGAGAAGAGGGCAGGAGACACAGGAACCGTGTTTCCCTGAGCAATTATTATAAAGCAGAATAGAAGGAGAAAACGGTACCCAATGCATTCGAATTTTTGTAAAACAATTCCAAGTGCAGAGGGCATCAGGTTCATTTATCACTTTATTATTGCTCTTTTTTTGTTGATCCTGAACCATCTATGCATTGGTATTAATTCCAAAAAGACCCCCAACTGGTGCAATGTGTATCAAGTTACACAGGGTCGGAACCCAGGGTCCTTTGTGAGCACTGGTGTGGTGTTTTCAGGGAGCCTGTCACGAAAGAGCAGAGCAGTGGATTATTGGGCTGTGTATTTAAGGATGATTTCAGTATATATAAAAAAATGGGAGAGAAGTTCTGCTTTCCCCTGTAGCCTGTATGCAAATGCAAACTCTTTTGAGGACTGCAGCACATGAGTGGGTTTTGATGATTGCTTTTACAGAGACTACAAAAGGAAGGCTTTGTCCCCAGGGAGCTTGGAATATCGATTTGGGAATATGAGACAATGTCATTATCCTGTTCATAAGTTGAAGCTGGTATTTTACCTTCAAATCACTGACTTGTTCCAAAATACATTCAAATGAGTGGAGGTCTTCTTTTCATATGCAAAGGATTTACATTTAAAAAGTGCTTACAGCCTGTGTTATAATTTAGCACTTCCATACCAAAGCACGTGCCATCAGGATGCCAATTCTTGACTTGAAATCTATGGCATCTGAGAATATCCCTTTTAGTAGAAGCTGCAAGACATAAATGCAAAATTAAGATTATTCTCCTGCAAATTTACTTGAAGTAAAATAATTAAGATTCTTAAATACATGCTAGATTTGCATTATCAGCTGCTTTGCCTGAGAAACAGGGTGTTTCTGACTCGAATACAAAAAATGCTTAATTGCTAAAATGAAAATCAGGAAATTAAAAAATAGTGACAAAATATGCCAAAATGCATAAAAATAATATTTTAATATAATAATATAATTTTCTAAAATAAACACAGAGCATTAATTTGGAGGGAAGCACAGTTACCAGTGTGTTTTTTCCACCTTTAGGCATGCTTACGAGCCCAAGAGCAGAAGCTCCAAAAATTCGACAGCACGGTGGCTGAGATAGAAGAGCTTCTGAATAGTAATGAACCTCCATTGGAGCTACAGGTACAGAGAAGCTTTTACAGTTGATACACCAGTCCTCCTTACTATAGCCCTGCTGCTAGTATTGCCTTTGCCACAATCAATTACTGGTTTTACTTATATCTGCTCAAGGAGAGTTGGAGGCATTTTGTCGCCAGTGGGAAGTGGTATTTCATTTGTTGTATCTCTCAGGCTGTTAAAGGTTGATAGAACTAAACCTGTCATTTTAAACACAAAGGTTTTTCTCTACTTCTGTGCCTTTTTAGGCCCTTGGCCCTGCCCAAAGAGGCTGATATCAGTGATATCTGGTGTTTAGCTGGTGGTCAGCACCAGGGCACAATGGATCTCATCACCCTTTTGGGGATCCCAGGAACTCAGCTTTACCGACTGTCCATTTCAAACTTTACCTTTGCCTGGACAATGTAGCTTGGTAATGTGGAGTTTCTTGCACAGAGTGAGGTTTTCCTGTGGGGTATCACAAGGAAATCCTCATCTTTCTGTGTTAGCTTCACACAACAAAGAACAAATTCTCATTTAAGACTGTGTTAACTTCCCTTGCTCCTGAAGCAGTTTTTTAATCACCCTCTCACAGTGTCTGTCAAATGCACCTTGAGCTTGACCCTGTTTAGCTATTTCTGTGTTTATCCTCAGCAGGCAGTGAACTCTGAGGAGTTTCACTGGGTAAAGTGATCTAAGGAGCTTAGGGAAGGACTCAGCAACCTTGTGCTGTGTGTGCTGTGCTCCTCGAGAGCACCCTGAGTCCCTGGGGTGGCGTTCCCACCTGATCCCACCCAGCTGCTGCCTCATGCAAGTCAAGGATGAAGTTCAGCACCTGTTGCTTCTTAGTGAATAGTCTCAAGCCAGAGCTCCCAACCTCTCTGCTGGCCTTTTTTTGGGTTATTGTAGGGAATTTCCCCTAGTGGAATCACTACAGAGAGAGCTGCAACTCTCTTTTTCATGGCAGCTGAAGCTCAGAGTAGGTACTGGAGAGATTGATAAATAAAATAAAACAGCACCAGTAAAACTGCTAATAAAGATGAGCTGAGATCACTCCTCCTCAGAAAATCAGTACTTAAATGTTTTTTAATTTCTGGAGTGGGAGGGAAACAAATCAAAACAAACTGTAATTGAAACATCTGGACTTCAGGCCACTTAATTTCTTTTTATGTCTTTCATAGATTTTTGTAATGTTCTGGGAAATCAATCCAGTATAATTGATATATGTTTATTTCCAATTTTAAGGTCATCAGATCATCTGTTGTGCAGAAAATGGAGCTAATAAAGGAGCTCTTGTCAGCCAAGCGAGGGACCAGTGAACTCACTGTGAATACTGCAGAGCTGAAAGGAGACCTTGATCTGGCCAAGACACAGATTGGAATGACTGAATCACTCCTCAAAGCTTTATCTCCTTCAGACACCTTAGAGATCTTTACTAAATTAGAGGTAGCATGCCTCAGATTGTGTGTATTTTATACATTTGTTCATAATTTCTCTCTTGGTCAAGTGTTCATAAGTGTTCATCCTGTGTAAATTGTAGACTGCTGGAATCATTCAAGTGAAGAGCCTGGCTTGAATGTTCCTTTAAGCTGCCAGAAACATGGAAGAAAAGCCTCTTTTTCCTGAAATTATCAGATATATTTAACCCTTGCAGCTGTTGGAAATGGTTAATCCCAGGCACAACAGCAATATTGCCACCCAGGATGTGTTCAGGCAGTAGAGTGTGTTTGGACTGTCTGTTCTCCAGGGCTGGGTAATACACAGAGGATGCCTTTGTGCCACCTGGGCCTGGCTGCAAGGGGAGCTCCCAGTAGACAATTTCAGCCAAGTATTTGCTGAAACTCGAGCTTGGAGGCTTAGGCTGGCAAGATTTAAACCTCCTGTGGAGCAGTGAGTGGATTAGGTGCATTGTGGGTGTCAGACCTCTAGTGTTTGGGGCAGTGAAATCCCAGCCATGGAGGAGAGTCAGAGTTTTAAATTAATTCTAGCTCCCTCTCAGTTACCTTTCAGCCCACGGGGTCTTGACACTCAGAATAAGGAATTTAGGGGGTGGAATAATGCCTATAGCAGCTGAGGCATTAGTTTGTAAGTATTCTGTGCTCTGGAACATACAATGGCACTATTCACATATCTGTTCTGTGGGGTTGTGTGTGCATACAGGTGTACACAGGGAGTGTTTAGTGCTTATACCTACCTACTGGTGGCCTTGTTAATGCCAACATAATTTAAGAAATTATTTTGACACACAGAAAGTGCTAAACCCTTTTGCAAAACTAATTTGTACTAAAGCAGCTTTGTACAGTGAACTTCTGCTTGGCCTTCAAAACTTACTTTTTAAAACTTCTTCTGCTTTGTTGTTTGTTTGGTTGGCTTTTTTTTAACCTTAGGAGATACACCAGAAAATTCTGCAACAAGAGCACCTTGTGGCATTACTCCAGGAAGAGACAGATTGTCCTGATGTGGATGAATTAAATAAGCAGCTTAAATGTGTCACTGATTTATTCAATAGCAAGAAACATGTGCTTCAAGATCACTTTATGGGTGTTTTGAATCGTAAGTGAGCACATTTCAATTATTTACCTTTACAGGTTTGACCAGCTCAATGACTTAAAGGTTGTGCAATTAATTGTTTAGGTGTCTGAAACTGCTTTGATATACCAGACAGCCTCAGGGTTCTGACCAAGATAAAGATTTGGAGAAAAATTGATTTGGATCCCAGCAAACCACTCAGTCTGAATAAAAATATTTGCTTTCTTATTTTTGCATTTAAAAAAATTAGATAAAAGAAGTGTAAAGCATAATTCAGGAACAAATATCAAAGTATTTAATTTAAAAATACAGAAATCAAATGTTTTAATTTTTTGCAGTTGTTTTTTATTTTAAATTAGTTACAAGAATAAATGGTGTTATTACTCTTTGCTTTAAGCAGACACAGGATTATACAGGTGGGAAATATGGTCCAAAGATAGTATCACATCTTCAAATGTTTTTTAAATAGTATTAACCTGTGTGGAAATGAGAAAAGTTTCCACTAGGCTATTCCAGGTCTTGTTTACCCAAACTGCTGTGTGTGTTAACTAAAAAAAAAAATAAGAGCTGCAGCATTTTAAGTCACATGTTCTGTAGTAAAAAGCAACCTTTGACAGTGGCACTGAAAAATGTAATTGTAAATTGTCTGAAATCTTAATGTTAAACAGGATTTTCTTTTACAGAATGCAATTAATGAAAAAAATTTGAATGTACCTTCTTTTTCAGGTCAGTGCAAGAATTTTAATGACTGGTTCAGCAGCACTCAGCTGTCTCTGAAGGACTGCTTTGAGCCCTCAGAAACAAAACCCATACTGGAAGAAAGACTACAGAGGCTAAAGGTAAAGTATTAAAATATTGTCATTTCTAAAGCTATTGTGTTTCAGTGTTGCTCTTTTCACCTACAAGGCTATTCTTGGGACTGAATCCACCTGCAGTGGTTTTATAACTGGAGGCTGGAAGAACATCTCATGTAACTTAAAGCATTAGGAAAAAAAAGGGCAATGAAAATAAAACTGAATTGAAATGAAGTCTCAGTGTTCAAGTTCAGACAGCTTGGGCAAGTGAGAGGCAGGACAGTAGTTGGTGAAGGTCAGTGGACCTTGACCAAGTACTTCAGTGTGCAAGGCTGCAGAAAGTCGAATATGTAGAGAGTAGCATGAAATTCTGACCCCCAATGGACTCAAATGTGAAAAAATTTGCATTTAATTTGTTGTAGCAAGATTTTCTCTCCAAATCAGACAGAATGAACAGAAAAGAGATGGAAGAGCCACAACATCTGCAAGAAGCAATCACAGTTAAGCAGCAGAAGGAGATGGAGTGATGTCAGTGCTAGATTTGGATGTTGCTTGTCTCTGTGTGTACCAGTACTGTGGAAAAGAGAAAACGAGTCATCAATTCCTCTTTCTCCTTATTTTACAAACAGAAACTTTTCCATTTACATGTGCAATAGTCAGCAAACTGTGAATTAACATAAATCCTTTTTCAGGAGCTAAAATTGCTGGGAAAAAAATACTGGTGGAGATAACAGGAACTGAAAAGCTCTTGTAACATAAATATCTATTACACTACAGCAAATCTGACAAATGGATCTTGTGTTTGTGTTCTTTTTCAGCACTTCCTAACATCTGAAGGCAGAGATAGAGACATCCAAGAGGTTAAAGCTTTACTGAATAAAGTGAAGCCTTACTTGCCCAAAGCAAGCATTAACCACCTCACCAGTCGTGTGAGGGATCAGGAGGCAGAACTGCAGAGGTTGATCTCCAAATGTCAGAAAAAGGAGCAGGAGCTTGGTGCCTCTCTCCAGCAGCTCAGCAGGTAGGGAGCTAATCTTGTGTCTGACATTTTAATCACAAGTGGTATCAGATGATTCATTATTAAACAGCCGTAAGGGAATGCAAGCAACTCTTCTTTTTACAAGAGATGGTATTTTAATCAAATGTTTTGTTATATGTTCCATGTGGGTTGTTTTTTCAATTTCATAGCAGACCTGTATTGATACTATGGACAATTTTATTAACATGAACACAGATAGTTAAAATTAGGCTTCTGTTTAAAATTTTGCTTGATCAGACATATTTCTGGGTTTTTTTTTAAATAACATATGTTATGTTATTTTTAATAACATTATTTTTTCATTAAAATCCTGCTGCCAGCAGGTTTTAGCCACATGATGCCTCTTATTTTGACCTGAGTCTCTGTTTGTACCTTCTTTAGCCTTGAAGAAAGCAGCATGGCCTTGGAAGAATGGCTCTCTGCTCAGGAGGAAAAAGTAAAAGAGGTCAATAAAGATGATACAGAACTTGAAGATGTCTATAAAACACTATTAATGCAGAGGTATTGGGTTTTTTGGTCTTTTTCTAAGAACTGTCTTCTGAACAAGATTGTTCCATGTTGTTACAACAAATAGATGTTGATTAATTTTTTTATTTTTCAGGAAACCATTTGACTCTCTGGCTCAGCTGTCAAATTCCTTGGGGGAGGCTGGGCTGACAGGATATGAAACCCTTTCAGAAGCCAGTAACCTTATTAGCAGGTACCATGCTCTGACAACACGTGTCAGTGAAATGGCAGGGAATACTGAGAGACTTCCAGTGGAAGGACAGAATTTTGAAGACCTTGCCCAGGATGTTTCTTGCTGGATCAAAAAGCTTGAGGAGGCTCTTAATAAAATGAGTTCACAAGGAAGTGAGTTGCCATCAGATGAAAGGATTAATCAGATAAAGGTACTGTGTTAAATATATTCCTTTTTCACCTTCCACCTCAAGCTAATGCTTGATGAGTCAGTACCTCCTAAAAGATACTGCCACTGCTCATAGCCTGTAGCTTTGTCATTTGAGCTTTTCTTAATTTGTCAGCACAATATGGGTCTTTTTTGTAGAGAATAATTAATAAGTCAGCTTAATTATCCCAGACTTTGAAAATTAGATGATCTATCTGTTTATGTGTCAGCTATGTAATATATTAGAAGAAGACTTGAACAGAAGTGTGAAAAGTATGAAAAAATAATGGAATAATGGTAATATCTTTTATTTTGTAACCAAAAATAATGGTATATGCACTGCTTCTGCTTCTTGTTTAATACAGGAAATCACAAGTCTCAGAGAGGAAGGTGAGGCCAAAATACAGAGCATGGTGGCTGTAGGAGACACTGTATTGAGAAATGAGAAAAATAAGAAGCCAGAGGTTCAGCAGACTATTTCTGAGCTCCAGAAAAAGTGGGAAAACCTCTGTCAGCTGGCCACTGAATATAGCAGGTAATGTGAAATTTGCCAAGAGGCATTGGAGATCACTTAGTGCTGTATTGATTTTTTTCTCTTCTTCCGCCATCCATTCAATTTACTTTCTGTTCTTTGGGAGTAGAATGAGTTACCCACAAAAACACTTGTATTTCTGCAGTTGTGGAGGGGCAGGTCACAGTTTGGCCTGAATGGTCAGGTGGGGAATAGCCAGAGATACTTTCTGGTGGGGCCATGAATAGCCAGAGAATCTTCTGTGTCCTTTTACTGAGCTCTCAGTAAAAACAGCACAAGAGGCGCTCAGGAAGGTGGAGTGTTGGCTGTGTTGGATCCAGCACAGCAGAATGCAGAGCTGTTCACACAGTTAGACAGGAGAGGAGGTGCTCTGCATGCCTGAAGAGATGCTCAGGACCTTGCAGGATCAGGCTTGTGAGCAGCAGATGCACCACAGGAGCAACAGCAGTGAGGAGCTGGAATGGGGAGCTTGGTGCAAGAACACTTCATGTATGTGAGGCTCTGCTTTGTTTATTTGCCAAAAAATATGAATCTTGAGGGACAGAACCCAAACCAATGAAGCTTTGCTTTTGTCTTCAATTACCCTGCTGTACTTTACAGAATTATATCCAGACTGTTTATTTGGATTTGTTTGTGTGGGATCATATTTTCCAATGTTGGCATTTAAGTTCCATCTGGAAGATATCTGAGCTCCATCACTAAATGTGAACATACAAATGTTACTTCTGTCTCATTGCACACTTCCTGTGGACAAATGCAACCTGTTCACTTGCAGCAGATCAGCATGCATGCTTATAAACCACACAAAGACAAATTGAATGTAAAGGTCAGGCAAGTAATCACTGGATTGGACTCACATACCCCATATTGTGTGTGCTGGTTTTGTTGTCTGTATCTCTAAAACACTCCCCCACCCAACTAAATGTGATGTGTTTCTTCTACAGAACATTCCCTTTCAGGAGGCTGTCATGGGAAGTCAAGGAAAGCAGATTCACTACCATATTTTATTTTTAAACCATATTGTAGTTGTTTTAACAGAATTTCTGCTGCAATGAAGAGCAGAAGCATACAGAGCATGAGCATCACATCTCAGATGCTAGAAACTGTGGGTTTATAGGTTAAGGTTTAAGAGAGTCACTTGTCCTGCATTTAAGTCCAGTTCATCTGCAATAACTTCAGTGTCTTTCATCACCTTGAAAACTCCAGTCTGATCAGTAATTTAAAATCTGGAGAAAAAGGATTCAGTACACTCAAGTTCGTTCTAATGGTTGACTTGTTCACACTTTGTAATTTTCTAGGTAATCAATATATTTGGGTTTTTTAAACACTATTAAACACAGCATTTTTTTCTTAGCCCTCAAGAGCAACTTCAATGCAACAGGGAGCAATATGAGCAAAGCAAAGAAGATCTGAAACAGGCTCTAATGGAACTGGAGAAACAGCAACAGGAGATTTTTGCTCTTCAGCCTGGTTTGGAGGAGAAGCAAGCTCAGCTGGCAAACTATGCTGACCTCCTGCAGAAAACAGAAGCCTTGACTTCCCAATTTAGCAAATTCAAGAGCCAGAAGGAGCATCTACAGGGTCACACTGTTGATCCCTGCTTCACAGAGGCAGAATGGTCAGAATTAAAGCACCAACATGAAAATCTGCTCAGCCAGCTCCAGGTTGGGACCTCACTCTCTTTCCTTTCCTGTTGGTTGCAGTTCTCACTGTTCAGCTGTGGTATCATCCAGGTGGGAAGGTTTTGGGTAAAGCTGGGGGTGGAGGAAGTTCCTCTGAAAAAGGGCAGGGAATATCTCCCTCTCTCTCTCTGAGGGATAAATACTAAAACAAATGAGACCAAAGTAAATGTGAAGAACATTTTGTATCTGTATAAACAGGTTTGTATAGCTGTAATATGAAGCATGTGCTCTTACATTCTTCAAGCCACAGTAGCTTTTCTTCCTTTTGGAAGCATGAATTGTGAAAACATCTGAAAGATTCTTTTCCAACATCTTGCTTTTTCTTGGTTTCACCTAATGTAGTGCAAATTGCATTTGTACCCTCTGTGGCATTCTGTCTCTGATGTTTCATCCATCTTAAGAGAAAACATCCTTTTTACAAGTACATTTATATGAAATGCCAACCCTTCTACTTCCTGCTCTGCTATTCACAAAAATTTTGTTCACGATGGAGTCCATGATGTGCTGGGAAGAGAGCAAGATGGTTTTGTGTTTAACCTGTGGTTAGCCAGATATTTTATGGGAAACAAGCAAGTTTGTTGTGCTGGTGAGGTCCTGAAAAAGTTGTAATAGTCTGTGGATGATTGTTTGAGATAATGGTGGAATAATCCTAGAAACTCCTTGTTTCTAGACCATCATGCAGACATTGGAAAGCCCTGTTCAAGAGCACCAGCAGGTTCAGGATATGACAACAGACCTGAGCACTGAGCTGGAAACTGTCTCTGAGAAGCTTGCTGAGTGTGATGGTCCATTAATGGAAGAACCATCAGCTGAGCAAAGTCAGTTGAAATCACAGGTATGTTGCAGTTTCTGCATTATGGAGCCCATCACATTTGTAAAAGAGAACTGCTCATGGTGTCAAACTGAAAAGCTATGAAACTTTTCTGAAATAAAAACTGTAATGTTCCTTTCTTGAGATAATTGTAGGACTCAAACCACTCTTAATGCTCTGGGAGGACCTTTACTATTGGCTGAACTGAAGTTCAAGCATGCAGTTTGGTTGGTTAGGATTTTTGGTCTTTTCCTCTCAGGGCATAATGAGGAAAGAGATTATTGAATTTGGTATTAGTGAGTGTCTTTAATTTAGCCAGTGTGGAAATTAAAAAAAAACCCCAAAACCTCAGTGAGCCAAATTCATTTTTAAGAAGTGTCCTTCATGCATAAGTAGACATTATTCTGGTCTTTGGCAGAGTGGAAATCAGTCTTGTAGCTGTGAGCATAGAGAGCTGCTGTAAGCTGAAATCATAGCTCAGATATGGATCACTGCAATTCCCTGTCCTTCAGAACTTGCTATACCTCTAAGAAGGAAAAAGGAATAGGAGAGGAGGTGAGGGAGGAATTACCTGTTCAGAACTTGGATCATTGTGTACCACCCTGTGTGCTACGGGATTATTTTATCACTGTAATGCTTTTAGCTTCAGGTGTTCTCTGTGCATAAAAATGGAAAATTAAATTACTGGTTTGGTAATTGTCTTTCTGCAGCAAATAGGTCTGCGTGTACCTTTCAACACAGTTTGTTGTTCAAAACGAGTATTTATGATTTTAGAGGTTGACTTTAGATGTTAACATTAGGTATATTGAGTGAAGATACTTTTCAAATAAAATGTTTTCTTCATGTTCAAAGGAACAACAGGGACCTCTTAGCCGATGTGAAGACACAGCAAAGAAAAGTTTGGTTTTAGAAGAAACTGTTAAACAAAACAGCTCTTCACCGGAACAGGAGTTTATTAAGGATGAGATGGAAACACTTCAGAGTGAACACAAAGAAAAACTGGAAGACAGACTTGAAAATGTCAAACAAAAGAAGGAAGACATTTCCAGTGAAGCCCTTGAGTTAAAAGATGAGTTTGGTAATGAGATCCAAAAGGAAGATAAGGCAGATACAATGCTGAAGAGAGAGACACAAATCACTTCTGATACTCAAATCTCTGCAGAGGAGACCCCCACAGCAGTGAAGCCTTTGGAAATGAGTGATGTGAGTTTATTTGTTGACAGTAACAACAATGGAAAGCTGGCTAAAGAGACATCTCAAATGTCTTCTGTGTATTGTATCCTTAATTTCACTTAAGCTTCCTGTAAATACAAGTGTATAAATCAAAGAAGTGGAAGGAACTCTCATAACTTTTTATAGCAAGTCTGTAACAAGCCAATAACAGCAGTTTTCCTTTTAATACAATTCCATTTAAATGCATGTAACTTTCTCTTGCCACTTACTAGAGAAGGTATCCTTAGTCAGGACACAGAGACAAATTGTAGAGATGGAAAAACTGCAGATGAACCTCTCTGCCTAAGAGCTTTGAGAGCTTCTCTTAAACCAGAGAGACTTGTTTAGAGCTGCAGCACAGTGTTTGTCCTGTTTGTTTTCAGAGAGGATAATTTTTACCATTCAGAGATTTGATGTTAAAATACAATGTTTATGGTAACACAAGCAGATTTTATTTTCTATCATTTCCCTTAGGGTCAAGATGTAAATGGAAATATGTCTGAGAAAGAGAGGCAGAACGTTCCAGTTTTGGAGGAAAGCAGTGTACTGTCAGACAGCCCATTACAGGATATCCATCATGGCAAGGACAGACTGGGGCAGGCTGTTCAGGTACCTGAAAAATGTGTTTTAATACAAGTCAGTGTACATGTGTGTGTGTGTGTCTGTGTTCATTAGAAGTCCATATGTAATTCCTTAACATTTCTTGGCTTATGGAGGCATGTTTTCCTTATCTGATGAAAGGAATGATAAATTATGTTTTCTCCAAATCATCCCCTCAGCCTTGCTCATGTGAAGAGTGCAAGAGATCAAAGTAATGGTCTCTGCAAACCACCAGGGCTTGGACCTGCTTTGTCCATGATGCAAAATCTACCTGTGATTTCCTAAAATCCATCACAGAACGGTCTGGGTTGGAAAGGGTGCTAAAGTTCCTCTAGTTCCAACACCCTGCCAGGGGCAGGCACACCTTCCACTAGACCAGGTTGCTTGAAGCCCTGTCCAGCTTGGCTTTGAACACTCCCAGGAATGAGGAATTTAAGAGGTTTCATCACTGCAGGTAATGAGAGGTCACTAACCTGGAACTGCTGATTTTTATGGGACCTCAGGACAGTGTATTGACACTGTAAATTACTTGTAAAAATGTAAATGTGTGCAATGCTGAGGAAGTGATTTAGAGTACTCCCTCATTGACCTGACCATGGAGAGATGGCCATCAGAATTACAGTGGAAACTGTCCATAGTGGGATTTCTGGAGAAGATGCAAGCTCAATAGTTACCAAATGTGTCTAATCAGAAACTTTAACAATCATGTGGGCACTTATTCCTGTTTACCCTGTCCTGAAACTGTATCAGAGTGGGTAAGATCCCCCTCTGGGATGGCAAACTGATCTAAGCAGGAGCTTCCAGCTCTCTGGGTTTGGATTACCTCAGCCTTTTCCTTCATTCATTAAGTGAAATGAAGATAGAGGAGACAGATTGTGGAGTGGGAAGTTTCTTAGCAAATTTTGTGCTGTGACTTTCACTGATTGTAAACATTTTGCATTTTTCAAATGAGGAGGAGGCTGATAAGGAGAACCCAGACATGGACAGAGCTGACAGGTCCCAAGAGGATGTTCTGGACAGTGCAATTCTGGGTGGTGAAGCAGAACTGGAAAGACATCTGGATGGTGTTGGTATTGAAGGTGTTGAATCTAGGAAAAAAATCCATCCAGCACAGGTAACTGTTCCTGAGATTACACCAGAGGGATCAAATTTGAGGGTGTATGTATCCAGTTTAATTGCTGTGGGGATGATACTACTAAGAAATGAGTGAGAAAAGCCTCAAGTTTACATTGAGCTACTGTAGTCTGATGTGATACTTAGTATGTGGTCACTCAATTCTTTCCTGTAGATTTAAAATTAGTATAGAGAGAAGTTTTTTTCTTTAGTGGTTGGCTGAGGATCATTCCAAGGGATATTGCATTCCAAGTCACCTGGATGTATTGTGAAATCTGCTGACCATTTTGCCTGAATGCTATTGTTGTGCTTGACTTGCTTTCTAGATTTCTTATTTACATATTTACTTTGCATGCGTGAGGCTGCATTTGAGATGCTGTGCCCTCTGTGGTGCACCCTGGTACAGGGGGAATTTTGACACCCAGAGCAGTGTTTAGGAGCTGGAGCCAGAGTGAGTGGGAAGAGGCCAAGTTCCTGTTGGAGATGAAAATGCTGCCAGGGGTCTTGTTGCTATCATCCCCTCCCTGGAGAGGAGAGGTGTTATAGAGCCAGACACTTTTCAGAATTTCAGTTTTAGCAAACTCTGTGTGATACTGAAACCTCCATCCAGCAAATCTCCAGGTTACCCACAGGACTATCCTGCCTGGGTTTCTGAACAGACACTCTCTGTCTACAGTACAAGTCCTCAGGAAAAAGCTAAACTTTTAAAAAATGCATTCAAGGCTGTGTCCAGGGACACATAATTCAAGGTCCCTGCTTAGAATAATGAAATATGAACTGTGTAGGTCAGAACACTTGTAATTTATTCTAAAAATTTATAACAAAATTACAGCACTGCTTCTTGTAAGTGGTTTCCTTTGCAATAACCTTGCTCACAGTAAATTATGAGGTGTAATTATGGATTTCCTCATCTACCTATAATTATGGGCTTCATAACTTTCTCATCTCAAGCACTGTAATTACTACTCAGCAGGTTTGATTAGAGCTTTTTGATTACTGGTTTCTTTTGTTTTTCTTACACCAAAAGGAGGAACCTAAAGATGTTGAGAATCAGTCATATAGAGAAGATGGGGGACAGGTTCAACAGAATCTGTGCCTGAAAGGTCAGGTCCTGGAATCTGCAGCAGCTGAGAAAGATGGTCTGGGATCAAATCCCCCAGTTCCTGCACATGAGGTAACCCTGTTATTTCAAGCGAAATGTGCCAGTTGTTCAATTTTTGTTTTCATGTGGGCCTCAGCTGAAGTTGTTTTAAAAGAAGAGACAATTACTCATATCAAAATCAAGACAATTGCATATAGATTTTATTTATGTCCATGATAGTTCTGAACTTCATCCAAAGTACTTGCCACATCATAATTTTCCGTGGGTCTGTTCAAAAGAGAGTTCACCCTAGTTTTCAGAGCCATCATAATCAGTCTTTATGATATTTAGAGTTTCTCTTCAAACTGTTAATCAACTCAAACTTTGTTCCATGTTATTACAGTCAGCTATGATAGCTTTGCCATCGTGAGGAAGGCAGATCAGAGAACTGAAATCCAAGGGTGATCCAGCATAAGAAAATAAATGAAATAAAGTAGAGAAAGGAGAAGAGATTAAAGTTGAATTAATGACAAGTTACATTACTGAATGACTTTACTAAGTCCACTATTCTTTAAGAGTAAAGGAGTTATATCACAAGTGACTGTTGGACACCATATTCTAAATTTGAAGGTAGGGCTAATCTAATCTTCCTGGTGAATCTGTAGGCAGGTCCACAGCTGGCCTGTCTGTGGCCAGGTCTTACCTGGATCTTGCACATCTGCAAAATCTCCCAAAATCCCAACTCTTGGGACTTGGAAGAAGTCCCTGCTAACTGGAAGCTAGCAGTGTTATTTCAATTTACAAAAAGGGTGTGAGGGAAGATCCAGTAAACTACAGACTTGCTAGATTAACCTCTGTTCCTGGAAAAATTATGGAGGTCATGCTGTGTACTACTGAAAGGCATTTCAGGAACAATGCAATCATCATACAATCATTTAGGTAGAAAAAGACTTCAAAGACCATCAAGTCCAACCATTAACCCAGCACCAAGGTCACCACTAAAACATGTCCCCAAGTGCCACAGGGACACATCTTTTAAATCCCTCCAGGGATGGAGACCCACCACTGCCCTGGGCAGCCTGTTCCAGTGCCTGGCCACCCTTTCAGTGAAGGAACCTTTCTTGAAATCCAGTCTAAACCTCCACTGGCACAGCTTCAGGCCATTTCTTCCTCTCCTGTCACTTGTTACCTGGGAAAAGAGACCAATCCCACTTGGCTACAGTGTCCTGAAAGGGAGTTGTAAAGAGTGATAAGGTCTCCTCTGAGCCTTCTCTTCTCCAGGCTGAGCAAGCCCAGACTTGTGCTCCAGACCCTTCCCAGCTCCACTGCCCTTCCCTGGACACACTCCAGCACCTCAAGGTCTTTCATGTAGTGAGGGGCCCGAAACTGGACACAGAATTTGAGGTGCAGCCTCCCCTGTCTGTATTCATGGAGGCAGTGCCACAGTGTGCAATGAGAACATCACACAAACAAGCAAAACAAGTACACAGCAAGGTTTTTCTAAAAGTCAAAACACTTCTCTGTGTCTTTTGATGTGTTGATATTTCAATCTGGTGAAGTGGATTTCCTCCTTTCTGTGTGATAGCTTAGCTGATTTTTAATGCTTACTTCAGTTCTATGGCACTCCAAAGTCTCTTGAGATTAAATCTTATGTCTGAATTGATACAACTGTTATGGTTATGTACACAGAGAAATTGAAAAGTTCTCCAACTGACTACTTCATGAGTGGCCTCTTCAGTTTTGACTGAAAATAACCAAGAGTTCAAATGAAGAGAACAATTCTTCTCTGAGAATTTGTACTATGTGCTGTATCTTTCCCACACTTGAAAGCAGGTATATTTTGCATAGCTCATGACCCACGAAGGGACAGATGACAGCGACAGTTTACAGTGCTTCTAGTAAAAAACAGTGTCTAAAGTAGCAATACATGAAGTTTATCAGACAAGAATTTTTATACTGTTGCTGATTTTAGATGTTAGTAACACGGAGAGGCTCACACTGCAGTAATATCTGGGTATTTGTATGCATTCACTCATGTAAATTTTATACATGGAACAGATCCTCAGTTAGAGACAGGTACTGGAGAAGGGAATTGCAGAAAGATTTTTAAGGGATCATCACATGATCCAGCTAGCCTGTGACCTTTCATTTCTGATGCTGTCTGCAATAGCTGAAGGTGATGTTAAACCTGGGCCCAGCCCAAGTGACTTGTCCTTCTGTCGTGGGAATCACAGGCAGTGCCAGGGACTGGCTCTGGAGCCTCCTGATCCTGCCCACCCTGACTGAGACATGACTCCCTCCTGCTCACATCTTACCCCAGATTTTGGATAGCACTTGTGACAGTCATGGCCCTGTGTCACAGCCAGGCTGCTTCATGCATGAGCTGCCCTGTGAGGACAAGCTGAAGAGGTGTCCTGGTGAAGGACACAGCAGGGTTGTCAGGGCAGGTGCTGAGCAGAAGGAATGTGCGTGTGAGGAGAGAATAAAGTTCTGTAAATATGTAAGGAAGAGAGGGAGAAGACACAACAGACCTGTGAGTTTATCAGAAGCGGAGCAGGGAGGATGTTATCTGAAGGTGAGGATGGCAGAGTTTCACTAGAAATGATGGGCAGAGATTTCAAAGCTATCTGAGCAGTGCTGGCAGGATGGGGTGACTGCAGAGGTGGGGAACAGTGATGGAGTTTCCAGTTTCTGGGTCCTGATTGATCCACGGAGGCTATGGGGGAAACCACAGCAGGATTTAACAACCCCAGCATGGCTTAAACACGTGAAGCAAAGTGCTGCAGTCAGAAAACTTATTGGTTTAGACCCTTCAGAAATAAGAATCTTGTTTTGTGTTGTAGGACACAGGTGCAGAAGTGGTTGTCCAGAAGGAACTATTTCCCGGAGTGCAAGTAAACAATGAATATTTTGAAGAGGAACAAAAGGTCAATGAGCTGAAAAATGAAGTGGCTGAACTGGATATGGTGCTTATAAATGAGCAACTAAAAGAGCTGGAGGTATGGAAACTGCAAACCATTCCTCATTTTTAATGTAGTGGTACACTTGCAGAATTGTGATTCACTTGGGCAAATCAAAGCTGTTGCCTATAGCCTTATCTGGGTTTTAACTGCACAATTATTCAGTTTGTCTGCAAACATCATGCCTTGATTCATGTCCATGTAAATCCCATAGTTTGTACTGCTCTTCCAGTGTGCAGTGATACACCTGGGATTGCTTCCATGATGTGCTCCTTTGCCTGTGGATGAGCAGGAATATGTTTGTAGGTGAATCAGTATTTAGCTGTATTTCGTGTTGAAAACTGAGAGTCCTTAAGATCATCCTTTAATCCCCTCTCTCTCTGTGGTGGGCTTGATTGTAGAATTTAAAAACTGAGCTGGAAACGTGGAAAGCAAAGTCTCTGTGCCATGGTGAAGAAGCAATTCCCAATGGAACAGGATCAAACGGAGCAGAGCTGCAAACCATGGAGCCCTGCTGGGACAGGCTGCTCCAGGAACTGGAAGCTGTTAAGGCAGTGAAGCAACAACAGTGCTGTTTAATTAATGAATATCAGAAAAATCTTTTGGCTGCACAGTCCTCCATGAAAAATTTGTCAACAGAAAAAGATAACATAAAAATGTAAGTATAGTGGAGGGGTTTGGTTAAGAGGTTGCAGAACAAATATGGTTCTATGCTGAATTTTGTGACATGCTTCAGTAATGCTCAGACAAGAGTATGGAGTTAATATCCATTTCAAGAGAACTCTTAGGGGTTTGTAAGTTTGTGAACAGAGTTAAGCAGAAGAATTTCTGGTGGCTCTCTGCTATCCTTAAACAACATCTTCTGTCTTTATTCTTTAGGCAAAACCAAGAAGTAGTTGCTGGGCTAAAAACCTACGAAAATCCATCTTAAAATATATTTTTTGAAAATGTGGCAGATGTAAAATTCTCATTTTTCTTTAGGGACTCATTAATTCTAGTTTTTTTCTGAACTAAATATCTCTTTATTCTGAAAACTAATACTTGATAGGAAAAATTCCATGGCAGTAAGTATTACCAATACATTACCAATTCAGAAGTAACCAATGCACAAAAAATACTTACTGTGTTTTGTGAATTAGTCTTCAAAACACAGAGCTAGTTTGCATGGTAATGTACCAAAATAATTTGAAAACATTTAAAACTTATGAAATTGTTAATTTACAGCAAAGAGATTTAAAAAATATAATAAAAATCCATCTGCTAAATGTATTTTAGGTGGGCATTTTAAAATACTCCTGGAAATAAAAGATAAGTAGATTAATTTGGAAGAGTTTACCTTGCATGAATGGAAATTTCTCAGTTTTTTCTAACCAAGTTTTATCTTCATTGTCAACCAGAAGTTACTATAAAAATGTTTTATAGTAACCAGTTACTATAAAATGTTGTTAATTCACTTAGAGAACAGTGTGCTGATTTTTAAAATGAGGGTTACATTCTATATTAGTAGACACTGCAGTTTTAGGTGATGTTAAACCTAAAACTAGACAGAACATATAGTAGAACATATCTTTTTTGCACAGATATATGTGAATAGTGAGTGCTTTATAGATGTGCAAGAAATAACAATACTGCAGGGTTGGTTAGGGAATTCCTAAGAGAACATTGAGAGATACATGTGATTAAGCGAATAAAATTAGTGAATTGCGCTCTAAACAATGAAATTTGTTTACAAAAAAAGTCTCTGTATAAGGAGATTTCATTATTTTTAAACACTACTCATGTTTTTGCCAGGGGTCCTATGAACAACACAGTTCTTCTGGAGAAAATTAAGGCATGCATAGAGTCCTTACGGAAAGAAAGAGATGTCTTAAACCAGTTGCAAAGTCAGCAGGAAGTTTTATCTCAGCATTTGACATGCATGGATAAAGTGTTGACAGAGAGCCAAATGAGGCAGCTGGAGCACTGGTGGCAGCACATGGAACAAGCAGTGCAAAAGAAACATGATCAGGTTGTGGCAGAAATTGATGAATTTAACCTGCTTATGAATAAAGCACGGGATATTCAGAGGCTGATACAAGAACAGTATTTGCAAGCAGAGTTACATTCCTCAGCTGCAGGAAAAGCCAAAGACCCTCTCATTTGGACCACAGAGCTACAGGACATTAAACATGGTCTTTCTCTATTAAAAAGGAGGATTGAGCTGCAGATGAAAAGAATTTGGAGTGATCAAGAGAAGGTGGCTTTGGAGAACTCTATACAGGATTTGCAGAGCAAATTGGAAGCATTATCAGCACAAAAAACTCCTCAAGAGGATATTCAGACCACTGGTCCTGCTCTCATGAAACATGAAATGATGAAGAGGCTGAAAGAAAATATTTCCTGGGTCAAAGATTCACTGTCCCACCTTGACCAGAAAGCTGCACTTTTCCCCAGTGATGTCAAATCACAGATCAGAAATTGTCAGCTTATGAACACAGACATCCTGAACAGAGAACCTGTGATTGTATCTCTGGATTATGGGCTCCAGCACATCCTTCCCAGCTTGGAGCCAGAGGAGGTCTCTGATATAACCTTCCTTTTACAAACACTGAAGAGCTCATACAAGGCTCTTGTTTTAAAATCTGCTCAAAGATTGCAGCACTTGGAGCTGCAGCTGGAGGAGAGGCAAAGACTCACTGCAGAAATAGACAAAGTTCACTCTCAGCTTCGCAAAGCTGAGCTGATGGCCAGGCCTGACCCAAACCAAAACAGCACCTGCTCAGAGCTGGTGAGCCAGCAAGCCATTCTAAAGGAGATGCTAAAGGACATACAGGAAATAGAAGGGCTTATCTCATCCCACTGTAAAGAGAGTCAGGTCACAGCTGGGCAGCTGAGCCTGTCTGAACAGCTCTTCTTGATTGATCAGTTAAGAAGTCTGAAGAATAGAGCAAGGAAGACACAGAGGCAAATTCAAAGTAAACTTCATGAAGTAGAGCAAAAGACAGCTGTCTCCAGAGAGTTTGCTGAAGGAATAGCTTCATTGCAGCAGGATCTTGATGACCTGCAGGATGGTGAAATGAACCTGAAAGATGATGAATCAGTAGGTGCCAAGCAGGGACTGAAGGACAAATGCAAAGTACTGAAAGAAAAACTGTTAGCTTTTCAGTCAAGTTTGTCACAAGTAATGAAGTACAAGGAAATATTTGAATGTGTAGGTCTGAAATGGGACTCACTGCAGTTGGATGAATTGCAAACTAAATTTTCTAAAATTAAAAATAAAATCAAAGAGAAAATAATACACTTGGAAAATATAATTAAGGAATGGGATAAAATTCAAGGATTGCTAGATGAAATCCAGACTGTGACATCCACTGTAAGAAAAGAAGCTAATATCCTAAATGATAGCTCCAGCTCTTCTCCTGCTGAGAATGTCATATCTGCACAGATTCTATTGCAGGCAGTTCAGCAAATCTTGTACTTAACCCAGGAGGCAGCAAATCAAATAAACGAAAATGAGGTCTTTGATACATCATTCAAAGAATCCAAGAGGAAAGAAATAAAGAGCCTGGAGAAAAACGTAGAAGAATTAAAGCAGTTTCTTCAAAACTTGGTCTCTGGGCTACAGAATGTAAACAAAGAAGGTAGCCAGGATGAAGTAGAAAATATATTCCACATCATAAGGCATATTCAATTAGAACTCCAGCAGCCACTTGTGATAGACATAAACACAATGCAGGATGAAAAGCTGCGATGGGAAGCAATTCAGAATATGATGGAAGGAAAGTTTTCTGCTCTTAAATGTATAATGGAAAAAGAGAGGGAAAAACAAGAAGAGAAATCTCCTGCTGCTATAGAAATGAAGTCAGAGACACTTCAAGGCTGTGAAGCACAACTGAAGGCAGACATTGCTGCCCGTGTTGTAAGTATATTTAGTGAAAGTGAAGTATTGACATATGCCTTTCCCCAATAATTAGTCTGTGACTGTGGCATTTTTATTTTCGTGACTCACATCCTGATTTATTCTAACACCTGAATTGGCCTGTGATCATCTCCACATTGGTGGATAGGATAGGAATAGTGACAGAAACTAAGGATACAAAGAAAGTTGTGTTCACTTTGATTGTAGTCAATCAGTGAGGATTAGCACAAGAAAAGAATGGTAAAGAGGAGGAAGGAAAAGGCTTTGTTGAAATATTCAGCTGAAGAGAGACTGGGTGCAGTCATCTTGTGAGGCAACATTTTCAATAGTGACAACGATAAAAAATCCAAGCACCTTGTTTCTACAATAAAGAGAAGCTTTAGCAGTTGGGAGTGATCAAGAGGATTGGTGAACATAATTCCTGTTCTGAGGGCAATAAACACATGGGTTACAGCACAGCTCTGTGACTACATAAGTAGCAAATGTGTTTGCCACATGTCCTCCCTCACTTCCTCAGCCAAGTGAAAAATGTTAAGGCCATGTGGTGATCCAGAGGAGCACAACAGTCTTATTTTATTGTTCCTTTCTCTTTTTAATGCTTTCAGAATGCTCTGGAGGAGGCATGTAAGGCTGGTGAGCTTTACACCAAGGCCCTTCAGAGGGCTGCCAGGTTCCTGGAGGACTGTGAAGCTCCAGCCCAAGCTGCTGCTGCAGAGCTCTGTAGCTCAGTGGAGATCTGTCAGACTCCACACTGGAAAGAGGAAGAGTTCAACTCTGCAAAGGCTGACTTAGAAAACCTGCACTCTAGGTTGAAAAACCTAGTGAAGCCAGAAGACACAGTATGTCTGGAAAATGCTGCAAGAGAACTGATGGAAAGGAGCTTGGCATTAAGGAAGAAGGCTCAAAGAAAGGAAGCTGATGGGCAGAGGTGGGTTTAAGAGATCTCCATAGATCTTGTTCCTCATTGTGAGAAACTTGACCAAAAATAAATCCATTGTTTCTGCTCTGATAGAAATTCAGGTAGTCAGACATTCCAGCAGCATTCCTGTTGTTTTCAGGTGTGGTTGTTAAGGAAGGAAAATTTCCAGACAGTAGCCATATTGCTACTAATTTACAGTGCAGTCACTTCTTGTATATTCCAAAATATGTGGCTTGAATGAGGGTCATAGGGTGCAAGAGTCAGAAGAAAACACATTTCTGGTCTCTTGTGCAGTGCTGGTGGAGGTTGGAGTAGTTTTCTGAGGGTCCCTAATTCATGTTTTTCATAGGCTGTTCTGATGGCTTGGGAAAGGAAAACCCAAACAAGGCAGAGGTTGTAGTTTCCTTTTCAGGTACAGAAGAAATCTGGAGGGCCTTCAGATACATGCATAGAAAAAGTTAGGGAGAGTAAAGGATTTTTAAACTGCTTGATCATGATCCAGTGATCAGTACCTCAGGTATCAAACCTGAAGTGTTTAACAAATGCTGATTGTCAATAACTTGCAAACCAGTCAGGACTAGAAATTGATAAGGTTTTTTAAAACTTTTATTCTGTTGGTCCTTATGGTTGGAGAGAGAAACAACAACAATACATTTTAATTGATCCATTCATTGTTTCATGCAGGTATTTTGAAAAACACCAAAGCTACGCAGAAACCAAAGATAAAGTATGTGATAATCTTAAGAAGCTGGAAAAGATGCTTAGACAGTCTTTGTCTAAGATTCCAATGTCTTATAAAGAAGCTTTGGAGCATTTGGAAGAAAGCAAGGTAAGAAAGGCTCTGAAGAACTAGAAAAGCTCATGCAAAACTAATGCAGCTATGAATACCATGTGACATCATAGTAGGGAGAAGTAGAATTCTTTATCCTATATTTATGTATATGTAAAACCACAGAATATATTGATATATTTATATACTTGTTAAAATACCTGGTATAATAGATCATGTGAAATGAGTATATCTTATTGCTGTAGAAACGAGACATTTTATTTGCTGCATCTTTCTCTACAGTCTTAGCCAACAGAATTCTCTCATTATAATCATATTTTACCAGCTCAGTGGAGTGATTGCCATTTTCCTAGAGGATCCTAATCATGTTACTGAATACTTCATGAGTACTCCTGACTATAGCATTTTATTTATTGATGTGTTTGTTTTTCCTGTAAGATTTTAGTCTCCAGCATTGACTCTGCTGAAGAGGATCTGGTGAAGCTGAGGCAGATCTCTGGAGAGATGATGAGGTTATGCAGAGGAAGTGACAGGGCCCTGGGCAGGATTGTTACAGTGCTGTGGGAAAACTGGCTGGGTTTGCTTGAGGCAGCCAAAGGGCTGGAAATTACCTGTGAAGAACTAAAGCAGGAATGGAAATTCATCAATGAAGAGGTGAGTTTCTCAGCATCTGTAAGTTTGGGGGGTGGAGATGGGACTGTGAGTAAAATGGCCTGCAAAGGGCTGAGATCAGGGCAGAACATCATTTCCCACCTGCTGCTCAGTTACCCCACCCTTTCTTGAACCCAGAGTCAGAAAAGGTGGGGATATTTATTCAGTCCTCTGAACCCAGAGCAGCTCTGCCCAGGGTTATGTGTTTTGTTAAATCAACCTCGAGGTTTTGTCACACTTCAAAGGTTCAAGTTCTGACTGTGTAATTCCCGGTAGTCAGTCACCCATGTGAGTAAATGAATAATGTAACTTCAGCTGGTGGAACAAAAAAAGCACTTTATCTAATGCTCTACCTTGGTGTTTACTTAGCTGGAACGAGAAACAATAATTCTCGATAAGCTCCAGGAAGAACAGCCAGAAAGCCTTAAAGAGAAGGAAAAGGCCACCAGAGAGGAGCTGGTGGAGTTACTTGATTTTGTGAACTCATTTGAAGAAAACATCAACCAGCAGCAGCTCCTCTTACTCTTGCTTCTTCACCGGATAAGAAACATCCTGAATGCACCTGAAGATGCTGAGGGGGAAGCTGCCCTCCCTGCCTTGTCTGAGATAAAGGCAATGCAGGAGCGCTGTAAGAAGTAAGTGGTGTGAAACTTGTGTTGAAGGTATGAGAGGACTATTCACAAGCACAGGGTTTTACTGGATATCAAAGAATATATGAAAGCTGTCATGCACTTAAAAGCACAATAAATGCTCTCCTGGGTCAGACCAATGCTTCATCTCACCCTTCTGCTGTCTCCAGGGTGGGCATTGGGGAATGTTTAGAGAGCAGACCTCAGCCAGGCCATATGCTTTGTGGGCTGCAGTTTGTTTTCAAATGCAGTAGGAGTCAAGGAACAATAGTCAGTTTTAGAGGTTCCAAGTGCTTGTGATTTTTAAGATTTTCCGCTTTTAGCAAAATCAGACCTTGTGTATTTTGCAGCAATGCAACTTTCATCTGAGTGCCACTGTCTAAAATTCTCCCCAAATGTTTTTTTACAAATCTGATTATTGTATTCATCCGTCTCTGGGTTTGCTTTTGAAAATGGTAATATTTGTGAACAATATCTGCTCTGCAAGAATCTTCAGACTGAGAACCCCGACCTCTGCTATGTTCTCTGGTTTGGTCTTCCAAATTGCACTATCTGAGGACTCACTTTAAAGAAACTGAGATAAAGTGACATAAAACTCAGGTTTAATAGCAGAAGAACCCCGTAAATTACAGACAAATGTGGTTCTGGATATATACCTCCATAATATCTGTGTTAAGCATGCTCTTTGCTGCTACTTAGAGTCTAAAACAATGTATTCTTTCTGGTCATCTTGCATAGGTTGTACAAAAAAGCTCAAGACCATAAAGATTCTGTGAAAGCTGAGATTCAAGAGAGAAACAAGGTCACTGAAGAAATAAGTGCTGTGACAAATGCATTACAGAACGCTGCATCTGTGCTATTGCAGGATGCTGATGGAAAGGCAGAGCAGCTGGAGGTTGGTAACAGCTCTAAACCCATGAACCAGCATTGCTGTGGTGGGACCTTAGATTTGTCTAAAAGGGCTGGTTTTCTATTTAAAATTATTTAGAATTAGAAGGTAGAATTGTGCCTGCTTTTTTACTGAGTTCTTTGTGTCTAGAAGGAGATTTTCCTACTACAGGTGCTTTATGCCTGCTCTTTTCCCTCATATCCGAACTTTGCTACTCTGAGCACCTAAAACTCACCCAAAAGTGAGTTAAGACCTTGTTCCTGTTTCTAACAGCAATGACACAAGTAAATGCTATCAGCAGTCCCATCAAATGATCTCTTTTTAGCAGTATGTCACAGCAGGCCTGTTCCTTTAGGAAAGATTGAGCTGAAAGGATTGAAGAATTAATTAATTTTACATAGTCCAAACACAGTTAAGCCAAAATCTGCAGGGCAATTTCATCCCTTACTTCCAAAGAAAATCTAGTTCCTATGAAATTTATAGCATTAGTCAGGACTCCACTGCACCTATTGAGTGGAAATAGCTATTTCATTTTGAGATGACAAACCTGATTTGGCTTGGCAAAAGTTTTAAGTTCTCCTACACGGATGAAAAGGGGGAAGTGTTATTATATCATCCCTTAGGAGAAAATTGGGAGGGTTTTGATAGGTACCTGCTTTCCAGCTGAATAATCTGTGAAATGTGAACATGCAGTAATACACAGAAACCAGTTTACAGGGGCGTGCTTTGTTTTGGAGACAAGAGTTGTAACTGATTCCTTCCAGTTCAGGTCAGGGAATCTCTGAACTCCCATAAATATTGGCACAATCTTAATTGGGCCATTTGACAACAGCAGCCTTCTCCCTGAGAGAATGAGGCACACAGCTGTTTCATGGTTTTGAGGGCTTGAGTTTTTGTAATATCAGACCCAGTTGTTGTGGGATGACAGGAAATAAATCAATCTCAGTGACTTACATGTTTCTTCTGTTTGTGGCATTTGTGTGAAGGAAAAGATTCCCAGGTGAAGACTATGAATTAGTGGATTACCATTACTCCTGATTGAAAAAGCAAAAGCAGTTAATTTTAGTGTCTTTCATTGCCTGGTAGGAGGCTTGGATAATTTTTCCCCAATAACTTGAGTTAACATTTGAGTTTCTGAAACAGCTGAGCATGAGGGAAAGGAACCATAAAGCCAGCAAACAGAACATTCCAACTTGAAACTCTAGAAAACCTTCCAAACAAATGAATTTCTTCATTCTTCCTGCAGGAGGACTTAGCTTGGATTTTATTTCTAGGCCACAGGCTGTAGAGAGTTGTTCAAGTTTCTTTTATCTCATAAAACCTACATTCTTTGTGCAGAACTGGAAACTACTGTTTTGAGAGGAGCCTGCTGTGCTGCTCTGCGTAATTGCCTGAAAGCAGACACTTCAGCCTGAAACCTGTTGCTTTTTGTAGCCTTTGTCTTGTTTATAATAATGAAGGGATGGACGTTGGCTATTAAACTCTTTGAAAGGGAAAAAGGCACTTTTGGCAAAAGGGAGAGCACAAAGGTTAACATTTAATCATAGGAGCTCTTGAGATGGTCCCTTTGCTGTGGCTGTCAATGAACATCAGTGCGTCACTTCCCCAGCATGGAGCAGTATCAGGTTTAATTAATTCTTACAGATTGAAAAGCATCATTTCATTAAATGAGTCAGTATTGCTTAGAGTTTATCTGCTCGCAGAGGTGAATCAAATCAGGTTTGATATCACAAACCCAATTTTTCCAAACCATAATCATGGTAGGAAATATAAAGCACATTACATATGTGTGTATATGCACATATATGAGTACATATACACACATGCACTCAGTAAAAACTGGGTAAAACTGCTGAAGTTACTCTTCATTTTGTAGGAGCTTCAGAGTGTGATTGGCAGAGAGAGTCAAGCTCTGGAGGATATCATGGAGAAACTTCGGATCAAGTATTCTGAAATGTACACAATAGTCCCTGCAGAGATCCAGACACAGCTGGAGGACTGCAAGAAGGTATTGCACGACCTAGAAGAGAAGGTAACTGTTGATGTGGTTTTCATATTCATCTATTTGCAATGTATAAATCATTCCTCATGCTTAGGCCTCTATTTTTAGGATAATCTTATGATAAGCAATGTCAATATAACATTTTTATTTTTTTAAATTAAAAATGGACATGGCAGAATCTTTAGTAATGATTTTTAATATTATATGGATGCTGTTTTTATCCAATCTGACTCTTAAACTGGGAACTAATAGTCAAAAGTTGATTGCAAAGTTTGCATAGCTTAAATGAGAAAATATTTTCAGAGCTAGGTTAGACAAGGGCTTTGAAACAGGATTTTTAAAAAATGCAATTTGCACATGTGATAGGGTATCATGACATGGCTCTTTTTACCACCTCTGAAAACATGGTCACCTTCCTTTAAAATTTGGGAATTTCAATAACTGAATCCCACTGCATCAGATTTTTGCAATATATTCTGTCTACAAGGGATATAAGCAGTTAGCTGAAAGCAAAATTAAGCAAAAACTGAGTAATACTCTCAGTTTGGGGTCAAATTTTTAGCCTGATACAATTACCATCATTGTTACTTACTCATTTGTGTTATTTTAAAAATGAAAAAAAACCCCTTTCAGTTCTCATATTTCAGAAATAATAATGTTCAATCCTAAATTTTAAGGTTAAATCTCAGTTAATTTGATACAGTTTGAAAATTTAATAAACCAGTTTTGAAATCCAGTTACTTTTCAGTGTCTATCAAATGATTCATTTTATGTTACATAAAATATTAAGCAGCATATTAACTAAACCTTATGAGTTCTAATTTGGTTAACTTTATGGTTTCTCTTTCAAAATGGGACTAGTCTTTTCAGAACAAACAACTGGGAGGAGAGAGGGAAAGCAAAACAGTGTTTATGCTTTGGGGGTTTTTTGTTTTTTACTGTTTCATTTACCAAGATATAAAAGCACACATTACCTGTTGGAGTGAAAGAATGGTCCTGGAAGCTAGGTAACATTTGCTTTTCATATTTAAGTATTGGAAAACATTATAAATTACCTTGGAATTTTTCAAAATGCATTTAGGAAACAAAAAAAATCATGGTGGAGCTGGAGGTCAGTTCAGTTACATATTAGGAGATACCAGCATGTGTTAAATTGAGTTAAAATAAAAATATTTTAATGTCATTGTGCTTTCTTATAAATCTGCAAACCAAAAACATGAAAATAAATTGTACATTTGATGCCATTAATAATAAATTTTTATCCCAGTAAGAAGTATTGAAATTAAAATCCTGCTTTGCTGATGACCAGAGCATTGACAGACACAGTGTTTTTGTCCTGAAGAAATCGATGAAGTCAGAGCTTGATCTGTTTACTCATTTCCAGTTGTGTCACACCACTCATACATGATTTTCTTTTGTTTTGGAAGCTGGCACTACAATTACAGACAATTCTCCATGTTTGGTATATTCCAGGATAGTGGTAATGGTCAAGTGTTTGATGATTACAGCCTGAATTCCTTTCTCCAAAAAGCCTGAGGCACTAAGTGCAGACTGACTTCATAGATTTTGTGGTATAACCAGGAATATTTCAGAGGAGCCCTCTAGTTATTTCTGTATATATTTATTTTGATTAATGAAATTTTATCAATACAGCATGTGGATACTTTTTAGAGAGGTTGTGTTGAAATCTCTAAATGATCTTAATAAAATTAAGAAATTAGTAGATAATTTATTAACTAAAAGTGGTTTAATTCCTCATCCCACAACAAGGATAAAGTATTTCAGTACTAGGAGCTTCAAACTAAAATAACTATTAAATTAAAAATCTTTGACATCAAGGCAACATGAAACTGTTCAGTGTGCATTTCCCCATAAATCCTAGGGCTGCAGCAGACAAAGAGTTTACCACAATTTAATGATATCCTGGTGCTTGGCTGACCCTGGCAGCCAGCAGGATTTAGTGAGAAAAGATGTCACTTTTGGGCAAGATCAAGGACTTTTCTCATCCCTGCACTTCATCTCGTCCCTAGTAACCTGGTAGCTTATGCTGTGTTGCTCAGTCCTGTGCTCAGGCAATTACTCAACTTCAGCTTTGAGAGTTTTTCTCTTTCCACAGAAAATCAGGCCCTCCAGTGCACCAATTTTTCATTTCTGTGGAGTCCTGCAGAGTGAAATTAAGTTCCTCAGACCTTTCTATTTTGGTGATAAATCTCCAAGTTTATATTGAGAAATTGGCTGTGCATTGATGCACTTGGATATTCCCTTTTTTGTTACATGGAAGTCACTGCTGTCAGCTGAGAAATAAAGGTGTCATTCTGGCTTTCTTACAGCATAAATCCAAATGTGACCCTTGTCACCATGCAGCATGAGCAGCCTCTGTCAGAGGTGGGAGCAGGGTGAAGCAGAGCACCCAGGGAGCTGCAGTGCCTCAGTGCTTCTTTCCTCAGGGATTGCTTTTCTGAGCCAGGCACTTCTTAATGAGAGCAAATTAGTGAGCAACGTGTAGATGTTGAACCTGCTCATGTTAATGCTTCTCCCTGCAAGTGTAGCTCCATTCCAGTGTTTTTAACTGACTTGTCAAGAGAAACAAAAAAGAATTGGAATATTTTTGGTAAGGTGGTGCACAGAAACAAGCAGATCTTTGTAATCTCCCCCATTGTTTTCTCTTTGCTCTGTCAGGTTAGCTCTGAAATCTTGCAGAACTCTCCTCAGTATGTGCTGAAAAGAAAAGCAGAAACTATTAACAATGGCCTTCAAGCTATTGAAAAGATGTTACAACAGAAGAGTGAAAACATTGCAAAGGCCAAAGAAGTTCAGAAGGTAATCTTGCCAAAAAAATAATCTGTGGGTGTTAAAAGATTTTTGGTTGTTTTTACAGAGCCTGATTTAGCATAAAGTGGTCTTCCATTCATTTTATGTCTGTAAAAGGAGAAGTACAAGCAAGCATTTAACTGGTGGATGTTTATCAATTCTTTCTCACAGGAAAATCCATGCTTTTTTCAACTGTGAATCACACCAGTAGATGCAAAGTGTTCTGTTCTCATCATGTCTGTTCTGAAACCTTTGCAATTCATGTCCCATGAAGAACAATTAATGCTGCTATCTTTGAGCCTCGTTCTATTTCATTTCCCTTCTCTCCACATGCAGCAAATCTGGGATATGCTGGACCTGTGGCATTACAAACTGAATGAGCTGGATGCAGAAGTGCAGGATATAGTGGAGCAGAACTCCTGCCATGCACAGGAGCTGATGGACATCCTGGTGGCCCCCCTGCAGCAGTACCAGCAGGTCTCACAGCGTGCTGAGCGCAGAACTGCCATTCTCAACAAGGTACCTGCACATGGAACAGCTTTTTAAAAATCCAATCCTGTTAGAAAAGACAGGCTGAGGGCTTTGCTTCAAACATCACCAGAGGCTGTCAAATTAATAGAATCACTAGCCTGCTGTGGGAAGGCTGATTGTAGCTGGGGTTTCTGGAGGGGCTGTCCCAAAGGACTGGATCAAGCCATGGCTGAGGGGTTTGTATGGGGAATTCTTGCCCCTGGGTGGGTGTTGAGGTGGTTCTATCACTCTGCTAATGGGTCTATTAAAGTGCCATTGCCATATAAATTGTGACAGTGCCCCCATGAAATGTAAACATGCCAGCACCACAATTACTTTGGTGAGAGGGGATAGCCTGAAATCATTAAACTTTTTCAGAAAAATGGTTTTTATTTCACTATGCTAATTTAATTGACCATGATGCAAATGCATGCTGTTTTTTTAAATCTTGTTCATAGATGCATTTATCTTAGACAATGAAGCAATTACGTGTGGCTTTCTGTAAAATTCTGTCATTTCCTAGGCCACCAGCAAGATGGAGGAATATAAGGAGCACTTAAAGAATGTGAAAGATTGGATAGAAAGCACCAACAGTTTGTTAAGAGCTGATGCTCAGCACGACTCTGCAAAAAGCTTACACAAATATACTGATGAGCTCCAGGTAAGAGTTGATGAAGATAAATGCTCCTTTTGGCACTTGTTGCTCTGTTAAGATGCAGTTTTCCATTCTTAATTGTTACTGACATAAGTAATTTACCATTTTCAGTAAATCCTTTAAGTGGAAAATAGCTATAGTTTATAGTCATGAAATACAGGTGTTTTTAGTGCTGGACACACCTATCTTGTGCAAGTGCTGAACTGTTGTACAATTTCCAGAAATGTGTGATTGTCTTCTGTAGCCCTGCTGAATGGCTATGGTCAGTTTTTACTGCCTGCATATATAAGATTCTTTCTATATTGTATGTGAGCCAAAAAGGCAAAGTGCTTGTTTATTGATGTCTGTGTGTTAGATGGAAACTTTGAAGTGTGTTGTGGTTTGGAAGGCTGTGCTCACTGTTTTTTGAAGGTAATTCTGATTGATAATTTCAAAAATTGGATGTTTGTAATATTACAGGGAAGATTAAGGCCAGTGCCAAAAAACAATTCTGACAATTTTGTACTTAAAATTCAAGTTTTCTGTGCATCCACTGCTTGGCTTAGACCAAGTGAGAAAGCTGGTGTTCTAAACATAAGTTTTTGTAGTAAGACTAGTAAGAATTCTTGACAGGAAGTAGCTGGCCATTCTGGGCTGACATGTTGCAAAAGCATGTGGCCACAATGGGGAGAGAATGTGATTTCCAAAACCCATGAATGGTTTTTGTGGCAAAAACTTACTGTCTCCTGTGCTTGTGAAATGGAATGTTTTGTTTGTCCTGGGCTGTGAAACCAGTGGGTTTGGAAATGCACCTTGGACTTGCATTAGGGTGGAAACACACATTCAGTCCTTTCCTTCACACACCACCCAGACAAATGGATCATTTCTTGCTGCCCTCACTGTTCTTCATGACTGTGTTCACTGCAGTTCCTCCAGTTCATTGCAGGGGAAGAGACTTCACATCCCACACAACTGGCCTGATACTTTTTGGAGCATTTTGTTCCTTCTAATCCTTACCTCTATAACTTTAATGTTCAGCAGTGATGTATCAAACTTAACTCCTGTTTTGTCTCCAGATGGCTTTGGAAGACTCAGAGCAAAAGCAAAATCTTCTGCATGGTATCTTCATGGAGCTGGAGGAGCTGTCACCTGTCTTTGAAACTGACAGTGTAATGCAACAGCTGAATGAAATAGATGTTCAAGTAGCAGCTTTACAGCATGAGATTGCAGAGATTCTTCCACAAATCCTGCATGTGGCTGATGTAAGTCTGGGTGACCCAGAAGTGCCTTTTATCAGAGCTTCATCATATGTTAGGAAATGCAGATTGTATCACCTGCTTGGAAAACAGGGTGTAGTGCTGGGTGTTGTAGGTGTGCCAAGCAAGGAAATTAATTGTTTGGAAACAAAACTTCAGAAGGCACTTGGTAACTAATTAAGGTGTAAAGTTTGGGATTAGCACAGGAGGTAGGAGGAAAGGCTGGGAGCCTGGGTCAGTTCAGCCCAGAGAAGCTTGGGGTGAGAGGTTGATATTGCCTGCTGCTGTTTGCTGCTCCATGATGGGAGATGACAGCCAGGAATAGTCCAAGCTCTTCTTGGGGTGTTCAGTAACAGACCCAAAGTGTAACAAAGGAAATTACATTTATATAGTAGGAAGGATTTTAATTTTTTTTTTTTTAGTGAAATTGGTCAAACACTAGATCAGGGGCTCCAGGCAGGGATAATATTCCCACCACAAGAGATGCCAAATCTCAACAGGGTCAGACCCCAAGTGCCCAGGTCTGACCTTTCAAGGTGCCTTCCAGCCTAATCTACTCTGTGAGAGTTCACAAAGAGCTGTCTGTGGGTTCCTTTTCTATCTGACATAAGTCTCTTCCTACTGGAAGCTGCACCAGTGTAATTGTAGCACTTTCCTATTCTGATAACTATCACCACTGGAAAAATGTCTTCTCACCACTGGTGATTTCTAATGTGAATTTTTAAGGATATTTCAGTTCTATATTTTGGGTTTAAAACAGAAGAGATGATCTTGAATACTTAATTCCTTTAGAAGTTATGACTAAAACTAGTTTATAACAACTAGCCTTTTGAATGATAGCATCCATTAACATAGTCTGCATATGCTGCACTCATTTTTCAGTATTTCTTTTTCAATTTAAGTGAAAGACAGAAATTCAAGTTGGCTTTGGTGTTTGGGCTATCTACAAATAATCTCTTTGTTCCCAAAATCTAGGAGTTGGATGCCATTGAATCTCATGTGAAAGTGTTTGAGAAGGATGTTGCAGAAATGAAGACAATCCTGTCATCAGAAGATCTGTTAGAATTTTCTCCTAAAGACCAACTTAAACATGGACAGGTCTGTGAAAACTCCTGATCAATGTAAGCCCTGAGGTTTACATTGACCAGGAGTTTTATCCTGATCAATGTAAACCCTGAGGTGAGACTGTTGAGAGACCTTTTCAAGAAGCACAGTCATGGTTTGAACACAAAACACTTGAAATTAAAGCACTGTTGAGAATATGTGCACAGAGAACTTGAGTGTGTAACTGAAGCACATGTCAGGCATAGCTGCCACATTTGGGGATCTCCATTTTTTGGGAAGCTTATGGCCTGATTTTCAAGAGACACTTGCTGCACACCACTCCACTTGCCACCAAATTGAAATCTGAAGTTAGAAAATTAGGCCTTGTTTTTCCAAAAATGTAGGCAGAATTTAGTAGATGATTCTTCTATTTCACACCACATACAGTCCACAGTGTTATCTGCCTAAAATCCAAAAAGCATGGGTTCAGTTTCAGGTGAGGAATAAAAATGCCATCATATCTCTCTTAGCAGTGTAACTCTCACAGCAAAGCTGTGCAGCTTGGTTGGCCAGAGAATAATTTTGTAATAACTACATTATATGGAAAAACTAAAGTAATATTTGTTCTGGAAAATAATGTTCACCTACTTTCTTACTGTAAAGCAAAGTCTGGACAGTACAAAAAATTCCTCATACTGTCTGCTTAGGAATGAGAGAACAAGCATCTCTGTTTCCACTGGGGCATTTTAGAACAAAATCTACTTGAGAGAGAGTTTAACAAAAATGTTAGTAATTAAAAGTCTTGTAGGTGGTATTATTTTTTTCTTCTGGAGTTCCCTGCTGACTGGTTGGCTGGACAAAAGACAAAAACCAGAATTTGCCTAGAGAGACATCAAAGAATTTGCACCACTTTAACTGTCTTCACTGCCAGTGATGTTCTGCTTTGAAATGAGCTGCTTAGTACATAGCAACTAATCTGAATGTGAGCCTTTTTTGTCACTGTGCAAACTTTGTATATACAGCAAAAATAGAATTGTAAATATAAATTATATCTTTGTCTTGCTTTAGACAACCTCAACATGGATTTTAATTTATTTGTTTCAAGAACAAGAATCACAGACTATTCTGAGTTTTAAGGGACCCACAAGGATCATAGAGTCCAGCTCTTAATTGAATGGCCCATATGGGGATGAAAATTTCTTCCTTCTTGAATGGGAAACTCACCAAAGAGAGCTTTTGGTCATCATTAGTGTAGTATAAATTTATGGTGTTGATTTTTCTAACTCAATATCTTACCCATCATCTCTGTTCTATCCTGACAGGTTATACTTGAGCATGTTGGTCCCATGCAGAAAACTATTGTTCATATACAGTCCTATGAAGATGCTCTTCAGCTGCCAGGGCTGAAAATGCAACCTTTCTCAGTCTTCCAAAGAGCAAGACAACTCTTGAGAGAACTGAAGAAATTAGAAAAAATTACTAGGGAACAGAATGAGCTACTGGAGGTAATTGATTTTTTTTCCTATGGTCACTTGTACCACCTTTTTTTAAAAGTAATTTTGATCTTTAAACAATATTGCTTTTGCAGCTACATAGTTACATCTACTGTGTCTTCTGTGTGATGGTTTGGGGATTTTTTTTTGTTCTTTTTTCCTATTTAATTTGATCCTGCAACAAAGCACACTGAATAGTCTTGACGTACATTTCAGTTTTCCAATTTAGTCACAGCTGACAACATACTGCAGAAGGAAGGAAGGCTCAGGTGTTGGACAGGTGATTAGTGTTAGATGTGTTAGATGCAGGCACTCACCAACTCCTGAAACTCACCTTGACCAAGGAAATTCTTGTTGACAGCCATTAGAGAGCAATTGCTAACAGCAGAAGGTCTTCTACTAATCCAAATCAGTGAGCCAGGAAAGTGGCCATTCCCTACAGCTGTGTTGTGGTTAATTGACTGTTTTGAGGCAGTGACAGGGGTCTTGGAGATGCTGCTGGCCAGGCCAGGTTAGGACACAGAAGGGAAACAGCAACAGGAGGAGGCAATGCTGGCAGGTCAGGGAGTGTTAATTCAGGGGCAGGGAGAGTTATGGAACAGCCCCAAGCCTGAGGGGGGCTCTGTGCAGCCCTTCACTGAGCAATGTGGTTGTACCAGCTCAGGGAAGTTTTAATTCAGCAGCTGGTCATGCTCCAGTGCCCAGGCTGGAGGAAGTCTGGAGTTCTGTAAGGTTCCCACGGCAGCAGAGGAATTAAAGCTCTCGTGTGACCCATCCATTTCTTGGCAGGATGCTGACAGCACCTAGAAAAATGTTACATTATCTTTGCTCATTTGGTTTTCCTAAGCTATTAGGGTAAAGCAGAATGCTTTAAAACATCTAGCTGGGCATTTCAGAGGCAGGCAGACAAGTGGCAGCTGAAACGGGAATGTCTGTTTTTGATTTTCACTTTGAGAAATTAAGAGCAGAACACAAAGAGAAAAACTCAAACATGCCACATGACTAGTGCATGCTTGGAGTCAGAAGAAAGCAGTGACTATATTAGATCTGTATAATGCCTACAGTCTCTTTTATTTTTTTAGTCCATACAATTTCTTATGTCTAAAAAATGGATGTAGTAAAATGTACCTTTTTCAGAATTACCAGACCAAATAATGGAGAATTTTCAAAACACCTTAAAAGCATCAGCAACAGGCTGCTTTCCATTTTTCAGTTGTTGTAATGACACTTGTAACTGGTTTTTGTGTAACATTAGGTCAAATTTTATATTTTTCTCATTTTTGTAAAGCTGTGACCTTTTTTTGCTCAGCATTTGCCTTTATCTTGTAGACACCCAACAATCTGTAGCTGAGTGAAATTTCTTTGTGAGAAAACAGATTGGAAAAATTGCAATTCTTGGCAGCTAGTGTATCAAACTGTGCAAAAGAGATTTTCCAGTGCAGTTGAATGGGTTGAAAGCAGCAGTGCTACAATACAAGTGTAGCACCAGCTAAGGTGTAACAAAGGATGAAGCCATTAAACCATGGCATTTTGAGTGCTGCATTAAAAAGGTGCTGAGAATCCTGCTAGAGAGGAAAACAAATGGCAGCCAAGCTTCCTGTACAAATATATACATTTTTCCCCCCCTGGGGATTAGTCTTTGGATGAGTTTGCCCATATTTTGCTATGGATGAGTCAATGGAATATTGCACTAGTAACTTTTGTATAATTAGGTTGCATTGTAACACCTGAAACAATAAGTCAGAAAGAAAGGCTGTAATAGATACTGAAAATGCTCTGGGGCAGGAATTTAAGTGACTTAGTTCTCTCTTGAATGTTGCCCTCTGGTTTTTTTATTATGGCCTCTTAAGTTCCACACCTAAACAACGTCATCAGGAAGAAGATTTAGAAGCTACATCTGCTTCTACTGGTTTTCAGTGCAAGAGAGTGGTATTATTTGCATATCTGATGATTTACTGGTCTCATTTTCACTAAGCTCTTCCAAAACAAATATACTGTGGGGAGATGGGCCTTTTCCATGGGCAGGTCTTCTGGAGTTACCACAATATAAGAAGGGCAGCTGTTAACCAGGAAATAACTCAAAAGAAAGGCAGCACTTGTAGGAAGAAATCCAGTCTCACATATGTGTCATAATTTGTTCTGTTGCATAAAGGATAGATTCTCCTCCCTACTGAATAGAAGGCAGAAACTAATTAATTATCTTCAGGTAAGTGGCTATATTCATATATTGGTCAGTGACAGAAGACATTGGAGTCTGTATACGAAATATTCAGACTCTTTAGTTAGTCTAGGAAATTTGAGGTAGGACTCAATTTATTACTATATGAATAGGACTAAACAGTCCTTTTCATATGGAATTGAAGGTGTGAGTAAGAGAATCTTCCTTTTAGGAGGTCTTCTTTTACTTTCTCATTAAAGCTGAGCAGAAGACCTATTAATTTTTCTTTCCTCTCTGATTCTTTGCTTGTGGCACTAAGATTATAGGCTACAAATATCTTCCCCTTCAAATTGGCTTTCTTTTTTTTTAAGTGAGGAAAATAGTTTCTTCTCACTTCTAACACCTGTAAAATAATAATGGTTATTTAGAACCTTATTAGCCTGCATTTTCTTGAGAGGGAGTGCTGCTATGAAGAAGTGACTGAAGAAATGGCCCTGTTGCTGTTGGTAGCAGGAGAGACTCTCTGCTCTGCAAGGCAGAGTCTGTGAACACTTTGCAGTGAAGTCATTGACCTGTTGGGTCATTCAGGTGCTGCTGGCAGCACAGTAGGATCAAGCCTGTTGACTTCATTGTTTCTTTATTACCTTTTGCAGGCACCTGAGGAACAGCCTTGGTTGTTGTTTGGTTGTCAGCCTCTAGGTCCAGAAACACAGAGCCACCAAGAGCTGTGCATATTCACTGTTTTCACAAGGTGTTGTGACTTGTAGATGTGACAATTTCCTAATGACCTGAGACATCATGACAGGCTGTGGCTGACAAATATGAGTGTGTGGGAGATTGCCCATTTCTGCATGAGCACAAAGCCTGGGGGGCAATGAGATTTTGCTGTCACTGTCAAATGAGTAAAAGTAAATTTGGCTGTTTATTACATGTAATGTGTTTTCCTATAAGCCATGTAAACAGAAGAAGTTCACATGGTGGGAATGCTTATAATTTCTATTGGAAGTATTCAAATAGTCAGGCAGTGTGGTTGGGTTATCCTCTGAGCTGCAGTGTTTGCCTGGTGTACAGCACAGTTCATTTTTGATCAGTTTCATTTTTGATTTTGCAGAACTAGCTGGCAGTAAAGACTTGAGCACCTGTAAAAACCAGTTAGGCTTTCTACCTGATATGAAACAGTTTAATTTCTCTCTTTTTAACAACCTTTTCTAAGTTGTAATGGATGTGGTGAAATTTGCTCCATTTCCATTCAATAGCCAAATTTGTAGTTCTGCTCTGGAGCTCCTAGACAGAATACTCCACCATACTTCAACTTGTGGGTAGAGCAGCTTTTGTTTGTCTTTAGCAAGTGAATAATAAACTTAGTGAGGGATGGGGTTGTGCAAAGTTAGCAGAACAAACACAGATTCTGGTACACAACTGCAGGTACAAAGGAGGCTTCAGTACTCTTCAGTTCAACTTCGTTTCCTTACTGACTTGTTTGTTTATGTACTCCTTATTTCAAAATAATTTATGTAAATTGCTATTTCACAGGAAACTGTAAAGAAAACAGAAGAATGTGAGCAAGAAATTGAAAAGTTGAAACAACTCCTTAAGAACAATTTGGGTGAAGTATCACATGAAGATCAACCAGAGGCTCAGAAGACTCCTTGTCCAGAGGTGGGTTTCGTTCTTTTCATTCCTTATCCTGACTAACATTAATCATGATGATGCAGAGCACTGAGAAATAGGGGTCTGCTTCCCTTCTCTGCCACAGTCAAGCAGGCAATTGAATGCCATAGTGTGACCATGCAATGAATTACAGTTAATATTACTTTGCAAGTTGGGTATATCTTTCATAGTATACTCCTTACTGATTTTGATGTGTCCTTTGTGCCTGTATCAACTTGGAAGAAAAATTGGGTGTTGTTTTCATGACAGCTCTTTTGGTGAAACAGTATGCAGCACTGAGAGTTTACCTGTGCTCAGCATCCTGCTAATTTTCCTGAAGTGGTAGCTTGGGATAGTGCCTAAGGAGAGAACCAAGTGCCTTTCTGATGACTGGTCATGCAATGCTACTTTTGGGGATTCTGGTTAGGGTTAGATTCATTAGACTCCTTTCTTTGTCCTCACTGCCCCACTGTGTTTTCATCACTGGTAAACGTGTTGCTTTTCTCTCTACAGTCAGCTGCTTTCTGTAATGGATGAATTGATGTTTTTAATGGAAAAATAAGATATGTTTTAAGGATAGCACTGCAGAAGTCAGGAAATTACTAATTAAATGTAATAACTATTTATAAAGTGCCTCTGAAATGCTCAGTTTTTTTCCAGCCAGTCACAGTAAAGTTAATATACTTACATTGTACTTGCCTAATAACTATAATCACTCACTAGGCTCCTAAGTACATAGCTGCTCTGCTGTCAGCTGGTTGGATGGAGGCTTGATGTAGTGCTCAGCATGACTCATTTCCTGATTCTTCCTTGGTTTTGTCTCCGAGTGTAGGATTTTATGTTTAATAGTTCTTGTTTTAGCAGAAAACTTGGCAAATACAGCATTGCATGAAGAGAAGTGGGCAGTGGAATCACCCATCTTACTGAAGGATTTCAGAAAAAGAAGTGATTTTAAGAAAGAGTTGGTTTCTGAGGAGTTATGGCTAATTAAGTTTGCAAAAGAGTAGCTGGCAAATCTATGCTGGCAAGTCTCCTGCAGTGAAATAAATAGATATACTGTTCCTAGTGGACATTCATAAAACCATGCCAAATGGTCATGGATGTCTGTTTCTTCCTTTCAGTGTTTTCTTTCCTTTACCTTTGGATGATTTTATCTTGTGGTTTTGAGTGCACAAAAGGAAGAAAGCATTATCAGAGCAGAGTTCCCATGTCCTTTGAAAATTTGTTGGAGCTCTTCCCTCCACCTTTCCTGTCATGCTGCCCCCCCAGAGCTATTAACAGAAGCTGTGGTGGAGACAGGAGCAGCAGTCTCACTGCTTTCATCTGCCACAGATTATTACCTGCATAACATCACTAATGACAGAGCATGGTGTGGAGCCAGTGCTGCTCTCACTTCAAGCCTGGCATCAAAGCTTGCTCTGATCAGTGTGCAAAGGGATATTTAGCCAGGTTTCAGTCTCCTGAGCAAGTAACGATGCTTCAAAGAGCTTTAGCACTTTCAGTAATGGAGGGAGCAGGGCAATTCATTCCATGTCCTGTCTTACTCTGTTATTTGCTGGGATTTCTTGGTTCACCTGGAGGCTGGGTGGTGAGGAAAGCCCTGGAGAAAACTCCAAGGGCAGAACACTGGCTGGAGGAGTAGTCATGGCCAGGAAGGAGACCAAGACAGATTTATTTCCCCCTCTGTTAGTGCAGTTGCTTGAGTTATTGTTTAGTCTCTGCAGAACGTTAAGTATTTTCCTTAAGCTTTCTTGGGGTCCATTTTTCTCCCAGTACCACATTCAAAAATATGGGATAATTTTGGCCCTAGCCACATCCCCAACACCCACCAAATGGTTTGTTTCCTTTGGGCCAGCTTCAGCAAGGACTGAGCCCTGAGCTACCTTCATTTGCTGTCTTTGCCCTCCTCAGGGCTTTCCCAAGTGTTCAGTGTCAGGCTGCCAGGGAAGGTGCTTGGAAGTAACATCACCTGCTGTGACACACCGAGCAATGTAACCCATCTGCATTCCCTTTGTCCTGGAGGAAGCTGCTCTTCTCATGGATATGCAGGACCTAGTTAGAATTGGTTCCAGCCTGCCCACGTTTCCTTCCACACTGCCAACTTCTGCATCACAAGTGGCAAGGGCTGTCCTGAGCTGGATCTGTTGCTGCTGGTTTGCATGTACCTGGACATCTCCTGCAGTGACAATGGGGAACTGTCCCAAAGCCCAGAAAAAGGAAAAGGGGGAAATAGCCCCAGCACCAGTAAGATGCATCCTTGGTGTCATCTGTTACATTGCTGGTTGGTTAAATGAGAAAAATGGATGCTTACAGATGTTGTTGCTCCTTTAGGGAGAAATGGAAGCTGTAAAAGAAGAAATCATAAAGCTGTGCCAAAGAAAGGAAGATTACCTTACCAAGATGAAGAATTCCATGTCTGAGCTTCACCAGTGCCTACAGCAAGAAGTGCCTGAAGCAGCAGCTGAACCTCCAGCCTCTGTATTATCCCAGAGTGACCTGATTGGGACTGATGTTTCTGCTCAGCAGGTAAGTGATCACTCACCTGAGGGCCAAAGAGGGGAGGTAAACATCCCTTCCTGCTCCTGGAGGAGTGGCATGTGAGAGAGGAGCACCCCTGCCCGTGTGAATCAATAGTGTCTCTCCTCCCCTTTGTGTCAGAAGGACTGAGTGTGAGGAGAAGGTAGGAGAGGTGAGCCTCTGGTTATTTCTCAGCATTTTTCACTTTCAACATGAAGTTTGCATCAATCAACAGCAAAATGCTCCACGTGTAGTTTTGTTGATAACCAGTTGTTCTGGGATTTTCAATAAATTATTTCCATGGGGCAAAATGAAATTTGTCCCTTTTGTAGCTGTCCTGTTGAAACCTAACAGCATCAAATCCCAATTTTCAGAGGTGCTTAGAACCTGCAGCTTTCAGTCGCTTTAATGTAGGTTGCCAGATGTTCAGTGCTTCTCCAAAAGTGGGTCTCAAGTGGTAAATTTGTTTTGGTTTACATAAAGAAATGAAGAGGCTTTTGCTCTTCTTGTCATGATTAATTGGGTTGTGTCTCTGTGTGTGTTTTTGTAGTTGAAAAAAAGAGGAGTGATCTCTCTTCTGCCTTCCTTAGATGAAGAATCAGAAGACTGTTCTTCACACAGCAAGGTGAGTCCAGTGTATTTTTTATAGATATATTCAGCCGTGTATGTTAGAAGATTTTGGTAAAGCAGAAATTATGAAAAATGTGAAAATCAGAAATATTTCAGAACAACTTAAAATATCACTCCAGGATACAAAGGAATTGCACTCAAGCCAGTGTACCAATTTTCCAGTGCCAGTATTACACAGCACCTTGTTCTGTGAGGCGTGATCCTACTTTTGGTGGGATTGCCTATTTGCTAATGCCCCATTTGTGGAAGTGTTAAAGGCAAAATATTTCCTTAAACACCAATGTTTCCATGTGGAGGTGGATTTCAGAAAGAATTAGCCTCTGAAATTAGCCAAAACACAAACAACAGAATTTATTTGTATGTTTGAACATTAAAAAAAAAGGGTGTGATTAGACTATTGGGAGTGAAGTTTGGATAGAAGAGATTTCTGGTAGATTGGGAGAAACTGGGGTGACAATATCCTGCAGGTTGCTCTGAATCTGAGGAGTCTCAGTGCTCAGGTGAACTGCAGAGGAGCAAAGTTAATTGCTTTTGGAAAAAAATCCCCATGGCAAGACAGTGCAAAAAGTCCAAACAGCCTGGAGAGCTTGTGCCTTGTATTGATCCAAGCACTCCAGTTTCAGGGTTTCTCACTCCACACCTTCACTGTTGCAATTTTCTTTACATTTAGGGCTTCTTAGGGGACAGGAGAAAGATAGATAGTGTCTTGTTGGTTTGGTGGTTGTTGATTTGTTTGGGTTTTTTTCTGTTGGTTTGTTTTTTTGTTTTTGTTTTTTTTTAATATTGTAAAAAATGAGAATATTCTGCAGTTTTTAGAGAACATTATCAGTGTCATCCAGCTGCCACTCATCTTGCAGCAGAGCTGTAGAGCAAGAAGAGAGGTGGGATTTGGGAAACACAAATATGGATAGATAAACAAGGCAGAAATAGAGCTAAGTGTTACTAGAAGTGTGCAGTGCTTTACATTGCCTGGAGGAATATCTGAGCTTCCTGGTCAGAAGCTAAAGCTGAGCTGTTACTGCTTTCAAAGGGAAGTACAGCCACAGAGAAAGATGCAAGGTTTTGGCCTTCAGAAAGAGATGATGAAAGGCTCAAGGAAGACAGTGCAACCTCCTGGTCTTCTGGTACCTTGTCTGATGGCATTGTTCAGGTAATGCACTTGGGTTTATCTCTGTGGAGGTGGGAATTCATCTTTGGGGAAAAGACCTGCACAAGTCCTAAGTATTGCTGAAGCCTGCACTGCAGGAATGCAGGACAAGGTGGCCATATTCATATCTTCCATCTCACACTAAATCTTGCCATTTAAAATCTCTTTTTCTCTTGTACATATTGGCTGGACTCAGTGACCGTAAGCATTTTTTCCAATCTAAATGATTCAATGATTCTAAGTCCTTTGAGCTTCACAAAACCCCCAAGGGCAGAAATGCACATTTAATTGCAGCAACTTGTTTCACTGATTCTTGAAAAGGCTCTAAAAATGTGTAGGGTCATTTGTGGAAGAGGTTCTCTTTGTGCATAAGAAAGTCAGTGTCTGGGACACTCAGGTACAGTTTTGGTGCCATTCTGTTCTGCTCTTCATGGTGCCTCAGTAATGTTGTGACAGCTGCAATTGTTTGTTTCTGTACATCAGTGCCACAGGCATAACAAAACTGCTCTCTGTGAATATTCTTGGGCCAGGACCATAGTAGGTTGAGTGGTTGCTGCTCTTTCAGGCTTCTCTAGCACAACAAGGCAGTGGAACATAGAATCAGAAAATCCTTTAGGTTGGAAAAGACCTTTAAGATCAAATCCAGCCAAAAACCAAACACTGCCAGGTCCACCACTAAACCATATCCCAATGTGCCACATCTCCACTGCTGCACATCTGTATGGAAAACAGGAAATATTTCCACTGCTGCCTCTCTCTCTCCAGGATGAGGATGTTTTAACTGAATCACACAGCAGACATGATGAAGAAACATCTCTGCAAGCTTTGGAGGGCCCTGAAGGTCCTGGCACAGGAGATGGCAGTCTGGCTATGGTGAGTTTGCAGGCCTGACCAAGGTGACCTCCTGAGTGAATTGTGTGACCTACCTGGTTGTCAGAGGCCCTGGTCCATTGTGGTTTTGCTGCTGGAGTTTGCTGCAGTATGATGTGGTGGGATACCTGCAACCCTTTGTGGGCCTCTTCCTATTGGTGCTCTTGGTGATAAATTTTCAATTGCTCCTTGAATGTGCATTTTTCTAGGGAACAAAATGGAGCATTTTCAGCAAGGAAGCTGCTGTCATTCATACAGGCATAAATAGAGGAGTTTGAGTGATGTAAATATATATCAGCCATGGAATTTTTAAATGGCAGTTACAGGGGGAATGTGTTGCTGCTTTGTGGAAGACATGCAAAGGCTCAGAGAAGAGTGGGCAGCAGGTTAAATACAAAAGAGTGTCTGCAGACATGAGTGCTCTGGGAAGGCCAGGAGCAGCAGTCTGGTGGCAGAGCAGCTTCAGCTTTTAGGATCACAGAATCCCGGAGTTGTTAAAGTTGGAAAAGACCTCCAGGATCATAGAGTCCCACCATTAACCCAGCACCACCATGCTCAGCACTAAACCATATCTCTTAAGTCCCACATTTTTTGAACACTTCCAGGGATGCTGATTCCACCACTTCCCTGGGCAGCCTGTTCCAATGCCTGACAACCCTTTCAATGAAGAATTTTTTTTCCAATATCCTGTGGCAGGAGGATTGGAACTAAAGGCTCCTTCCTAGCCAAACTGTTCTATCATTCTGTGATGACAGTGATAGTTGGAACAATGCATTTTGACTTTTTTTCTCTGCCAAATCTCATTTTAATATGAAGTTTGTGCACTAGCACTGGCCATCTCAGTTGCTTGATGTGTGCTCTGGAGCCATGGGAGCATTCAGGTAGTTCTGTTCTTGTAGCGTTGCTTCATTTACTTTCTGAGTACCAAAATTTGCATGTGTGGAGGCATATACAGACCTGTGCAGCCTTCCCAGTCACTGCTCTTTATCTCCAAGTACTTTGGACTTTTGTTATGGACGTGTGCAATGCAATATTGCTTCTTCGAGGAGTGTGTTTAAGAATTGCACCAGATGTCCTTAAAAATACACCGTTTTTTTATTTTATGATCTAGAGCCCAAGTAAAGCGTATTTACTTTATGTTGGAACTGAACACACATAAGTAGCTTGTAAGTGTTGTCCAAGAGCTTGTTTTGCAGCTTCCAACTGCATTGCTCTTGTGTGTAACTCCCACAGAAAAACATCTCTCCTCAGGGGAGAACAGGTTAATGGTGACTCATCACTGCCTCTGTGCTCAGGTGTAGCTGCTGTGCTCAGGTAGATCCCTGTAGATGCAAATTGCTGCCTGGAAACCTGTTACACCAGATCTTGGATCACCTCCCTGCTGAGTTTCCCTTCTTTCCTTCTTGGTTTGTGGTTCCCCCCCCAGTCCCGCAAGGCTGGGAGCGCAGCGACAGAGTTGTTTTGGGGTTTGTTGTTTCCACACTCTGTGAGTGTGGAAGTTAATCATCTCTCACTGCTGAGGGGAGGGGAGGGAGATTACAAAACCAGGTGGCTCACCAGGCTGCTTTGATGTGCTTTTCTCCAGAGCCAGCAGCCGCCTCCAGTGCCCAGCGCCGCCCTGGGCTCGCAGACAGCGCTGGATGGAGGCAGGCCAGAGCCAGAGTCCATCCTCCTGCTGTGCCAGGCCCAGGTGGCAGAGCTGGAACAATGGCTAGCCAAAACTAAAATGTCCCTGGGCTCAGCCCCTCAGAGCCCCCAAAGGCAGCAGATGGTGGAGCCGCAGCTTGCTGATTGCCAGGTAAGGAGGTGACACTGCTGCTGCCATCCCCTCCCTGGGCTGTGTCTGCAGGACACTGTGCCTGCTCCCCTCTCTGCTTCAGCACCCTCTGCACAAAACAGGTGACTGACTGCTTGGCTTCAGCTTCGCCAGGCTTTGGTTAAAATACCTGCTTTTAGAGTTGGGATCTGAATGCATCCAGGGGATTTAGGTAGAATTCTGGAGTATATATAAAGCCTTGGTTTGATTTGGACTATTTTCAAAACCATGGCTGAGCATAGTTTGAATCCTCTATTAAAAGGGAATTTTTCATTGGTCCTGATCGTGATAAATCAGCTAGAAACAAAAGAGTATTTTTTTTTCTTTTGACATTTCCACTTTCGGCTTGTCAGAATGATTTAAAAGGCTGGTCTAAGAAAGCTTCCACCCTGCTAAGTTCTACTGCTGCAGTTTTTTCCATAAACTACCAGCACAGGAAAATAGTGGCTTTCCCCCTGCCCTCAGTGAGCAGTGGTGATATTTGTACCTACTGCTGTGCACCCAGGACAGCCTCTTGCCCCCACGGCAGCAGAACAAAAGGAGTGGGTGGTACCTGTTGGTGAAAATGGGAGGAGGAAAACAGGACTGGCACGAGGGAGCCCTGGCATGCAGCATGTGCAGATTAAAACAGGGCTGAGGCTCCCTGTGGTGTCAGTCTGGTGTGTGCCAGTTGGCTTCAGGCATTGAGCCTACCTAGAGCAACAAATTTCACTCACAATACCAAAATGTCCCAATTTTCAATTACTGGGAGACATCACCAGCTGTTTTGTTGTTGTTTTGGGTGGTTGTTTTTAATTGGAGTGCCTTTGGGTTTAGGCTGTGATTCAGCCAAGTGCTCAGGTGCTGAACTCTGTGGGAATGAGGATCCTGAATGCTCCTAAGCAGCTGGCTGTGTCTGGATCCCATTCAGGGTTCCTGTCAGTGTAGGCTTCAGCAGGGCAGCTCCAGCTGGTGACAACAAGCAGGCTGAATTCCTGTCAGCTTCAAACAATCTGGCTCAGTGTTAGGACATGAGCTTGGGCAGGGGAAGAAGGTTTTCTAGTCAAGATCTACACAGAAAAATACACACAGAATGGAAGAGAAAGAGTCTGTAGATAAGGGTGTATGATGTACAGCAATTAATTTATTGCAGTTGATTACTTTGCAGTTGAGTCATGGTACCTTTCTCCATGCTCACCTTAAGAATGTGAGTTTAAAGTATGCAGGGATGCACTTTGCTTCACAGCAGCTTGGATCAAAAATCAAATTCCAACAGTTTACAATGGCCATGGAAACATTCCTATGTGTTGGTAGTTCAGTATCATTCCTCCTACAGAGTGATGTGAGCATCACATCTCTGTGAGTGCATTGCCTCTTTCTCCCCTACTGAGGTGTGTTGTCTTCTTGGTTGCATTCAGATGGAGTCTGTCATTTCTGTTCTCCTCTTTTATTACTTGATACCTGAGTTAAGATAACCTCCTGCAGATGCTCTTGTTTGAAACAGTTTTAAGACTAACTCTGTATAAAATTCATTTAATTTTTCAGGATAAAAAAACTACACTGGAGGAAATTTAGGGGGATTGCAGCTATTTCTCTTTTCCCTGCATGTTTCTCTTCAGACAGGGGAGGTGTGAGCATTGACTTCAGAATGTTGTTGGAAAAGGAGTGTTGCACTTCTGAGAATGAGTAATTCTCTGCTGTCCTTTCTAGGTGAGGTTATCAGAGATTGAACAAAAGGTCCTTTCTTTACTGGAAGATTGTGGAGATAGTGCAGACTACCAACAAAAGACAGAGGCTCTTTCCTTGAAGCTGAAGGAGGTGAAGCGTAATTTGGAAAATGTCCAGATGATGCTTCAAGACAAGCACAGTGAAGAGCAGGTAAAGCATATGAATGTTGTGCAGGGCAAGAGTTGAGAGTCCTGGTGCTTTATTGGTCTGTGGTTGCAGAAGAACAGTTAGAGTTCACCATGTGAAATAAGGAAGGGAGAAATGTCAGAGTTGCCATTATTCTTCTTTACAATGCTGTATAATTACTTGTAGTTTGCAACAAGTAGTGGTGGATTTTTAATGAGTCTCTGAACAGCATCTTTTCTGCTCTAAGTGCTTAGTGACAGAGGTCAGCATTCTGCTAAGAGCACAGAAAAAGGACTTAGGGTTTGGTTTGGTTTTAAATGCCTCAGAAAGGCCATGATGTTTATCTGTGACGGTATCAAAGCAGAGAGACCTTTTAGTAATTTTCTCTTTGAAGAATGCTTAAATGCAGTGATTCTGTCAGCTCTCCTGCACCAGAGCTGCACAGTCTTTGAGTTTCCCAGTGGGTGAGATGGTAACTCCTGGCTTCAGAGCTCATTCCCTCTCTGTTGTGTGAGGGATCAGAGAAGCCCACCTGATGTGTTTGCTTAAGAGCAGCTGCAGTCCCTCTGGTGTGAATTAGCACTGGTAAAGGCTTGTGTTGAAATGCTTCTGTGAGCACAGGCAGATTGAAAATCAGGTGTGTGACCAAATTTATAAGCATAAATTGCACATGCCTCTATTTTGGCCAAACAAAAGGAAGGGAGGGTTAGGATGCTTGCAGGAGAAGCAAAGAAAGGGAAGTAATTATTGGGGAGACGTGAGGACCTTGGCAGAATTTGAAATGGTTAGGATGTTAAAAGTTTCAGTAAATTCAACTGGACAAAAATCTTTGCAAAAGCAGCAGTTGTGTTTTGTGTGCTGCTGATTCTGTGTGTGGTAAATCCAGGGCAGCTTTTGCCCTTTCCTCAGGCTGCACCAGTGGGGTTCTGCTCTCTTGTCAAGTCCAGAAGCCTTCCCACAATGGGTGTCTCTTTACAGGTTCCCAGCAGGGAGAGGACTGACCCAGAGCCCCTGGAGGTCCTGCACTCTGATGGTTTCAGCACATCCCAGCTGCCCCTTGCCCAGCAGCCTTGGCACAATGGGCTCCAGCAGCCCCAGGTAATGAATTCTCCTCCCATCCAGGGGCCAGGCTGCTCCACATCCCCTGTGAGCTGGGGCACAGCTGCTCTTACATCTGCTGCAGTTTTCCCTGTGGGATCAACTCTGTCAAGGGCTGGTTTCAGCTGCCCATCTCCTCCAGGATCTGGGGAGTTTGTCAGGATGATGAAAGGTCTCACCCCTAAAATCCCTTGTCCAAAAGTTTGAGTAATATAAAGTTAGGAGATTGGAGGTGTGGGTGATGCCACCTGAATCATTGTGAAACAAGGCAAGAGTTCTAGCTTTAAAACACTGATGTATTATGAAATCTGAATCTATACACTGATACTGTTTTTGAAGGTAACTTTAAAGTTTTGTGAACATATTCCCATGGGCTAACTCACTGTGACTTTTAAGATTGTTGTTAACACAGTATAAAAATCTTGTAATGTTCTGTGCTCTGCAAATTACTTCTACTTTGCTAACTGTAAATTAACTTTTGCCTTTTCCATGCTATTGGAAAAGAGAAAAAATGGTCCAGCTTGAGCTTCTAGAATTGCTCATTTTTCACTCGACACTCTCCTTTTAACTAATGGAACTCAAACTCATATTTGAGCAAATCCCCATTTTCCTTTGCCTTTTTCTTTATGTAAGGATTGCAGTCAGTGATGTTTAAATTTCTATATGTAATTTGTTTCTGGTTGGGCTTTGCTTTTAAAACTTTAGCTCAGGTAGAAATATATTCTATAAAAATGCATGTTTGCAGAAAATGGTTTGTTCTGTAGATTCATGTTCATACATAAACTGCATTTTATTTTGACAGATGTAGTCTTACTTTCTTTGCTAAATGATTTCACATAAAATGTGATTGAAAAAGCACAATGATCACTTCAGATTATTACAGTTCACATAACTGTTCATGCTATTCTCTGTGCACAGGACCTGAAATTGAAAGCAGCTGAGCAGAAAAGCCTCATTGACTTTATTGAGTCGTGTGTGGAAAAAATGCAGCCACAGCTTGAGGACAGCATGACTCTGAAATCAGACTCCAGGTACAGAATAACACAATCAGTTACCAGATTCAGTGATGTAAAACTGCCTGAACTTGATAAAGTGACACCCCTGGTTGTGTTCTTTGGTTCTGTGTGCCTTTAGAAGAAAAATGGCAGAAGCTTGGGGCTTCAACAGACCTGAGAAATGAAGGCTCATTTATGGGACAGCCTCTGTGATAGTGGGCAGCTGAGAGTTCAGGATTTTCCTAGCAGACATGGCTGACACCTGCCATGAGCTAGATCAGGCCTATCTGTAGGCAGGTTGGGTCCCTCTGTTCACAGCCATGGCTCCATAAATGCACAGACACACACAGCCAGTGTAAGGGCAGCAGCTTTGAAAAAGGGGACTTTGGGATCTGGCACCTTCCAGCACAGAACCAGGACTTCCTGCACGACTGTGCTCCCCAGACTGTGCTCTGTCTTTCAGAGGTGGAACCTGCCAGCAGGCCTCTGGCATATTTCATGCAGAGGGGAAAGTCCAGGTTTATCAAAGCTTGGATTAATAATCATACATGCACTTGGTTTCACTTTGCTTTTGAGGCAGGAGCAAGAGAAACTAATCTTATACAAGAAACCTGTTTTTATTTACTCTGCTTCAGTAATTGTCATTCTAACAATGTTTTCTCAATACAGCAATGGAGAATCTGACTCAAAGAGCAAGCAGGCTGATGCCACCTTAGCTCCAAAGGATCAAATGGGTAATAAATGGCAATATTTACAACAGGAACTCTCATCAAAGATGAAATCTCCTCTCTGCCAGCTTGTGGAACCTCAGGTTTGTTTAAGTTCCATAAAACACTCTGATAGTGTAGCTAGCAATTAGTGTATCTTTCTGTCTTGTAGTAGTATGGCTCTCCATCAGATAACTGAAATCTGTGCAAAGGTTCTCCAGAGGAGATTGTTACTGCACAGTGTTTTCATAATTGTCTTTTAATTTTACTTTGAGGTAAATCATGTCTCTGAAGTAGTGACTGCTGAACACAGTGTGGGAGCACTTAGGTGAATCCCTGTGGTTAATTTTCATAGTAGATGTTATCTGCTGACTTCTTCCAAGTAAGCTCACAGCTTACTTACTTACTTACTTACTCACAGCTTACTGACATCCAGCAAGTTCACAGCTGCTTCCTGTGGATGTGGGTGAAATCTCAGTTCCCACAAGTGAGAACATTTTGATCAAAGCAAATCTCTGGGTTAAATTTTGTTCTGCCATTCACCATTGTGTTCTCTCATTCTCACACATCAAAGGGATGTAGAGTTTGAGCTGTGTGTATGTTCTGAACAGACTGCAGACTTTTACTGCTTGGACAGAACTATAATTCTTGTTACTAACAGTTTTGTTCATACTAAATTAGAATTATTAGATTTTCTGTCCTCTGAAATTGCTGCAATACATGGAAGAATATCAGACATGTAAAAGGATGAATGTCAGCTCTTCTTTTGGCAAGACTTACCCTGTAGTGGTCAGTAGGGTTGCCTTAAGCCAAACTTCATCTGTATCCCATGCAGCTGGGAATCAGAGGCTCCTTTTTGAGTCAAGCTCCCACCAAGGCATAGCCTGCCCAGCTTCTGCCAGTGAAAAGGGAACCCTGCTATCCAGGTGCTGTATATCAGTGCCTTGATCTTTCAATGCTTTTTGACAGGAGTGTTACTGTGTTGCCCATAGCCTGTCTTCATTTGAGCTGTTCTTCTAACTGCAGTGCTCTTTTTCCAAATGTTAGATCACAACAAAGATGAACGTGCTGCCTCGAGGCACATTCTCAGGTGCAGGAACCCCAACTGTGGAAGAGCTGAAAACTTACACTGTCCAGCTGGGAGACCTAAGTCAGGAAGCAAATGTGGTGCATGCACAGGTAAAAATGGCATGTCCTAAGCATTGTAAAAAACCCAGGGATTCTAGACAGAGGACACTGTTTGGACACTGGGAAACAGCCAGTAATCCTATTATTGCAAATGGCATTCACTGTAGTGAGCTTTTGTGTTGGGTATGGACTGCAATATACAAATAGGCTGAAGATTTTGAAAGGAAACATTCCAGGTTTTCCACTATGATACTTCTACCTGAGTCCAAAAGTTTGCTAATGTGGGTAAAAACCCTCAAACTGTATAAAGCAGGATGGGAGCTGACAAGACAAACTTCTTGTGCTCATACTTGAGATTAGAGATATGTAAGAGCACAGCCACTGGCCAGCACATAAAGGGTCATTGTCTCAGCTTTGGCCTCGACAGCTCTGGATGTTACATGCATGTATCCAAATCTGTCCCTCAGTATTACATTAATTCCATTTCTGTATTAGCTGAGCAAACCTCTAACCTTATTTGAGTGAATGAATCTTAGCCGTGTCTTGGGTGAAAGTACTGAAAACTGGCTTGCATTCACCAGGATAATGTGGCAGAGGAAGTCTCTTCCAATTTGGACAGAAAGTTGTTTGAGTTGCTCCTGGCAATCAGCCGGTGTTTGAATAACATGGAGGAGATGCTGAACACCTCCGTGCTCTCCACTGAAGAGGCAGCTGTGCAGCAGGCTCTCTATGAGGTAACTGCCCCAAATCCTCCAGGGAGGGAGAAACCCCAGTGGATTTCTGTTACAGCAGAACATATATGGCCTGGTATTTTCTCTCTGTTCTGCTGGCGTTATTCAGGAATAATGCCACCAAACTATTTTGTATTTCACAGCTACGGGCCTGTTGCTTTTAGCAATTACCAACTCGAGTCCTGCTGCCTCTCATAGGTAAGAGTCCTTGCACAGACCATTTTCACTCATGTTGTTTTTCTTTCAACCCTTTAGACTCTGTCTGTGGAGCTGCAAAAACTTCATGCTGATCTGAGTGATAAAAAGGATGATCTTCTGAAGTCCATCAGCTGTGCTGGTGGGAGCACAGATGTGTTCTGCGAGTGCTTTAACAACCTGCAGGCACGGCTGGAACAAACTCAAGCTGCCACTGCTTCAAGGAGCAGCTCCATGAAAGCTGGGCTGGATCATAATAGCAATTACCTGGTACTCCACTGCCAAATGCACATCTTGTTTCACAGCATCTGTTAGGCTTGTCAGTGTTAATGCATTTGGGTTACAGATGAGCAACCTCTAATGGGCTTTCTTTTTTTCTTTTTTCTTTTTTCTTTTTTCTCTACTTAAAACACTTGTCTTGGCCTCTCAAGAAGCAGATTAATTTTGCTGGTTACAGTGCTGTTTGCACAGATGCTGACTGCCACAGAGGCCTGGATCACAGCAGAAAATTTGCATGCAGAAAGTATGGAAGTAACCTGGGATCCCATGCAGGCTGAGCTGCAGGCTAAAGCAGTTTCTGTCTGCAGGGACTAGGCCAGGGAGGGTTTCATGTATTCTTTCAGCTGCTGTGTCCTCAGGAGAGGCAGGTTTCCTCCCTTGTGGTGCCATGTCTGACACTGGGCTATTTATAGCAATGTGTTGGAGGTTGATTTGACCCCACTGCATTTACTGTTCCTTTAGGTTTTGTGCCACAGAAGTAGAAGCCATAGTTGCACAATTTTCCTTCTTTTGTTCTTTGTTGCAAAAGCAGATCGTGAGAAGCTTTTCTTTAGATTCTTGTGATGGGCTAAATCTAAAACTATTGCTGGAAAATATTCAGATCAGGTCTTTAGTCTGAACTAAGGAAGGAAGAGTCTGGTCTTTGAAATACAGTTTGCAATGTCCAGCAAAACTCCAGTGAGCTCATCATCTGCAAGTCATCCTGGCCCTTTGCTGCTGAATAATAAAGCAGCCCTTTTGAGGAACACTGGGATGTTGTCTCCAAACAGCCACAGAACTGGTCTTGCAGTGTTTATGTATGCAGAATCCATAGAGCTCCATCAGTCCCCAGTAATGGGCTCATTTTCCCATTTTCAGAAGAGAATTGATTCTCTTACCAGTTTCCCAGATTTTTACAGTCACAGAGGATCATTGTGACAGAGTAATCTCCTTCTTATATACCACAGACTCAGAATTTCCCTTGCCCAATTACTGCTTTAAGCCCATAATGTATATTCTTTATTTTGCTGAATTTGTTTGTTTGTTTAAGAGGGGAAAAAAATGCATTTACTTAAAGAGGTAATAATTTTGTTTGCTGTGTAATTTTGTCTAGTCATAACTAAATTCCTGTTAATGTGATATACTTGTGTTGTTTGTTTCTTTTGCAGAATCAAACCAGGCTACTCTATGATCAGTTAACTGAGAAAAAAGCTGCTCTGCAGCAATGCTTGAATGAACTACGTGGACATAATGTTTCTGAGCAGCTTCAGGTAATTTTATTTGAAGGAAATGAGAGGTTTTACAGCATTAGCTGTTATTTCCAGCCTTCTCCAATTTGTGAAGTTTCATAATTTCTAAAGTTTGAGTCTAACTTAGGTTTTTAAAATGGGAAAAGGGGAGAGTTCAGTATTTGCCATATTCACCACCACCCTTTTCCTTTTTTTTTTTTTTTTTTTTTAAACTACACCCCAGTCCACACTCAGACCTAATTCCAGACATTTCAGTGGTTGGAGTGGAGGAACCAGTCTCTCCTCAGTCTCCCAGAGCAAATACACCCCATGCTATGGCAGGGAAGGAAAAGAGCTACACGTTACACCTTTTCTTATGCCTCACTACCTTTTTTTTGTGGGACTCTGGTATTTCTATCTTCTCCTGCAGCATTTATGAGCACTTTATAATATGGAATTTGACCAGTTAAGCTATTTTCTTTGACCTTTATTGGGATTAACAGAAAATTAAAAATTAACAGACTGCATGTCTCCCCAGAATGGTCATTGGCCATTTACCTACTTGTTACCAAAGCAGGGAGGGTATTCTGAAGCTTTCTTTTTACAGGCTCATAACCTTGCTTAGAGGCATAATTTTCTGCCAGACTGAGAGCTGTGTTCCCTGCTGAATTTCCTAGCAAGGACTGGCTATATTCTGTTAGGTAACCACTCCTGGAAAAAGAATGCCAGAAGCACATAGCTTTCCTTCCTTGAGAGGGATCCTGTCTCAATCCCTGAGTATTTCTGATTCATAAGATAAAACTGTTTTCTGAGTCCATGATTCCTTTTAGTGGATGCTCTTGAATTAGTAAATGGAAAGGTATGTTGAATGTTGTCCTGAGACACAAGACCTGAATTCCCTTCCTGGCTGTGCTGTGTGAGCACAGTAAGTTATGCCATGCTTTGTCCATTTAGTTTATAAACACATTGGATCTTCTGAAGTGCTAGCACAGGAGAGATCCAGCCACTGGATTCATTGTACTACCAGTGATAATGGAAAGTTTATTGGAATGGAACTCTTCCTAATAGTTTATTTTGTCCTTCATCCAGAAAATTGGTGACTGTGCTGTGGAGCTGCAAAACTTTGAAAACCAAGTAGCAAAATTGAGAGCCCATGGAGAAAGATTGCAGTTACCTATCACCTTAATCCAGGAAACTTATAAATTAGAGGTAAGAGGACAGCACAGTTTCCACTTACTCAGCAAGGTTTGATTCTTCTAAGCAAGGCATTTGCAGCATCAAAAGGCTGATGGCTATTTTGTATTCTGTGGGTTTGTGGGATTAATTTCTGTCCTTCATGGATCACTGCCCAGTGTTTGCATTGTAGGATGTTCTGGATGACATGTGGGGGATTCTGAAAGCAAAGTATGTGGAGCTGAACTCCCCTGCCATCAGTGAAAGCCAGTATGAGGACTTGCTTCGTGGGTTTGCAGAGCTGGTAGCTATTGGAAGAGAGAAGATGGCACAAGATCCAAAGCACCTAACAAAAAGCAGAGCAGCTCTGCAATCTCACCTGAAAAACCACAAGGTATGAGGTGTTCATCACAGCACTGCTCAGGTCAGCATAGCAAGGAGCACTGTTTTCTGGGACTGGTTTCTCTCCAGTGTAGTGGAGGAGAGAGAGTGACTGGCTCATAGCAAAGGGGAGGGACTGGTGGACGTGCAGAAAACAAAGGCAATCTTTTCAGTAGACCAAAACAGTACCACTTTTGGTGATAAATTGCTGTTTCTGCTTACCTCAGAACACATAGCTGTGTAAGGAAAACACATCTCTCTTATAGTTATCCCAAAGGATTACTGTGTCCTTCCTACTGCTCAAGCCTTAGAACTCCTCCTGGGAGTGTGATCTCTCTTAGAGAGCAAGCTTTAACTTGGGTTTTTTCTCCAGGATTTTTTCCACAACCTCATGACACGTATGGCTTACATGGAAGTGTTTGCCAAGAGAGTGAGTCCTTCTGTCCTGCAAACGAGAGAGGAATTCTGGAGAGAGCTGGTGAATGAGGTCAAATTGCTGGAGCAGAAGGCCTGCCAGTATGGTATACACTTAGAGAGCCTGCTAAAGGTAATAAATCATAAGACACCCAAGAGTAAAACCTGGAGGGAAGGGGAAAAGTTGCATCTGGAGCAGCTCTTGTCCTACCAGTGATTCTTTGGCTAATAGTTGTCCTTTCCTGATTCCACTGGTCAGCAACAGTCTATTATTATTTATTCTGTGTGTGTCAGTAAACCAACTTTCTTCTTGTAAATCTCTGGAAGTGGACATTTCAACACATAACACTTTGACTCCTTGCTGTCATTCCTGAGTGTCTGGACTGACACAAGAGCTCTTTAAGGCAAAAAAAATACCAGCACCACTTCAAAATAAAACTTAAAAAAATTAACCAATAATATCAAAACATCTCTAGAGAATAAAAAATTGCATACACCACTTAAAAATAAGAATCCTTAAAGATTTTAGAGAATGCATAATTAATTCATCTGTATTGAAATCATGTCTCACTTTGATATTTACATATTATTCACTTATTTTTGTGTTATATTTCATTAAAGCAAGAGCTGCTGATGTTTTAGAAGGCATTAAGGCCTGAGTCTGGTGTATTAAAATGCAAATGGATGTGTGCTGTGTTAACAATTCAGTGTATTTTTTAGGATTGGGTGGTATTTGATGAGGAATGCCTGGTTTTCAATAAGGAGTTAGAAGCACTTGCCTCTGCGTTGCCTTCTGTCAGTTTGGTTGAAGAAACTGAAGAAAGATTAATGGAAAGGATTGCACTTCTAGAGGTATTTATGTGTTTGTCACTGCTTTTCTTTATGCATCAGTAGAACTGGCAAAAATACTAGTTAGTATATGTGGAGATGATTTGCAGGGCAATGCCTCATCTCCTCAGCTGTGTGTGGATGCAAGCTCAAAACTGACTTCTAAAAGTCAGAGAAGATTGGGCTGCTAACTTCAGCCAGGGACTACAAATCCATTTTAGTGGGAGTAATGGCTATAACTACTTTATAACTCAGTCTTCAAAGGAAGGTATTTGGGATAAGATGGATGTTGTGCATGCTCCATGGATCCTAAGGACAGCAAGAGCCTTGGAGTGAACATAGTGCCACTTCTCTGTGATTCAGAAATTATTTTCATGCCACAGTTTGAAACCCGTGGAAAAGGAGAGTCACTGTTGTGCTTTCAAATACCTGAAAATACCAAATATTTTAACTCTTACTGCAACACTGGTTGCAGCTGCATCTCTGATGATAGAGCTACATATTTATTTACAATCTCAGCTCCAGCTGGAAATATTTTATCCATGTTTTAAACACATTTAAATATAATGATATTAAAACAGCATTTACAGTTGTTTTATACAATTAAGAAGAAAGGTTTTCAGTAACCTTAGGGATGCATTTTCAGAGAGGGCTCTGCATTCCTCACAGGTGTGACCTTTCTCAGTTTTCAGAGGACACACTCTGTTAGAATTTTTTTAATTAATAAGTGTTTAATAAAAGCAAATTAATGAGTGTTCAATAAATGATTAATGAGTTTAGTAAAGGAAAAAAGTACTATCATGATTTCATCTAGTTGACTGCAGGAAAGACATCACTGGACATTCCCAGGAAAATCTGAGCTACAGTAAAACCTTTGTAATAAATCAACTGTAGATGTTTAGTCATAGTGGCCTTCTGATGCTTTTGATTTCTGTTGCACTGAGACAAGAGATATGCAAAATTTGCCCAGCCATTGACGTGAAGTTGCCTGGTTTTCATTGGCTTTTTGAGTTCTTCACTAGCTTTTAACTCTTAAGTCTTTATTTAAAGGCTTCAGAAACAAAGCATAAAGCTTTAGAAGATGTTTGTTGCAGGGTGAAACTGCAGAGCTTCACAGTTTCAAGAAGAAAGCAGAATAAAATTCTCTAGGGCTTAATTCCTGCACAAGAAATACCCCCAGACCTCTGTTTTTTACTTAATGACTTCACTGTTCACTCTTCATTTCTCCCTGCCACCATTATTCAATAATTATCCCAACTTTTTCCTTCAAAACAGTGGTAACTTTTTTTTTCAAAATAGGATAGAGCCTGAAGGAGGAGCAATGACTTTCAGGAGCATGGGAAAAAAATAATTTTATGGTGGGAGCGGTCATATGTTTGGACAGTGCAGCCAGATCTGATAGAGAGTGTTTGTCCATTGCCTGAGGTCTTCATGTGTCAGAAAAGCCCATCAAACCATAACACAGTCATTCTGATAATGTATAAATAATGTTGAGATTGTCTCGACCTACCCAGAGGAAACAAACAACCAAAAACCAAACATACCCACAAAAACCTGTGTCCCTTTTGCATGTAATGAATTACAGATTCCTGTCATTTGGAAAATAAAATCCATTACAGAGGAAATGAATAAGAAGTTAGAATAAGTGATGATATGTGTTTTTCAAGTTGTGTTTTCTGTCTTTAATATGTTACTGTTTTGCAAACTTCCCATATTCTGACAGAAAATCAAAAGCAGTGTTGATGAAAAGCATGCCAGGCTGTACCAGATGGTGAAAGAAGGGAAGAAATTGCTGACTGCTGTGAACTGTCCAGAAATAAGAAGCCAGATTGGGAAGCTGGAAGAGCAGTGGTTGTCTTTAACCAAAAAAGTTGGCCATGACCTACACCGACTTCAGACATTACTGAAACTCCTGGTCAGGTGGGTCCAACACAAAAAAAACAGTTTGAAGTATCAGCTAGACATTAGTTTGTGATTTTTTTACAGATGACAGCTGAAGCCATACTTCTGCAGAGCAGCAGCAGAGGTGCCAGAATAGCACGTGTCTTCTCACAGAGAAGACAACTTGGAGGGTGAGAAATGTATCCCAGCCTCAGCTAGAAATGTGTTTCTGTGTTTTGTTTCTCCTGTAGCTACAACAGAGACTCAGAAGAATTGATGAAATGGTTGGATTCTGCTCAGCAGAGAATGAATTTCTGGAAGGAGCAGTCTCTCAATGTGTCACAAGATCTTGCCACCATCAGGGACAACATCAGCAGCTTGTTTGTAAGTAATTTCTGCTGCCGGGGTTTAGATAAGACATTGTGAATTCTGGTGAAAATTACCATTTTTAGAGGGTTTTTTTGTTTGTCATGCCCTTGAGCCACCCAGGTAATACAGCACTGAATGGCTGTGTGCCCCAAAGCCACTCAACAGCTGACCCTGGAGTGTGGGCTCAGGGTACAGGAGTGAAGGTCAGCCAAAGTCAGGAAAGAGAAACATGCTGAATTACATTTCATGTCTTTGTCTGCTCCCCTTGGATGGCTAGCCAGGAGGTTCAGCCCCAGTGTGAGGCCAGACAGAAGCAACAGTGCACAGGGGAAAGCAAAGCATCATAAAGGTTGAGTGGTAGATGTGAGCTGGCCAGAGGTCTGAGGACTGGGGTTGCTCCCTGGACCTCTGTGTGAAGTGGGGATCAGGATATTCCCAGTGTCTGTGGGAGCAAAAGGTGGCATTTAGAACTGTATATCAAAGTGAGCAAAAAAACTAATTGTCTGCCAGAACATGTTTAGGTTTTCTGAACTTTGCCATCTTGATAAAATCTGTTTGTTGAGGCATTTCATCCTGTGAAAATATGACTTGTCTTCATTTCAATAGATAAATAAAAATTTGCCTTCTTTTAAATTTCTCCTGTGCACCCCAGACATTTTCTAAGGAAGTTGATGAAAAATCTTCCCTGAAGTCCTCAGTGGTGAGCACTGCCAGCCAGCTCCTCCACGTGAAGCAAGCTGATACTGCAGCACTTAGGTCATCCTTGGCAAAGTTTGAGCAAAAATGGGGAGAACTGATTACGCAGCTCCCAGCCATCCAAGAAAAGCTTCACCAGGTGAGTGAGAAACTCTGCTGCCATCTCTCAGTTCAAGCTAAATAATTATGTTAAAATGCTGCTGCTGGAATTCAGTGACTTTTTCCAAATTAGCTGTGCCATGCTTTCAGAATAACCCAAATATTGTACTGCAGTTTAAATATTACTGTGTTCTTCCTGGGCTGTTTTATATATATTTATTATCTTTATGATTTTGCATGAAAGTCTGTTACTTAAAATGAGAAATAATTACTAAAATTAGAAAGAATTTTATTTCAGATTCATGAATTCTAGAACTGAAGTCATTTGCCTCTCTGGAGCACAGGGCTCACTTTCAAGTTCATGCCCCAGTAATGCGATTATAGTGCCTGAGCCTTTCTAAAAATAGAAATGCCATTTTCCTTGGTATTTCTAACAAGTAGAGTGTAGAGGATTCATTATATGCTTTACCTCAGCTTCAGATGGAAAAGCTTTCATCACGGGAAGCTATTGCTGAACTGATGGCCTGGCTGGACCATGTGGAACAGCAGCAGGAACGTGAGGAGCCAATAAATTCACAACGCAGTGCTGCCCAGGTCAAGGCCCTCCTTCAGAAGTACAAGGTAAATGGGAAACTGTGAGTCCAAGCCTGAAAAGGATGAAAGCAGCCTACAGGCGCTGTCATATCCTTCCCCTTGCTCTCAAGAGGGTTCCTCAGTCTGAAATGTCTCGTAACATCCTCCTTTATAAAGCCTTTATGCTTCCATGACACACAAACCACTGCCTGTTCTGCAATACAGCAACTGCCTGCTGGGCTGTAATCTCCTTTTCTCATGCTGTCCCATCTGTCTCATTTGTTCTATCTCTTGCATTTAGATGATAAAATGGAATGAGCAGGAAGGCTTTCCTTCCTTAGGGAGACAGACTCTGTGTTTGTGCTGTGTTCTAGTCTGTCTTTCTAACAAGGAATACTCCTAATGGAGCTCCATAATCTGAATCCATTTAACTAGAGAACAGGGGGTTTGAATATTATGGGTCATCAAAAGAAATAACCTGCTAGGAAAGAGAGACAAGATGAACATCCCTGCAGAGAGAGAGAGAGAGGCTGCAGCAGACTCTTGGTGCTGTTCAGATGTCAGAGCACAAGTGGCAGAGGCTGATTGCTGCAGCCACAGGGAGGATTCAAGCTGTGTACTCCTGGGGTGCCAGGGAGCCCAGCCTCAGGGCATGAATCCCCACAGAGCCCTATTTAGCTCTGCCCTTTCTCAGGGCTCAGACAGGCTGACAGTTCTCAGTCTGCAGCTGCAGTTCAATGACACTTGGGTGGTGCATGTAAGGCAAGTGCCAATACAAACATTTCTTTCCAAATGCCTTGGTGTAGGACATAGATAACATTTTGGTCTGTATCAGTTGGATTTGGCAGCTGGGACATGTAGGTGAGGTGCTGTTCTTAACACTTTAGTTATTTAGAGGTGGGTTTGTAGGTGTATCTTTTGCACTTGTATGTGCTGAGAAGAGAGCTGGGATGATGGTCACAAATTCCTAGAGGGAAGAAGCTGTGGCTACTGTGTTATTCCCTGGTGACTTTTCTGGGCACCATTTCCTACTATGGAATATGGAGCCGTTTCCTACTCTCTTCTAATACCCTCTGAAATAAAGAGACATTGCTTTATGTTTTCACTTTGCATGTAGTTTCTCATTTACCTCTGTGCACAAGACATGCTGATGCTGGAGGACACATTTTCCTCCCAGATATTCTATTCTGATACCAAATGTTTTGTTAAAAAGAGTAGAAGCTCGTGCTTCATTTTTCTGTGAGTTGCAGGAGTGTGGGAAAGCCTTGGTCTTGGCCTAATCTTGGCCCATGGCAGTGTGATGGTTTTGTCCAATGGATTAAGTACAGGGTCTGGTACCCCTGGCTTTTACTCCCTGCTCCATTCCTGTTTTTACCTTGAACTACCCACATAATGGTAGAGATTTTCTGCAGAAGTTTCAGTGGATGGAAACAGCTACAGAAATACAGAACGGTAAAATTTGAGAATTATTCCTACAGACAAGTCTCTTTCAGAAGAATATTTTAGGTCATGATTCAAACAAAGCCATCAACGTCCCATTGCCACACCTTGAAGCATCATTGGAACCATTCTGATTAAAACTACAGAACTGATTGGTGTATGTTTTTGTTCTTTCTCTTTTTTCCCCTGCAGGAATACATGATGGAAATGAACTTTAAGCAGTGGATGGTAGATTTTGTTAACCAGTCCCTGCTGCAGATGAGCACCTGTGACGTGGAGAGCAAGCGCTACGAAAGGACAGAGTTTGCCGAGTGCCTGGGTGAGATGAACCTGCGGTGGCACCGGCTGCAGGCATCCCTCAACAGAAAGGTTGGATTGAGTTCATGGCTTTCTCACAGCTCTGATTTTGCCTGTGCCACTGCTTTGTATTAAGGATATATCAAGCTACCAGCAGTTTTCCTGTTGTAGCGGTTTTGGATTTGTGAAAACAGCAATTATTGAATTATTATTAAGACACATGAGCCTCCTGGACAAGGCACAGCAAGGATCAGTTCCCAGCCCTGCTCCAGCCCTCCTGGGTCACTGGAAATGGGTTCCTCTGTCAGTGTCCTCCCCCTGCAGTAGTTAAATATGCTTTCCTAATGTGCTTTGAAGGTCAGCAGCTGATAGAGTCAAGTCTATATGCAGAATTTTCCTATCAGCACATAATCTTGTTTCTCTGGAGAAAACCTGTTTCAGGCAATGCCTCAGAATTATTCTATTCTAGTCAGGCTAGAAATAATCCATGCATCCAGAATTAGATGCTGCTGCTTATGTGCCCCAATGCCCAGAAAAGCTGGTGACTCATGATATGGAAAAGACATGGGGAGGCTTAGAATCCCCAAATGCAGCCAAGAGGCTCCTGGAATGAATCCCTCTACCAACATATTTCTCTTTCATTTCTGTGTCTCAGTTTATACACCTTTGGGAGAAACTGGCCATTCTGAATCCAGATACAAAGACTTCTGGTCAGATGGGAAATTGCCAATATTTTTTTAGTGCAGAAAGTCTTCAAGAAACATTTTTAAGTGGAAATTTCATTTTCCATACAATTGAAAATTCCCACGATGAAATTTCAGTTTTGTTGGGGAAAAGGTTATCTTCTCTACCATTTTCATGAAATTCAGTTCTAGGATTTAATGGATCTTTAGGGCCAAGATTGAAGATAGGAAATTTGAGGTCCCTTTCTTTTTAGGAGCCTTGTTGGTGGGTTTTAGTGAGAATGAGATTTTTCAGACTCCATATGAATGTGTCCACATAGCCCAGGGTCCCCCCAACTTGTCAGGTCTCCCAGCTCCAGAACACACACTGCCTTGTTTCTTGCAAAGGAAAAGGTCCGATCCTAAAGAGCCTGCAAAACATTTTAGGTTTTTCTTTCAAAATATTTCCTCTAAAGAGTATTTTCACTATGGATTTTTGTAATGTCTAATTTTGTCATGGAAGGCAGAGCCCTGTTTCTGCCCACTTGTAGGTTTAAGTAAGTTAAAACATTTCTGTAACTTTCAGATACAAGACCTGGAGCACATTTTGGAGGATATTACTGAGAATGAGAACAAAGCCCAGACTCTGCACAGCTGGCTGGAAGCTCAGAGTGATCGACTGAGATCCTTACAGACCCCAGCAAGTCTGATCTCTGCACAGAACACCTTGGATGATTGCAAGGTAAAGCATGACAGGAGTGGTGTTACTGTAAAAGCCCTATTTAGCCCACCTTGCTGAATCCAGGCTAAGGAACTGCACAGATTTTAACAGAAAGAAATGTAAAGGAAGTTGCCATTTCCCAGAAGAATTCTCCAGTGTCATTTTAATTAAAGCATGTTGCATTCAGGTGATAAAGAGCCAGAACCACTTCTAATGTGAGTGGCTATTCTGTGGTTTTTTTTCCACCAATTGAAAATGGATCTGCTGTTGCTTCATGGTATTTGGAGTGTTGTGCAGCAATATTGTATTCTGAGATACTTCCAATAGAAGTAGTTCTCAGTTCAGCACAGCCATGGCAGAAATTACCAATTCCATTACTTTGAAGAGCTCTGTGATGGAAGTGTCATGGAAACTACTCAGTCCCATTTGGAGAAATAGCAACCTTCTCTCCTTCTGCCCTAGACTGTAGTGTAGTCTCTCTGCAGCAGCCTCAAGGATCTGGGTGTCCTTTGTTATGTTTTTCCAGGCATCAGATCCCTCAAAATTAATACAGGTGGCAGCCAGCTAATAATTGGTTCCTGTTACTCTGACAGTCTGCTGTTTTCATTCAGTGCAGTGTTCCCTCTCTATTTTTTAACACGGAATATTTGTTCTTTCATTGCCATGGTTACATATCTCTCTTGTAGTAGGCTGCTTTTATTGTCTGGAGTGCTCTGTCACACACTGAGTTACTTGCATCTCTGAAATGTGTGGAGGGGCCAGAATGGAAGAAAGGCACAAGGGTAGCTTGGACTAAACACTCACCTGCTCAGAGCAACACAAAGCGCTAGGATACAGGTGGCTAAAATGTTTCAGTAAAATACATTTGGTCAATAAAAATTAGGTCCAAATTTAAAAAAAATGTTTTGGGGATGATCAGTGACAGGTGAAAAAAGGTCATGGTTTTAAGAGTAGCATTATAGGAAAATGTGGCCCATTGTGGGTATGGATAGTTCCTCACATTGTAAAGAGCTCCCTGCTGAGCTTTCCCCAGCATGTCAAGATTCTTACAGTCTTGCTTCTTGTGCTGGGGAAGGAGTCATTCTCCCAGGTATCTCCATTCATTGGAGATTATTCTCACTTGATTTCATTGGAGTTGATTTCACTGGAATTTCTGCCATGGAGGTCCCTCTGAGTAAAGGGACAAACTGAAAATAACTTTCTAGAAGTTGTTAGGATGTCAGGGACTCACTCGTTGCAAAACCAGTTCCTGTCTTACCTTTGTATGACTGAAAAATTGCACAAAATTGTTTTAAAGAAGAAAGCTTTGTCTAAGCTACTCACACAGAAGTTTTTTTTCTATGGTCTCATTAAAAGATCTTATTTATTTCTTTTTTTTGTCCATTACTTAGGAGCTAGAAAATCAACTCACGGCTAAATCCAAAACTCTTGATGAGCTCAAACAGAGTTTGGCTTCGAATGGTAGTGCAGAGCAAACCCCAGAAGTTCAGTCCCTGAGGATAGCTGAGCTGTGTGAAATGAAGGACAGCATAGTAAACCAGGTAAAAAAGCCTTGCTTGTGTTCAGGTTTCCTGCACTGCATGTTCTGACCACCAATGTCATTAATGTTATTCATGGGATGGCAGGAGCTGGTACAAAAAAGATGCAAAGTATTCCTTACTCTTTACCTTCCTAAGAATTCCATTTTAAGTCTTTACTGTGAAGTAAATTAATGTATTTCCAAAGTTTCCAAAGAGAGAAAAATTAGTCTGATCTGAAGCAGTTTGAGTACAAAGGGAGGAGGAACAGGTCCCTATCTGCAGCTTAAGAAAATTAAGAAAGAACACTGCTGTTTTTCTGTCAAGCTACAAATGGAAATCTTAAACTCTTTTACTTGATCTCCTTCTCTTTCATACCCTGTTCTTTCTCCCTTGTAGTGCAACTGGTGGAAGCTGCCTACTCTGGCCCTATTCTCACTACAGCTTTTCCACCTCCCAGTTACTCTTTCATCCACACACCAGGGTGGCTTTTGCCATCCTCAAATCCTGTGTAGTTTCCAGTTGCTTCAAGGAGAGTCTGGCAGATTGGTTTCCCATGCAAACTAACTCCCTAGCAGTTTGTATTTATAGTCACAATATCTTTATAATTGGAGCTGATATCTTTTTATTTTTAAGTGGATGTAATTCGCAGGTGCAGGAGAGATGAGTACATTTAAAGATTTGAATCTGTGATAATAAATAACCACACACTATAAGAATTATACATGATGAAGTGGTTGTGTTTCTAGTTAAGATTGCTTTACACTTTTTATTACAGAGTCCCTTGCCTTTTTTCCTCAGAACTTTGTGAAACCTGAACCCTTTTGCTTGAACTCTTCCACAGGAGATGTCGATGCAGTATTGATCTGCTGCTTCTTGATTTAGGTTTGAGCAGAAAGGATGTGACTGTTTCTTACCAAGAACACAGGAAAATTTATGTTTATGTACATGATGAAAGCTTTTCCTTCTGATGTATAGCTGGGGATCGAAATTGGCAGGATTGACAGCCTGGTGCTTTTTCTCTTCTTACAGTCACCGTGGGTCATGTTAATTTTAGGGATTTTGTGACTAAAGTACCAAACTTACAAACTGCAGGATGTTCTTGGGGCTGAGCTGTCTGTGTGTGCAGTGAAACAGCGAGTGCAGGTTCCTTCCCACGGGTGACTGCTCACATCAGAGCCAGGCAGAGATTTCTAATACAGGGCTAAGGAGGTGGAATACCTTGATTAAATTGTCCGTGGGTTGGGCTCAAGCCTGTGAGTCTGTGGCCCTGAGACATTTCCCGGGAATGATGTCTTTCCATCTTCCTTGTGTGGGCAGTAATTAGCTATAGGCTACAAAAAGCAATTAGAGATTCCTCCCACCTGTAGCATGATTCAAAAGAGAATAGAGATGATTAATCCACCAGCCTGTATGTGCCTGAAACTCGGGTACTAGGATAAAATTATCTCTGCAGTGTATTTAGGGTGAACTACGGTGTGGACATTTTTTCATCTTCCATTTTGTGCCTGCATAGTCAGAAGCAAAACTGGCATCTGGTTTTTGTCAGGTCTCATGGAGATGTGGTTGTCTGTCTGCTGGGTTTTCATGCTTTTCTCCAAGCATGACATAAAATAGGCATTGAACTAGGTGAATGTTTTATCTAACCCAGGACATGCCTTATGTACTTCTCTGAAACAGAAGCATAAAAATGATTGAAGGAGGACTGTGTTTTTGTGTTTGCAGTGTTTAGGAGCCTGTGGCAAATGGAAGCCATGCCTGCCCCTTGTAGATTAAACAACTGTAATAATGAAAGAGACAGAAAATAAAGGGGATATCCATCATTAATGAAAAGGACAGAAAATAAAGGGAATATCAATCATTTAATTTTGTATGAAAGTCCTGACCTTGCTAGCCTGGGGTCCAGGTGGGCCTGCATTATTAGAGCACAATGGCATAAGAGGGATGACAGCTCTCAGAGTATTGCAGTAGTGGCTTCTTCCATACAAACCAATTTCTGTTCCAATTGTCCTTGAAAGGAAACTTGATCTCTGGATCAAACTATCTGCTTCCTAAGAGGATTAAGGCTTTCAAGTTCCTCCCACTTCAGGTTGATTTTGGCAAGAAGAAATAAGCAATTGATTATTTCAGTACTTCCTGGGGTGTTCTGGCAGAATAGTGCCACCTTGACCTGCAGTGAAATTTTGATTTCCAGCAGATTCTTATACTTGACTCTAGATATGGTTTTCTGCTTTTTTTGAAGCCTGCATAATTCCTTACCAAGTAGTACAATACTCCAACTTATGGAGTGTTTTGTAATTCTTGTGGAATTGTAATGGATTGAGAATTGAGTTTAGATTTTTAAGTCAATTTTAAGGTGATTTCTTGGGTGTCAGGACTAGTCAAGAAATATTAACACAAATGGTTTACCTACAGGTTGCACAGCTAAAGGCCTCAATGGAATCAATACTGGAGCAGTGGAGAGCATATGATGAAATTTATGCAGAAGTCAGCTTGATGACAACAAGATATTTGTACTGCATAGACCAGTGCAAACCTTCTGAGGAAGAAGCTTCATTGGAAGCTTTGAAAAAACAGGTCAAAACTCTCCAGGTAAAGTTGTCTTATTTCTGTACTTCTATGCCTTTAGGCAAACAAACTCCACTGAAAAAAAGACCAAAAAATTATCTGGGCAACTTTTTCTTTATTATAATGACTCTGAAGTAAGTACAATATTACTATTTTTTTAAATCTCCAGAGGCACTTAGACTTCTTATTTTATGTAGTGCATAAGTTCAACTTGAGTGCTGTTTAGGTACAAGGTTCAAGAAAAAAGCCCACCAAGTCCTCGTGCTCCCTTGCACCTTGTATTGATGCTGAGTGTGATTTCTGCTTGCTCCAGCACCAGTCCAACTATTCTGTCACCCTTCAGGGAGTTGGAGTCTCCTGCAAGGGTCTGAATGAGTCAGAATGCCAGACATGGATGCTCTGGATCCTTCTGCTGCTCTGCTTGGCTGTTACAGGGTCCAAGTGGAGCATCTGGATTAGGCTGTTAGGCTGGCCCTGGGTCTGGGCATTTCACAGCTCTGGCTAAAATCCCCTTTCCTGGCTCTAAATGAGTGTTGAAAGGCTGTGCAAGCACTCCCTGTTTTCCTGTAAATCAGGCCTGATTTGGGGTTTTTTTGAGTTGTATCAGAAGTGGTGCAAGACAGAATGAGGCTGTGAGTGCTGGGTATGGGACTCGTGGCAGTAAAGCCTGCACAAGTGCTTTCCACCCTCATCTGTTATAAATAAAAGGAACTGGGCACCTTCTCATCTCCTTCCTTCAATCACCCTGTTTACTTTTAACTTAGAGTAGTTCACAGATATTCTGTAATGGCAGGAGGTATCAAACCAACTTTACTGCCAGGAGAAACAGTGGCTTAAATTAAAAGCATTTTTGGTTTCTAGCAAATTCATTTATTCAGTTCAGAGGTGTGGGTTTGCTAAGTAAGCTTTTTTTAACAGCCAATAAATTATCTCTGTTTAAAACAGGTCTCCTGAATTTTTTTTTTTCCTATTTCACCTCTCTTGGCTTCCTAATTTTTAGGCACAAGTGTTACATTTTCTGCAAACATTTTAATCTCTGCTGCAGAAATGTGGCATTATTGCTACTCTATCTATCTCTACCAGTCTATAGGGGAAGTTACACTTAGGTCATTTATCCCCCAGAATTAATTGCAGTAATCCATTTTTGTAGGCTCTTCAAGATGAGTCGGAGAGCAGTGAGGAAAGTTGGGCCAAGCTCCAGGCTGCTGCCAGTAACCTGAAGAAAAGCTGTTCCCCCTCCTTTGCAGAGATTATTGACCAGAAGTGTATGGAGGCACACACCAGGTAAGCCTGCAAAATCAGACCCCAGTTATTAGTATTTAAAAAACCCAAGTTGTTGAGGCAGGACTCAAACATCTGTCAGGTTTTCAAATCTATACTAATGCATCTCACCTATCTAAGGGCATCTGTGTGAGGAGCAGAGTCACAGAATCATGGAATGGTTTGAGTTGGAAGGGACCTTAAAGGTCATCCAGTTCCAGCCCCTCTGCCAGAAAAAGGGACACCTTCCACCAGACCAGGTTTCTCCAAGCCCCATCCATCCTTGAACACTTCCAGGGATGGGGAATTTGTACCTTTTACCTGCATGCTTTTCGTGTGATGGGTCCCACAGCACAAACTGCAGCTTTCAGGAGCACAGGTGTGGATGGAAAGCAACTCCCTCAGGAATCCTATGCCAAACCATATTCTGCAGGAGAATCTACTGGGAAAACACTTTTAATCTTTTGATATTTTGGCAGGTGGAACTCAGTAAATGAAGACATCACAGATCAGCTGCGGGCAGCACAGGCAGCTCTGCAGCTCTGGGAGCCCTTTGATGCTTTGTGCTCTGAGACAGCAGCCAAGTTAGAGCAGTACAGCCAGCAGTGTGCTCAGCTCTTGGATGCTCACATGCCTGAGGAGAGCTCCATAGAAACCCTGGAGCAGAGGATACAGGAGATGAAGGTACATGAATAAGTTTCTGCTGTTGGGTACAAACCAAGATTTATTTTTGAGAAACAAGGCAAAAGAATACCAACAATCCAGTCAGTGGAAAAGATAAAATCTGTGGGTTTCTTCCATGAACAGGCACCTTTGTATTTCCTTTAAGCACTCTGACCAGAGACCAAACCAGACTTAGTGTATGATGAGAAAAGAGCAGAAGGAGTCATATTCCATCTCTGCCCCTTTCTGCTCTGCACCAAAGATCAGGCCTGTGTTGGAAGGAGTCACTGAAAGAAAAATAATTTACCTTATAGGGAGGAGGAATAATATCTACAAGAACAATAGCTGAGGGGAAAAAGAGCAATTTTCCCAAGCACAGGATCATCCTGAACTCTTCCACAGCCTTCAAATTGTTTTGAATTGGATTTGGTGCTGTGTTTTGGTCTGGTGTGATGAGTTCACAGATTCCTGAGCTCATTGGATTACTCTAAATGCTTTTGACTTTAGGCAAATGAGATCTCATGCTGAAACCACATGGCACATTGGACTCTCTCAGGCAGCAAAGTTGTCATTAGGTTCTGACAGTTTTGGTTTCTTCAGACTGTGATAAAGAAATATAATAATCCTTATGTCAGGACAGAGCAGTGATTCATTGTGCTTTATGACTCTCTAGACATGAATTGGAAGAAATCCAGAGTATTCCATTTTGCATGTGGCCTTAAATAAGAAACTTTACATTACAGGGAAGAGAACTCATATATCTTTGTCAGAAAAAAACTGACAGCAGCAAAACCTAGACCAAAATATTTTTACTTTTTTTCTGATCTACTGATGGCTGTGACAGAAATTAACCAATATGTCAGCAAAAAGGGGATTGCCTTTTCTGGAAGTTTTTGGGAATAGTGTTACACCTACTAAGCAAGGCATGGTCACCTGAATGCCATTAGCACTGTAGATGCTGTCCTGGTGTGTGTGGGTAGAACACATGGAATTTATTGTGGTTTTTTTTTTTTAAGTGGTGAGTTAAAAGAATGGGGATCAGTGAATGATATATGAGTTATGTGTATTCGAATATACATGTGCATAACAAAATTTTATTTTAATCCCTCTGATCTTTTCCTCTCTATATATTAGGAAAAATTATGGTTTTATGGATTTTTGTGACCACAAAAAATAAAACATAAATTCTTATATAGAGAAGAAGAAATCAAAATGGGTTATTTATTAAATAGCTGGAGTGCTATTTTATAACATGATCCTTTCAAACAAAGGGGTCAGGAAGCAAGGACTGTGTTACTTTTTAGGGGAATGTGTGTGTTCTTTGCTATTGATCAGAAGACTTTGCTCATTATTCTCAGAAAAGACAATACATAGTGAAAAATTTCAGGGCGTTTCATGGCTAAAAGTAAACTTCACTTGTCAAAAAAAAAATCAAGTACATTGAATGAGTCTAAAGTTACTCCCTTTGTTCTTGTACTGCCTTTAGAGTATAATTTTATAGCATCTTTCTTCGTAAAGGGGCACAAATAAAACAAACCTATAGTCCTCAGTCACTGAGGGATCCAAAGCACTGGTATGGTTGTAACTAAATAGCATTTCTCATCTGCAGTATGCAGTTACTCCATCTTCTAGTGTACACACATCTTTAGAGAGTGATATCCCAATTTCCCTGCCTGATTTCCTCTGGAGCAGCAGTGTCCTGCTGCCTGAAGTCACTGGTGTTCCATTGAACTTTGAACTGTGCCTTTCCCAGCACTGCACTCAATGGATGCCATTCCCATTATCCTCCAAGAAAAAGTCTGAAGCTTTCACCACAGCCCAGCTTGGCTCCCAGATGGGCTCAACAAAAAGAGTTTAGTTACAGCAACAAAAGATAGCAAATGAAAGTGGCACATGAATGATGATCTGATTCATTTACTGACTTTTTTTTTCCCTTTCCCCTTCTCTCATCAGAATTTACAGCATGGCCTTCAAAACCTCGCAGGATGCCGAGCCCAGATTTATTTGCAGGCTGACAGGATAAAACAGCAGGCTGGGACAGCTGCTGAAGCCATTCTGATGGAGAAGCTGCAGCCATTCCAGAGAGCAACCTATTTGGAAAAGATGTTGCAGAGGAAGTTGGATGAACTTCAGGTATTTTTTTTTTTAATATTAAATTAGCTGTTAGTGTGGGGTAACTTCTTTACTAGTTACCCCACTTGTGAGCCACAGTCCTCTTTAGAGCACTACAGTTCTTGAATTGAAATTTCAATTCATTAAAGCAGCAGGATGATAGACTATATAAAGAAATAATACATAAGCCAGAGGGACAGATGAAGGATTTCACACTTACCTGCTTGTGTTGCCCTAACAGCCTCTGTCACTGGGCCTGTTATCCCCAGGACCCTCAGATGATTAAAGATTAGGAAATGTATTTTTATTTATTTGAACATTGAAATAAGTTGTGAACTTTCTCAGCTCTGCCTTGAAAAAAAAATCATGGGCTTCAGTTTTCCTTGGGAAGAGTTCTTGTTGTGAACCTAAAACCAAACAGAGAACTGTGACCATTTGATGTAATTCTGAGGACCAGATTCACATTCCTGTTCAGGCCATGTGGGGAGAGACCTGGATCCAGGAGTTCTGTTCAGAGTAGTGGAGGATTGATTTCTCCTCTTCACAGGTATTCCTGAGAAAGCTTCCAAGCAAATGTACTGCTGGACATTCACTGATGTAGAATTAATCTGTTCCTATGGAAAAAGTCTGGTTTCAATGAATTGTTCTGTTTTAAAGTAAACCCAAATTTATCAAGACATTTGAAGCCAGCTCTGTTTATGACTCCATCTACCAGCACAGTTCATGGCTGGAAGCCAGAAATCTTTGTGAAGATAACAGGTTTCTCATATTCCCTGTGAACTTCTCACTGCATGAAAAAATGCATTTCTGGGTTGTCATTTTCTCTGGTTTAACCCTGTAGTATTACCACAGCAATCTCTCTCCACACACCAGTTTTTGCCATTCATTCCTTATCAAACTGTTGTTGTGTAAGTGCTCTCAAAGACGTGGAGTTTAATTCTGGAAAGAAAGTAAAAGCTTTCCCAGTGCTGTTCTGCTAAAGGAAAGTTGGATTCCAGCCCTACTGATTTTTCCACAGAGCTTTGGTTGTGCAGGCTTTGTGTATACCTCAAAGGAAACTCATTTTCACAAGTTTCTCCCCTCTGATAAGCTGAGTTTTGACTTTCCAATTTCACAATAAGTTAAACAGCACAAAGCTACAAAAAGTATCACAGAAACCCCTATTCCTTTCACATAGTTACAGCTGTCTCAATTTGGAGATTCTGTTTCTTGCTCTCTGCTTTGGGTTAAATATTCCCCTTGTCCAGTTAAAAAATGGGAAAAAGTTTAATAGGGAGTTATAAATACATTCAAATTTATGTTTAATAACTGCTTGTTTTCCTAAAAATATTGCTTACTGCTCCTTTTTGTATAAGTGTAATTCCTTTTGAAGTGTAATAAATAGTAACTAATGTAAATTTTCAATATTCACCCCAGTTCAATCTTTTACAACTGGAGGATTTCAACAACTGCCTGGAAACACTGGAGGGTCGTGTCAAGAATTGCACAGACACCTTTGATAGCCTCTGTCTAGAGGAAGGAGACAACTCAGAATTGCTCATGGTATGTTTGCATTCCCAAATACAAAAAAGATACTACTCAGCTTTTGCCCAATTCAAAATGTTCTTTGTGTCCTAAATGTCACAGTTGCAGCACTTCCATCAGAGTAATTATAATTCTGCCAGAACACAAAAAGCAATGATTAAAGTTTAGAAACTCTAGATCTGCATTTCAGGCTAAATGCCTGCTTGGAAGGGAGGAAAATCACCCAGATTTGGGGTTGATGGGAGATCTATAACCCAGCTTTGCTCTGGAGCTGCCCTGTTTCCCTCAGTGTAGGGTGTCAAGTAAATGTGGAGGTACCAGGTCTTGAGTATCTGTTCAATATTGTTGGAAAAGTGAGCCCTATGAATGAAAGTTATTAATTTTTATTGCCCTGTATTTTTTGAAGTTAACACAGAAATGTTGGCTGTTTTCAAGTTGTGGGGAATAAGCTTCTATACTTCTCTGACATGAAAGAAAGGCAGTACATTATTGCAATGATTTATTTTTTGCTTACTTCCAGAATCAGACACTGGAGCTTGCTGCACTTTCTCCAAGCATAGAGAGTTTGAATGAGGCAAGCATAAAGCTGCCACTCAGTGACTTCACCCTGAAGAAAATGCAGAGCCTGACTCGGCAGTGGAGTCAGAAAACAGCAGCTGCTCTGGAATGTTGCAGGTCTGAAATGCAAACAAAAAAAAATCACTAGTAACAATTCCCTTTTCTGTGATTGAAATGAAAACCAAAATGAAAACCATAGAACATCTTGCAATCTGTTCTCAGCTTTCTCAGGGGCTTGCCAGGTGGAATTCTGCCCTTGCAGTTTACTTGATTTTTCAGTGGCTGTTTGTATTCCAAGTCACTTGAAGCAAAAACCTGGATGTTTATAGGAGAAGAAGGGAGCAAAGTGCCAAGTGAAACCCCCATATGTTCATTTTATTAACCACCACATTAGAGCACCTGTAAACATACCCAGAAAAACATCCACCAACAGAAGTTTCTGGTTATTCATTTTGTTTTACAGTATGCTTGAGGGAACCCAAAATGATGAGAAGAAATTCTTTCAGAAATGTGAAAAGTGGATGAAATTCCTAGAAAAAATGAAAGAAGCCTTAAAAACTGATATTCCAGGACGGTTTGAAGAACTGCAAGAGCAACAGAGAGTATATGAGGTAAAGCTAACTCTAAAAATGGAAGCATCATCTTGAATGATAAAGGCAGGGGGAGATCACTAGGAAATGCTGTGCCTTTTGAAATTAGATCTGGGCAGGATTTTACAGAGCATTTCACTCTTGAAATGCCTATAAGGTAAAAACTCTGAAACATGAAAATCCTTTTCCAAAGGGACAGATCCCTTTTTGCAAGGATCAGACCTTTAGCAGTGCATCCTCAGGTGCTGAGTCATGGAAGTCCTAAATTTCTCCAGCCCTGAGGTGTACTTGTCTGCCTGTCCCAGAACACTGGAGCCTGTGGCAACCAATTGGATAGTTTGCTGGAGACCTAGCAACAATCTTAACAGTTTCTGGAAGAAATGCATTTAAAATAGTGTTTTCACAGCATATTTCTGGTTTGACCAGTTGTTAAATTTTAGTGAAAATCTGTTTTCTCTGGCATTTTTTTCCAGACAGTTGCTATTTGTTACAGAGAAACACTCAAAAAACTTTAGGTTTCAGATCTGTATCATCCAGCTCATGGTGGCATCCACTATCACACATGTGCAAATTCCTCCTGGTATCCAAAAACTGTGGACTCTCAGGGTGCATTTGCCAGTAGCAATTGAAAATAATAGAGTTTTCAGCTTTTACAATTAAACAAATGCTGTCCCTCTAGAGGAGCAGAAGCAGCTTTCCTAGCAAAAGTTGTTCACTGAATAGTTAAAACTTGTTCTCTCTTTTCAGATGCTGCAGACTGAGATTTCCATAAATCAGCAGACATTTAATTCTATCATAGAAAAGGTTCTACTCTCCTTGGAATCTGGAGAAGCAGAGAAAAGGTACCTTATTTGGTTTTCTCCTTAAGATCTTGGTCATTTAGTGAATATGCTGTCTTCCTTGGAATTAGTATTGAATCTTTGCTCTTATGAGGACATAAATCCAAATTCTTAGCTGGTTCACTCTTTGAATGATCACCTGTCACATTTTGCAAAAGCATGAGAAGGTGCAGTGAGAAAAGAAACACAGATGCCCTGGCCAGGCTGCATTTGGGATAGTAACAAGCTGGGCTGAAAACAAAAGTAATTGCTCCTGAAGAGGAGTCTTTTGTTCTGTACCTGTGGTTGAGAAGCTGCCTGCCCACAGAGCATAATGAGGATGCTGCATATGGAGGATGCTCTCCCTCTTCCTGGACCTCTCTGCTTCTCAGAGTGCAGAGGTGTGGACTTTCCACATTGCTCCTGGCACACATGGCAGGGCATTGAGTCACTGGCCATGAAACCCCGAACATACGGTCCCTAAACCTGTTTTTTATCAGTATGATCTTAACCTTTCTCTTAATCACTGTAGCGTGAGAAACAGCAGGTAGTGTTTGTGAGCAGGGGTTCAGCTGCCTCGGGTGTTTGGGGTGAACACATTTCCCTCCCTGCCAGATCTTGCTGCTTCCAGAGACTTGGCAGGACAGTGTGTGTGCTCCCCTGAGACATGCTAGTATGAAGTCCATAGCTTGGCTTAACACTGCCAGGGAAGCTAGGGCTACACTAAGCTGAGCTGCTGGATTTTTGTGTTTGGAACTACCCACACAAAGGCAGGGGTTTGTGTAAGGGCAAATCAGGCACAATGGCCTCCTGCAGAGAAGCAGAATTGATAGATGGGGTTGCCTTAACCAACCAGCCAGATCTGCTGGATCATCTGACCATGCTGAAGAAGAGGACAAAATAACTACTTAAATGGGTTCAATAACTACACAATTTTCCATTGTGCAGATCAATTCTGCAGTGTAATCAGCGACCTTGTCTCACTTGGATTGACCTTTTTTGTTCTTCAGAGAAGTGTTTAGTGCATATTGTGTCTGATTGCTGTACTTATGTATGTTGCTATACCACAATTGCAAGACTGACTTGCCTTGCTCTTTTTTGTATCATGTAAAAGGTGGTTTGGATTGCTTAAAAGATGGACTACAGAGAGCAGGGCTGAGCTTAGGGCTGCAAAGAGCTTTCTTGGATTGTTGGGTATTATAATTGGAAAACAACGTTGCAAATGGAGCTCCATCACAATTACTGTAATATGCAGCCTTGAGATCAAAATAAATTAACACTCAGCCCTTGCAATTTTCAGGACAGAGTTTATTTCCAAGCTCACACTGCTGAAAGAGCAGTGGCAGAATGTTATCCGGATGGTTCAGCAGAGGAAGAAGGACATTGATGGATTTGTGAGCCAGTGGCAGCACTTCAGGAGCTCCCTGCAGAGCCTCAGCAGATTCCTTGATGACACAAACAGCTTCCTTGCAGCTGTGAAGAGCCAGGACTGTTACAGCCTTTACCAGCTTAGAAATGTAATTCATGATTTCAAGGTACTGTGTTTATTTCTCATAAATGTAAAATATGTGGGCTTTTCCCCTCAGACTGAAACAGCTTCTGTCCAGTCAGGTAAAAAGCTTTAACATCACACACTTTCTTGGGGGAGAAATGATTGGTGATACTTTTTCCTTAAAGCTGAGCACAGGTAAGAAAGCAGTGACATTGCAAAAGGCTCATTATACTCAGAAACTCAGAAAAAATCAGCATGGCCATTTAGTAGCCTTGCATGCTTTAAAAATCTTATGGATATGAAAATGGAAATTCAGGGCGCCAGATGAGACAGACATGCTAATCAGCAGGTAACCTCTAGGTCTGTGTACATCTTACTGACATAACTGCTGAATTCAGGACTTTTATTTTGCCTGAAGAAAGGTACTTACGTGGCAAAACAGGCCATATAGGTCCTGTGTGTGCAGGGATGGGCAGGAGATGCCAGAAACAAAGTAAAAAAACACTTGCAGAGGAATCTCTTCATTCCAAGATACAGAAACCTGGTGAGCACTTCTTCAGAAGAGTGAGTTCTGCATTTTACATGCAGTGGAAAAAAATATTTTCCTTTTTAAATTTTGGATATTTTGGTTTTGCATTTAACCGTGGACGTCTTTGTTTTATAGGAAGGTAGAAACAAGCAGTGAACTTGATGGTTGCATAAGGCAATCTAAAACTTTTTAAAATCCTACTATTGACTGCTATTTGCACAGTCCAAGATTTATATTGCATCCCCACACACCTAGTGTTGATGGATTAACACATTACCAGTATTCCATTTGATGCTTGCCCTTTTTATTTCATCTGTATTTCTACGTGCTGTGTAAAGGTGATTTTCAGTAGATTTTACACTTAGTACTCATGCTTTTTTTCTTAGCGAGAAAAGCCAGAAAGTCTTCTCCCTCCTACTCCAAATTGCCTTTTTCCTTCTGCTGCTGTTCTACATAAAGAAACTCTGATTATATGTCCTTGTGTTAGGGATCAATTTGTTGTGGGAAAATTATTATTGATGGCTGACTCCACTTGGAGTACATCATGATTAACAGGGCTGTTATCTCTGAAAAAATGAGCCTAAGATGTTGATGTTAGAGGTGGTCACAGAACTTTGATTGTATTTTTTGTTCTGAGTAACTCATACAACTGAATTTCCGTCTTTTTTTGACCGCTGCGCTTTTGGTCTGGAACTATAGATTTGGTCTGGGGAAAGCTTTTGTAGAGTTCTATAAATCAAAATATCAGAGAAAACATGATTTTTCTGAAATTAAAGAAACACATAGGAGATCTATTGATTATGCTTTCACAACTATGAGCAAAGCTGTACCTTGTGAGTCATCTTCCCAAATGAAATCCCAAGAAAGCACTTCTGGAACTTTCTAAGAACAGCTTAGAAAGTTAACATATTTTTTTTCCTTTTCAAGAGTAAGGCAGTGATCCTGCAGAGGTGGCAAGCCATGTACACCTTGGCCATCGACGTAGGGGAGAAGCTGCGCGCTGTCTCCGACCCCGACACCAGCGCTGCCCTGCAGGAGGAGCTCAGCCAGCTACAGCAGCGCTGGGGGAAAACCCAGGCCCTGCTGGAGAAGAAGATGATGCAGTTCAGTGGCACCCTGCAGGTAGGTGATGGCCTCCCCACCTGCTGCTCTGGCGCTGGCTCTCAGGAGCTTCCCTGGCCCAGCATCTCCAGGGCTGGCCGCTGCTCGCTGCAGGGGCACTCTGAGGGGAGTGCCTGTCATGTGTCATCAGGGCTTGGGGGAAGCTAAAACTGTGGTCCCCTGATTCTCCAAAGGAAATTGAGTTGGATTCCATTTGTTGCTGCAATGGATGTTCCTGCTCTGATTGTTCTCAAGCTCTCCATGGCTTGGAGCTCACTCCTGCTTTGAGCTGTGAAGCTAAAATTTAGCTTAGAGTCAACATGACTTGTTCCTCCTCATGTTTTTCAGCATATAAATAGAAGGGCTGGTCATACTTATTTCCTTACAGCGATGAATTTGCTTTCATGGCTAGGTAAAACATTAGGCATGTCTTAAAATTGAATACTGTCACTGATACAGTCCAAAAACCATGCTTAAAGCCTCTTGGGTTGAACAAAACAAAGTGAGCAGGAATGTTCTCTAAGGCAAGCCTTAAATAGGAGAGTCTTGAAGTTCTGTAAATCCAATCATCAAATCCTTGTGGGTGGCACTATGTATCAAAAAGGAAAATTCAAAAAACCAGAGCACATGATAGTTTATTTCAGTGGGTTGAAGATGCTATTTTGTAACATATCTATGTGGTTCATATGTCATGATAAAGTATCCTCACCTTTTATATTTCTTTGTGTCTCCCCGAGCAGACTTGTGACCGCTTTGAAAAGCAAACCAAGGAACTGGAAAGCAGATTGCAGGAGCTAAAGGAGAAAGTAAAAGATCCACTCCCTGTTGAACATGAAGAGCTCCACAAAGCCAAGGAACATATTAAGGTATGAACAGCCATATTGTATTTAAATTGATGTAGTCTTTGCACAACATCTCATCCCCGTAAAATCAGTTTTCCCTCTTACCTGCTCTTTAGTGACGCTGAGTTTCTCTCCTTTACGCCATGCTGATTGCTGCCCATCTCCAAAGTCCAGCTGATCAAGAAGATTGAGTAGTAGTAGTGTTTGGAATTTCTTTTCCTGTTTCTGCTCCCTTTACAGTCTGAATTTATAAAATAAGTAGTTTCTCAAACAAAAGGGGAAAAGCTCCCTTCTTTCAGCTCAATTGGCTGCTATCCCATGACTGAATCTCCCTTTTTGTTTCCCAATCCATTTTGTACATGGAGTTCCTCAGGCAAGAGACCTTGTAATTCTGCAAAGCACCATACATACCTGCAGGATCTGGGAATAATTAAAGAGAAGGAAAATTAAGAGTAAGGGAGTGGCAAAATTCCTTGCAGCCCATAGTGCACCATGAAAATTAAATGGCAAGGAAAGCATTTCCAAGGGATAGGAGACATTTTGTCTGGAGTGGTCAGTCTTTCATCATCCTTTTATGAAGTGAATTGTTGACCTGTGTAGTGGGAACAAATAAGCTTATTAACAAGCCAAGGCTTTGAACTCATTATCAGCTGTCTGAAATCTTCTTTATGAGTGCTGGCTGCCTTTCCCACGGCAGCAGCCTTGCTGTAGCCCTGACTTATCTGTGAGATGGAAGCACACAGCTTCTGCCTCTTATCCCAGCAAGAGAAATTCAGCTGCAGAGGCAGCAGGGTCAGACAATGCCAGTGCAAGTGCTGCTAGTAGGTGTTGTAGTACAATAAAGGACTAAAACAGCATGGCATGCTCTTCCTGCTTTGCACTTCTATCTGGAATAAAGCTATTTTTCTTTCAGCCCTGGACCTTACATGAGGCTAGCAAAGTCCCATGAAATTCCATAGTTACCTCTGTAATTGCTCTGGATTTGCCCCTTGTTAGGAGACCTAAATGCATTTGTGCACATCTATAGGAGTACTGTGATCTCAGGTAAATTTTAGAGTCAGGTTTGTTTGATATTTTCCTCTAGTGTTGAAGCTGGGTCCAAGACATGAAAATCCTCACAGGGTTTAGACCCAGCACACTTCTGACACAAACACTCACACTTTTTTTCCCCTTCAAAATGAGACAAACTGGATTCTCTCTAGGAGGTTTTTTTTTTTAGTTGGATGAGCCAGTGACCCTTCCCAGCAGCTTTTTTACAAAACAGGACCTAGGACCTTGTGTGTGTAGACTGTCATATTCCCCAGCTGCATGCAGTGATACCCCTGCCTTTTAGGTCACAATTTTAACAGTGTTAAGGAAAATATGTAACTTTTATAAGAGAAAGGGGAGTTGAGGGAGCAAAGCAGAAAAGAGAGCCTGGTGTTTTGTGAACAAGCAGTTTAAAAGCTCCACATTTCTCACAAATCTGAGGAAGTGCCTATGACATCAATCATTAGAGAAGGCAACTGATTTAATCTTTTTGTGTGTTTAGAAAAATAACCTGAAACCGGAGCAAATGCAGGTGAGAAAGCAACTTGTCCAAAACAATTATAACAGTAATAAAGGAAACCCTGAAGAAGCAGGCATGTGCTGGCCTGGGTGTGAGAGCCCAGATGCTGCCCTGGAGCATGGGGAGCTTCTGGGGCCAGGCTGCGTCCCAGCACTTTGGGATGCAGGGATGGTACCGGTGGGTACCATAGGCACTGCCATGGGCTCCAGAGGGATTCCAGAGGGATTCCAGTGGGATTCCAGAGGGATTCCAGTGATCTCCCGGGGATCCTGGCCAGCCCAGGCGCACGGAGAGCGCGGCACAGGCGGCTGCACATTCCCTGCTCTCCTCCCCCACAGGCCAGGCAGGGGATTAGCGAGCAGGTTTGGAAAGCCGAGGAGCTTAGTGCCAAGGCTTGTGCGGGTGCTTTTCCATGCAGGAGCTGGAGCAGTCGCTGGCAGACTGGGCCCACGACATGAAGGAGCTGCAGGCCATGAAGGCGGAGCTGGCACACCTCATCCTCACCGAGGACATGATGGTGCTCAAGGAGCAAGTGGAGCATTTGCACAGGCAGTGGGAAGAGCTCTGCTTGCGGGTGAGTTTCACCTCCTCCGGGCTGCTATCCGTGGGGCCGGCAGGGAAGGGAAGCGGGCAGGACTGGGATTTCTCCTGCTTTCGGCTCCTCTGGGTGGGAATGGGGCTGCTCCTGGCGCAGCCCGCCCGGGGTGGAGTTCACCCTTTGTGTCCTGGACAGGCTGCCCAGGGTTTTTGTTGCAAACCCTTTGTAAGAAGCCGGTGTGGGACTGCACAGAGCCCAGATGCAGCTGTTTTATGGAATAGGTGCCTTTGTTCCGGGCTGCCAAAGGCAGGGAGGGATAAGCACCGGAATTGCCTGAGGGCACTGAGCAGGGAAGGGAAGAGAGAAGTTGAAACAAAATGCCAGCAGAAAAGAAACTTAAATGTGTTTAAATACTAACTCCTTGGGTTTGAACACATTGAGAACTGACTTGTGTTCTTTGTAGCAGGAAAATGCTGTGAAACATTTGCATTCTTTGAGGCTTGTTGCTGTATTACACTTCATTTAGTGTTGCGTGTAAAATTGCTGGGGAACATTTCCAGCAAAGTCACATGGACCGATTCATTAGGTTATTATGCAGTTTGAATGTGTGTTTACTTTGCCCTTTTAACAGGATTGGAAGAGGTAAAATACTTCAGGGTCTTAAGTTACTCTGAGGGGCTCTACACACCAGCAAGCCAAACTCTTGCATCCCTTTACTTGACAAGTAAATAGCTTTTATTTTATAGTTTGGAAAGAAGTATTAAAGCCAGTTAGTATTTTGTTTCTAACCCTTCTACAGGCAAAGGTCAAGCAATCTTGGTGGCGATGTTGCCAGAGTAATGAACAGCTGTGCTTATTTCACAAACTGTGTTATGATGAAATAATTATTTGGTTTGATTGGTATAATTAATTTTTTTTTGCATTGCAATGAGAAAGAAGAATTAAATTTCTTAAACTGGACAGCTGTTCTACAACCAGTGTTTTCTCTGCTATTTTTTCTGAAGTCTGAAAATAATTCCAGAGACATCCTCTCCCCTTCTGAGAAATACAAGCCATTATTTTTTAAATTAAAATGCCTGAACCATTTTCCTAATGGAAATCTGTAGTTAAGCCTATAAATGAGAGAACTTCATTGTTTTTCTTTTTTTTTTGTGAACTACTGATGCCTGTCCCCACTGTGTTGAATAGCCCTGAAAATTATGATTTTTTATATGTGCTCCACTACAGCCTATCCAAGTAGTAATTTCCTGTAGTAATTTAAGATCAGATTTTATTCAAAATTTCCATTTTAATTTCCTGAGGGAGCAACGTTGAGTTCAGTCTGCTTGGAGGCAGGAAAGAGGTGACAGTAATGTAACTGTGTTAGGCACACAAAATCTGTAGAGGGAGGAATCTCTTGAGTGCTGTAGTGGAGGGAGATTCTGAATGTTTGCACAGCCCTAATGAGCCTCAGGAGAGCCCACAGTGATGCTCAGTGCTGGACACAGCTTAGGAGAGCAGACTTTATCAGCTCTGCTTGGTTTTGGCTAACAAAGTAGACTCAAGATGCATTGTGTGGAGGAAAGTGTGCAGAATAGATGCAGGGAGGTGACAGAGCTGCAGCTGTCACAGCCCTGGGGCAGCCAGATGCCTGTGCTCAACTGGGCAGGGGCAGACAGGCAGAGGGAGCAGATGCACTCAGGGGATTAGCATTTGCAGAGCTGCCCTTGCAAGGTGCATGTAGGTCACAGATTTAACCATTCATCCCAGCCAGCATCCCGTGGGGATGTTATGTTAGCCTGGCCTCCCTTTGGAATGCACACGGTGGGTGCAAAATGGGGGTGGTAGCAGGGCAGCTGGGCAGAGGAGAAAGTGCTTGAAGCAATGGCTTTGAAGGGTTCATGTTCCTAGAAGCTTGTCTGGGATTTTTTGTGTTGTTCCTGTTTTTTACTCTCAGCCTGTATTGCTTAGCCAGCTAAAAGGTGCTTCTTGCTCTTAAAATCCTGCCTTGCCCCATTCTGAGCAGGCAAACATGGAGTAGAATCACATCAGCTTTTTTTGCTGACAAGCAGAGTCTGTTCTTCCACCAGCCAAGTCAACTCATCTCCATGCATGGGAGATGCTGCAAGTGGTAAGAAAGGATGAAGGGTTCACCCTCCAAACCTCTGAGGCTGAGGGTACATGGCAGCATCCCAGAGCAGAGACACCTTAGAAACTTTCTGAGGTCCCTGGAAAAAGCATTTCCAGGCTTTTTCCTGTGGAGAACTTGGGAGACTGTTTCCCTGAGTCCCAAGACAGTGCTTTCATCCTCATCTCTCTGCTTAGATTGTCATGAAGGACTCAGAAATCCCTTTTAGCTTTCCATCCCCTCCTTGGAAACAAGTCAGAATTTAAGGGACAAAAGCGATGTGGTAGGAGATGGCTTGGTGCCTTCTGTTTTTATCATGGTGTTGCATGGAGCTGGCCTTGCTTCCACACTACACATTTAAACTTCACTCTGGAGCACAAAATAGTGTTAGATATTAGTCTAGAAGAATCATTAATGGAATTTTGAGGAGTCATATGCTGTATAAAGTGCACGTGAGATGTGAAGAAGGAATGTTTCCTGCCATGGGGAAATATTTAGAGTGGCCATTTACAGCCAAGACAAGCAAAATGTTGTGCACAGTCTTTAGACTAAATTTATTGGTGAGAATGAGGGGTTACTTGTTTCTCTTACTTCAGTAGAGCTTGAACCATTTTTCACTTCCTTTGTCCCATATATCCTAGTACAGGAATCCAAAAAGGTTAGTAAATAAATAAATACATGTTTAAGAGCCCTAGGCTAGAGACAGGTGCTATTAGCTAGTTAGAAGTGTGACCCTGCTTATTTCTGAGATATTGGAGCAATGATAATAACTCTGCTTTTTCAAGCAGTTTCAGACCTTAATTACTCTTGTCTAGACAATTTGTTTATCCATCCTGGAAAATGTATTTTTGATTGGGAAAAAAATCCATAGTTTTCAATGAAAAGGATAGATTCTTGATGCTTATTTTTTGGGAGTTCTCCAGTTACTGCTGGGTAAATGGAAAGAAAACAGGGAGGCCTTTATAGAGATAAAATAATTGCAGTCAGTAGTTGCAAAGTTTCTCCTAGAGTGGCAGAAAAATAAGAACTTACCTAGGTGTTATTTCTCTTGTGTTATATATGGGGCCATACTAAACAGTATGTAGTAATTATGTATTTTATATTCCTTCTGTGTTTGACATTTTCAGGTTTTCACTGAGTAACATTTAAATTATTATATAAGCACATTATTTATAAAGCTGTCACTCAGTTTCTTTCTTCTAAGGGAGAGAATCTGGTATTTGCTAGTCAACTTTTTGCCCTGCTATCCAAAATAAGATGTAATAACAGTCTGCTTGATGGCTTTGGAAAGGAAATTGGATACTTGATAACTGCTCCTGCAAAATGAAATAAGATCAAATGCAGACTAGAAATTAGAAGGCTCATAATTGCTGGTTTCCCTCCTGAAAAAGCTGTTGCTAGAATGTCTTGTGTGTGCTTTTCCACAGGTGTCCCTGCGGAAGCAGGAGATCGAGGATAGGCTCAATGCCTGGATCGTGTTCAATGAGAAGAACAAGGAGCTGTGCTCCTGGCTGGTCCAAATGGAAAGCAAAGTGTTGCAGACTGCAGATGTTAGCATTGAAGACATGATAGACAAATTGCAGAAGGTAAGTAGTAATGCCACTTTTCTTCAGTTGCAGTCAGATAACTCATTACAGAGGCACCATTCCTCATGCATTCCTTGCTTCTTGGAAGTGACACATGATGTAAAACCAGCACACAGAGGCTTTTGTGAGATGAGCTTTTCTATCATTAGCTCTTGTTGATGTTCAGATTTGGAGCTTAAAGCAAAGCAGAAATGCCACTGGACTGCATTTAGTCAGTGTGAGCTGTGGTGGTGAGATCTGGGCTCTTGGGGTTTTGTGGCACACGTGCACACCCAGCACTGCTCAGAGCAGTGTCCTGGGAGCAGCTCACTGCTCTCACCACCTCCATCATCCACACAACTGGTAAGCAGAGGGCAAAGAAAAGTTTGAAGGATGGGGTAGGTCTTATGCCAGGCGAACAAGAAGTTACCATAACCAAAAATAAAACCTAATTCTGCCCGTTCCCCATTGGTGCTTTCTAATACTTCTGTATTAGATTGATTTTAAAGAAGGCCATTATTGTTCTGCTGTTCTTCCCCATGGCTAAAATGTCTCAGTATCTAATCCCAGATCTCCTCTGGATAAGAGTGCCAGCAAAATAAAGCCATCCTAGACTCGAATTTGCATTCTTTTGAGGTAGCTTCATTGAAAAATGATGTAAAATCAGGAAAACAACAGGTAAAATTAGAACATTCAATTGCTATTTTTAGGAATACTTACTCCTGGCACTTGCAAGTCTTTAAGCTGCTTATTTTTTTCATAAGTTGTGAGAGGGCTTCTTCATTAAGGTTTACTTTTTGTTTTCCTTGGGAGCTGTACATGCTAATGTAGAAACCTCAGCCAAACCTGACTTCACATCACAAACGTGGGAAAAGAAACACATACTTTTGTTTTGGTATCATTGTTTTGTTTTGCCCTGTAATTAAAGCAATGTTTGTGTATGTTTATCAGGACTGCATGGAAGAAATAAACCTGTTCAGTGAAAATAAGCTTCACTTGAAACAAATGGGTGATCAGCTAATCAAGGCTAGCAACAAGAGCCGAGTTGCAGAAATAGATGATAAACTCAACAAAATCAATGATCGCTGGCAGCACCTCTTTGATGTCATTGGAGCACGGTAAGAAAATGATTTTCAATGTTTTCTGAGAGGTAAAAGTCAAGGCTTGTGTCCTTGACCATCAGAAACAGAGTGACAAGACTTTCTAGTTAAGTTGGAATTTATTACTGAGAGTCAAGCTGAAGGGAATGCTTTTCTTTTGTAACTTATTGCTGTATTATGACACTAAATGTCTTCATTTATCCAGTGGTAGAGGGCAGGGTGTAAGAATTCATATAAAATAAAATTTTAATGATGGGAGCTTCTTAAAAGGAAGAGTCAAAGTGATCTCTCTGTTCCATGTATTGAATTGCAACCTAATTTTAAGGCAGCATGGTAGGAGTTCATTTGGGCTTTTTAGGAGAGCCTCCTATTTTAACACAAGCATCTCTTTCACTCTGTGTCTGAATGCACAGAATTTAGGAATAGAGTCTATTCTGTCTCTGCAGACAGATTTATATGATAATGTTCCTTTTTTACATTCACAAGTGTCTGAAATTTCATTTAATACCAGTGCTATTTCTTTACTCAGTCTCCCTCCTAAAAACAACAGAAAGACCATATGAGTTCCTTTTAAATTCAGGATTTTCTGTATGATGGTGAAGTGAAAAATACTATCACAGTTGAAATTAAAACCAAAACCTGCACAGTCTAGGCAACAACCTCCTCTTAATGGATTAAGCATCTTTATTATACTTGACAGAGTTAAGAACATCATGATCATTTCAGTATTAGCCTTACTGAGACTATCCCATTTCATTATTATCTCTGAGTTTCTGCCACAGCTTGGGAGGAGAATGCTGGGCTGGTCTTGCCTCCTGCCGAGTTTATTGGTAATCCAGAAATAATAAGGCTAACACCAGATTGGTATTGGTCTCAACTTCTCTCCCAAGGTTTTGTTCTGCCTGTGATCCCCCACTCTGGGCTCTCAGCGGCTCTGTTGCTCAGTTAAATTTGGGACAGATAGTGCAGCTGGTTGTGCTGTGACAATGTAGTGCTAAGTGTGCTGGGCCTGAATCAGGAATGAGATCTGAATTAATGGTGACACACGAGCTGTGAATGATTAAGCAGAAACTGCCTTCTTAAGATCTGACACTGCAGATAGACTTGCAATGATAGACTTGTCTCAAGGTGTCTGTTTTTGATCTGGTGTAGGAAAGCAAGCTTAACTTTAGTAATGCCACTTTTTCTGTTCTCATCTAATAGTAATGTGTCACTTTTAAAGCTTTTTTATGAGCATTTTTTGTTCTGCTGTGTTTTGGTTTTGAATTATAGCAATTTTTAAATGCAAATTAAAATGCACCATTTTAAAAGTGAGGTAAGCATGGCACATTTCTGGTAATCCTTAGGAAAACATGCTAAAGAACTGATGGGGCATTTAGAGAGAGATCTGGCAACCATATTCCAGTACTCTGTAACAAGTACTTGTCTACCTGGTGTGTTGTAAATATTCTACCTTCAGGCAAGTGTGCAGTAGTGCTTTGAGGTACATTATTGTGGATTTGTCTAGAGCATCAACAAGGCTCCCAGGATTTGGTTTCTTAGTGGATATTGCAGCTACTCAGGAATTGGTGTGATGCTTTAGGATTGTTCCTGTGTTCTTCATTCCAAAATGTCTGTAATATGCCAGCTTCTACTTGTGATTTCCATCAATTTGATGCTCAGGACCAGGGTAATGAACTGGAAGGACCTGGCAAAATGTGATTTTAAGCAGCTCCCTTGGTTGCCCCAGATTATCAGGCAGCCCTGTGGGCTCTGCTGGTGCCCTTTGAACACTAAGAGAGGTTCAGCATATGGCAGTGTTTTGAAGCTCCTCTCCTCCCTCACCTAATCCACCTTGCTGGTGCTTGGCTCTCATCTGCTCAGTCATAAGTAACCACCAGGCCAGACACTCACCACAGGCTCTGAGTACACTCCTAAGAGTTTATTTTGCCCTGCTATAACCTTCCAACTTTCTGCTTTGAGTTTGCTGCTATGGTGCTGGCTTGCCACTGAGATTTGATGTCTGAAGGAATTAAATTCGACATCAGTTGACTGAAATGTCCAGCTCACTGAGGTGTGCTTTGGGGCACTCAAGATGAGGTTCCTCCTGTGCTTTTGAGTAGCCTCTCTTAAGCTCAGGTGATGGTGGGGAGGCAGCAGCTCAACCCATGACCAGTGTGACACAAAGTGGGGCATCTTTGAGGGAGAGCAGAGAGGAGCAAAGAGCCTTGGGCTGGAGACAAGGTGACCTGTGAGTGTGGGTTGTGATGCCCTGTGCTGACAGACTGTCTCCTTCGTTCTCAGTTTGCTTTTGCAGAAACTGTTAAAAAATATATATATTGTATTGAGGCTGTGTTGAAAGAATACATGTAAAGGATAGTGGCAGAATTTTGCTTAATCCTGCTGGATTAAGCCATTATAGTCCAGAGATCCTCTCACAGAGTGTGGGGGCTGGAGGGAATGGCACAGGGGATGTGCATCCACTGCAATCCTGCAGAAGAGACTGGAGCACTGCACAAGTGCTGCCACGTCTGCAGACCTGTGCAAAGCCCTTTTTATTGGGCACTGCTTCATTGCTTGGGGAAAATAAGAGGAATGGAGGAGGTGCCTCTGGGAAGGAGTGCCAGAGGGCTTGGAAGGTTTGAGGGTAGGGGAATGCTCCTGGAGAGAAGGGACAAATTTTGACTGTGATGCAGAGAAAACCTTGTCTTTCTCCTGAAAAAAAAGTTGCTTATTTTCACAGCACATCCATGAAATGAGGAGGTGGTTTTGCTCCTGTCTTTTCAGATTAGTAGCTGTGGCAAGTAAAATTGAAGTGAAAGTTTTCTGAGGTTTCGGGTGCCAAATCTGTGACCACTTGAAGCTCTTTTTTTCACAACTATTACAACTCCAACAATTTCTGTTAAACACACAATGAGTGCTACCTTTATTTGTACTTGCACCTGGCTCCCAGTGGCCCACCCACCATCACAGAGGCAAAGACCAAATTTTAATATGTCTTAATGGCAGGCCAAAATTTGGGAAGGAGGTGAACTACAGAGCCAGGCACTGAGTAGGAGGGGAAAATGTACCTTGAACAGCTGTGTGTTCAAAGCCAATTCTTCATTTTTGGGCATGGAATCTGTCTTGTAGATGGGCACTTTTTGATCCCGTGGTTCAAGAGTGAAAAATAAAATATCCACAAAGGAATCTAATTGAGATAGATTGCCAGCTTCAGTTCTGTGGTTGCTGATGTCCCCATGGCTGTCCCTGTGACCTGTGTAAGATTTTATCTTCTCTGCAGTGCAGTGTGTGGCTGTGTGATACCAACATGAAACCAAACCAGCCTGGAAGCTCATGTATCAATGCAGAGCATTCCTCCTGATAGCTTATTTCACCTTTTTAAACCAATAAACGTCCTGGGACAGATGGGCAAATTAGGTGAGCTCCCCATTTAGTCCTTGAAGTGATTCTCTTAGTTCATGGTGACAAGCTCAGATTTGCCATATGGCTGCACTTGCAGGACTTAACACTTTCATTATCTCAGCCTGTGTGGTGACAAAAGCTTTGCCTCGTGTGTTACACCAAGCCACCGTCTGGCTGCAAACTTGGAAGAATCTCAAAATCTCAAAATGTTGATTTTCATGGGATAAAGTAACCATCAAGGTATTAGCATGCCGGGAAAAGGAGAACAAGTGAGTTCTGTTCAGCTCAGATGATACTCTTACCACAGCGGGGTTTGTGCTGACTTTTTGTTGAGGGATGGGGAATAGAAACATACTGACAGGCAGAAGGGAGTGTTGTGATGACTGTAAAGATGGACACAGGGAATTTCTTGCTTTTCTTACTGAAGCAGTAGGAGGAGGAGTGCACAGGCTGCATGAGGGTGGTAGACAACAAAAAAAAAACAAACATGGAGTGGGATTTATATCTTCAGTGTGCTCTGGAACAACACTCCTGGGCCAAGCATTAACAGGCAAGGACTAGCAAAGAGCTGTGTTGTGCATGGCCATGTTCCCTTTCCTGGGCCATCCACTACTGATTCTAACTCCTCACTTTGCTTCCCTGCCCGGTGAAAAGGAAATGTTTTCCTTCTGCATTGCTGTTTGCTTAATGCCTGCAGTCAGGCTGGAGGAGCACCCCAGTGTCCCTGGAGGGTGTCTGCACTGCCAGGGGCTGTGCAAAGCTTTGGATGCTGCTTGAGCCTACATTAAAGCCACCAGCTGTATCAGGAGTTTTGGGTCTGCAGACCAGTCTCTGCAGTAGCTGATGTTGCATTTCTGTACCTCTGGGCATCCTGCAGCTCTTGTCACTTGCTGCCAAGCTGTGGAAGGGGGATGCTATTTCTCAGCTGCTCTGGCTACAGGCACACTGATGTGTGTTCTTACTTGGTGGGCTTAGTCCCTGTTTTCAGCCTTGTGGAGAAAGGCAAGATTTTTGTGTATGTAGCAGGAGTGGGTTCAAATAACTGTGACCTTTAAATAAAGCATGAAAATTCAGGGAAGCAAGCAAGGTCAAATGTGCCTTCTCATTCTTTTAAATGCAACTGTCCTTGGTCTTTACCCTGTGTTTGCAAGCTGGCAGTATCATTGCATCGTCCAGAAATCTTAAACTGCCACACTCAAGTCAGCCCTTACCTTCCTTAATAGAACTTGGAAGATTGAAGGTGTTTTCAGCTCATTTCCTGCATACCCTCGGGGAACTGAAATTCCCAAACAGACTGAAACTTCTCAGGTTGCAAAAAAAAATGGGAAGGAGTTGAAGCTTTCCAGTGACATCACCTTGTGCTGTGCTGGGGGTCCAAGGAGGCTTTATGGGGAGTGCAGTGAGCTGCCAATTCCCTCTCCTCCCTCGTACCCTCACTGTGGCTGGGTTGCCCCAAAAGTTGCTCCAGCAGCAGCAGGCCCCAGATTATGGGTTTGGGGAGCAAGTGAGTTCACAGCACACCCTTCAGCTGGTCTCTATTTATTTTCCACCACACCGGTTACCCTTTGGCAGGGCAGACAATCAGGCACCATGTGTTGGTGTGCTGTCCTGCCCTGTGGCAGCCCACAATCAGTGTGGGTGCACTCTGGGTTCAAAGGTCTTTTTAAATTGCTGCAGATCAATATTGCATGGCAAGGGAAGCAAAATATTCTGCAGGGAGGCCTCCCCAGGTAAACAAGACAGCAATGTTCCAGCAGAATTGTGCTGGTTTGTGGCAGTACCACTGTAAAATCTCATTCTTGGGTTTGGTTGTTTTTTTTTGGTATACAAAATATGTGGATGGTTAAAATCTCACTCACAAAGTGCTTGCTTTCTTTCCATGTTCTCTTTGTCCTTTGAGGATTACACTTCCCTTCAGTGTAAAAGCTGTGACAGAATTCATTATTGTCTCAGGCATGATGGTTGGGCTTATTTTGGTTATGCAATGTGTGCAGGGAGCAGGGGGAGCTGGCAGTGCAAGGGGGGAGTCCTTGTCTTGTACACACTATTTTCACTCCCAGTGTCTGCCTGAAAAACTGGGGGTTATATCCCTATTTACTCAGGTCAACCATTCAAATGTGGTTTTGAACCACTCTGGACAATAAACTGTGGAGGTGACTGGGCATGATTTACCTGTGCAAATGGCCAGAGCCCTCTCACAGTGTGCTGTGTCCTCACAGGCACTGTGTGTTCTGCCATGTGAGCCATCAGCAAGTCAGTACAGGTCTGTGGAAAATTACCTGAATACTGAAAAACCTTTGATTTCAAAATAATTCTTTGCATTTTTGGTGGGATTATCACAACTTCTTTATTATTTTTTTTTCTGATCTTGGCTGGGTGGGGAGTGACTTGTAACCCAAGGTTCTCCGACTTCCGCCTTTTTTTTCCCCACCCCGTGATCTCTGGCAGTCATAACACACAGAAATCATGACAGTGTGTTTTTCCACAAACGAATGATATCATAAATGAAGATTAGGGGTTATTTTGCCCTCTGGCATAACAGGCTATTTGCAGTGGAGGCCTTCTGCCTGGTGTGGAAGGTTAAAGAGAGGACAGGTTCGTGTGTGGGAGACTTAATTCGTACTTAAATACCTGGGATAGAATGGTAAAGGCGAGAAAGCAGAACGCAGGGGAAGTGAGGATACATCTTTGTGCGTGGTGCCGGTGCGTGGATGTACGTGTGCTCGCTTTTTTGGGTTCGCTTCACACTGACTCTGCTGCAAATCATCCGGGTCTGAGGCTCCAATCCCTCTTTCTCCCAAGAAATGAGCACCGCATCCACCTTTCCCGGTGCCGGAGGAGGGAGGCTCCATCCCGCAGCCTTTTTGTCGCCAGCCGCCGGCAGCCGCCCGGCGTGCGCTTCCTCCCGTGCTAATAATTCTCTGGTGTCAGAATAAAGCTCTGGTGGTTTTGTTCTGAGGAGGGATGCGGCCGTTCGCCAGGTAAAATCCCAACGCAAAACGTAAGGGTTAAAATAGGGGGAGAGAGAGGGAGAGCGAGCTCCGGTGTCTCCCCAGCTCGGGGTCGGGGAGGAGGAGGACGGGCGAGCCTCCCCCCCACACCCGGGATGCTAAAGCGGCGAATAAATAGGGCATCTGTGGAGGAGGGGTTTCCTCTGCCATGCCTGCCCGCTCGCACAGCCGGTCCCCCCCTTGCAGCTTGGGATTTGCAGGCTGAGGAATGGTTTTCCCGTGCGAACCGTAAGTGCCGTGAGGGAGCGCGGTGCCGGGGGGCTCGGGCGGGGAGCGCCGGGCGCCCGCTGCAGCTCGCCTCGGGCGGGCGGGAAGTGCGGCACGATAGCGGCAGGAATAGCGCCCACGGGCCTCGGGCTTGCCATCGGCTGCGTTCGGGGCTGGCACCCCGGGCGGTGGAGAGCCCTGACAAGAAAAGCCTCCCCCGAAGGCTGCTGCGCGCACAGCCCGGGGCACGGCCCCGGCACGGAGCGGGAGCGGCCTCGCCTCCCGGGAGAAAGGCCCGGGACTTGCCTCTGGCAGCACCTCTCCCGAGCGCGGCTTTGTCCCTCACACGGCTACGCCGAACAAAGGTTTCCTGCGCTGTGCAGCTCATTTGCTTTGCCGCTGGTAAACAATCCTGTCAGCTGGCAGGGCCATTGCAGCCCCTCCTCCTCCTCCTCCCAAAGACATGCACCGAGTCGCTTTTTCTGGTGACAATTGCCTTTGTGAAGGAGAGTTTGCAATAGGATGTTTTTCGTTCTTTCAGACACTAAAATGCTGCTATTTACCTTATTTGAGCTTCCCCCCCTACCTTTTCCTGCAACATTTTGACAGCTGAAGCAATGCAATAGGACATGCATTTTGTAATTATTTTTGTTTGTGTGAATACATTTCAATCAACCTGGAAGCTCCTCCTACTGCTAGGTAATACCTGAGTAGTTACTACAAATATACTGTGTATTTCTGGTGCTGTGCAGTGATTCAGCCTGAGACTGTTTAATGCTTTTCTCTTGTAACCCAATGCTGGCAACTTCATTGTGGGTTTTAAGACCCAAATCCAATCTCGAGTCAAGTCAGTTAGTCCTTCTGTTCACTTTTGCAGCCAGCTTGTAGTTATAATCTCCTACTTTTGTTCTTTTTCTGCCACTTCCATTGTGGTGTAAAGATTAAAATATTTTCAAACTGGCTTTGTTTGGCTTATTCCAGGCAACTTAAGCATGTGTCTGAGTGCTAATCAGGGTGGATTTTTTAGCTTGGCCCATTGCAAAGGACAAGACAAATCTGAATTTGTCAGGTTTTCTTTTAGATTAGTGGTGATATTTTTATTGTATTTTTTTGTATTATTGCCATTTTTTTTTCTTTGTGGAGCCATGTTGAATTGTGGCAGGTGAGTTCTCAGTGGGAAGTGAACAATGGATAAGTAGGAGTTTTTCCTGTAAACAGGAAGCTTTTCCTGTTTGACCAATCTCAATTAACTTGAGAATCACACTTCATAGAGGAAGAATTCAATCAACAGTGGTGGCACTTTCCACCCTCTGGAAGAAGCTGGTTTTCTTTGCTGCCCTTGAACTTTTAGTGCTGTTAATTCACTGTGTTGGGTGATTGATTCCTGGATCTGGCAGGAAGCTTTTGCCCCCAGGCTGGGAGGCTTGCACTGTGCACTCCCACCCAGCTTCCAGAAGGGCTGTGTTTCCCCAGAAATGGTCAGGATCAGTCTCAAAAGAGTTCATGAAGTCTTTTTCATGCGAAGATCAGGTGATTTGTAAGAATATTTTCAGGGTGCAGATATGCATCTGAGAATGGTGGTTGCAAACAAAGACTTTTGTTGATGTAATTAATTTGTCTGTTTCTCTCTTTTCTTTGAGCTGTAGCCAGGGAAATGGCAGTTACCTGTGACTTGTGTGCAGGCTGAGGATGTTCATGTCTTTCATCAGTTTACCTCTTGTTTCAGTGTAGAACCCTGCCCTTTTCCTTGGGCTCTGTGTCTGCTGACAGGAGCAGATCAGCCAGTGTGAATGTCTGGACAAGGCTGCCTTCCTATTTATGCACTGCACTGGTGTGAACTTAGGTTTTTGTTCTTCTTTGGCTGCTTAGATCAAGTTTGAGATGAATGGCTTAGAGCATTAAGGGTGTTTAAATGACTGGCAAATGCCAAATTCTGTAGAGAATAAGTAACAGATTAAATTACTTAATTACAATGGTGTTTCTAATGGCAATTGCTCGAAAGTAAATACAAGCTCTCTGTTCCACAATGATGCTGTCTTTGAGACTGTTGCTTCTGGTAACACTAGAAGATAAAGATCCTCATGGTGACATTCATAACTTGAAAATCAGAGTGATTTCTAAGCCAAAATAATATTGGAGTGGTGGTGTAAAAAGCCACACTTGGATTCTAAAGCTGTTGCTTTTTAAATTTATCAATTGTACTTTCAGTCATAAATACATTTATTTATAGTCTAATATCTTTTGGTTTTGCTTTGGACTTCCTTGACTGTGTTAATCTATTCCCTGATGCAGACTGAAGAAAGATGTTTAGCACCCTGTGAATTTTTTTGTAATGCAGCTTAGGGATGGGAAGCAGGTGGATAGAGGCAGAGAAGGGAGCCCAGGGAGGCAGAGATGATCCTGAGCAGCGCAGTAAGCTGTGGTCTCAGCAGGTCAGCTGTGCCATCAGATGGTCCCTACAAGTGCCTGCCTCCAGAGCAGTTGTGGGAAGCATCACAGGATATGCAGGAAGTGAATTGCCACAGAATACAGTCAGGGACAGGGCAGAGATCAAGCCTTGCTTTCCTCCTGGCTGGCCTGAAGTCATGCAGAGTTAATAATGCAACAGTGTAGATGTTTAGCTCAGACTCTTCCATTCTGTGCTCAGCACAGAGCCTGTTTTGTCCATCTCTCCAGGGAAAAGGGTTCCTGAGTCACCTGCCTTTGGAGGCCCACATGCCTTGGGAGTCACTGGCCCTGCTGAGCATTGTAACCAGCCAAAATAACTGATGGGAACAGGGCAGAGGAAGAATTAGCTCTCCTGTGTCTGACAGCACAAGAAAATGGTGCAAAGATATGTTCATTGAGTACCACTTAATATAAGCAAAATCAAAAGCAGCAAGATTTATACAGCAGCTGTTTGCTTGGGAGCCGGATGCTGTCTGCATACAGGGTTGAACTTGGGACCAGAGTTCTGAAAAAAAGCTTGTTAAGAAAAGCAAGAGCAGCTAAATGCTTTTGTCATCCCCTGTTTCCTCTCAATCAGCTGCAGCAGTGGAAGACAGAGTCTGTGTAAAGGGCAGAGGCAGGTGCTTTGCACCAGTGTCAGCAGCTTTGTGGGTGCAAGGCAGGAACAAGGTGGACCATGGACTTGGGCCAAATCCTTCAGGCTGGCTTGCAGGCTTACATCAGTCAGACAGTACTGGTTTTACTTTTGGAGAGTGCAGAGTTTCTAAATACCTGCCAGGAGCTTCAGTGTAGGACTGTGTTCTTCTTATCCTTGTAAAACAACTGAAAGTACTGCCTGGTGCTTCTGGACAAGAGGTAGAGGAAGCTTTCCATGCTGCTAATCCATACAAGACCCCAAATTTTCTGGCCTTACTCTGTAAATAGTAGGACTGAAATCCAGCAGGATCATTCCCATATCTCCTCCATAAGTGCTTTACTTTTAATCAAGTGTCTAGCTGACGTGTGCATCCTCTTTGGTTACCTAAAGGTTGTTAATAAGATCAGTTGTTGCTTACAGGGTGGCATATTCATTATGGATTAGGTGTCCTGCATATCTTCTGTCGTTGTGTCATCAGGCAGTTGCAAAAGCCATTTATCACAGACAGTTTGGACCACTCTCCTCTAAAACTTGCCAGGATAGTTTGGCAGCAGGCAGGACAGTGGGCCAGGAAACTGTCCAGGTGCCCTGTGTGGGCACTTCTGCCTTGGAGCAATCTGTCCCTGCCTGCATTGCATGAGATCACATCCCTCACCCTTCCCCAGTCCCAGCTTGCACAAGACCTGTGTTGCCAAGTACATCAGGGCTCAACTGAGACCCCTCAACAGTTCCCTGCATTTGGGGACATGCAGTGAACCCCTTGTATAAGCTGTCCTTGCAGTCCCACTGCTGGTTTTGTTTATATGCTGACACTTCTCAGCCACTGTGGCTGATGAATGGGAAATGTTTCAGCCTTTTCACAATACAGACTTAACTTTTTGTGTTACACTTGACTTAAATAATTGAGGTTCATCTTGATAGTTGTTGGACTAGGCAGTAGCTAAAGGTTTAATTTGTAAGTTTGCATTTTAGAAATCACATGCAATGTTCAAAAATTGATCCTAAGGCACAAGAACGTAGCTAGAGATCCGGAGACCAGCACAGGGAAGCAATGCTAGCTAAGAAATGGGCTCTCCCTAGGACATGGGTGGAATGATTTCATCTGACTTTAGAGTCTGCAGTGTTGATATTTATAGTACTGCAGGGTAGACCATTGCAGTTCATGGGGAGAAATATGTGCTTTTTGGTACAGTTCATCTCATCTTGTGATATGGCTGTTTAAGAGACGTCTGATGCAAGTAATTATTTTTTTTCTCCATTATCTGCTAAAGTTTAGATGACAAGTTCTGAAGTAAGTCTGAAGAGATAAGTGTCACCCTGGTGTTGCCTTTGTAGCAATTTTTGTTGGGAATTACAATAAATGAGAATTTCAAGAAAAATTTGACACCAGTGGGGTAGTTCACCAGATATTCCTCCAACACATGGAGACAAATTTGCCAAAATATAAAAGCATGCTACTTGGATAATTTGAGGGGCTGATATGGGGGTTTGACATGGGAATATGCTGCTAAGGCTGGAAGTTAAAAAAAAAAGTTTGTCTGCAGTTTGAGAGCTGTACTACAAACAGCTGTAAGAAAAGTAAATGGTCTCAATGGTTCATTTGCTTGTCCACTGCACAAGTCTCCCTGGCCATTTGATATTCTCTCCCACCAGTATTGATTTTTTAAATTTTCACCTGTCAGGAGAGTCTGGCATATCTCTGCATGTTTGTCTGGTGTTTAGATGAACTTTAATGTTTTGGTGCTACAAGTTCTATAGTAGCTGTTGTTCAGGGCTTCTTCTGTCCTGTCAGTATCCAGAGGGTGCTGAGGCCCTGGCACAGGTTGCCTGGAGAAGCTGTGCCTGCCCCATCCCTGGAAATGTTCAGAGCTGGGTTGGGTAGGGCTTGGAGCAACCTGGAATAGTGGAAGGTGTCCCTGCCCATGGCAGGTTGGAGCAAGGGGATCTTTCAGGCCCTTCCAACCCAAACCATTCTGTGACTCTGTGATTTTGCCAAGGTGTTGGACTAGTGGTTTGTACAGATTCTGCCTCTCTTGGCAGAGTGGTACCTTTTTGATTAGTGTGAGCCTGTTGGTTGCTAAAGATGACACCGAGCAAAATTCACGGCAGGAAAATCAAACCAAAGGTACCCATTTTAGTTTAACTGTGGCAAATCATGGTACAAATTTCCACTTAGATGAATGTACAGTGCTCCCTAGCAGAGGAAAATTCACCTTGCTTATACAGTTTCATTAAAGCCTTCACCCAAGTCCTGCTTGCAGCTGTAGAGCAGGGGCCTGCTGAGCCATTTTAGGTAGGTTTTGACTAAAACAGGACTGATTTACAGGCAGCAGCTTGATGTGCCATGGCTTCATTAAGCCATGCCTGTCATCACCTTCTGCCAACATCTTTTCCACTGATTGACCATCTTTGTAACAAAATCTTCTTCCTGGTTTACTTAGGGTGAAGAAACTGAAGGAAACATTTGCTTTTATACAACAATTGGACAAAAACATGAGTAACCTTCGCACCTGGTTGGCCCGGATTGAGTCTGAGCTTTCCAAGCCTGTTGTTTATGACATCTGTGATGACCAAGAAATCCAGAAGAGACTGGCAGAACAGCAGGTGGGAAATAGCAGCAGCCAGAGTAAATGAGCTAAAATGCTGCTGATTTGTCCTGGTATAAAATCACCTGTTTCTTTTCTTTAGCGAGCCCTTCTGACTGTTTGCTTTGCATGGCGTGTTCCTGCCAAGATGCACTACATGGAAAATTTTTATTTGCTTGCAGTTATTTCAGTATTCTGTTGGATTACCCCCACATCTCCCTGTCCCCCTTCACCCAAGGAAAACATGCAAAATACAAACAAAAGCAAATTTGCTCAGTTCAGTGCAGCAGACTTCCTGAGGACTAGGCAGGGCACAGTGGGCAGAGTACATGAGGATGACTTTGACTGACAAGGCGTGAATGCTGCTCTCTGCAAAGAAATGGGATTTGATGTGTCTCCCTCAGTGGCTCCAGTTCTTGTCCCTTCCTTGCAGACAGCAGAAAAAGCTTTGCAGAGCAGGATGCTTGGGCTTTGGAAGGTGGATTTGTGCAGACACACCTTTGGCTGAGGTTTGATCAGAGGCAGGCTCTGAAGATCCCTCAGGGCTGGGGCAGCTGGTGCATGAATCCTGCTGAGACAAGAAGTCCTCAGTGATCCTCTCAGTGCTGGGTGTTTGTGGGCATTTATCCAAGGCAGTGGCTTACCAGGGGATCTTAGGAGAGGAGTTGGATAGTCCTGCAGTAAATTTTGTCTAGCCAGCAGCCAGGCAAGGAAAAGGAACTTCTCAAAAGCACAGACTTGCTGGTGGAGTCATCCTTTGCTCAGGGCTGTGCTGTAAGTCTGGCCAGGTTCTAAGTGCTTGGCTGTCATCTGGCCTTTGTGTTAAACAGCAATACTTGCCCAAAAACAAAAGATCAAGAATAAGTCTGTCAAGTTTGGAAGCATGGAAGCTTTATGGCATCTGTGTTTAGGAACACTTACTGGTATCCTTCCCATCCTTTCCATCTTTTCTCACTGGCTTCTGCTTTTGTGTCTAAGGATCCCTGAGTGACCCAGACCTGGGGACTCTGTTCTCTGCTGGTTGGTGTGGCTGTCCTTGTACTCATGTCCCAGATGTCACAGGAAGGGCCAGCTTCTCTGTGACAGGATTGTAGGTGGCTCCCACTGACTGCACTGCAGGAGCTGGTAAAACACCAGAAGCCTTGGGCCCAGCACCTCTCATGGTTTCATCTGCATTGTGAATGGTCATGTAAACAACAAAGAAATATTTTCTTCTCATTCAAACCTTTTGCATTCTCAAAGGCCGTGATAAATTGCCAGGCAGAGCAGAGCATGGAGCACAAAGGAATTGCACCCAAACTAATTTATTTTTATTACGAGCATTTAAGCTTCAGCTGGCTATAAGAGCCATCATTTGCTGCTCAGAGCTACTAACTGCTTAATTTTTTTGGATGCTGTTTTAAGTACAGATCTCTAGGCACCTCTAGACTCTGTCTGCAGTAGCTTTTTAGCAGGCTGAGTATGAGAAGACTGTGCTGACTAAAAAACCACAGTAAAAAGAAAAGCTGCTTTTGTTCTGCATTAGTGAAACATTTGTCTCAATGAGACAAGTAAAAAGATCTTTCCTGGTTATAGCTGAACAATTATTTCAGCAAGAGCAGAGCAGTGGTGAGAAATATGCCCTGCAGGCTTCTTTTATTTGACATCCATGACTGGAAAAGCTTTACCTGTGCAGTCTTGAATAATGAAATTAAAAAGCCTTGTGTATGCACAGAGGTGTTTTATGGCATGTTTGTTCAATTAAAGGATGATGAATACAACATGAATAATATTAATTTTAAGATTGCAAAGGTGTTTCACTAATGCAAAAATCTAGTTATGTGTAGTCTGTTAAAGCTCTCTGGGTAATGCTGTGCAGAGTTGAAGGAATGGTTCCTCTTGGGGCTCCATGTATGTTCCTCACCCTCTCCCTTAGTTTGTTATGTCTGTCTCAATGCAGTCAGGTCATTTGGAAAACAGCAAGGATTTTGTCTAGGCTCTTCCATGAACCCAGGCATGGCTTGAAGTAATGAGATCGTGTCAGCAACATTACTGTAGTGCAAGTTAGAATTGATTTGTAATATGTGATCAAAATTCTCATTTTCCTTAATACACCTGTAAATCCAGTGGAATTCAGTCAATTCAGAAGACACTCTCCAGGTACCAGAAGTGAGGCAGAGCCTGCTCCCAGCTGTGCAGCCTGTGTTGAAGAGACACTGATGCTCATATCTTGCTCAGTAAATAGCTGTGAATCCTTAGTAACCTGCAAAAAATTGTGTTGGGTCTCCTTCTAGCAATCTCATCCATGCAAAGTATTTCACTTCTACATTTCTTAAAGCTGTTCATTACTACAAATCCCAGAAGCCATATTTTGACCATTTATGGTTCAGCCCTTTATTCAGGTACCCATGTAACCACTGAGAGCTGCCACTGAGTGATTCTCTACTCTTGCAGCTTGTTGACTTCTGGGAAAAATCTTCCTTCTGCTCATTTTGTATTTACTAAAAGCTGTGTCTGTTTTGGAGGGGTTTATTTGTTTTATTTTGTTTTTTTTGAAGTCTAGAGCAAAACCAGTTCTGCTTCATCTGTTGACTGAAATCAGTAAATACCATTTAATGGGAAGTCCAGTTCACTTTTGTCAGAGAAATGCTCATTTGTGTTTGTTGCTCTAGTGTTATTCAAGCAAAAGTCTCTGTATCCTTCATTAGAAAAGCCAGAAATGCGTTGAAAAACAGCATTGTAGTGGCTATTGTCATTTTATTAAAATTTGAAGTTGGTAGCATAGTACAGATCTACCTTTTCAATAAGAACTATTTAGATAAGGCTTTTTTTTTTCTGTGTTTCAATTACACTGACTTTAGGAGTAGTGATGGATACAGGATGAATGGCCCAACTGTTGTGGAGGGAGGTGCAGGCTCTGGAAAAGAAACCTGTAGTGTAGATTAGACAAAAGGTCATTGCCAGACTCTTGAAAACAGTCTGTGAGAACAGGAGCCCTACAAGAGGGATTAAGAAAAGTAGTGTAACCCCAGGTACTTGTGTATTGTGTTTGTGTTTCATGCTGCAGCCTGCTATCAGTCAATAAAATGCACATACAGCACTAGGAGTTCTCTGATGCCTTTCAGTGTAACCTGATATGAGACAGTCATTTTGTGCTGTCAAAATTAATAAGAATTTATTTATGGTATAGGTAAGGTTCGGATTTTGAAGGCACATTAAAATTGTCCAGACTCTTAATGAGAAGATTGAGTTTAGACTGAGACACCAAAGGTGGACAACCCTTTTTTTTACATGTTAGCTCTCTCCTGACCTGTCATCTGCACAGCTCATCCTGCAAGTCTTCTTTAAAGCTACATCAGCTTTTCCTGACATGGGATTTGCTCTTTCCCCATCCTCTGCAGCATTTTGAAAGGGCATGGATGGGATGTAGCCATGCACGTTTCCTTCCACTGACACTGTATGTTTCCTTCCACTGACACTGTATGTTTCCTCCTACTGATGCTGTTCTTTTACGGATGGCAGGACCTGCAGAGAGACATAGAGCAGCACACGGCGGGTGTGGAGTCTGTGTTTAACATCTGTGAAGTCCTGCTGCACGACTCAGATGCGTGTGCTAATGAGACAGAGTGTGACTCCATCCAGCAAACCACCAGGAGCTTGGACAGACGGTGGAGAAACATCTGTGCCATGTCCATGGAAAGGCGAATGAAGTACGTCTCCTATTCTTACCTTACAGAAGCCTATTGCAGCATTTTGAGGAAACACTGTAGCTCTTGCCACAAGCTAGATTTTGAGGAGGAGAAAAGAATCCAGAGTTGATAGTTAGCTTGTCATAAAACCTTTCTGTTTTTGCTCTCTCAGAATTGAGGAAACCTGGCGTCTGTGGCAGAGGTTTTTGGATGACTATTCTCGCTTTGAAGATTGGCTAAAAGCATCTGAAAATATAGCAGCTAGGCCTAATTCTTCAGAGGTCTTGTACACACATGCAAAAGAGGAGCTGAAGAAATTTGAGGTGAATTTTTTGATTGCCTTTTTTATGTTAAATGTCAGGCTGCTGAATACTTACTGTCTGTACAAAATGCCTTAGTCTCTGGAAAACACTGGTTTGGCATCGGTAGTATAGGGAACATAAATAATTTGGTGAGTGTGCAGCTGCTAGATGTCTGTTTGTTTCCAGATTTTTTTTTAATGTGGAGAACACAATACTCGGAATAAACACTTAAAAGTTTAAAGCCTTTTTATAGGCAAGAGACTTTTGTAGTGTGATATTTATTCTTTTCTTTCCTCTCCTAATGAGCTATGTTTGAGCAGATGGTTTAAAATATGGGTCTATAAAGTCTGGTTTAGTTTTGCAGTTGGAAGGTCTGTTTTCAAGGGGGAGGACACCATCTCTCTTGATGGATAGTACCCACATCCTGACTGTTAGCAGGGAGTGAGCTCCTGGCTTTGCCTTGCAGGCGTTCCAGCGGCAGATCCACGAGCGCCTGACGCAGCTGGAGCTGATCAATAAGCAGTACCGGCGCCTGGCCCGCGAGAACCGCACCGACTCGGCCAGCAAGCTCAAACAGATGGTGCACGAGGGCAACCAGCGCTGGGATAACCTCCAGAAACGAGTGGCCTCCATTCTCAGGAGGCTCAAGGTAGTGGCACAGGGGGGTCAGGGAGTGAGGAGCACTCACAGGGTGCCGGTTTTCGGCATCTTTTTTTTGCTTCAGTCAAGGTCAGGATTGAAGCGCTAGAGATGGTGTTTCATGATCAGACTTAGATGTTTGTTGTTTTTTATTTATATTACAAGTGGTGAGTTTTACAGCATTCTACTAACAAGCTACAAAATGGCTAACTATCTTTCCTTATAAGGTCTGTTAAGGCTAAACTATTTAATTAAGAAATGTCAGCTGAATTATTTTTCCTTTTAACTCAATAACTGATCACTCGAAGTCTGCAATGCAGACTTTTCTGTCCTGTTACAAAACACTACCCAAACTCATGAAGAAGAAGGACTAGCCTCCAGTCTATAACTTCTGTCTTGCTCTGTACATATATTACTATATTCTAAAACTTTAAACTCTAAATTTTCTGCTGAGTGATATTACACACTTCTGATCAAACTACACAACCAGTGCTATCAATTTTGGAAGCCTTCTCCAAAGCCTCAGGTCAAATGTAGTATTCTCTTGTGGGTCTGTGCCTTTCAGCATAGAGAGTTTAAAATTCTCAGCATCCATGGTTCCAACAGCAGGGTTCTGCTGGAATTACCCATGAGCAATGCCTACATCAGAGCAACCCTCTCTGTCCTAAGCTACTGGCATAGCAGGGGAGCTCTGGAAGGGTCACTGAGTACGTGGCATAAACCTCACCTTGATAGATTGGTTTTTGGTAGATGAAGAAAAGCGTAAAGGAAGAAAGAGTGCAGATTTTGAGAGGTCAGTTGCAATACTCACTGGTCCTATCACACTTTCCTCTTACCCACTTGTAATGGGTGGATGTGTTCAAGCACTTGCACCTTTCCATAGATAAGAGACAGAGAGACAAAAGGGCCCCAAGTGCAGATATGGTTTGCAGTTTCCAACTCAGCTCTGCTTCATGCCAAGATGTGATTCACCAGCAAGGCATTAAAGATGGAGATGTGATAGAAAGCAGCTCCTGCTGTGCTGCCTGCCTGGTGAGGAATGTTGTTGGAATGTATTTCAAAGAAGTATCCTTCTCATCAATTAATCTGATCTCTGGGCAGATACTCTGCGCTGTGCCCTGGGGAAAACTTGTCATTGCCAGATTTTTAAATATAGCAGTGCTGTAAGCAACTGACAGGGAAAACTGTTACCTCCCCAAAGTCAGTGGATGAGGCAGTAAGAGCAGTGATGGTGTTTGATCTCTGCAGCTACAAATTGTTATATTTGGGATGTTACATGATCCCCTTTTACCACAAGTAAATCCACCCATGAGAACAGGCAAGCTGCATGTCTGTTAGCAGCTTCTGTGGGACATGCCATGCCAAACAGTGCATTAATTACAGTGCTGTGGTCATACATGATCCAGTCTCTCCATAGTAAAATCAGTAAAAACTGATTTTAATCTCACAGTTTTAATTACTTTAATTAGAGATGGGAGTTGCTTCCTTTGTTTATCTCTGTTTTAAGTTTAGAACATATTAGATGTTAAGCCTCAGTCCAAGTAACTGTTGCTGGCATAATGATGTGGGAAAAGGAATGTGTGGAATCAAGAATGTAATTTTATAGAAGCATCTTGAACTGCTAAAATTGTACTCCCTCTTTTGTACAAATAGTTTACTAGTACAGGGCACTGTTCTAGCATCCCTACAGGAAGAGGACAGGTTTTATAACATGGCATGCTGCTGTTTGTGTCCTGATGGCCTTTAAGGTGAACAGGAGTTCTGAAATAAAACACTGATTTCAGAGAGCTCCTGTGACCTGTCTCTTTTAGTAGCTGAAGTCATGTAACACTGGCTTCTCTTTTCCATCCAGCACTTCACCAATCGGAGAGATGAGTTTGAGGGGACGAGGGAAAGCATCCTGGTCTGGCTCACAGAAATGGACCTACAGCTGACAAACGTGGAACACTTCTCAAAAAGTAACTTTGATGACAAAATGCGCCAGTTAAATGTACGTATCCTTCTGAAGCAGTTGTTTACTATAGCCCAGTGATCCTGTTGGGCTGCCCTTGCCTGACAGAATCATCCATTTTCTGTAACTTCACATCTCTGTAGGACTATATTTGTTTGAAGACAGCAGTAAATTTTAAAGACTTATTGTCTGAATCAAGATTAAGCTGTGCATTATTCAATTCAGATTCAGTGTTCAGGCTCAGTTCTGTCCTGCCATTTTCTCCTGATAATATGTGTTAGTGACAGAGTTATCTGGCATGGAAAGCAGCAGGTGCTGCTTGACAGTAAGAGCTACATTCCTAAATTCAGGCATTATTTTCTGGTGCAAATCTTTTTTGAATTGGCATCATTGTACAATCTCTCCTCAGAGATCATGTTTGTAGCTGGGAATTTCAACAGAAATTGGATATCAGGAATGTGCAGTGATTCTAAGGAATATACTAGTTCTTTCCTACATTATATGCTTATTTCTCCTGTCTCCCTGCACTGTTACTGATTTGGGATGTAGATTTACTGTTGTATAGACTGGAGGCCCAAGCAACCAAACAAACTTCTTGGCTACTGAGAAAAAGATTGTGTGTACCAGCAGAAGAATAATCTCTGATTAGCTGAATTCTTGTATCATGACCCCTTGCAGGCTCAGGAACTGCAGCCATAGTGATGTACACATGGGTGGAAAATGCCAGTTCATTTAGAACTGTAATTCTGCTCATAAAACCTTTGGACCTCTTGAGTAAAAAGATATTTGCCAAATTAAATTAGACAACAATGTCAATTGTGCTTGTCTTTCACTGCAGTGAGCTCGAAAACAGGGAGAAACCTTGGGCTAGGAAGGGCCAGTGGAGAAGTAATTATTTTTCTTGTATGCTCCAAACAGGGTTTCCAACAGGAGATAATGTTAAACACCAATAAGATTGATCAGCTAATTGTTTTTGGGGAGCAGTTGATTCAGAAGAGCGAGCCTCTGGATGCCACCCTGATTGAAGATGAATTGGAAGAGCTTCATCGATACTGTCAGGAGGTGTTTGGGCGAGTTGCCCGGTTCCATCAAAGACTGACTTCAAGGGATCCTGTAAGAAGCAGCAGTTGTTTCAATGCTTTGACAAGATTTTGGTGTTTGAACTGCAATGCTTATTTTGATTTTTGAATTGCAATTGCTTATTCTTAGCAGCTTGACTGAGTGGTTTGAGCTCCAAGGGCTCAGGAGCTCTGCAGGAGATGTCTCAAGCCTTGCCAAATATTTGTTGCCAATCCTTTCATGCCCCTCTCCATCTGCAGAATGTGAAAAATAGCATGGAGGTTGTACATAAGGTTCAGAACTATATAGTTGTGGCTTGAAGGCTTCAAAATATTTTTGGTGTTTTTAATATCACTTTGTTTCCCTTACCATCAAAAATGTACTTGGAATATCTCTTTATGTATTTGTTTGTCCACTCCCATCTGTCCACTTTGTCGTGAGAGCCCGGAATGGGGAACAGCATGCACTTCGCTTTTCCCTGGGAACTTTCAGATTATTCTCAGTTTGCTTGGCCTCAAAAAGAAAGAACATCTGTTAGAAAGCCAGGTAAAGGAAGTAACATGAGCAAGTAGCTGTTCACTCCTGCCTGAGCATCATTTCCTGACTGACCTTTCTAAGTCCATAAGGAACTGGGTACTCCTGCAAACTGGAGAGATGCTGTGGTGGTGGTGGAGTGCCTTGAAAGAGGAGAGGTAGCTGCTGATGTGAGGATTGGATTTGGCAAAAGAGGGAGAAGGCAGAAATTATGTCCCTTTAATTTTAGGTATATGGTTGCTGCAGCTGACCACAAAACTGTCTTCAGTAGTACTGTGTGGTTCAATCATTATCTCATTAAGATCTCTTGTAAATCTTATTAATACGCACTAATTACTTACTTGTAGGGATTGGACGATGAAAAAGACAACTCTGAAAATGAGACAGATCAAGAAGACTCCAGAGAAATCCAGAATGATCCCTGGCATAAGAAAGCCATCCCCGAGGGGCCCTCATCGACACAGTCCCTTTGCCACCTTATGCCCCCAACTCAGGGCCATGAGAGATCAGGCTGTGAGACCCCTGTCAGCGTTGACTCCATCCCACTTGAGTGGGATCACACAGGTGATGTGGGAGGTTCTTCCTCTCACGAAGATGATGAAGAAGCAACATATTACAGTGCTCTGTCAGGTGAGAACCAATGTCCAGCAGTTTGGTTTGACATGGACAGCTGGAGGATGTCCCTGTGTGGGAAGGGAGGGGGATTGAAGTCTTGCTCCCACGTTGTTGGTTGGTTTTCAAGTACCATTAATAGATGTGAGCAGGTTCATCTCTTATGTGAAGGAAAAGGTACTCTCTAAACCAAGCTTTTGTTTTTAGAAACATAAGGTTTTAGAAGCCTTAGTGTCTAAGAATGTTTGAAAATGGTACCAACCACTTCGTTCTTTGTCTTTGCTGTCCTTCATTGTTTCAGTTGTTTTTAATAGTTGGAAGATTCTGAATAGTGAGGAAAATGACATTATTCTTTTTTCAGATGTAGAAATCACTGAAAACCCTGAGGCATATCTTAAAATGACCACAAAAACTTTGAAAGCATCTTCTGGTAGGCACCTGCTAATGCATGTGTCTGAACATGGCAATCTCCCTGTGCTGCACGCTATATTCCTCAACCTCTCTCATACGTAATGTCTGACTTCCTGCCTTGTGTGGACACCATGTCTCATCCTGTCATGGTGTTCTTACGCTGCAGTATCCACATGGACATTAAAAGCAGTCAAGAACACACCATTTAGATTTTGCTTGGTAAATGCCAAGGTGGTTAACATGCATTTCATTGTACTGATCCAAAGTCTTTTGGTTCTTTCTCGGTGGTTTGCTCTGGGTAGTATCAGTTTTTGGTTGTTTCTAATTTTGGTTGCATAACTACTGAAGGCAGTAGCTCCAAGTCTCCGAGTATTTTTTTATGGTTTGTGCATGACAGAACTGTATGTGTCCTGTCTGTTAAATCCAGAACAAACGTTCTCCAAACCATGTCTTAACTTTTTCCTCTGACACGTTGCAGATGTACGATAGTTATTGTTGGGATGCAAACTTTACAAAACCATGGTGCAGCCTTGTCTTTTGTTTTTTTTTTGAATACTCTAACCTGTATTCAAGCATTTTCCAGAAGAAAACAGAATGTCCCATAACTGCATGGCTCTCATCTCATTACCTTTGAAACACTGTTGATGTTTTGCAAATGTGCATGCTTTGCAAGGAAAGCTGCAAAACTGTCATTTTTATGCCATAACTTGATGCCATTTTATTCAAAGCGCTTTCTAACTTAATACAAAGCAACAGCTTCCCTGTGGAGGTGGGATCTTGCACTCATGGTGTGTGGTTTTGGTTTTGTTTGTTTCAGGAAAGTCTGTTTCAGAAGCTCGTCCTTGGCATTCTCCGGGTAGCCCAGTCTGCAGGAAACACAGATATAACCAGGCAGAGATGGTTGGAAATGTGTTGTCTGGACCAGAGACAAGTACTCCCTATAAACCAGACTATGTGAGTTGGAAGCTCTGTGGGCACTGAACCTGAGTCTGTTTGTTGTTCTGTGTAACCCCACCCTCTTTCCTTCTACAGCATCAAGGAAAAGAATAGTTGAGGTGGGGAATTTTCACTTCATGCAAACTTAGACAATATTTTTGGTGGCTCAGGTTGGACTCCTGGTCAGTCAGGGTCTGGAGGAACTTTCTCTGTTGTCTGAGGGCAAGTTGAGGAGAATTTAACCCCCACAAAGGACAGGGTGTGAATCTCTTGATACTTACTGGTATTTTTCTCTTTCCTAAGCAAATTTGAAGAGCCTCAATATGCAACACACCATTTAATCTGCTTCTAGGCGCTGAAAAATGAGCCAAAATGGCTTATTGTCCATTGATGCCTCAGCCTTGGTGGATGTTTGCCAGCCATGGCTTCACCAGCAGCTGCCACATTCAGTGGATCTGGACCCCTTGTCAGCACTCTTCCAGGCAGGGTGGTACTGGTATCTGGCTGCTTTTGTCATCATTAATCCAGTCTCAGAGCCTTACAGTCGATATTACCAAGACCCACAATCAACAAAACACCAGCAATTGTACATTGTTTGGTACATGTAGTCCAAAAGCAATTAATTTGCCACGTCCACTGTAGTAGTCATTGGCCACACAAACCATGGTGTGTGTTTGTTTACTGGAAGGGCACAGAGAACCAGTGTAAACTGGTAGCAAAGCTGCAGAAGCCCAGTGCTAAATCTGATGTGCAAGAGCTCAGCAGCAGCCCAGCCACCCCAGAGTAACACAGGTTAGGCTGGACCTTTGACATCCTGATAACCTGCAGGGCTCACCCACCAAAATGTCATTTCAGGTGAAGCAGCTCAGCTCTGCAAGCAGCAGCAGCAGCAAGGAGAAAATTCCGTCTGCCAACATGAGCGATGAGGAGCCCCAAGACGACCAAGAACTTGTGAATATAGCAGCAACAGAGAAGCAGTCAGGTACAGAGCATTAGGAGTGGCTTTGGGGCTGTGGTGTTTGACCTGTGACTCTGGGAAGGCAAAGCAGAAATGGCACAAAGGCAGCATATTTGGGAACAAAAAAAAAATTAATGTATTTTGCCAAATTTCAAAGTTTCACTGAGCTCCCTTCTCATCTGGCTCTGTCCAGCCCATGGGTGCTGTTCAGAGCTTTCACATTTTCTGCCAGAATTGAGATTTTTCTTTCATAACATATTTCTGTCTCTTTGCTGCTTGTAGTAAATGGGAACAATTTCACTTTCGTCTGATACTGAACACTTCAGGGACTTCTAATCAGATTTCAAACCAAAGGTTCTGTCTAAAATAAGATTGCTATGTGGAGTTACTGGTACTCCATATAACAAGATGCTACAGCTCCCATTTACAGAAATGTTTGTTCAAAGCTGGTAATGCAATCTGTTCTTCAGTATCTTTACAGTGGTCCTTTTATGCAGACAGACCAGCAAGCTGGTTCTCTTGACCTTTTAGGACCTCATTCCTGGTTTCAGGTGCTTGAGATTGTAGCAGATTGTATTGCAGTCACAAAAGCAAATCATGTGATGAAAAGAAGGCTGCAGCTACATGCACCAGCTCACTTACTTTGTTTCTCTGGTCTCACAAATAGTCCAGGGTTGTGTCCCATAGGTGGGATGAGTAGGAATAACCTGAGAATGGTTTAGATGTGCTTTCAGAAAGTGTCAGTGATCACACAGGTGGCGTCTCCATGTCCTGTAGCACTGAATTGATGAAACAATCATTAAGAGTCATTAGAATGGTTTGGGTTGGAAGTTATCTATATCCAACCCCCCCTGCGATGAGCAAGGACATCTTCCACCAGACCAGCTTGCTTGAACATCCAGCCTGGCCTTGAACACTTCCAGGGATGGGGCAGCCATAGCTGCTCTGGGCAACCTGTGCCAGGGCCTCACCACCCTCACAGTAGGGAATTTCTTCCTAATCTTTAATTTAAACCTGCCCTCCAGCATTTTAAAGCCATTATCCCTTGTCCTGTCACTCCATGTCCTTGTCAAAAGTCCCTCTCCATCTGTCCTGGAGCCCCTACAGGCACTGGAAGGGGCTCTAAGGTCTCCCTGGAGCCTTCTCTTCTCCAGGTGCTCTCAGGAAAGGTGCTCCAGCCCTTTCCTCATCTTTGTGGCTTCTTCTGGGCTCTCTCCAGCAACTCCACACAGACATAAAACACAATCCCAGGTCCTAACTGCTGGATCATATTTGTCCCGTGCTGAATTTTGGTGTTCACCAAATCGTAGCTGGGCTTATTGAATTCTGTCTCCTTAGTTTTGGTCTGTTTTTCCAGGTGAATTAAAGCATCTCCAATTGATGTCATTAAAATTCTGTGTAGCATTGCTATGTGGGTAACTTGACCAGCAATATGAAATTTAGACACTGAAGAATCTCAAGAAAAGATGTGGTTGAATGACACTAATACATTACAGCAGTTAATTGATCTCAAGTAGCATGGAAAATAATTTTCTTGCAAAACTTTTTGCATCTGTTTTACACACTCCTTCCTTTACTGAAGATTTAAATGTTTTGTTTTTTTTTTTTTTTCCTGTGATTTGCAGGCATTATTGATAGGTGGGAGCTCATCCAAGCTCAGGACCTCAGAAATAAACTTCGGATGAAACAGAAATTGCAGCAGTGGCAGCAGCTGGACTCAGACCTCAGTGACATCTCTGCTTGGCTTGATAAAACTGAGCAAGAGCTGGAAGAGCTGCAAAAGGTGAAGCTTCCAACCAGCATGCAGGCACTGGAACAAAGGGTCAGGAAATTGAAAGTAAGTTATGGCTTACCGAGAAGAGGGATTTCAAGATGCTGATGTTTTTTAATCACCGTGTTCTCCTGGGATCAGTTGGCAGCATGGATGCCAATAGCAATTCTTGTGCTACAGGGGAACTGAACTGCTCTCAGCTAAGAGGGCTAAAGAGGGTCTTAGGCAAGGTGCTTCTGTCTTCATATACAGAGATTGGCAGGCAGAAGTAAAAACCTTTCCACTTCTCCCTTTCTGTTTTCTTGCACAGTGATATCGACATCTTTTCCTTGTGCCATTCCCCTCTGTGCAAACCAGAAACAGATTGAAAATTAGCCAGGTCAACGGGCTGCAAAGTCTAGGCTCCATTTTTTTTTAATTGAATTAAGGGTGGGGTGTAATTCCAGCAGGAGATTGACAAAGATCTGCTCTGAAGCTGTGGTTTCTGCAACATGAGCCAGCAGGTTACCAGGGCTCATGTAAGTGCTGGGGCCGTGGGACTCAGGCAATGAAATGCCTCAGGTTCAAGTCTGAGAGAGCAAGTGTTCCTAAAATTTGTGGACGTGCAAAATCCCTTTGTGCTCACCCCTCACCAGCTGCCCCATGTGGAGTCACCCTGAGGCTACTGGTCAGTCTGGTGTCACCCTTGGGGTGATGCTGACAAACAGGACACTGCAGGACAGAAGAGGGATTTCCTAGGCATGCTGAGAGTAAGTTTAAGCCTGCATGTCCTGGAGTAGTTATTAGGCCAAGGACAATGACTCTGCACTCCAGTAAGATGAACTCTGACTCCTTCAGCCAGTCTGGATTAGGCACCAAGCCCTTGGAAAGGTGTGATGGTGCCTCCAGAGTGGAGGGAGGTGTTTCCCTTCAGCCTGGAGTTGGGTGTCTGACCACCTCAAGTAGCAGAGCTTCACTTCTTCTTTCTTCTGCATCTACTTAAGAGGAGTCCAGCTGGCTGTAAATCCCATTTTCAGACAGTTTGGCTTTAGAGGGGTGTTAAAAGAGCCAGTATGCTCTAAGAAGTGAATTTCATGAGGTGTCAGGATATCCCAATTGCCTGGGATAAGGATAAAGCCAGTCTGCCTGCAGAGTGGCTTACTGGTGTTCAGAAGTCTGTTTGCTTTGTCTGATATTAAAAGAAACTTCATTGCCTGGAGGAGAGGGGGACAGGATCCTATGATGGGTAAAAAAAAAGTAATTTAGACCAGAAGTTTTCTACAAGTGGAACTCAGATCTTGAGATTGGCACTTGGATAGAAAGGCTGCTGGGAAAAGCAATCTGAGCTTTGTGGCTTGTGGGATTCATCCTGCAGCTCTAACTTCTCTACTGCAAGAGCAGCTTGGAAAAGATGAGTACCCTTGATTCAAACTGTAAACTAGAAGGCACAAGGAAGGCATTGTTTGGCATTCTTTTTTTTTAAAAAACCTTCAGAAATACAGGGTCAGCCTTAACATAAAGGTGGTTAGATGATATGACCATGACTGCAAATTCCATATTATTCCCCCTGAAATTCTAAGGGAGAGGAGGAAAGCAGACAGGACTGCCTTCTGGGGGGCCCTTGGGAAGTCAGAGAAATGGGCTGACAGAAACTGAGACCAGAGAGAAGAAAAATAATTTCTCACAGTAGGGTGGTCTGGTGTGGGACATAGTAAATATAAGATTTTCAGAAAGCTGGGAAAAGCAGGCCTTAGAAACAGAAAAAGCAGAGAAAACTCAGAGCTAGCTGCAGCTGAAAGTCTGAAAGTAGAAAAAGTTATAATGACTTTATATAAGACAAGCAAGCATTGTGTGAAGCAGCTGTACATGTACTTTAATAATTGGCTAGAACACCTGTCTGTAAGCTTTAACAATGTACTAGTAACTAAAAGTTTTTAAAATATTCTGTAGCAAAGAGATCTTTGGCTGCTGCTGGCTGTACGTAAGCTTTGCCATCTTTTTGTTGTCTCAGCCATGTAGTGAGGCTGATGCTGCAAATAAAAGCTCAAGGAATGTACCCCAACAGTCCCATCCTGTTTGTGAAAAAAACAAACCTCCAAACACAGTCTGGTGTGGAATCAGGGGCCCAGAGGGGGTGGGGAATCTCCATCCTGTGAGATACTGAAAATTTAAATGGATGAGGCCCTGAGCATCCTCCTTGGAGTTTGAAGTTGGTCCTATGTGAAACAGGAGAAGAGAGTACAGACCTCCAGATGTCCCTGTCAGCATTATTCTAAGATTCTGGGGTGGCAAAACCTTCATCAATTAGGAGAAAATACCATGTGATGATCAGTGGGAGTATTTGTCCAAATGTCAGGGAAAGAGACAGCTCAGAGGAATTGAAAGGCAGATGTTAGATTAAGCCATGCCTGTAACTTTGGGAGAAGCAAAAGCCCAGTCACTTTTATTTTCTTCAAAGTGAAGGTTTTGGCTTTAAAAATACCCCAAACATAAACCTACCTCAACATGTTTCTTAGCAGTATTGAAAAGCCACCAGATTCAAACATCCTTCCCCAACACCTGTGATACTTTTGAGTGTGTGGCTTTATTGTAAATAAACATGTTTTTCATCATTCATAAAAACTCCTAACCTTCTTTTTCTACCAGGACATGCTTAAAGCATTTGACAGCTACAAAGCAGTGTTGCTTTCTGCTAACCTGAGCAGCAAAGAATTCCAGAAAGCAGACAGCACAGAGTTCAAGGAGCTGCAGAACAGGCTTCGGAAGGTCAACTTGCACTGGGAGAAAGCAAATCGTGCACTGGACAACTGGAGGAAGAGTTTGCAGCAAGCCTTACTGCACTGCCAGGTACATACCATGCCAGCTTGTAAGGGAAAACTCTTTGGGATTCTGTTGAGGAGAGGGCAGAGGGATAATTCCTGCACATCGGTGGAATGGTAACTCACAATCCAAGACACTTTGTTTCCTGATAAAGTTGCCTCTGATGGATTGAAATGGTTTGGTAAAAATACCTTTCAAGTGAGTAATGCCCTTTTGCTACCTAGGTTTCTGTACCCTCACTCTTTGTCAGTTTGTGGTGGCTCTGTCTAAGCTGGGATGGGCGTTTTGTTTGTAGGTGAAGGCACTGCAAAGGTGGTTTTCCTCTTATACAAAAATTTTTTTTTTGTTTCTCTGTTTCTCTAGGATTTCCACGACCAGAGCCAAAAGCTAATCCTGTGGTTGGCAAGTGCTGAAAGCCGGAGGAATGAAGCACAAGTCACAGATCCCAATGCTGATCTCAATACAATACTGGAATGCCAGAAGGAGCTGATGGTGAGTGTGGTCTTTACTGCAGCACCTCAGCTCTCAGCACACACTGAAGAGCAGGATATTTTTGTCTCTCAGTGTCTGCAGCCTCTCCTCAGACCTGCTGTACTCAGGCATGTGGGTGGTTTTGAAATGGACTAAGATATTGCATCTACAAGGCACTTCTCCATAATTACTCATCATAATAAAGTTGCTTATGAGCAGTCTTTATATGCTGGAGCAAGACTTCCAATTTCCAAAATTTAATGTCTTCTCTATATGAATTACCTGCTGCTAGAACTATTTTAAAATGTTAGTTCAAAACAGGTGCAACCAGTCTCTTCAAGAGAACTTCATTTCCTGTGTAGCTGTTACAACCACTCCTGTGCCTTGTTGGTTCTCAGGCAGGTTGTGTTGTTCTTTAAAGCCTTCCAGAGTTCCTCCTTTTGGGAGAACATCCATAAAGTTGAGGGTAACAGTCTGTTGTGCTGTTTTTTGTTTATTCTCAGCAACTGGAGAAAGAGCTGCTGGAGCAACAGCTTAATGTAAACTCCCTCCAAGAGCTCACAGCTTACCTGCTGCTGAAATCAGATGGTGATTACATTGAAGAGGAGGAGAAGGTCCATGTAATTGGAACAAAACTGAAACAGCTGATTGAACAAGTCTCTCATGACTTAAAAACAATACAAGGGAATCTGGTGAGTTGGAATTTAAATACTTGTTTGTGCATCTTCCTTGCTGGAAAGAAATAGCATATTAAGAGTGAAGGTATTTATAAAAAAACTGACTTAAAGCTTAAGTACTTCCACCTTGATAAGCTGAAAAAAGAACAGTTCTGGCTGTTGGAACAACTTCAGCACCCCAGGGCTAGTACAGTATTATATAACATATATATATACATATATATACAACAGAATATACATATATATATACAACATAGGGGTTGTGCTGCCTCTGTCTTCAAGGGGTTTGAAGAGCAGAGAGCATAAAGCTCTGAGTAAGGCTTTTGGTCAGGTCTTTGGACAGGAGGCTGGACTAGATGAACTTCCTGAAGTCCCTTCCAGCCTGAATCTGTGTGATCTAAACCAGGTATCAGTCTAGGAGTGTGTGAAGAACACACAGTTGAAGGTCTTAGCAATGGGTTGCTTATCCTGAGGCCTGTCAGAGATATTTCCAAGTTCATTCCTGTAATTCCTTCAGGCTTGGCACTGTAAAACATTTCTTTATTCTGGGGAACTTGTTATTTTCATGTGAAGGGGCAGTGGGCTGTGCACCTACAGAGGCAGTGAAAGGTGGTTCTTTGCACTTCATTTATTGTCAGTTTTGAATGTGCCTTTTAAAGAGGAAGGTGGTGTTATCTTTCAGGATACCAAAACATTCCTGCTAGTTCCAGATGACTTGGACTCAGGGGTCTATAATACAGAAGAAGAGAAATCCAGTCCTGCTGTGAAGAAGGCAAGTATTTTTTTCTAATACTTTGCTATCAGCCTATAGTGTATTTTGACATATTTAGTGTGAAGTTCCTCAGGTATAATCATTTTACCTTTTAGGTCCATGTACCTTATTAAAGCATTTGCAATCAGACCTTAAAGTCTACAGCTGTCTTTTCAGAGAAATCCCTTGTAGTTTCTGAAACCTGGATACTAAAAGCTGTTTCTCTCAACAGATGGCCCTCAGAAGAACAGCTGATAGCAGGAATGGCAGCAGCACAAGGTAATATTTTATTTATGCCTGATCTCTTGAAAAATAGTGAATATGGCAGAGATGAGCTATGTAAGAGCAGAAACCTGGGCAGCTGTTCCTTATAGGTTGACACATGGGGGGAGGTGATTTCTGCCTACCTGTAGAGTTCCCTCTACCTACCAGCTCTGGGCTGCTCCTTAGGGAAGGTTTCCTTTAGCACTCCTGCTCCAGGAGCTCTGCAGTGATGTGCAACCCTGGCTTGAGAAAATATTTTTTTTCTGCCAGGTAGGGGATATTTCAGGTTTAAATCCTCCTTTAATTCCACCAGCATGCCTGGAAAAAGAAACTTGCCCCTGAGAGCCACTTGGTACAAACAGACCATGAAGGACAAAGGGAGAACTTAACCCTCAGCCCACTGGGGCCTGTTCAAAGGGTAGATCTCAGTAAGCCAGGGCAGAGGAGAACTTCATCAGTGTAAATGATGTCTTTCCTTTGTGCTTCAACACCTATTTGGAACAGCCTGTTTGCCTCCTGGGAAGAGTTAAGTTTTCATCTGAAAATAGGGTAAAAACAACTTGTTTAACTCAAACCCTGAAGTGCCTTGTTCTTTGTTTCTCCTTTTCAGGAGCGAAAGCCATCCACAACCTGTGCAGGCAAACCCTCGGTCTCCCTCGTTCTTCTACCGGGTGTTAAGAGCAGCTTTACCTCTCCAGTTGTTCTTCCTGCTGCTTTTGCTCCTGGCTTGCATGATCCCCTCCTCTGAGGAAGACTACAGCTGCACCCAGGCCAACAACTTTGCCCGCTCCTTCTACCCCATGCTGCGCTACACCAACGGGCCCCCGCCCACCTAGGACAGCCTGCATCACACCAAAACCCTCTGGGGTGGTGCTTTTTTCTCCCATGCTGCTCTAGCATCAGTCAAGCAGTGAGTTTCACATCTCAAAATGTATATCTTGACAGAATTTCAGTGTTTTTGTACGGGAAACAGAACTTTTTCTATAGATTTTTTTTTTAAACTGTAAGCAACACACTTTATACTTTGATGCAATAGATAACACTATTTTATAGGGGCAGTGCTCTTAAGCTTGCAAGGTGTTTGGATACTGAGTTCTTAGATGCAGAAACAACATCACAGTAATTGTAAACATAGCAGTCTGTCTTGGATGACAAGCAGGTGAAGAGGGACTTCATTTAATATGATTTCTGCACACACACTTCACGTCACTTGTATCTTTTGGTACTGTAGTCACTTGGTGGAAACAAAAAAATTGCATATTTTTGAATCTTTGTTGTTGTGTTTTATTCATCTAACACGTTCAATATCATGATGCACATTTGTTTTGTTTGACATAAAGTGTTCTACTAGTTAGGACTGCTGTGTTGTCTTTTTATACCACCTTTGAAATAAGGAATTGCTGCATTGCATGGAAATGGTTTATAATGCACATATTTTCTAGATGAACATGATTATGTAGATTATCCCTGATGTATACAAATAGTGCAATGACTTTTTTAATGAAAGTTTTTTTCCAGTTTTTAACCTGCTGAATAGTGTACAGTACCTTGGGAGAGAATTGTGCATTTTTATAAGCTTTGTTTTTAAAATGAAACTGGCGTCTGGGCAGTGGCTGGAGAAACACTGTGTACAGTCAGCATTGCCACTGCCCCTCTGTTGTACAGTTTGAGTACTGTCATTAAAATTTTGCCAATGTCTGCAGGACTGTGGGTGTGTCTACTGGGGGGGACCAGCCTCATGTTCCAGCAGTGCTGCCCCTTCCACTCCTGTTAGAGTCAATTTCTTTGCCTGCTAAAGGAGTGGTGCTGGGGGAAGCACAACCACTCCCTTGCTTGTCAGAGCAAGAGATCACAGCTGCAGCAGTGGGAGCTGTGGCACAGATCCTGATCCTTCCCTTTGCAGCTGCTTTCCTGGAGGAAGAACACAAAGTTGAACCAATTCATGCTTATTACTAGTTTGAAATGCTGAGCTATTTCCTACTTTGGAGCTGACTTTCTATAGTGGGACTGCTGGAGGGGGGAGATGCCTGTGGGGGAGAGCTCAGTGCAGGAGTAAGGGCTTTGGTCAAAAGTTTTTTGTGTGTGGAAGTGACCCAGGAATTAGCCACTTGCTGCAGTGCTTACCCATGGAAAATAAGGGCTCTGATGAGCCTGTGAGTGTTCTCCCACCCTTTCTACACTCGTCACCACTGGTGGTTGCTGATTCCCCAGCTTCTGGCAGGGGGCTTTACAAAGCAAACTGCTTTGTCCTCATGTTCAGAGAATGGCCAAACCAGCAGCTTTTTCCCAGCCGTGGTGGCAAATCCACTGTGGTTTATTTCCAGGACATGAAACTAACTCATAAGGCTGTGGTGAGGTGCCAGACTTGTGCTCCAGCACCAGCAGCTCTCACACTGAGGCTGGATCCAGAGATGGACCCCCCCTCACCCCTCACTGCACACAGCCACACACCCTGTCCTCTCTCCCCCTGCAATCATTATTTGATATTTTCAAAGCAATTACTTTAGGATGGAGCTCATTTAAGTTTCTTCCTTTGTAGAAGTGAGCCAACTCTAACCATTATTTCATTGCCAGGTTGTCACAAATGCCCATGCAGACCTTTCTGCCAAGAAGTAATAGGCAGTTGCTGACGTGATATTCAGTTCTTCTTCCATTAAAGAACCTATGCAGGGGAAAAAATTGAACAATGTTAAAAGGTCTGAGGAAAATTTCATAGCCTACAATTTCCTTTCATTATGAACAGTTATATCAAATTGTTGAGCTGATGTAATATATAAAAAGAGGAGCTTTCAAGAAATTATCTCAAAATGTCACTAAAAAACAATGTCTGGGAAATAGCTTAAATCTTTTTTTCTTCCACACCTATTTTAAATAGTTTTATTTCCAATTGATTATAATCACTGCACTGTAGGCTGACACTGAAGTCTGCTTTAAACAAGTCATTTTATATCCCCAACAATTTCTTTGTGTCATCATCTCTCTTAGGATTGGGTTGTTAGTGTCCAGGGAAGGATTAAAAAAATACTTTAAAGAGAGGGCAGATGCAGTAGTGAGAGCAACCCATTATGGTTGTGCACGTGCATTGAGAAATGCAACCAAGCCAAAACTAGTCTTGAATTGAGATCTTATTTTTTGGCAGTGAGATGAGGCCTCTATCTGTTTTCAGCTACACCCACCCTGCTCCAGCACAGTCAGCAGCAATGAGAAGGCTCCAGGGAGGTTTTGGAGCAACTCCTGGTACCTCAAGGGGCCCTGCTAGAGAGATGCAGGTGGGCTTCTTACCAGGGGATGTAGTGGAAGGATAAAGGGTGGTGGCTCTAAACTGACAAAGGACAGCTTTAGATTAGGTGTTAGGGAGAAATTCAGTGCTGTGAGGGGGTGAGGTGCTGGGATAAGTTGTACAAAGAAGCTGTGGCTGCCCCATCCCTGGAAGGGTTCAAGGCCAGGTGGGATGGGGCTTGGAGCAAGCTGGAATGGTGGAAGGTGTCCCTCAGTCACTGAGCACACACATTACCTGCTCATGAGTCCAGGCTGAGCTCAGCTGCAGGGGAGAAATGAACAAAAAGCCATATATTTTACATTTCATGATTAGTCAGGCACCAATCCATAACAATGAAACACAGCAGCAGACAAATGCCATCAGTTCACAGAACTAAGGACAGCTGGGGGAAAGGGAAGGGCTGGGCTGTTGTGGGGTTGCTTTCACGTTAACATAACATATATTAAAGTGCTTTAAAAGGCAACACTTTCAGTTGGGAACCCGTTTCCAGTACAAACTCACAGAGAGTGAAATGTTGAAACTGTTAAAATGACAGGACTCAGACCAAAACCTCTTGTGGAAAAAAAGGAGGATGTGGAGTAAGCACTGGTAATGGCTGTGCCAGCTCCTCTGTGACACTGATGACTGAAGAAGGCTTTGTCTGTTGAGGCAGTAGCAGCAGATGTTGGCATTTTTATAGCAGTCTCTTTTTTTGTGCATTAATCAAAATTGCTAACACTCAGCAATACACAAGGAGTGTAGTTGACTCTTAGTGTAAAGATGGAGTTAAATAATGCAGAGATCATAAATAAAACTAAGCCTTAGCTATGAAAGTGCCATTTAAGGCACCACATTTCACTTAAGCAGTAAAATACTGTGAAAAATTAATGCAAATAATACTTATGTTCCACATTGTAGCAATCCACTTGTTTTTCATGCTGCCATTTACAGCAGTCTTAGAATTGCTCTGGGCCCTGGGTCAGCACAACAGATGACCACATCTTACCTGCTTTGCTGACCCATTATCTCACAGGATCTTAGTAATATCAAACCATTTTTTTTCTGAGATGGATGTTGATGATAGCAAAGGTTTTTCCATGGCTTCTAGGTCTGTCTGTATGGAAAGGAAAAGATGGCCTGGGGTAAACTTAGAGGAAGCTGAGAAGTTATGTTTGCATCCCAACAGCACAGAAATGAAAGGGTGAAATGCAGTTGCTACTCCCTGGCTGGAACATGGTTGACATGTTCAAAACTATTCCATGGTGAGTCCCCACACCCACAATCTGCAGCCAGAACCTCCTAAGGGCAGTGGAATGGAGGGTGGGTGGATTGGAGACACCTGGCCAAGCTCTGTAGAAATCCTTGCAGGGAGGGGAGCTCTCCAGGGAGACTTGGAGCAGATTCCAGTACCTGAAGGGGCTACAACAGAGCTGGACAGGGAGTTCTGACATGGAGTGACAGCACACTGTGAGGGTGCTGAGACAGTGAAACAGATCATCCAAAGAAGGTGTGTTCCTTTCCTGGAAATCTTCAAGGCCAGGTTGGATGGAGCTCTGAGCAACCCGGTCTGGTGGAAGGTGTCCCTGCCTGTGCCAGGGGAGATGGTCCCTTCCAACCCAAACCATCCCATGATTCTTTGATAAAAGTCCAAACAAGACAAAAATTCTTACCTCAGAAGAGGATCATCACTGGTAACAGCTCGAACAGGATCAACAGGCAGCTTTCTGGGGCTCACTGCATTTTTATGCTCTGCTAAACCACTGTAATGATGCAAATACAACAAATATCTTTCATACTCCCCAGCTCATCAAGAGTAAAATTAAAAATTTCAGCATTTAAAACACCTAAAAGGATGCTCTGCTTTCACCATGATGATCCCTGTATTGATCTATCATTTAGTCAGCAAGGAATTAACATAATATTACCATGGAAATATGCATATTTATTTAAAAAAAAAGATCTTCAAGTGTTTAGTTTACTAACCTGTCTTAGTTTGCTATTTTATAGGAGCACTTACCCTGTTGGGCACTATCTCAAGTTTCAACACATATACATATCTTTCCCCCACACTTTCCTCTCTGACTGGAAACATTATAGCACTAAAAATGGGTAATTTGAAGGAAGACAGAGGTGTGGAAAAGGTCTCATATTCCTGGAGACAAAGCATTTCACCTGTGTGAAAACACTTTTCAAAAAAGAAGAAAAACAGCCAAGATTGTTTTACATCTGGTTCCAGTTCTAGACTTGAGAGAGGAAGCTCAGCATGTTTTCCTCATGTGTGCTGTTAAAAAGTTTGACCTTTCTTCCTTTTTTTTTTTTTTTAAACTCATGACAATTGTCCCTCTTGCCTGAGCCAGGTTTGCTCACCTCTGTGAACATCCCAGAAGTGCAGCACCATTTCTCCAAGCAGCAGCAGCAGCCCACCTGCCAGGTCCCAGGAGAAACTGAGTCACAGCCAAGCAGTGAAGGAAAGCAATCAAACAGCCCCTCCTCAGAGCATCTTCTCCTCACCCCAGTATGAACACAGCTACATTAATCCAGACTCCACAGCTGATGACTTTCACCCATTTTAAAGCATCGTTAGTAACTTTTAATAAAATCATGTTCAACAAGACAAAAAGTAGGTTAAAATCACATCATTTTCCTATTTGCACTTTACTAATAGCAACGTATATGAACACCACCACACAGCACAAAACTGCAGCATATCCCTTTTACAGAGTCAATCCACAGCAAATTTCCATCTAGAAGGTAATTTCATTATTTGTACCCAGTCTTTCCCATTTTCTCTTCAAACAAGATTTGTACACAAATTTAGCACTTTCAAAGCAAAACGAACAAATCACTTAAACATTTCTTTGAAAAACTGTATTAAACCAAAATATTACACAGGATAAGGAAAATCAGAGAAAGAGCAACACAACAGGCAATGAGGCCAGAACACATCAAGCCCAAGAAATACTGAGACAGGTTTGTTTCACAGCAAAACATCTCTCAAAATGAAAGTACCAATAAATTCCAGACTATACCCACATTTTTTCATTGTAAATATCACACATCTTTAGAAGGACACAGCTATATTACAGTTTCTTAAAAACAATAAAAAGGCAGAGAGTAAAAATTTAGATCAGCAGCAGCATCTGGTATAGTTAGTACAAGATCAAAACAGACAACAAATGTGTAACTTAGTGAAAACCTCCTATAAAAAATACTGTCCTTGGCTTTAAAAAACCACCAAGATTAATGGTTTGACGAATATTCAAAATATGCAAATGGCATACTAATCAAAGTCCCTAATGCAAAAGACTTAGGGGCTCAAAATAGACTTTTGGTGTGATCCCAATTCATTTCACCATAATGCCCAGACCATGCATGTGCTATATTTAAGTGTTTCCATGTAGAGAGACAGTTACCAGAATGAATGATGCCACCCTGCTGATCTCTGAGGTCATCAGCCAGGCTATTTAATCTGTTTTGTTTTTGTTTTTTTTTTTTACTCAGTGCAGCTTAAACACATGCAGAAATCAGCACAAAAAGGAAGTTTAAACCACTACATCTTCAGTGTAATTCAAACAAGTCATCACACTTGCAAAGCAAAGCAGTGCTTTACGTTATCCCCATCTTCACACTGTCTTTACATTTACCATTATCCCCATCCTCGCTCTTTGAGGGCTCCTATAAAGATATGAAGACCACAGCACAAGGTGCCATGCATGCTGAGAACAAGCAAGCAGCAAACCTCAGGGCAGCAGACAAAAACAGATCCCCATCCATGTTCCCATCCAGTGCCTCACCCCCTGCAAGAGGTTTTGGGTGGGCAGGACGTAATTCCACACACCAGTCAAAGGGGTGGGAAGATTTTTTTTTTTTTCCTAGCTGGTTTCACAAGGCCTGATCAGCAGATCATGTACAAATACAAACAGTTAATATTCACAGAGCAACTTCTTGTACCTAATTATTAGAATAGATTTAACATCATCAATAAATATATAAAACAACATGATAATCTCACAGACAAAACACATTTCAAAGGTCAGCATTGGCTGAGATATTCAGACGATTTGGTCGTTGCTTAAAGCACTGAAGAATTATAAGCAGATAACAATGTGAGTGTTAGGAACAGGCTCACAAAATACAAACTTAAGATCAATTTAAACTTTCTGCAAAGGCTCTGAACTGACCCTAGAAGCTATTTCAAATGACCTTCAAATGAAGGCTCTTGCAGCCATTGCATATTTGAGAATAAGCTCCTTTACGCTGTCTGTATCTCGGCACTTTATCTAGATCAGCTGCAGAGCAGGCATTCCCCAGGGACCAGCACACAGAGGTAAACATCTGTCCCAAATGATGCTGTCCTACATTTCACACCATCCCCTGCTGAAAGAGGACGTTGTTCAGTCAGTTCTTAAAAGTCTTGCTCTGGGAGAAAGAGACCAACGTGCTCTCTCCAAGCTTCTCAAACCTGTCCCCTTCCCTCTCAGTTCTGAGAAGGAGAGGCAGCAATCCCCTGTCCCACAGTGCTGTTCTGAGGCTTGGTTTCATAAGGTGCTTTTGCAGAGTCTCAGAAAAGGCACTACAGCAGTGCAGCTGTTGCAATGTCAGAAACACAGAGGTGAGCGCCGCGCGGCCTCTCCCGAGGCACCGATGTGCAAATCCAGAGGGATGGGAACCCACGCGCGGTCACACTTCTGCAGCCCCATCACAGCAGCTCTGTTCTCCCCCACAGCTCTGAAAAAGCCTCACATTTCCAGGTCTTGCACAATTACTGGGGTGCCCCATTCCTCAGGCTGTCTCCAGGCTCCATTTGCTCCAGTGGGCCAAACTCAGGGTGTGTGGCCAGGGGCTTCCTCTGCCCTCGGAGGGTGTGAGCATTCAGCATCTCCAGCAGCAAGTCATACACTGGCACCACGTTTTTACACTTCATGCTCAGGAGATGCTCCATTCCCTTGTTACTGTGCAAGAGAAAAGAAAATAACTCAGCAGTCTGGCTCCAACAGTGCAGAGAAGAAAAACACACTCATGGTTTCAAGAGAATCCCTTTTTTAAATTTGGATTTAAGAGGCTTTAACTGCTGGGGTCCCTGAGATCACTTACCACTACCAACAGTAACAACATCTCAATACTTTAAGGCTGAAGGGGGATTTACTACATGCAGGTTACTAACGACTAGCTACCTCTCCTACCTGACTGAGTAGGAAGACCTAATTACCCAGCTAATTTCAAGCACTTTATTTACTCTCTGCATGTCCAGTGAGAGGACCTTGCAGTGGCTGCAGACTTTAAAATAATCTTTCTGTTATGCAGTAACATACAATGACACCTTGCTAGCCTGAACACTCAGTGCTGTATCATGGTTTGGATTAAAAATGGCTATTGCCATTGCAGCCACACATATTTATACTCCAGATGCACTCAGGGGTTTGGGGTTGAAATCTAAGGGTGCTTGTTCAACCCCAAATCTATCCCAGTGGAAGCAGCAGCAGACAGCCAGCAGAGAGTTGAGTTGGGAAGGGGGCAATGCTCCCAGATAAACAAGGTTCTGCTGCAATTCAGGAGTTATGAATATGTTAATGGACAAGAAGAAATTGCAGCCCTTCTCCCACACCCAGCTCTGAATTATTTCCAGACCAAAGCCTAATTGACTGACCAGCACCAAGCAACCTGAAGGAGACAGGACACAACAAGCAGCCTCCAGACTTTGGCTGAGGAAGACACAGCATAAAGGTTCCTGGCTTGATGAGAAAATATAAAACTTTCACAGAGATTTGTGATGTTTGTTCACAGAATGCCAGAACAGCTTCTGCCAAGCTGTGATGTGGAGTCACATCACAGAGCACAACCCAGGTGATGGCAGAGATCAGAGCCATGAGACAGGTTCAGCTCTGGCTGGCGCTGGAGCTTTTGCAAGGCCAGCTCTCAAAGTCACCCCAGTCCACAAATTGACTGTCAAAGCTGTGTTTCAGCACCATCAGATCTCTGCTGCTGCCCTTTGCTCTCCCAGGAAGTTTATTGCAAAGGTGACCATCCCCTTTTCAGTATCCCTATAGATATGCCCAGCTCTGCTTTGTCTGCTCCAGTCTGGTCCCAGGACATCTTCCCTGGACACAGAGTCCAAGGTCAAGCCATGAGACAGCTTAGTCAACAGCTGGCCTCTAGGTAATCATTTAAAATGACAAACAGATTGAAAATCAAAACCACTTTTTGTAGGATGTGTATTTCAGTCTACTGTACCACAAGCAGAGATGGACCTCTCAAGAAGGTCCAGGAACTGGAGCCACTTCCCATGGAAAAAACAGGAGCTTGACATTGAGTCATTTGGTAAAAACTCTGTGGTTCCATGTAAAAGACAACAAATTCAGTGTGGGAAAAACATGGCCCCCCAAATCCACTTTGCTTTACCAAAGCCCACACTGCAGATCAGTTTTGTAAGAGATTCTCATTTTGAATGGAAGAGTTTTGATGGCTGGATGAAAGGCCATCTAAAAGGCTCAATTTTTGCTATTGTTAAACATTTCAGGCAGACTTATAATAAATAATTTAATGTAATGAAGTTAAGACAGCATTTAATATCATCATGTCCTTGAGTGCCAGCAAGCACTAGAGTTTACTGCCTGTTTTCTTGTGCTGGGAAGGAAAGCCTCACAGTGAGAGAGGTGCAGAGCAGCACCAGGATTCCCTCAGGAGTGCCCTGGAGTTCCAGCCACCTCTTTTTTTGCTGTGATAAACAAAGAGTAACACAACACAAGTGTTGCACACACTCTGCAAACCCTACCTGGCGTGTCTGACGTGGGAGAGGAGCATCAGCAGATTGGCCAGGCGAGTGGTCTGCTGCTGTGAGGGGATCCCACTCTTGGCAATAACCCACACCAAAGCCTCTGTGACCACGTTGAGCAGGTGGTGCAGCTTCCTGTTGCTTTCAGGTTCCTCTGCTGACAAGGGGAACATGCCTAACCAGAGAAGAGGAAGAAATATTTGCTGCTAGTGAGGAAGAAAAAAAAGGTGCGACTGTAGATTTTTTTAATATGTAATATTTCAACAAAATTACAGAAATACATGCCCTGATACTCCCCTCAAGACTGTACAAATTATGCTCCATATGGCACATTGAGCTTGAATTTGATGGCCCCATCATTTGCAAAGTGAGTTCTTCCAAATCCTCCCAAGACTTCTTGCACATAGAGCCTCCAGTCAGGTCATGATGTGCTCTCCATTCTTCAGGGCTTTTTCCCCCTGTACCTTGTTTTTTGAATTATTATGAACTATAATATTATGCTTGTTCTAATCCTTTCTTGTTGAAAAAAACCCCTTTTTTTCCCTGAGTATATAACAGGGAGGAAGGAGAACATGTCAGTGACACTGCTCAGAGTGACCCAGCTGGTCATGGTCTCCCTACAGATCACTAAGGGTGTCATAATACAGCAAATGTCTGCAGTGAGAAACCTCAAAATTCAACAAAAACAAACCAAAAAAAAAGAAAAAAAAAGGAAAAAACCCTAAAACTATTGAAACAAAACAACAACAACAAAAACCCCACAAAAATAAAATAAAACAAATTATTAAAAAAAATAGAAGGAAAAATAACGGGTTTGGGGGTATGGAGAAGGAAATAAAGAAATCATCACTAAGAAGGTCTGGAAACACACAATAACATTATTGATAAAGCAGAAGAGACCTGGGACAAGGGAAAGAAAAAATCTCAACCATCCCTTCAGAGATACCTATGGAAGGACAGAGCTCCAAAACACCTTGAAAATTAGGGGCAAATTATTAATTTTGTCAAGAAAGGAGAGTAGAAAAAGAGAATGGACAGATCTTTTGAGACATGAACTTTGAAGAAAATATGGCTGATGAGTGTGGAGTTTGGTTGGGGCTTTTTGGCTGTTTTTTTTTTTTATGGATACTTTAGGAAAATACAGGAAAAGAACAGCTTTTGTTGTCTGTTGAAATAGTGGTATCCACAGAATCATAGAATCATCTAGGCTGGAAAAACCTTTAAGATCACCAAGTCCAACCTTTGATCCAGCAGTACCAAGGCCATCACTAAACCACATCCAGGGGATTGCAGCTGGGCTGCTCCCCTTCAGTACTGGACTAAGAATTATGCAGCAGCTTCTTGCTGAAAGCACTAGATGTAAATAGCCTAGCTGCTATTTTGTTGTGGGATTTTTTTTTTGTCAATATTGACTATGAAATGTTCTGGGGAAAAAATAAATTTTACTGCAGGCTACCCTAAACTGGCAAAACCACACAGAGAGAGAGGCTGCAAAGCAAAGCTCCTGTCCTGAAACTCATCCTGCAGAACTGTTGAGTACTGTCAATCATTTCTAAACAACTCATTATCATTAAACAGGAACATTTAAGCCCCATTAATCATCACTCAGTTGAGTAACTGGTATTACTAGAATTAAGGACAGATTTGTAGGACTGTATAGCAACTTCACACATGACTGGGATCCACAGAGATAGGAGCAAAATTTCCCATCCAAAAGGACAGATCCACAGCCAGAGCCATGAGCCCCACCTTATGAGAAGCTATCAGAACTTGGGGTCTTCCATGCAGCTCTTAGAACAGGCCCCTAAATACAGGAAATTATACAGCTGAGAAGTTTCCTGAGCAAAAATCTGTACAATCTATCAGAGACAAATCCTTTCCTATTATTCTCTTCCAACAGTTTTTTATCATTTGACACTTTGGGTTTTTTGAGGCCGATTTCCCAGCCACCCTCAAAATGGAAGGTGCAGTTTGGTGAGTACCAGAGGCAAGCACATACTCACTGGAATTGAGGAGGATCATTGCCTTGACACACAGATACTCCTTGTGCTGCAGCTTCAGCTCTCGGAACCTCGAGGTCATGGCCAGGAGCATATCAAAGATCTCCAAAATTCCCTCTACACATTTCCCCTCATCCCTATGGAAACACATTCAACATGTTACCAAAAAAATAGAATTAAGGAACTGACTCAGACAGAAGTCAAAGCATGAAGGAGGCTGCAGAAGGCCTACCTTATATCTCATCTTTGGGAGAACTTAAAAGGCTCTATCATGAAATCTGAATTGAAAATTACACTGGTGTGAAAGGTCAGCATTTATGAGAAACTGATTTTCTCATTAACTGCAAGGATTGGCAATAAGTGTGATCATATTTCTGTATCATCTCAGCCTGTATAATTCTGGATAATCAGTTTGAAATCCTGTAGTGCAGGGCACAGTACCACCTTGAATAATTTTCCAGATTTTTTTCATAAGGAGTTACCCACAACCAACAACAATGTTTGTACCTATTGGAGGCCCCAGCACTTGCTAAAAAAGAAAGACTACCTAAAATAAGTTGCTTGCAATAACAAGATATTTTTAAAGAATAAAACAACTCTTGTTCCTATCTCCTGGCACTTTTTTCTGGGTAGGTATTGGAAGGTATTTGGGGTTTTGGTGGTTTTGTGGTTTGGATACTTTTATATTTGCAAGTGTTTACAGAATGCAACTTTCCCCATCTTGGATATGAGAAATGGTCCTATTTTCAGATCTGAAAAACACCCCAAACAAGTCATTCCTATTTGTTTAAATTCAGCAGTGGCAAATCTCAAACAACTGAAGGTGCTGCTCCCGGATTTTTTGTGAGTTTTGTTTTATATGTACTGGACTAAAAAAGTGATTAAGCTCTACAACAACGGTATTCAAAGGGAGGCTTCTTATCCTCTTTGTAATGGGAGATTTTTTTCTCTGTAACATTTTTAAAACAAGACAGATTTACGCACAGCAGTGCAGGAGAATAAAAGAAATTTACTGGATCCCAAGAGAAAGGTGCTGAGCTTTCAGGCTGGAGGGAGGAACATGCAGGTTACACCACCCAGGGCAGCAGGTTCTGCTTGAAAAAAGTATTTTTTATTGCCCAATTTCTCATGTTTCTCAATTAAGCTTTAGAGAAGGACAGGCAGCTGTCAGATTCAAAACAAGGACAGAGGTTCCAGAGAAATATTGTCTGCAAAGATTATGAAATGTATCTGAAGGCTCCAGGGAGACCTCAGAGCCCCTTCCAGGGCCTAAAAGGGCTCCAAGAGAGCTGGAGAGGGGCTTTGGACAAGGGCCTGGAGGGACAGGACAAGAGGGAATGGCTTCAAATGGAAAGAGAGTAGGTTTATATTAGAGATTAAGAATAAATTCCCCACTGTGAGGGTGCTGAAGCAGTGGCACAGGTTGCCCAGAGAAGTTGTGGATGCTCCATCCCTGGAAATGTTCAAGACCAGGCTGGATGGGGCTCTGAGCAAGCTGGCCTGGTGGAAGACATCCCTGCCCATGGCAGGAATTAGATGATTATTAAGGTCCCTTCCAACCCAAACCATTCTGGGATTCTAAGTTCAACTAAGATAGAAACAATCAAGTTACAGACCAGGTTCATATAAGGATGTCCTGAATAAAATTACAGCATGCCCAGATACTTGTAAGCTCCCACTCTGCCATGTCTTTAGGAAATGAAGAAATACATCAAATATTCCTACTCTATTCAGCACATATTGACTCCTGAGCAATTAAATGTATTGTACATTTTCATCAATTTCTGGTCAATGTGCTGAACAGTGCACCATGTCCTTGAATTGAATTTTATATGAGCAAATAACATTTATTTCCTCTGTTTTAGAAATTTTTCTTTTTTTTATTAGCCAATTTTGCCTATCTGTATCTACAATGATAATTGTTGATTGCAAGTCACAGAACTGGTGAAAATCTGAATTTTCCCAGGCTGAAAAACGAAAAGATATTTTAAAACTACCCAAGAGAGTAGATTGCTTGCCTAACTTTTTACCAATGTGAAGCTTAGGTCAAATCCTTCTAAGGTTCTGTAAAAAACATCCTTACTAATCCATATTCTTCCTTCCTGGTACATGATGCTATGGAGAAACAATCTTTAAACTTGAAAACATCCTGCTGTACCTTGAAAAAAATATTCTTTGTATCCAACAGCAAGCTAGGGGTCTTTAAATCCCTCTTGGCTAGTGCTCCAATGTTCACTATTACTGCTAACTATGAAGTCTGCTGTAGTGGCAGGAAGAAAACAGGCAGGAAACCTATTTAAAATAATTAAAATATTGCTTGATGCTATATCTTCTTTTTAATGAGGGACGTAGGGACAAATGGACAATGTAGTGCCTTGTGTTGCTGTATCAACAGTTTCAGCATCTAGAGACCTGGAACAAAGGGAACAAAACCACCAAAAGATGGGAAAAGTGCAGAGAAATTTCACACTCAGTGCTACAGGAGTTCAGGAATTCACAAGTTCAACAATAAAGCTTAAAGCTTAGCATTCCTTAAGCCCTGTAAGGATGTGGAACCTTAGGACATGATTGTTACAAGCACAAGTAAATGACATGGTTAGATGAAGTATTAATAACATCTGCCATGTTTAATCCTCTTTCCCACCTTCAACCATACTAATAATGAAGTGTTCTCAAGAAATTTATTCCTCTTACCTGTCCAGTACAAGGTCTGGTGCAAAAATCAGTTTCCCAGGATGGTCGATGGATCTCCACATCAAACCAATCATCAGAACTTCCATCCAGCAGCTCTCCAAGAGCCTCACTTGGTCATAGAGGCTGAGATCAATGAAGCCTACAAAATATTTGGAATAAAGCAGAGTGGTGTTTTAGTGCAATTAGTCCCATACAGCTGGTGAGACTCAAATGACTGCAGAGTCACCTGCTCTATGTTCTTGTCCTAAAAGAGAAGAGATGTTAGAAGAAATATTGTGAGGGTGAGGCCCTGGCACAGGCTGCCCAGAGCAGCTGTGGCTGCCCCATCCCTGGGAGTGTTCAGGGCCAGGCTGGATGGGGCTCTGAGCAACCTGGGATAGGGGAAGGTGCTCCTGCCCATGGCAGGGGGTTGGAAGAAGATCTATTCTATGAGTCATTTCTCCCCAGAACTTTTAGCAAGGCCTCAGATAACACTGCAGCACAGCCAAGAGGCAGAGACAGTCACAGCCCACCTTTTCTCTTCCCCTGAAAAAAAAAAAAGGAAAAAAAAAAAAAGATGATTGGGGAAAAGATAAGGCCTAGAAGTCAAAAGAAAAAATAGGAGAAATAAAATTCCTACACTCCAAACCAAAAGATCAGAAGTGTAAATTATCAAAACATGGGTGGGAAAACAGACTGTTCAGTCAAGGAGGAAAACACAGATATGATGAAGAGCTGCTCAGTGATCAAAAACAAGATCAGGCCACAGTTTTCAAAGCTGAGCTTCTTGAGCTCGGGCCCCTGGCAAAGGTGATCCATTTTCAGATGAGCTGGCATCTCTGACACTGCTTGGTGACAAATCCAGGTACAGCCTGGCCATGGCAGGCTGGTTTCCTGAAGTTCTTCCTGGTTGTCTGAGGCCTTAAAACACACACAAGATGTTTGGGCTGCCAAAGAATCTCTCTGTCAGTAATTTATACAAATGCTTCATGAATTTTAAACTTATTACACGACTCAGCTGGAAGCCAGTGACAGCCAGGGGCTGACATGAACTGGGCAAAGGTCACTTTTATCATTGTGAACGTGCTGCTTTTCAAAGCTGGTGCCTCTGGTTGTGCAAGAAGGGTAAACAGGAGCTAGGAGAGGTTCCTTCCCCCCTGGGTTCCACTGTCACAGAATTTACTACAGAGCACACAGCCAACAAGAGATTATCTGCCACACACGCTCATCAGTTAGAACTGCTTTTAGGAAAATATTCACGGAAGTGTGAAAGAGTATGAAAACCAACAGTGCCAGTTTCCTGGGAAACAACATTTCAGAGTATATTTAAATAAACATTTACACTGCCATGTACTGATTTCTCTAGCATAAACAAGGAATTATCAGGTTTAAAAACTCTCTCAGTTGAGTGATGTCAGACCAAGTTCCAGGATTCAATCTACAGGCTCTTGAAATCCAGATTTATCACGGATGTCATCTGCTAAATTTGCATTATCAGAGGCAGCAGTAGGAGCTGTGGCCATTGAGCACAGCAGTTAGAAGGACTCTAATTCCCTTTTTCCTAACAATCTCATGCTCCAAAGGTGCAGGACACCAAACAGCCACCACAGCTTTCACTGCAGCCTCAGGAGCCCCATTTATTTCTTCCAGACTACATTAAACTAATAATTTTTCTCTGGTTGTCTTTTAGATTGTGGGCCCTATTTCTTACAATTGAATTTTGAATTGCTAAGACAGAGAAGGAAAAAAACTTGTGCTGGATGTCTAAAACCTAGGAAAAGACACACTGCTCTGGCCAGCAACACACTGGGCTGCATAATGAATCCAAATTTCGATATTGTGACAACATCTTATTGATTTGCAATACAGGTTCAGCAATGAACCACGTAAACTCTTTTAGACTAGGTCAGCAAAGCAAAAGGCAATTACAGAAGCTGTGTTCCACATACTTAGAATTCAGAAGGAAAAAAATCCAGATGTCAGCTTCTATTTGACTGAGCAACAAAAAAATATACTCCATTAGGCTGAAAGTTCAGAACAAAAACACAGCCACAGAGTAAAATTCATTACAAAAGACTGTCATTAAATATTAAGAAGTGAAAAAAACACAAAATATAAACATGCTTTTTTCTTATTTAGGCAAAAAAGTTACTGTTAATACAATACAGAATTTTTTTCACTTCCAGTGACTGTCAAAATAATATGCAATAATAACTTAGAGATAAAAATGGGCTTCTAACCTGGATACATAAAAGCAAATATTCAGCTTTTCAGAAAGTAAAATTACTGCTCATTGGGCCATTAGTCAAGACCTCTCTATTTTTTTTTCCCAAGACATTACCTCCAGGAACCAGGCAGGGATGGGCATGATTACCTTAAGGCAAGAGTTTTTGAAAAATAAAATTCCATGTCCTGAGCTTTAGCCATCACAGCTTTTTAATGAAAAACAAAAAAATCAATCCACATTGAAATTAATAGTCCAACTGCCATGTGATACAGCAGTGTCACTTATAATTGGATATTAAACACCCCATCTATTTTTGGCATTGCTCTAAAATGCTGTTTATTTCTGTTCTCTGTTTTTTCTGATCACTCCTATTACAAACAGAGACAACAAAGTATCAGCATTCCCAAGAACTGTTTTGAAGAAGTTTGATTACTTCAATGGGTTTTCTTCATACAGTTTTCTTACTGCCAAGAAAAAGTTTTTATTTCTGACATATGTTGAAAATAAACTAAAAGTGACCTGTGCCAAAACTGAGTTTGGTTTGGAAACTGATCTTGTGAAAAATAAAAATAATTAATCTTTAATGGTTGAAGGATTGGGTTTGTGGGTTTGTTTAAAAAAAAAAGTCTCTGAGTTAAAAAATAGAAATTAATAATAATCAGAAAGTGGAAAAGGTTGGGGGTTTTTTCCCAGTGAAGTATTGGTTAAAATGAGGTAGTTTTCTAAGACTGGTTTTCCTTCACAATTCACTTCCTATCAGATAAACATAACTAAGTGGAGTCCTCTGAAATGGCACCTCTTAATCACATTTTTATTATTAGAGAAGAAATTATTACAACAGATACCATTTAACCCCTTATGCTTGGTTACTTCATAGTTATTATCAGAGTTCCTTAGGCCACAAAAACAAGTCTAAAGGATTTGGGCTCTCAGTTTTTAAACATCCCACATGAACAGCAAAACTATCATCACTTTGCAGACATCCAGCGTGGTTTGAGATACTCTGGGGTGCAAACATCTCCCCAGCAGCTGGCCTGGAATCTGCACACCCCAAAACCATCACACCTGGACCCTCCAACTCAGTGTCTGAGAGTGCTCTGCCCCTGGGAGATGTGCTCAGCAGCTGGAAGCACATCAGCCACTCCACCTAGACCTGAAATAGGATGCGCTTCCCTGATGGCTAAATTCCTAATTTAAGGATTAAATGAGATATTCTCCTCCAAGTTTGCTTCCTGCACTGTGCACACTGTTTCTGTCGTGTTTTCCATGAGTGTTCTCCAGCAGCAGCAGCTCTTCACACTTCACACCATGACAAGGGCAGGGCACACACCAGCACACTGAATCCTTCACAAAATCCAGGAGAGGATCCAGGGAGAGCTGGCCCCCAGCAGTGCTCTCTATCTGAAGCTCAGGATCAAGCCCCACACTGCTGAGAGTCCACCAATTATTCAATGTTTTCAGCTCACTTTTAGTTTTTATTCTGGCTGTTTTAGTCATGGGTACTTCATGTAGAAGGAACTGCAAATGCTCACATTTCTGGTTTGTGAGAAGTTAAATGGTTCATTGCCATGATGCCATGGAGACATCTGGGACATTCCAGGCACTGACACAGGCAGTTGTACTGCAGTGCATGTCCAACAACAAAAAGAACCCTTACTGACTTTTGTTTTCAAGGAGAGCACATGATAAATCTGAAATCAATACTGAGCTCCACTGATGTTCTTCTGTAGCAGCTCTGTCAAATGAATCGATTGTAGACACCCAGGACTTGGACACCTTTCAGCTCTCACCAACTACTAGAAACCTTCTATCAAGACACAAGGAAAGAATCTGTTGTTAAATGAACCTTCTAAATCAGCTTAATCAGGTGTTTATAGCTGAGGTAGAAATTACATACAACACCACCTCTTGCACTACAGAGTTTTTCCCACAGAATCTTCCTCCTTTGTGTAAACCCAAACTTTTGGGGAGAAGGAGGAAAACCTTTTAATATTGGATGTCGTAATATTGAACATTTACAAAATGAACATTAGCAAAATGCACAAGTATTTGAGTAAGACCAGACAGCAAGTTATGGGTTACGTTGGGTCTAAATCAAAAACCATCCAGGTTAATTACTGAGAGCAATAAACTCTCCATTACCTAGCAGGATAGAAAGCTTGACTTCGGTACCATGCACTCACATGCGCCCAAAGAAGGAAGGACACATTGCCAGGTAAAACCATTGACCAAAACAAACAGAAAACAAGCCTGAATTCCTCACCAGGAATCTTCTTGGCCCAGCCGATCATGTGCACCAGCTCCTTGTCCGCCAGCTTGGTCAGGGACATCATCATGGAGGCCTCGGTGAAGGGTTTGCTGGGCCGGCTGACCAGCACGTGGGGCGGCTCTGCCTCCAGCAGGGTCAGCACGAACTGCTCGGGGCTGACGGCGCTCAGCAGGATCTCCTTCACCCGCGTGGCCGCCTCGCTGTACCGCCTGGCCCGGCCCAGGCAGTGCGCGCGCTCCTCGGCGCCGCGGTGGCTCCGCAGGATTCGGTACCCGCAGCGCTCTCTCCTCGAGCCTGCCATGACAGCCACGTGGTTGAATTGAAGAGTTTTTCCCCACAGAATTTACCTCCCCCTTGTGTAAACCCAGATGTTTGGGGAGAAGGAGGAAAACCCTTTAATACTGGATGTTGTAATTCTGAACGTTAAGTTTCTAGGGCATCCAGCGCGGACTTAACTTTGTCCCCACCGACTTCATCTGAGGAGTTTTGTTTATTCTGCTAAACAAAGTTTAAAACTGCTTGGTTTTGAACTTCAGTTAATTTGGTTTAAAAGTCCAGTGGAAAACTCCCATTGACATCAAAAGATATAAATCAGATCTTTAAAGGCAAACAAAGATAGCTGATTGTAAATTTTGCTTTATATGTAATCTGGAGGAATAAAAAACTTGAAAGTCTGGGCCATGTTACAGATTAAATGTCTCAGGCACAAGCACAGCTGGGCCTCAGAGTTAGCTGGATGTGCAGCCAGGGATTCACAAAATTCAACCCATTTTCTCCCCATGCCCCAGAAAGCCAGCAGGAGTTTCTCCAAAGGAAATTCAGATATCTACAACTAAGAGCAAACACCCTGTGTGAAGTTCTGTCTGCAGAAGGCTATTTATGTTGCAAAGAGCAATCCTTTACATTCCCAGAATTAATTGTTCATTCTGACAAATCTAAACATTGTCCAGTTCTTGGTCAGTGTTAGTGGTAGCATCACTGTTACCTATTTTTGCAGTTTCGAAGCAAAGAGTCTAAAAGCTTCTCCAAAACCATAATATCCATAAAATACTCAGCTATAGTTCTACTTCATCTAGTGAAGAAGTCCAAACATAAGCCAAATTAAAAATAAGGGCAGTGGGGGCACAAAAAATTGATTTCAGATGCTGTTGACAAGGTGAATGCAGCCTCTCAGGCTCATGTGGCAGAGGAGCCTCAGGTGGAGGTGGCTTTCCAGGTCATAGTCCTGTCACATCTTCAGCAGCTGTCAAACAGCATTTGGGCCAGTCTGTGGGAGGGGTGAATGCAACGGCCACTCAGGAACAACCTAACTAAGGACCAACTGAGTCTTCTAGGACTTTTAGGATGTGGATCTTTCAGTTGTCCATGGCTCTCATTCTCTCACTTCAATAAACTATGTTGGAGGCAGAAAAAATTTAAATAAGTTCTTAGTATTGGAGAGCACGCTTTCCCTGGAAATCCAAGAGATTGCAGAAGCCCAACAGGCAAAGCTGGTTTGATGAACAGACCTCAGGCACAGAGCTGCCCAAGTGGGACAGGCCATTTGGAACTGGAATTATTTTTCAGCTGCAAGTCCAGCCTCAGGCCTGCACCATTTGGAGAAAGGATGGTTTTGCAGCTTTGAAAGGGATGTGGGTATGATGAAATGGGCTGAGTGCAGACAGGATATTTGCACAAATAATGGATTGAAGGAAATAAATAATTTGTAGAACCAAATGCTTAGCCAAATGACAACTAGCTAGAAGCTGCCAGAGCAGATGAATAGCAACTAAGGGAAGATAGCATACCAGCAGAGATAGACAGAGCACAAGACATTGTCTTATGTAGATTCATGGAATGAGACTTGATGAGAATACCCAAAAAAAAAAAGGTTCCTTGCAGAACTACAGAAGTAACAAAGCAATTTCTTCCACCATCAGTCTGGGCAAACTCTTTCTCAAGAGAGTCAAAGGCCACCAAGGCATAGACTATTTTCTACAAAGACACCTGGATAATGTAGTGAACTCTCTGCTAAGCCTCATTTCTTGACTGATACACAAAGGTCGAGAGGAAAATCTTGAAGTGGTTTGTAAGCTTCCAAAAAAATACTAGAATTTTTTGGAAGTGGGCTGCAGACTGTTCTGAAATCGTGTAATGCACAAAGTGTGTATTTTCCATCAGGGAAGACAAAAAGTAAAGGCTGAGAGAGAAGTAGGCAACTGGAATGAGAGTACAGCTGGAGACAGATGAGGAGATGCCAGGTGCCAGGGTGCTCTGCCCACAGAGCTGCAGGGCCCTGACCTCCACTGTTATGGTGTTATGGGAGACACCATAACAACAAAGAAAGAAAGCACATTGTTTGCACTATTTAGAAATGTGAAGCAAATTTCCCAGGGGCACCCTGAAATAAAGAACAAGAAAAAGAGCAAAGGGAGTAAAAGCCATGAGCAGAATAGAGTAAAAATTTTCTTGGACTATCCAAAACCACCAAATGCTCTATTCCATGTGTTATTTGAGTTATGCTTTCCAATTCACTGTTGAGAAGATCTTAAAAAAATATTTTGTAGCCTATAAATATAAATTTGAGCTTATATAAATATACAGAAAATATAAACACACGGATAATTGAGATACTTTAATGAATATCAAAGAAATCAAATTAATTTAAAAAGAACTTCAGCATTCTGTTCTAATTGACAGAATCTTGAACAATTTCCATCTGCACAGCTGCACTCAGTGCTCCATCTATAGATAATTCAATCAGGTTATGATTTTGAGTATTAAAGGTCTCACAACTTGTGGAGGGTTCTTACTTGGAACTAGCAAACCCCTTTAAATTTCTATAGGTTATTTAACTGAATCAAGTTTCTTATATAACCCATTTATATTATTAAAAAAATGCTTAATGTGAGACATGTACTGAATTTCTATAATAACATTACCAGTGCAGAAAGCCAGACTAGGAATACTAAATTTCTGCACAAAAAATGTGCTACTAAAGAAAATATAACTAATGACAGAAACAAGGTGGGAAAAAACCCAACCTAAGCAGATTCCGAGTTATTTGTGGTATTTTTTATTCACCATGTATTGCCAAAGCAGAAGTAGGGTGAGTGACCAAGCAGTGTGCATAAAAGATACTTTAAAAATATATAATTTATTAATTTATTATTTATTATTAATTTATTATTTATTTCTATTTGTTTCTATTTTTTTCTGCTTGCATTTAAAGTAAAAGAAAGCTACATTTAAACTTTCTAGTTAGCTGACACAGCAGAAAACACCAGTTTTCCAATTAAAACAACAGCTTTCAACACCATAAAGGAGCTTCTTTTCTTTCTATTCAAATCTAAAGTTTAGGCAGGACCAAGAAATTTTACCTATACATATGTATTAGCATGCAACAAATATATATTACTGTTCATGAAATTATATGTTATAAATAACTATCCACCAGCCTAATGTTTTCTTAAGTAGATACTTAAGAGATGTGGATCAGTGTGTGTAAAGGCAGAGAAATAAAATACAGCTTCCCAGATTAGGGTCTATCTTTGACTTTACTACAAACTCCCTAACTATTCTTAAAATCTAATATTCATTTTTATAAAGGTAATTCAAGCAATTGCAGAAGTGCAAAATGATCAAATCCCTTATTCTTCCTACCACACTCTCCTTATTTAGAGCTATTTTGTGCAAGAAAATTGCTGTATTCAGCTGAGAATGCTGGACCAAGGGCAAGACCTTGAGCTACAGCACCACAGACCATGAGTAAATGACCCCAAGATAGAAGAAGGAGGGCACATTGAAAAAAGGTCATTAAAATGAGCCTGCTGTTCGCTCAGCCACAGCAGGTATTACTGGCAGTGAAACACACTATTTTTCAAGCTTTGCAAATTCTCTGAAAATCACAAATGCTGTCTGATATGGTAGGCAGTTACATGGCATGCTGCCCCTCATACTGATTTTGGTCCCTGGCAATGGCTCTTACAACTCTAACCAGCTCTGCAGCAACTGCAGATTCTACCACTGAATATTTTATAATCAGCTTTTGAAAAACTGTGAGTGTAAACCTGCTCCAGCACACACTGGTAAATCATGATCACTGCAGTCACCTTTCAAAGCAAATGCAAATGCTCTGGTGAGTACATACTCCAGAGCAGACTCTCAAGTTGAATTCTCAAGAGTAGAGCCACTGACAAAGGAGCTGCTGTCTGCCTGTGTGCACACGAGGACGTGAGCCGAAATTATAGTGATTGCTATAAAGGCTGAAATTCAATTAATACATCTGATGGCCAGAGAATGTCTTGAAACATTTTGTCCCCACTTATTTTCTGTGTGAAAAGTACTTTGCAGTATTTCAACTTCACACAGCAGCTACACAGAGGAGAAAGGGCCAAATCCTGAACCAGCCCACAAAGAAATCTGTTTTCCTTCCTGCAAACTTGTCAAATGATTCAAGAGCAGCATCCCTCCACCCATCACTTGAGTGTGGCCTCTCAGCCTCCTCACTCATGGAAAGGAGCTTTACCTTTGGAACAATTTCAACACGTTGAGAACAGACACATATGGAAAAAGACATGGGAGCAGTGCAAAGGAGGGAAATAAAGGTCAGGGAAACTGAAAACTCCTTGTCAAACAAGGTCTGCTTGAGCCTCAGGAAGCAAACCAAAAGCAAAGCAGAGCATATCTGCTCCAAGAGTGAGAAGTGATGAAGCAACTCCCCTCTTCTTCACTGCCTTTGACAAACAGTCCGAGTCCATTTCAGCTCCCCAAGTAAACACCAGGAGGTTCCAAGGGAAGATCAGTTTTATCCTGGTCTGTTTCATTCAAGTTTTCTGGGCAGAGTTTACTGCAGTTTTTCCTGTTTTCTTTGTTCCTAAAGACAGTGAAATTTTTTTGTTAATTATTTTTCTACCACTGTTAGGAGAATTACTGCCAAACTTTAGCAGTAGCTTCCTTGTTTGGAACAGCAGGGAGCAAAGATTTCCTGCAGAGGAACTGGCAGAGGCAATGTCTGTGACCTATGTGCTTTTGGCAATGATGGTATATTTCATAAGAAAATCCATATCACCTTAATACAAGGCACCCCCAAGCTGGCCTCCACCAAAACACCTGGGGCTTGTTGGGCTGAGTTCTTAACATTTCTGAAGGTGATGACATCCAAGAGAATTTCAGACCAAGAAGCTGTAGAGCAACACTTTTCTGCCATCTCCTACTGTATGGAAGATGGCCTGTACTGCTTAATCAGATTTAGGCACACAACCTTCTTTTAAACAAGTTCCTAAGTGTGTGTTTTCTCTCCAGTTGTCTATTGATAATATGCAAAGCGAGGATTTAAAGGTATGAGGGGAATGGTGCCGAGATTTTATGAAGAGCTCTCAAACGACAAAGTGGCAATTGAACTTCTTTTATCACTTCTGCTGGACACAAGTCTCCACTGAGCAAAAATGCACTCACAAACCATTCCATCCCATCCAGGGCTTCAGCAGATGTGAACCAATCCTTTCACTAAATGACCTCAGAAAGGAGCAGAGATGCAGAAAAGCCTTCATTAAAAACAAAGTGTTCTCTTTTATGGTTTTCTACAATAAAAAGTTTTTATTAATGCACGATTCTTGTGAGAAAATGTCTTGGAGATAATCACTCTGGTCTGCAGGAAATGGCATTTACATTTCATGCAAGAAACACTGTCTTAAAATCTGCCTGGTTTAAATGTCTGTCACCATGTGTCCATACACCAGCATTACTCACAGGTGCCACTTAACTCATCAGGTGACTCAGAGTTCTGAGTAATTTTTATGTTCTTTTTTCTGAAAATAAATAATTCAGATTCTCTAATTAAATTCTCAATAGTTTCAAGCTTTAGTGATACTATTTAAAAATAATTATTTAAAAATACAGGGCTTTTCCAGTTATAGTTTCAATCTGTCTTTTTTTTTTTTTTTTTTTTTTTTTTTTTTTTTTTTTTTTTTTGTGTCTGGCATAGTCATCAATGTCCTGCAGACAATCATTATTGCAGAAAAACATGTTTATGAATATGTGGCAAGATTCAAGGGAACACAGGCTAAGACATGAGTGCATACTATATTTTTTTATTTGTAATACCACAGTGTCTATGAGGTCTAATCACACACCAGGACTTTCCAGACAGCTAGAATAAAAGGATTAATTTAATGCAAGCATTGTGGAGATCCACCTTATAATATCATTATGGAATCAATTTTTACCAACCTTTCCAACTCCACAACTGGGGCTTTATAGAAACATCCATTGGAAAAACTTTGAGCAAAATTTTGAGTCATAAAAATGACCAAAAGACAGTGGCACCATTCAGCAAGTAAGACTTTGAAAGGAATCTTATTTGCAGGCATAAGGCTTTCCTTGCTGGAGGTAAGACCAAACACCAATGAAGTTGAGATGAACATCACTGCAGGAAAAGACAGAACTTCACATAGAAAGAACCATCTGACTTGAGCAGGAGAAACTAAATGTATTTGAGGAGTACAAAAATAATACAAGGAACAGTGGAAATTTCAGTTCTGCTCTGGGAGTTGTCAGCTAGAAATGAACGGGGTGACTGCAGTCATAACAGATCATGGAGTGATCATGAACTGCCAGCATGATGTTACCTTGAAAAAGGCAACGAGGATCCTGGGTGTGAGCGGAGGAAAGCTCCTGCAGCAACAGAAATGTATCAGTGCTACTGCAGTGAGGAGAGTCACTGAAATGCTGTCCACGATTTTGGGCATCCAAGTGCAAATTGGTTCTTTGCCTGGAGCAGGTGGAGGGACAATCTGATGATTTCAGATTCATCTACTTTGCTATTTTGCTAGAGAAGTTTTCTTGGTTTATTTAGACAACTAAAACAGAGGCTGTGAGGGGATATGATGCAGTCCTTAAACAAAATCAGGCCATTAAGAAGAAAGAGCAGAGGAGTCTCTATGCTAAAAGGCAATGTTGTTGCAAGAAATAATGGACATTAATTGTTCAGCAATAAATGCAGGCTGAAATTCTAAACAATGTTCCTAATGAAAGAAGTCATATTTTGCAAACAGTCTGCAGATCAAAGCTGTGGGAGGATGAGAATGGTGTCTAGTTTTGAAACAGAAATAGCTATCTACAGTAAATGGGATGAAACAAGATGCACGCCTGCAAATCATGGAGAGCCAGGCACAGGGACCTTCTCCTGTCCACTCCAGTGTTCTTATGGGTTATTTTCCCAGCCTGTTTCTATTGTATAACTGGGGAATCTACAAGAAGCAGCAAACCTTGACTGTAAACATACATTAGACTGAAACATTTCTCAAATTATTTTCTTCTTAAAAGTAACTTTGAAAATATCATCTATAAATGACCAACTGCATTGAAGTCACATTGCTTTAAGTACAAGACAGGGATAAAATAAAAGGCTGGATAATTCTGAGTGGTGCGGTGACAAACAATGGTTTTTCACTATTTCTTTGGGTGAAAGAGCCGTGGGGCATCATCTGAAGATAGCTTGTTCAAGAAAAGGAATTGCCTTCCCAATGCCTTCCCCTCACTGCCCCACCAAAGCCCCCACAAAAGCCTGGCAACCAGAGAGCTGCTTCCTCCCAGGATGGGTGGCCAAGCTGCTGAGGAACGTTGTAGATGCTCAGCCTTTGTAGGGTTAAAAAGAGGGACAAGGGAAAATCTGTCATTCTATTAACATCCCCAAGCACTAATTTTTGGAAGCTGAGAGCTGACAGCAGTGGTTCCATGTAGCAGCTGCTCTCATTCCTACACTCCTGAGGTACCTACTCTTGCCACCATCAGAGGTGGAATGCTAGGTTAATTAACTACTGCTCGGATGTGACACTGCTGCTCCTGCAGTGCATCCAGCCAGGAGAGCACAGCACAGGCTCCTTTACCTCACATGAGCAGAGACTGGCTCTGGAAGGTTCTGGAAGCAGCAGCTCTTGATGTCCAATTCTGCATGGTATGGTATGGAAGTAACTTGCCTCCACAAAGCTCTGCAGAGTTTATTTGGTTTTCACTCTTAACCTACACCTTGCCCCTTCCCACAGGTCTGAAAACGACAATTCTTCTTCAGCTTTAACAATCAGTTAATTCCCTCCTATAAAACCTTGCTTTAGTTGTTGCACCTTCCTAGGATTCCAAGGGAAAAAAGATACAGAATTGGCTGAAGGGAAGAAAGAGCCAAAACCAGCAAAAACCCCAGCTAAGAAAAAACTCACCACATTTCATCATCCCCACTTCGTAGCACTTCCGCAGCCGGCACGCCTGGCAGCTCTTGCGCCGGTTTTTGTCTATCGTGCACTGGTTGGTGGCTGGGCAGATGTAATCATTGTGTCCTGCAGCAGGGCAAGAAGGGAAAATTTAACATTTCCAACCATCTTGGTCATTTCCCAAATCAGGGATGCTCTCACCTTTAAACAACTCAGCTTTTTCATGTGCATGTATCTAAGCTCCATTAATTTAACTGATGCAGAAATGAATATTTGGCCTATATTTTAAACATCAGCCTGTGGTCTCAAAATTAACCAGACAGCATTACTCAGCTTTATAGTGGTGACTGTCAGATAACCAAGCACCTTGTAAAATCAACTAATTTCTTGAAAATGGAACATACACTCTTGTAGAAATTTGTTCCCAACCTCGAATTTCTTACTATATATTGGGAGCCCATAGCTGGCAGATCCCAGATTTTCTTTTTTTTTTTTTTTTTTTTTTTTTTAATCCGTCAGCAGAATTGAAAAGAGCAGCTTCAGTCCTGCAAAGATTTAAGTAAACTACATCTCTATTTACTGAACTCTGACATGGTGAGTTCCAGGAATGAAGAAGCCTTTGGAGGATTGACCCTGGACCAAAGTTTAAAAAAAAAAAGCCAAGATAAAAACAGACTGGTATGAAATAATATATCCTGTAACCACAAAGAAAAGCACAAGGAGACAAGGAGAAGGTGTAAGTTTTAGATATTCTGGACAAGTGTTTATCTTACTTTCATCAGTTTTCACTGCAGCCTCTTTTGTTCTCTTGTTCTTTCCCATATTACCTCGTTCCCACCCAAACCCCTTTACATTACTGTATTTCATTAATCAATAATCTGGTCCAAAGGTTTATTACTGTAAACTGAACTTGGGTACACTCCTGGTGTAAATACAGTTGAATCATCTCCTGCCAAATAGTGGAACTCTTGCAGTAATTACCAAAGGATGCAAAAAATTTTCGCTCATTTACTTTTCTTAATATCATTTCTCCCAGGCTGCTTTTTAAATTGGTTTGGGGTTTTTTTCCCCAACCAAGAATAAGATCAGACAAAAATACAGCTACTAAAGTGATTTTTTTTTTCACTTGGTTAAAATTCAAGAGTTCATGTCCCCAAGAGTAATTATTTAACTGAACCATTGTGACTATTGCCATGCAAAATTAGAATTATTTTAACCTTGAAGTTTTGAACTGACAATTTTAAAAAGAAGAGATCATGTTACATTTTGTCTCATTTCTTACTGGCAGATACGACTGAAAAACAAATTACTGTTTATCACTCTTCACACAACATGGAGGGAGAGGAGGAGGAAGCTCTCTGTTGCACATAGGAATATAAAATTATTTAAAACTCTCATGGCCTTGGGATAATTTAACTTGCAGGCAGATGTTCAGTGATGTGGGACAGACTACACTACAAACTCAGGCAAGCCAAGGAGACCACACACAGTTGCTCAGTCATACTTCTAATTTTAATTTCATTAACAAGGCTGACATATTGCTCTATGGCAGGCCCAGAAGTCTTTTACTTTAATACACAATATCCTTCATAACAACCATTGCAACTGAGAGCTTGATAAGTGTTTTATGCCAAGAACTGGCTGTATGTGCCTTTTTTTATTTTTTCATTTGAATTACAAACACCATTACCTGACAGGGTACACTGAGGTGTACAAAAGACCACAGTGGGTAACGTGCTGCTGGCTCAAGTACCTGTGAGCAACACAGAGCAGGCAAAGCATTGGCTTGACAGAAAACACCTTGAGATCAAATTCAGTCTCCATTTGCGACAAACTGGACACAAAGGTCTCTTCAATTATTTTAGAAATCCACGGTACTTGTACCAGCTTGAGAAATTGCGATTCACCAGTGCAGAATCTGCACAATGCATTGAAAAGGCAAAACAAGTTCTGAATTAAATTTGATTCTCCTAGTGGCACCATCTCTGCCATACTGAGCAAAAAGAAAATATCTGAAGATTGCTAAAGGCTCTGCAGGCACAAGAGGAAGAGGAACAAAAAGATCAAACAGCAGCAGGACTTTCTGCATCGGTATCCGTGTGTAGCAGCCAATGTCAATAGAAATGATTTTCCACCAAAAGACTCAACATGAGGCCAAAGATCAGGATAACTAGGCCAAGGTTAAAGAAACTAAGTGCCCCAAACCTGCAGTACAATGCCTGTGTGACTTCCACTGGCTTTGACAGCAAATGTGGAGCCCCACATTTAATTCACACTGCAGCCACGCAGCAAGCTTGAACTAAATACTAAATATTTAAAAATTTAAACATGGAAGTGGAAGTCTTAGACAGAGAGACCTAGCAGGGTAAGAGATACTGCAGTGCAGGCTCTGAGGGGTGGAGGGCTGAGCATTAATGATAATCAGGTTAGTACCTGATATATGACACACATTTTTCCATCCTCCATAGGAGATATTATCCACTATGACTCAACAGCTCCAGGCAATAGACTCTTGTCAAGAAGAGCTCCCAGCAAGCAAAGTCTCCAGATAATTGCCTACTCTTACTGTGCCTATGACAACTAATTCTCAATTACTACAGCTCAGCTGGGCCACAAACTCCCATCAGATTCACAGGTCTGCAGTGCCATCCCAGCCAGGCCTGTGCTGCAGGGCCTCACTGTGCTATGCATTCCACCTCTTCTCCAAAGAAATCAATTGCTCACTCTGCAATATTTCCAGATCTTGATAACATCAGAGCCAAGAGATAAAACAGCCAAATCATGTGTTGCTCTATTTTCAGCACAGAGCAGCAGACACCAGGATTTCAGATCAGCTCATCACTAGGTCAACTGCTGCAGCCCCTGGTCACATGAAACAATTTAAACAAATTACCAAAAACTGTTTGTCCTACCTTGAATGCTTCTTTTAAAAAATGCTTTGCAGCCTTCACAGGACCAGACCCCATAGTGGTATCCTGAAGCATAGTCACTGCAGACTGCACAGAAGTGGGCATCCTTTTTTGAGCCAGGATTATTTGCAATTGGGCTTGTACAGTCATTGCCATTAGTTTTTCTTTTTAATGTTTCTCTGACAGAAGAGAAAAACATCTGTTATAAAAGAGGAAAAATTTAAACTGCACTGCAAAGAGTTTCATAATTTTTCATTGTCTTCTATTCTCTCTCTATAGAGTCTTCATGTTCCTGAACACAGGATAGTGTGAACGACTGTTGAGTCTTTTCCGACAAGATAAAGCATTTAAAGCTTGTAGTCTGATCCCAGTGATAACACACTAGAAGGATTTAGGCATGAAATTGGACTGCTGCTGAATCAATCACATGAAAAATCATATGGAATGCTGATGGGTCTTGAAGAATTATTGGAAATATACCAGTCCAGGAATTTGTGAACCAAGTGGATTTTGCCTCTTGGGAGCTTCACATGGAAGAGGAGAATTCAGACAGCTCAGACTGACATTATAAATGCTACAATGAAAAGAGCTGCAGTTTGCTTTGTCCTGTTAGCAAGGCAAAATTACAACACACATCCATTCCCAAGTGCTTCATCCTTTACATGAGGCTTAAATCATTCAATGAAATTCTGGAGACAACTGAGGTGTGAATCTCAACCTACAAGATCAGCTCATGATGTTAGGCAAAGTTTTCTGTTCAAGGTGACAGCCCACAGTGATCACCCTAATGCTAAACAAAAAGAAGTCTGAATACAAGAAGAATGAAGAAATACAATTTATAAAATATTTCCATAAGTTTTAAAAAAATTGCTGCTCTATGTAAATGAGTAAGATATAGACATCCCTAAAGTGTTGCAAATAACTCCAACATACAGGAACTATTCTTCATGAAGGGATTAAAATTAAAACAGGTAAAACCATGAAAAAACAGCCCATTCCTGACACCAAGATCCTGTGAACAAACAAAAGAGGAAAGGAGCTTAGATTATCAGTAACGTTGGGCTGAGGTACAGGAAGTACATCCATTGTACCCTTTACAACTAGACCTCATTTTCTTGGTGGGTTTTGCACATTGTGTTTTCAGGGTCAGTACAATTTCTAGACAGAGAGAAAATAGTGTCATGTGCAAACTCTGAGCAGCTCAGAGTTTGAGAAAAGGAATGGTGTACAGTCAACTTACAGGTATAAACTTAAGCACAGAGGCAGAACTTCAGAACTCTAGAATTTTCCTCATCTAACCTTCCAGAAGGATTAGGGAGGAGAAGAAAAATCAGTTGGGATAAGACAGCAGGTAGCATGGTTTTTGACTTCTACAGAACAAGGGCAGGTTTAAACAGAATAGTGGAAACATGCTGAAAGTGCTGTCAAAGAGGCTTTAACTAATATATTAAAAGTAGATTTTGTGCTGGTTTCATGACGGGAGGTAAGGACAAACACACCCACATGCCAACTGAAAGTCACCAGGTTCATAAGTTTTTGAGGAGAATGTGCTTTAATTTCCTGGTAAAAAATTTGGAACGGAGTAAAAGGTGATTCTTGGAGCAAATTTCAAAACAGAAAAATTAAGATATTTGTTGTACAATTAAGTTACTGAGAGATTTTTTTAACATATTAATTCATTCAGATACAGCAGGGCAGAGGAGTGTTTAAGTATTTAACGAGCTGGGTCTTTGATTACACACACACACACCTTGTTAATGGGTTGGTGAATGACTGAGTTATTTCCCTCTCTGCCATCCTGGGAATACCAATGAGGGGGAACTCTCCCCAAGAGTAAAGGGGCTGTATCACACACGCCTAAGATGCTGCTAATGAAAGGAGGGAAGAGCATTCCTATTCCTTCCTATACCCCTGTATTTGGAAGCAAAAGTGATTTGGTTTTTTCACATTAGTAAAAGAGGTACATTTTAAGCTTTACTTGGGAAACATTATCCAATTGTGAGGGACAAAAGAGGCTTAAAATTAGCTGGAGACCCTCTCTGTGACTGATTGATATGCTGTAGAGACCAATGCTTATTGCCCTTGATAAAACACTGAGGCTGGGGATGAAAATAAAGAAAAAACACACACCACAACATCTGGGTGAGGATTGTCAGTTTTCACCTCCCAGTCATGACAAGTGTATTTAAAAAAGCACTTTTTCTTTCCTTGCTTAAAAGTTTAACGACAGCCACCCTGCACACAAACAAGCTGTGACGCTTCCTCAGTCTCCTGGCAAACAGCTTGCACACAGCAGAACCATCTGGAACAAATTCCTGCTGGGGCCAAGCAGCTTGTCTGCACCAGCTGCAGCCTCACACCAGGAGGCTCAAACCCCCCCAGTTTGTCTGTGACGGCCACAGAGCCTGCAGACAGCCAGGGCTTCCAAGTAAACATCCCATACCCTGAGACTCTGCTGCTCCAGCAGCGTTTCCACACCCAGGGCAATCCAGAGAGGGCAGCCCCATGTGGGGTACAGACCACATCCCAGCTGCTGTGGGAGTGGGGCACCCCAGGATGTTCAGCAGTGGAATGAGCTGCCAGGTCCTGCAGGTGAGCTGGAAGTGGTTGGAGGGATGCCCACCATGCTCCTGCAGCAAAGGATGCAGGAAAACTGAGGATGCACCCTGGCAGCCACAGAGGAACCACATGGTGAAAGATTTATTGCTTTAAACCTCCTAGTACTCCTCTCTGTTTTATGATGGTGGGATCTATATAGAAATACTACCTTTCTAAAAATGAATTAAGACTTCACTTAAAGTAATAAATCACTGTTTTTTCTCCTGGTCATCCTTCTACTCTGAGCAACCTGATCTAGGGGAAGGTGCCCCTGTCCATGGCAGAGGGGTTGGAACTAGATGGTTTTTAAGAGACCTTTCAATTCAAACCATTCTGTGAAGAAGGGGTCATACTCCAGAATTCCTTGATTCTCTTTAAGTTGGGTCACCATCAGCTGCATAAGCAATAGTCCTTATATATCTATACAAATACCTGATGACTTATTTATTTAAACTCCAATGGTACAGGTTCAGCTTCAATCTGTTGTAGAGCAGGCACTGCAGAACATCAGACAGGCTGCTGGGTTATTCCAGCTGCTGTCCCAACATCTGGACAGCTTCAAACACTAACCTCCCCAGGGCTGTCAAAGTTTTGGAACCTTAACCAAAGTGGAAAGAGCTTGGATGTGACCCCTGTTCACATCCAAGCTGCTTGGGGAATTCTTCTGTATTTAAGTGCTACCCCAAGAGTCTGTCCCAATCCACACACCTACACTGGGAGCATATTTGCACTCCACAGAGCCCACCCAGTGCAGAAGGAGTGTGGGTAGTCTCAAAAATAGCACAAATCCTTTATTAACCATTGACTAAAACTGTTACCAGGACACACTATTTTTCATGCTCCAAATGACTGCTGAAGTTAAATAAGGAGGCCTATGAATAAACACACAGCTGCTGAAGCAGGAACAGCACCTGCAGACCCTGAGCTTTTATCCATCCAACAAGTGTTGTGCCAAAGAATGGAGCAGTGTCATCAGCTGATGATCCAGACCCTGGTTGGGTTTGCAATAGGAGTAAATGTGCAGCACAAGAATGTGGTTTTGCAAACAGAGTTTCTTGTCAGCTGAAAGTTTAGCCTGTGACTCTGCTCTTCACAAGAACTTTACAAAGTCAGTTGGGAACAGCAGCAAGAAACAAAGCCAGGTTTTTCAGCAGCAGCCCCCTTTTAACATTATGTATGCTGCTGTGTGACTGCTTATACTAAAGACAAAAAGCAAAGAAAAACATTTCCCTTGGATTTCAAGTTAACAAAAAGCCTTCACATCTATTAGAAGCAGTAAAAAAAAAAAATCTGGGTAAAAATTAATTCAAACAATACTGTATGAAAAGGCAAAAAGAATTAACATTTACCTCTTTCACTCAAAGGACTTAATCTGCCAGAGCAAAATTAATTTTGTTACACAAAATAGTATCTAGCAGTCTTAAACTTTTGTTTATGCAATGCAAACTGTTCCCACACTGAAGGTATTTGTAATGCTCTGTGTTGGTGTATAGTACTCTAAGGAGGTTTTGAAAAAACCCCTCATTCCAGAAGTCACATTAAAAACAAACAACACACACCCCCCCTCACTGATTTGGTGCCTAGCGGAGCTCTTTTTGCATCGTTTCATTTTCCAGAGGGAGCAACACTTTAACTCAAATACAAAAAGAGAATACTTGAGCTGAGGAAAGCGTAAATGATACCCAGCCAAGGCTTAAGGCAAGCAGCAGCACTGACCTGCTCCCGGGCAGCACGGGCTCCATCGGGCGCGCCTCGCACCACAGGCTCTTGGGCTGCTCTGCATACAGCAGGGAGGGCTGGCAGTGCAGAGCCAGGGGGGACAGGTGGCCAGGAGCAGACCACAGCGCGCTGGGGCTCGAGGTCTGCCGCGCAGTCACGCCCTCTGCGTCCCCAAAACCGCTGGCGATGTTGTAATTGACCATAGCGGGGCTGCAGAATGCCATTGTGGAGTAGTCGTGTCTGTTTTCCATGAAGGAGGAGGGAATGTAGACTGGACTGTGTTCTGCTGCCAGCGTGGACTGATTGCAGCTGTAAGGAGCTGGAGAGATGACACCAGCAGGTGAATTTTTAATTTCTGTTTTATTGCATCCAATATCCTGAAGTGGCAGCAACTGAGAAAAGTCCTTGTGAGAAGATGTGCACAGGGACATTTTGAAGCAAGATTGAAGAGGGCTGTTTAAATATTCATCCTAAGACAATAAAGAATAAAAAAAATAATTAAAACATAAAAATGCTCTGCATTAGGTCTTTTCTATAAAAAAGGAACCAGTAAACCAGAAAACACAAAAAATCTCATTAAAACAGATTGCACATCAAATGCACTTAAATAGTCAATGTACAAATTTACTACCTTTAAGTAAAAGAAAGCTTTCTAGAATATCCTAAAAAATAAAGACTAAAACACATATTGAGTTCAGACTCCCTTTAAAAATAATAATAATTGTAAGAACAAAACTATTTGAGGCCTGCCTGAAACACAGATAAAGGTGACAACTTGAATCTTACCAGGAGTTACAACCAGGGTAAATCAGAGATAAAATTACCCCAAGGTCCACTGCCATGGAGGAGAAATCAATTCTCTTTATAACAACTCACCATCTCCTGCTGTTAACTGCACCAGTCTTCAGCCTTGTACTTCAGGGTGCTTCCCCTTTCCACCACAAGCATGGAACAGCAGGCATTTGGGAAGCAGACAAACACACACACATGCATCCCCCTACACCCTCCAAATCCAGAACTGCACTGCACATCCCTCTACACAGAGCAGGGAGACAGGCAGTGGATGTCAGCAAGGTGCAACTTCATCACTGACAGGTCTCTGGGCACAGCAGCTCTGAACAGAGCCATTAGAAAAGCAGAAGTCATAAAATGCAGATATTTCCAAAGCTGACAATAAAACTCAAGTGATTTCACGAGGTCCAGAAGTTTTATAATTCCCTACAACTCTCCATCCCCATCCCAACTACCCCCTGTCCTTTCTCCTATGTCACTCAGCTATCAAAACAAAGACCTTAAATTGCCCACAGTAAATACTCTGTGCCAGATTTAGGAATATACAAATTATTTAAGAGAGAAAAGAATTTTTAAATGGAAAAAAAAATCACACCAAAATTATCCTCCTGAGACAGACCCCTGTCCTAGAAGCATTATTTTACTGTAGCATTAAAAACATTTTTTCTTTATTCCTCACTAAGAGTTTCATCTGCAATTCATTCCAGCTCTGAAGACAGACCTAGTTTGCAATTCAAACAATTCTGTATCCAAAAGAGCAAATTTCAGCCCCAGAACTGATATTGCAATGTACTTTTATATATGGCAATAAGATCCTAACATGAGAAACCACAGGATAACTAAACATTCACCCACAGCTTTGCTTTCCACAAGTGGCCAAGGCATAGATGCTAAATGTTCTTACCTTTTTTTGCCTCACATGACCATGAAGATGAGGAAGATTCAAGCATGGGTTTGTTGAAGTACCAGCAACCTCCCTGTCCCCAAAGCTCTCAGCCCAATGGCATTTCTAGTGTGCCACCTTGGGGCATTGATACATTTTTCTCCTCTAGGGTGAGGACTAAGAGTAGAAGCATTAACAGAAAATGTAAGAAGTAGTCTTTTTGACTAAAATGGATAATTGAGAGTCTTTCCTTCCTCCTCACTCTGTGCTCTGGCAATGAAACTGAAGATATGTGCAGAAATAACCAGAAACACATTTAAGTCAGCTCAGGCACTTTAGACCCAGCTGCTTTTTTTTTCTTTTGTGGGAAACAAGAAAATGAGATATCTCAGCAGCTGTTTGTGTCCAGCAGTTCTTGGACTGTAGCTCCAGGACAGACAAAACAGGGGATTCTGACCTCACTCCTCACACAACCCACACATTTCATCTGCCCCCACCAGATGCCTCACAGCCTCCTCCAGGAAAAACCAGGCATTGTGCAAACTTCACTGCAAAAAGACCACTGGTGAACCCAAAGGTGCTTTCACTCCCAGGTTATGGGGTGGGTAATATTTTAGAAGGAAATGATGGAACCAAAAACATTAGGAGTATTTTCAGGGGTTACAACAAGTGAGCCCAATGAGCACACTGGATTCAACACACATTTAAAGATTCAGTACAAGCAAAGCTGTATTCCCCTTGCAGTCTCAGGGGCTGCAGGTATTCAGGATGAGCATGGGCACTCTGCCAGAGGATCTGGCACGTCCAGCAAAAGCTGTCTGTGCTTACTTGGTCCCTCTGCCTCCTTTGGAAGGGCACACAGCACAGGAGAACCCCAAACCCTTTGGAGGGAAGGACCTGAGCAGCATCACAGCAACATCTCTGTTCCAGTGAGATATGGACATTCTGCTGTGCCAGCTTCTCCAGCAGGCAAGCTGGTTGTGTAGTTTCCCCCAGCATTTAGCAAATAAATGCCTGCACACTGTAGAAGCAGAGAGAACACAGAGCTGCTACTATGGAATTTCACGAACAGAAATCAGCTGAGATTTGAGTCATGTTTCTCTGCAGAGGAAATCCACTAATGTGTGTGTGCTTAGCAGAAGGAGATATTGTCTCCAAAGGGCAACACACAGCATTTAGAAACATACACAGAAGTTACCAGAAGCAAGAGTGAAGCTTGTTTTAGGGGAAGAGTTCACACAAGCAAAAGAAGTCACTACAGGCTTCCTGGAAAACACACTGCTCATAACTTATTTACAAGAGAAGGAGACTCTGGGGTCCAGTAGGTTAAAGAAAACTGTACTCATGGTCTTCAGCAGGCTGTAATGTAGTGAAAAAATAACAGTATTGACCTGAGATTATTAACTTGGGTAGCAGGAACAGCCTAGCCACAGTAGACTATGGATCTGCATGAGATGACATTGATCACATTTCTTTACACGCAGAGAATTTAAAATGGGAAGCCCAGAGCCTCACAAATAAAGTGAAACTGCTCAGAAGGTCCTGAAAATTGGCTGCTGCACTGTGAAGCTGTGTGTCTTAAAGACGAACTGAAGACTGAGGGAAACAGATCTCAGTATCTGAGACTCAAGAAAAACTCCACAAACACCTCAGTAGGAAGCACAACCACATTTAATGCAAGGATTACAATAAATAGTGCAATAGGCTAATAAATTTGTTCCATCCTGGCAAAATGTCCTCATATCTTAAACACTACTCATGAAACAGAAACAAACTACTTCCTAAAGAGAACTCTTGTCCCAATACTCCCTCTTCCTCTGAAAAAATATTTTAAAAGCAAGATTCAATGATAAAATGCATTATTTAGATGCAGTCTGTCAGCTCTGCACTAGATCTGTACCAGACACAGAAACAAAACAGGTGTCTATTGTTTTTATACTCCAGTCTCCTGGGAGCCTGCAAATGTTTCAATCCATTGAAGTCAGTTTAGCTTAGCAAGATATTCAACAACTGAAATGCCATTTATTAAGTAAACAACAGCCACTCTAGCCAGTTCCTCGAGTAACACTTACCATTCACAAATCTAAGACACTACAGGCAGGATTCACTTCTGACATAAAGCAGCTTCATTAGCTCCAGTACCCTGAGGATGACACCACTATCCATGGGGACGTAGGGGAAAAAACACGAATGTTAATTAATGTTCTCCACCAAAAAAAAAAAAAAAAAAAAAAAAAAAAAAAAAAAAAAAATTAGGTTTCTTGTCTTTGAATAACTCTACAACAACTGCATGTATCTTGAGTCACCATGCAAGACATGCCAGATGAGGCACAAGGACTGGTTCAGATGTCACAGTCAAACAGACACATGGGTAAATAATTAAGCCATCTGACGTATTTCAGCTAACTTGAAAGCCTCTTATTGCACACTGCCTATACCAAGTACCTCTTTAAAAGCCTTGTGGGAAAAAAACTAATTAATTTTTTTTCCAGTTTTATGTTTGTTTGGTTTTTTTTTAGTTTTGGAAAGAGGAAAAATAGGTAGAGAGGGCAGGGTGCCTGCTTGGGAACATAGTACAATAGCTTTTCCTAGAAAAGTACAACACTTCAAAAAGCAAGGGAGTTATGGATGTTCTCAGGCACCCTTCCATCAACATACACTAGAAAATGCTTAGCATTTTATATATATATTTTGAGTAAAGATTTTTTGCAATAGAGAATCAAGACAACCTTTTTCTCTGCTAGGCTTAGACTGAAGTGCAATCATTGTGCCTTTGGGTTTAATAGAGGTGATTCAGCAAGCGTGCATTCCACCACCCCACAGGCAGAGACCCTGTCATCTCACAGAGCATTCTATTAATATTCTGTTAAGTTACATTTTACACAACTCCCTGCAACAATAAACTGAATCATCTCCTGGAAAAGTGATTGCTAAAGGAAAGTCATTCCTGATGCTTATGATACTTGTGCTTCAGGTTTTGTGACAAACTTATTACTCATTAAGCACAGCAGTGCCAGATATTGCCAACAGAAGGCAGGCAAGTAAACAAGTTTATTATTACCTGGGAAGGACTGGATGCAACAACTAGGGGAGAGATAGGGAAGCAAAATGCAAGCACAGCTATCTGTCCATATTTCAGATATTGTACTCATTCCTCTAAAATTAATAACCTGTCCTCAATGGCATCAAGACCTACTCTAAATAAAATAGTGCAGCTCAAAATCACACAGGAAAAAAATACTTTGAAACAAGCAAAATGAGCACTCTTTAGCCTATGTTAGCCTTCAAGTTACTCAGAACACTGACAACATTCATAAATTCATAAACATTCATAAATACATTTCAGAGCTCAATGGACATGACGTGGGGGCACCAAAGGAACTGGATTTGTTCCACTAGAGGAATAGACAACTTCAGCCTTGTACACCTTGGAGTTACAAAGACAAGGAATCCAGACTTTTTACAGAAAGTGCACGAGTCAGGAGATCACAGTCACCTGCCAGGGCAAGGGAAATCCCAGCAGAACATGGGGAACATTCTCCACAGTGAGAATTAAGTGCAGAAACAGGGTACCCAGAAAGTCTGAAATCCCTATCTTTGGAAAGATTTTTAAAAATACTGTCTTTGAGCAGGATGCTTGATTAGTTGCTCTCTAGATTTCCCTTCCCATTACTGAAAAATATTTTCAGATCTCAGTTCAAACTAGAGTTAAGGTTGACTTTACTAGATTTTAGCCTTTAAATTTGTGGACCATTAAAATGTTACCAGATCTGAGAGTAAATTTAAGCCTTCTATGATTTGCATCTCTTAAGTATGTTTCATAGATTTAGGGTTTCAGACAGCAGAAATGAAAAGCTACTGCCCTGCTCAAGAATACAAATGCAAACTGAGACACTTCAGCTCCTTTACTCTCCACATAATTATTTCAAAGCATGGTGTGGAGTTTTTGCTCCAAAAGAATATTTGCATTTCAGCATGAAAATTTTAGTGTTCCATTAGAAAAGAAACATCTATTTAAACTATTACACAAGTTATAATTACAAGAATCTAGCTGAGGATTTTGTAATCATGCTTCAAACTGCAGCAGTATCATGGCAGAAGCCAGTACAAAGAATAGCACCCTTTTCCAGTAAGAACTTAATTATTTTTAAAAAGGATCTCTGATGCAAGAAAGGGCAGGGAAGAGCAGCACGGGGATTTAGATTTTCATGGATCTGGGATGTGCATCTGCATCCAGCATCTCTGAAGCACACTTGGGTCTCTCAGCACATACCAATTAGGGAAGCTAATTCTAAAAATATATTCTTGTTTTGATTGCCACACCATAGCTCTATCCCAACAGCATGGAATACACCCATTCCTTGGATCCAGGAGGAATTAATTCCTCCAATCAACATTTCTCTCTTAATGAAAATAAGAGAGAACAGAACAAATGAACATGTGCCTTCCTCCACTCCATTTCTTTCTGGTCATTGCAAAAAGTGTATTCATGGAATTATAACTGAATCTATGAATGGTTTGGGTTGGAAGGGACCTTGAAGATGACCTAATTTCAAGCCCCCCAGCCATGGGCAGGGACACATTCCATCAGACCAGGCTACTCAGAACTCAATCCAGCCTGGCTTTGAACCGTCCCAGTGATGGGGCATCCACAATTCCTCTGGGAAACCTGTGCCAGTGGCTCACCACCCTCACAGTAAATAATTTCTTCCTCATATCCAGTCTAAACCTGCTCTCTTTCACTTTGAAGCCATTCTGTCTTGTTCTATCACTACACATCCTGGTAAAAAGTCCCTCTTCAGCTCCCCTGGAGCCCCTTTAGGCACTGGAAGTAGCAGGGCTTTCTCTTCTCCAGCCTCAACAACCCCAGCTCTCTCAGCCTGCGCTCATATGAGACGTGCCCCAGCCCTCTGATGAATTTCATGGCCTCCTCTGGACTCACTGAATCTTATTTTCTTTGTCTTTCTTGTGCTGAGGGTCCCAGAGATGGATGCAGAGACTGCCCCACAGAGCTTGGTGCTGTCAGCAAACTTGGTGACCAGCACCTAGATCCCACTGCCCACATCACCATCAAAGGTGTTACATCACTCCAGTCTGCTGAGGAGCCGAGTGCCCAATCCTCTGCCCTCTACAAGAGAAAAAGCATATGGATAAAATGCCTCATTTTGCCCAGGAGAACTTTTACACAGCTTGGAGGGTTTCTGAATATTCTGTTATTGGCAGGGTATAGACATGAGCTGACACAGGGGCTGAGATTTTTTGACTCAAGTTCCTTCTCTTTACTCTTACAAGAAATCAACAGCTCTTGTATTGTAAATAAATTTGGGACTGAAAATTCCACCTCATTTACTCCCTTTTCCCACAGCAGTTTCCCCACTGAGGTCTGTGAGGATAAACAGCAGCATGAAGAGAACAGAGCCTGCAGCAAGGCACTCATGCCAGGCAGAAATCTGAGAGGAAAGAGATGGTGGCTAAAAAAGTCAATATGTGAAGAAAAACAAGTAAATCAGGCAATAGGGAAGGAGCAGGAATTGAAAATCCCTACACTCTCAGGGGAGATGCTATCTCATTTTTGATGGAAGCAAAGATGAGACTTTCCCTGGTAGCAGCTGCTCTTCACTGGGCATAAAGACCAGTGAAAAAGATTAAAAGTCCTTTTGCCAATACACAAAAGAGAAGAGTCATTTCTGCCCCTTAAAACCTGACCCTGGCAATCTATGGGCAACAAGTCTGATGTTGGGCAGACAAGTGGGACACATCCCCAAACGATGGGAACTATTTATTTCTGCAGTTCATGCTCTGCCACCCTGGCAGATCTGACCTGCCAGAGCTCCAAAAGAAAGGGTGGGAGGTGCTCTTTGCCATGTATGGCAGGAAATGCAGGATTCACTGCTCCTGGCTAAGCAGACATTGGCTTTGCCTTCAGCACACCATGCCTCAGGCTCCTCAAATAACCTCCTGTTTTGTGAGGCTCACAAGCAATGGTGATAACCAGAGCAGGCTTTGGCAAAAGAAAACCTTCCTTGCAGAAATGTTGTTAGGGGATAATTTTTTCAGATCTCAGTGACCTAAAGAGTGAAGAAAAAGCAGTGGACTTTTTTCCTGTCAGACCAATTTGCAGTATGTCTTATTCTACTTTCTCCTCCTCCAAATAAAATGGTGTTATTTACAGTGGCTTTTTTCTAGACAGCCTCTTTATAATGCATATGATTCATGCCACAGGATTAATTTAGGTAGCCAAAGAGTAAATAAAAAGTGTAAAACTTCTGTCTTTTTAGTCATAAAACTTGAATAAGCAATCTTTTGTACCATGGCATAAAAATGAAGTCTATGCCTGAATATGTACAAAATGCAGAAACTCCTTTGGCTGCTTATCTGGTATTAGCTATAGTAAATTGATTTTCTTACTGGAATTTCTGTAAAAGACTATTCCAATTGTATTAATTTTGTTGTGCATCTTCACATTAACAGCAAATTCAAGACTAAATATCTTTGTCTCTGCAATTTTATTTTAACGTCTTTAAAAAGAAGTTTTTCCAATGCAGTTTTTTGATACCTGATTTTTGATGACTTAAAATACTTAAAAGCACCTCATGAATGAGTCGTCATGCCTTTACTTTTTCTCTACCATCACTAAATCACTGAAAGAGCACAGAAACCAAGTCATTGCTTATTCCTGCCTTTCAAGCTGTGAAACACTCTTATAATGCTGCATGAAATCCCAGGTCTGATAAGTTTAGCACCATCCACAGGCAAAAAAACTTTGTGCATATGTTTTAGTCCCTTAAACAAAGCAAGCTGTTCTAGATTTGTCTCATCATTAACCTAGACACGAAAACCTGCCTTTTATTGTGAGTAAAATTCTGTCTCAGCTGAGTCAGTTGGAATTTTGTTGATGATTCTCTCAGACTGACATTTGTCTGACATACTAATTAAGACAAAATTGTAATGCCCTCCCAGTCTTATTAGAATGAAATCTGAGAAATTATTCTGGAATTTCTGCCTGCTGAGCTTATGTCCTGTCTCTCAAGGAATGGAGCAGCAGACCCTTTTGTATGAATATTTCTTGCTGCTAGCAAAGGCATGCTGCAGATAGGTGAAGAGGAGCACAGTAAAATAGTGGATATAAAACCTGGTCAGCCCCCTGGATCACCACCCCTTGTCACTGTAAGCTCTTTGCTACTTTTACCTTTAAGCCAATATTCAAGAACCAGAACTAAAACTATGAGTATTTAAAGAGAAACATATACTAACTGGATTTATAGTTGTTTTAATTAATTTATTTTAATCCATTCTTGATCAGAACACCATCACAGACACTCACATTAGCTGACTTCTTGAAGACAATTCTGCAGTTGCAACATTTTAAGAACACCTTTAAAACTATGAGCATTTTCTTCCTGTGATTTTTAAAGTTTTTCAGGTTATCAGCCAAAAAATTCTCCAGGATATAAAATTGTTTGTTTGTTTCCACTTTTTCCAGCAATACTTGAAGCTCCATTTACTGGTGTTCATTTGCAGCACTGATGAGATAAACTGCAAAGATGCAGCAGATTTGCTCCATCCCTTCAGATCCAAAATTTTTATTGTTATTTCTCCTTTGGAAGCCTGAGGCAGCTGAACTCTTCACTTACACACAGAGTTACCAGCCTGACAAGGAAGACACTACAGCTGTCTTCCACTAATGCTGTGTTACAGCCACTGTGTCTGCAAAATGCAAAGTACATCTAATTTTAAAAGGTACAGGAAAGTTCAGAAAGGAAAGCAAAAAGGAGGACAGCCACAGAGAAGTGGCTTGAACTTTCTTCATAAACAGTAAGAAGAATTTTAATAAAGTTCTCAAATAACAAATAAAAGTTTTCAAGCTTTAAATCAGAAATACAACATGTATTCATTGCTTCAGTAAAAGCACCAGTCTCAGAATTCCCCCTCTTGTGGGGACAACAGATGACAAGGAATTTCAAGGATATGGATGAGGAAACACATTGCTGGTAACACTGAGCACACCAGAAGCAAATGGTAAATGACTTTATGTTCAAGAGCAGTTTCTCATGCCACCCATAATCATATCAAAACTTTCTCTACACACAAATTGAAATTGTGCATCATTCTGTGTATGACAAGGCTGAACCCTTTCCCAGAAAGAAATAGCACATTTACCAACCATTCCAAGGTATAAGCTGCTATAAACAATTTGCTGTTTATCCCATCCTTTCTCCAGGCTGTAATTTATTTTCTCTAATAAAACCTTGGTTATAAAATATCCAAGATTAAAGACCAGATCATTCTTGCCATTGCCAGCCAAAAGTATTTTATGAGCATTCAGGCAAAGGCTCTGATGGGTTTGATGAAAATTTACATGGTGCTGTCCAATCTTTAATTATTGTTAAATAAACACTTAAGCAGTGCCAAAAACAAACTTAAAAAACAGGCTTGGATCTCATTGTCTAATTAGGAAGAGCCTTCTTAAAGCTGAAGATCTTATTAAAAGAGTGTAAATCTATATCACTGACTTTAATGGGAAAACTACTTCAGAACTGTCAAAACAAAACCTGAGACATTTATCAGTGAGAGACTTGGAATTTCAAAAGTCAAGTCAAGAGACCTCCAGTAACCCCAATTTGGTTTGGATCAGGTTATACCAATTGCTATGATGCTTGGAAGAGACATTTACCTTTTATTAGTGTATTTATCTGTGGAATTTCCCAAAAACCTTAAAACACCATGTATGTTCCAAAATAGTCCTTCTGCTCTCAGTGCAGCAATCCTATTCTAATAAGATTCTTAAGCCAAAGACCTAAAATACAGCAAACTTCCATCATTTTCTCTGTATCCACAAATCCTTAAAAACCCCAAGCCTACTGGAAGATCACTTAATCTGCATAAACTGATAGACTTTAACAACAAATTTACACTGGAACCAAAATTACTACTCTCAATAATTTAACCCTCTTATTTCTCTCACAGAGGCTATTGTTCATAAATCCAGAGACTATCAATTGCAGACCTTTGGCAACATTTACAACAATAAATATTTCATTCAATATAGCACGTACCTGAATGACACTGAATAAGGTTTCTGTTCTTTATAAATGCTCTGACAGCATTACATGTCAGCAAGATTTTCTCATAGCAGTTCTGGATTTGTTTTCCTTCTTTCCTTTATCTCTGATTCTAAAGCAGCTGTGCCCACCACCACTTAGTCATCAGATCTCAAATATGAATCTTTCCAAAGCAATGTGGTGCCTGCTCATCAGTGCAAGGTTACAGGGATACTATCAGTGTTTCCTTTCCCTCTGAAGGCAAGACCTAAACAGAAGTTCCTCCTCCTCCTTTCTGACATAACAAGCCTCTGAATTTGTCGTTCACTGCAGTTAAGGCTCTTACATGATGGAATCATTTTATAAGCCAAGCATTCTCTTATGTAGCACAGAAATCTGAAGGTTAATTAACCAGCATTTTCTGGCATCAAACACTGAGGTTTTTAAAAGGCTAAATCAAACTTTTTATATCTTTGTCACAGGAAAACCTGAAACATAATTAACATTTGCTCTGAAGCAGAAATGTACTCATCTTAGACATTTTGGGCAGCACAATAAATAAACTCCTTTGGCATTGTTTTTTAAATACCAGATGCACAAACACAGACAAGGGGGAGGTTATTTTTCTTCAGTGTAGCTATATTCATTTTCAAGAAAAGCAAATTAACTGGAAGCCATTTGGGATAATATCTTTGTTTTACTGCATATAAAACAAAGCTTTTTATGCTTAAAAAAAAAAAACCTTAGGTATGCTTTAACCCCAGCCTGCAACTAAGCACCACACAGCCAGTCACACACTTCCCCTCAGTGAGATGGGGGAGAGAATTGGAAGAGTAAAGTGAGAAAACTCGTGGGTTGAAATAAAAACAGTTGAACAGGTAAGGCAAAAGTCTCCCACACGAGCAAAGCAAAACATTGGGATTCATTCATCACTTCCCAGGGGCAGGCAGGAAAGAAGGGCTACATCACATCTAACAGTGACTGGAGAAGACAAATGCCATCATTGCAAATGTCCCCCCTTGCTTCCTTCCTTCTTCCCCCAGTTTTGTATGCTGAGCATGACACCCTGTGGTCTGGAGCACACCTTTGGTCAGCTGAGGTCAGCTGTCCTGGCTGTGTCCCTTCCTGGCTTCCTGGGCAGCCCCAGTTTCCTCTCTGGTGGGGTGTTGAGAAGCTTGGGCTCTGTGTAAGCTCTGTCCAGTGATAATTAAACCATCCCTCTGTTATCAGCACTGCTCCCAGCACAAATCCAAAGCACAGCCCCATACTTGCTACTATAAAGAAAATTAACTCCAGCCCAGCCCAAAGCAGCACAATCTCCACTTCTTATCCCATAGCATTGACATCCTGCTCAGCTCCTACACATCATCATCACCCACCACCCCCATTCCCACTGTTTGATATATTTCACAGATAACATTCCCTCAGTCTATGGATCACCCATGTGAACTGTCTGTAAAACATCCATAAAAGACCACAAGCATCCCCAAAATGCCCAATAGGTTCATGCAGCCCATGATTCTGTGCTCCATCTGGTGTGGTGCTCACTCAGCACATGAGAGGTGCTGTGCTGTGGGGAGGTATCAGACACCAAAGCAGCTCAGGTCAGGTGTCTGCTGCAGTTTTAAGGATTGTCCTCTGCTTCTGGTGGCTCCTGCTGTAGCAGCTCCCATAACATACAGCTCAAGGCATGAATTACAACAACTGAAAGCTATTTCCACTACCATCTCCACTCCTGATCCCTTGGAGTGAAGTTTTATGGTTTAACATTGCTCCCCTCCTTCCTGCTCCAGCTTGCACTTACCACAAACTGCAATCACTTAGGGCTGGACCTGCTCCAGCACAGCCTCATGCACAGCCACTGATGCTTCAAGGTGTGCCTTCTCCAGCAGCAATTCAAACCATACCCCGTGCTGGCTTCTATGAACAAAAATAGATTTACCCTAGCCAAAAGCAGCATACTGAGTTAGCATTTACCAAAAACTCACACAAACCCAAACCAAACAAACAAAAAACCAAAACAACAGAAAAACTCATAAAATTTTAACACAGTCAGCAAGGTCCATTTCTCAGTTATACATTGCAATGTCTTCCATAATCCTTGATTAGTTGCTAAGAATCAATTTAATTTACTCAAGATAAATTAATAAATTTGCTTATAAATTATCTTGGATAAAGCCATATACCAAGCTTATAAATTTGCTGGGATAAAGCCCCATGTTATTCATCCTCACATTTTGGACACCAAAGAACCTTCAAGTCTACACAACTGTACAAAACTACTTGTTAGAATTGGGAGCTGAAGGAGCTTTGTCCCCTTTGCTATCAACATCTCTGCAAGCATAGCCAGAACCAGACCAAGGTAATATCATTGTCACTCAGTCAGCCCTTCCTATAATTACTTTTTGCTAATGCAATTTTTCTCAGTGTCAAATTTGTCTCTACCTTGTTTCTCTGTGCTTTCCCTGAGCCTCCTTGTCTCTTCACATTACTGTTTTGCTGGTCCAAACACTGCTGCTTTTAATTTGAATTTCCTTTTGTTTTAAAAGATAAAGCCTTTTGCAAGCTAGGGGGGATTTAAATGCCAGTGCTTTTTGATGATTAGTTCTTATATGGAGAGTGACTCGTGTTCATGTAATCCTATTTCTGTCTGTTTAAGGACCAGGTCATGTTCCCAGCCACCCTCAGGGCAAATGGGACACACAGTAAAGGTTTTCTGCTGAACTATAGAAGTGCACCTTAGTTTTTTGCACATAAAAGGGCTGCATTCTTCTCATATCCTGATGTAGCCCCTCAACAATCTGTACCATACCCTGGTCCTGTAAATCTTTTACTCAAAATATCTGGGAACCAAATAAGCATTGGGAGCAGCATGAAGGGGTTACCTGTGGATTGTATCTTTCCACTCAGATCACCACTCAGTTAGGAGCCACAGCTATTTTGGGTAATAGGAACAAAACCCTTCAATCAAGGAAAATTCAGATTGTTTAAAATATTTTATGTGTTAGATAACCCAATCAAAAGAAGAGCATCTAGGTAAATCAGAAACAGGTTGGCAGCAGACAAAGAAAAATAAGTCACATTCTCTTCTCTCTCTTTTATATATATAATGTAAACTAATATTTCCTACAACAAGATAAAATTAAGACCTTTAATTAATGTATTTCCACCTAGGGTTTTTTGAGGGGGGAGTTTTCAAGACGGGAGTTTCCACACACAAAAAGGAATAATTAGACTGCAAGCTGAAGGAGTTTGTAAGTGAAGCAGCACCTGCCTAGCAGACAAGGGGAGCAGCTACAAGGAGCCTTGAGGCAATACACAAGAAAAAAATAATCCAAATCAGATGTAGTTCAGGATGTTACACTCCCCTGTGTGTCCAAGTACACGAAGGAAAATACATTAGTGCCAATAGATTCAAAAGCACTTTCTTTAGACAAAGGTGGTGTAGTGAGTAAAATGGGTAAATTTATCTACTTGACAATGCAGGCCCATCCTGGATGACTGTCTTGTCCTGGACAGAATAATTTACTTACGTCATTATCACCTAAAATTGCTGAAGGCTGAGCAGCTCCTGGGACCACAGGACACACTGTCACACTGTGCCCATTCCGTGGTGTGCACTGGCCACAGAATCCCCAGAAAAGCACTACGTCTTCTCCCCAGCACTGCCAATATATTTAGCACCAGGTCTCACCGTCACGACTTGGCTGTCCAGCAAATTCACACTATGTAAGCAATTTGAAGAGTGGCTTAACAAAGAACATTTTTACCACCTCTTGCAAGTTTTTGGAGGTGTTATAGTAAAAGGAGCACTATGAAAGAGGAGTGAAGAAGCAGGACCAGAGCAGAGCTGCAGAAAGAATCTTCCTGGACACTGTTCATCAGGGGTTACAGGTTCTTATGTACCTCATTAAATTGCTGTGGCATTGTTCTCAAGGACACTTACTGACAGCTGTAAAATAGCTCCACATTTTCTCACATATCCATAAAATGATGTAGATTCTAAGGAAAATAAGGATGCAATATTACATTAGCAGAAATAAATAGCACAATTATGCCTAAAAGAATTTGAAGGAAACTATCCAGCCCTGTGGATTTTTGTGCAAAGGTATATTCTCCTCATCTGCTGTGAGTACACAGTGGGTGAATACTTTGCTTTGCTACCACAGCTTCTACCCCAGTACCACACAGAAGAAAACAACTGAAGATTTAAATTCTTTCATATTAAATTATTGCAACATTCATTAGAATTGAAGATTGCTGCAGTATTTCATTCTCTTCTCAATTAGTTGCAGGCTCGGCAAGAGACAACTAAAGTTAAGAGCTGAAAATCTCTGGCTGAGAATGTGGAACTTGTGTTTCTTGATTGTGTGTGACTTTCTCTTCCTCCAATTTACCTCATTAAATACACATTCAACATAGGTAATTTTGAATTCAAGCTGGTTTTTAAATGTAGAAAACCTGGGTTTCTAGAGGAAACTCAACATGGATCTGAAACATCTATATAAATCACACACGAAAAACCCAGCAGTCTCCATATCACACACTCAGTATAGGATATTACTGAATAGAAAGCTTGGTCTCTTGGGTCAAAAGGATTCCCCCCACCCCAGCTCAACCTCCCTTCTGCCCTCTTTTAAGTCTTTCCAGATAGAGCTCCCAGCCATGGCTCATGGCTTTACAGCAGATTCCTGTATCTTTTCTTGGTCTCCTTGGCCTTGAATATCCTGCTGGAGCAGAACCTATATGTAGACACATTACTCCTGAAGGAGCAATTAAATGAATGTATTATAATAAACAAATATTGCTTTTCTTCTGAGATCTTAGCTTACTGGCAGGTGTTATGAAGCAGGCAACTCTGCTTCCCCAAAATCAAAATCAAATCTTGTTTCTCCAGCCTTTCTGCTGGAGAGAAATTTGGGCATAGAGATTACAGAAACTAAGCCCTTTTATACAAACATTTCAAACATAAGCTGTTTCTTGCCAATACACAACCATGGTTAGGTCATGGGGAAAGAATTTTTTTCTTGCTGTCCAGGAAATTAATATTCATTTCTTTCTCCTCTTTTTCACCTACCTCATATGCCCTCCAGGGCCCCAACCTACTACTTCATCCCTAAAGGAATTCCTCCCCATACACTAAGGACTAGAGATCATGGATTCACAGTTACACTAGTCAAAAGTAATTTTTGAGGAGGCTTTTATTTATTCCTCTTCATTTAATGCAGTTACATTTAGCCTACTAGACAAATTTAGGAGATAAACCCCAAAAGCATATATTATAGAGTAGGAGTATTTGGAGAAGGCTGCTCTTTCCATAAAGCCACAAAAATCAGCAGAAAGAATTAACAACCTTGCAGACAGCTGACAGGTGATTCAAAATGTGAACCACACAATTCCAGAAGATAACAGTTAATATCATATACCTGTTTGTGAGATCTGCTCCACTCAGACTTGCAAATGATTGCTGCCTCCTCTCTTTGCAATGAGCTTACCAGAAAATAGGCAATGGGAGGGGACAGAAGAGTTGGACAGACAGACAAGGCCTGCTGGCTTAAAGCAATCATTAATGAAGTGGCTTGGGTGTGGGGCTGAAATGTAATTGGTCACACCCACTGCTCTTCAATAGCTCTTTAGCAGACATCCAGAACAGCTGTTCTGAATTCAGTCTCTCTTACAAGACAGCAAATATACTCAATAAGCTGAAATACGTTTTCTGTCCACAGCAGATAACCCAAATCTAACTAGCAAAGCAAAGTTCAACACAGAAGGATGCCAGCAGAACAAGAAGAGAGTTACAGAAGCACTTGAAGTGGCTGAGAGGTTCCTAAAGTTTTTAGAGCAATTGAAGCAACTGAGCTTCATTTTTTGATCTTTGCAGGTACTTAAGAACAGCTTGCCATGTCAAAGATCACAGTTGTGAAACTGCTGTTTCTCTTTTCAGTGTCACCACAAAGAGGTAGATAAAGAATCTGGTAGCTCTAACCACGTATCTTTTTAATGTACAGTTTTCTAAATCAGATCTCATTTCGCAGCAAGTTTAGTTCCATTTTCCCTCAAAATCAACGTCCTCAATGGCAGCAGCTACTGGCAGAGGTTGGCTTGGACAGCTCCTGCTGTCTGAGACTTTGCTGCCATCACCAGCAGCAGTCTTTTTCTTGCCTTCTCAGGACCACATGGTCCTTCCCTGTCCCTCATGCTGGCTCTGGAGCTCCCCTGGTCCAAGAGAAGCCACTCCAGCTTGGGAACTTCACATGGAAGCTATCCCAGCAGAAGGAGAGGGAGGGAGGGAGACAGAGTTGGGTTTTCTCCAGAATCATTAGGAATTTAGGCAAAGTCTTCAATGCAAATAGGCTTTGCATGTAATAGAACATTAGAGAAAATATGCTGCCAGTGTATTAGCAGAGAACATGCCACCTATTACTTTGCTAAAGGAAACAGAACATACACAGCACCTAGATGAAGATGGTCCTGGATGAGTTTGGTTTGAGCAAATGAGCACAGTTTTAATCCAAGTGCTCATTAAACCATTTTTTTGTGAGTGTTCATGGTCCAACTCTGCTCTAAGCCCATCCTTCTATACTATGTGGGGTCTGCAGTCATCTCTCTCTGGCTGTTTATTTCTGGTTTAGGTGTATTCTCTGGCAGAATACACCTAAACCACTTGTTCTCTGATCGGGGAAATAATCACTTGGAAGTTCATTTTATTTTTTCAGAAATGCTTTTTACAAAAAGCTCCAAGCAATTTTTGTTCTTCTCTCAAGTTCATACTAGAAGCACTCCTCTTTTCAGCTGACTCTTCCTTGGTTATTTTGATCACACAACCACTCACAAGGAGATCAACAGTTCCAGGCTTTACTGGCATTCAGACTGGTCTCTGAAGGAGCTTCCCATGTTCCAATTATTGTTAAACAGAGGGGCTCACCCTTGTTCCCACTTTCTGCTAGAATGGAAAGCAACTGGCACACCCATCAGCTTAAAGAGATTTTTAACAAGAAGAATGTAGAAAGCAAGAAGCAACAATGGCTAGTTTTCAAAGGGCAGCTTCCATCTGAGAGTCTAATAATGCAGAGTGCACTTGAAAGGATTGGGGTCTGGACACATAAAATCAACACCTAAAAATGAGAGAAACCTGACATTTTAACCTTAATCTCTTTCTGACACTTTCCTCATGAACAAGATGAAGAGCAAAGCTCGGAGGGATCCTCACATGAAACAAGGAGGCAGGAAGAAAGTTGGGAAAGGATATTCACAGAATCCACAGGATTGTGAATACTGAGCACAGCAGAAGCTGCAGTCACTTACTTCTGCTGCACCGGTCACAAATGTAATAAAAAAGGTGTCAAAAACTAGAAATGGTGGGTGCAGTTGAATGTAAACAGCATTCCTACTTATCTCTCAAAGCTATTTTATCTTGAATAGCCAAAAAAATAATGAACATTAGAGACTTCTCACTAATTAATTTCCCATTTTGTGAAGAGCTGTAGTAATAGTGATAGTAGGAATTAGGAAGGAATGGAATAGGCCTCTCAAGCCCATGGCTGAAAAATTTTTACATATAAAATAATTATTAAATTATTCTATACAGATGAAATCTTTGTAACATGCAAACTAAAACCATCTGGCTAATACACCTCTTTTGAGAGATTTAGAGGAGAAAAACCCCCAGAAATGTGCATGTACAAAGACACAGTCACAAGAAAGAAGATAAAATACATGCAGTCTAGGGCTACTGGGGAAATTGCCAAGCAGACAACACCAGAGCCTGATGCCTGAATGTATCAGAAATGGATTAGGTGAGAAATATGAGGATGAAAGGCACAGATTTTCTTTTGGGTGATTCTGTGCATGAACTAAAATCCAAACCTCTCTGTTTTCCCAGCTCACTGTTAGGTGTGATGGGGCCCCACTCCACTGGGGATGGCTGAACACCTGCCAGACCATGGGAAGCAGTGAATTAATTCCTTGTTTAGCTTTGTGGGTGTCTCTTGTGTGGCTGTCTCTTGCTTTCCCTATCGAACTGTCTTTATCTGAGCCCACAGGTGTTCTCACTATTACTTTTCTGATTCCCTTCCCATCCCACCAGCTGGGGGGAAGAAAGAGTGCGCGAGGGGGGATGTCCTGGCTGAAGTTAAACCTCAGCTCTGCTGAAACTTCAGCAGGTGCAGGAGCTGGGAGATCTGTCTTTGTCACAGCTGGCTTGCTGTTGTTGCTGTGTCACAACATAAATCCAAATAGGACCCACTCCAGGGCTAAGGGGCCTCAGGGACACTCTTGCAAGCCAAGGTGGCAGATTTTCCCTACAAACTTTGAAAGGTACCAGCCTGTCTTTGGCAGACACCCCTCAAGACTGATGACTATTGCATGAGTACCAGAGAGAAATGATGAACACTCCTGGTTAATCCACTCTCCTTCAAATCCTAAACTCTCTTTTTTTTTTGAGTGTGCTCAGCACTGAAAGAAGAGCCTGTAATTCTTAAGCAGAAGATTTCTATACAATTTATTTGCTCAAATTATTCCTGACAGTGTCTTCTGCACTCTTGGAAGAAGGGGAAAGAGCCGGCACAATGCAGGATCCTTTTGTGTAATTTGCATAGTTAGTTTCTAGTTGATATTTAAACTATCTCTTGCTCATGCACTGTATATTCTGCATCACTGACCAGCAAATTGCATTCAGCATCTAATTTGTTAAATGGTTTCCACTGTCAGGAGAATGTTCCCACTGTAATAGTGATATTTTAACCTGTCAAAGAAATGATTAGACTAAAACATCCTAGTAAATAACATGAACTACCCAATAACATCAAAAATTGAAGATGTACAAAGGCTATCCAATTACGTGGGAAACTTCTAAATTTTCAGGTAACAGAACTCATTTTCTGCATGAATGAGTAATCAAGGAAATATAATTTTCTTTTATATTGATCATGGTATAAGGCATAGCCCAAGGACAGGAGCATAAAATGGTCTATTACATTTTCTTTATTAGTGTTGGAAAAATCATTTTCAAAACTATTCCAGTGATTCTTTTCTGGGAATGTAACCTCCTTTCTATATATTTTTATGACCTGCCTCTAAATTCTTAGCTGCATGAAGCTGTTACTGGTGGAAGGGCATGGTCTCTCTGAGAAGTTGTGTCCTTGCTGAAGTCAGTGGAGTTCTTACCATTAAACTCACCAGGGCCAGGATCACTACTTCCACATGAGATTAAAATGAAGGAAAACCAGCATTCAAAATCCAGAACCATCCCAAGACTCCACTGACTAAACTTTTTGTGCATTCTGTGCCAAAATTAACCAAAGAGCAAAGACAAACAGCACACTCAGGTCCCCAGAACCTAAACCACCTGCAGCCAGTCACTTGAGCTCACCAAGACACCTGAGGTTTAGACTGGAAGGCTGCTTGCAGACAGATTCTGTGCTCCAGGGAAACTAAACCCACCCCAGGTGTGCCAGAGGGCTGCCCAGAGCAGCCCCAGCAGTGCCAACCATCCTTTCCCTTGACTGCACCCACTCACCAAGATCCCCTTGTGCCACAGGGTGAGGACATCCAGAGCCCTCTTATGCCAAGCTCCACTCTCATCAGGAAAACACCCTTGGTTAAACACATTTTCCAGAACTGGGATGAACTGCTAACATATATAACCTGAGGTAGATCAACTTAAAGGTGGTCCAAAGGTAGTAAAAGTGATTTTCCCTACAAGTCACAGTACATGGCTCTGTGGAAATAGACTGTTTTACCACAACATAGCATGCAGGAGGGCTGAACTTGCCTACTACTTCTTCAGTTATACTTTTGGGAAGAAAAAGTACATATGTTAGACCCACATGTAATAGACTTCATTATCTCCTGACTATACCTTGCACTCATTTTGATTTTTATTGTCTTCCAATTTCCCATACTGTGAAAAGTAAATTAAACAATTTATACAACCATTAATGGGAAAACTACACTGTAAATATTTTCCATGTAATGGAAGTGAGAGGTTAATCTATATACAAGTTTGTTTAAGTGACTTTCTGAACTGTAAGCCTTTCCTTGCTGCTTTATAGGTGATCCTAAAATATTCCACATAGTTTGTAATCCCCAGGTTTCTCTCTTGAGAAGCAACTTTGCATCTCTTACACCTGCACCTAAAGATGCCACCATCTTAACAAAAAGGCTGCTGGAAACAAAATTAAACATACCTATGTACACACACATCTACATGTATTTTTTACTTGCTTCTAGATATATTTAAACATATAGTTCTGCAGAACAAAACTAAAGAATTCCACCTGGGAGATTTTACATATGAGAGCTACTCTGTGTACTGCAAATAAGAGCAGAGCCATGCATAGAATATGGTCTCCTATTTTGATCTCTTGAAACTAGTGCCCAAATTATCACAACTCTGATTTTATTAAATGCATTTCCTAGTTGTTCTGATGCTAAAGAACCCAACAGTGACAAGCTGTAATTAATTCTCCAAGTAACTGCAACTCTGTATTCCTCTATGCATCTAATGTTTGCATCTGGTACCAGCAAGGCATTGCTATTAAAGCACATTTTCTTCCTAACATGTTCTGTGATGCCAGCATGCTGTAGTGAACCACTGAACATGATTACTTTCCCAGCAATAATAATAGCAGTGGTATGAAAGCAGTGAGACTGTTACTGAAATAATTTTTAATAAAAAGATCAGAATTGTTTTTAATTAAAACTCTAAAATTGTTCTTTGCTCATTTTTTTTAAACTCTCAGTAAACCAACTCCTGGTTGCTTTTTAAAGGAACAATACACTTCTTGTGACTCCTCTCTTACAAACAGTTCTTTTGTTCAGTTCCTGCAATGTATTCTATCTCTTTTTGTGACAAAACTCATTCTTTCAGCTTGCTGAAGCAGTCTCTTAAAAACTCCTTAAGTTACCATCACACAAACAGAGAGCTAGCTTGCATTAACTAGAGCACCAAAAACCTGTTTAATAAGGTTTTAAAGAGTGTCTTAAGAGACCTTAATGATTCACTGTGATAGCAATACAGAGGAAAAAAAGTACCTGGCTCTTTTTTTTTTCCTCATCTTGCTATTTCTTCAAGTGCTCTTTTGGCCAAGTGCAGCTCATCAGTGACTGCTTCCAACATACACTGTCTTCATCTTCTTCTATTTCATAGCCTGTGGAGCTTTGATCTGTTTTCAGACTGACCACCTTTCCAGAGACTTCTTTTTCTCTAGCCCTCTAAAATCCTTCCAAAACACCTAGGTTCTGCTGTGGTTCTTTTTCTGCAAAATACATTTACTAAATAAAGGAAATAAATCAGAAATTGCATTCAAACATTTTAATTGTGAACAAGGAGCTAAGTTCCCCAAGCTAGTGGTTTTATCAGACAGATCTGTGGTGTGATTAATCCAGTAAGATGTTTATTGTGGAAAGAATGGGATGGGGCAAATCTGCAAATTATTACCTAAATTTTGTGAAATATGTAGGTGCTGGAAGAAATAGCTCTACCTACTGATTTGCTTGAAGCATCTGTGGTCAAATGGAAACATCTTGTTCCAGCTAATACAGATTTGGGTTAAAATATTAAAACTGCATCAGCTGCTAACTTTTGTGCACTGGTCTAACTTGGATAACATTGTGCTCAGCCATCTGACTTGAAAAGAACTGTAAAAAATTGCCTTGATGCCACTGCACTAGCAATCTGCAGCAATATGCTCTACCTGCTCAGTAAAATAGGATTGCTGTACTTACTGTTCAGATTGTAAATTGAGGCTGTTGACACTATCCTTTCACTGAGCTGTTCCTGAAGTTTCTCAGCACCATGGAGAGTTTTGAGGTTCTGAGAAACTTTCAGTATTGAAACAAACTTGTTTGCCTCTCTCAGGCTGATTAAATTTCCTCTAGTATTTGTTTATCTGCTGTTCTGCACATTTATTTCCTTTCCCCCAAAGGAAACCTTACCCATATTACAAGAATTAATTTCATAGAGCATGTCCCCTGAAAAGCTTGAATTCCTCCTGTTTACATGCCCTAAAACAAAGACTGATGACCAGACTTGAATGCAAGGGAAGGGTGGCACAGCTACTTCTCAACACCTATATTATAATTCCAAAGTGCTTTCCTGAATGCATGAATTGACTGTTTCAGCAACAGTTAATGACTTACATGATGTTTGGGAAGCAAACATCAGTGGAATTGTTTCTGAGCACTGAAAATGTCCCAGTGCTTCATCAATCTCTGGGTGAGAAAAGCAGTCTGTTGCTCTTGTAAAACAGTAGGAAGTCCCAAGTCCCCCATGATAAGGAAAATATAGCCAGAGACCTGTGTGAGATCCACGTGTGCTGTGCTCCCTCCCTACCCTGAGATGAGACTGTCAAAGATGGGTGTTTTTTCTAATTCTATGCACCAGATTTTTCATCTGAAGTTTGCTTCAAGAAAACTTGCATTAATATATGGAACATATTGTTGCCTTTACTAGTACTTTGTGGCCCAATATTGTATCTGAAGTACTTGCAGATTAAATTTACAGATTTCTGTACCCTGTAGGAAGAGTTTGCTATAGGAATAAATCACACAAGACTTCATTTTCTTCATGGTGGAAAAAGCCCATTTTTTATTCATACAACTAATTTTTATACAGTTTTACAGACCTCATGTGTGACTCCAATTGGTTAGCAGTTTTCTTGCCAATTACTTTATTGGTTAGTAAAAGGTATTTTACTTGTCCATCAAATCTCTCTACTCTTAAATTCTTTACATATTTTCTTCACTGGTTCTCATGGGATAGATTCATGTTTATGCAGGTGTTAGTTGTTTTTCACCTAGGAATAGATTGTTAGGAGCTGATCACAACAGGATTACTTTCAAATGGAAACTTGCAAAGTGCCAGCCTGACAAGGCCAGCCACTGATATAAGAGAGCAGGCTTGATTTTATGAAGCCTTTCTTTTATAATTTTTCTACCTCACTGCAATAGTTTATAGTGGAAAAGGGAATGCACATTTGTATTTTTACAGATGTGAGTATTCATCTCACAAGATTATGTTTCTGTTCATTCAGTTATTGCATGGCATCCCATGGAATCACAGCAACAGAGACAAGATTGCAGCCTCCTGACACCAGTAATTCATCATCCTAAGACAGGAGGAATCAATCACACTGAATTTTGCATGTGAAGTTGAAAATTTACACTGACTATCCCTGTAAGTTAGATGTGCAATTAGTAGTGGCAGGCACAGTCTGGTCTTGTTCCACTTTTTCCAAGAACACCAGAAGAACCCAGAGCACTGATGAACTCAACTTCCTTATCTCCAGCATCCACCATGCTTCTACTTTGTGCTGTGCAGAGGTCATAACAGTAAACAGAACAATTTTTTCCATTGTTGTAGCCAGGGTTGCTAAGAAATCAGCTATCTTTTGAAATCTGTTTAGAATCTACCTTGTTTTTTTTTAGAATCTATTGTTTAGAAATCTGTTTAGACTCCCCTTGCCTTTAAGGCACATTATCTCAGATCCCATGTACAAAGACACAGATGGTATCTTCTATATCTATAAGAAATGTCATCACAGCTCGAATTCCAAAGGGGCACACAAGAAACAGAAATACCTCAATTCTATTTGATTATTCAGTTAAATTAAGAGCTGTACCTAGGCATAAATAATATAATTGGATGTTTCTTTATACTCTGTACAGCAGCAAAGCAATCAGAGAAGATGGATCCTGCCAGAAGAATTCTGAAGTCAACACAAGTACCACGTGTATTTATTTCTTGTCTTCTCACAGACCATGTGTAACATCCTAGATGAAATGGATATATGTGATTGGAGGAAGCATTGGAAAAATTAATAGGCAAGAGAAATTAGAAGAGTCATGAATAATAATTGAAAGAAGCACTAAGGGAAAGAACATAATGAAAGGAAAGAGTAACTTCCCAAGTTATTTGCTCACTGGGCTCTTCTGCCTTGTTAAAATCTGTCACTTCTCCCTGGAAGTGTTGAGTGTATTTAAACCCCTAGGAAATCTGAGAGCTGCCAGAGCCTTAAGAGCTGGTCCCTTCCTGCTTTATCCCCAGTGTCACTGCCTCATCAAGGCTAAATAAAGTTTAAATTAGTCAGCAGGGTGTCAGGGCTGCTACTGCCAGAATTAGACAGTGCCTTTAACATTGCCCACTATTCTTTCTTTTCAATCTTGTTCTCTCATTTTAGTCTTGTTCTTGTATGCAGATTTTCTTATTCAAGCTTTCTTTTTCCAATGTTTCAAATTTTTGAAGTGCATCTGCCTTTACCAGTTGTTCTCAGAGCCCTGTGGTAGGGATGTCACTGCTATCATAGGTATCAGGCTAGTGATGGATTTTTTTTTTTTTTAGAAAAACTTAATAATGTAGGTCCAACTCCACTGCTTAAAGCAGTTAAATTAGGTTCCTCAGCACAGTCAAATTGTGAGTTATCTCCAAAGAGGTTCCAGAACCCCTCTGGGATACTTGTAACTGGTTTGGTTGGGTCTCATGATAAATTTTTCTCTTTATATCTGATTGGAGTTTGTCTTGGTGCAATTTTTTTCTGTTGTTTCTTATCCTTTCCTTGTTCACATAAATGGAGAGTCTGGCTGTGTTTTCTAGTGGGTGTTCACAGATGCATTTGAATTGAAAAGATCATTCCTTTCTCCAGGCTGAACAAATTCCTGCCCAGCTGGTTTTCCTCATGCACCAAGACCAGGTTGGATGGGGCTCTGGTCTAGTGGAAGGTGTCCCTGCCCATCATTGGAATTAGATGATCTTTAAGGTCCCTTCCAACCCAACTCATTCCAGAATTCTGTGATCATTTGCTCCATCATCTTTTCTTCATCTTTTTCAATCATCTTTTTTTATCACCTTGGTGACCATTTGCTGGGATCAGTGTAGGGTGACCACAGGGCTGCAGCAATTTTTCAGTTCTCTCTGGTACTGGATGCTGCTTCCTTCATGTCTTCCCTCTTTCAGGCTGCTCACCTCTAGGAGCATTTACAGACCACGTTCCTTTGAAACAAATCCATGCAGAAAATGCTAGCCTGGAAGCTTTTTGCCACCACAGGTAATATTTCAACGGGGTAGTGCAGAGGATGCTCTGCAGAAGGGTCAGTCCATGTGTGCCTGCACTCAGCTTTTGCTCACAAAACTGGGCAGCTCAGTGACTGAGGCATTGTGACACTTGCCAGCTAACTAATAATTCCTCACCTGAGACTGTATTTCATGAGGCACTTTGGTGGCCATTTACTTCCTCAGGCTCATTAGCAGCAAAGTAAAAATGCTGCCCTGCAAAAACACTGAATAAAAGAACTGTGCTTTGCCTTTATTAATCTGCATTTACAAGGGCTAGAGAATATCCAAAGTACTCTTGTGTTGCTCCAGAAGTCAAGGAGTTCAGGAATAGTGGACTGCTGTAGCAGAAGGAAAATCAATTATGCATTATTTCATTTATTTCTGCCTCAAAACAGTCATCACTTTAACAAATTGATTGCCCATATTATACATCCAAAATAGCTTTATCAAGTTGCAGGGGTATGTAACTGTGACAGCCTGGTACTTCACACAGCCCTCAGCAGCAAGAAGCTCCAACCTCTCTGATGCCACAGCCAGCTGGTTTCCAGTAGTTGTGTATGAGCCTGTCATGTGCAGTACAGACAAACCCCAAGGAAAATAAAACCTTTCACAATGTTTCCAACTGGCTGTCCAATATTTAACACTATAGGCAGTATCTTCCTGCTTACCAGCAGCTTACACTGTGCATTCTGAAGATAATTATTTTTAATTAAGGGAGAGCAGACATTATCTTAATTCGTGTAAGAGTGCATTTTATTCTCAAATTTCACAGCAAAGTGGCCATGAGTTGTTTTTAATATGGAACTTTTGAGAACAACAGCAAATGAAATTTATTAAATGGCAAAAATATTTTAAATGTCTTTTCTCTAGCATGGTTTCATCAAAATTATATTACACAATTACTCATCTGTTTGTTTTATAAGACCGTGTGGAAGAGGAGACAAAGAACTCCAAATAATCATTGAGAAAAATGTTATTTAAGTACTTTCAGGAAAAATATAATTAGTTAAGGGAACTTTCCACACTCTGATAGAACTAAAATAAAATCAGTGACATTTCACCAACTGTGAACATTATTATTCTAGACTCACAAAATATTTTTTAAAGAGACATTCTTAATTTAAGGCAAAGTGATTCCATTACATGCTAATATCTATCCCATCCCCAAGTAAGGAATATGTAATTTGAGAGCAAACAGTATCTGAGCTGACTTAATGATTTTATTCTATAAAGTATTTTTAATCCGAAAACTACAAGGAAAAGGAATAAAGTATTTTTTTGAGGACACTATAGGAAAGCAACAGAATGGGGTAAAGACTGATGGTGGGAAGGGAAAGAAAGGAAATTTCCTGACTTCTAGGAAGAAACAATAAGAATGGTTTTCTACAAAAAGAACAAATTTATTGTAATATTTTTATCAAGGGTTTTCAGGAAAAATTAATCTATCTTACCTTTTCTTCATAATCTGTGAAATTTCACAATAGATGAATTGTTACTCAGGGTCATTCCAAAAACTATTAGGGCAGACATTTGGAGACTAAGCATTTATCAATAGAATCATATATCATGCAGGATATATTGCTTTCAGATTTATCAGAAAGGCTGAAGTGCAGCAGGGATGTCTGCCACATCTGTGTAAAGTCATTACGTTCAATCTGAATTTCATATGTGGAGAAAAAGCAAATAACAGAACTGCTGTAGCAGGTATAAAGGAAAACTGAAAAGCAAGAAAATTTCACTGAAGTAAACATCTCATATTCTGCTCAAATCCTGCCTTTAGCTTTTCTCAAAAGCACAGGGCTATGAAACAGTTTCAATCTGCCCACTGCTCATATTTAAACAGCTGGAAGTTTGTTCTTCCAAAGTTCAGGGTCCTGACTCTGCTCCTCAGGATCACGAGCTCCCCAGGGCACAGTCACTGCACCCAGGCTGCTCCACTCCTGATGAGCCCATTTGTGCCTGTGAGCACCAGCTCCAGTAGCGCTCCTCCTCTGGGCCAAGAAGAGGTCCCTGACCTCTCCAGGAGTCTCCCGGATTGCTCACAGCCAGCTGTGCTCCCTCCCTGCAGGCAGCCCCGAGGACTGAAACCTTCAGTGGGATGAGAGCTTGGGAGGAGATGCTGCTGGAGCTGAAACAAAGAACCTGCAGGGCCCGCAGGCCAGACCCCGGAGCAGACCCGAGCACAAAGTGCCCTCTGTTGGTCTGGCCTTTCATTTGTGCCCACAAGCTCTCAGCCTGCTCCTGGCTGTTCCTCAGAGGAACAGAAGCTGTTCCTCTTCACAATCAATCCGTTCCTTAGCACAGAGCACAACACACACACCTCCTGCCCAGCCTAGCTCTGTAAAAACACCAATTTACAGGTATTTCCCTGTTGCTTCCCAAAATGTTGGTGTTTCCTGCCTCCCCTCTGACACTTGGGAGTGCATCCCCCTTTCCTGTCAAATCTAATTTAAAGGTCTGCTTCCAAGTCCAGCCAGAAGGCTGTAGCCAGATGGGTGTTGGTCTCCTCTCCTAGGTAACAAGTATAGGACAAGGAAACAGCCTCAAGTTCCACCAGGAGAGGTTTAAGCTGGATACAAGGAAAAATTTCTTCCCCAGAATGGTTATCAAGCACTGAAGAACAGGCTTTCCAGAGAAGTGATAGAGTCATCATCCCTAGAGGAATTTAAAAGACATGTGGCACTTGGGGACATGGTATCGTGGTGGCTCTTTTACTCTACACCAGGGAGACAACTGGCTTTTTTTTTTTTTTCATTTACAGCTTTGGGGAGTTTGCCCACTTTGTGCACAGAGCCCCTGGGACCTCACTCCTCAGGAGGGTTTGCACTTGGTGTGATGATGCCCTGGACCCACTGAACAGGGCAGGACAAAGGCTGGGGGCTCCCAGCTGGGTGATGTCACTGATGGCTGTGACATCACTGGAGACAGCCCACAATTGGAGCAGAGCCATCATCATCTTGTCAGCCAGGATATGAGGCTCTGGTGGTTGTGACATCATTCAGGATGGGGCACAATGGGACCCATCACCAGGGGTATCCACAGGCAGCCTCAGCCCCACTGCAGCTGGACTTGGGCAACTGGTAAGTTGTCATGCAGAGGAAAGGCTGAGCTGGACAGGGGACCAGGGTGATCCCCAGGGTGTTTCTAACCCAGAGAGAGAGCTGAGTGCACAAAGAGACTTTGAGGATGAGCTGAGTGCCCTCAGCTCCCTACTCCCTCCCACCTGATGATCCCCCTTTCCTCTCACCTCCTTCAGGCCATGTCCTTGATAACGACGATGTTTCTGCTTCTGCTGGCTGCCCAGCCTGTCCTGAAGGAGGATAACCGAAAAGACGTGGCCATAACCAGAAAGATGCTGGAGCGTGAGGTGCACCTGCGTGAGGAGATGATCCGCCTCATCCAGGAGATCGAGGAGACCACAGCGGAAGACACGCTCCTGTCCACGTTGCACTGGCAGTGTCTGTTTTGGACAGCTCTAGCACTCCTGGTCCTGGTCACTGTGGCCCTCTGGCCAGCCAGGCCAGAGATGCTTCCTGAGCCTCCTCAGTTATTCCGAGCCTACTGTTCTGGTGTCCCTCAAGATGTCTCCACGTTTGAAATCAAGCTGATACTTGGTAGGCAAAATGCTTCCACTGGAAGCAAGAAAGCGTCATCAAAATCCTCTAGTCTATGATCCTTTGAATCATTTGTGCACCTTCACAAGGTGAAATAGATCTCTACAGAGCCAGAAGGTGCAAGCTTCTACGTGGTGGCAGTAGTAATCTGCCAACAAACTTCCCTCTTTGCAATAATATAGCCCTATGGATTCCTCTCTTTTTACAAGTGTCATCAGAGTGCCATCTCTATCCAGCCAGTCCAGTCTCCCCATCTCTGCTCTCATAATGCACGTGTGAATCTAGAGATTTGCACTTTCCCAGGAATATCATTACATGAGAAACAACACTTGTTGTGAAAGCCAGGGGTGGGAACTTGGGCACACAGAAGTATCAGCACTGCAGACTATGAGCAGTGCAGAGCTAGGACTCCAGTGCAGCCTTTTTGCTGGCTTTTGGAACACATTGCTCTGCAGGCATGGCACTGTCATTTCCATCAAAGCCAGAATGATTCCACGGGGATCTGTGTGGAGACCTGTGGAGCTGCAGCTCCTGTTTACAGTGATGCTCTTGGGCAGCAGGAAATGAACTGGAGAAGGTGACGGCAAGGACGGAGCCATGCCAGACACCAGGCTCCTATCACATTGGCTCAGGTCAGGATGTGCCCTGAGGTTTCCACTCATCACCTCTTGGTGGTGCCTTGAGGGAACTGCCCCCAGCTCCTCTTGCAGCCCTCAGAAGGTGCTGTCAGAATCAAGAGTGTGAGGGTTTGCTCTTCTCTTACCTCTTCTTTCTCCTCAGGCCCTCAGGAGAAGCAGGATGAGACTTCAAGACAATGAAAAGAAAGGGTTTGGACTGCTATGCAAATAAAGAGCTACCTATTGGGAACCTGAAGAAAGGGTTTTCATTAAGAAATTTTTATGAAGAAATTTTCACTAAGGGGGAGTGCAACTGTAATGAGAAAGTATCTTAAAAGACAACTCAACTAGTGCAGGGTATAACAAATGTCTGCAACAGCAAACACTAAGACCTCGGAAAAAATCCCAGGCTGTGTTACTGCATCCCTTTAACACCTTTAACCTTGCAGCTGGAAAAGGATCAGATTCCTTTTTCACTCAAGAATACACATCTCAATTGAGATTTTTTTGGCTTTGCGACAGAATGTGCACTGTGCGTACAGGGCTGTTTGTGACAGCATCAAACTCAAATGTTGGTAACGGCCTTTCCAGAGAGAACAGACCCATTTCCCTGCTCAGATTTAATGTGGAGTCTTGTCCAGCATCTCCAGCTCCATAGCCCTGACACAGATGTGGGAGCAGCCCATGAAGGGGTGCTGTGACCCAGGGGGGGATGCTGCAGCCCATGAAGGGATGCTGTGGACCACAAAGGGATGCTGCAGCCCATGAAGGGATGCTGTGGACCACAAAGGGATGCTGCAGCTCATGAGGGGATGCTGCCTGCTCCTGGCAGCAAGTTGCCATGGCTACGAGGTGGAGGTGCTTTGGAGGAAAAAAGGAAAATATGAACTCTGGCAGGCCTGCCAGTTTGCACCTTGCCCTGGGAGCCACAGTGATGACTTGTGTGGACAGGACAAGGATAGGAGAAGCTCTAAGCTCTCAAAAAGCCACTGCCCACGCCAGGGCTTCCAGCTTTGCTGTCAGATGCAAATTTAGAAGAGGAAAAAAGTATTAATTCAAACCTGATTAGTTCATTTTCTCATTCCTCACATACACTCTTTAGCCTTTCAAGCTCAATTAAAAAGGGGCAGAAAGATTATGCTGGCAAGGGAGCTCACAGCATTCTCCTCACAGCAAACACCAGATTTTGTGCTACAAACAGGGGAAAACAGCCTGTGTATCATAAGACTGCAAAGTGTCTGCTCCTTCCTTATGCTGGGTGTCCAAACCTTGTGCTGCTGATCTTCAGTGAGACATATTCAAGATTTTTATACTTTATTGGGGTTTTTTTGTTTGGTTGGGGTTTTTTTTTTGGCGTTTTTTTTTGTTTTGTTTTGTTTTGTTTTGTTTTGTTTTTGTGGTTATTTTTGTTTGTTTGGGGGTTTTTTGTTTGTTTGTTTTGGTGTGGTTTTGGTTTTGTTGTTGTTGTTTGTTTGTTCATTTGTTGTTGTTGATTTTTTTTTTTTTTTTAATATTGCATTTTAGAATCTTTGAATGCTGAGAAAACTGCTCCAGGGGAGTGGGATACTACAAAAAAATTTCTTCACTTGAAAGAGTGGTTAAGCCCTGAAATAGTCTCTCCAGGGAAATGGCTGAGTCACCATCCTTGGAAGTATTCAAAAATGAGTAGATATGGCACTTCACAAAATGGTTTAATGGGCATAATGGTATTTGGCTTAAGGCTGGCCTTGAGGATCTTTGAGGTCTTTTCCAACCTTAAGGATTCTCTGATTTTATGACTAGCTTGAGCTTACATTAGTTGACAGCTCAGCTAGCAATCTCCTGGCTTGTTTGCTTCTGAAAATCCTTTGGCCGTGCCTTCACTGCAGGACTAGCTACTCCTGCTCCCCAGAAGTCCTTCCAAGGGCAGGATCTGGGAATGGCCAGCTTTCCCCAAAACTATGATAAAGGATGATGGAGAAAATCGGATTTTTTAGAAAAAGGTCTAAGGTTCTGCATGCCCTGTTTTTCAAACTCATGTAACTGCAGCACATCAAATCCTATTGTAAATTATTTATACTGTAAAAGTGCAGGAAAGTTATGTACCCAGAGTTCAAATGGAATATTAAAAGTCTGTGTTTGAGGAGTTACTACAAATCCTAAGGTAATTTAAATTGGACAGATCCATCTTGCAAATTTCTGGAATGTTGCCACAGAACCACTGTATATTTTTTCTTGTTGTTTTCTTTTCTTTTTTTTTTCTTAATTTGTCAATATTCTGTTGCATACAAATGTAGTCAACCAAGGTAAGATCAGAATTTTAAGTTAGAGGTTTCTTTTTCTTTTCTTCTCTATGTGGAATTCTGTGGAATTAAACCTTGGGAAATATTTCACCTCTCTCTGTAAAAATATTACTGTTCCATTCAGTACTTTGCATGGTCAGTACAGCCTCATGTCTGCCAACAGGACCAAACTACATCAAAGCATTGCTTTTCAGGCAGTGAAGGTGGTAAGGATCAACTAACACCAGCTACCAGCTTCACTCAGAAAAACAGCAATTATTTTATCCTGCCTATTAAATACTGCATGTTACTTGTGTTTTCTAAGAGAAAGATTGTGACTTTGTGCGTTTTTGCTCAATCTTTTTATGACTCCTAAATACACCGGTATTCCCACAATGCAATTTTCATAAAGGTACTCTGTTTTCTTGCAAGTTGTGCATCTCCAAAGGGGATAAAAACCCTTTTATATTTCACAATATTTTGATATTTTTGTTTGTTTCATTTTGTTTTGTTTGTTTTATTTCAGAAAACCAGAACAGTTTGCCCCTGCCTGTGGCAAGGCTGATACCTGTTCTTTTGCTCCTTCCTGAAGGGTTGGTTTCAGGGCCTGCATCATCCAGTATCCCAATAACTTTTTAATCAGGAAGTATTTGGGCCATAAAACTCAACAACACTAGAAAGTGACCTACTTTTAATCTTGAGAAAAGCAAGTATTTTGCCCTAGATAAGTACTTCCTTGAACATCAACTGATAGAAGTCCGAGGTATCGTACATTAATGCTGTTTTTCTCACAAGGAAAAAAAGGCATCATGCTTTCCTTTTATTGCTGAAGAACATGGTTCTTCACGATGAGGTAGCAAACTGATAGAAATCAGGAGATCAGTAAGAAGAATTTGCTACCTTTTCATTGTATCACTTGTTCAATGAAGCCAGCTGCTCCTGCTTGTTCACTTCATTTCTCAAGATAAAGTCACTTTAGCTTCTCTACTAACTTTAAATTTAATTTCCTGAATAGTCAATGCCTTTTAAAGAGTGCAGTCCTGGTCTTCCCCAGCCAACGTTCCTTCAAGGTATTGTGAATCACAGAGCTAGAAAAGGCAGATGTGCAGGGGAAGTGACACATTTTGCTGTCCTACTTATGGCTCAAGTCAGGGAATGAAAGTAATGAACAGGATATAATGCAATATGGGAACACCATTGTCACTTAACAGCAAGCTCCTTTCATTATTTACAAAAAGCTTTAATGTACTTGTGGATATAAAAAGTGAGTGGCAAGCCAACAAAGGAGTTATTTTGTACCTCTCAGATGCCATTGATTACTCTGACCTAGAGCAGCTGGTGAGAATGTATTTTCTAGGAACATTTTACCAGAATGAAAATTACTGTACAGGAACATGTCAGCTGCAGTGAGGAATCCATGCACATAATGCTTCAAAAGGTTTTCCTAGAACCTTTTATTTCAGCACAAAAAAATGTGCATCATGGATGCCCCACAAGCATTGTCATTTTTTTCAGCTAGAGTTCACCTCAGGCAGGAAGTGAGACATATTGCCTCAAATTTACAGAGGAGATACTACTGGCTTCTTGGAGGAGCTGCTGACTCTCATCACACCTACTGAGGTCTTGGTCCCAGACACAGCATGACTGCAGAGGCACTGCATGTACAGGAAGATTTGGAATGCTAACCCACAGCTAAATCCACTTGTGCACTCTTAGGAAGCACTTGTCTCAGCTGGCACTAATAGCTGAGAGATGATGAGGAGCATGTTTGCACATTTCCATTCAGCTGTTACTGCCCACGGGTGTGTTTACTGAGCATCACTGCAAAGCTGGAGCATGAGGCTCTAAACTCACCTGTGACTTTACCCAAACATCACTCACAGTTGGATATCACAACTCACCTCAATAGCCAAGCCTCCAGACTTCAAAACCCCACAGGAGGGAGCATGTGCTCAGTCCTTGTCACCCTGAAGGATCATTATTTCAGCTGAAAGTCAATTGCATCCAGCGACAGAAATAAGCTCCACATCTGCTGGAGTTTCTGAGCTGGGCACAAAAGTTCCCTCATTATCTACTAAATGAGAGGTGGATCTGACCAGAGACAACAGCAAAAGCATGCCCTCTCTGGAAAGAGTTGTTTAATGGACAAAAGTTTCTTTCCTTTGGCAGTACAGAAGAGCACAGCCATGAAAACTACCACAGCGAGTCACTGCAATGCTTCCCCTCGTAATCTCTGCAAATAAAGAGGGACTTGAATACCCTCACCTTTATTAGCAGAAATCCCAGCAGATCCTCTTGTCATTAACGTCATATAAGAGGATAACCTGCCTCTGGCTTCTCAGACTCTTCTTAGGCTGTTGCTGCTCTTCTTTTCCTCCCTGTACAGGGACATCAAAAATAAAATATGAATGAGCACTCTTCAGAACAAAATTGGCTGAAAATGGTATCTAGGGATAAGCAAATATCAAGAAAGAAAAAATTGCACATCTCTTGGATATTTATTGGCTTCTCAGGGTTAAGAAAGCTGATTTAAGTAGGGAAAACTTTTCAAGGAATAATTACTTTTGTTTATAATGAGCTGCATTATAGCCTGTGTGTGAGGGCTAGGATATCTTTGCAGCCTAGATCTTCCCAAAGATAATAAATACTCTTATATATTGGATATAAGACAATATATGACAGTTCATAGTAGTTATTTTTTTAATTAAAATATTTGAAAATGCAAGTTAAGATATTGCTTTGGTTAGCGTTGAGAGTTTAACATTATTCAAATTTCATCTCTTTAGAGAAAACAGTAAATTAAAGTGTTCACATACTTTTCTCACAGTCACTTCTATTAGTCAGAAGCAATCCCTTGATATTTTGGTAGCATAACAGTTCTTAAATGCACATGACACCACTCAATATGAAATTATGAGGTATCCATATTCTGAAAATATTTGAAAGAGTATTCTTGTATACCTCCTGTGCTGCTTTCCATGGTGTAGCCTGGATCTACCCAGTATCATGCTGTCATATTGTCTCTTCAAATGTCCTGCTCTTAGAGGCTGCCAGCATTATTTCTGTTGATGCACCACTCCAGGGGCAGGGAAGGGGGCAAGAGAGGCTGTGATCAGGTAGAGAATCAAGAAGGGCAGGATTCCAGTGCCCCCAGTCCAACCTTATGGCTCAGCTTCCAGTACAACATGAAGCCCTCAGGAAGGGTTCCAGACTTCTACTGAAAGAGAGTGTCTTGGTTTGAAAAGCCAGGTGTCTGCTAAGGAAGGCAGGAGCCTCCTCTGAAATGCAAAATGTAAACCCCCTCCCTCCAAATTGTTATAATTTTGAAACAAAGGGGCTCTCAAGTAAAGATATGGGAGCAGGACAAACAGTTCTTTATTAGGGAAGAAAAGAAAAATAAAATAAACAATGCAGTAATACAAAACTGACAGAGTCAGAATACAACCTGACAGCTGTGGGTCAGGGTGTTGTAGCAGTCCCATTAAATGGTGGCTGCACTCCTCCTGCAGTGCCAGCTGTGGTTCTGCTGGAGCAGTGATCCTGCAGAAGGGTGGAGTTTTCCTCTGAAGATCCAGTGGTGGTGTAGATGGGCCTGGTCTTCCTCTGGAATCCAGTGAGAAAGGCTGCTGTGGTCTTGCAAATCTCAGATTATATCCAGGTAGGAATGCTTGGCTCCTCCCTCTGGGTGGAGCATTTCACAATGGGATGCTGTAATTTTTATCAGCCATGCAGTGACACTCACTGGCCCATTAACAGCAGATGTGCCCCTGAAGGGAGGACTGGTTGTGGAAGAGATAAAAAAAACTTCTCAATTAACAGAAGATAACTGCCCCACCTCTAACAGATAGGAATAGAATACACCCCCCATTTCCAACCTAAGACAGAGAGTCTCTAACCCACCATCATCTGCTCTGAAACAACACTGAAACCTGCCTGTAACACTGTCTGAAAAAATAAAAATGTCACTGATTATGATTATTACTCGTGACATTTAAGACACTAATCACAGGAAAAGCTTGGATGATCCACATCTTGTCACTCCAGGGTAACCATACAGCAAATCCCATCATTGTGCACATCCCTCAGCCACTCCCTGCAGCCCCATAACATCTGCACTGGGGCTGAGTGAGACCTGAGCTCTGTCCTGTCTCCTGGCAGAGACACATCATGGGGTGGGCTGGATCCAGACAGGTTCTGATGGTTCCCTTTCATTTGGAGTACCACGTGTCACCACTTGGTGCAACTGAATTGTTAATATCAATAAAAGGTCAGAAATATTTTGTTACTGCGAGGAATTGCATCAATTACAAGCTGTCAAATCTCCCCCTGCAAAAGCAGCATGCTCATAAGTTACTTGCAACCTCAAAGCTTTGGTCCTTTTTGTCTTGAGGATTTTTCCCTTTGGGAAAACAAAAAGTTGCCAATTAACTCAATCCTGTTAAATGTGGCATGGAGCAACTTATTGAAGAATGAGCTTAGGAAAAAAGATGGCACAATTAAGTACCTGTAAACAGATAGAGGGGAAAAGGGGTTTATACCTCACACAAAAACTAAACTCAGTTTACTGATTGCCAGAAGTAGTCCTAGCAAGGAAGGATCACTCCATACAGGAACCCTTCCTATCATTTTTTCTTGGACATCAGTTATTGATCAACATTAAAAACAAGATATTTTTCTTAGTAGAACTTTATTCTAAAATATGTTTTAAGTCATAGGTGTTATGACTCATAAATTACATTTCTTAATACATTTTTTGGATGAAGGAATTGTCTATATTTCTTAGGAGAGAGAGAGAGAGAGAGAGATTTCTAGAAGCAGCAGGAAGCTATCATGCTCAGTTCAGGACTGCTCAGATCTGATACTTTGCAAACATTCAGAAATTTTGTACAAATGGCCCACAGCTCTATTTTACATGGAAGACATCTGAACAACAACTTCCACAGAAGTACCACATTCCATGATGCTGAGGGTGGTCCTTTCCAGATTTTACAGTATTGCCCAACTAAGTAGGAATTCATGCCTAAGTTTTCCACTGCAAAACACTTCTGGTCCAAGAAAATATTTAGGCAAATCACAAAGAAAAATAAGACTGCTCATTGTAAAAAACTCCAAGTAAATATATGATTCAGCAACACAGAGAAAGATGTTTTGCCAGCACATATTGAAATTGATTCTAATGCAATACCGCCAAGGAAAGGATATGATAAAAGGCAAGTAAGTGTCTATCAGCAGTTTTAGAGGCACAGAAAAATACAATAATGTTGTTAAGTGTTTCTTTTCCAAGCCTTATGTTATTAGCTGCTTGAGAGGGGCAGTTTTTCCAGGCAAAATGTACTTCTCATTGATAATTTTAGTTTTAAATTGAAAATTACCTTTAATTTTTTTAAAAGAATAACAATAATATTAGCTGTCGGGAGCTCCTATAAGCGTGTTAAGGAATTTTAACACACCATGAAACCTTCCTCTTCTCTTGACAACTCTCTGCTGAGTGGTCCCAATGCCTGTATATGATATGTCCAGTTTCCTGTGCCAGTGCAACCAACAAGAACTCCAAGGATGCCATTTCTAGCTGCTGCTCCTGTTGTCATGGAAACAGGCGTCAGAAGTAGGTACTTTTAAACTAATCACAGTGTCATGTAAAAAAAAAAGGAGAAACTGTGATTGTATATGAGTGTCCCCCTTCTTCTGTTTTTTGTTTTGTTGTTTGGGTTTTTTTTAATATGATCTTTGATAGATGTTTTCCCTCCACTGATTATTGGCTACACTTTTGGTGCACTCATTGGAGTGAGAGCTATTGAGTTCCAATCCATGCTTGTGTGAGGTGCTTGGTACAGTCTCCAGGTAACAAATTACAAGTCCCTACCATATCTTTATATAATTGATGTAGTATGAATCTGCTAGAGCTACTGCAATTGTTTTGAAAGTCTAATCTATTTTAGCACATTACTGAACACAAAATCCAATCAGTCACTCCTAATTATTTCCTAGCTGCTTTTTTGATGAAGTGAGACCAGTGTCATACCATAACAGATTGGCTTTCCTCACTTGCTGAGTATCCAAAAGCCACTTCTATTTGGATCAGGTCTGGCTGGGTCCCACCAGCCTCAGCCAGTCTGGTAATATCCCCTGGCCAGTGGAAAGAAGAGCAGCTGCAGATGATCCATTATTTTTTTGGCCCAAAAGGCAAGACTGGTCCCAGTTTCCAAAACAAATGTTCTTCTCTGTGGGATCTTTTTCAATAAGCTCATCTAGCAGAGGAGACAAACAGCTAGCCAGAAAGAAAAACAGTGAAATTCTGAATTTCTGTGATGATATACAAGTTTAATCTGGGAGACTGTGGGTGTGAAATTGTCCATCTAATCTTAATGTAGCTACATACCTGTGAAGAGCGTGATTAGACTGCAGAAAACCTAAAATCATAAGGTGAAATTAAGCATCTGAATTACTAAGTGGGCAGGTGCAATCCATATAACAGAAGCAAGTAATCATGGCTTAGTATCAGAAATAAGAGGTATGTAACTGGAAATGCAAGATATCTAAAACAGGGAGGACACAAGCAACCTAATTCATAGGTAAAAGTCTTATTTGCCAGAAGAACTAACCAGATTTTCATGTGGACACCATTATCTCCCTACTGCTACCTGCCCAATCACACAGTTCCACTTGACAAAATATGAGAACTGTGAAACTCTCAGGAAAATGTCAGAGACCTCCTTGATGTGATGAAGACAGCTAAACAAGAAACCATCACATCTTTTTGATTGCAGACTCTAGAAATGTCTTCCACAGATAAAAACTTTTGGTGAGACCTTTACAGTGAGCAGTACCTTCCTTAAACAAGCTGGACAGTCAGAGGAAAGAGTGCTACTGGGCTAACTGAGGTACAATAATATAAAAGATAACAGGAACTGTGTAAGTTCACAACAAATTGTCTGCTATACCTGGAGGTAAACTGTTTAATATCCTGCTCAAACCTCTCCAGATGCTGCAGGAAGTGTGCAGTTAGTTCTGTAAAAGAACTAAGTCCTACTCCTTCAAAGAGCACGGGAGTTTGTTTCTCATGAATTGTGCTCTTTGGGTGAAAAGCAAATGAGAAGTATTAAGCAAGTTACTATTCGGGTGCAAATGAGGAAACAATTTCTGGCATTCAGGCTGCTGCTAGGGAAAGCCTGCAATGCAGATTGCAGTGCTTTAAAAGCCCAATGACAAAAATTCAGAAGAGCCATGATTAATAATAATAATTGTTCACTATCATGACTAAAACTAATCTTACAGAAGACCCAAATGATGATTTTTTTTTTCCCCCGCCATTTCACCAAGTCTCTGAAGGATCTGTAATCCACAATGCAGCACATCAATATTTATTTCATAGATCTCTCTCTGAAGGCAGTGTGCTCTCAGCTGCCAGCCAGGCTGTTCACCACACACTGTGCTGGGCACCCATGGCAGCTCTGAGGGAAGGGCAGGCTGCTGGCCCTGCCCCACACCTGAAAATCCTGACCAGCCCCATCAGGGGCTGCAGCCCCTGCCCAAGCTGAGTTATACTCACACATGTCCCCAGTCCAGTCTCAGGCCCAGTGTCCTGGGCTGGCATGGACCTGTGCCATAGGTGGATGGAACCCAAAAATGCACATTTTAGCTTGTCCCCAGCCTGTCTCTGTCCCTGTATCCTGGATGGACTTTGGGCCCATGTACCAGCCTTGCCTACAACCCTGTCTTCATTTGCTCTGGATCTGAGTTTGGACCCTGGATTTGGGTCATTACTTGCCTGGTCTGGAGCTGTTGATGAACTTTGTTATCATCGTCCATCTCTGTCCACCACATTCAGACAGGACACGAAGACATAAGGCATTCTTCTTCCAAAAACAGGCTGAGAGAGCTGGGATTGTCCAGCCTGGAGAAGAGAAGACTCCAGGGTGAACTCAGAGCACATTCCAGTACCCAAAGGGGGTAATAAAAATAAGAGTGACCTTTTACACAGGCAGATAGTGATAGGATAAGGGGCAATGGTTTTAAACTAAATGAGAAGAGACTTACATTAAATGTTAGGAAGGAATTCTTTACTCAGAGGGTGGTGAAACATTGGAACAGGTTGCCCAGGGAAGATGTGGATCCCTATCCCTGGATTCAAAGGTTGGATGGGGCTTTGAACAACCTGGTCTAGAGAAAAGTGTCCCTGCCCATGGGAGGGGTTTGGAACAAGATTGTCTTTAAGGTCTCTTCCAACCCAAACCATTCCATGAGTCTAAGTTCAGCCACCAGTGAGGACACTTACCAGGCTGGAATCACCCTCTGCTCCTGGCTCACCTTCCCTTATGGAGAAACCAGCCCTTGCTGCTCCTGACAATTATTTTGCAATGCCCAAAAATTTACGCAATTTTTAAATTTCCTTCTGCTTTTATTCTGCCCATAGGAAAACAGAAAAGAAAAAATTAAATTATACTAATTTGTTTCCCTTGTGAAAAACAACGGGGCAATACATACACGATCATTTTATAACAGGACCTTGATAAAGTATGTACCCTGTTTTTCAGACTTAGCACAAACCAAGGAGTCATAGGGACTGAACTAATTCATAGACAGTAGAAGTGGGGCTGAAACCTAAAAGATGAGAAAGACAAAAAGAAATCCTTTGTCTTCAGCCAGACAGGCAGGAGCTCCATAGCACACAGCCACAGGCGATTATCTCACCAGCTGCAGAGGCTTTAGCTGCCTGCACAAAAAGAGCTCTTTATTAGCAAATGAGATAAATACACTTAGGTTTTGCAAATAAAGCCGTAGGACCAGACTAACGCTGGGAGCAGCCTTACACCATCCTTTGCCGTTCAGTGTCCGCAGATGATGCAGGGCAAGTTTCTCTTCTCTGTTACCAGAGCTCCCCTGTGTGTCGAACATCTGAGTAACAGCTTCAGCTGCACAACTCTGAGCATCTACCTCGGGTCCAGTCTCTCCTGTTCTGGCATGCAAGGGCCATGCGGTCACTCAGTGTACAGTGCAGCATGTTTATTACATGTTGGAGTGTAAACGCAGTACTGAAATATTCTGATAGAAAATGTGTAACCTATTTTCTTCTTACAGCTATAGGAGAGGTTCTGAGGAGAAAACCAAAGCACCTGGCAAGAAAACCACTCTATTTTCAATTCTCAGTCTAAAGATCTCACACCAGACATTGAGAAACTGCTTTGCCTTTCAACAGTTTTGATTTTACCAGATTAATTCCACAAACAGTTTTGGTACTAGGGCAAATAGCAAAATAAACAGTTAGATCCACAAAGTTCTTGTTCAAGTTAATGGAAACTATAAATGTTCATAATTCAGGCTTGAATGGCAGGTTGTGCTTAATTCACAGGCTGTTGAATTCAGTCTAACGCTTACCTTTTTTTTTTTTTCTAATGGTGTAGAGGACTCTCCAAATAAGCCATAGGATATCTGGGCTCTTCCAAGAGAGAATCCTGACAATATTACCATTTGCAGGACATGGCACTGCCAAAATATTTCTTGAAGAGCAATGGTTTGCAAGGAAGAGACTGATAGAGGGGAACTCACACTGTTTTCTATAAATAACTGGCTCCCTCCAAGTAGAATTGGGAGCATGGAAAGGCCTTGGGCAAAATGCTGTCTGGCCCAGCCAGTTCCACTCCTGAAGCTCAGGGGAGCATGTGCTTCACTGGGAATACTGCCACTGCCTGAATGTGTTCAGCAAGTGCTGTCACTGCCACTTGTCATGAGAGGGTGGGGAAAGGTTCAGTTTATATCCATCACTCCCACACAACTGGAAAAGACAGCACTGCCTTTTAGCAAGAGAGTCCTTCAGGACTGTTTAAACACAGCTCTTGGTGTTTTGTGTAAAAGCACAGAGAGAGTGAGCTTGTGACATTTGTTACACAGCTTAAAATGTCCCTTCTCATCTGTGCATATTTTCAGCTTGTGCTGACCCTCACCATTACCAAATGCAGTATCTGCCATACCTGTGCAGTCAGGGGCATATTCAGAAAGTCTAAAACCACATTTGAAGTGATTGCTTTCAGCTGGCCTCTCGACTTTCAGAGGGCTCAGCCCACAGGGAATAGCCTATGGACACAGCTGACATGTCATCCCATCTAGACCTCACAAAGTAAAGTTAAAGAAGTTCTCTGTGAAATTCATATTTCTCCAGGAAAGAAGCACTAATTCCCACTCTTGCTGTGTGAGGAGCATTTACTTTGAACTTGTGGTATAATCAAAATGTTTCTCACTATTTAAGAAAAGATGACTAATTCTTCTTCAGAGCTATTTAACAAGAATAGAAATTCTGTGTGCATGAAGAACACTTTGTAAAAGTTTAAAAAAATCCTAAGCAACTTACCTTCCTCCAAGTTTTATTTGCCTTGGCTGGCAGCTACTGTTACTGTTTGTTTGCTTTTTTTTTCCACTGGGTCAAGCACCTACATTGTGACGTTTGTATCATTGTACCACAGATGTTGCATCACCTGTGATAACAGAAGTCACTGACAGTCACAGGACAAATGGCAAGGCTCTCACACACTTCAGTGGGCTGGGATGTCACAGCCTGTTCCATCACAGCACCACAGCAGGAACAGCACTGTCCTAGGATCCTGCCATAGCAGAGTGACACCCAAAACCAAACAAGGGACTTTTTAGCCTGTTATCATATCAAAGCTTGAATGGCTGGCCCAAGGATGGGGTTTGGTGTGGGTACTCTTTGCATCACTCAACTCTTTTTATTCATTTCTTAATCTGCCAAAAGAAAGTATTTGAGATCTGCTAATTCTAGGGAATCGGACATATTTTTTTTTACTTCAGCATTGTCATGAGCAGTGTTTTCTGCCTGTATCTTCAGGAAAATCCCTCTTCCTCCCATCACAATCATTAGCTCTCACTGGGCACTTAATGTGGGTGTACAAAATCTTCAGTAAACTCTAGATTAAAAAGCAATCAGGCTGACTTGAATTTTAGCCTCTTTCCTTCATGATGATAGCAACTTTTGCTGTAACAAACACCACAAAAGAAAACAAAATAACATTCTGCACTTCTTAAAATACAGTGCTGAAAAAGTATGAAGTTTTACAAAGAGCAACTGATAGGAGGTTATGTTGTCCTTTTCGTGTGCTAATTACCTGCTCATTCACACACATTCAAATTGTACCAAGAAGAAAAGCTTCCTAGGAATATTGCCCTGTGGTGGGATTACCCCCTGGTTTGGCTCAGAGCTTCCTGGCATGAGCTGGGCCTGAGGAGGGAGAGCTGCAAGTGTTAGAGATGGCCAGAGCAGAGAGCACAGTCCAGCATAAGTGGTTGAAGGAGACAACAGCTGAGACAAAAGGAGAAAAGCAACAACAGTAAAGGGGACGTGAGGGTGGCTGGACTCTGGAATAGGTTGCCCACAGAAGTTATGGGCTCTGCATCCTTGGCCATCTTCAAAGTTCTGGGCAGACTGATCTTGCTCACCCTGCTTGAGTAAGTTTGACCAGCAGTTCTTAAGAGGTCCCTTCCAACCTCAGCTGGCACTACAGCAGAGAGGTCAGCTGGATCCAGAGGTCAGGATTGAAAAGAAGGAAGACATTGCTAAAATAAGGCCAGGAACCATTTTTATAAAGATATTATGACACTAATGTCTCATATGTTCCAAAATGGTGAATAGATAATTTCTGAAGGGACCACTCATACAATCAAATTCCTAATGTGTAGCAGCCAACTCCACATAAGAAGTGCTAAAAGCTCCAGAGTTCAACTTCATTCTTTTAGCATAAGTGCTAAAAGCTCCTGTCTTCCTTAGAAAGTAACAGGGAGGCATGGACACTTGAACTATGCCCACATCTTCTAATTTCTTCACATATGAAGACAGTCCCCTTCAGACTTTTCCAATAGTATGGCTATAGGGAGCACTGTAGAAACAGGACACTGGCTCATGTTCATACATTTCCCCTTCCAGCCCAGAGTACTCTGAGTGATCAAGAACATGCAATAGGCACCTGCAAGAACTGTTTCCATAAAAACCTGGAAAGTACTCCTGCTAACAAGGCTTCAAACACCTTAAATTTTAGATTAAACAGAGCACAATGCCAAAGCTGGCAGTTGTAGAGCAAATTGTCCTCACATCTTCCATTCACCCAGAGGACTGCAGTGATCAGCACAAGGGACCCTGGGCTGTGAAGTTTGGTAAGGACCTGCTGTATTATGTTTGAATGGTCTGGTTTTGGTGGCAGGGGTGCTACAGGGGTGGCTGTCCAGCAATCCCTGGCAGCTCCAAGATGGATGGGCTGCTGGCCAAGGCTGGGCCAATTAGGAATGGTGATAACACCTCTGTGATAACATATTTAAGAAGAAATAAGTTGTTGTGCAGATGTAACTGCAGCCAGAGAAGAGCAGGATGAGAATATGTGACAGGAACAGCTCTACAGACACCAAGGTCAGTGGAGAAGGAGGGGCAGGAGCTGCTCCAGGGACCAGAGCTGGGATTTCCCTGAAGCCTGTGGTGCAGACCATGGTGAGACAGCTGTGGCCCTGCAGCCCCTGGAGGAGACCCAAACCACAGGAAGGGCATGTCTGAGAGGAGGCTGTGACCCCATGGGAGGCCTGTGCTGGAGCAGGGTCCTGGCAGGAACCTGCAGACCCATGGAGAGAGGAGCCCAGGTGGAGCAGGTGTCCTGGCAGGACTTGTGACTATGGGGGACCCATGCTGGAGCAGCCCGTCCTTGAAGGACTGACCACTCTGGAGCAGTCTGGAGAGAAGTGTTGCCCATGGGATGACCTCAGGTTGGAGAAATTCATGGAGAACTGTCTCCTGTGAGAGGGACTCCATGCTGCAGCAGGGGAAGGACTCCTCTCCCTGAGCAGTGGCAGAAACATGTGATGGACTGACCATAACCCCCAGTCCCATCTGTCTGCACCACTGGTGGGGCTGAGTTAGAGCTGGGAACAAAAAAAAAGGAGGGGGGAAGGTGTCTTTAAGGTCTTACACTACATCTCATTATCCTACTGTGATTTTGTCAGCAATAAATTCAATTAATATCTCTAACTGGAGTCCAGTTTGCCCGTGATAGTATCTCTCTCTGTCCTTAACTCATGAACCTTCATTATTGTACATTTCTCTCCCCTGTCCAGGTGTGGAGGGGAGTGAGAGAGGATTTGGTGGTGTCTGGCACCCAGACAGGGTCACCCACTACACCTGTGTAATGCTGTTCACTCACTCTAAGCCAGTCTGTTCAGCTTTAAGCCCAAATTCATCTTGCTGCCTGGTTTCCAGCCAAGCTCAGAAGTACATGTTTATGTCATGGTGATATTTGGGACAGTTAGAAAGAAAGCCTGAGCTCATCCAGATGCCCAGCACAGGCTCTGCCACATGTACCCTGCAGTGCAGTTTGGCAGGACACCAGCAGCTCACCAGACTCCTCCATTCCCCACCTCCCAGGGCTTTCAAGAGATGTCATTTAGCCAATGGCAAGTGGACAAATTGGCCAATTCTCCTTCATAGAATCTGTCTGCCAGTCCTATGCTGCTCTGGCGGACACAAAGGACACCAGCAACATCCCAGCTTGGCACAGCTCCTCTTGGAAGGATTATTCATTTTCTTCTCCTGGCTTCTAGGCCACAAAGAGGAATCACAGGCCAAGCAGACTTCTCCCTGCTGAGCTCACTGTATTTCCATTCCACTGCAAGTCTACAGGCTCTGAATTTTCCTGTGGCCCAGGCAGCACCAGCCACTGTCTCTGTCTCAGGAACAGTTTGGAGCACAGGCTCATCACATTTTTATCTGCATAACACTGGGGCTCCAGAGCAGAATTACTACATAAACAAGCATCTGCATCAGGGTGCTCAGGCTACAGATGTCAAAATCTAAAGCTTCAAAACAACAGAGAGGACCAGAAAGGTCCTTATTGTGCTTCTTGCCAGCTATGGCTGACATAGGACAAATATTACCACTGCCTTGCTGGATTATGTAAAGGTCTTGGAGACAGGAGCAAAGGATGGATCATTTCATGACACAGACTTTCTAATGAGATCTCCAGCTGGTTTATGAAGCAGGAAGCTCAGAGACAGCTCACAGTAGCAGACATGAGCAAGCCTTGCTGTTCTTTTGTGAAATCTTTCTCCCAGAGATGTGCAGAACAGGCACTAGAGCTCTGCAGACTTGTGAGATTAAATCACTGGAATCACTGCTTGTCTTCCCTGATGCAGCTGAGCAGGAGGGAAGGGACACACTCCACAACTTCAGGGCAAACATCAGCAATGTGTCTCTGAACAATGTGCCTCACCAGGCTCTGCCCCATTTATTAATGGAGCAATTCTTGGTATAACTACCAGACAAATCACTCAGCTCATTGGAAAAAGAAGGGGGAAGTCCTCTATAGCCACATGCTGTTAATTAAAAATTTTTAGCCAAAGAGAATTAGGAGGTGGAAATGTCAAGGTAGTTAATCACAGCTCCACTGCTTCAGTTTGTATTCTGCTTTAGGCAATCAATATTCCCTTCTTTCTCAGCTACCTTATCTGAAAAATGTGGTAATACACGACTCACAGGCAGGTTGGGACAGGAATTGGGCTTTCGTTTACTGCACGGAGTGCCCCAGCATGCTGTAGGAGTATTAGGAATGGTTACTATGTGAGAGAGTGAGCTACTTAGAAAATGGTCTCTTTGATCTGAATTCTCTCTTACCATCAAAGAGCTGGGATAACCTAGGGCCCACATTTATCAAGCACTGTGGCACTGTTCTCAGCAGAATCAAGTGTGACACAAAATTCTTCAAACAGTTACCAAGACCTTAGGCAGGATCCCTAGGAGGTCAATGGGAACTGTTGGATTTCTGTGTGAAGGTGAGATGATGTAGTTAAAGGAAGCGAGCGGGAAGAACAAGAAAAACAGCCAATGGAAAATTCACCAAACACATACAAATTTGTGTCAGTAACACAAGTGGAAAATCAGAGATAATCTGAACTGTTACTGCTGTCTTTAGAGTGACAGATAAACAATGGTCAGTACAAAACCCCTGCATGACAGGCAAATGATCAGCAAATGGGAGACAGGGGTCAGGAAAGCTTTTGATGCTCATTACTGCAACCTTGTGGGGCACAACCAGTTTTACCTTCGTGCCAAAAATACCTACAAGGAAAGTACCCTTCACAGGTTTTACAAAAAACCAGTTTGTTGGAGTGTTGTCTGTGCGTGGAAGTGATTGGGTTAATTTGTCTGCCTTTGCACTGAAATGGACAAAGAGCACTCAAAGTATCTGTTCTGCTGGTTCAGCCATCAGACCAGGAACCACAAGGAAGCCAGAGAGGAAATGCCATCCTAACCCAGGAGAACAACTTCCATCATGACTGTCCAACAGCTGGCTGTGTCACCAGCTTCTTATTTCAGTGATGGAACTCATGATATGGCTACACAGAGTAGGAGACAACTACACTTGGGAAACACTTTGTGATGGAACAAATCATAGCTCAGGCCACCTACTATTTCATTAACACAGCTTAGCTGTAAGGGCTGTTCCAAAGAGCATACACTGAGATCAATCTCAAGCCTTACGTCAAAGTTCAGTCATACTCTGATCAAAGGGAGAGTGGACCAATAGGATGAGATTAAATGTGTCACTGTTACCCTGGGAAAAAGTTGTGTCCCTCACCATGGTAAAGGTACATTCTTGGGAAATGTCATTCATTGTTCAGTGGGGCATCTTTCAGCACAAAAAGTTCCCCATAAACATTTGAATATCAAAGTCTAATACTGTTTTTCTGGTGTGCTCCTGAAAACAGGTTTTCTCAAAATCCCTTTTCTGACCAAAGTTTATAAAATTATTCTAACTTGTCTTTTCCACCTCTTTAATAGAGACAATGTCCTATCCTAGCCATCCTACCTAACGGGTAAAGCAAAGCTTAAAGTTCTTCCTCACTTTGATGGTTTGAGATCAATTTCTTACGACAAATAACAGGTTCTGGGGCCCTGTGTCATCAGAGGCACATCTGTTAGCTCACCAATAACATTGAAAGTCTTTCTGGCATGTATTTTGCAGCCCTCAGGGTTTTTTTAAAGAGCAAGCTTCATAACTTTTGACATGTTGGGTAAGAGGGGGTGGATGCAAAGGTAAACAGTCACACTGTGGGAATTGCCAAATCAAATCCAGGGATCCTGGCAGGGAGGTGAGGGAGGGAGAACGACTGTGCTGGAGCAACGCTCAGAGCAGAGAGAACTCTTACACTGAGGCTTCAGCTTATCCCAAAGTAACTGTTCTTATCCCTATCCCAAAGTAACTGTTCTTATCCCTATCCCAATGTAACTCTTCTTATCCCTATCCCAACAACCATTAAGTAGTAAGCCTGCTTTGATACTGAATGCATAAAACATTGATTTTTGCTGTCAACTTTGTAAACATTTTCACGTTTGTCTTCTTTGCACTGTGTTCCTCTGAGAGTTCCTATACGAGAATAGGAACTTTAACTTTTCTTACTGCATTTCAGGGCTGGATGTGGCTCTGAGCTGGGCAGAAAGGTCTGTTCAGCCATTTCTCATCATATAATCCCTTTTCTGTTTCTTTCCCCCTCCTTTTCCAGCGTTTTGATCTCAGGATGAAAATTAAGAATAAATGTTAAAGAATATGTTCTTACTTAGAGATATGATGTGCACAACTTCTGGGGAAAAATCCCAGCTTGACTGCCACATCAGACAAGTTAGAAATACAAAAGGACTTCCTGCTCTGACAAAAGAAGGTTATTCTGATTTTTCTGGCATATGTATATTTAGAATTCATGAGTCTGTCCCTTCCTGAAAATTAGAATCTGGATCAAAACTAAAGAAGTAATAGAAGAAGTTGTTTGGAAGTATTCTTACTTCCTTTCCTGCAATAAATTTGGGTAATATTCAAAGTTTTATCTGTCATAATGGCATATGTATTATTCAAAAGCTGGGGCATTAAGAAAAGCAAGAAGAGAGGTTTATTGCTCACACACATGTAAATTTTACAAATTAGCATCTCTGGGTAGGAATCTCCAGCTCCTGATGGCAACAGTGTCTTCTGCTCACTCTACAAGTAAGGTCACTTGAATATTTTGAACAAAAAGTCTTTCTTTTTTTTTTTTTTTTCTTTCCCTGCCTGATATTATTACACTGTAATCCTGGGTGTTAGGTCTATTTTTAACAAAAGTTGTTTTTGTGAGTTTATCCAGTCCTTAGCTGAAGGAGTTCATGTTTTGTGGGGTTTTTTTTCCTTAACACTGGGTCACTTTGCCCTCCAAGAGTTTGTTCAAGCCTCAGATAAAGGCAACAGAAGAAACAACTAAGGCACAGAATTTTAAGCAGCCTAGAAAAATCACTCCTCTTGACCAATTGCATAATCTTATTTTTGATTGTATAATACTGCAACTGCCTGCTGCTGCATTTCAGGAAATACAGGGAATACATAATGAAGAGGGAAAATAAGTTTCTTAGAGTTTTTTGCATTTATTTCTATGGGTTTTCTGATTTAACATACAAAAGCCTCAAACTACAATGTTTTCTCTCTTTTCCAAGTCACTGCTAAAGAGACATTTCTGACCTTTTATGCTACAATTACAATATTTTGTTAACTTAAGTAATTTAATTACCCAAGGCAGCAATCTCTACCCTCAACCAAAAAAAAAAAAAAAAAAGAAAAAAAAAAGAAAAAATGTCACTTTTTAGTCTATTAAATGAAACACAAAGGTAATTTATCCTCAGTTGAGTTTCGAACGATGCATGGTTTATATTCACCTCCTAGAATGCCAAAGAAGCAACCTTAAAGCCTCTGACCTTCTGAAACAGAAGAACTTTTCTATTTCTGTCCTCACAGCTCTGTGCCCTAGGTGGAAGCTGCAAGACCTGCATTTCTCTCATCTCAAAATCCGAGAGCTCCCCAAATCCCTTTGTGAGCTGGGTGCATTATGGGGCAGCAGGATTGAAAGTTTTCTCAGCAAACTCTTTGGAACAGATATTTTGTTTCTCCAAACCTAAACATTCTATGTAAAGCAAAAGTCTGTGTGAAAACACTTCACACAGGCCTTTTTTAAGCCTCGAATTCTCAGCGGGAACACTGCTGTTCTAGCAGTCAGCCCTGATTCTCCATAGCTTGATGATTTGCAGAGAAATTATCCCATTTCTTTGCTGTACTGCCAACATGTGGCAGGTGTTGCTAGGTCCCAAAACACAAAGAGCACTGATTTACTGGAGGCACAGGAATGTAACAGCAATCTAACACTGTGGGGCCAGCCCAGCACCAATCCACTTTCTTTATCACCACTTTCTTGAGTCGTGGGCCTGTTCTCTAACCGTGTGCTAGACATCAGCAGGGAACACTGATGAGTTCCTTAACAGTTCCCTGGGTCACAGCATTATCTTGCCTGTCTCAGTGACATTCAACTGCTTCTTCCATCCCCAGCTCTGGCTGGATGCTAATCACTCATTTGCCATATGTGTGAGAAAACCACGGACAACCAGCTCTCTAAGAAAGGTCCTAAAATGTGTGCACTGGTCTGCAGAGTAAGGAGAAGCATTGGTCATGCAAATGACAGTGCAAGTGGACAACTGCATGGATCTGATGGGAAAATACCACCCTCACCAGTTCTAATGGGATTATTCAGTGCAAATACCTCCCTTGGAGGCCACTGTTAGGAACCTGTTTCTCACTCTTGGAAACTTTTAGGAATTTAGGCCACAATCTAAACCTCCTTTTCATTGCCTTCTTTCTGGTCAGCCACTGATTTGTCAACTCTGCGCTGGACAAATGTGTCGAAATCCTGACAACTAAATTTATTTATTTTTACACAAATGAGGGATGCTTTACAGGGGCATGTAGCAATATGACAAGGGGGAATGTCTTCAAACCAAAAAGTGGGTAGATTTAGATATTTGGGAGGAAATTCTTTACTGTGAGGGTGGTGAGGCCCAGAGCAGCTGTGGCTGCCCCATCCCTGGCAGGGCTCAAAGCCAGGCTGGGCAGGGCTTGGAGCATCCTGGGATAGTGGAAGGTGCCCATGGCTGGGGGCTGAAACTAGAAGATCTTTTAAGTCCCTTCCAACCCAAACCGTTCTGTGAATCTGTGATTCTGCTCTTAACTTCTTCTCTTGGCATGACCTGTTACAAGCAACACAGAAGAAACACAGATTATTCTTACACCCAAGTGGGATTTTCCTATTTATTCGCTGCGCACAGCCCAGCCTCAGCTGAAACTGCTCCCTCCGGCCGGCCCCGCTCTGCGCGGAGCAGGGGCCGGGCGCGCTCGGGAGCGCTGCCTCAGAGGCGGCTCCGAGGCCGCTGTGGCGGCCATTTCGCCGCGGCGCTCAACCCCCGCCGGGCTGAGGGCGGGACATGGAGCGGCCCCAGCCCCGCCGCCCGCGCTGAGGGAGCCGCGGGGAGCAGGGCATGGAGCGCCCTCGCTGAGGGAGCCGCGGGGGGCAGGGGATGGAGCGCCCTCGCTGAGGGAGCCGCGAGGGGCAGGACATGGAGCGCCCGCGCTGAGGGAGCCGCGAGGGGCGGGACGGGGGCAGCGCTTGCGCGGCGGGGCAGAGGTCGAGGCCGCGCGAATTTCGGGGCAACGTGGGGCGGGAGTGAGGCGGCCGCGGGGACAGCGCGTCCCGCAGACTGCTCTGGAGTCCCGCCGTGCTCGCCTCTGCAGGCTCGCTGCTCGCCCGCCCTCCGGCCCTCGCCATGGCCCCCGCCGAGATCCTCAGCGGCAAGATTGTCTCCGGGTACGTAGCGGGGCCCGTCCTGCCCGCAGCGCTCGGCCGCGGGAAAGTGCGGGAGCCGCGGGGCTTCTGCCCTTCGGGGAGCTGAGGGGTGCCCCGGCAAGCCCCCGGCTGTGCTGGCAGCGGGATGGGGCTCGGGGGGCTTTTATTCTCGCTCTGTGGACGAAGAAGGTTTGGAGACACCCTAAAGCTTTTTCACCACGTTGCAGCCAAAGCTCTCTTCTTCCTGGCTGTAAAGTGGGAGTCATTAGGCAAAGTACGGTATTAAAGGTCTCAAGGAGAGTGCAGAGTGCTGTCAGTGCTCCCCAGAAAGCAGCGGTGCGTCTGGGGGGGTCTCTTTGGCAGCCCCAGAACGCCCCTGGTGCTGCTCAGCATCCATGAGGTGCGAGCCCAAGGAAGGTGTGAAGCCACGGGCTGACCTCAGTGCAGACTGGGTTGGTGGGATGCCATGTGGGCAGGAGTTGGGAACACGTGCTTTCGGTTCGGGATCTGTTTTCATACTCTGCAAGCATTGATTGTTCCTCTTTAAAGCAAAATAAGTTAACCCACATGTTGGATAACACATAGCTCAATGGTCACAGGTGTCCTGCCAAAGCTATTTAAAAGATTTGGGAAACTCTGAAGGAAAAAGTGTTCTCATACTTTTCAGCATTTACTTAGCTGGCAAGCCGTGGGTATAGGTGAGCCTGCATTGTGTCTTTTAAAAAAACAATCTTTGCTTGTTTTTCCTGCTGCCATTCAACATACACATTTGGTAAGAAAGCCAAATAAATTTCCCTAATCCTGGGGGAAATGCAGTGTAGTGGTTCTGTTGTATCCTGTGGAAACAGGGTTTGATTAGGTGGATTCATTGGGTATCTCCTGTGGATGTAATCAGGGAATTCGGATAGAAAGGTTACATTTGAAAAGGTATAAAGTAATCTCAGCAAAGCAGTTAGTCCTCCTCTTAGGTATTGCTGTGTATGATACAGCTACATCTAAACAACAGTGGAGCAGAACTGAAAAGTAGGCCTAATGTGCCTTGAATTTGAATATCCGTGAGGAAAGGCTGCTTGCATGTTTTACCTGGTAATTTTGGAGGCAGTACCACCTGTGTGTTGCAGTCTCTCAATCTTACATGCTTCATTCCACCTGATGCATTTGGCAGTGTTGGGGCCAGCACTCTGTAATGCTTGTGCTGGCTGCTGGTGGGACTTCATGATTTGCCTGTTCTGGGTTTCTTTCTTGTCATAGCAAGTCCCCCTGAAGTGCAATAGGTCCTGGAAAGATGCTAGTTTGGGTACAATGATAATTCACATTAAAACTTCTAGCTTCCTTGGTGTGGCATTGCTTACTTAATTTTAAAGATACAGGGGTGAAATTTTTTATTTTTCTTTGTTTTCTGTACTATAGCAGCAGCTATAAAGTACCAATTCCCAGAGGACATTCATGATGTGCAAATACCTGGGAAGAGGCATGAGCTTTTAACAGGCACATGCAGGAGAAGGGTTTGATTAACTTCCAGCACATCTCTTAAGGTGTTTGGCTGAAGTCTGTCTTCCAGAGTCATCAAATCTTGACCTGAAGACACCATAAAATGGAAAAATAATTGCAGTTGTTCAGCTGTCCTTCAGTTCCTTTATTTGTGCTGTATTTATGTTCAATATAGCACAAGCATCACCTGCTCCCTATGGGCCTTAGGTAATTCTGCCTTTTTGTGGTGGAGTTCTTGAAGGAGTCATGAGGAATTGGGCTGTCCCCCCTGGAGACAGCTGTCCCTTTCTTCCAGACCCCTGGAAAAGTGCACCTCCAGGCCAAGAGTGTGGCAGCTGCAGAAGTGATAGGCATGTGGTTTTTCTAGGAATTTTCAACTGAAGTGCCTGTTGTAGAAAGGGAAAGTCCCTGACTTTACATCAACTGCAAAACGTTTTCAGTTGCTGTCTTGTAGGGGGTGGATTTTGTTACTTTACCCTTTAATCAAGAAAAAATGTTTATTTGTGAGTCAGTCAAATATTGACAAATGAGTTGAATCAAACAAGTGTTCAGCTATGTAATGCTGGCTTTCTGTGTGTTTTAAATCAAAGCTCATAAGTATTGTGAACTTCTTCCTCCAGCCACCAAGCACCCCTTCCTCAAAACAGATGAAAAAATACCTAATTCACAATCATGCCAGCTATTTATACAATAATCAGGTAGATAGTGGCATTCTTAGTCTTGTGAAACATGTCAAGAGAATAAATACTTTGAGAGTTTCCATGCCTCTATAAATAAGGAAAACTTGATGAAGTGATAAAGCTAGTTCACACCTTTGGAAGGCTCAGAAGAGATAGAAAGGAAAATTTACACTTTCAGTGGCTATGAGTATTACCTGTGAGGATGGAAAATGTGTTTAGGCTGGGCATGGGAAGGAGAACACAGCAGGCATTGCTTTCTCTAGGATTTTGGTGTTAATGCATCAACATCAAAATGCATCTAGTCTGCTCCTGTCAGTACAAACAAGAAGCTTGCACAATCTGTGAAATACATTAAATATTGGATGGGTTCTGCATCAATCTGAGTTGGCTGGTTACCTCGGGATGGCTTTCCTCTACTCCTCTGAGTGGCTGTTCAGTAATTCTGCCTTAGATTTTGCTACAAGTTAAATTTGCCTCATTGGCAAATGAGTTACGAAAGTGAGTTATTGTATAACAGCACAGTAAACAAATGACTCCTGGGAGGAAGAATAGCAGTGCTTTAAGTGTGCAGGATATGGTGGGTTGAAGGTAATAAAAAGACAGTATTCTCCACCTTTTATTGCTGGTATTCCCAGAAGAAAAAATCAATCTCTGTTTCTGTGTCTAAAGAGATAATTAGAGCAAAACATGGTAATGACTCTTCTTTACAGTTTATGTGCCTTGCAGTGAGCTGCGAGTTCAGGCTTTGCCATCTGAAAGAGCCCAGATGTGGAAACCTCTGGCTTGGCCGGAATTGGTTGGTAGGACCAGCAGTGGACCAACATTTCTGCTCTGGAAGAGTGGCTGATGAGTTGTGATGGCGGGGAAGACTTAGCACCCCTCCCAGCTCCTAGGGGTGGGCCAGGTAGTGCTTTGGGTTTAGAGTGCTCACTGAAGTGATGATCAGGCTGGACTTACCACTGGAGGTAACAGTGCAGTAAACAACTCCTCAGCCTTTTCAGTCTGGGCCTTAAATTTATTTTTTGAGTTCCTATTGTAACTCCAGGTAAACCTAGTCTGAAGTGGAAAAAATTCCCTGATCCCTGAGCTTTCTTTTACTAGATCCTACCCACGATGTTTCAGGTTTGCACTGAAGGGTCCCACACTGTGGATGGGCTGAGTTAAAGTGAACTCCAGTGCCATTGGTGGCCCCAAATACAAGCAAGAACCCCTTGTGTTTGGTGCTGTGCAGACACAGTTTAAAAAAATGGGACCCTGCTCTAAATTGTTGATAAGAGAGGAGAAAACATTGTCTGGTGGACAGCAGGGCCACAGACCTGTGATCTGTGCCCATCAGCACCAGCTTACAGGGAAGGCAAAGAACATCTGGGCACTGCTGTGTCCCCCTTTGTGGAATGAGTAAAATCTCAATATTGTTCCTTCAGAAGGCAAACCCTTGTAGATAGGGCCTAGAATATTGTCTGGAGTGCTTGCAGCCACTCAGTCCAGAGGTAGATTGAGTCCTTACCTATTGCTATTGTGTTTTCCTCTGATTAAATCACCTGATAGTAGGGTATTATATGCAGTATCCATTTTGGGAAGCAGGCCTGCATGCATGTTGCAGCATGGGAAGGTGATATCATAACTCGTGTTTGGGGCAAACTTTCCCAAGTTTTACAGGCTCAGTTTTGTGTTAAATTCTGTTGTTCTGTTGTCAGTCCTCCACATTTGCAAAGTGCCTCAATTGCTGCCTGTCTCTCAGACCCATCTTGGACTGAAATTCTGGACATGATGAAAAAGCATCTAAGAAAGCAGAAATGTCTTCATGTGTTTATCTGGTCTGAGGAGAGTTCATGCATGTATTTGTGCTGACACAGCCAAAAAGGTGGTTAAAAAAACTTGTGAGTGTGGAAGTTGTAGAAAGTAGCAGGCATTTTTCGTAGGAGATAATGACAGTGTGCCAGGAGCATGCAGTGGTGGAGCATGAGACAAGAGGGTGGGAGACATGAACTCATTCCAGCTCTAAATGATGTCTTCCTGCATCTGGAGCCATCTGTTGAATTGCAGTGTTCAGATGGTTTTTCCCAGGTATTTCCTATCCCAGTGCCACTCATTGAGCCAAGCTGTGACTTCCCTCAGGAGAGACTCCTCTGTGCCTCCTTTGGGTGCAAGTGGGATGTTCTGTGATGTTCTCTGCAGTCCCCTCACAGCATTTTAAGACAATGCAGTTGTCCTGAGCTTGGATGTGGTGCCATAGTTTGGAGATGGGAAAGCTTATTTTTCCACATTATGGGTTGGGCTTGGGAGCAATAGGAGGTGAGCAGTGGCAGTGCTGCAGGCTGTAAGGAGGAATGGCTGCAGGGACAGCAGCTCTGACCAGGATGGTGCAGGACCTGGGGAGGACCATCAGCCTCATGCAGCTGTTTCTGCAGGGCTGCAGCAGGAGCATTTCTGCTGCATGTTTATGAAACCCTTGGGGAATCTGTGATCCAGGCAGTAAAGCCAGACCCTCCCCTTTGGGGACAGGCTTCTTCTGGAGCATCACTGCCTCTGAGGAGGTGTTTCCAGGTCCTGTGTTTGGCACTCTTTGCACAGACCCTTGACCCTGTTAGTCACAGAAGGGACAGAAACACAGCCTGGTGTCATCTTCAGGATGGTGCTGTGTGTCCTCACCAGCTGAGCACTGTGTCTGTAATCCCACAGGAGAATGTGGGGTTCTGCTGACATGAGAGCCATGTTCTCTACATTTCCAGCAGGGCTAAAGGAGTGTGATTTGTCCTTTGTCTGAATTTCTGGGAAACTCACTTAATAAATTTAAATTCAGCTCACTGTTGCAGTCTACAGAAAGAAATGCTAACAAGTTCTTTAATCTTTGGAGCTGGCTGTTGCATTGTATGCTTAGAACCCTGTGTGTCCTTAACCCGTGTGGACCCTGGACTTTTGTTTGCTGCATGAATTTGTTTGTTGAAGGGCACGTGGGCACAGGAGGAGGCTTAGAGTCAGTGAGAAGGCTTTTGGGGAAGCAGACACATAGAATTGCAAATTTTCTGTTTGAAAACTTAAAAGAATTTTCATACAGCTAGTAAAAAGTAGTGTTGATTTATCAATATGAACTTTTATCTTTGGGAAGGTCCACAACAGTAGTTTGTAGACTGTATGACTAAATAGCTGCTGGTTTGCAAAAATTATTTTTATGGCTTTTGTAAGTCCATGGAGAAAATCAATGATTTCGTCTTCTTTTCTTGAGTTTTCTCTTAAACCTTTGCCCATGTGGTTTTTGTGAGCACTGGAGAGCAGTGGTACCCAACGCTAGGTGGCTGTCTAACAAGGGATTTCTTGATTCAAGGCTCCTAAACACTGACAGCACCACGTTTGTATGTTTGTGTGTGTTGCCTTTTTTCGGGAGGGAGGGGAGGTGCCCTAGTGCCTAATTACAGAAAATGACAGCAGTGTAATGTGTGAATAGTTGTGGCTGCTGGGGGTGCAAGCACACCACAGCCCTGCTTCACAGAGGAAGTTGGGTGGGCTCATTTCTCTTCAGCTGAGAAGACTGCAATAAAAGTAATACCTAAACCCTTTCTAATATTTCATGTTTGTTTCATTTCTTTTTGTGTGCTGGCCACAAACCAGTGCTGCCCTTTCCTTACTGGAACACCAGAGATCTCAGAAATAGTTCCCTTGGAGAGTTGCCCACAGCCCCCACTCACTGGCTACGTGCAGGGGGTTTCTGATGCTCCTTGAGATTGTTGTGTTGTTGTTAGAGGCTGCTCATGAGCCAGCTCAGGTGCCTCCCTAGGGGCCTGCAGCTGGAGTGTAAGGAGAGGCAGCTGGGGATTTTGCTACCCAGCAGATGAATTTTTGTCACTTAAGCACAAAGAATTGCTGGATAAGGTTTGCTGTGAGATTGTTTTCTGAGCTCATCAGCAGGTCCTGATGTCACGAGTCCTACAGAGGTGACAGCCAAAAGAAGGCTCAGAACTACTGTTTCTTAAATGAGGCTGAAAAGAGGCTCTTCCACTGAGACTTTGAACCACTTGGCCAGATGCAAGCACCTTTAAATACTCTGAACCCACTCCTCGGGTGCAGCTGAGCCCTGGCCACGTGACTCAGGATGCAGCAGGAGAGATGCACGATTTGGGATGTAGCTGGAGGCTGTGACTCCCTCTGAGATGAGCCTTTAAACAGCCTTGGGGCTGCTTCTAGCTGGGCCAGCTGCACTGTCCCCTGGGATCAGTGCTGCTGGGGTGAGAGAGCTGTGTGCTGCTCCCATTTCCCTGTTTTCCTGCCTCTGCCAGGTCTTATTTGGAGCTCACAGTTGTGGGGTAGAGTTGGCTCACTGGCTATTTGTTTTCCTGGAGTTTTCTTCTGTGCAGGAATCACAGCCTCCCAGCTGGCATCAGCTACATAACCCTCTCCCTGTACCCTTGCCATTCACATTTTTAGTGGCCTGGCACCAACAGCACCTGCTTCAGTCTGGGAAGTCTAGTCCCACTTGGGAAGTAGCAGACCTGGTGATATTGATCTGAGGCTAAATGAGCATGAGACCTGTGTTTTAAACAAAAGGCTGTTTGGTGCAGGGTAGATTTGCTGAGTGTGGTGGTAGCACCTTCTCATCTCAGAGAATGGGGATGGGACACAGGATGAAGTTCACATGGATAGACTTGTCAAGCCTCTCGTGTCCTGTCAGGTTTTGCTTACCTGGCTTTTGCTTCTGAGTGTCTCTTACGTTTGCAGTGCAGTGCCACAGGCTCCTTCCAGTGCCATGAGCCCGTGAGGTGGACAGAATGGGTCAGTTCTTTCAGAATCCTGACTGCCTCTGGTGAGGAGATGGAGCAGCTGGGCCTCCACCTTCCCTGGTGAAGGATCTTGCCTGTGGGGCCAGAGAGTGGTTGAGAAATTGGAGGGGAGTGCAAGGCTGGGGAGAGGTGATAACAGCGACTTTTGAGCTGTCTGTGGCTAATTTCAGTGCTGGGTACTTGTTATTAAAATGTTCCAAGGTAAACTGGGTGTGAGTTGGCATCTGAACTAGAACAACCTATCAGTGCTCTCTTTCAAAGTTGTGGTTTTTTTACAACTGTATCCTTAAGCCTGCTTTTACTGAAGAGTTGACCTGAGCTGTGTACCAGGGTTTGGTGACTTTTGCTCACCTGTGTCCACCTCCCATTCTCTTCCCTGCATTATCTTTGGGTACCTCCTGCTTGTTTAGTTATTTCCCAGAATTTTACCATTGTAGATTCATAATCCTTTACCAGGACAGCTTGTTTGACAGTGACATCCGGTGCCTCTGGGATTCAGGTAATTTTAGTACAGCATAGGTGGAAAGAGGATTTCCTTTTGAGAAAGGAGTTTGAAATACCAAGAGTTTCCATGCCAAATTTTGAACCTTTCTTTTTTATTCTTGTATTCTATGAGACCGTGAAGAAGCACAATGTAGACTTCAAAAAAATAAAGTTATTTAAATAAATTTGAATGAATCTGGTTCCAGAATGTCTCAGTGATTTGTGGACATCAATCTTATTTGGAGATTGCTGGGAGCTGTGTACTCAGTGCATAAGTACATGTTTGCCAGTCTGCCCATCTGTTACTTTACAACTCCTGATTGTATCAGAATTCAGCCCTGTGATTAACTTCTACCTCGTATTTGTATTCATTTTTTCCCCTTTTCAGACAAGTGAGAGAGAGACTAAAGCAGCAAGTTATTGAGATGACTGAGAAGTTTCCAGGCTTCAGACCAGGACTTGCCATTTTGCAGGTATTGTTTTCTTTAATGACACCTACAGAAAGTAAGAGTTGCTTTGCAGTGGTAAGGGCTGATGAGCTGCATCCAAGCTGCCTCCTAGTTGGTAGCATTTTATAAGGAACAGTGTTCTCTGTGAGATGGTGACACAATCCTGTCTTTTTGCCAAGTATCAGAGCCCAGCATTTTTGGGGGGGGTTTAAGTTGTTTTATTTCTTTCTTCAGACCCTGTTCCCTGTTTGAGTGTTGTCTTTGTGAAATTAAGCTGTTTGTGTATTAAGAGCAAGCAGTGCTTGTAGACTCCATTTGAAATTTCTGCACTTGAGTGAGCCCTGAAGTTTGGCAGCTTTCAGAGATGTGTTTGTACCAGAAATCCTCCAAATGGGATGTTTATTAAGTGATCTGGTCTGTTGCTGAATTGGATATTCCTCAGAAGTGAACAAGTGTTAGAGTCGACACAGAAAGCCTTGCAGAGGCAAAAAGCACATGACAAGTACAGGGGTTTGACCGGTGTTTGGCATCATTTTTTTCCTTTGCAGCTATAAAAAAATGGAGACTGTTCTTAGGTCAGAAGGTGACTAGCAGTAGCAAGTGTCATGCTACAGGAAGGACCTGTGTGTCCACAAAGGACTGAGGGAATGTAAGTGGCTGCTTAGAGAAGTGACTTTTGTCCTTATTCAGTATTTTGGGCTCCTGCAGAGCCTTTGGTGCCTGTCTGTAGATTTCAATGCTAAAACCACCATAGCACACAAAGGCTGTGCTCCTCTTTGATGCCAGGAACAAATTTGTGCTTGTGTTTTGAGTTTTTTTCCTGGTTTTCCTTTCCATTAACTTTAAGTAGATTGTCTCTACAGAAGCTTTGTCTGCAGATGCTTAGAAGGAAGGAATGACAGTCTAAAAATTTAGTAGTGCTTTGAAAAAAGCTCCTGAACTGTTGACCTCATAAACTGTGTTGAAAAATTGCTGTTTTGTGGCACTATTGGATTGTTTTCCTGGTGGGCCTTGTATTCAGTCCTGGATTGTCTCAGAGTCCTTTACAACCTGTTTGCTCTTTGGCTGTCTGACACTTTTGTAAGCTGTCAAACAATCTGGGCTTGGAGTTCATCTCCTAATACTGATATTTGCAGCTGTCTGTTTTTCAGTGAAGTCAGGACAATGAACTGTTTCTTATTTGTAGCACACCATACATTATGTGCTCTGTTCTTTCTTGGTAGGCATCTGGTGTCCTCTGAGCTCAAAGAATAAGTCAGTTCATCTTTATTTTTTTTGTCCTGTAGTCAGTAATTTCTTATTCATAAAACGTTTGCTGACATCTCCTGTTTCTCTGCCCTGTATGAAGCAAACCTTTTCCTAAATCCAGCAGACTTTACAGGGGAGACAGTTCCTTTATCTGTACCTAGGGAGGAAGAACCAATGTGTTCTGGGTATCAGGTCACCCCTACAGCTTGTAGTCTATGTGAGAGCCAGGGATGGCTCCCAAGTATCAGGAAACAGAATTTCAAGAGCTTGCTTATCAGCTTTTCCTTATTTGACCCCAATTTTCTTAAGGTTAGAAGGAATATTACCTTGAACAAAACCTACTGGATGAGGCAAATGGTCTCCTGAAATGCAGTTGTACTGTGAGCACCCAGTACTGCCAAAAACTGCAGGCATTTGTTCCACTTGCTGCTTTTTCTTTGTGCACCACTTTGTCCTTGTTTTGGTTTTTGTTTGGCAAGAAAATTCTCAAGGTTCAAAACAGCAGTGGAAGAAATGTCTCCATCAAAGCACACATGTGCATAAAATTAAGATTCCTGGCTATCAAAGAGGCCCAGCATTTCTGAAAGCCTTAATCAGATAATTGAATGTTATCAGCACCTGCTGATAATGTTAATTAGCTAAGGATTTAATTTCTCAGATCAGATGGCAGGCAATATTTTCTGCTTTGGAGACCACTGTGTTTTTAAGGTTTTTCAATAGGTGCAAATAGTTTGTGCAGGAGATCAGACAACTTGTCTTTAACTGCCTTGTACTTGAAAGAACATTCCTGTTAGCTCCAGCTGTTTATGTCCTCTATCAGTGTGTTTTACAGTAATCCAAGGAAGGTGAGGGTTAAACCCATCTCAGCCTGTGTCTGGGTCTCTGTTCTGTGCTGTAATCCAACTGTCTTTCCATCCTTAGGTTGGAAATCGGGATGATTCAAACCTCTACATTAACATGAAGCTGAAGGCTGCTGCTGAGGTAATCCTGGACTTTCAGGACTACTTTTTACCCTCCTACAGTTGTTCAGATCTGAATATGAAAAACCACATGCAAGTCCATAGTTTTGTCTGAGTTTTTCCAGTATTGGAGAAAGCAGTGTTGGCCTGAGTTCTCAGTTACAAGAATGTAGTGTAGGTGTGTAACCTGAGAGCCAAGTGGGGTGCTCTGGTCACAGCAGTGTGGCTTGGTGCCACTCCTTGTGTGATCATCACAGATTACATTTGTCTGAAATGCTGTGTCTTTCCTGACCCATGGCCTTGTTCTTATCTTCCCTGCCTGTCTTGTACCTGCAGTTGTTTTGTGCTTGTCACAGGTGGAGCGTTACATGCTACAACAGGGCAGGAACACAGATGAGTGCATTTTTCCCTGGCATTTCTGCTGGTATTTTAAGGCAGTGTGCTGTCAAGCAAAGCTGATGTTGTTCATGTCAAAAGGTGAATAGGACAGTTAAAGGACAGACTCAGTAGGCAAAGCACTAATCTATCTTTGATGCTATTTCTAAGCCATAGGACTTGGAGCCTCAGGAACAGGAGATAGTCTTGGGAAATGTGACAGAATGCAGCTGTGATTTAGCTGGATAGAGAGATTAGCCAGATCAATTGGATGTCAATTCAGAAATCAGATAATTTGTTGTTATTCTCATTTGCAGATTGGGATCAGTGCCAATCACATAAAATTGCCAAACACAGCAACAGAAGCTGATGTAAGTAATACAGCCAGTGATGAAAAAATACATAACTTCAATGTTGTGCTGAAGATATTTTTACCCTGTCATTGTATAAAAAAGGAGTACTTGACTATTGATACTAGCTAATGAAAAAATAATTGGAACCTGCTGAGGTGTTTGGGTTTTTTTAAGAAAACTAAAACACAACAATTGAAAATTTAGATACTTTAGGAGCTGTTTTTTAAAAATAAAGAATGTAATTGGTTTATACTTATTGGTGGAAAAACTAAACATAAAGTTTATATCTTTTAATCCAGATAAGATTATGTTTTTTCCTTTGCATCAATCATATTTCAGTTCATCAGCCATTAGTTTTTTGGTGTTTGCTGTTGTAGGTGCTCAAGTGCATTGCCTCTTTGAATGCAGACCCAGCTGTTCATGGCTTTATAGTGCAGCTGCCACTTGACTCCAATAATCCCATCAACACTGAAAAAATAACCAATGCTGTTGCACCTGAGAAGGACGTGGATGGGTAAACTGGCTTCACCCCTGGAGAGCATGAGAGCTACTCCAGAAAGAAAGGTTTTTTCTTTATTTTCTCTTGAACAGTGAGGCTGGGTATCTTACTTGGCCTTTATTCTTTCTAAATACAGCTTAAGTAGCATCAATGCTGGGAAACTCTCCAGAGGGGACCTTGGAGACTGCTTCATTCCGTGTACGCCAAAGGGATGCATGGAACTTATCAGGCAGACAGGTAAGGAAGTTCCCATACATTATTCATGAGTGCAGTAGTCTTCAATAAGCATAGAAATCACACACGTTGTGAGGCTCTGCTTCACAACTTTTGCTGAGATACCACATTTCATCTCTGCTGCCTGAGGTAATAAAAGAACTAGGTTAAAATGGTCTTTCCTTCCTCCCTCCCAACTGCAGTTCCCTACCACACACAACAAAGAAGAGCACTACTCTGAAGTACCAGGGCCAGAGTTAAACTGACCAAGACTCCAGAGCAGTTTGAGTTCGTGTGTACCAGGCTGCACAGTGACCTCTCTTTTGCTCTCTGCTGGCTCTCTGTGGTGCAGGTGTCCAGGTGGCAGGGAAAAGAGCCGTGGTGATCGGTCGCAGTAAGATCGTGGGTGCTCCCATGCACGACCTGCTGCTCTGGAACAACGCAACAGTCACCACCTGCCACTCCAAGACTTCCACCCTGGCTGAGGAGGTAAGGGCAGCCTGTAGTTACCTGTTCCAGGCCACTGCTGCTCGGTGTGGTGCTGCTGTGAGTCATTAGGTCTGGGGTGTCTTTCATCTGACTTGGTTTCCCAGTTCTGCTCATTGCATGGTTGTGTAAATATTTCTGCTGGAATAGGATCTTGATTATTTTTGGCATTTAATTAAAGGGGTTTAATTATAACAATAAAATTATTATTTTTGTTGTCTTTGAGCAAGTGCTGAGAATTGAATCATCCCTTCCTAATCTCCATGTAAGGGTTGGCAAAACAGCATATGTTTTTGTTGTTTTGATTTTTTTTTTTTTTTACCCAAGAGACCAGGTGGTCTTCTGCTCTAATGGCTGGGAAATGTTAGGCCAAATGATATCTCAGTTGGTTTATTTTTTTCAGTCCATTTTCTATGACAGGGAGTTGGTACCATTTTCCTCTTCAGCAGTGAGAGTGACAGAAATAGTGTTTTGCTGTGCTGCCACCTACTTGGATTTCGTAGCGCCATCAGCACTGCCAGGCTCTGTAGGCAAGTATTAAAGCTGAAAAAGGGAGTAGGAGTGTTTGAATATAACTCACAAAGTAGATCAGAAACACTGCAATGCTTCACGCCATTAAGTTGCTGTTCAGTAAGACCATCATTAGGTTGATTAAAAATTGAAGTGCTCATACTTAATGATATCTTAAAAATAGTTTATCTCCCTTGAAGATTAAAGGAAAAAAAATCCAAGGGATAGCAGCTTCCTAAGCAAATGTGAATGAAGCAGTGCAGGAACTGACAACGAGCTTTAGTCTGAGTCTTTAACAGTCAGCTTCCCCTGGAGTTGTGTGTTATGCAGTCCTGGACATGAAAAGCACAAGACAGTGCTGTCACAAGTGAAGTGCTGCTTAGTTCTGTGCAGGGGTTGTTCTTGGCTGAGCAAGATGAGTTCTTGCTGTCTGATGAATGCTGGATATATTTCTAGCACTAAATGTGCAGGGATATTTGAAGGAAGAGAAGAATATTCAGAAGGCTTTAATTTTATCTAAATGTAGCCTGTATGATCCACTTGGGAATCATGGAGGAGTTCAGAGGAGGTTGTGAAGTGTTGACTAGCAATAATTCAGGGTAGGAGTGTGAAAATAGGCCATTATTTCTAGCTGCAGGAATCTGTCCTTGCCAAGGAACTGGCAGCTACCTTTAAATGCTGAGAGTGCCCTTCCATGCCTCCAGTGGCAATGGGTGAGCACAGTTTCATTGCAGCTCAAGCTGATTTAACTTGCTGCAAAAGCAGCTCTGCATTTTCCCCCTGCCAGTGTGATACACATTTGTTTGTTGTTTTTAATTTTTTTATAGGTTGGCAAAGCTGACATCCTGGTGGTTGCAGCTGGTAGAGCTGAAATGGTAAAAGGTGAATGGATCAAGCCTGGTGCAATCGTCATAGACTGTGGAATTAACCATGTGCCAGGTGCGTGGGCAGTGTATAACAAGTGGGGATGTGTTTGTTTGTGTATAAATGCAGTTGCTAAGTTCATGAATACTATTTCCTTGGTGTCTCTGGTCCACATGGACTTCTTCTGTCTTAAGTAGTGATGACAACCTCTGACAATGCCAAAGTAAAGAAACCACTGGTCTGAAGTGCTCTCCTAAAGCAGATCGGTGGCAGTTTTGATTCAGCCTTCAACGAGGCTGATGATTAAAGAGGAAGGAGGAGGCCTACGAAATATTGCAACAGAATATCCATTTAATTTGCCCCAGCTACATCTGAAGTCTTGTCACTGTTGTCACTTTGGAGCACAGGGCTTTGCTGTCATTACTTCGTGCTTGGATCTGTTGAAGCAGTTGCCTTTGAAGTACAGAAATGACAAGCAGTCTCTTCAAGTAGCTGTGGATTTGTTGAATCACAGCATTAACTTCTTAGGCTTGAATGGCTGTTGTCTTGAAACAAAGCAGATTGTGCAAGAGTATTGGTGACAATGGTTCAGGCATAGAATAAAGTGCTTTAACATAATGGATTTTAGGGTAGGGTTTCACTTAGCTGCTCCTTCCTTATAAAGATGCTACAGACAGTCTGGCAATTTCTGTTTTCATCTCATTTTAAATCCAAATTACAGATATTGAATGATATGGAAAATTAGTCACTCTTACTGTGCTACACCCACAAGGCTTTTAAAAGGTAGTTTTCATAATTAATCAGTCATTTTGTTGCCATTATTTAACAGAATGTAAAGAAATTTCTGTTGAGTGGTCTTGTTACTCAAAGTTGACATTAGGCTGCTTTTAAAAACATTAGTCCTCTATCTAATTAAACTAAAAAGTCATCTGCTGTTGCTGTTTGTTGCTTGATGGTTTTTTTTTCCAAACAACCCAAACTCAGGCCATTTGCCAAAACCCACAAGGTCACTGCTGATGTGCATGAAGCAGAATGGGTTGGAGTCTCCCCAGCTGACACGTTGCAAATCAAGCCCCCATTGTGTTTCTGATATATGATGGTATGACCTTTTTTCAGGCTTTATGTGCACTGCATCTCTGAGGACACATCCCTGTTCCTTTGCAATTGCACTGCCTTGAGCAGTGCACTGACATCTGAGCTTCTTGTGCACCCAGCCCAGTCAGTGTCACGTGGAGAACACTTAATGGCTTTGAGATTTGATAATTGAGACTTGATAGAATATCATGGAAACTGTCACATTTCTAAATGATGGATGTTATAGGTTCTTTTTTTTTTCCTGTGGTTTTTTGAAGCTGCTGAATTTTCCTGACTTTTTTCCCCTATGGTATGTTGCAAAGAAGGCAGATCCCAAACTGATTTGATATATCAGGACATTAGCTCATGCTGTCTTGCCAAGCTGGAGTTAGGACAAGTTATAGCCATGTGGCACCATACAAATGCAGCTGTTGTGCTTTTGAATGGAGTATGGCCTGAATGCTCCAAGGGTGCTGGTTTGGAGGCTGGAAGAGACACTTCAGCCACATCTGGCTTGGTGTACTGCAATTAACAGAATTTCCTCCAGGTAGACAGAGAGGTAAAAACAATCTCCTGAAATCTCTGCTAGAGCAGACAAGTGCCTCTTACTTTCCAAACTGGGTTGTATTTGTCTTTCCCCATGGCTGCAGTTAGAGGGCTGGTCCAGCAAATACTCTGGATGCCTTATTCCAGGCCTCTAGAAATTGCTTTGCTACAGAAAGGGAAAGCAGTGCAGGTGGAGGATATTCCCAGAGAGGACAATCCCTGGAATGTCCCTCTCTGAGTCCTGATGGAGGAAGCACCTCTGCTCCAAGTTGCCTGCTGTGGGATTTTGCAGCCCTTGCTAACAAGCAGCCATGAGAGTGGAATCTGAGAGCAGCTTTTTTGCAGCATGGTTATAGTGTCACTGATACTCCCTGGAACTAGTTTGTATTTTTTAAGAGTGGGATGATGAATATTGAAAAGGTGAAATTATGGGGAGAGATGGCAAGTATTGTGTGTGAGCTTTCTTTCAAAAGAATATTGTGCAGGTAATTGAATAGCTCCTAGGCTGTGCTCAGCAGTGCCTGGTGTGAGGTGCAGAAGCAGGGACTGGGGGATTGTTTGGCATGTGCTCATCTCTGTGTCTGTGGAACAGATGAGGCAGTTTGGAGTGCCAGCTTGTTTTCCTCATTCTTGGGAGAGCCTTCCTGGCTAGGATGGCTGATGAGCCTGCTTGGCATCCTTGGAAGAAAATAAAATTACATTATTTACTGTTTGCAGCCTTAATTAAATTGGTCTCTAGGGGGGAAGGCCAGGCTGGTCTGCAGTTGAGGCAGCAAACTGACAGTGGCTGCAGAAACACTGCTTACCAGCTGTGATGTTGTTCAGGCTTTGAGCTTCAGGGAGAAGCAGTGTTGCTTAAAACACACAGGAAAGCATCCAAGCTGCTAATTGTCAGTAACAATGCAGCTAAAAAATAACGTTGGCTTTTGTTCTCTTTGGTTTTAACATAATCTACTGTTGGGGAGTTTGGTTTCTCTTCCACTCCCTCCCCCTCACCAGATGTATATGAAAGTTAGTAATTGTGTTCTGTTCAAATACACACTTATTGTATGCAATATAATATTTCAATATAACAACATTAGAATCTATTTTCAGATTTTCACACTGGTTGAAATCTCCCTAGAGTCCTTTATCTGAAGTGAGGATCTGCCATTCCAGGAGCAACTTAAATTTTCTGGTTTTGTGTGCTGTAATCAGTGACTCCCTTAGATAACTGTGCTAGTTCACTAATTCACTTTGTCTCTTCCTCTCTTTATGAGTGAGTTTAATGGTCACCACTGGAAAAAAGGACTGTGTCTGTTTCTGAATTGTCGTGTCTGTTTCTGAATTGTCAGGTCATATAGTGCAGCAGGATATAGCAAAATACATTGCCTGAGAGAAAGCTTCAGTAGGATAATCTTTCTTAAGGCACCTGTGAAGTTTGTTTTGACAAAACTGATCTCTGCTAACTGCCATATTTACTGGTCCATCATTAAACTAGCAGTGATAACTGAAAAGCTCAGCACTTCCTGCCTTCAGTTTCTGTAAAAGCAGGTGATTGTATTCAATACTAAGGCCCAGATGCCCTCCAAAATGGAACAGAGTAAATGTAAATCTGGGGGTTTGGAACAAGTCAGCCATGTTTAATCTCTCACCTCTTCATGTCTGTTGGTTTATATCTCATTCAAACTGCCCCGTGGGCAATGAGCCACTGAGAAAAGACTTGCATCCTCCAGGAAAGGGAGATCTGTCTGGCTGAGGATAAATGGTGCTTAATGGGAGGATGTGTTGCATGAGCTGTTGACACTCTGCAAGTGAAGTATGATGATAGCAGCTTCATCTTGTGATGTTGTCTTAGCTGTTTTATCTTTCTTTGCAGCTTCCTGGGTACTCAGCTTATATTTTGTTTGCTCCAGCAGAATTAAAGACTTCTGCTTCAGTCAGTGCTGTCTCCTCTGCTGTGCTGAAATGTGATTTGTAACCTACTTTTCTCTTCAAATCCCCAGACAGCACAAAGGCCAGTGGGAAAAGAGTTGTGGGAGATGTGGCATACAATTCAGCAAAGGAAAAAGCTTCTTTCATCACCCCAGTTCCTGGTGGTGTTGGACCTATGACTGTGGCCATGTTAATGCAGGTACTGAGCAGACTGTGGTCATCTCCTCTGTGTTTACTTTGGGGGGTGTTGCTGCTGACCATCAGCACACTGCCAAAGCAGCTGGTGCTCCCTTCTTGCTCTTGAAAAACCTAGTTAGGATTTCCAGCTTCTAGTCCAGACAATTTGGATTCAGTTAACTGAGGAAGAAGATGGACTTCAAGGAAATGTTAGAACAGAGGTTTCTGGTTGGTCAGTTTTGGGAGGTTTTTTAGGGGTTTTTGAGCGTGGTTGCTCAAAACCATAAAAAATGGGTCTGTCCTGTCCTAGTTCTGAAACTATCCTTAGGATGATTGGATAAAAAGGAGAGTAACAGTGTAAACCATCTCTCTCTATTTCCATGCTTTGCTTAAGAAGCCCTGCTGGCACAGAACACCCAAAAAAATCCAGCTCACTGTCAGATCAGTAGAGAGATAGATGTGGTGGGATTCTTTTCTTTTGAAGAAAAAAGCAAGCAGAATCTCATTTTGGATTATTAGCAGATGCTTTAATAAATGCACTTTGGTTTAATCTCAGACTGAGACAGATGGAAAGGGCAAACCTTTCTGGTCTCTTTGTTGAACAATGCAGTTCATGCAATGATGGTTGCCTTAATGCATTCACTTGCTTGTTTCAGAGCACTGTGGAGAGTGCACAGCGTTTTCTGGAGAAGTTCCAGCCTGGAAAATGGACCATTCAATACAACCAGCTTACCCTAAAGGTGCCTGTTCCAAGGTAATGCTTTCAAATCAAGGCATTCTAAGGTCTTCCTGAGGAAGCAGAGCTAAGCTGCAGTGTTGCTGTGATGTCTCCTTAAGTGTAGTCTTCTTGGACTTTCACACACTTCAGGCCAGCTAGATGGTGGCTGATTCAGGAAATAGTGAAAAACTTGTATCTTGAAAAATTTTCAGTCTGCCATGTCAAAACCCTAGCATCTTCAAATAGGAGTTGCTGGTGTCAAGTCCCCAAGGAGCAGCTGAAGATATGCAAAATACCATATGGGATAATAACACATTGCCTACAAAAGGCATTTGGGAGAATGGGGAGGTTGAGGAGAGGGGTTGTTGTTTGTTTTGGGTTTGCCCTTTTTTTATTTTTAAAAAGGCAACTCTGTGTCTGTTGTGATGTACCTGATACTTGTGGGATTGATTCATTTAACTAGGGGGATTTAAAGATTGACTTGTAAAATATAGATTAGGTGTTTGTAGTTTATTCCCTACAGAAGCAGGGAATTTGTAGAAGTCTGACTTATAAACTCATCTTGCTCTTTTTCTTTAAGTGATATTGAAATCTCCAAGTCCTGCATGCCCAAGCCCATTGATCAAGTTGCAAAAGAAGTTGGTCTTTTCCCTGATGAGGTGGAGCTCTATGGCCAAACTAAAGCCAAGGTTCAGCTCTCAGTGCTGAAACGTCTGCAGAACCAGCCAGATGGCAAATACGTCGTTGTTACTGGGTAGGTGCTTCCTGAACTGAGACATCACTTACAAGATGAAAAGAAATTTTATTAGCATGACTTGTTGTTGAATTGTCTTTTGGTGGGGTGACTGGTTGAGGTGCTCAGGGTTTTAGTTAATCACACTGTGAAAATGTAGTCGTTTGGGGAGTAGATGGATCACTTGTGGCAAACATTTAAACTTAACATTTCTCTCCAGCAGATGAATTGTTTTGGTCAGGGTTATGAAGGATAGACTGGTTCCTAGCCAAACTTCTCCAGGTCTAGTAGCCTGCCTTCAGTAGGAACCAGCAAATTGTTTCAGAGGAAGGTTGTCAGCAGTTATGTGATTTGCCAATCTCTTTCCAGTTTTGAATTGATGAAGATTAGCTGAAGTATGAGCCAGTTCAGAATTTGAATTCTCATTAACTGCAATCACTGGGTGACTGTTTTATCCCTGGGATTTGATTCTCACCCACTGCAAAGGTGTAATTGTGTCTTTTCTGCTTTGTGGCTGCAGAATAACTCCCACTCCCCTGGGAGAGGGGAAGAGCACCACCACTGTTGGCCTTGTCCAAGCCTTAGGGGCACACCTTCACCAGAATGTCTTTGCCTGTGTTCGGCAGCCTTCTCAGGGGCCAACTTTTGGCATAAAAGGTATGATTGTTTTGTTGCTTGCAGTTAGCCTAAATGGACAAAGATGGAATTCAGAAATACTATTCTTCTGCACTGTAGTTTCACATTATTTCTAGTTACAAGTGCATTTATTTTAAGAAAAAAGAGCTTTGGGTAAGTTCTTCAGTTTTGTCTTCAAGGTACTGTGTTGGGACTTAAACTCAGCTGCTCAGTGGTAGCTGCCCTCTTGGAGCCATTAAGCAAACAGATGTAATAGCACTCTGGGCTGGAGACACCTGGATTGGTGTGGTCTGACTGTTGTCTCTCTGCAGGTGGAGCTGCAGGTGGTGGCTATTGTCAAGTTGTCCCAATGGAAGAGGTAATTCTTTATATAAAGACTCATTGCCCTCACAGCTCACAGACCCTGAAGAGATACTGCAGTCAGATAACTTAGAAAATATATGAGTTTATGACCTAGTGTAGCACTTGAAAGAACTGGGTGCTTGGTTTCAGCAAAGCTTGGTTTTTTTTAGCAAGCAACCATCCTTGTGTTGTTTCAGAAGTGTACCTTTATGGTTAGGGAACTTCATAGGGCTAGGAATTCCCAGTTCTTCTCTTCCCTCCCCTTCTCTGCCTTGAATTGCTGTGTACCCTGGAGCAAAGTACATGCTGTGCCTCATTTTCCCAGTGCTGAAATGAAGATGATAATGGCTTAATGCATTTTGGAAGAATATTGCATAGTTCTGTCGGCTGTGGTGGCCACCGACTCTTTCCGTGAGCTATTTTGGTGTACTTGTGTTTTAGATTACTAACAGGAATTGGGAAAAGGGAATTTGGGAATCAGCAATGCCAAGACCTCAGCCTGTGGGGGGCTGGCACTGGAGCATATTTCTGGTGTGACTTGGCAGCAAGTAAAATTCTGTGTTTGGAGGCAGGGAATTAAAAAGCACGTGTAGCATGTGCTCTCGTGCCTCTCTCAGCTCTCAGAGTAATTGCCTCTAGAACTCTGCCTTTGTCTCATGCATTGTAGATTGACACAGGACAATTTCAGGAAGAAAAGTAGAAACGATCAAAAGGGCTGTTTGTTCTAATTGATGCAGCAAGTCCATAAAAGATAAAGATGTTCAGGAGGCAGAACATTGATTCAGTCACGTGCCAAGAGCATGTGTGAAGAATAGATGTGACAGGAAAAATAACCTCCTCCTCTTTGGGAGTGTTAGTAAGACAAGCCAAAATACCTGACTGTGTGCTGCAGTGGGAAACAGGCACACTAGAAACCAAACTAGCTGGAATTACTTTCTTTAAGTATGACCCACGTGGTACAAATACACATAGTTTTGTGGGGGTGTTTTAGTCAATGCACGTCTGGTAAAATTTAAAGTATCTGGAGTCACTAGTTAAAATAATGATCTTGATACATCATTTAATAATTTTGCATGCAGTTTTCATCCTATGAAAAAATAACAAGTAAAAAACTTATGTTCATACTGCAAAACAAAGATAATAATAATTGCTTCTTGTTGCATGTATGCAGAATGAGACAACAATTAGCATTTACTAATTAGGATTTATAATTGGTGTGTGACTAGCTGCATTCTTTTTAGCTTTGTGGGTTTTGAGACGACAGTAACAAGGCTTCAATAAAATGGTGTTGTAAGGTATTCTGTCATATCACCTTTTCTAATATCCCCTTTTCATCTTCTTTCTTTGCTGCTTTGCTAGAGAGGAAGGGGATTGTTTTAACCACACTATTTACTCACCTGCCATAATCATAGGATCATTTAGGTTGGAAAAGACCTTTAAGATGACCAAGTCCAACCATTCCTCCAGCACTGCCAAGCCCACCACTAAAGTGTGTCCCCAAGTGCCACTGCATGTTTCTGAAATACCTCCAGGGATGGTGACCCCACCACTTCCCTGGGGAGCCTGTTCCTGTGCTTGACAACCCTTTTCACAAAGAAATTTTCTCTCATACCCAATCTAGATCCTTCATCAGCTTCACAGCTACAAGATAGTGCAGTGCAGCCAGATAACTCACGTAGGCAAACCCACTCAAACTATGTTTTAATGAGATGGAACTAAGAAAACTACTAGCAGTGTCACTGTGTAGTACGTGGTCTACAAGCTCTGCCTGTGATTGTGTTTGGGTGGTTACCTTAAGCAGAGCTCTCTGCAACCACAGAGCTCCACTGCTAGTGCTGCACAAGGTTGCTAGTTCCAGTTTAGCTCAGACTCCCTTGTGGGAGCAGCAGCCACTTCAGCTGATGTATGTGTGAAACCTGCTGTGCAAATGAGGGGGTCACTAGGAAGGTGAAGGAGGAATAATGCAGAATACAGAGTGTGTTGAAGTCGGGTCTTTTAAGTGCCAAAGCAGCTTGTGAGAACTGTTCTGGTGGAGGAGAAAAGAAAAAAACAAACAACTTTTTATTTGGGAGCTTTGTTTTAGAAGTTCGTAAAATGACATGAATGTGGGGGAGGCATTTTTATGTTTTAGAGAAATTCTTTCCTCTCTTCTACATACTGCACTGAGCAATCTCTCCCCCTCCACCCTCACCCACTTTAACATTACTATTAATACTCCTCTTTCCATCTGTCTACGGTGAGTTGGAATAAATGAAAATTGCAGCAGGATGAGGTAACTGATATGTTTTGTGTCCTCTAGTTTAACCTTCACCTCACTGGTGACATCCATGCCATCACTGCAGCCAACAACCTGGTCGCTGCTGCCATTGACGCGCGCATGTTCCACGAGCTGACTCAGTCTGACCAGGTACAGTCCTTCCTTACCTTGTGTTTGGTCCCAGCCCACTTTGGCCAGGCTGTTCTGGATGTGCCAGCAGTGCTGATTAACTGCTTGTTTCATTTTGCAAGGCTCTCTACAGCCGTTTGGTGCCATCTGTCAATGGTGTCAGGAAGTTCTCAGACATTCAGATCCGAAGGCTACAGGTGAGCTCGCTGCTTTCTCATTGGTTTCTGGTTCTGTTCCATTGACTTATCCTTTAGGTAGGCAGAGCTACGTTACAGAAACCCCTGTGTTGCCCCTTGGGTCATTCTGCTGGCATTTGTTTTTTACCCAAAGTGTGCTGAAGTGTGTAACCCTTCATACAGCACAGAAAACAGGTGCAGCCCCAAGGGGAAGAATCATTGCTATAACTGTGTCAAATACTCTGTGATTAACACTATGGGAAGAAGTAGAGGTTAGTGTCCTTTATTAGTGGTGTCAGTTCTGTGTCCTTAATGCAGTTTAAGAAAAGACCAGAATCAGTCTCTGTACCTACCACACAGTTACAGCTAGAGATGAGTGGTTCCCATGTGACAGCTGTGTGGATAATGCAGCACCAAAAAAACCCAATTCATAAAATTCAGCAAAAAGAGAACATACAGAATTTTCTTTGTCTTACCCAGATTGAGAAAACAAAGAAAAATGAAAAAAAACACCTGTTCCCTACATTGCAAATTTCTCCTCTGAAAAAAAAAAAATCCTGGTTAGATAAGTAGCCCTTTCATTGAATGGCAGTCCCTGAGCAGCCCACAGCTCCTCTGATCCTCAAAACTTAAGGGCATGTGCAAGTTCACATTGGCTTCTGCAAAAATGAGGATTAGCAGATGGACAGTTTTGCACTGGGCTTGAACCTTGCAGCTGGGAGGACAGACTGAGCCCTGTTGAGCTCCTTCAAGGTACAAGCCTGTTTTGTAGAGTGTTCAGGCTGGATCAGTTGCCCATTTGGAAGTCAGGAGCAATAGTCAGACTACTTGGGAAGGTAAAACTCTGATATATTAATTTGCTGTAATGTCTTAAACCATTAGAGAATGTGTGGTTTGCTTCCATTGCTGAGCAAGAAATGATGTTATACTGCTTGGTGTTCCTGCTGGACTGCTGAGGGAACTCTATCCTAACCACTCTTCTGGTTATTAAATGTCAAGATGTGAACAGAATGCTAATACTCCAGAAAGATGGTATCTCTGTCATTGTTGTTGTTTATTTCCTTTTCTAAATGATATGCTTGAAGAGGAAAAGAACAGACTTTCTTCTTCCCTGCTGTTCTTTAGGAGAAAAATATGACTTGACTGTCTGGTTAATTAAAAAAACCTCACTCGTTCATAAATCAACTGTATCATTTCCCTCATGCCTAAGCCTGTGCTTCTATCAGGCTTCTTGAGATAATTCTTCTCTCAATTAAGCAACTTGGCAAGCTGCCCATCCTCTCAGTGTGTTCAAGATCAGCTTTCTGGGATGCTGACAGCCTTGTGACTGAATTGTTTAATTCCTCCTTTGTGCAGCTTTAACCAGCATGCTGAAAGCAGTGGCTTTAAATGCGTGTGGCTGTGTGCAGTGACCCCAGGCAAACTAATGAGAAATGGATGTAAGCATGTGAGGCTAATGATGAGAGCAAGGCATGGAAGGAAGTGCAGAGCTGTCTCTTATCTTTCTGGAGGTGCCTTGCACAAAGCTTGGTGACAACCTGCCCTGATGAGCTCTATTGTCTGCCTTGCCCTTTCCAAGCTGGGCAGTAGCAAGCTCTGTCCAGTATATGTGGATATGGATCATCTTATGTTGTTGTGGGGTTTGGAAGAAAGGGACGCAAAAAGGCAGCCCCTCCTTATTTCTGAATATGCAGATGCTGCTGCCAAAACCTCAATGCTGCAGTAAAAGGTTCATTTCTGTGAATATTTATATTTATTTGTCTTCCCACAGAAACTGGGCATTAACAAAACTGATCCTATGGCTTTGACAAAAGAAGAAGTAAATGCATTTGTGAGACTGGACATTGACCCGGGCACCATAACATGGCAGAGAGGTACTAGAGACATTAAATGAAAGAAAACTTGTCAAAAGAGACATTTGCAGTTACAGCTGAAACTGTGTTTCCTGGGAAAATGGGAAAGGGCAGAGCTGGGTCCTCCCTCCTTAAGTTTGGTGGGATAGTTGCCTGCAGCTAGGATCCCATATCTGAGGGGTCTGACACAGGGGCTTTGAATCTGCTCTGAATTCACAAACATTAAGAGTTTGCTAATGGGTGACAGTTTGTGTTTCTGGATTTGTCAGTCACTGAGAGTTGAATTTGGCAATTGTAGCCAGCAGCCTTTTTACCTTACTGCTCTGTGAGTAAGGAGAGGGTTCTGCTCTGGAATTAAATTCAGTTTTAATCTGCCCACTTGCTCTGTCGGGGACTGACAGCAAATGAAGACCAGATTTTTTTAGAGGTTTTTAAGGATAGTTGAAAGTAGAATCATTCTCTGGTCTGGCAGATTTAATATTTCACTATCAAAAGAATTTTCAAAGTGGACTTTTTTTCTGAGTTAGGCTCCAAGTGTATTGCTTTTTCATCTTTCTTTTAAAATACAGTACGAAATGTATTCTCCAGAAGTTGCTTCATAACCTGTAATGAGACTAAAGTAGTCTGCCTCATGGGAAATACTTCATAAAACACTTGGAATATTTCAAGCATATAGAAGGAAACAGCAAATTTAAGCCAGTGTTTCATAGTTTTTGTTTCCAAGGTAATTTGACTTAATGGAGCTGTATGAAACAATTCTCACTGAATGATAGTATCTGACCACTTTATCACTTTACTTATAAAGTGTTAATTTTATTTCTTTTTGACTGCAGTAATTTCCTGGATTCATATTGGTTAATGATGGTGAAAAATCAATTGGAATAATATTATCAGTTCTGCTTTTCAGAGAAGCTTTGGTCTGGTGGTTAATGCACACAAAGGGATGCAGACTCCCTCTGAATGCAGTGCAGGCCCTGGTGTATCTCTGGGTATCTTAATTTCATTGCAGTTTTTGTGTAAGAATCACGTTGTAAAGCACTTGCCGTTCCTTAGGAGAGGATGGTTTCTCAAACTGCCATCTTCTCTTTATTGGTGACCTGGCTGGGTGTTTGTCACAGGGCCAAGATGTGCATTTATGACTTGGCAATGTGACATCTTACCTCTCTGCATTCCTTGCAGTACTGGATACGAATGACAGATTCCTTAGGAAAATCACTATTGGACAGTCTGCAACAGAGAAAGGCTTCACACGGACGGTAATTGTTCCCTTTCCTCACATGTTTTAGAAAGTACTTTGAAAAAGATGTTCCTGAAGGAAGTTTCTGTAACTCCAGCTATTTTCATCTTTGACCATTATCTTGTTAAAGAGAAAGCAGAAAGTCTTCTCAACTGAGCAGTTAAATTTGCTACCAGTGCTGTGTTTAATTTTAAATTGTTTCTTCCCTCCTTCCCTGTTGTCTCCTGAATATTTGCTTCCCAAAGTGGGATGTCTGTGGCATAACAGTGGTACACGAGTGCCCTTTGTAAAGCTGGTCACAACAGTGCTTTGTCTTCACTACTGCAGGTTTTTTGGATGGGGTTTATCTGGCCAAAACTAGACGCAGAATCTGAGCTTGTCTAGATTCATTGTCTAATCAATAGAGTAAAAGAGGCAATTGGGCTGTGACTCCCCTCATCCCTTAAGTAACTGTCAAATTTATACTTCAAATTAATTGTGCTCAGAAAAGCCTCTTTCTTTTGACTTCAAATGTCCTTAGGGTGCTTAGCTCCCCTAAGATGGAAGTGTCTGCATTATGTCAGATTAATTTTACCCTACATTTCCTATAGAATCTCTTTTTTTCTGCTGGTGGGCTTTTTGTCTTTTACTGTATTGTTTAGCAATTACCAGATGAGTTAGTAAGCTCAGTCTTCAAAAATATAATTTGTTAGTGTTACGTGTTCTTAAATGAATCACTAATGTTCGTGCCAGGAGAGACATGTAATAGCAACAGAATGAGTAGGTTTTGTTTAATTTTGCAGGGGAAAAATTCAGTTCAAAATGGCCAAATGAAATGAAGTGTTCTGAGAGAAATGCTTTGGATTTCTTGCATATTCTGTGTCTGTATTTTTTCGTTCTTTTCTTTATTACAATGGTGATGATTTGCCTTGTTTCAAGAATTGAACAGAGGCAAGAATTGCTGGGAGGGAATCTTAATGAGTTCATGTCCTTCATTCATCTCTTGCAGGCTCAGTTTGACATCACGGTGAGCAGTGAAATCATGGCAGTCCTGGCCCTGGCTGATGGGTTGGATGATATGAAAAAGAGATTTGGCAGAATGGTGGTAGCTTCCAGCAAAAAAGGACAACCAGTTACAGCAGATGACCTTGTAAGAGTCATTGCTATTAAATGCTTTTTCCTATTATTTCTGAAAGTCCTTGGATTAAAAAGCAGAGAGGCAGTTGTATGGAAAAAAAATAAAATTAGCATATAGAAGAGTAAAGATAAAATCCTGGCTCCTACAGTTAATGAAGGTTATTTTCCTTCAGTGTGGCACCTTCACACCTTATTTAGAGAGGGTATGTGTGGGCAGGGATGAGGGTCCTGTGGGATGTGGTGTGTGTCAAGTTGCAACTGGCACCACAGGAGTTACAGGGGAAGTAGATGGTGGCTTCTGCATAAAAAGCATGTTTATGGATCAGAAGAACTCAAAATGCATCCTGCTGGCCATCCTGTTTCTTAGGCTCCCTGGAGTGAGGAAAACATTGAGCAGGAGCAAAGCATTTGCAAATTCAATTACAGACAATGAAATATCTTCTTCTGAGAGTCTGTGAATGCTATAAAAGCCAAGGCATTTGCAAAAAGTCTGTGTTCTCTGTAAGGCAGCCTTGGATGAGGGACACAAATGTTTAATTTCCCTTCATGAAATGCTGAATGTCTTAGTGCTGGTGATGCCTGTTACCAGTGTGTAAAGCAGCAGTTGCAAGCTGCAGCACTGTTTTGCAGCTCTCCCTCCAATATTGTTAGTTCTTGGCAGGTCTGTGGAATGCCTCAAATAGCATTTTCCCAAATGGCGCTTGAGCATGGTGCCAGGGCAATGCCCTGTGTCCCAGGCACTTCTTCCTGACCTGTGTTTCCAGCTAGGTGGGAAAGGGCATTAAGGCTTACCCAGCTCTTGCTGTCTTACTGCAGGTTGTTTCCTTATGTTCTGGGAGGATGTGGAAGTGTTGTTTATTTGTTTTACTTCCTCCCAGCATAAGGCTAAGAAACAGTAGATTGATGGCCTGACTCTGGCCTTGCAGGAAAAGTGCCTGGCTGGAACAATTTATCTGTAAATCCCTATGTGAGACATTTGTTGGGGATGAGAGAGAGCGTGTGCCAAAGTTCTGTAGGCAGCTTTGAGATTTTAATTCCTACACCTAGCATGCTGCCAGTTTAACTTAAGTAACTGAGTTAAGCCCTTTTTTCTGGAAAACAGGAGTGTTTCTTACTGCCCATCAGCCATGTAGGCAGATGATGCTTGGCTTGGGAGTTTCTTTGACTTTTATGTAGTCCAGGTGATAGAAGTTCTTTAATCTCAAATATTTTTTTTTTTACTTTTTAAAAAATCTAATTATATTTAATTCTGTCCATTCCAATTGCAGAATGGAGGATGGTATCAGACATCCAACAGATTCTCTTGTCTGTTATGTTTGCACTTGATGACAGCCAGTGGCTCATGTTATTAGGAGATGTTACCCACTCCTCACGCAGGCAGAAATGTGATTGCAGAGACCAGGCTGGGTCCTGCTGCTGTGGTGCAACCAATGTCATGAGTGTGCTACCAGGAAGTGCAAAGAAAATCTGGGAAGGAACTTGGAATCAAAAACTGACTAGAGGTTTTTAGAGATGGGATGTGTCGAAGTGCGCTGAGTGACACGGGTCTGAAATGTCGCCATGGAAATCTTGCTCTGCAGTTTCCATTATTGTGGAGATGAGTGAAGTTTAAATCTTATCCATTAAATGTTAAATGAGCTTTCACGTGGCAAGATTGAAACTAATGAAACAAAGCAGTGAATGTCTTAGAAAGACATAGGCTTTCATATCTTTGAGTGCTGCAATTCAGTTGAAATTGAAAGGGAAGAAAAAGAGATTGTGGGTCAAGGTTTTCATAACTGCTGTGAACATTTGGCTCAGGACATGACAGCAATTTTCATTACTTTTTCAAGTGCTGAATAACAGCTGGTTTGGTTTCCACTGGACTGTCAGTCACAAAAAATGACCAAACCCACATCTTCTTTTCCCAAAGCACATGGGATGAAGTCATAAGCTTTTGTTGCACAGGAAGCAGAATTCAGCAGGGTACGTGGCTGCACCTGGGAGGAAATGTGGGCTCTGGTGTTTGCCTTTCATGTCAGCCTGGTTGTTCTCATCTGCACAGAGGTTCACTTTAAAAGTTATTTCTGCACAAGAGACTTGAGCAGGATATAGCAGGTTGTTGTGACATTTTAAGGTCAGTATGTAGACCAAGTTGCTGAAAAGAAGGAAGAAAAATCCAGGATAAATGGACCTACAAAATCTAAGAATATTGTTTTCTGCTGCTGAATGGGCTGCAGTAAACCATGCTTACTGAGAGGTTACTCCCTTGCTGCCCTTACCTGCTAACCTTGCCATAGCATTGAAACATGAATTAATTGTTCTTATGCCTTTGCTATAAAGTGATGGCCCAGCAAGGTCACAACTAAGAGGCTGCTCCCACCAGAAATCACAGTTCTTACGGGAATGTAAAGGTCATTTTTCTGCTTTGCCCTGACTGGAGTTAGTTCTATGTTGACCAACTTCTGGTTCTGTACCAAAATCCCTTGAGGACAAAATCAGAGCCTTTACACTGCACAGGAACCATCTCACGGTCTTGGTACATCTGGAAACTGATTGTCCTTCTTTCTTTTAGGGAGTGACTGGAGCTCTGGCTGTCTTGATGAAAGATACTGTTAAACCAAACCTCATGCAGACACTAGAGGTGAGCACAGGTTATTTGGTTCTTGGCTCTGAGAAGACACTTAGAGCAACTGATTTAGTTAATTCATCACAATCAGTGTGGCTCTGCTCAGCTCAGAGTTGGGGCTTTACTGTGGTTCTGTGCTCAGGGCTAGGGGAGAGGGCTGGGTTCCTTCTGGGTCTGCCACTGGCATGTGGGATGACCCTGAGCAAATGCACTAAAATTTGCTGTGTCTTTGGTCTGTTGTCTTTAATGTCAAGAAGTGTTTTGGGAATTTAAATGGTGTGGATGGAGGAGAATGACAAAGAGTTGCTGGGATTTAGCCATCCTTTTCCTAAGCGGATTTATACCTCCACTTGTGGAGATTATAATAATCCTGTTTGCCCTGTAGTCCTTATTGCTGATAACAAATGTCTGATCAGAAGGCTTTAAGATCTGTCTTCTAAAAGTGTTTTTCTTTACTTTCAGAGACCACAGTACTTAGCTCCTGACATGCTGCATATTTGCAAAATTGCACTTTCTGATTTCCTCTTTCTCTCTCTCTCCTGCATCCCCCTTGTTCTAGGGAACACCAGTGTTTGTTCATGCTGGACCTTTTGCCAACATTGCACATGGGAATTCCTCTGTGCTGGCAGACAAAATAGCATTGAAGCTTGTGGGTAAAGATGGCTTTGTTGGTAAGTGTCTGGAGTGTGAGGTGTTTTTGTTTGCTTTTTGATTTGGAGGGATTTGCCTTTTTTATCAGGACTGTCTTTGGGCTTTTATAATTTTTTTTTTGTTGGAAGAAGTTTCTGATTTATATAATCAGAGTATGATTTCTCCACCCAGAAATCTTTCACAAACTTTTTTTTTTTTCCTACTCTAGTTACAGAAGCAGGATTTGGTGCAGACATAGGCATGGAGAAATTCTTCAACATTAAGTGCCGCTATTCTGGACTCCGGCCTCATGTGGTGGTGTTGGTTGCTACTGTCCGAGCTCTGAAAATGCATGGGGGAGGACCTGCAGTAAGTACTGGAGAAGCTTTTCAGTAAGTCTGAGGGGCTGTTCCTGTTGTTCTGTTCCAGTCACTTAAAGCCTTGTAGCACTTGATCAGCTTGAAGTTGTCTTGAAATTCAGAGTTGTAAAAGGAGTTGATATTTCCCTGTTTGTCAGCAGTTTCATTGTAGTGTGTTACGGGTTCATACCTGCTTGTTTTATTGCCCTAGTGAAGTGCCTGCATGCTGGGCCTCTTGTAACACTTCCAGAGTGAGTCATGTATTTTATCATGCAGTCTCTTTTAATTCCTTTTATTTTTTTCTTAGAAATGAAAAGGATCCGCATGGAGTAGAGTGTTATATCTTGATACTGTTTAAAAAGAATCAGGTGGGGATTGCTGTCATAGATAAAAGTCTTATGGGACTCCATTTCTTTCCCTTTTTCCACAGGTCACTGCTGGGGTACCTTTGCCAAAGGAATACACAGAAGAGGTAATCTTTAAGCTGTTGTGACACTGGACAAGCTAACTGTGGTCATGATATGATGGTGTCATGCACTGCATGCCTGGATTACTGGTGTATCTCTTATTTAGCTGCCACAGAAAGGCTTCTTCATACAAGATGTATTGTTCTTTTTTTTATTAAATTGTGTTAATTTGGCTCTGCTCTTTCAAACATTTATTGTCCTTGACCTAGCCACTGTTCAGGGCCTTTTTTTACTACTTAACTCATGCAGTTGTCTGTGTGCTCAATTTTTCATAGTAGTATCTACTCTGTTTCCCCAACCCTCTCAGTGTGGAGTAATTGCTTAGCTGAAATGTTGTCTCTGAAAATATCCAGAGTGCCTCTCCAATTACTCTGTTCTTAGCAGCAGATTTTGTTTTTATTCCCCCCTCGTTTGCAAGCGAGGAAAGTGAACTAAAGTCTCACCTTCCATCCTTATGCCTTGAATGGTTGTGTACCCTTTGGATAATTGATCAGGCTCTCTACATTACTGCAGCTCTTTCACACATGGAGCTTCTGTATATATTATCCTTTGCATGGGAAGGGATGAAATGTCTGAATTTCCAGGAATAGTCTCTGATGCTGCAAAATGTAAATATATGTAAACTGAAAGCTGTTGCCGCAGACTTCAAATGGATTTCATGAAATTCACTGCTGGTGATAGTTAATATATGAAGAGAAATGTGTCAGAGAGGAAACTGAGGCTTTTCTGTGGGGAGTTAATGAAAACAGGCATTAACTTTTTAAGCATTAAAAGAAGGTGATAAAAAATGGTTTCTCTTACCTTGACTTGGGAGCTGAAACCAGTGATCATTAGAAACAGTCACTCTTTTTCCTGTCTCCTGTCCAAGAGCTTGCAGTGGTGTGGACTGTTCCAAAAGCAGCACTGGGGATTTGCCTTTGTGGTTTCATTCCCATTTTGATATTTTTACCGTTAGCTTCTGATTTAGTGGGTTTGGAAAAAAAGTTTCCCTGCCCCTGATAAAATTGCTTCCTGTTTGCTGCTTCTGTGCAGAATCTTCAGCTGGTGGCAAAAGGCTGCAGCAACCTCAACAAGCAAATCCAGAACGCGCGGATGTTCGGTGTCCCGGTGGTCGTGGCTGTCAATGCTTTCAAGTGAGTGAGCTGGGCTGGGGGTGGTGCAGGTGTAACATCGTGGCACTTCTCATACTGTGTTTAACACAAACTCCTGTTCTCGGTACTGTCAGTGTGTTGTTGGCAGCATTTCCATAGAGTCATAAAACAGAGGATGGCCTGGGTTGGAAAGAACCTTAAAGATCATCCATTTCCACTCCTCTGCCATGAGTAAGGATACCTTTCACGAGACAAGGCTGCTCAGAGCCCCATCCAGCCTGGCCTTGAACACTTTCAGTACTTGGGCAATCTGTTTCAGTGCCTCAGCACCCTCACAGTAAAGAATTTTTTCCTGGTATCCAATCTAAACCTACTCTGTCAGTTTGAAACCATTCCCCTTGTTCCTGTCACTACGTGCTCTTGTAAGAAGTTCTTCTCCAGCTCTGTTGTAGGCTCCCTTCAGATACTGGAAGGCCATAGTTCTGCGTTGTTGGAAAATGCATGAATTGGGCTCTGCGTGTTGTACTGCACAGCAAACAACCACTGTGTGGTCTTTTTGTGAAGCAGAAGTCCTTTGAGCTGTGCTGTTAAAGCTGATGCCAGCCAAGGAGGAGGCTGTGGTGGATAACCCCTGAGCAGCTTTCTGGTAGCTGTGATTTCTTTGGACACGTTTTGGATCTTGTCAAGAATGAACGTGCATTTCCTGTGTGTGCATTCTGGTACAAACATGCAAACTTTCTCCTTGCAGGACAGACACAAAGGCTGAGCTGGCCCTTGTAGTACAACATGCAAAGGAGGCAGGAGCGTTCGATGCTGTGGAGTGCACTCACTGGGCAGAGGGAGGGAAAGGAGCCCTGGCCCTGGCCCGAGCTGTTCAGAGAGCATCCCAGGCACCTAACAACTTCAGGTTCCTCTATAACGTGGAGGTAGGAACTTGCACTGTTACAGAGATGCTTTGTTTATATCAGTTGGTTTCACTAATTTGTGCAGGGCTAAAAGGCTGCTCGAGAAACTGAGAAGAAACATGATGTTAGAATTGAAACATTGATTCCACCAGTTTCACAGACCTAGTTAGTCAGTTCTTACTGTTTTGGCTACCCGTTGAAATATTGAAACATGTTTTGAAAACTCAAATTACTCTGTATTTTGTTCTATAGCAGATGGAATTAAGCCTTATGTCTATAGAAGAGCACTTCACAACATGCTGCAGGTCTTTGTGATTGGCCATGCTGACTTGCCTGCCTTTTTTGTTTTTCTAGCTACCTATTGTAGACAAGATCAGGCTTATTGCCCAGCAGGTCTATGGGGCAAGAGACATTGAGCTGCTTCCAGAAGCACAGGAGAAAGTTGCCCTGTACACCAAGCAGGTGAGTTTTCCACATCACCTGGTAGCAGTGGTGCTTTTCATTCAAAATTATCATACTAATGGGGGTGTTCAAGCTGTGTTTGAAGGGAATCCTCACTCAAATGGTGTCCTTATCCAGAAATCATTAAGTGCTGCTATGGCAGAGGAAGAAAAGGATGTGGGAAAAGAGAAACTGGCTTTGTCTTCTAGTGAAGAAGACAGAACTCACTCATGTGGCCCAGTACCTCCTGCTACCCATCTGTAATAGTTTTGGGGAGAAGGGGTAGGAGGATTTAGTGATCTTTCCCTACTATACTCTCCAGTCTTTCAGCATTTAGAGAATTAGGGAATTACAACTCATTATGCTGGTTTTAAATAGTCTCTGATTATTTTTCCATTGTGTTCCATTGAGATCAAGTTCTACTAATCAGTTTTTGATTCCATGTGGATTTTTCTCAGTCACAATTATTTTGGGGAAAGAGTTCTGTGAGTTATACAAGACTTAATGTGGAAAGTTTTTTAAGTTTTGAACCTGTCATCTGGTTGTTGAATTCAGTGTTTTCTGGTTGCTGTGTTGCTTTTGCTTTTCTCTAGTGTGACATTGTTGTGAATTTATCTGCTTCTGTATTATTGAAGGTCTTTGAAGAGGAAAGCAGTGTGAGGACTGGCAATTCATTGGCTGCAGGGTGCTGTAACCAATTTTCCTTTTGCAGTCCATTTACTACTGGCATATAGAGCTTCTCACTTTTGTGCTTCTTATATATTTCTTTACATGTCCATCAAAATCCCAAAGGCATGCAATTGCCACTTCCTCACAACCTGCAATTGTATTGATCAAACACTTCTAATTAATTGACTTCATCTGAGCAAAACTTTAACTCTGAGCTGTTCAACATTTTGGGAAGAGAGTAGGAAGTAAGTTGGCTGTCAAGGTTGTATATCCAGCACTTCCGTGACATTAATCTCTTCCTCAGCTAGCTGTGCCAAGGGACATGGTGGTTCTTTCTTTAGTACTTAATGGGGGGTGGGGAGAGAATTTGATAGAGAAGGAGTGGGGATGTAGAATGATCAGTGGATCTGACAGGCTGTGGATGAAACACTTGTTGGGGAATAAAATGCCTGATGTCTACAGAGAGTGGCACAATAGAGCAATTAGCTTTTATACTGGAAAAATTACTGGTTTTTCCACTTATGTCATTCATTTTCTTTCTCTTTTCCCAGGGATTTGGAAACCTGCCAATCTGCATGGCTAAAACTCACTTGTCATTGTCTCATGACCCTGAACAAAAAGGAGCACCTACAGGTTTTGTTCTGCCAATCCGAGACATTCGGGCCAGCGTTGGGGCTGGGTTCTTGTACCCACTGGTGGGAACGGTATGTGGTGGCTGTGGGGTGAGGAAAACAACCTCATGTGCATTCCAGGAGTCACTTACTGTTCAGTGTCTTCAATCAGGAGAGTCCTTGTCATTTACAATTGGTGTTTTAACAGTCCAGTGTATCAGATGGTTTTTCTCAGGGGAAAGAGGGAGGCTGAAATAGACCATTTGACATTTGAATAATTAGCAAGCCCCTGCTGTATTTCTCAGGGCCCACATCTCTCTTTTCCTCAATTTTGAGAAAAGGGTGAGCTCTGTAGTTTGTGAGTTGTAGGAACAGCAGGCTGGTAGAGGGAGAAATCCTTGGCCCACCTGGTTGCTGTTGTGACTTTCCATTCCTGGTGAAGCACTTTGCAGGTGACCTCTGTGTACAGCTGTGGATCAGGGCAGAGCAAGGCAACCCCTCCTAAGCTTACAGAGCAGATGTCTCTGGATGAGACCCCTCCAAAGCAAAGCTGAGCTCTGCTATCAATCATTTATCAGGCTCCCCTCCTCTTTGGTTCTCATGGTTTTGCTGACCATCTGTTTGCTGTTCAGCCTGCAACAATTCCAACAACTCATTTCACTGCGCCCTTGAGTTTTTAGTTTCTGTTCTTTGATATGATTGGCATAATGTCAGCTGAGAGGGGAGAGCGTAGCAACAATGGAAACAGGATCCTGGAACAGCTTTGTTATGAATTGCCTGGCAGAAAGAGGAGCTATCTGCAAAATGAACCCACATTCAGGTTTGCATCCGTAGAAGCAGCGCTAGGATGAAAGGATCCTCTGGAAATCTTACCTGGGGAATGTCTTCTGGGCAAGTGTTGAGTAACTAGTTAGATTACCTTAGGGCATGAGGCAGTTGGTGCAAGCAGCTCTTTTTCATGTTTACTAGCCCTGAACCTTTTTCTGAGGTCTTCATGGCAACATGTTTGTAATAATAAAGTTTCAGAAGCATTGGGGTGCATGACTCAGTGATGAAGTTTGCTGATTTAAGAGTTGGATCCTCTCTTTCTTCAAATGCTAGCTAGAGCCAAATATTGGCTACCTTTGTCTTTTAATTCTTGTTTTTTAAAAAAGATAGTTAAGGTTTCCAGATTATCCAGCATAAATAAGGTAATCACATCCTGATTGAAGTGTGGCTCATCCATGTTCTAAAGACTAATGTGTGTTTTGGGATAAAATGAAAGATAGCATGCCTGTTCCTGTTATAAATGGCATTTTTTGCAAGCCAAGATTTAGTCCAAACAATGATTTATTTTATTATTTATTCCATAAGCATTGGAGAAGGAAAGGGTACACTGCATTAATGAGTAAACAAGAGAGAGATGTTTTCAGACATTAAAACTAACATTTTGGCTGTTTTTCTCATGTCTTCAGTTTCTATGGAGTTGGACTTTTTCCTTTCTGCTCCTGTACCCATTTCCTAATGTTTTCTTGGCTGTGTAGCAAATCATGGTGTTAATTCTGCCAGAGTTAACAATAAGTCTTCTGGCTGGGATGTGATCACTCTTCTGTGGTGTCTAAAACCCAGGGAATGGATGTCCTTTGGAGAAATAATCTGAGGCATTTTGAATCAGATCACTATTTTAAACCCATTCAGCAGGGGATGTGTTAGCCTCAGAATAAATTTTAGGCAGCAGCCATTGAACTGTGAGCTGAAAATGCAACAAATATGTAGCTCTATGCAGAAGCTTTTAGGATGAATGTTAGGTGAAATTAATCACTGGTGTGTGCCTACTCTTGTTACCTGAAGTTAATCACAAAGGCACATCACGCTTTTATTTTTTTCTCAGCTTCTGAGTTTTGGAATTTTCCTTTCTGGCTTAAAGTTGAAACTGTTGTGCCTCCATGAAATACTGTGAGATTTTAAAGGAAATACAATTTCAAAGGTTATCTAGATTTAAATGTAATAAATCATTGGACTCAGATTGATTTGGTTTCTTTTCTGGTGCTGCTGCTGAATTGAAAACAGCTCTCAGTTATTCAGCTCTATTTTTTTAGATCCTAAATGGCACAAGAGCAACAAATACGTGTTTGGAAGGTATTAGTTTTATTTGAAATCTTGCAAGGGATTTGATTATACCCAGGTGGTCTAAGTTTTTCTTGTAAGTAAATAGTGTAAATTGCCCTGTGTTCTTTCTGAGCACACGTGGTATTAAAGGGGAGGAGGATAAATGAGAAAAAATTCATTCCTTCAGCTCTGAAAATAACTGCATGAAGCATTGTAGACAATTGTACAGAAAATTATTGGCCTGGATGGAAATTATTCTGCATTGCATGGAAATTTGGGGTTTAAGCAGACTGCCTTGAAGTAATAGATAGCAGAGTAGCCACTGTGGGCTGCCCTCTGGTAGGAAAGGAGGAAAAATTGACTGTTCATTTCAAAATAGTAAGTGCAAGAAATGGCAAAGTCAGGCACATTTGCAGCACCTCCTACTCTATTGAATGCCACTCTCTGAGCTCCTGCTGTGGCCCTCTGAATCTGGAGGTGGAGATCTGCAAAGCTCCATGATTCTCCAATGGTACATAAATAAATAGGAAGTTTCTTGCTCTTCGTGGCCAGAGATTGGGAGCTGAGAACAGGAAAACCCCTCTGGGCACTTGGAACCTGTTAATACTTTCTTGAGATGTTCTTGAGAGCAAAATATTTATACAGCTGAGCAGAAAGACAAAGAATGGGGGTCCTGCCTGTGACCCCTCCCCTTCTCTGTCTGGGAAAGCAGTGGCTCTCATAAAAAGCCAATGCAGCCCCAGAATTCATTACAAAAAGGGGACTTCAGTGATTTTTACCTTTGCATAATCCATGAAAGACTTGCAGTGGTACAGTGCATGTGGGACTGGTGTTAGCACTTACAAATGGCTAAGGAAAATGGGCTGGGACTCCAAAAGCTCCCTGAACAGTTTTGAGAACTGCAGAAAAGACCTCACCAACAAGAGCTTTGCCTTCTTGCTGCTTAGCTTATCATCAAAAGGAAGATGGGGAGGTAATTTGATTAGCGTGCAAAATACTTGCTCAGGGAGAAAATACCAGGTTGCCAAAGAGATGTTTAATCTAATGGAGACAGGCATAACAATACTGACTGTGAAAGCTGAGGCAGGGTGATGCAGATAGAAAATGAGACCTTTCAAGTTCTTCCTTTTTATAAAAGCACTTAATGACCACTGACACAAAGTACCAAACATGGTCACGGACCCTTGTGGAGTCTGTGTTCAGCCTGTGTGTGCTGCTGGGCTAAATGCTGCCTTAGGGGAGGGGAAATGCTGTCAGCTGCAAGGATAAATCAGGCCAGGTGTAGTTCCTGCCAGCCTTGTTCTGCATCCCTGAAACTGGGTACTCAGCAGTGGAACAAGTGCAGAGGACTGGCCTGAGGCAGTAGTGCTGGCAGCTGCTCTGTGAGCTTCAGTTCTGCCTCTGAGCAGCCCTTCTGAGTGTGTTCCAGTAATTATTCCTAATTATTTAACATGTCTAGTTCCAGATTCTCAAAGAATTGTAATCAACTGCGCCTTTACAGCTGGCAAAGTTGTATTAAAATTTATATCTTCATTTTAGTACTCTGAAAACTTCAGAAGTAGTTGTCTCATCACAGCAAAGTCCATGAACACTCCTCCAACAGTGAACTGGTCAGCTGCATAGCCAAGTATTTTGTCAAATCTTGGGCTCAGTTACTTGCAGCTGCAGAAAATCCTCATAAAAAGCAAAAACTTCATATCTGTCTACTGGGCCAGGAGTTTCTGGTTCTCATGGGGTGCTTCAAAACAGTCCATGACCATCATTCTCTGGTCTGTTGGTGTGCAGGCAGCTATTGCCATCCAAGTCTTCAGTGTTGGATCTTGTGCCCAAAATGCTGCCACTGCCACTTTAACATTCTGTCTCTTGTTGTCCAGATGAGCACTATGCCAGGACTTCCTACAAGACCCTGCTTCTATGACATAGACCTGGACCCAGTGTCAGGAGAAGTAAATGGGCTCTTCTGAAAGGAATGTTTAACCAAAGGTTGGTGCCTTCTTGAAGGCCTTCAGTATTTGGGCTTTATTTTTCCAAAGATCTTGAGATAATGGAGTTAAGCGAATCCTATATTATGCCATATGTTTCCAAATGACATTTTATTATAATTCAGCCTGAAAGTTGCCTGCAGTACTATATAATAGTAATTAAATTTTATTTTGGTTTTTAGCTCCCAGAAGAACACCTGATGAGTCATGTAAATGGAACTGTGCTCTGATTTTTTTTATTAAGTCAGAACAAGAGATCAGTGAGAATATAGTGCAAGAAGTGAGTGGAAGGAGGAGTGCTGAAGAATCAACCAGTAACTTTTAATCTGTAATAATTTTTAAACTGCTGTTTTCCAAGCTAGTTGACACTGAGCATATGAAGCAAACTTCCTCTACAGACCTCCCACTTCATGATTGTAGCTGAAGCAGAATACAGAAGCTTGGGTTTAACGACCTCTTTTGATTCAGTGACATGATTTTAATAATTAAAAATCCTAAAGCTGGAGCTGTTTGAAACAGTCTTGGGACTTTAATTGTCTTAACCACTGGGGTTTTGCAGCATCTGTTATCTTTAGAAGTCTTGCTGGCTGCAGTTTCCCCTGTGCCAAGCGGAATCCTCTGTCCCTCTTCTCACACCTCGGGAGAACCTGCTGTGCCCTGGCACTGCTCCAGTGTCATTCCAGAGGAGCAGGGAGGATCCCCTTCGCTGCCCAGTGCTCTCCACAAGTGCTCACCCTGCTTTCTGCTGGGACTTAACCCCTGCAGGCACCTGAGCCACATCAGCCCGAGCCCAGCTGCGACTGCTGTGTTCTTCTGACAATGGAAGGAAAGCTCTGGGTAGCAGATCTGGAGGCACTGGGTCTCTGGCCCACATCTGTGGCTTCTACCAAATGTGTCCTTTGAACCATTTCCTGCTCAGCCATAAGTGCAGTTACACCACTGACAGGCCTTGTTTCTGAATGTACCTTTCTGATCAGTAGAGACAATGTGAACAGTGATCAAGTGATTTGTAACAGGTTTTGTTAGCAGCCAAAAATCATTTTGTAACATGGAGATAGCATTGCTGCCAATTTTTTAACTAATACAAATAAACTGGCAAATACTTCAAGTGCTTTTTGGGTTTTAATGTATGCACTGAGATTACTGAATTAGAATTTATTTCTGTGATTAACTACACACAACAGCAATCATTGTATTGACAAGTAGGAGTGATTATTGCAGTAATAAGTAGCCTGCAATGCACCAGGGGGTGTGTGTTTTAATCTGGTTTCCTTCCCTAGATGATGTATGTTGTCTGTAGGAAATAAACTACCTGAATTATTCTGTGAAATTATTCTGTGAATGTGAGATACTTGCATCTGACTGCAGAATATATGAATTAAAAGTCATGAGGCCCATCTGCTTGTATCAGAATTGAATCTAAAAACATTCCAAATTTGGTGAGAACTGGGAGGATCAGGATGTAGGTGTGCACCAACGTAGGGGAGCATTTGTAGTACACAGATACTGTGTGTGAATATGTGTATATATGGAAAGAAAGATCTCTATTTCTTCAGTTATTCAGGAGGGGAGAATAATTACATAAAAGTTACCTGGTTGTGACACAAGCAGGCAGAACACTTAAAATGGTTATGAGAGCATTTGAGATGCATTCACAGCCTCCTAAAATGTTCCTTTTGATGTTATCCAGCCAAGGATTTCCTGGCAGGCAGGAGAGCAGACTCGGTGCCCTTGCAGGGGGTCAGGAGGGGTTCCCCCACTGCTGCCCAGCCTGGCTGAGGGTGCCCCTTCACCTGCAGCTCCTGGGCCCAGCCTTCCCTGGGAGCAGCGTGCCAGAGCGGATGCTGCCAAGTCTGCTGTCAGTTCCTACATTTAATCTTCCCTGCTACACTGCTTTCCTGCAAGTGCTCCGTGTTCCACCTTCATTTCATGCTTATGAAAGATGGGATAAGTGCAAATTTATGCTAAGATTAGCCTCCTTTTAGTTTAGCATGAGATCATAGCCATGTGCTTGAGAGAGATGGTTCAAGGGGTTGCTGGTCCCCCTCCTGCAGTGAGGCACAGCGCCAGTTCAGGCACGAGCTGTTCAAGGGTTTGCTGCACAACAACAAAGCACAAGGGCCAAAAAAATAGCCCCAAGCATCTCCAGAGATCAATGGGGAATGTTTTCTAACCTGCACTTCTAACCTCTCTTTTCTCTTGCAGGATGGATACATAAATAGGTTATTTTTTTAATACTCTCCTTTGTAGCTAAGGGTCCCAGCTGGGTCTCGTCCTATCAAATAGGACACAGAGGACACTTAATTTCTCCTAGCTAAGTACTCAGTGGTTTTCTTCTCCTCCTGTTGCTTAGAGAAAAAACTAATTAAGTGCAAATTTCTTCTCTGTGGGCTATTTGTGGGCCTGGTCCTTAGCTGGTGTTATGGCCATCCGTCCCCCGTGCTGTGCTGTTGTGAGAGCACTGCATCACATCCTGTAAGAAATAACTCAGATTTATGGTTTTAGGTAGTGCTGGGGGCAGGAAAGAGGAGAAGGTGTTGCTTGGTTGACTTGTTGCACATCAGCAGCACCACAGAAAGAAAACAGGATCCAGCTGGGCCAGGATCTTCTGTCCAGCTTACCCAACTTCTGACCTGATCCTTTGCTTACCTTTTATTTCCCTTTCACCACAGCCACTGGTGCTGCCATCTGCCCCTGGAGCGTCAGGAATAATTGGATTCCATGCCAAGTGCTCCCAAGGGGATTCATGGCAGCTTGCCTCCATCACACCACCACATTCCCCAGCCTCACATTAGCCATCCTCATTGTCTTCTTCCCTCCCTCCTGCCTCCAGCTGCAACGAGGGAAAAGCTCCTTGCACTGAAGGGCCTCACTTGGCTTTAATAAAGCAGTGGATCATAATTAGAACCCACCACCCACCTCAGGAGAGAAGCTGTTTCCAAATGAAGTTTATTATCCTGAGTGAATGCGAGCAAACACATCTCAGAGGGGAGCTTTTAAAAAGGCAATTCCTTGTGATGCTCAATGCACTTTTTCTGCCCTCCTGGCTGGCGTTTCAGCCCAACTAATCCATTTTGTACCTTTTTTCCCATGAAGAAGCTGAGGAGGGGGGAGGCCATGTGTGTTTTTTCTAAGCCTGGCCTACACTGGAAGCCACTTGCAAGTTCAGAGTGCTGCTTTGCTCAGTTTCTCGTGTGCAAACATGCTGTGAAGCAGTTAATGTCTGTAAAGCCTTTGTGGGCGTCAGCTCCCCGTGGAGATGAATGGGGACGTTCGGGCATCTCAGCTGCAGTTTCCTGTAGTTCATCAGCTGCACTGGGAAGTCCTTTTTCTGGAGGCTCTCCCATCAATCATCACAGCTGGAGACTGTGATTTTTTTAAAGTCAGATCTCAGCTGCTTTGGAGAGAAGAAAGGCTCCGATGAAAGAGGCACTTTTCTCTGGTGTTTTGGGCACGGATTAGTTTGAAGCCAAGAGCTGGCTGTCCTCATCTCCACCTCCAAAGGTGTAGCTCCTGCAGCACCTCCATCAGCGAGTGCTGAAAGCCGTGAAGGTTTCAGGCGGGCCACAAAAAACAGCTGCCAAGAGCAGGGCGCCCTCCCTTCCCGGAAAGCCAGGAACCCCCAGCGCTCCCTCCTCCCCGGGGTGCGCTCGGGGCTCCCTCACAGCTGGCATCCCGACTACGAACCAGGACCTTCACCTCGAGCTGAAGCTGGCGGCTTTCGGCTCTGTGCACAGCCCGGGAGGGGACGGGAGCTTGCTGCCCCGCCGGGACACAGGCACGCCGAGCAGCGAGCCACGCTCTCCCCGCGGAGCACGGAGGCGGCGGCGAGCAGGTGCGGGCCGGGGCGGGGGGCGGGCCGGGGGGCGGGGGGCTGCCGGCAGCGCCCTCCCCGCCGGCCCGGGGGGCGCGGCTGCGGCGGAGGCGGCGGCGGCAGCGCAGCCGCGCGGAGCGGAGCGGAGCGGAGCGGGGCCGGGCCGGCCGCAGGTGAGGAGGGCGCGGGGGCGGCTCCGCCTCGGGGGGACCCGCGGGGGCGGCAGCGGCAGCAGCGGGGTCGCTGCCCCGGAGCCGCGCACGGCCGCGGAGGGGTCCGGCCGTGGGGGCTCCCCGGGGCCCGGCGGGTCCCGCTGCGCACCCGCGGACGCCCCCGAAACTTGGCGGGGGCGGCGGGATGCGGGATGCGGGATGCGGGATGCGCTCCGGGCACCGGCGGCTGCGGGTGAGCGCTCACACGGCTCTGACAGCTCCGTTCGCTTTCTCCTTAAAATAACCTCATTAAAATAATAATTATTTTTTTTTAAAAAAGCCAGATGTGCTGCGGGGGAAGCGTGCCCCGGAACCCCCTTTTTTAATCACCGTGCTCCTGAAAAGCAGAGCACGGAATGCCGTGTAAAGCCCTGCCCGGAGCCCCCGAGCCCGTCCTGCAGAAGTTGGTCTGTTTGTGGTAACACCTTTTTGCATCGTTCTATCCAAAAGGTTCTGATGATATTTCGAGGTAGAGCCTTTTTTTTTTTTCTTTTTTTTTCTAAGGTTGACAGGTTGACACACATCTTACAACATCATGTCTTTGATGAGCACACACGGTGTTAATTGAGGTTGCCATGGGAGGCATGCACGTAGTATAAATAAGCTCCCTTCTTGCCATGTGATTTCGCTTTTGTATTCCTCAAGCCTCCTTTTTGTATTCTCTGTTTTTGCATATTGTCATATGGTGCATTAAAGATAAAAATATCTGCTGTCTCAGGGTGTAATTTCCCTAGCTGGAACTATAAGTGCATATGGAGCAGTGGGGAAAGGATTTAGCAAACCGTAGGAGAAGGAAATATGTGTGTGCCTGTGTAATAAGTATTCACCATAATATGGGCAGTTATATAAAAAAAAGTCCCTTTTTACCTCATAAAATAGCAAAATAGTACTTTCTGTGATGGAACATCACTGGGTTGACATCTTGTGGCCTTATTTTGCCTTTGGATATTGATGCTAATTAGTGAGAAAAACCTGCTGTAGTGCATCCAGCCCTGGTCTGCCTCCCAAAATGAAATGTTTAGGGAGAAAAAACTTTTTAGTAGCTTTTAAAAATTTCTCTACGGGTCTTATCACTCATTTATTGTGTTCCAGATAAAAAGATGAAAGCCTCGGTCATGCTTTGCAGCAAATTTCATGTAACACGCGAGGGGAACTGAAGCAGAAACCAAAGCCAAGGCAAAGCAGCATCTGACCTTGTCACTGGGGGGCAGAAAACAGCCGCTGCTTCCACTGGTGCTTCGATCAAGCTCCCTGGGCAATGTGGAATTGCAGAGAGCTCACAAAGTGCAAGTTCCCTCCAGGTCCGTGGCGTGAATAAAAATTGTTAATTCTTGGCTTGATTTGTCATCCTTTGGGGGAAAAGAAAGGTATGTCAGACTGGCCATTGTGCAGTTAGACCGAGCACAACTGGAAGTGGGTTGCTCCAGAGATGAGAGTGACTGAGGCCAGCAAAGCCAAGGAGAAGCCTGTTCAACTGCACATCTACCCGGGATTCCTTGGAGAGGTGATAAAGTGAGTGATAAGGCAAAGTGGGAGTTATAAAGTGGATGCAACAGCTCCAGCAGAACTTCTCACTGCCACGTACGCTCGTTACAAAGCAACTAACATTATTTGGAAATCTATTTGAGGAAAAAAATGCACTTTGAGCGTCTCTGCAGTTCTTGTGTCTGAAGCATTGATCAGGAAAATCACCAGCACAACACCAACAAAAGAGAGGAGAATATGGTGAAGGCAGCTAAGGAAATTGAAATGGAGAACCCAAGAGAGGCAGAGACTCCCAGCACAGGGGCCACATGTTCCCCCCCAGAGGAAGAAGCAAAAAAACCCTCCATGCTCTGTTTTAAGAAGCGGAAGAAGTCCTGTAAGAAGGGGCTGACTGTGAAGGATGCGTGTGAAGGAGCCTCAGAGGAGAAAAGCCAATGTGTCAGCGCTGACCAAGAGGAGGCCAAAGCTTCCAATCCACCACGATCCTCCAAAGGAACCTGGGCAGCCATCAAAAACCTTGCCAGGCCTCAGAGAAGGCAGAAGTCCTCCTCACGGAAGAAGGTGCCCTCTGATTCCCAAGTGCAGCTGGAGGTGGATGCTGAGGAGAGCTGTGCACAAGACCTGCCAAAGAAACGGGCGAGCTCTGGGGTGAAGATGCCCTGCGTGAGGTTCTCCAGAGGTAAGAAAAAGCCCAGCCCCTCAGAAGCAGTGGAGGAGTCAGAGGGCAGCGTTCAAGCAAATGAAGTGATGGGTGTTGTGAATAAGGCTAGTGAAGAGCCAGAGGATTTGGCCCCGACAGACAAATCTGAATCCCTGAGCCCAGTCTCTGCACAGCTGGAGCAGGATACGGCCAAGCAGGAGCAGCATAGAATGAAGGAGGACCAGGATACAGTGAAAGAGGACCAGGATACAGTGAAAGAGGACAGCCATACAGAAAAGGAAAGTGACACCTCTGTTGGGAAGAGTGAGCCCTCAACAGAGCCCACACGTGATGCAGAACATTCGGAGTGCACTGTTCAGTTGGAGATAACCAGTTCAGAGACATTTGATGAAACAGCCCAGGACAAACTGCAGGAAGGGAGTCTGCCCCAAACCACTGATGATGTGGAGGGCAGGGACATTGCTCCCGAAGCTGCTTCTAAAGATCAACCTGACAATGCCCCTGAAATCACAGAGTGGCAGGAAATGCCTCATATCTGCAAAGAGATGCCTGAAAGGGATGAATTGGAAAAGAGCATAAATCTTTCTAAGGAGTCCAAAGCCGAGGAGTCTGTAACTGATTTTAGTGAGCTGGCATCTGGAGGTGATGCAGCGAGTGTGCAGGAGGCAATGAGTGTGAAGGATGCAGAGAGTGTGCAGGATGCAGTGAGTGTGAAGGATGCAGTGAGTGTGAAGGATGCAGAGAGTGTGCAGGATGCAGAGAGTGTGAAAGATGAAGTGAGTGTGAAGGATGCAGTGAGTGTGCAAGAGGCAGCAAATGTGCAGGATGCAGCGAGTGTGCAGGATGCAGTGAATGTACAGGATGCAGCAAGTGTGCAGGATGCAGTGAGTGTGCAGGATGCAGTGAGTGTGCAAGAGGCAGAAAATGTGCAGGATGCCATGAGTGTGCAGGATGCTATGAGTGTGCAGGATGCAGAGAGTGTGAAGGACACCGCGAATGTGCAGGATGCAACAAGCATGAAGGATGCAGCGAGTGTGCAGGATGCAGAGAGTGCACAGGAGGCAGTGAGTGTGAAGGATGCAGTGAGTCTGAAAGATACAGCAAGCTTGCAGGATGCCACAAGTGTGCAGGATGCAGCAAGTGCCCAGGATGCAGCAAGCATGAAGGATGCAGCAAGTGTGCAGGCGGTAGCAAGTGTGCAGGATGCAGCGAGTGTGCAGGAGGCAGTGACTGTGCAGGATGCAGCAAGTGTTAAGGATGTAGTGAGTGTGCAAGATACAGCAAGCATGCAGGATGCCACAAGTGTGCAGGAAGCAGTGAGTGTGCAGGAGACAGCGAGTGTGCAGGAGACAGCAAGTGCCCAGGATGCAGCAAGCGTGGAGGATGCAGCAAGTGTGCAAGAGGCAGTGAGTGTGCAGGCTGCAGGAAGTGTGGAGGATGCAGCGAGTGTGGAGGATGCAGTGAGTGTGGCAGATGCAGCAAGTGTGGAGGATGCAGCAAATGTGCAGGAAGCAGTGAGTGTGCAGGAGACAGCAAGTGCCCAGGATGCAGCAAGCGTGAAGGATGCAGCAAGTGTGCAGGATGCAGCAAGTGTGGAGGATGCAGCAAGTGTGCAAGAGGCAGCAAGTGTGCAGGAATGCTCCAGCCATCAGATACTAGAAGCAAGTGCAGGTGCTGGTGTCAGCATCGTCATCACCATCACCGAAGCTGAGGACTCTGACAACACTGACTCTGACCAGGCCTATGAGCCGTCCCCAGTTTTGCACCAAAAAAAGCAAAAAGGGAATAAAAAATCAAACAGGAACGCTGACGTTGGCCAAAAAGAGGGCCCTGAGGCTGGTGGTGGTCCCCAGGCAGAGGAGAAAGGTCCGGGTGACCAGGGGCACAGAGCTGGGGAGCAGTACGAGCTGCTCCTCATGGAAACCGCCTCCTCCCTCGTGAAGGCGGCCATTCAGTCATCCATAGAGCAGCTGGTCAACGAAATGGCCCTGGAACAGAACAGGCACAACAGCTTCCTGTGATGGCAGCCTTGCCCCAGAGAGAGAGGGCAGAGAGAGTGATTTCAAGCTCCATTTGGCCTGCGGGGTGTGTGGAGAGCTGGGAGAGCTCCCGGTGAATTCTGTAGTTAATTCTGCATGCCCGTTCAGTTGTGTCCATGTGAAACAGATCCCGGGACGTGGGCAGACCCCGCTGGGTGCAGCGTGTCCCCTGGGGCTTCAGACAGCGCCACTGACCACAGCTGCGGAAAAATTAAGGTGTTACAGTGACTGTATTTTCACATTTATGTCAAGGCCACGTTTCTGCTGTCACCCACGCCCTGTTTCCCCGCTGTTCATGCTGTAGATCTGTACATACCATGTGTTGGAAGAATGGCCCTGAGAGGCAGCGAGTGCCCGACCTGCTGCTGGGCTGGACTGGGGCACGCTGAAACAGCTGGAGGCTTTATTGCCGATGAGGAAGAGCCAAGTGTCTGCAATATTAACAAGAAAACATCGGTGCCAGGCTGCGTTCTGTGCTGTGAGCCGGCCCTCGCCGCCGTCTCTGCTGTGGCACGAAGCCGGCGGCTTCCAGCGAGCTCTCTCCTTCCTCTCCCCGTGTCGGGAGCAGCCTGTGCATCTCCAGACACGCCAAAGCTCAAGCTCAGCATCAGCCTGGCCCCGCTGACCCCGGGCTGCGCGAACGCCTCGTCTGCTGGGGGAGCCTTTCCCGCACCACTGAACTCCACGGGAAAAATTCCCTGCGGCATCCCGGGCGTGGGCTGGGCGGGAGCAGCCCTGCCGCAGGCAGCCCCTCTCCTCCCTCCCTCCATCCCTCCGTCCCCACGCCGGTGTCGTGCTGAAGCTCTCCTCAGATGTAGCATATTTTTTTATACATGGCATGTGATATAAATAGCAGTGAGCTGCATGCGTGAGCAGTCGGCGCGGCTCGGGAGGCTGCCGGCATCGCTGTGGTTCGCTCGGAGCATCCCCGGCTCCTTGAGCTGCCCTGCCCGAGGGGTTTGCACCGAGCAGAGTGTGTGTGTGTGAGCATCACCTCCAGCTGGCAGCACTCCGGGAGAAAGGGGCCTTTTAGTGACCCGGGACTGCATCTGCGTGGCTGGGATTTGTGTCCAGCTGTGGGCAAGGCAGAGTGTTCCTCTGAGAAAATTCTCCTGCGTGTCGCTCAGCCGGCATAGAAATAGCAGCTGTGCTTGGCAATTGCTCACCAACCATGAGATGAGATTTCCCTTCCCAGCACAGACTTTGGATTCCTGCTAAAATACAAGGGCTGTACCTGTCCCTCGTACCTGGTGCACAAAAAGATGTTTTAAACCTTGATAAAACATCTTGATGTCACGAGAGGACTGCGAGCAGCGAGAGCCACAGCTCATCTCTGTGCAAGTAAAACTTAAAAAACCCCAGAGGGTGGTAAAGAAAAAAAAAAAAGTCTTTTTTTTTTTCCTGTGAATTTGTTTATTAAGTTATCAGCTATTGATAATTCAGTGTGTACAATTTTAATGGCTTTGTACTTCATACTGGTCCTTCCAGGTATTTTGCCATACTTTTGGAAAAGGGACTTTTAAAGGACTTTTAGATGTACCTTTGGAGCTGCCACAGCACCCCGGGAGAGCCATCCTGATGCTGGGAGAGGCTTCTGGGGTTACACTGGGCACTGTGGCAGGCTGGTGCTGAGCAAAGGGCACCAGCATTGCTGTGGGATCCCACTGCAGTCAGCTGCAGAGGAGGATGCCCAAGCTTTAGTAAATAAACACAAAATTATCCCACGGGGCCAGGCTGTCATCCTCTGTCAGCCTGCTGAGCTGTTTTGGGAGGATTTGGTGTTATTTCAGTATTGCCTTTTAGGTGAAACACATCTTCAAAAAAGGAGGAGAATGGCAGAAATGCCCAGGCCAGCCCTGCCCTGTGACTTGCTCCATGTCAGGGGTTGGGTTTGCATCCTCTCTTGTATCTGGTTTTCCCTCAGTTATAGCTGTACATAGAACTGATGATTATTTCATTAAAGCTGAATGTACCTGTTGTTTTCTCGCCTTGTGATTGAGTGGGCAGCTATGGAGAGATTTTATATGTGAAAGGATTAACTCACAGTGGTGCTCCGTTGTGTCCAGCTTTTCCAGGCAGCCATACAGTGAGCAGAGAGAAATCTTAATGTTGGTGGCAGATCCAGATTCTTTGGAGGTTTGCTCCTCCTCTGCCCTTTCTGTGACATTTCCTTTTGGTTGCTGGTCAGACATTTCTGCTACAGAGTCCTGGCTGCCCAGGGACTGCTGTAAGGAATTTGTGAGGGATCACAAATCTCTGGCAGCTGAGAAAAGCCATCCTGCTGCCCCATGGTTAAATTCCCTATTAGACACCCTGAGGAAATGTCTGAGGCTCTGCAGGCTGACAAGGGTGGTGCTGACAGTGTTCAGCTTGGAGCTGGATTTTGGGAGGGGGAGCAGCACATTTGATGTTTTGGCACTTTCTGGGGCAGATGAAATCAGTCCCACACTCTAATTGTTTTTTGGGGTTTTTTAAATAGCATCCTTCATATAATTTCTTGAGACAGTTTAAAACATACACAAAATACAGGGGAAAGGAGTTACAAATTTTAAATAGTATTAATACTATCTATTCTTTCAGGTTTACAGAACAAAATATAGGTTCATAACAACTGCTAATGACTTAATTAAGACTGTCTACTCCTTCCTTATGATTAGAGAGTAGAGCATTAATAAAACATTTATTCTTTCGTAGAAGGAATGATAAATTTACTGTTGTAAAGAGTGCTGGGAACCTGTGAGGGTGTGGCTGTGACAGAGCACCAAAGGGTGGCCTGACTTTAGGACCATCATCCTCACCAACAGCTAAAATAATCTGGATTTACCATAGAATCACAGGATCATTCAGGTTGTAAAAGACCTCTAAGGTCTCCAAGCACTGCCAAGGCCACCACTAAACTGTGTCCCCAAGTGCCACATCTACATATTTTTTAAATCCCTCCAGGGATGGCGACTCCACCACTGCCCTGGGCAGCCTGTCCCAACGCTGGACACTCCTCTCAGGGAAGAATTTTTTCCTGATATCCAATCCTTTTTATGGCTCTATTAGGCTTGCTGCTGAGCTGTCTGGCTCCTTACCCAGAAATTCATTGCTTGCTGCCCTCTGAATTATGGAAGTGGTTCTTCTGCTCACCCCACAGCCTGTGCTGCTGCTTTTGTCCCAGGTGTTTCCAGTGCTCTCCTCAGTGGGGACAATTCAGCTCTGTATCAAACAAGCTCCCTATCCCTGCTTTGCTGTGTCATTTTGAATATTTTCATCTCCCACAGCTTTTTTATATTAGCAGCAAAGAAAAGGGTGTTTAAATAGCATAACTCATACCCAGAAAGGCTTCCAGGGGGATAAAAAGCTTTTCTGTTAAGTCAACACTGAGCCCAGCAGAAAACAAGTGTATCCATTGAAAAGTTCCTTGTGGAAACTGCCAGTAGACAGTGATGGCACATACAAATATTGCATTTTCTTTCCTGCCCTGGGACACCAGAAATGGATTAGAAATGCACTGGGGCAGATCTCCAGCTGCTGAAGGTCATGGCAGCTCCACAGGCTTCAAAGGACTGACTCTGCAGCAGCCAGGAGTGTGGTGTTTGAATCCAAGGCGCAATCCCTGCATCAGTCATGGACATTCTCGTATGCAACATGTATAAAAGGTTGTGGGGAGTTTTGTTGTTGTTTTGTGTGGGATTTGGGTTGTTTGGTTTTTGGGTTTTTTTTAAATGTATGTAAGAAATTGAGTAAATTCACAAAATGTGTGGGAATCTTGGTTTGCACTTTGGATGGATGGATGGATGGATGGATGGATGGATGGATGGATGGATGGATGGATGGATGGATGGATGGAAGCCAGACCCATGTGTTACAGGCACTGAAGCCCTGATGTTTCCCGTGTTATAGATAGAACCTTTCAACATGAGTAACTCAAAATGAACTGCTCCAAGGAAACAGATTGATTTAAATAATTGCTTTAATATGATTTTACCTCTGCAGTTTTATTTCCCAGAGAAATGGTTCTTGTCAGCTCTTGTTGGGTAGTACTAAAAGAATGAAATACTTTTCATTTGCAAACGGACAAAATTTTAACATTAAATGTGACTTTAAAGAACCAGCTAATCAGAGGATGTTATTTCTTGTACCGTTATTTAAGCTACAATACAGGTTAACATTTTTTAGGAGGCACAGCTTTCATATGTCTTTCTTTTTGCAGATAATTGTGAAGAGTGCAGTTCTGTGCCAAATGATGGGATTTTTCTGCTGTGGGGATAAAGTCCACTTAGCCAAAAAGTGGATTTCAGCAAAAAATACCCAAACCCCGCATTTTAAAGTAGGTTTCGTTATATAAAAACTGACAAACAGGCTGGCTACAAAAGGGAGGGAGACGGTAAGAAAATATGCTTTGCAATTCAGATTGTTAAGATGAAAGTATCATCTGCAGCTCGAGCTGGCAGTCACCCTGTCAGTGCTCAAGTTAGAGCTGCCTTCCAAACCTCTTTAATCTGGAAGAGGTGACAAGGTGCTCTCCTTTCGGGAGGTGCTCTCCAGCGCCAGCTCCTTACCGGTGCACGGACACGCCGAGCATCGCTTTGCCCTTGTCCCTGGGAGAAGATTTCCATCTGGAGAGGGATGGATGTCATCTCCGCGCCCCAGCGCCCGCCACTCGTGTCACATTTGCTCTCACATTTTAATGAACGCCCGAGGCCGCGCCTGACAGCTCGGCGTGACGGGAGCCTGCTGAGCTGGCAGCGGGGTGGGAAGCGAAGGAGTGCGGCTCCTCCGGAGCCCCGATCCCCCGGGAGCTGGGATGCGCTGCACCCCCGGCTGCACCGCAGCGCACGCAGCGCCACGGCCTCGGCTCCACACAGCCCGAAAGGCGGCTTGCACTCCATTTCCCAGCCGGAGCAGGGCAGCGGAGGCCGGGCTCCGGGAGGCTGGCAGCCCGCGGGCAGCAGGGGCGGGCTGGGCGCAGCAGGAAGGCGCCGTGAGTAGGCGAACGGGGAGAACAGCCCGCTGCGGGATGCTCGGCCCCAATGCCAGCCTGGGCCGCCCGCCCTGCCGGCTCCGGGGCTGCGGGAGCGGGTCCCTCCCGGCGGGGCTGCGGGCCGAGGTGACGCGGGGCACCCGGAGCTCGGCGGGGCTGCTCGCCCACCGCCGGGCCCGCCCTGGGTGGGTGACACCGCTGTCTGCCCGCCACGAGGTTCTTCTGCTGCATCCATCACCCCCGGACGGCTCGCCGCCCCGGTTTCCCTGCCCCGGCGCCTAGAGCTGGCTTTATGTCCTGGTTTCCTGTCCTGGCTTTATGTCCTAAACCCAGTGGTTTGCAGCTCCCAGGGGCTGCCAGGAGGGACAGGGGGCTTCAGACAGTGTTTTTCTACAGTAACAGGAGGATTCACACAGACTAAACATTGCTGCACTGCCCTGTGCATCCCAGGAGGTACCCCCAAGTTCCCAGAAGGAACCCTCCAAACTTCCCAGAGCCACCTCCACTCAGGTGAAACCCAGAGAAGGCTGAGAGCTTTGCCCTGCCTTTGTTCTGGGTGTGCAGCCTCTGTTTTAGAATAGTTGGTGGAGAACATTTCCTCTCCTAGGCTGCTTTTGAAGTTGTGTCATTACTTTTTCTTAATGAAACATGCAAATCCCATAGATGCCGCGATTGCATCTCAGGGAGCTCAGTCCTGACACAGCTCTGGTTGCAAATATTTAACCAGGATGTAATCTAGGGCACATCCATCCTCATTACCATTTTCTTCATGATTTCTTATTGCTCAGAATGCATTTTCTTAGTGCTGCACTGCTGGGAAGCCCACTCTGTTGCAGTTGTTTTGGCAACCCTGGACGAGAAGGGAAGAGACTGAGTTTTATTGAACAGGGAATCTGAAGATGATGGCAGAGGTATGGCATGACCTGTTGGCTGATTGCTGAGGGAGGCCTTCCATAAGCCATGAAGTTTGGCCGCTGTTAGCCCATAGTCCTATCCAATGATGCTGAATTGCATATGCTGAGGTCGCTTTTCACTGCACTTCTGAAGGCTTCACTTACACAGGACAAATACTTTCTGCTTCCAAAATACCAGAAAACTATTCAGTGTCAGCATTACGGTGAAGAAATGAAATGTCATGATAACAGTATTTCATGGCCTTATTTTTAACTGTAATGCTCACTGCTTCAGGTTTACATCCCAACAGCAAATTTCATTTCCCTGTTCAACCTTCTCAGTGTGCACAAAACCAACATTCTCCAGACCCCACACTGCAAGGGGAGATAAACACACTTTTGCCCAAAAACTTTAATGCACCCTGAGAAACACACACCCTGTTGGATCCAGCAGCATCAGGGCACTAAAAATATTTTGAAATATTTCAAATTACCTATCTTGAAATGGTTTCTCATGCTCTGGTGGTTGAGCCAGCCAATGCACAGTCAGTATTTTGGGGCCAGCACCCAGATACATGATGACAGCCACTGCTGCACTTAGTGGTATTTCAGAGGTTCACTTGAGCTGGCTGAAGAGACTGCTCATGCTCAGGGGCTTTGGCAGGGGGGATCTGAGCCCAAATCTTCCCATCTTTACATAAAATATGAGCTGTAGAGCCCAGAGAGAAGGCACTTCAATGATTATAGTTCACCAGCTCAGTACCCCTAATGATGGGACATCTCCAGAGCACATGGCCAATCTCCAAGGATCCCCTGGAGCTTTGGGACTTCCAGCCTTGAAGTATTCCCACCCCAGGGCTTTCTTTGCCTAAGACCATGTATATCTATTAACCAATCACAGATATCTGGAAGGAATCACTAGTATCATTATTCTGCAGACTGTGACAACATTTTTTAGGTTATTAAAAAAAAAAAAATCAAATCCCAACAAGAAATGAGTATTTGTCAAACCCAGCTGTGCAAGTCAGGCAGATTTCCAAGCATGCACCGGCATAAAGGTTAAGCACTCAGTAATTCAAGTGTCTTCCACATACAGTAATAAAACTTCTCATGATTTATCCAGGAGCAGCTGCTGCCCTTGCTTAGCAAATGTAACTGCCCTGTAAAATTATTTTCTATTCATAAGACTTGGAGAGAATGATGTTTTTATGTTAACATAACTCGGAGCTGATGACTTCTGTCTCCAGCTTTTCCTGCTGCTTTAATTATAACAGTGCTTTAACACTTGCAGTAGAAAACTGCTGAAAATGCATTTCTTGTATTGCAAATGATGGGAAAAAAAAAAAAGCCTTTGGCAGACATTTGATGTCACAGATGTTCAGTCCCACAAAGGTTAACCAAAGTACACCTTTAAAAGGGGGTGTGAGGATAACAGAAAACAATCCTCTACAGTTGTATCTTTTCAAGGATGCCCGGGAACACAGCCCTGGTTTGTGTCTCATTTCAGCTTTGCTGGTGTGTTTGCAGGCAGTGCCGTGGAGTCACTCCTACAGCACACACAGCTGGGGGATGTTTGGCTCTTTTACCCAAGATCATGGCTTTTACAAAAGCTCCCTATTTAATGGGCAGGAAGAGAGCAAAACAGTCCAGCCCACGCACCTGAGGATGAGCAGGGTGTCCCAGAGATGCCTTGGGCACTGCTGCTTGCTGTCCCTGCTGCTGTCCCCAGCACTGACCTCTATTTCCACCACCCTGCTACCTCTGCAGAGACAGCAAGAGCCCTTTGACTTTCCACACCAATTACTTCAGGCAAGTTAGGCACCTATTTGACAATCTGAGGTGCTTACCTACTGGCTGAATAGCTGATATTCAGTCCCTCTACAGCTCATTTCACAGCTCTAGCCACCCCAGCAAACGCTTCTCTCTGTTTTTAAATTAAATGTAGGAAGCCGAGGGAAGCAAGCAGCACCCAGAGAAGCCAGCCCACTCGGTAAAGTGTCACAGACAAATAAGGAATGACCATAAAATACCTCTTCTTTTTTCTCTTTTTTTTACCCATCATGTAGAAATGGAGGTCAGTGGAAGCCGGAGGGCATTTGCCCAGTTATGAGCAGCCTGTGCTGGATGCGATTTAGCTGATGCTATTAGGCTGGGAGAGAAGCAGGCGGCTTTCTTCTAGGAATGCTCTGTGTGAATGGCTCCGTGCTCAGATGCAGCATTCACAGGCCTAGGTGTTGGCTGGGTTCTGTTTGTTTGCTTGTTTTAAGGAACGGCTTTTTAAACAGAGTTCAACTGTGTTCACACCAGAGCAGCTTTAATGGGCACAAGCAGCAAAAGCAGCACTGGGGCTTGCAGGGAAGCACGCTCCAAACCACAGCCTGCATTTTGCAACATCATCTCGGCAGGCTCGGGGACTGGTTGCTCTGCCCCTTTGTCTTGAAACACAATTTGGCAGCTCTCAGTGGCCAATCCTGCCCCTGGAGTGAGCAGCTCCCTGCGCAGGAGAAGCAGCAACCGCCCCTACAAAGACCTCAGATGGTCTTTTAATATGGCAGTGATTTAATTGCAGCTCTTGCTCCAGGACAATATCAAAGACAGCTCAAGAGCCCCGACTACAAAGAGCTTTGGAGCAGGCGTTCTGGCAGCAAACTGTTCTCACACCATTGCTCAGGCTCCCCCTTTCCAAAGGGAATGACTCGGCTGCACCAGGACTGGCAGGAAGCTTCCAGCTTCTCAAAAACTGGGTAAAGAGATTACGGGAGCAGCTCACGAGGCTTTTGCTCCGAGCTGCAGAAGCGATCTCTGCTCTCTAAGAATTTGGTGTGTCTCCTCAGGGCCTTCTGAGTAGCAGCATCTCTGAGGGGTGGCTGCAGCCCATCTGGTGGGAAGCCTGGGATGAAAACTAGAGAGGGACAAACTATGAATTCAAGAGGCGTGTGTATAATTTTAACCCCTCCTTGGATATTACCCTTCAGATAACAAGTAATGATAAATGAAAAGCTGGATGGGGCTTTGAGCAACCTAATGGAAGGTGGCCCTGCCTGTGGTAAGGGGATTGCAACTAGATCATTAATATTCCTTCCAGCCCAAACCATTCCATGACTATATGATAGGCAAAGAACTTGCATGTTATCATCTCACACTGGCTCTGCAAACAGAGAAAAAAATAACACGCTGTGTATTTGCTCTGAGCAAATATACAGATTGTAATATTAAAAAATGTGTTTACTCCAAGCTGTTTATAAAGTCAGAAATCATCTTCACTCAGAAAAATGCCACGTGTGTGGCATCTAATCCTGTAAAGACTTAAGTAGGGTATGTGTCCTCTCAAAGAAGAGAAAATTTTGCAGCTTTCTTCCCTCCTGTAGAGAAGACAGTCCAAAAATGAAACATGGTCCTAGAGGGGCATCAAAATCTGTCCTTGCTTATGCAGTAGTGGTGAATGAGGGAGGAGTAGGAAGGAGGAAAAACACATGCAAATCCCTAGAGTTTAAAAGTAAATTTAGAAGACAGATGAGGACTCCAGGGCTTGTCAAAATGAAGGTTGCCACCCCTACATCAACACTGCCAATTCCCTTGAAAAGAGCAGCCTTATGGCTCCTGCAAATATTTATGTAGAGATTTATTAACTGCAGTTACATGAACAACATGAACTTCAGGATTCATCTCCTTGAGATATTTATTTTCATTAAAAACAAACTGTTTGGGAAACACAATAAGTATTTCCCTCTACACTTCCATCCATCTGGTTTCAGAAGAGCAATTCTACGGGATACAAACAGTCCTAGGCACCACACAGAGCACTAGACAATGTTTAAACCTCACACCCAGCAATACAGCCTTTACTCCAGTACAGCAGAGTAGGAATAAGTTCACATTCAGGAAAAACATAACTGAGTTACACGGAGGCTTCCAAGAAGGACTTAGATGGGAATTAACTCGAGTTTAAAAGTTAGAGAAGTAAAAAAAGCAAGGACACAAGTCAAAGTACACAGTCCTTCACGGTTATCTCAGTGGTGAGGGGAATGGTGGCTCAAGAAAATCAGCTGCACAGAGCAGCCACTCCCTAGGTGGAGAATGCCAAAACATCCAGTTTCAGCATCTGAAGGGGGAGAATTACTCTACCAGGATCGTATCGACGCTTTCTTGGATGAGATCTGACTCCAGAATACATTCATCTAAGTGGTCTTGGGACAAGCTGGAGCTCTTACCCACACTCTCGCTGTCACAGTAAGGGTGAAACCTGGGGGTGGCGGGGCTCTCCAGCTGCTGGCAGCGGCCGTACCTGTGCTGCTTCCCTCTGTGCGTGTACATGTGCTCCAGCAGCTGGCTCTTCCGGAAAAACGCGCGGCCGCAGACGGTGCAGCTGATCTTCCTCTTCCTTGAGAAAGAAAAGTTACAGTTCAACTCCACCGGTTCGTGGTCCTTGGAGATGAGGGAGAGCTGCCCGATCTGCAGAGGCTCCAGGTCGCTGCAGCTCGGGTGCTCCAGCTGATGCTCATCCTCCTTGAGGAGGAAGGCCCCGAGGCGATGGCCGTCCCCCGGCTCCCTGTCCTCAGCCAGAGGCTGCACCTCGCCCAGGTCGCTGCTCTCCAGGATGGAGGCCGGGACGCCGAAGGGCAGCGAGCCCGAGACGTGGGTGTGCAGGTGCTGCCGCAGCCCGTCGCGCGAGTCGAAGCGCTCCCCGCAGTAGTGGCACAAGTGCACCTTGAGGCCGCCCTTGGCGAGGACGGGGCTCGCTACCCCCGGAGAAGGAGGGGTGCAGCTCTGGGACACCACGGGCTCCGAGTCGCACCTCTCCTGCTTGATGGAAACCGAGAGCTTGGGGCGCTCCTCCGCCGGCTTGGCCAGCGCGGCGGGCTGGGCCGCGGGGCGAGCGGCCTGCTGCTCCAGGGGGACGTCGTCCAGGCCGATGGCCAGGGACAGCTGCAGCTGGGGGTGATCGCCCTGGGCCGCGGCCCTGCCGCCCGCCTTGGGCAGGCTCTCCTTCGCTCCCAGGCGCTCCTTCGCCAGCTTGTGCGCCGTGGAGATCTGGATCCCGTACAGGTTGGAGGACTGGACCGGCTCTGGGGAGAAGGCCTGGTTCATCTCGATGGCGATGTGGGAGAGGTGGTCGGCGTGCAGAAAGCGGATGCCCTCCTCCAGCCGGCTCTGGCTGACGGTCTGCTTTGGCCCCTTCCCAGTGTACATTATATGTAACAAGTAACTAAATATGTCGGGCTGGATGTCTGTAGGCTGAATTTTTATGCACTCGCTGAAATAAAACAGATGATTAAGTACACAGAGGGATCCAAATCCCGATCCATTACCTGCCCATTTGCTGTGAGAGCACTTTTACAAGCAGCACTCCCTGCCAAGCCCTGCAGAAGTGCAGAAGCTTTGTTTGCAAAGCCAAGTGCCTGAGTCTGCGTTTATCCCCGTGATTCTGAAGACCACGTGCACAACTGCGGCTGAGGCTGGTGACCAGCCCTGGCCACCCCATCCCTCCCGTGCACAGCCAGCTGCAGCCACACAGCACTGCAGCGATGCCATGCAAGCTGTGCATCACCAGTGTGTGCCACTCCATCTATCTGAGCAACAAGTTCAGCTGCCAGGACTGTGTAATCTTTATGAGTATTGCACTTAAGTGTCAGCAAACAACATCCACAGGGAAGGGCAGTTAACTCATCTCACTTCCAGCCAAGGGGCAATGCAGCTGATCCTAAAGATTATCTTGCAGAGGTTCTGCAGGCCACGACCCTCAGAAAGGAAGGGGAATGAAGAAGGTTTAATCCATCACAAGCAGTCAGCCCCGGGTCAGAGGCCAGACCTTGGCACTGCTCTTGTTATACCTGCAGAACCACTCCTGACCTGGCCAGGTGAAGCATGTGAACAACAGCTTGAAATGAATTGATGATCTCAGTCTCAGCCCTTATCTCCAAGAGTCTGAAGCACAGAACTGTGATAAGGCCACAGCTTCTTGATTGTTTCAAGCCTGTGGATCCTGCCAGAAATGACAGTCTCACCCAGCAAGTTTGACAACAACCTAAGGCAAAGTACTGGACATATTTCACATGGGCAGGAGTACCAGGATATCCCTGGATTAAAAATCTGCAAGGCTCTCACTGCAGGAAGATGGTGGTATTTACATGCTTTATTTATCTGGTCACACAAATGTCTCATCGCCAAAATGCAGGGTCTGATGTTGCCATATGCTGACTAAGAAAGTGGTTTTAAAGGGCAGTGCTTTCTGGACTGGGATTGTTTAGAGAGCCAAGGCTTGTGCTGGGTTAGGAAAATAATCTCAGACCACCTAACATCCCCATTTATGCTCTCTTAGACTTTTATACCTTTAGAAAGAAGAAAAAGCAGGATGCTGAGAGTGGCAAAAGGATAGGAGGAGAGCTGTGTGTTCTTACCTCGTCTGATGAATAAATATCATCTTAAAATAGTTTGAAAAAGCAGCGAGCACCGCTCTGTGGGCTTTGAAGTAAACATCTCCAATGGCAACTGTGCAGTCACACAGAAAGCCAAACTCCCGCTGCATGTTCAGCTGCTGGAGGAGGAGGACGCTGTGGCCGGTGGTATCCATGCTGTGCCTGGGAGCAAGGGAACAAGATGTTCATCCCATTGAGAAATCGGAGGGCTCCCAAAGGTTCCAGTGTTGACTTCTCACCACCGAAACGAGATGGATGCCTGGCATGGAGCCTCTTCCCTCCTCCAGACAGTCCCTGCACCCCAATTTAACAGCTTCTCCTTTGAGCCGCTGGCGCTCAAACCCACCACCAAGGAGCTCAAGACCTCTCGGGGACTTTCCCATCTGCCAGCTACACTCAGAGATGCTTCTCCCGCGGATTAACCACGCTCCGTGGGGTGCCAGCGCTAACTTTAAGCCCGGCAGGCGCTCTCCCCGCGATCTGGCGGCGCTGCCCGCTGCCGCGGAGCCGCGGCGGGGGCCGAGCCCGGCGGCCGCGGCACAGAGCAGCCCTGTGCGCCCAACAAAGCCCGCTTTGTGCGGGCCGCGCCCCGCCCCGCCAGCGGCCCCTGCGCAAATAAGCGCTGATATTTGCCATTGTTTCCGCAGAAAATTGTTGTGTGGGGGAGAGAGAGAGAAAAAGAGAGAAAGAGAGAGAGACGATGCCCATCGGGAGGCGGCGGGCGCGGGACCAGCGCCTTCCCTCCTTCCTTCCTTCCCTCCCTCCCTCCCTCCCCGGCGGCCCCGCGGCTCGCCCGCGCCCGCGCAGCCGCTTACCCGCGCGGAAGCGCCGCCGCCGCCCGCCCCCGCTGCCCGCCCGGCGGATGGGGTGGGCGCTGCCCCCCCGCGCTTCCTGCCGGGCGGGCTGGGCCCCGCCGGGCCGGGCAGGGATGGGCAGGGATGGGCTTCTCCCGGGGAGCGCCGGCGCGGCCCCTGCGCCGCCCGCGCTGCTCGCCCGCGGCTCCTGTGCCAGGGAGGGAAGGAGCGTGTGGTATTTTGGGTTGTTTTTTTTTTTTTTTTTTTTTTTTTTTTGGGAGGGTGCGTGTTTTGCCGTGCGTTGCCAAAGGAATCAGTCTGGGCTCGGGGGGGCTCGGCTTCTTGATCGCCCAGTGGCGGAGTGCGGTCCGCTGAGCGCCTCAGCTCTCGGCATAAAGCGTGCGCGGCCGGGGGGGTGTTTGCTGGATTGCTTTGGTTTTTTGTTTACAGAAAAAAAAAAAAAAAAAAAAGAAAAAAAAAGAAAAAAAAGAAGTAAAGGAGATTTCCCGGTTTGGGCGGGAATGGATGAGAAGATACGATCCGGCTCCCTCAGCAATGCCTGCGGCCTCTGTGCTGCTTTAACCGCGGCCAGTCCTGAGGAGCGGCGTTTCCCTGCCAGGCCTCCTCCTCCGCTCGCTCGCTGCTGTTAAACCAGGGTTATTTTGGGCGAGAGCAGCTGTGCCGGCTGAGGTGCCAGGCACAGGAGGAGGCACAGGCGGCACTCCCACCCTTGACCGCGATTGCCTGGCCACCGGCAGCCTCTCCCGGGCAGGGATGGGCTTCTCCCGGGAAAGGCGAGCGCGGCCCCTGCGCTCCCCACCCCTCCGCTCTGGCCCTCAGTCCGGTCCATACAGCGTCCTGCTGCCACCAGGTTAATTTGATGTTCACGCGTTGTTTTTCCAGCTGGAAAAGGCAATGAAAATCACCATTTGTGTGCTTTTGTCATGATTTTGGTGCAGTTTCCAAGATCTATCACACCCACCGCCTCCATGGCATCTCTGCTGACTCAGGGCCTCTGCAGAAGATACTCAGTGCCTCGGATCATCCCTCTTGGTTCCCTCTCAGCATTTGATAGTTTGTAGTCCATTTTCTTTTTGCTTCCCCGTAACTGCAATTCTTGAATATTAAAGGCAAACAATGCTCCTGGCCACCAGAATCCATCAGCTTATGGAGCTGTTTCCAGGCAGACTGAGCCTGGGTGGATGATGAAGATGTGCTGAGAGATGACAGACCATAGGCTCCAAAGTATATTCATCCATGTGTTTGCTGCTTATCCCACTGACCAGCACAGCTTTATGCTTTATTTCTTCTATTTTAAATATAAGGCTCACAGGACTCAGGGACTGTCTTTCCCTCCTGTGTTTGTGCAGCAGCAGAACTGAGAGACCATGGAGCTATAATCCTGCTGCTCCTATAAATATTAGTAGCCACTTTTCTTCCCCAAAAGAGGTTGGCAGTAGGTGGCTCAAGGTTTTGTACTCTGCTTTGGGTTATTTAACATATTTATTAACCTGTGTATGGAGCGAGTCGCTATTTGCAGATGGCATGTTATTTATTTAAATGATTAATTATTTACATGTTATTTAGGTTGACTCCGGTCCAAAGAGGACTTTGAAGAGCTTCAGAGAAACCAGAGCCAAACTGATGAAAGCGGTGGTGAGGAATGAAATTTGGTGTTTTGCTGTAAAACACAGGCGATGATATCACTCACAGCCAATACAAAGTGACACAGCCTATGCTGGTGGGTCAGAAAGACATCAGGACGTAATCACAGCTCTGTCCATGCGTGTTTCTACTCCCTCCTCCTCTGCGGTCAGAAAATAATAATTTTTAAAAAAGTAAATTGCAAATGTAAGTGTGGTGGGAAGGCAGTAAGAGAGCGGGGGTGGTGAGAAAGGGGCACTGCCTGGTGCCCCACCTTACCGGAGGTGGCAGGAGCTCCCGGTGTGACGCACATGGGACAGAGCAAGAGGCTGCACAAGCCCCTCATGGGCGCTCTTGGCTTGTGCTGCCCTGGGCTGTGTAAAGAGGCAGGGAGAAAAAGACTCTTGAACCGTAAGAAAAGCAACCTTTCGGTGTGATTTGAAAACCACGACTCTGTTTGCTTATGGAGGCCGTTTATTTAACTTCCTATGAAACAGGAAAACCTACAAAGCAGCTGTAATGTGGGGGGTCCCTCCATCTTCTGTGGGAGCTGGTGTCTTACAGCCACAGAGGGTTTTTTCCCTTGGCACTGCTATATATCCCAGAGGCAAGGCTGAAGAAGAATGAGAGGGGAAACAGGGAATTTTTTTTAGGCACATTCTGAAAGACATATTTTGAAAGCTCTGCTTTTATTCTGTGGTGGTTAGAAAACCCCCAGACAGACCCAGAAGGAAGGGCTGATCCTCCATTTGGAAATCGGGATTGTGTTAGTGGGGTTTGTCCAGAGGAGGGATGCCTCAGGAAAACCTTCAGGGTCACTGAAGCAGAGATGGATGCTGGTACATTTTAACATTGTGGCATTTTATTTTGTTGCCTTTTTTGTTACTTTTGCCATTTTCAAATTTGTAATAAAATCTCTTAGTTTTGCTATGATTAAGTTTGCCCCTTTGGCTTGTCAGATACTTAGAGGGATCTCAGTTGCAGCAACATAAAAACAATGGTATCTCCAGAAACTGAATGATGGAGCTGTGCGGATTAAACACTTACAGTGCTTGTGCTGAAGGACAAATGTCACTTTAGGGGTGGAAAAGTCAAGTGGTAAGACCTGGAGGAAAGCCTGACCTGGCTTATGTTTTCTCTCAGATCTGCGGCAGATAGCAGGGGGGCCGGAAATCCCACTTACTCACATGGGATAGTTCCGGAGAAGCTGGATGCTGTCACACAGGAGAGGTCCAGACACTGGTGGGAAGAGGGCCTGGAACAGCTCCTGGAAGGATGAAAAAAAGCGCTGTTCTCGGGATCTGTGACAGAGCGTGGCGGTGGCTGCCAGCGCTGTGCTCCCGCATCACCGTGAGGCTCCAGGAGGGAGGGCGGAGGTATTAACGTGTGAAATTGCAGCGAGAAGGAAATACTTCCCCACGCAGCTCGCAGGGGTTTTCTCGCAGTTGAACTGTCCCACGCGGGGGCCGTGGGGCTGCGGGTGCAACACTCCATCGCCGGACACCCGCACGGGTGACCGGAGCCTCCCGGTTAGCACCGGCTGCTTCTGGGGCAAAGCGGAGACCCCCGTTCCCTGCGGCGAGCCCGGGTGCGCGGGAAGGGGCGGACTGCGGGGGGCCGGGGGAGCAGCGAGGCGGGACAGTCCCGGTGGGCTGCCGCCGCCACCGAGCGCTGCCCCGCCGCGGGTCCGGGGGGCTCCGCCGGAGGACGGGGAGGAGCCGGGCTGAGGGGGCTCCGGCAGCGCCAGCCCGCGCCGCGCCGCGTCCCCGGCGGCATGGGAGGAGAGCGGAGCGCGGCAGGGAGCCGCCCGCCGGGCCCCGGCATTGGCGGCGGCGCAGCAGCGCTGGCAGCGGCGGCGCCGGGAGCCGCGGCCGCCGAGGGGAGGGGTCCGGCTCCGTGCGGTCGCGGCGGAGCCGGCGCTGCGGCAGCGGCAGCGCGGCGGGGCGGAAGTCCTTTGTTGCAGCCGCGGCGGCAGCGGCAGCAGCAGCAGCGGCGGGAGCGGCGCGGACACGGCTCCCCGTCGACGGCCGCCGCCTCTCCCCGAGCCGCGGTAAGCGGGGCCCGGGGGCCGCCGCCGGGACCCGGGCAGGAGGAGGCGGGAAGCGGCCGCAGCTCCGCCGGCGGCGGGAGGTGGGAAGTGCCGAGCGGCGGCGTGGCCCGGCGCGGCCCGCCATAGTGGCGGCGGCGCTGCCAGGTAGGGGCTTTCCAGCCGCGGCCGGTCCCTGGCCGGCGGCCGGAGCGGTGACCTTGCGCCCGGCGGCCGGGCAGGGCACGGCGCGGAGCGGAGCGGCGCCGCGGGGACTGCGCGGGGGCTGAGCGGCGGCGCCGCGGCGGCGGCTCCGGCTCCGGCTCGCTCTTTGCCTCCCTCCTGCCCTCCCTCCTTCTCTCCGGGGGTCGCGGCGGGCGCGCTCCACCTGCGGGGCGGGGGTCGGGGGATGCCGCGCTGGAGAGCGAGAAGCGGCCTAGGGAGGTGCAGGGGGCGAGAGGCGGGGAAGGGAAGGGAAGGGAAGGGCACCGCGCCGCCCGCGTGGCTCCGGGGCTCGAAGTCGCGGTAAACATCTCGAGTGCCGCTATCGCGCCCGGCCCCGGCCCCCGCCGTGGGTCCCGCCGCTTCTCTTCCTTTTGTCTTCGCAAAATAAACGCCCCAAAACTTCGAGTGAGTTGCGGTAGTTTAGCGAAAAACGGAGCGGAGCTGCAGCCCGGAGGGAATGCTCCACCCTGCCAGGCGGGAGACTTGGGTTTCACTCGGGGCTGCCAGTGCGCTGGTTGGCCGTGGAGGCGGCTGGAAAGGAAGGGGAATACTTTTGTCACATAAAAAACAAGCCCTGTGCCGCTGTGGGAGCGGTGTCGAAAGTCTCGTTCTTCAAAGGACTCCTCTTTTCTGCTCGCATAGAAAGGTAGTTGAAGAGAGTAGAGGAAATGGGACTGAAAACGCTGTGAGTTTGGGGCTGGGTTTTTTTTTTCTCTCTATTTTTCAGGATTTTTTGTGACTCAGTTTCTCAAGTTAACCCCCTGTTTCAGCTGATACAGGAGTGCCGGTTCCTCCTGACACGTAGGCGTTGCTAAACGGGTAGCATGGCTTGGACGCTGCTTAATATTTGGGTGTTTACTGCCAGGTTGTCACTTGCATTATTTCCCTCGCACTCGAGTATCGCAAAGTACAGCACGCACTGCAAAACTATCCGGGGTTGCAACAGTGCGGTGTTCCTTAGGCATTTAATTACACTAAACAAACATTCCTTTAATTAAAGGTGTTTGTTTAACATTCCTCATTACAGCTCTTGGAAAAACCCACAGAGCAGCCGTGAGCAGGGGGATGCGGGCTTCTCGTTTTTGCCGAATTACAAGTTAAGCTTTCATGGCGAGCGGAGGAGAGGCAGGAGAGGCGTGGGGACCATATGGCCGTGGGGAAAACCGGCCAAACGCGAGCGGTTGCAGAGATTTTTCTTAGGCAGCAGCAGCAGCAAAGCGAGTTGACAAGATTGTGGAGAGATTTTTGGATGACTGGCCAGAAAACCTAAGGAGTAACAAGTAGTATTAGCTGCGCTCTGCTGATGTTTGAGGTAGCAGGGAACCAGCACCCACTGAGGGGGTGGGATGCAGGTAATGAAGATGTGGGGTTGGTGCTGTGTGGGAAGCTCAGAGAAGTAATGGAAGCCACTTCTTCATAGTAGCCAGAAAGTTTTGTGTGGAATAAGATCACAGAGTTAACAGATGCTTCAGCTCTGCTTGCACAAGTCTTCATCAGACTCAACCACTGTTGTCACTGGCACAGGAATTAGCAGCGATTACATTGAGAGTGCTCATGCCAGCCAGGGATTTGGGGTTTTAGATGCTTTCTTACTTGAATGTCAGTGGCTGCTTCTTTCACAGATTTCTGTTCTTGCTGACAGTGGAGAGCCCTGAAAATCCAGGATGGACAAAGCCGCAATAGCTATTTACCTGCTGGATGGAAATAGAATAGCTGCTCAGAACTGAGATAGTGAAAGTTTCCTGATAAAAGCCTGGTGTCCTTTCTCTTAGTTGTTACAGCTGGGCCTCTTACTAGAGCTGTTCTGGACCTACACACATGTCGAGTGAGAAGCCATGTGTTCATTTTTCAGTTTGGGCAGTGGTTCTCCAGCAGTTGAGTTATTCAGCCCTGCCTTTGCTTGGGAATGCTAAACACCATTCCCAAGGGAATGGAGGGGTATGGTAAACACCCTCACCCAAAGAGTTCTGCTGTGGACACAGTGTGTGGGCACAACAGCTGACATAATTTGCATGAGGACCGTTTATATCCTCAGATTGGTCTGGTAATTTTTAATTTGTGCGCACAGTGTCATTGCAAAACTCCAGAATTCACTGGCTGTTGCATTTTCTCCCCTCCCCATTAGACCTGTTTAATTGGATGGAGACCCTAGTAGCCTTGTTTTTATTTTTAGTATGCTGAAAGTAAAATGTGAAATATTTAAGACCAGGAAGAGTCAAAAAAACCTGTAGTCTGATCTGTGTGCCACAAGTTACTGTGCTTCATTCATGTGCATCCAGCAACTTGTTACACTGAAGTGCAACCTGTATTTAGCCAAGGATCCTTTCCTGGGAGGCACCTGTGACTTCATTTGAGGGTCTCAAGACGTGGTTAAACCACCAAGATGCCTCCAGAAGTTGAAAGTTGGTGTAACTCAAGAGAGCTGAGATGAAAAGGCTCATCTTTCTGCTGCAAAGCATAAATTGGGTGTCATAGTTTTTTTCCCCACTAATTGTTTCTTTTAAACATATCATTACCGTGTTGCCTGACAACTGTAAAGGTGCCAGATAAAAGATAACTGTGACTTTCTAGAGTCAACCTTTGTGGCTAGCAAGTTACTTTAAAGGACTGCATAAGGTCTCTCTAGGACTTCTGCTCCTTAGATCTGAAGTTGTTTGAAGTTGAAATGGGGCTTTAGCACAAACTCAGTTTTCTTATTTTTTTCTGTCAAGCTGTATTCCTTGTCTTTCGAGGAGTGTTCTGACCTAAGACCATGTAGTGTATCTTAACTAATTTTCAGCTAGCAGTTGAGAAGCATAACTTACTAAAATTTGACGTCTGTTTCTCATTTGTGGGCATGGATGCTGAATCAGCAGAGAACTGCTGGCTGAGCAGAGGAGAACGGGGCATCCAGGAGCTCTGACAGCTCATGCTGGAGGCTTTGGAGCATCTTCCCTTCCCCTGGTTCAAATCTAGCCCAAATGCCATGAAACTTGTTCCTGTACATTGCTCAGGAGTCTGTTTAAAATGAGTTGATTCGGCCATCGGGATGTGTCTGAAGATGAGTATCTGCCTCACTGGAATCATCTTCCCAGCTGACATGCCTGAAAGGCAGGCGATTGGAAGGGCTGGGGGAGGAGGATAAATTATACCTTTAGCCTGAATAATGGAGCTTAATTACATTTTCCCTGGCAGTACATGGAATTCCCATAGCTGTTTTAATTTATGATCAAGGCTATGCTTAAAATGCAAACTGATGCATACTCGCTGTTGAGGTGGATGGTTGTCACCTGGCCCCAAGTTCTTTGCTGTTTTTTCAGTGTTTGTGTAAACTGAGGCACCCAGAGCAATCTCTGTGGCTTCCTATTGAGTATATCCAGGTAAAAGGTGTAGCCTGTCGACAGCTCTGTGGTCAGTGCAGTAGCAGAACACAAAAACTTCTTGGGTGTTGTGTGGAGCATTTATGCATGTTCTATAGGATTTTCTGCAGCATGTCAATGCTGTCATTTAGGAATCCAGGCTTTTTGGTAGATCTGACCCACAGTGGCAAAATTAGGGGGAAGAGTTCTTGGGAACCCACACCAGGGTGGGGTATGGAGACAGACGGCGATGGGAGATTTGCTTTCTGATCCTCGTGTGCTTGTTTTTTGGGTAGCTGGGCGTTGTTTGCTTGAGGTTTTCCAGTCTCATTTTCTAATAGCACCAAATTCTCCACTCATTTATTACACTTTGGTCCAGCCTGTTCTTCGTTTCCAAAGAAAAGGAGCCAGTAACTAAGCATGTAAGTGCTGTGTTTTTGCCTGCTCAGCAGTGGAAATGCTGGGTTTTGAAAACCACCTACTAATTTTAGGAGCCGAAAGGCTCCTGAATTCTGAACCTTGTGGTATGTCTGTTTTAAAGACAGAGAAGTTAGCAAAAGAACTTCACTACTTCTTTGCTTGAGGACTTTTTAAACTTCTTTTGTTTTAAAACATCTCAGAAAACTTTCGAGTGTGAGGAAATGATGGCGTGGAGCTGTAGTAAATAGCTATTTTTTCTTGTTAGCAGACTTAAAAACAACATAATTGGTTAGTGTAGTAGTGCAATTTAACCTTGTTCATGGTCACATCTGAGTAGTATCTAAGTGGTGCTTCAAAAGAAAAGACTGGTGGCAGACAAGTAGCTTGAATCAGAGTTTGGCTGTGTGGAAATAAATATTTACTAGGGAAATAAAATGCATATGGAGACTTGGAGCTTGAAAATCAGAGTGAAAATACCCAAGTCAAATACCTTCAGTTTTTATTTTCATATCAGATGCTTTTCTAGTACATTTTTTCAGAACACTTCTGCATCATTCAGGGTTGCTTACAACATGGCCTTTGCTGCATTTACCAGACAAATCAATCACTGCTGAAGATGGAGTCACTTGGCTTCCTTGTGGACTTGTGAGGTTGGTGCCTCCAGGATTTGGATGCTGCACAAAGTGTGCTAGTCCACTGGGCAAGTGGCTGGTGATTCTCCTGTCTTTGAAAAAGAGGATCAGAAATAATTAAAAGCTTTGGATTGACAAACTCACCTGTATGGAGCTTTACTTTTCCAAGATATTTGCTGTTTAATACATACAGAGGATAGCTCCCACTGGCCTCAGTTGCCACCAGTGGTGTTTACCTGTGTGAATAAATTGGACATCCAAAAAATGCAAGCCAGGCTAATTAAAAAAACCAAAACGGAAAGGTTGAAATTACTTGTCCTGGCATTGACAGCAGTGGGATAATGTTCTCCAAGCAGTGGTCATTGCTGTGAGATCCTCCTGTTTGTCCCCCACTTCTCATTCACTTCACATCCTCCAAGTGCTTGGCCAAATGAGCAGGGATCTTGTCTTGTACTGCTCAGATCCAGGCCTGGACAGATCCAGAGGATGTGCTGAGTAACAGAAATGTTGGTAAGAGGGATGGAAGAACATACTTTGCTATATACATATATATGTGTATACCTTGAATTTTCTGTAAAAAGACCAGTTTTCATTCTAATAACCTTTTTTTTTCCTAAAGCAAACTTCAAAAATAGTTTGCAGTACTGATCCACCCACAACTGATAAATGCAGATTGCTGCCATTTTTACAATTAAAGTAACAAAGTAATGATAAAATACCATTTTCTGGGAGCTTGCCCTTGTTGGGAAGGTGTTTGTCAGCAAGCCTGTCGTGCTTGTTAATGGCAAGACTGGGAATTTGGGGTGCAATTCCTGCTCTGAAGGCATCAATGCTGCAATTGTTTTCCACCCATCCCCCAGGAAGAGCCTGTCTGTGGTTTTTACCCCTTCTGCCCTTGGCCCTGCAGCCTGGCTCTTCCCAGCCCCTTGCCCACGTGGCTTCTTCCCTCCACTGTTTCGACCCTCATTGCATCCACTTTTAATTCCCACTGCTGCTTCCTAATCCCAGTGCCCTTCTCTTGGCTCAGCACTGTGCTCCCTGCCTGCCCTTTTCTTCTCTCCAGATTTCCAGCGGGTTTCCATCACATCCTCCTCACATTTCCCAATCTCCCTGTGTTTTCCCTACATCCCCTCCTGGCTCTGGCTCTCCCTCAGCCAGAGCTGGGCATCTTCTCCATCAGCTACCACAAGGGAAGCTGAGACCCCGTGGTGAGTTGTGCTGTGGAGGCTTTGCTATCAGCTGTGACATTGTGGAGGTGGCACATGGGATCATGGAATGGTTTGGATTGGAAGGGATCTTTAAATGCCATCTAGTCCAACCCCCCCTGCAGTGAGCAGGGATATCAACAAAATCAGGATGCTCAGAGCCCAATCCAGCCTGGCCTTGAGTGTTTCCAGGTTTGGGGCAGCCACCACCTCTCTGGGCAACCTCTGCCAGTGTCTTTAACACCCTCATAATAAAAAATTTCTTCCCTCTATCTGAATCAACCCTTTTGTAGTTTAAAACCATGGCAGAGCTCTGTGCAAAAGGGGATTTCACTGAGGATGTCTCAGGCAGGCCTCTGTTTACTAAGCAGCTGCAAGAAGATGAAATGTGCTTAGCGAGGCTGTAATCTGAAGTTTCAATAACTAACAAAAGTCTTAAGTGTGAATAAACTGATAATTTCTATCTTCTCCTCTTGAAGCATATAGTTTGGCCAAATTCAGGCAGATTTTTATATTGTGACAACATATCTAAGATATAATGCTTTCTCCCACATAAAGTGTCTCCTCAAAGACTTTGGAAGAGAAACTTTTAATTTCTAAATGAAAAAATAATAATCTGCATACATGAAATCTTTTTCTTAGCCTCATTTTTGGAACCGTTTTGGCTGAGGCTTTCTGTGGAGGAGGGAAAAAAAGTAATCAGTCCAAGGTTTCAGAAGGAAAGTTTTTCTGTTGCTGGTTGAAATGTGTCGAAGTTTTAAATAGCCCGACACAGGCTCTTGTGGTGGGAAGTTACATCCAGCAGGTTAATACAACATCTAGAGGGAGGATGCTAGGGCTGTCATTAACATAAATAACCTCATGCACTCTGTTTTAATACCTACATGTAGTACTGCTGTGGTAGAGACCAAGTACATGTCAAATCCGAAACCTTGCCACCCTGCCCGAGCAGCCTCATGCTCCACCCTTTTTTCCCTGCGTGGTGGCATTGCCAGTGGGTCATTGTTGCACGTCAGGATCCACATGCTGAAAGCTTTGCAGGACTTCATCTGTCAAAAGGAGAAATAGCTTTTACCATTTTCAAAGAAGACGATTTGAAAAAGGTGAGTTTGTGTGCTGTCACTCGTTCCCACCATCTGGAAACGACACCATCTGCAGGTGCATGTAGATAGTTTGTGACCACCTCTTTTGTACAGGCTTGCTGTTTGTATTGCTGTTTTTCTATTGGAGGACACAGTGGAGTATATCTAGTGTAGAAAAACCACAATTTAATAAAACGTTTTGAACATGCCACTTTATGAGGATGGGGAAGTTAACATGAGCTGTCCTGAGCCTTTTCTTGTCGTGTTGGCGGCTCACACCAAGAGGCCAGTGGTGCCTTAGACAGCATCATCTCATTTTCTCATTGGTTTTCACTTTTAGAATGTGGAAGTTAATTCTTTATCATTATGCAGCTGCCATTCTTAATACAATAGATTGAGTAACATTTAAGCATCTAATGAATTGCCTCAAATGCAAAACACGTTACCACTTGGAAGAATATGAAGTGCACTTTTATTATTACTGATGTCAAGAGCTTTGCTTTCTTCACAGAAACTCTGAAATCACCCAGTGACACAGACAATAATCAGTTTCTGTTGAAAAGATGTGGAGTTGCTTCAGAGGTTCTCATACTTTCAAAGCCACTGCCTTACAAGTTAGTAAAAAAAGAGAAATTAATTCAATTCAACGAGTTGCATTTCTGCAGTGGACATCACTGGCCAAACCAATCTGAGAATTATGGCTGGGTGCTACCCTGAAGTTCTGGGTGTGGAGGGTGGGGTTGAGAGGAGAGGAGCAGCTGCCATTCAGATGCTCGTTGTCAGTGTAGTTCAACCCAAATCTCAAGGTTCCTGTTGCCAGACAAGATCTTGTTCTGGGGGTGATCCATAGGAACTGCTGTGTGAGTTGGCAGTAGAGAGTATTGCTGGGTGGGGTGAGCATGTTCTTTTCTCGAGAACTTGGGAGCCTTTCTGCTGTGGCAGTCCTTTGTGGAATGAAGAAGGGGGACTTAATTCTAGGTTTGCTGCTTAACAACCCAGGCAACGCCTATGACTTGTGAATTCAACACTAATTGTGGAATTTAATTTCTCTACCATTTTTCCCCCTAGGAGATATAAGCTGTTAGGAAAAGGAGAAGAAAAATGGAGCATTTGTGTGTGTGTTGTGTTTAAATTTTGGGCAGTTGAAAGAGTGGTAGCAAATCAATCCATGCATTTCATTGAGTCATAAAATGCCCTTTAGTATATATTATTTGCTAGCCTGGACTTTATTTGCACAAACCTCATACAGTTATTTGTATTGTTTGCAATAACCTTTCAAAATGTTAAGAATCCTCATTACTGCTTCACGTTTTTCATTTCAGTTAGGGTGTTCTCTGTACCCTCTTCTGGTTCCTGACCCCCTCAGCCTGTGCAGTTAGAATAGCTTTTGTGTATCAGTAAAGGTTTTCCAAAGTGAGTCGTGACTAGGCACTGGCCACACTTGGTGAAGTTTGTCTTTAATCAAACACACAGCTCCTGTATACACTGCATTTCTTCTGGATATTTTTGTTAACATAAACCATGACATTTTATTCCTCTTTTCCCCTGAGGGCGAGTTAGTCCTTTCACATAGAGCAGCCCTCAGCACTGGCAGACCTTTCTGTCCAGTCTTAGCCGGGGCTTCATTTCACCGCGGCTCCACCTCTGGTTTGCCGGCTCTCTCAGTTCTCCATTGCTGAGTTTTTCTTTGTCCGCTTTCCCATCTACGTGTTTTGGTTACATTTCAGCTCTCTGAACGAGTGGTTTAGAGAGCAGTTGGAGGCACGGCGTGCACCACTTCCTGCCTCTGCAGTCCCTGTGGCTGTCACGCAGCTCGCCTGGTCACCATCTGCAGCTCTGGGCTCGAACGTGGGACGTGCCACCGCAGCCGGGCTGCCCTCTGCTTCTGAGAAGGCGTTTGAGTTTGCAGTTCCTGGTTTGCAGGACGCCTTGCAGAGAAGGTTGAGATAGTCCCTCAGCTGCCACAAAGAGCAAAATGTGTGGAGTAGCTTGTGTGGGTGCTCTGTTGTATCTTAATTTCCTTTAATGGGGAGGGAAAGACCAGTTTGAGCCTGGCCTGGTTTCCAGTGTGTGTTGCATCATGTGCCCGTTGGACTGACAGGTAAAAAGGCAAGTTGAGACTGAAGAGTGGTTTCTGACAGCCAGCTTACCTTGTATAGGTGTTGTCCTGGGGCCATCTTACAGAAGTCTACCCTGTGAAGTTTTTGAAGTTCTGCATTCAGAATTCATATCTGAAAACCTTGGCTGTAGGACTTGGAGATATATTTGCTAATTTATATTCTAGCAGCTCTGATTGACATGTGTGCTGGTTATGTTTATTAGTTTACTAGTCTTGTAAGTCTAGTGGTAAGCACATGGAATTATGGATGCTTTCACTGGCATCAATATTCGTAAGTAGTTACCAGCAGAGATCTCCAGACAGGAAACTGTACTGCAGACTGGCAGAATGGGAAGATCTAGAGAGAAAAGAGATGGCAGTTCCTTCCTACGTTTAAGTAGGCTTTGGGTTTTGTGCTCGTGATTTAACAAATACCTTTTTCTTTATGCAGGGCTGTAATCGAAGTACAAGATGGCAAAAACCAGCCATAGCAACTATGTCCTTCAGCAGCTAAACAAGCAAAGAGAGTGGGGCTTTCTGTGCGACTGCTGCATCGCTATCGATGATATTTATTTTCAAGCACATAAAGCAGTCCTTGCTGCCTGCAGCGCCTATTTTAGGATGTTTTTTATGAACCATCAAAACACTACAGCCCAGCTGAATCTAAGCAACATGAAGATTAGCGCTGAATGCTTTGATCTTATTTTACAGTTCATGTATTTAGGAAAAATTATGACAGCCCCTGCCAATTTCGAGCAATTTAAAGTGGCCATGAACTATTTACAGCTATATAATGTACCTGAGTGTCTAGAAGATATACAGGACACAGACTCAAATAGTTTAAAGTGTTCATCTCCTGCTTCTAGCACGCAGACTAATAAAATGATATTTGGTGTGAGAATGTATGAAGACGCACTTGCTAGAAATGGCAGCGAAGCAAACAGGTGGGGCATGGAGCCACCAAGTTCAACGGTAAATACATCCCATAACAAAGAGCCTGAGGAAGAACCTTTGCACCTCAACAGCTTCCCCGAGCAACTGTTTGATGTCTGCAAAAAAACCACCACGTCCAAATTCTCTCACACGAAAGAGCGCGTGTCGCACTCGCGCCGGTTTGGAAGGAGCTTCACCTGCGACAGCTGCGGGTTTAGTTTTAGCTGTGAAAAGCTACTGGATGAGCACGTGTTAACATGCACCAACAGGCATTCCTACCAAAGTGCTAGGTACTACAGTGCTGAGAAAATAGACTTTAGTGAAAAGAACTCTACTTCTAAAATGATCTCCACACAAACAGAAAAGTACAAGGGGGACTCGAACCATGCTGCGGACGATTCGTCGTCTCCCGTGTCAAACATCACGAGCAGAAAAAGCAGCACTGTTGCCTCTGAGACATCAGGTGAAGAAGGAAGTAGAGCCTCTGAGAGGAAGAGGATTATCATCAAGGTGGAGCCAGAGGACAATCCTACGGATGAGCTGAAGGATTTTAATATTATCAAGGTGGCAGATAAAGACTGCAATGAGTCTTCTGACAATGACGACCTAGATGATGAACAGGAAGAGCCGCTTTACAGATACTACGTTGAGGAAGAGATGAGAGAGAAGAGAAATGCTCGTAAGACTCTAAAGCCTCGTTTATCCATGGATGAGGATGAAAGAAAGTGTTTGAAAAGTCCACGGCACCTTAACAGCAAAGCTTCTTCAGTGCAGGAAGATGTGGAGAATGCTCCATGTGAACTTTGTGGGCTAACAATCACTGAGGAAGATCTGTCCTCTCATTATTTATCCAAACACATAGAAAATATATGTGCTTGTGGCAAGTGTGGTCAAATACTGGTCAAAGGCAAGCAGCTACAGGATCATGCACAGACCTGTGGAGAACCCCAGGATCTGACCATGAACGGGATCAGAAATTCTGAGGAGAAAATGGACTTGGAAGAAAACCCCGAGGAGCAGTCAGAAATAAGGGACATGATGTTTGCAGAGATGCTAGAGGACTTCAGGGACAGTCACTTCCAAATGAACAGCCTTCAGAAAAACCAGTTATACAAGCATTCTGCCTGTCCTTTCCGATGCCCTAATTGCGGCCAGCGTTTTGATACTGAAAACCTAGTGGTTGAACATATGTCAAACTGCCTGGAGCAAGATCTGTTCAAGAACTCCATGTTGGAAGAGAACGAGAGGGATCACAGGCGTAAGCATTTCTGCAACCTTTGCGGGAAAGGATTTTATCAGCGTTGCCACTTGCGGGAACACTATACCGTTCATACCAAGGAAAAACAGTTTGTTTGTCAGACATGTGGGAAGCAGTTCTTAAGAGAGCGCCAGTTGCGGCTCCACAATGATATGCACAAAGGCATGGCCAGGTATGTCTGTTCCATTTGTGATCAAGGAAACTTCCGAAAACATGACCATGTACGGCATATGATATCTCACTTATCAGCTGGAGAGACTATATGCCAGGTCTGCTTTCAGATATTCCCAAATAATGAGCAACTGGAGCAGCACAGGGATGTTCATCTGTATACATGTGGAGTATGTGGAGCAAAATTTAATTTGAGGAAAGATATGAGATCTCACTATAATGCCAAGCATTTGAAAAGAACATAAGCATAAACATACTGTTAAAGCATTAAGTTGGCAGCAGAGAGAACACCAAAGCAAAGCATAAGTATAGTAAAAAAATTTGAAAAGGAAAAAAAAATTGAAAATAAGTCTCTTTTTTATTATTTTTTTAAGACCCTCCTAACCATAGGTGTCTGTTTAGGCTCATTAAGTATAAAGCTTTGAAAAGCATCATGTGTTTAATTATTACATTTTCACTGTTTCCTAATACCAGTTTCTGTTCTTAATTTTATTGTTTTACTACGTAGATATACAAATCATTATTTTTAAACTGTAGATTAAAAGCACAATGTTACCCCTTCACTGACTGCTATTAAACAGTTCTCGGATCCATGTCCGTAAGATGAGTGCTTTAATATTTCCATGTGTTGTTTCTTCATGTGAAAATTTTAGATTCCAGCGATTAATGTGCAAGAGCATAATTGTTCGTAATCCCCAAATTAATTTTCAAAATGAAAAAAAAAAAACCCAAACACAAACCAACAATGCCAAGAAATAATCCTTTGGGCTCTGGCTCTGCTGCAGGGGCAGAGCTGGCTGTGCTGGTCCCCTGCTTCTTGGCTTTGTTGGAAGGTGCTTCCCAGGGGTGAGAGCACATAGGCTCAGTTAACCCTCGCAGGCTCGGGCTGCTGTGCACAAGGGGGAAGGGAATTAATGACTTGGGATAACCGAGGGGTTCCAGCATTTTCCAGCATTTTCCAGACGGGAAGTCCTAGCAGAGCTGTTCTGCTGATGTTGGCCTTTCTTTCACTGTCTGTACCTCTGTGGGTATGTTTAAGCTGCTTATCCTAACGTACAAAGAAGGAGTGGCTGTGGTGGGTTGCTAGGAATGCAGTATGGCCGTGTGCACTGAACACTGCATTTTCAGCCTAGCTGTGAACTGTGTCTTGCTGCTTGTGTTGGAAAGTTAAAAGCAGGGTGAGTGTGGAGATAGTCCCATTGCTTGGGACCTTGAGGTTTTTTTTGCTTCTTGTTTTCATGATACTTTATCTATGTTCTGTTTTTCAACATGAATATAACCAGACTGCAAAGTTTGCTTAATAAATGTAAAGATATTTTATGCCTTTTAAGATTTCTTTCTGATTCTAGCAGAGCCCTAATCTGTGCAGCTTGTCTCTTAATTTAATTGAATTTAAAAATCCTACTAAGTACCAGCTGACACCAATTCAGTGAGGCACTTTGGCCTTTGAGAGAGCAACTGGCTTTGACTCTTAGGCACCAGCTGTCTAAATGTTTGTTAAGTGTGATTTGTGATGGGGTGGAAGAAAGGATCCTAATACATAATTTTGGAGAAAAGGATCCTGATACGTAATTGTGGAGAAAACAATTAAAAAATAAAACCTAGTTGCACTTTCTCCCAGCAGATCTCACTTTATCAAAGAGGGCAGTAATACTATTTTCCACTGAGCTACGGAGGGAGGAAAGTAATTTAGATCAGCAATTAAGGCAGCTGGATTAGATGATCATTGCAGGTCCCTTCCAGCTGAAATGTTCTATCACCTCATGTGCCAGTGGTGGGGTTGAGAATAGGAGCCAAGAGTTGACAGTCTAGTCCAGGGATTTCATCTGCTTGTTTCTGTCAGAGTTGAGTTTCATTCCTAGTTTCTTGGGGATGATGAAGACTATCGAGTTTTAATTTCAGACTATTCAGAGGAGTGAATATACAATTTAGAATCTGCAACTATTAAACGTAGTGTGAGTTGCCTTGCATTTATTCAGTTTCAAATGTGCATTAGGATTTCTCTTGGTTGGCAGACGTGTGCATTTCTGCAGTGATGGAGAAGGCTCCCCCACCAGCCCTTGGTCCTGAGCCAGCAGCTGCTCTGAGGCACCAGCTGCTTTGGGCACAGTTTAGTGGGCTTTTAGTGTTTTGCTTTAGCTGCTCAGTCCTTTGTTTTCTTGTACGATGCTGAAGTCAACTGAGTCCTCAACAGCACTGGAGCCAAAAGAGCACAGGCGTGAATACATGAATACTCCAGCACTCCAGAGCTGGGGGCTTCATACGCTGCACACAGTGATTCTCTGACATGCAGGTTATCCCTCACAGTTTCAGCTGGATTGGGAAAAGCAGTCAAGGGAAGTGAAGGAGAACTGGAGTGCACTGGGGGAGCTGGCAGGAGGGTCTCGTGCCACTGGAGGAGTGGGAAGACAGAATGGGAGAAGAGATCCTGAGTGGGAGGGAGTGGCAAAGGCAGGCAGGCAGGGTTAGAGCGGTGCAGTGGGAAGCAAACCCCAAAGGTGGCACGGAGGGGTGGCTGGAGGAGTGGATGAAATGTGCCGGCTGTGAGACCAAGGATGACTCAGCTTGGCTGGGGAGCTGTGGGCCTGAGCCATGAGCTCACCAAGGCCGGGTGCGTACCAAGCACGGCCGGCCCCGCTGCGCTGCGGGGACACAGCACAGCCCCGATTAAAGACCTGGCTGAAAGGCAGGAGGTGACCTCTGCCATGTAAGGGATCACTCCTGAATTCGGTGAAGGGCTGAGGCTGATTTATAGAGCCTCCTGCTCAGGATCAGGAGCCCTTGTTTACAGCCTATTGGTCTGAACTTGACCCAAGAATTTTTCTTAAAAAAATGTGACTTCCTAGTGCAAGTAGACCTGTCAGCTGCAGAAGTTAAATGGAGAAACTGGGAATGATGGTATTTATGTGTACTATCTAACTTTATAAACACCCTGAATACCTCTGTTTTTCAATTATAAGCTGTGTTGTTGTAGTAGCCTTTCAAAGTAAAGTTTGTTAAACCTTTCCAACTGAACTTGAATTGATGTTTTTTCCTGTTCTAGGGAAACAAAACCCAGTGCCTTGGAGTTCACATATATGAAAGTCCATGTTAAGGCTCACAAAGTGCATGAATTGCACTGCAGGGAAGCTTAAAAGTGGATCTATGTACATGTAGGCAGAAAAAACCCAGAATGACTGAAGTAGCCTGAGAAGTGATCAAGGGGAGTATAGGAGAATGTAAACAAGTCAGCCAGGCTTGCAAGTAGATGGGTATTTAAATAGATGAGTATTTGAGATGACATGTAAAAGCGTGCAGGGGAACAGTATGGGACTGTTAGAGAAAAGGCCGGGAGTGACAGGAGGAATTTGGCTGCTGTGAAAGGGGAGAAGGTCTGGGTGCTGAGGCAGCCTGGGGCTGGCCACTCCTGAATGTTCTCCCCAGAATGGGACAACATCTGCAGGAGAGTGAAATGATGGTGTTTCAGTGCTCCTACCATATAAAAATGATTTAATGTGGAGACGGAACAGACATGAAAAAAAAAAATCAACAGCAGTTATCCTAGAAGTTTTGCTGTTACTTGAAAGATCATGAAGGGGAAGCAAAAATACTTTATTTAAGAGTTCTTTTCCTCTAATTTGTGCTTTTCTGTTGCCATAACATTGTTCCTTTCCATCTCCTTAGTGAATACTAGCATGTGAAAACACTTAAGGATCTTTAAAACTGGAGGTGTAAGCAATTGCACAAGGCGTAGCCAGAAAGAAAAAGATTTGCTGGATGCCATAAGTTATATTTTTAAGTGATTTGCTGTTCTTATTTTTGGAGGACCTCTCTGTGTTCTCTTGTTTTTCCCATTTTGGCAGTGCTATGGGCTGCAATCCTGAGAATTTATAAGTGGCCAGCCTAGCTCTTAGCTTTCAAGATTTACTGAAAGTTAAAAAGAGGGAATTCATGAAGACCCGGTGTGAGCTTTAAAATATCACAAAAGCTATTGAGCTTCTTATTCAGTTTCAGAGGAGATGTTTAAAATGTTGATATATATATATACTTGTAAATGTTTCCTTCTGACTTGTTAGTTCAAAGAGTATTTACATTTGTGTATAATGATATTTGTAGCCAACAGGTCTGTGGAGAAATCTTGATTTCAATAAATAGAGTATCATGGAATTCTAAGAATTTATGCTTTAATTAGGGGATTTCTCTATGTAATACTTTCAGTTGGTATAAAACATATAATTCAGCGAATTTTTTATTCAAAGCTGTAGACAGAAAATATATTGCCCTGGAGAATGTATTAAAAATACATTGTTATAAAAGTGAACAGTTTGACTACACGATTGTATTTGAATACTCTAGTGCTAAACCATCAGGAGTCTCGGAGCTATTGGTGAGGACATGAATTTGCTCCTGGAGGCTGTGCCACCTTGAGCCCTGGCAGCCCTTTACTTCTCCCCATTAGTTTCAGCTCTCCTCTCCCCTGTGTGCCACCCTCTCCATTGTCAAAGAGCACATACCTATGGAGCTGCACAATGCACTGAATCAAACAGCAGGCTTTTTTCTATTCCCTGTGGGGCTGGTTTTTGGCTGGATCAGTTCCCTGCTGCGCTTCCCTCTCCATCTCTGTGTCAGATCTTGTGCAAGCACAATAGAAGGGGTGGCACGAGAGGAGGAGTGAGTGCTGGGAGGGGGCTCCTTTGCTTCAGCGAGCTGTACCAGAACCCAGAGCATGTCCCAAATTTAACTTGGTCTCTGTCTCCCCCAAGCATCCTCAGGGAAGCTGAACTCTTACAGTCATCTCCTATTTCCTGATAAGGAAAAAGGCAGTCCAACCTCTTACGAATGAGACACATCTCTGCTATCTGCCCTCTTCGTGAGAACTGGAAACCTTCCTGCATTCAGCTCATCCCACAAATATGCTCTGGAGCTTTCTTAGTGTTTCTTGAAGCAGACTGGGTAGTGCTCTGCACCACTGGGTTTGTGTGGTTGGCCTGGCCCGAGGCCAGGAATGAGCTGGGCCCCTTGTCTGGCCAAACACCAGGAATGGCTCCCACCTTCCTGTGGCCTTCCTGCCCTCCAGCTGTGGGCCCAGATGCAGCTGTGGAGCTCCTGTGCCCCTCACTGCATTTCTCAGTAAAGGGAGACAGTCATCTCATATTGGTCTAATGCTGAAAGCTCAGGGTAATTCCATGTGTAAGTGAAGCTGATGCTGGCAGTATCTGTTACTATCCCTGTGTGCTTCTGAGTTTTAAGGGCTTCTCAATCTCAGAGGGTTAAAAATCAAATCTTCTGACTTCCCTAATTCTCAGCTGGTTTGATGCTTGCCGCAGATTTAAAGACCTACAAGATGAAGCATGACTAATTTGACTTTATAAAGTCTGCTGAAGGCTAGAAATTAGGAACATGTTTTCAAAGGCTGACATTTCTGTAGTCCTCAGCTATAAACCACTTTTCTGTATTTTCTTCCAACTTCAAAAAAACCTCCTAAAATATTGCTCTGCGGTGTATTCTTGAGACGTGTGAGTAGGCTGAGATTTTGTAGGGGAAAGATGCCAGAAATCAGGACACATTTTATAAATCAAGTGTCTTTTGCTACTTTTACAGTCACTTCCACAATTCTGGAATTAATTGTGATTTTATTTTTTTAATGCAGAAAGACAAATCTTAATTTGTAACAGGGCAGTAGTGCTCATGACTCAGGAATCACTTCATCATGACTATAAATATTCAGCCCTGAAACAAACAGCCCATGTTCCTTTTCATGTACTTGAATGGCCAGTGCCAGCTTCATAGGAGAAAAGCTATCAGATCTTTATTTGGGTTATTTTTACTCTCAAATATCTTGAAGGGTGGGGATTTTTTTATTAATTTAAGACATGAGAAAACAATGTTGTTCATTGTGCTTTTAGAGAAACGGTTTTCAGTAATTCACGCAGATTCCCTGAGCAAGAGTGGTTGGAAACACATTTCTAAAGTTTCATATTAATATACTAAAGGGAACATAACAGAACTGTGAGATGAGAAATCCTCAGATGGGCCAAGGCCAGGCTTTGACTGTCTCTTTTGTGTGGCCAGTATGGCACACCTCACCCCAGAAACCTTGAGGTTCAGACGTGGTCAGGATCTTTGATTCTTTTGCAAGAAAATGAAAAGGTTTAATCCTTTCCTGTGCCTCCTGGCATACAAAAAAACATAGTAAATCTTCCTGCAGCTACAACCACAAAAACAATGCTGCATGTAGAATTTCCGGTGGGAGGAAAAAAAAAAGAAATGGTTCAAGAACTTCCCTCTCTGACAAAGTTCTGCTGCATTTATTGTTTTCACTCAAACTCACATGTGATTTGCATCAGTGAGATTTTGGGGTGTACTTTTTTTTGTTTGCAAATAAGATGTGACTTCAGATAAATATGTCTTATAGTTCTGTAGACATCCCCAGACTCCTGACAGGGAATGAGTGCATCCCTTATAGGCCTCTAAATCCTAGAAGCTGTGTAGATTGTAGGAAATTCACTGGAAATCAGGTCTGTTGTAAATCCTTAGTTTCTCAATTTGTCTTGTCAGGCAAAGTGCCACCAGTGTCAGCAATTGCCAAGGTCTCTGCAGCAGCTGCGTTGCCAACACAAAAGATGCAAAAATCAGTCTTTCCCCCTCTCTCTTTCCCCATCTCCCCTGATGACCTCTCCCTGGCTATTTTAGAAATGCATCCTTTTGGCTCTTTTATTTGCCCTCTGTTTTTTGAAAAGGAAGATTTGCTTTCTTCCTGTTTTAAAGCAGTGATTAGGGCTAAGAAGTTGCTTTCTTTAATAGTTCTCACATGTTCAGTCGAACCTACACCACTCAGTAATACCTGTTCTCTCCTTTTTAGGTAACCATCCCACTACATTGCGGGTGGTCACCAGAGGGACTTCTGCTTCTGACTCCCCAGAAAATTAAAGAGAAAAATAACATATTGTCCTTCTCTCCATGGCAAAAAGCCCCAAAGACCATGAAAGTTTGTGGAAATGCAGATAAGCTGGCTAAAAATAGAGTTTGCTGAATACCATAAATTGCTTTTGGTTTTGGCAGCAGATACACCAGACTTCTGGTATCGGTTACACTCCTCTTACACAAGTTGTTGTTAGGGCTTTTATTTAGGATGCTAAAGATGGTGCTCTGGTTTCTGCCCTGCCTGTGGGTTTCCTACTGGTACCTACTGGTAGAGTCCCAGCTTCCAAGTTACTGAGGTTCTGGTTTCTAGCCATTGGTTATTGAATTACTTAGAACAAATCAGAAACATTTTAAGAGACAAAATCTAAAGTATCCCTCCTTTGGGAAAAGGACAGATACAGTAATAGTTTAGGAAGAAGAAGTATAGGGTAGGATCTCTTGGAACTGATGAAGAAATTGTCTTAATATGTCCCACAGCCCAGGAGAGAGCTCAGATGTCTGAGCTACATTGTTATCAGGTGAATTAAATAGAAGTTGTGTACACTTACATATGCTGTAAAATATGACACTTAATACTCTGCGTGCCTGGAAGTCTGAGGGTTAGCCACACCTAGTCTGCTTTCAGATGGATTGTGTTTCACTTAGATTTTACTGGCCATTGCTGACACGGTCAGTTCTGCCAGAAAAGACAGAGGTCCTGATGTACAGGAACTTAAAAACAGGGAAAGTCAAGACACAAGAAATTTTACAGTAATTGTCACGGTTCTTTCAGCTTTAGTTTGTTGTGCAAAGAGTTAAATAGTTCAAAGGCAGTTTCCTTTGGAGAATGTTTATTTGATCAAGTTCAGTGTGGCTTAGACCCCAAATAGAAATACCAACTTCAAACAGAGCACTGCTATGAGAGAAGGAATAGTCTGTGGTCTTACAGACCTCACAAGCTGTGTTGGTTTGTTACACAGAGTCAAAACAAAGATGTTACTTAGAACAGATATACATTAACTCAGTGTATTTCACATGCCACATCTTTTGTCTCCCATCTACTTCTCTCCCTGGTCCTTTGGGCTGTGACAAGGTCACTGAGATCCTGGATGAACTACAGTCTCCTCAGTGAAAAGCATATATATATGGTGTGATTGGACCATCCAAGCTACTTAGATTGTTAGAGAATGCTAGAGGAGCTACTGCTCCTGTTTACTAAGTCTGAAGTACTACATCCTTTGGATTTTGGAGCAGTGCTTATCTTTGCTTCTTGGTTCCCTTTACATTGCAGGAAGCGGGGTGAGGAAGAACCCAGTGGGTGCTTCTCTTAGATGGAGCCTGGAAGATCTTCTTAGCTGAGGCGTGTTGTTGTTTTGTTTCTTCAGGTCCTTAGCTGGCTGAATCTTCAGACTTCTAATAAATGCACTAAGCCTTGAAAAAGCATTATTAATGCATGATGAGATAGACCAAGTTCAGCCACTGAACATGAGAGTGGAACCCATGCAGATGCTGTTAGCGCAGGAACCTGGTATCGAGCCAAATCTGGAGAGCCATCTTTGATCTGTCTCCAGATCCTCCTTTTATTTGTAAACATCCAGCTAATCACAGACTTCCTCTGACTTTGATGAAGTGGAAGGAGCCGCATCCTCTGTAAGCTCGGGAAGGGCTGGAATTCTGCAGAGTCTCGGGATGCGGGGATGGGGCTCCCAGCGCCATCTCGTGGCTTGCAGGGAGCGCGCCTGTCCCTGTTCCCAGGGCTGGAATGCTGGGAGGAGGGCGAAGCAGATCCCCCCGCGGCTGTGCATCCCCAGCCAGTTCTGTGCTTAGGGCAGCTGGGCGATTTTAGCTGCGAGGAGGGCACAGCGTTTTATCTCTGATCTCCCTTCCTGTGGGCTGCAGGCTCTCGGCAGTGCCGGCAGCTCCCTCCGTGTGTGCTGCACCCACCCCACCGCAGCTGGCCCTGGTTAGCAGAGTTCCTGCTGTCTCATCGGAAAAATGTGATTTAACAGGCACGGGCAGCCCACCTTCCCGCACTCAGAGGTGGTCCCACACCATGTATTTCAGGGAGGTGGTGGAATGAAGCTCAGTCGTGCGTGAGAGTTGTCCGCGATTTGGAAATGACAGAGATTTTGGACTGCAAAGTGCAGGCCAGCATGGTAATGGTAATGAACAGCAATGGCAAACACTGATGTCACCTGGGGAAAAACAGTGCTCACATGCATACTGTAGTTAGAACACCTTTTTCTCCTCCTTTGCTAGTTTACAAAAAAAAAAGAAAGGTACTTCCTGACTTCTGAGCTAGTCGTGTAAGAGTTACTTTGCAATAACAGCTCTGGTCCAGTGAATTCCCCTTCAAGATTTTAAGGATGTGGTAGGCAGACATATGGCCTTGCTGCTAGAACCAGCAGTACTTTGAAGGTAGCAGTTTGCCCAAGACATGTTTCCCCTGTTCACTTTGCCCTCATGGCACAAAACAAAAACCTTTTGTCCCAGCTGGCCTTTTTGCCCACCTTAAGTATGTGACATGGCACCGAGGGCAGATAAAATACCAGACACGCCTGGGCTGGCACATGCAGTGAGTGAGGGCCTGGCCACGGTGCACACCGAGGTGTGGAGCATCACTCGAGGCTTTCCTCTCCAAGGTGTGCCAGGAAATTCAGCCCTGAGCTGGCCTCGAGGATGCTTTGGCAGGTAAGTAATGCAAAGAGCTGCTAAACCTGGCTTCATGTGCAGCCTCTGCAGTGTAGACACAACCACTTGGGCCAGCACTGCCACAGTCTCATAGAAACAGCCAAGTGTAAGTTATCCAGAAGTGTCACAATCATATACTTTGTGCTATGTGATTCACATATCCAGAGAAAGAAGTCAGTGTGCAAAAAAAAAAAAAAACAACCCAACAACCCTGAGGATTGTTCTCAAAAGTTACAACCATGCATTTCCAGTTTCTTGATTGTTCCTCTTGGACAGAATGGTGCTCATATTTGTCATGAACTAGTGTGGTTGAAAGAGACTTCCAGAAATTGTAAATATTTATGTAATTTATCTGCATTTAACCTAAAATAAGAATTTGGGGTGTGTATGAGGGTGTGTGTGTCAAGTAAATACATAACAGTTACCTCTGACTTAGGCAAGATAAAAAAAACCACAACCAAAAATACGGTCAAATATGAAGCAGTAAGAAGTATTCCAGAGTGGGGGTGTTCCAAGCTGTGAGTGGCTGAGGGGAAATCATACTTGTGCAATTTTTTGAGCATCCACTAAGCCAAGCCATAAACCACTGCTGGAAAGTAACACATACAGTATGAAAACTTACTTCTGGGAGGTTTGGGAAGTGAAGCTTTTCTTCAGCAAATCTGTAGCTGTTTTGAAAACAGAAGGCAAAGGAAAAAGAAGAAAAAGTTTCTGAAACAAGATGACAACATTGTTTAAGGTTGTGTTCTGGTGGGGTAGGGGTTGAAGGAAATGTATGGCTTTTTAAAAGAGTTCCTGACTGTGGTGGGTGCTCTGAATATAACTGAAGGATGGGTATTTAGAGCAAAACCACACATGGTGAGGTGGGAGGGACCACATCATGCTAGCAAATACAGTACTGCAGTGCGGGCTTCTGACTTTTAATATTTTTCTTGCATTTCTTTTCTGCATGGCAGTAGTGAAATAGGGACTTCTAAGCTTCTGAACAACTGAGAGAACCAGATTTGGAGAAGACATGAGGAAGAACTGATCGGCAAAAGATTTCATAAAAACTCAGAACCTCGTGTGCCAGATCTGAATTGGCACCACCTTTGCTTTTTTGACATACTGCAGCAGTCGCAAAAGGCACCAAAGCAGTCAAATTAGAACATGCAGTAAAAGTTGTTTTGGACTCTTCTATGTATCATAAATCTCACTTCCTTGTGACTATTACTTGCAGCTGTAAGAAACAAATTTGAAGTCTTTCATGGAGCAGACAGCCAAAAGAGGCAGATGCCAGGTGTTAAGGGCTGCAATGAAATGAATTTGCAAAATTTCTATCCACATGCTGGAGTGCTCCTTTTCTGAAATGCGGCTTCTTAGAGTTGTTGTTAAAAACTGTAGATTTTTTAGTTCAAACATTACAAGTGTATACTCATGCACAATGCTAAACTATCAAGTGTTAAAAAAAAAAAGAGTAAGAGGTGAAAAAAAAATCTTAAAAACTGAGGACAGAGGGTCCCTGAGAAAGGACAGGATGGTGAGAGAGATCCAGCTACATGATTTCCCCCTGCTGCCATGATCATCATTTGCAAGCTGAAGAGGACCTTCCATGGAGCACAGTGCTTGTATGTGGAGAGTAAAGAAATGGTGCTCTGTTCTTTTAAAAAGAATTGTGACAATTTTTTACCAACAAGGAGATGAGTAAATGTAAAATAATCTTCACAGGGAACGGGGTGCTTCTTGTTCTGGAGCTAAGCCTTGCAAAAGCTGGCTGGAAGAAGAGAATCAGACATTCATGTTCATATTTGAACATTTTAGGAATAGTAATGTCTCCAGCTAAATTAATGGGGGGAAGGGAAAAGCTCTAACTAAAAAACTAATAAGGCAGTAAATGTTCCAAATTAGGAAGCATGAATTATAAAAATATCAATTTCTTTTGCTTCCCTCAGACAACAGTGGATCAAATTAAGACATGTGAGCAGACTAAACATGCTGATTATATTCTGCTGTAGTTACATATTTTACTAATTCTACTCATTATTATAAAAGGATGTTTCATGGTTCACTATAACTGTTATCTCAAGAAGAGTCTGTCTATAGTTTTATTTATAATTGGCATCATTTTCATTACTGTTGTTACAAAGTGTGTACAATATTGTCTGTATTGCAGCTTGTATAGGGCATGTGTCTGTGCTTGCTTTACTCTTTCTGAGTTTATAAAGTTACTATACAAATGCAAGAAAAGATGTTCAGATATCTTTGAATGTGGTTGCTTAATTACGTAGCCCCCAATGTTTCAGCATCTAGATGTTGAAGGTATCAGCTCTATTAACACATAACACCTCAAACATTAATGTAGGTATTTTAAAAGCCCCCAGTGCAGCACTGGGATGCTGACACCTCAGTCCTGGGGGCTGTATGGAGTAAAGGGGAGGATGGTGAATATCTGGGCAAAGCCAGATACCACTGGGGACTCTGCAGGGAGGAGGCACAAGATACCTAAGAGCAAATGGGATGTCCTTTCTATAGAAAACATGAAGGACTTTAAGAGCAGGACCACCACAAAGCAGAGGAGAGAAGGGAATACATTTATAGCATTGCCTTCAACAGTATACAAAGTGTAGGACATCTAGAACAGGCTGTGACTGTTCTGTAACTTAGCAATTACTTCCAGTCTATGTAGAGTATCAGTAAAGACATTCCAGGTTAGTTATCATCATCTTTAAAGCTTATTCTGTGCTTTGCAACATTATCTTTAATAAAATACTCTTACAAATCTGCTTATTATTCTGATTTAATTCCATCTTATACCTGAGTTGGTAACAGTCCTGGCAACAGGGTGAAGGTACCACCTGCTTCATCGGCTCCTGTGTTTTTCCAATTCACCTGCTAATGACAAGAGGGAAAACAGAGATGAATAATTATCAAATAATCATAGAAATTAGAAAACAAGAGGAATTCATATCATGCTACCATTCAATTATTTTAAAAATTGTTCACACTAAGCATATCAGTAAATCTGAGAGATTAATCACATACTGATCTCTGAGTAAGAAGTATTGGTCTTTGCCTGTGTTTACAGTACACCATTTATCTAGTTTAAGACTTAGCATAATTTTCCAGCTTTACAGTTACTGCCAATAATTGCAGGATATTGTTTAACCCCATCAAAGCAGTTCTAGATAAAATTCTCTGTTTTCATTTATTTATCCCCTGGACTGTATAGAGTACCCTTTTAATATCTTCAAACAAGACCAAGCAGAGTTCAGGAACATTGACAGATAAGATTAGAATTCAGAATAATCCTGGCAAGGTGCAGATGGGATCTGAAAAGATATTTAATAGCAACAAGTGCAAGCTGGAACCATTAGCTATGCAAGTAAAGGAACAGCTGCTTAATTTCATAGAATCCTAGGATGGTTTGGGTTGGAAGGGACCATCTCATTCCAGTGCCCTGCCGTGAGCAGGGACATCTTTCACCAGGCCAGGTAGCTCAAATCCCCATCCAACCTGGCCTTGAAAGGGATGGGGCAGCCACAGCTGCTCTGGGAAACCTGTGCCAGGGTCTCACTCATCCTCACAGTAAAGGATTTCTTCCTCATATCTAAACAAAATCTACCCTTTCATTTTCAATTGAGAAGAATTGATGCATTATTTTGGATCATATTCTGAGAATTAATGTGCAACATCATATTGTTGCAAATAGAGGTAAAAACTGAAATGTAGAAACTGGAGTGTCATCTGCTTCTTCAGAACCACCAAGGCAAGAGCTGGTAACATCTCTAGTTTTGAGCATAGCACTTGAAAACTAAGATACAAGGTGCAGGCAGAGAATCCAGGAGAAAGCAGTGAATGTCTGGAAACCAAGAAGACTTTGCTTCTGAGTACAGGTTGGGTAATTTTAAATCATTTTACAGAAGAGATGGTGGAGGGAAAACACAATGATTTTCATATAAAAATCGGGTTGCAAAGAAAAATGGCACAACTGTTTCTCATATCCAGAGTCAATATGAATAAAAATAATTGCCTTAACTTGCAAGAAAGGAAATCTTGGTTAAACACAAAATGGGACTAAATGACCTGATGAGGTCCTTTTCTGATCTGATTCTGTGTTTGCTGGACAAAGTTTTGCTTTAAAGTCAGGACTCAGTAGAGCTGGTAGTGGCTGCAAGGAAAGGAGGCTGCAGTTAAAGGAATAAAGAACTCCCTGCCTAAAATGCACAGCACACCAGTTTATCTGGTTAGCACTAGTGATACTAACTTCAGCTTTTAATCATGCCTTAGCAAACTGTCAGAAGTCTATGTAAATAAATGTGCTTAAAACCCACTTAATTATAAAATAATTACTCCTTGAAGCATCAAGCATTAGCTTAATCAGTGTTGACAACTTCCATGATTTTATTGAGTCTAATCAATCTGAGGCAGCCTGATTTCAGTTGTGAGATGGTGTAATGAGCTATTTTATTTATTAAAAAAAAATAGACCTGAAGATTACATGGAAAATCCTAAAAGTGTAATCTGAACATATGGTAAAAATGAAAAAACCAGAAGGTGAAGAAAGCCACTAGGTTTATAATTTCAGGAGCTCTGACTCACGAGTTTTGAACTCCTGGTTTGGCAGTATGAAATTACAGTGCCCTATATTCTGCTGTTCTGACTATTTCCATAGTACTGATCACGCATTTGTGTAATTTGCCAAAAAACACGTTATACAAATTTGCAGAACTTTATTTGTTATTCACAAAAACAAAGGATCACTTATATAAGTAAGATGATGTCTTGTGGCTGACCTTTAAATTACCAAGGAGCAGCTGTGCACAAAACCTGGAGGTATATAAATACAAAGAAGTTACACAGTTCCCCCCACATACACTATGATTTTTAATGCAACACCTTGTTAGAAGAATCTTGTCATTTTATATGCTGGTAGTTTTTGTCTGAATTCCAAGTACCAGATGTACGTTTACAAATATAAACAAGATGAAGAATTTCAGTGGTGAAAAGGAATTGTGACAAAGTATTACTAGATCTTAGAATAGCAGTTGCTTACACTTTTCTGAGCTGATTGCTGTATTGTGAAATAATCCATTCTCACCTATACAATCTGATCTATGCAATTTTTAGGATAGTTTTACAAGGGAAATGGGTATTAGGGAAATGGATACCAGAATTTAAAGTCTAAGGTCTTCTGACAGCCAAACCTGAAAAAATCATTCATTGCATTTCAACTCTATCTTAATGATCCAAGTGGCTGATGTCTGATTGAACTGTAACTTGGGTTCAGTCCTATTTTTATACTCCATTGCCTTATAAAACACGTGGGGAAAAAAAAAAAATCTTCCTTTTATCATGATAAAGATAAGGGTTGGCTTCTCAGTTCTGCTCCAGATACTGAGTTCTTGCTTCACTGAAGAAATGTAAATATCATCTTCATTTCTGGCTGGGTGGTGTAATGGAGAATAGCCTACAGCGTATTACATAACACTGCTGAACAGGAAACATGGGTACATAATCAATCCTAAACACAAATAAATGGATCAGAAAGAGCCCTGCCACTGCCAGAGGTGCCAAATTGCTGCTCTGGAAGTTGCTGTGAAAATATGGCTTACATAGGATGAGGGAATAACAGCAAATGTTTTGTTAAAGGGAAAATCAGACTTGTGCTGAAGTCCTCCCCATAAAGCTCACTCTTTAATTTCTGAACCAGTTGGTTTGGCTCACCTGTGCCATGATTGCATATGAAGCAACATAAAAGGGAATCATGTGGCTCTTCCCATATGGGAGGATGACTACATGGATGAGTTGGTTCCCAAACTGCTGACAAAAAGCAGGTTGGTAATAGCTCTGCTGAGAAGAGAGAATACGTCTAATGAGGTTTTGGAGGTTGCTCCCTCTCGTTAGACTGGACTTTCTCTAAGGACATCAGTAAGAGGTGATGGCAAGAACATCCTGTGAACTTCTGACTGAATAGGAATGAAAGTTAAAAAGCAGCTGGGACCTAGACATGCCATTGTACAGAAGAAAACAGCACCTGTGTGCCCAGCTGGAAAAGAAATACTTCTGCAACAGGCTAAACAGCCTCAGTCCAGAGACCTTGGGATTTATCCTTAGGATGTCTCTTTACACCAGCAGCATTAAAATGGTGTGCTCATGTGTTCCTCCAAGATCTTTTCTCCAGATTTACTACAGCAAAACAGCTCAAATGATGAAATAAACAGGACTGAGAGAGTACTCTCAGGGTGAGCAGTAATCCAGTCAATGCAAACACCTCTTTAGCAGGTTACCAGCACAACCATATCAGGGCCACACTAATTATTGGGCCAAACAAGTTTTGTCTGGAGCAGTTGTATGTCTTTTGTGCCTGGGCTGATAAAACATATAGTTAAAAGCTTTGGGCCAAATAAATGAAATTTCTAAATTGGATAAATCTTGTTCGATTACAGCTATAGTTAAATGAGACATCAGATTAATTTTGCTGCAAAGACTGTTTATTGTCTTAATCAATATTGTGTTATTTCCTACTCCACTTGTTCTCTCCATCTAGTGTTTCTATAAATATGTTTTTGAGGCAGGAGTCTTCTTTTTACTCTGGAATAAGAGAGTCTGAGTTTTTACTGCAGCTATTAAAACAGGTTTCTTGTGCATTATTAGTGTTCCTAAGGGGCAGTCCTCAGAAGGATACAAATAATAAACAACATCAACTTTTCAGCTGAAACAGAATTTATTATCCACCTCTCTTGTATTGCTCTGGCACTTCTCCCTGTCCCACATAATACAATCAACTGAATGAAGTGGCAGTGAATTACAGGAAGAGATGGTTCAGTGATGAATCAGCCACTGGTCTAACTACAAGAGAAACCGACACCCTTCCCATCAAAGAAATATGCACACAGGATATACAGAGCAGCTCCTGTAGGCAGAGACAGCTGACGGTTCCCATTTTCCAGTGACTTCTTTTGGATTGCTCCAAGGTCAGAACCCCTGTGAAAAAAACAAAAAAAACACACAAAAAAACCCCCCCAAAAAAACCCCAAAACCCAACCAACCAAAAAACCCAAACCAAAACAGACCAGGATCCATGGAAGACTAATAGTTATTTAAGCACGTAGAATATGTATGGACAGAAATCCAGGCTCTTCCATCACAAAACTACACACATAATGCACAGAAGAGGTGGAGCTCTCATGTCTTGTAAAAAAGGCTTTGAAAAATACACTAATGGAAACAAGGATGTTTTTGAGCAGGAGTTACAGTGCCTATAATAATTGTGTGAATACAAATCACTCTGGGAAAAGCTGTAACATGTTTTCTATGAGGCCGGGTACAGCAAACTGCTGAAGGCTGGGGACAAAACTAATGAAAGAGGATTTAAATATACAGTGACGTTAATCCTTCTCTCACACAACTCCTGATGTCTGTGGGTAGCAAACTTTTAGCAGCACTTTTAAAGGAGCTGAAAAGGAGCTACTTACTATGACTGTATAAAAAAATTTCTCAGGATGGTGTTTTGCTCTCCTTACTAGAACTGAAATATTTTGAAGTGTTTGTCTCAGAGTACAGAGGCATAATTTGGAGAAACCACAGCGGATTTTAATGTTTAATATATTTTCATCAAAGCACTTTCCTCCCTCCGAGTTAATAGCTCCATAGCTTTTGCTAAACGTAGGCGTGACGACATCTCACATTAGCACAACAGACAAGAATGTGGAGGCGGTTCAAGAACGGTCACCACGCAGGGACAGGCAGCAACAGGGCCCCGGAGCCCCCGCGGTGCCACTGCCTGAGCTCGAGGGCACAGCGCGGTGCCATTCCCTCAGTTCTGAGGGGGGACAGGACGAGAACCCGGTGCCATCCCCGAGTTTGGGTCCCGGCACAGACACGGGGCGGGGGTGCTGTCAGCCGGCCAAGTTCGGGCGAAATAAGGCTAAGCACGGGCTCGGCGGGACTTTCCCTCAGGCACTTTCCCTCAGCGGGAGGGCGCGGAGCCGTGAGGGGAGGCGCTCCGCCATGACAGCGCGGGGGTCGGGTGGCGGCCGTTCCGCCCTGACAGGACGCTGAAGGGAGGTGTGTGTCTGTGTCACGGAGGGAGGGAGGGCGAAATTTCTACCGCCCTGCGACCAAATAAGGGCAAATTCCCCAGTGCCGGGCTGAGCGCTCAGGAATTACAAACACCGCACGGCGCGGGCGGCCGCGAACCCACAACCCCCCCCCGCCCCCTCACACACACACCCCGCGGGTCCGCGCGGGCGGAGCGCGCGACCGTCCCGTAGCGACCGCACAGCCCCACCCCGCCGGCCCGCCCCGGCCTGCCATTGGACAGCGCTGCTGTCAATCCCCGGCATAACGTCATGTCAGCTGGAACTTTCTAGCTGAGGTTCGCGGCGGGGGCGGGGCGAGTGGACAGCACGGGCGCGGATTGGCTGAGCGCTGTGGCGCACGAGAAAAACCCGGAAGAATCGCGGCCCTCGTGGGGCGGGCTGGCGGGTAGGCGCTCGCGGTTCTGATTGGCCAGAGCTTTGGGGGCGGGTACTCCCCGGCGGCTCGCGGGGGCGATTGGCCAAACGACTGTTGGAGGCGCGTCCGGATTGGCCGTCAGGGTTCTGGCAGCTTCCAGAAGCGGCGGCGGCGGGTATAAAACGGGCGGCGGCGGCGCGAGCTGGGCATATCGCGCCGCGGCGGCAGCTGGAGCGGGCGGGGTGGACACGGGCGAACAGCACCACAAACAGCCGACACCATGTCTGCCAAGGGGCCGGCGATCGGCATCGACCTGGGCACCACGTACTCCTGCGTGGGTGTCTTCCAGCACGGCAAGGTGGAGATCATCGCCAATGATCAGGGTAACCGCACCACACCCAGCTATGTGGCGTTCACCGATACGGAGCGGCTCATCGGGGATGCTGCCAAGAACCAGGTAGCAATGAACCCCACCAACACCATCTTTGATGCCAAGCGCCTCATCGGCCGCAAGTATGATGACCCCACGGTGCAGTCAGACATGAAGCATTGGCCTTTCCGTGTGGTGAACGAGGGAGGCAAGCCCAAGGTGCAGGTGGAGTACAAGGGGGAGATGAAGACCTTCTTCCCGGAGGAGATCAGCTCCATGGTGCTCACCAAGATGAAGGAGATTGCCGAGGCCTATCTGGGGTGCAAGGTGCAGAATGCTGTCATCACAGTGCCCGCGTACTTCAATGACTCCCAGCGCCAGGCCACCAAGGATGCCGGCACCATCACAGGCCTCAACGTGATGCGTATCATCAACGAGCCCACTGCAGCCGCTATCGCTTACGGCCTGGACAAGAAAGGAACCCGGGCTGGAGAGAAGAACGTGCTCATCTTTGACCTGGGAGGGGGCACTTTCGATGTCTCCATCCTTACCATCGAGGATGGGATTTTTGAGGTAAAGTCCACGGCTGGTGACACCCATTTGGGTGGGGAGGACTTTGACAACCGCATGGTGAACCACTTTGTGGAAGAATTCAAGCGCAAGCACAAGCGTGACATTGCTGGCAACAAGCGAGCGGTGAGGCGGCTGCGCACGGCTTGTGAGAGGGCAAAGCGCACCCTCAGCTCCTCCACGCAGGCCAGCATTGAGATTGACTCTCTCTTTGAGGGCATTGACTTCTACACCTCCATTACCCGTGCCCGTTTTGAGGAGCTCAATGCTGACCTTTTCCGGGGCACCCTGGAGCCGGTGGAGAAGGCTCTGCGTGATGCCAAGCTCGACAAGGGCCAGATCCAGGAGATCGTGCTGGTGGGTGGCTCTACCCGCATCCCCAAGATCCAGAAGCTGCTACAGGATTTCTTCAATGGCAAAGAGCTCAACAAGAGCATCAACCCCGATGAGGCTGTGGCTTACGGAGCTGCTGTACAAGCAGCTATCCTCATGGGAGACAAGTCTGAGAACGTGCAGGATCTGCTGCTGTTGGATGTCACCCCTCTGTCCCTGGGCATCGAGACGGCTGGAGGAGTGATGACTGCTCTCATCAAGCGCAACACCACCATCCCCACCAAACAAACTCAGACCTTCACCACCTACTCGGACAACCAGAGCAGCGTGCTGGTCCAGGTGTACGAGGGTGAGAGGGCTATGACAAGGGATAACAACTTGCTGGGCAAGTTTGACCTCACAGGCATCCCCCCAGCACCCAGGGGAGTCCCCCAGATCGAGGTCACTTTTGACATCGATGCCAACGGTATCCTGAACGTCAGTGCCGTGGACAAGAGCACGGGTAAGGAGAACAAGATCACCATCACCAACGACAAGGGTCGCCTCAGCAAGGACGACATTGACCGAATGGTGCAAGAAGCAGAGAAGTACAAAGCAGAGGATGAAGCTAACCGGGATCGGGTGGCAGCTAAGAACTCCCTCGAGTCCTACACTTACAACATGAAGCAGACAGTGGAGGACGATAAACTGAAGGGAAAGATCAGTGACCAGGACAAGCAGAAAGTGCTCGACAAGTGCAAGGAGGTGGTGTCTTGGCTCGACCGCAACCAGATGGCTGAGAAGGAAGAGTATGAGCACAAGCAGAAAGAGCTGGAGAAACTCTGCAACCCGATCGTCACAAAATTGTACCGGGGAGATGGAGGGGCTGGGGCTGGTGGCTCTGGTGGCCCCACCATTGAAGAAGTAGATTAAAGAGGACTGAAATACAGACTGGTTTATGGACAGTCACTCCATTCTTTGCTTTGTTTTTTTTTTTCTAACGTTTAAGGAAAACGTCCTTGCCGATAACAGAGTTTATTCTGTTGGGTGTGTATAAAGGCAGATCTGTCAGCTTGGTTTTGATAAGAGGGAAGGCACGTCCTGCTTTATAAGGTTAGTAATAGACAAATGTTGTTAATTCAGATACAGCTGTTTGTATTCTGGATGTTTGTCTCTGTTTCTTCTAAAGTAACCACTTGACTGTTGCAGTTGACAAAGTTTCAAGTTATGCATGAAAACCTTTACAGAAAATGAAAAAAAAAAATTGCCAAATTTGGCTTCTGGAAATTTTGGTAATAAATAAAATGTTTTAAAAGCATAAATCTATCTTCTTTCTCCTCCCCGTGAAAGGGCAGTAGTGGGTTGGGGGGGTGAGGAATACCTTTGTGGTGGTGTCTGTGCCTCTGGGTGGTGGCAGCCGTGGAGCAGGGGGGTGTTGGGCTCTGGAGGGGTGGCTGATGTCCCTAGAGAGGCAATGGGAGAGAGCGTGGGGCCTTCCTGAGGGGAGCTCAGCATGGAGTGGGTGCTGGGGAGGGGGTGTCCTGGTGTTCCACCCCCCCAGTCGCCTGGCAGGGGCAGTGGGAGCGTGGCTCCTGGGATTTTCACAGCAGGGAAAAATTCCCTGGAATTGTGTGCCGGTGCTGTTGTGGGGCAGGACCTGCTCTTAACCGCAACCGGTGTCTGGGGCTGCAGTTTTGGGAATGCATCGTGTGCGTGTGGCTGGGAGAGAACAGCGGGGAAACGGGGACAACAGAAATAGTCCTGCTTGGCAGGTGGTGGGCTCGGTAAAATAGAGACCGGCTTGTGGGCAGCTCTAAAGTGTGCTGAGTTATTCTTGGGTTGTTTGTGTGCACGCTGAGCTTTCAGTACTTTACTGTGTGTTTTTTCTTCTCTTTAGACAATCAAAAGTAGAGCTGGGAGTGCTGAGTAAGGAGCTGGAATGCTGAACTTAATAGAATAGGCAAAATCTGTAGTAGTTAAACTCGTCTGGCTTTGCTGCAAACTGTCTGCAGAGCTTTTCATTTGTATAAGAAAGCAAAAAAGCTGGCAGGCAGCGTTGGGAGTGCAGGCACTGGGAGTTAATGAGCTCTCCTGCAGCAGCCTGATGGCACGCACATTTCGGACTGGCTTGTCCTTTAAGGGAAAAAACTGCAGAGCAGTGGGCAGCTGAAGGGAATCGGCTGCCGTGTTTTGGTTTGTTGCTTGTTTGGATGTCAGCAGCGTTGGTGTCTTGGGAACCGTGGTGGGTGCTGCCCTGCCAGCTCTCCCCACTGCAGACAACTTTTAGGACTGATTCCTTAAGATTATAAGTGATGTATATTTTTTTAAAAAGTCTGTAAAAAGTTTTTTGTGTGAAGAAGGGAAGCAACAATAAAGTTGTTCAGTATTTAATAACCAGCAGAGATGTAACAGTCTGGTTTACTACATGCATTTCTCTCAGCCACAGTCAGTGAGTGCCCTGGAAAGCTTTCTCTTTGCTGGATGCAGAAAATGATTGCAGTCATCACAGGGGGGAATGTGAGGCTTGTAAAAAGCTTGTTTGATAGCCAATGTTGCAAATTACTCAAAACCACTTCAGGTTTATGGAGCAGTTTGCAGGTAAATGTCAGTGCCATCGCAGTGAGATTGGAGAAGTCGATTGCAGCAACTTCAGGACCTGCTGAGGGTTTCAGTGACCTCTCCAAAGGCAGCAGTCAGGCTCTTGGTGTTCAGCTACACAGCACTTTCCTGCCTGTTTCCAGGTACACTGCCTCTTGATTTCCAGGCTGTAACACAGAAAGGGCCCCTGGGAATGAGAAGGTACTGTGATTTTTAATTTTATTTTACCCCTAGGAATGAATAGGTAATATGTTTATGAATGACACTAGATTATCTGCAAATGAAAGCTGTTGCTGTAAACTGTAATACTTTGTCAGATAAACTCTTCTTAACCAAAATCCCACTACTATGGGATGACAGTAGGGAATAGGTAGCACCCATTTCCATTGTAAATGCAGGTTGAACTATTTTTTTTTCTATTAACCAACTGGTAATTGCCCTTGCCACATAGTTTCCTTTACTTTTCAGCCCTTGGTTTGCATTCCTCAGCGTCGCTTCCCAGTTATTAAACACAATTTTTTGTTATTTAAGTGTCTTGCAGAGCTAATGTAGCTAAATGCACACAGCAGACAGTTTGTCCCACGCCTGTGCTGTTTTCTGTCCTTCCTCTCACCTCAGCCACTGCTGCTCTGTGCTTGTCCCAGCTGTGGGGCTGTCAGGGTAAAGAGACCAGGGATGTGGGGTCTCCATCTGATGGTGAAAGTGGCTGAGGACAACAAGAGGTTAACACTGGGAGTTGTAATTTTTTTTCCTACAAAAGAGGTGTTTTTTCCACCCCACTCCTTTTACATCCCCACACCTCATGCTGTGTGTGGGGTAGGTAAAGGATTGGAAACTTGTGCTGACTTACATGCTTGGGAAAAGATTTATAGTCTTGAGGTACAAAGTAGCCTTTCAAATATGTGAACAAGCCCCTAGAATGCAAGAAGCAGAAAACTTGAAGAGCTCAGAGCTAGATTCTTTGCATTCATTCACTTAGTTTATAAAAGAGAGAAAAACTTCATGTTGATTTTCAGTATGTTGTACTGACTGTAGAGTGAACTCTGATCCTGTTAGTGGAAACTTCCCCCTGACTCCGGTGGGTCTCTATTCCCCCTCCCTTCCCTTATTTCTTAAAGAAATAAAGTCAGTTTCCCAAATGCTGCTCCTCATTTGCAATTAGGTGCATTTGGTGTGTCCATGTCCTTCTGGGGAGCAGTTGCACATTTGAAATTAATTTGGCAAAGCCAGGAAAGTAATCTTGTCTAAAATCTGCAGTTTCATTGCTTTTGCTCTCAGCGTCTCTCATCCTGTGCATGGTCCTGACTCACAGGAAAGCCAGCTGCTCCTGTCAAAATCCTGGGCTGGCTTTCTGAACCTTGCCACGCTCCAGCAAAGCTGTGCAAGAAAGACAAAGCCCATTAGGGAGAACGTAAAGTGCTTGTAACTTCCTAATGCTTGTGCAACTCCTGTATTAACTTTTGATGGCTCCATATATTTTTCTGATTGAGTTTGGATGGCGTTATTTCAAATAGAGGAACACCCATGGCATTAATGCTGGAGAATTTAATCACCCAAATTAAACCCCTCAAGCCAAGCCGTGCCTCCTTGCGTTCGGCGCAGGTCGCCCTGCAATCCCCCACTGTAACTTTGCAGGGGAAAGAGCCAAAAAAAGACCCAAGTTGAAAGCATTACTAAAATACATTGTGAGAGCCCTGGGAGGGAGCTGAGGACAAGGGAGCTGTGTGAGGGCAGCTGGGACGTGCTTGGACAGGCTGTGTCCACCCAGCCGGCCGGGTGAGTCAGCCCGGCCCGGCCGCCTGCGTTTGAAGATGTGTTTGTGTGTTTGAAGCTGTGCACACAGGCAGGCTGCAGCCCTGCTCATCCCTTGTGATACCATCTTCAAGGCAGGAATGAATACATCCCGGCAGCCTGCCTTTTATCTCTCGGGAGGCACTGCGTGGAGCCCTGCAGGCTGGGGAGCATTTCTCTTAGGAGTTGCCTGTCATTTGGGTTCTCCTTGAAGGTTTGGGGCTCTGTGGGGTGCAGCCAAGGTAGGAGATGAAGGATCTCAGTAGTGCACCATAAATTTTGTCTTCCCCATTGTGAGCCACTCCTGCAGATATGTATGAGGAACAGGAAGAAAGAGAAAAAATATTCAGGAAATTCACATTTCAGTCTTGGCACTTACATTACATGTGAAGCATCACATTAAAAAATACGGGCTTACACCCAGCACGCATACTTAAAGTTCCTTTTTTCAGTCTTGTCAGTGCAGTGCAGGGTAACAGCATTTTGAACTCGACTTATCTCAAAGGTGTTCCTCATTTCTCCTCCTTGGCCCTGTGCCTGGCATGAGTTTCCCTTTCTGTGTCCCTTAGGAAGTGGTGGTCTAATCTCTGCTCCGTCAGGTGCGCTGCACCTTGGCACTGGGGAGTCCTGGGGTGTTAAAGCAGCAAAGCATGTGGATGCTCTTACAGCAGCAAAATTACGTTCTGTAGCTGTTCATCACAGGAAAGTTACCACCCCTCCCTACCCCAGAGCGAAACAAGTTATGCTAGTAAAGCCTCTTTAGCACACCTATGTGGGTCAGGTATCACATCTCTCCGCCGCTCTCTTCCACGTATTTATGCAGGCAGAAGCCTATAGCACAGACCTGCCTCTGGAACAGATCCTGCTTGCAGCAGCCTGGTGATTATAGAGTTGGGCAGGCCAGCATTTCCAGATGCAACAACATATTTCACTTCCACATATGAAACGGCACTATTAAAACCCCCTGATCCACCCTTGCATGACCCATTTGCCTTTACTCTCTCCTGCATCAGGAGGGTGGAGACAGAGACAAGCTGGCTCACCTTGTCATCCCAATAACAGCACCAGACAGGAATTTCAGAGAGGGGAGAAATTTCCCTCTAAGAGCCAGCACATTTTTTTTGTAATCTTAAAGAAAATCAAGAGTACAGGAATTTTTTGTCCCTTTTCCACTGCTGAAATATTCTCTCCCACCATTCAGGAATTGTTTTTTGTGTGTTGGCCTCTGAAAAGTTGACAGATTTCTGTTGCATCCCGGACTGAGCAGTGTGAGGTTGTTCTTGCCCATGCTTAGGCAGCAGTTGACAGCACCTGTATCTTACCTGCTGGAGCAGTTAAAAATGCCACTGTTCCAAATAATTTTCAGGTCAGCAGTTAAAAATCTATCTTGACTAGGATTAAAGAGACAAAACTACTTCCATAAGTGGCAGTGTACTTTGGCAGCACTCTATAGAAACCTCTATGGGTTTAGAAGGTCTTGGTTGCCTTTCTATATTCATTGCCAAGCATCATTAAATACTTTCTGTCAATCCTTGTAAGAGCTGCTGCACAGTTGCACTGACAGTCTAGCAAAAATCACATGTCATGGATGAAAGCAGAATTTCTTTTGCCAGGCTGTATCTAAAAATGTACACATATTTCTTTCAAAACCACATTGCTCAATTGGAAGACTCCTTATTTCCCTGCTGAAGACCTCATTCATTTGCATTTGTGTTTGCAAATGTTCCAACACAGCCTGGTTAAAGACATTTGATGGTAGCTAGTCCTTAGTCCTACCCCCAGCACTACAGGTGGAAGATAACTAATTTTAAAATTTTGGTAATGTAAAAAGTGTCTGTAATCCATGAAAAACTAAGTGCCAGATTGTCTGCCATAATTTCCTTCAAATTTCCTTCGGAGCTCATAGAATTAAATAGAAAGATCTTGCCTATAGCATTTCTATATTAAGTTTTTACCTTTTCCCCCCCCTATTTCTGTAGCAGGGAGATGGTTATTATATCTAAGAAGAACTAGAAATTAGGCTATGAAATTTTTTTGTAAGGTCTGTAGATTTCTGAACACCTCAGAATACAGAATCAAAATCAAAGTTTTGAAAATACCTTTTGAGTTTGAGGTACCTTTTAATACTCCTTCCTTTCTGTCAGGGGCACTTTAATAACAAAAGGTTGATTGTTGGGGGCGCAAGGCTGTGTGAAAAGGGCTGACAACTGCTCCTGTTCAATAACCTCATCTGATAAAACCATGCAGGGGGAGTAATGGCACGAGGAGCTCACTAGAAGAATGTGCAGCTGGTTTTTCTGGCTTTCCAAAATCAGACTGTAAGTGGTGCCAGGCAGTCGCTGCCTCCTGAGTTCCCTCAGACCTTTGGTGTAGATTCAGGACCTGCTTCTGCCTTTGCCTGTCAGCACTTCAGCCAGGCTGGAGCTGTGGATGTGGCTGTGAGGGCTCTGGTTCTGGGGCATGGCTGCTGCTGGATGTGAGGAACTTCTGGTTCCTCTCCAGAAGTTACACTGCAGCTACAAAACTGCTTTGGGTTATCCAAGGAATGCACTGCTCAAATTGCCGAAAACAGGGAATTAGGAGCTTCCATGTGGCACAAAACTGAAGTGAAAACCTGCACCAATGGTCATGGTATTTTGCCCAAGGGACAGTATTTATTCCATTCACACAGCATGATCCTGTTTTTAATGAGTAGGCAGAGCACTTGGCAGGTAAATGGTGTAGTCATGGACAGTATTAGCTACTGTGAAATTGAAATCTGTGCTTGTGTGTCCAATACAAACAGTAATGCACACACGGAGTCTAGTATTCCCAGAGAAACCAGGGCTGACATTTAACAGCCCCTGGGAAAAGTGGAGGAAATTAATACAGTGGGTATGGGAGACAGAGGCTTGACACAGCAAGAATAAAGAGGCAGAGAAGAGGTGGATGACTGGATGGTGAGTCAGTGATATTTTTGTTGAGTTTATGCATTTGTTTACTTTCTGGGTGTGATATCCAAATTAAACATTAGATATACCTAAAGAATGGGTACATATACATACTGTTGAGTGTTCTCAGCTACTGGGATGCTCATGGACACACAAACACCACAAGAAACAACACTAAAAGAAGCCTATTAAGGGTTCAAGGTCAGTTGTTCAGAATTATGACAATTGGAGCAAGCTTGTTGCTTGCTTTCTTTGTGCTTCTGCCTCATAACCCAGTTTTTAATTATGCACTAACAGGTTTTTAAATTTTTTTTTCTTCTGCAGGGCACCTGCCTCAGTCAGTGCACACAATGGGCAGTGTAAGCTTTAAGAAGGTAGTAGTTTCTGATTCAACATACACCTTATTTACTGTGTGTTGTTCAGCCCCAGCTCTGAAGGAGAATTGTTGCTTAGGTTGCTGCCTGTGGAACTCATCACCATCACATCTAGATTGCTTCACATTATCTGTTTATTTTTTATCCCTCAGATGTGTATAATTCCCACAAGGAAGAAGGTGGTAAATCAGCAAAAGCCAAAAGCCATGTGTCTATTATGGCATCTTCCACTGAAAATGTCAAGTTTTTTCAGAGAGCTTAGTGTTATGCTTTTCATGGAGTGTTCAAAGCAGATTTCCATTACAGAGGAAGGTTTCTCTTCCCCGTCACCTGCACTTCAAACCTGGGTCTCTGCAACACATCCCTTACTTTTGCCAATTCTTTTAACACAACTTTTACTGGAGTCAAGATGGGCCAGTGGTCTCCTGAGGCTGATGACACCCTGCTCTCTAAAAATGAGCCAAGGAGCCATCAGTTCCATACATTCTCTTTTTCCCCGAGCCTGTTTCTACAGTGCTGCCTGCCTGCCACGGATGAGATCTGAGGCTGTTCCCAAACCTGCTTCTCTCATCCTCTTAAATATGTAACTTGGCTGCCAAGTCATAGACATGCACTTGGCAGCCGGCAATAGCAACTGGAAACACAACATACACAATGCAATTGTATAAAAAAAGGGAACGAGATGGCTGCAGAGAGCAGAGCCAGAGAGGAATTTTCAGGCTGTTTTGAGATCCTTGCTTACCTATCCATGGGCTGATTCTGTTTGCATGGCTATGCCTGTAAATAGTACCCAGAAGAGAAAAGATGCAGTGTTTGAAAGGCTTTGGAAGTAAGGGAAGTTAGGGACAGGTTGCTTTATGGAAATTTTCTTTCCCCACATTGTGTAGTCCATTTGTTCTTCCACGTGGTCATGAACACCAGTCCTTTCAGGACTATCTTCCCTAGTTAGCAACTACTGCAAAATTGATTGATGCCATTTTTAAGAGGTGGAAGCACAGAAAATGTTCCTTGTGTCTTACTGACCTGACCTGTCTAGAAGTCTTAGATCAGGTATTTTCATCCTTTCAAAGTATACAGTAGTGCAGCAACATTTTCTTAGGTTGTAGCTGACCTGGTCTGTTGCAAGGTGTGATCCTTCCCTTGTCCCCTTGTATTTACCTGTATCTCCACTGGCCCTTGTCTGACTCCACCATGAACTGATATAAAATGCTAACTCAACAGAAAGCTTCTCATTTATTTTTGCTGGATGACTACTTTTGCTGTGGGGTCAAAGATAAAGAATCATCACACAGGTAAACGATGGGAAAATTTTGATGGGATCAAGAATGCTTCTCCATTAACAACTGGCTCTTAGGCTGGTTTAGCTGTAATGTGAACCCTTGATGGAGACTTGATTTCTATTGGCAAAAAGTGCTTTTGTCAGCATAACTTGTACCAATTTTGGGTGTGAACTAAGCAATACCAGTTATATACAACACTGACCCACTGTGAATGATGTGTGAGAGATTCTTTGCTTGAAAAACCAAATGTTTCACGATATCCCAAAGATTCTAAACCTCAAAATCATGCCCTAAAGTGACCTGCCTTAGTATATGGGAATTATTTCCAGGTGCAGCTTCCAAATCTTGAGCTGACTGCTCACATAAGGACCTAGGTTGTGCCACATATTTGTGACCTGATATAGTTTGAAATCTTGTAAAGGCGAAAGCTAAAGTGTGTTTAACATTCAGAGTGCTGTCACTGCCCATAACAGAAGGACCGGCTGCCCTGACTGCTGCCAGTCCTGGGAAAACCAGGAAAATTTCTGCAGCCCCTGACCATCAATGCCACAATGAGCATAAATAAGTGGCTGTGGAGATGTTATCAAATGGAAAAAACTCATTTCCCTGTTTGGACTAAAATGCTGCCCAGGGAAGCTGCTTGGCAGAGCTGGGAGGAGCAGAGTGCATTGGCCATGAGTCCTGGTGCCCAGAGCAGGCTGCAGGGGAGGAGGGTACATGCTGGGATCTGCAGCTCCTAGGGGACAGCAGATGGTCACTGCCATAAGCAGTGTCACCCCTTCACTCCTGTCGGTGTCCTGGCAGCACTGAGCCATCTGTGAGCCTCCCCATCCTGCTGCTGCTGTTCATGTTTGCCTCTGCAGCAGACCCAGGGGCCACAGGAGCCCCCACGGGAGGGCAGGACCTGTCCTGCTGCCCCAGCACAGGGCTGGGACAGTCATTCAGCCATTTGCATTAGTGAGGAGCAGCTGGGATGCATTTTGAAGACACAGGGTGGAATTTTCTCCTTCCTGTGGTGTGCTGGTAGGTCTTGCTATGCTGGATTACCACCTTTCCTATTTTTCTTTCATGGCTCATAATCCCTTGTGTGTAACATAAAGGTACAGCATTTGCGTGGGCCTTTTCATCCGAGAGTGGCAAAACACTATTAGAAAGCTGCAACTGAAGACTAGAAGAGGCAAGCTGAAATAACCACTTTTTGTCAAAGGATTAGAGCCATGATTTCCTCATATTCATCTCTGTGGTCTAACCACTGCATGGGCTGTGGGCTGCTGACTTGAAATTATTCTGTTGTCCCATATCCAGCCTCTGCTACCAAATTAGATTGAGTAAGAATCTCTGAGAGCCTTGTGGCTGCCTGGCTGAACAGTACCTGGCAAAAAGTCACAGGAAAGCTTAAAGTTTCACTTGGTTTAAATTTGTAGGCAGAGGGATTTCAACAATAAGACTCATTTTGCTTTAAAAGTGACCTGCAAATAATAGTTAAGGGTTTGCAAGTCTCTCTTGTTAATTAAGAAAGTAGTAATAAACCTCATTTATTTCCAGGGGATATTTTTGTTTGGAATTCTTAAAAATGTACATATGCTGTAAAATGCTGTTACTAGTAGTTTTGTCCAGTGTTCCCTGAGCAGTCTATCTGGTGTTTATTTAAATTTCTCAAAATATCAGGAGCATGCATAATATATGCCATCTTTTAGCAAAGGTTTCTTTTCTTCTGATACTTAGATTCTACAATTACATAAATATTATTAAAAACCCCAAAAGCAATGTGCTATTTAATGTCTGGTTTAATTCGATTTCTCAGTCTTTTCAGATTCACTGGCAATCAAGGAACTGATTCCTTTAGCAAATTTCCCATTACTTATTCCTAACCCGAAAGACAGAAAAAGAACAAACACACATTTTTCTTTCTTACACTGGCAACCTTTGGGAACTTCTGTTGGAATAACTCACACATGAACACTATCTGGGGGAAAAGCAGGCTTAAGACTGATGGAAAGTGCCCAATATGCAGAGAATTTGCATTATAAATACTTGGTTGGTCTGAGAACTTGAGCACAGATTTATGACATGCACTCTTGCAGAGGGTAAGACTGACTTGAGGTGTGTGGTACTGAAAAGCTGATACCAACACCCTTGAAACTGGAAGGTAAAATAATGATGCTTGGTTTCAAATTATGCAGCTTTAGGCCTTGATAAATACAGCAGTTCCAAGTGAATTCAGTCTAGTATTTTTTTTACCCAAGATCAACTGCAGGACAAATTCTTGCATCATGTTAATGGGGTAAAGGAGAAATACATATTTACTCCATACATCTTTCAAGCTGAACTACAGGGGGACAGATAAAATTGTGTGTTGTGGGTCAGAAACGTGTCCCACGCCCTGGGGAAGCCGTGCTGGATGTGAGGGCCAAATGCCACCCCAGGTGTCCCCAGGTGGAGGCCCATGGAGTGACGTTCCCTGTGCGTGTGTGACTCTGCAATGGTGGGCACTGGGGGACTGCAGACCTTTAGGGAAACCACAACTCTGCAGGAGAAAAACTGCACCTAACTCTGCTTTGAATGTCTGTGGCAGATATGGATTAGGGCATTATCAGGCCTTTTAAACCATTAGCAGGAAAAAAACCCCCAAAACCTAAAAGCACCCAAACTATCCCCCCCTGCTCTTTTCTCAGCCAGTGGAGCGTGGCAGCAGTGGGTCACCCATGCTGCTGCCTCCTGCCCTGCTGGGCATTTTCCAAGCTTTTGTCTGGCTGGAGCCAGGCTGCTCCCCTCTGTGCTGGTCACACAGCCACAGCAGACACCTTTCATGGGCTGTGTCTCACTCAGCAGCTTCAGCCACCTTCTCCACTGGGGTTGGGAACGCTGCTGACTCTGCCAGCAGCTCTCCAGGGAGAGGTGTGGGCTCTGTGGTGACCTCTGCCTGAGCTTCCCTCAGTGATCCCAAGGAAGAGCTCTGGAATGGGACAGTTTGCATCTGAAATCTTCCTAAAGCCACTTGAGACAGTTCTGGAAGGGTTTATGTGTCACAGGGCATGTGGGGCAGGGGGCAGAGCAAGAGAGCCCCCAGAAGCCTCTTTGTTCTTTGCTTCTGTATTCTTGAAAGCAACATCTCACAATGGCCTCACCACAACCCAAATATTTTCTTAGTGTCAGCTAGAGGTCAAAATCTTAATCTTAATGTTCAAAAACTTAATGTTCTGGGATGTTGACCTCTTCGTACTGCTGCTAGTAATTTAAAATCATACTGCTGCATGCTCATACTCTGTATTTCAGCTCCAATCTAGCAGCTGAAGAAAACCTCAAGGAAGGAAAAAATGCTCTCTTTCAGGAAATGCATGTTAAGACATTAAAGAGGTATTTCAATTGGACTAGCCTAGCTCAAAAAGAAACAAGATCATCTGGGTGGGAATATTTTCACCCATTGTCTGAGGATCATGTCTGAACAAAGCACATGAAGCAGGAAGCCAGTTGTCATTTCAACAGGGTGGATGAGTGGTCTGAACACAAAAACAGAGCCAGACATGCCTGGTGTTGAATGCTAGCTCAGGCTCAGCCTGGTCTGACTTTGGTAAAGTCATTCAGCATCTTTGTTGCTGTTTCCAGATCGCTCACAATGAGGTAATAATTCTCATCTACTCCAAAGAGTATTGTGAGGTAATTAATTCACCTGTGTAAGGCACTTCAAAGATTAAATTATTATTATTGTTATTAATTTTATAAATTCCCAACATGGTATAGCTGACTTTCATCCATTACTTAAAACCTCTTTGATCTATATAATACAGTTGCAACTTATTATATTAGCAACTAAAAGAGCAACTTCAGATGCAACCTTAGAGGTGAAATGTCCTGTTTCTCTCAACATCCCCAGCCTGATTTGTAGCTCTAACAGCTGAAAGTTAGTTCAGGATACCTGCCAAGCACATTTCACTGCTTGTCCCTCTGAAACTGAGTGCAATGAAGAGAACATGGGCCAGGCAGACAATATTCCCAGACTGGAATGAGCACTGTGTCCTTGAATGTTATATATTGGTCAACCACCAGCATCTTCCAAGAGGATTGCAGTGCCATGCTCCCTGACAGAAGGCTGGCTGACAAAGGAGGAAAATTGCATAGGCTGTCCAAGTGAGCACAACATGAATATGTGACGTGGGATGATGTAAAATGTGAGTAACTGCAGGTATTTCACATCAGCAAGGCATTGCCTCTACAACTTAGAAAGCTGTTTCTGCTGACACTAGCAATTTTTTAAGGAAATACTGTTTTTCTCCTCTGTATGTTTTCAGATGCTGCTCTGCTTTTGAAAGAAGTGAATGACTCACATCACATTACCTTTTGTAGCTGGTATAAGGTATGTCATGTAGAGTTTCTTTCAATAATTTTGTGTGTAGCTGGATGTGGAGGGACTGCTTTTCTGATTGAGAAGCAGAATGGGAAATATCAAAGGTTTAAAATCTCTCAGCTGTGCGGTTCAGTGGAAAACAATACTGAATTCATGTTGTCTTGAACACGTGCAAAGAAATAATTCTATCACCTGCTTGGAAGCTTTCTATCCTGTTACCTAAAGGAAAGTGAAGTGCAAAAAATAAATATGTTTCTTGGAAATTGCTCTGGTAATACCCAGTTCAATCCACTCTTCAGCATGTCAGTAGTTCTCTAAAAATCTTCAAAGTCTTAGTGTGGGGTGGAGTGCTTGCTACCAGTAGGGCTCAGCCATTTTGCTAATATTTGGTATAATGCAGCCCTTGAGCAGAGACTTTGTTCTTTCTCATAATGGTCTGGTGGTGTCTCTATCTGCAGATCTGGAAACTTCACAGTGACCATTCCACCTTCTACTTAGGAATGAGAAACTAGATGAGTTCCTCATGGCCCTGCTCTTCTACCTACCTTTTCACCTGGGAAAAATTGCCCTGGAATTACCTGGAAAAGGAATGCAGATCCTTGATTTTGTGAGTACATTAGGGGTATAAGTACACAGAGCTTGCCTCAGCAAATCTGGAACCATAGATCAGTCTTTTGGGTAAGAAGCAGTGGGATTCTGCTTGTGAGCAGGAGCTGCTTGCTATATTGGATATATGGGATACTAAAAAAACCCCTCGTTCTCATATTTTACGTCTCCCATCTCCCTGTCCTCTGTGCTCTCCAGGGCATAGGCTCCTCTGCCTGGGGAGAGGCAGATTTTCTGTCAGAGTTTGAACCCTTCTTTGTCTCAGCCCTTCCCTGAGTGGTGAGCTCTGTTGTCCATGTGCCACAGCATCACCAAAATCTCCTGCTCAGGGTGGTGGCAGGGTCCGGTCCTGCTGCAATGGGGCCAGCAAATAATCTGGGTCCACAAGGTGATTTGAATAAATAATTTCTACTACCACTGATGTTAAATCTGTGTGAGCCCCCTGGACCAAATGGTCACCCCTTAATGCCCTTTCTCAGGATTAACATTAGCATCCAGGTATTTCTGCCTGCAAAACAGAGCAGCAAATAGTCACAACTGAGTCTGCTGTGAGTTAATTTGTGCTGTGGGTGACATTGCTTTAAGACTTCATTTCTAAATACTTTGCAAAGCAGGTTCTGATGACTCTTAGGTGCTAGAAACATGTTACAGCATGAGGAATAAGTGCTAGGAAAGCAGTTCCCAAGTTAGGGTGTGTGACCACATTTGCTGCCTTGCAGAGTGGAAGTGGGATGTCAGAGGAACAGATCAGGAGATGCTGTGTTAGAGGGTTATGTGCCTTGGGAGAAAGCACTGCAGAATTACAAGCTGTGATTTTATCAAACTTCTGTGATTTTCTGGAGTCTAATAGTTTCTGAAATTGGTTCCCCATTCTCTTAAAGCACTTAATGATTACCTGCTTCACAGTTCATGAAGCCTTGATATAAAGGCAGGCAGATTTATCTGGATTGAAGGATAGAGTGTTGGAGGATTGGTGTCCCTAAGGAATTGATTTGTTCTACATCCATAGATTTACAGATATTTATTTCATTGCCCAAGGAACAATTTACAAATAAAGAAAACCATCAGCACAGTTCAGTGCACAAAGGCCATAGACTAAGCTGAGGTGCTCTGGGCTGCAGTTCACAAAAAGATTTCCTTGCTCTTGGCTGGTAAAGGACAAGGAGGCCACGCCATGGGTCAGGAGACCTCACTCTGTCATTGACTGGTGTGGCAAATGCAGCAAGAGACTGAAACACTTTGTTTAACACTTGTTAGAGAGTTCAGACCTATTGCAATATGGGGTTGTGTTTCCTGGATCAAGGGACCTCTGGTTAGTGGGGATCAGCAATAAGCTACTGGATAAACCCTGCCAGACGAGACTTTTCAGTGCATTGTGCCATGCAGTGCTCTCAAAGTGAGTCCTGCCTATTGGTGGGAAACATACACTGAGTACTGTCCTTCTCTACAACAGGGCTTTATTTAGACTCATTACCATCCCTGAAGGGAAGTGCTTGCTTATTAGGATTATCTGAATGAAGTGTTAAGAGAAGATTAAAGAATATGCACTCATCATGCAGAAGCAGGAATTCAGGATATTGATCTATTGAATTATAAATACCAGTAAGGAAAATAAAATTACAAAAGGCGATTTTAGGTTCTATTTAATGTTGAAGTTCAACCTTAATTATTTTAGTGTCTTAGTTGAATTGGAGAAGCAGGTGGATGTTAGTCATGCTGTGAAGAGCTTTCTGGTATTACATCTTCTTTAACTATTCAAGACCTCCGATTTCTTCTTGTCCACACAGTCTAATTACAAACTTATATGTGCTATATTTCAAATCAAATGTGCCAAGGACTGTCCTTCCCCATTGTAAAATTCTGGAATGATCTTCCACTAGAAAGTAGTGGGGACAAGCCAGAAAACGACTTTGTTTCTGAAGGTGGAGTTCTGAGAGCTTGCGAAAGCGATTTCATAACTACAGAACTGAATTGGAATGACATAAAGTTACACTTGTGATAAGAATCCTTGGGTTTGTGATATGCTGATGTATTTGGGCAAATGTGAAAGAAGATTGCATAGTCATTTGTTTTCCTGTATCTATCCCACATAAATCCCATGCTCAGGGCTGCTGCTAGTGGCCTGCTCAGGGAGAAAACTCCTCCCCCTTCCTCCAAGATATAATTTAATTTCAGAGGCTCTTTTGCTTCCCTGTGTAGTGCTGGCAATGCGCCACAAGGAGAGACAGACTGGAGGCAAGACATGCCAATGCCACTTCAGGTTCCTCCTTAGTGTTGCCTGTAATTTGCTCCCAGTTAAACCAACAGACAGATTACTTGGAGACAGGGCTTGGTGACCCACCTAGCCATTTATCAGCCTAGGACAGGCACATCCAGCGCTGTGCAGTCCTCCAGCAGCTCTTCTTGCAGGCCCAGTGAGATAACCTAACAAGACAGAAAACAAAGCTGGCCATTCCTGCTCCTCGTAGGTGTGTTTGGGGGTTCCTGCCTTTGGGCTGCCTATTTGAGAGGCTTAACTCATCTGAGGGTCTAATTTTGTCCATAATGAGCCAGACTTGATGGTCTGAATAGCTTCTCAGCTGTCTTGAACCTAAACCACTGATACTTGTAGAAGTATCAGCATCCACAATTCCTCAAGGGAGCCCTACGACCATCCAGGCTTCAGAATTCATTGCTTCTGTGCATTAAACTGTCTTTGGAAAACAAAGTATTGAAGGGGGTCCTGTCAGAGAAAGTCAGGATGAGTCTGGACATCTTCTGCTTCTTGTGACTTCATCCTTTGTTGATGCCCTGCTGATTCTTTGGAAATCCAAGCATGAATTCATGTTTGTTTTTGGGTTTTTTTTCTAGTTTCAGGAAGATCTTGTAAAATAGCATTAAAAACAACTAACCAGTTTTCCAAAGCAGTGAACATGAGGCATTTCCCCACTGGAGACAGCTTGGGAGGATTCATCTCTGAAATATGTGACTCTAAGAACAAAAACTCACCAGCAGTGGATGAGACATGAATGGAACAAGGGCTATTATTTCTGTCCTGCATTTTCTTTCTCCTTTAGTTTCTGGTTCTGCTTCCAACCCTTTTAAGTCTTTTGGGGGAAATCTGCTGATTTTTATTAGCAATTATCCTCGAGAAGCCCAGAGTAATTGTTTCAATTTATTAAGGAAGGGTTGGGTAGGAAGCTTTAGAGCTGGAGCCCATCAAGGAAGGGCAGATTTAACCTACTCTGAAGCTTTTAGGCCAGCAGCACTCCCAGGAACTGGCAGACAGGCGGGCGGATTACAGGGGAAGCAGAGGAAACAGAAAGCTCTTTGCTTTGGAATTTCCTCAGTGTTTGATGTGAATTGGTTTAAAATACAGGCTTGCAGCGTGTGCCGGTGCTGTTTGGAGGCGGTCCCGAAGGCTGCGGGCCTGTTTGAAGAGCAGTAAGTGGTGACTCGGGAGGGCCAGGCCCGCAGCTCGGGGCGGCCTGACAGAGCCGGCCCGGGGATCCCTGCCCCCAGGGCTGCCGTGCCGCCTGCAGGAAGGGCTCCTGAGCTCTGCAGGATCAAAGACAGCAGCCTGGCTGCAGCTCATGTGTTCTGTGGGGCAGGAAAGACTGTCTGGGCGCTGTGGCCCCAGCAGCACTGCCCAGCTGCTCTGGAAGCATCTGAGCCGTGCTCCAGAGGGATCCCTTCATGCTGGTGTCAGCCAGCACCTTGGTTTGGGTGCCTAAAATCCACACTAACTCCTCAGGAACAGTCACTCTTTCTGCATCCCTATTGTCCAGAGCCTCTTCCCTGAAAATATTTCGTCTTTTTGTTTTAAAAAGGACTGTGATATTTTAGAGAGGATGTGTTGGTGAAGTTAGGGGTGTCCAGGGCCCACCTTGCCAAGGTGTGCTGTATCCTCATCCTCACAGCAGCACCACATGCTCAGTACAAAGCAAGCCAGTCCCTTCTGGGGACCCTGTCAGGGGTCACGGTCTCTGTTGTATGACACAAGTGAACGCCCAGGACAATAAATGTCTTGTGAGCCAAAGAGTCACAGAGACCTATGGGATCATGAGACAGAGAAGTGTCCTGATCTTCCTGCAATAGTCTCATCTGATAACCAATTCCACAAGTGTTTCTGGTGAGCTGCTGACAACTGATTTGGCCGCAATGGATTGCAGCAGAGCTCTGGATACCAGACTGGAGAGATGTAGCCCTGGTATTCAGAAGTGCATGGAGCAGAAAACTTTAATGGACTCAACATGAAAGTCAGCAGGGCAAAAATCAGAGCAGCCCTGAATCGTACCCCTGCCTCTTCCACTTAATCTTGGAAGCAAATCATTGGGTGCCTGCTGGTTGCCATTTATGCCTGCATAAATTTTCTCTTCTGCCACGTCTGAGATAGCATAAAGACAAGTCTAGCAAGGGAGGGAGACAATGTACCTGAAGGGCAGCAAGTGCAGGGAGGAGATGTAAGAGGGGGCTGAGCTTGGGCATTAGAAGGGTAGGATCTCCCCTCTAAGTGGGGAAGGTGGTGCATGGCTATTTCAGAGTGGTGGAGACCAACCAGGCTTCAGCAGTGATGGTCCCAGCCATGGGCTGAAAGGGAGACAAACTGATAGTGAGATTTAAGAAAGAACCAGAAGGCAGAAGAGGATGAGAGGGTGTTTGAAAAGGCAGAGAAGCCAAGGGAATGATGAGGACAAGAGAAAGGGGATTTTTAACAGGTGATGAGCGTGGTGTGGTTTAACCCTGGCCAGCCACTAAACACCACAAAAAATGGTTAATGGAAGGAAAATGTAATGACAGGGAGATCATACACTGTACTAGTGTTAGGGACTCTTTCCTCAGCCATGCATGCCCTCACACAGTGTTTCCTTTCCCTGGCAATACAAAGGAGCAGTCCCCACACAGCACTCCAGTCCCTTGGGATCCTTTCAGAGTAGTTTCATGAAAACTTTCAGTCAGCTGGTGTGAAACTGCTGCCAGTCCCCCAGAGGAGTCACGAACATGCACCTGCCTTCCTGCAGCACTGCTCCAGGCAGCCTTGCTCCTGGCTGGGTGGGGGAACCTGTTTTTTTTGTAATCAAGAAGAGAAGGTAACCCATGAAAGGATGGAGTCAAAGCCCAACAGGGCTTCCATTATAGTGTGTCCCATACCAAAAGGTGCTGGACACAGAATAAAAAAGTGTTTCCCCTGGATCCTGACACAGCAGCTCTTCACCAGGCACTGGGGGAGCAGCCTTCTCTGCCAAATTCTTGCTTCCAAATCCTGATGAGCAGACTCAGCTTCCTCTCTGGTTGGACAGGGAGGGTCACAACAGCATTTCATTACTTATTGGGTGGCCCTGATGTCTGTGCTTATCAGAATCAGTTGGAGGAACTTATTGCAATAACCTGGATTTAAGAGCTGGATGCAGCTGGGTAAAACAGGCAGCTCTGCTCTCTCCTCAGCCACTCCTGTTGCCTGGTGAAAAGGGGGATTGAGACAAGCAAGAGATCTAGTGGTGGAAAACCACCAGCATGAGAGTGAAACCATGTTCTCGAGTTTTTCCATCCCAGTGGGGGCTGGAGGCTGGGTTGGGATATTGGTGTCCAGGCTGTGGAAAGACACAGGCTGGAAAAGAGCTGTGTTTTAAAGCCCTCATGATGTAAGGCAGGTGCTGTGTGAGGAGAGGGCTCACTGAGTTACTCATACAGGGTGGCTGACTACAGCTGCCTTCAGAGTTAGGCTAATGCTGAGCCTGTTATAATATAGGGCACTTCCCATACCATGCTGCAATTATATAAACATAATCTTTTCCAGGCTGACTCATTCCAGCCTTAAATGTTATCTGGATCCTCCCAGACCATTATATGAACAGCCAAGTACAGGAGCTAAAGGACAGAACTGGTTAACACTCTTAATTATAAGATGGTTAGGAATTTTTTGAGCACACATGGGTTTGGATGAAATGGAAACTATGGGGAAGGTTACTTTTGATGACTTATTTTTTTAACATGAAAAATGTTTAGACTAAAAAGCTGAGACCATCTTGATGGTGTATCAGCCCCAGTTTTGCTGTATTTCCTTATAACCCAGCTGTGGGTTCATGGTGGTGTTGAAGCTGATGCTCTTCGTTCCAATTCACCATAGCAACATTTTAATGAAACCTTATACTATGTTAGTAAATTGCTTTTTCTGCCAGATCTGCCAAATGTGTTCACATGAAATTATTGATGTTTCACAGAAGTGTTCTCCTTGAAATTGTAAAAAGGGATGCTCAGGTGGAGATCATCTTCAGCTTAAACATTCACATGATTTGTAAAATGCAGCAATAAAATCCCATCTTGACACTATTCCAGACTGGAATTTGAGAGTTCCTGCAGACCTGTTATTTGTATGTGTTAGCATTAGTCCTTTTGTGCCTCCAATGCTAAGGAAGGAATAGGTGTGTCTGGCTTTCTCCTTTTAAGTGATGAGGATTGTGCAACATTTCTGTAGTGCCAGTTTCCTTATGGGCATTTGTCACGATGGGAACAATACAGAGTGTTCCCAAAGCTGCATCAATGGGGCAAACAGGGCTGTGCTTCTCTTTCTTTTATGCATGAACTCACCAAATCCCATTTCACAGCTCTGAGAAATCAATATTGCTGTGTCAATTCTAGAATAAATATTGTTTTGTTACTGGAAGCCATGATGCTTTTTACTCACTCCTTCAAATTTCTTACAAGTCCTGTCCTGAAGCTTGTTGCTCCAGGATGTTTTCCTGACCTTTTTTGTATTTTTCCTAATTAGCAACTGTGCCCTAGACATGGGAGGTGCCTTCTAGTTCAATACTTATTTTAGGAAACTTTACTTCACTCAGTGCCTCACCTCAGGGAAGAAAGAACTGGGAGAAAGAAAGGTGAAGACCCCTGGCCTTCCTTGTCTCTAATTATTAGTGGTGTTTTCTCTTCCTGGCTTCTACATTTCTCTGCTTACCTAGGATCTTAGTTCCCAGACACCACACGAGCTGTATAATGTTAAAAGGAGAATCTGGGTTTCATATTTAGGTTTAAGTACCTGGGGTCACTTTAGGTTTCTCTTCTCTGGTACTCTGAAGACAGAATGCTGTTCTTTACCAGACCCATAAGGAACCCAAATCACTGGAGTTGTTTTGGGAGTTTTCTTTGGCAAAGGGCCATGCTGTGCATGCAGAGTCAAGCCTCTTTTTCCTTGTATATATGTGAAACATCAGCAGGATTGTGACTGATGGGAACCAGGTATGGAGATAGGTGGTTTTCTTGATCAAAAAATCAGTAAATAGAAGTCCAGGGATGGTAAACAGAGCTAAAGGACTGAAAGGTGCTATCTTCATGGACTGCTCTGCACTGATATTTTTGGGGCAATGGTAGCTGGGGATCAAGGTCTGGACCACTTGATGTTATCAGGAAGGTAAGGGACACATCAGGAGCTGATGAGCTGATGTGGAGACAGGCTTTCCTGTGCAGCTGGCAGGACCTGTAGGTTAGCAGGGAAAACGTCTCTGCATTCCCATGAGGGTGAGTTGTGCCATCTCCAGGAGAAGAGTGGCTACTGGGATGTGTGCATCACCCTCTGCCCAATGGCCACTTCCACGAGGGACGGTCACTTGGCTTTGTGTGACCATCTTGGGCTCGAGAGGGTGGCAACAGCATCTCTTTGGTGCCCACTGGGCAAACTGCTGCTTCTTTAACAAAGGCCCTTTGTTGTTCTTGGGCATGTTTTACATTTCTTCTTGGAGATACATCAGGCACCTCCTTCCTGGTTTTCAAGTTTATTGTCTCAGCGTTGTCCTGGCTTTGTGCCCCCAATAACTCTGCTTGCTGCTCTTCCAGTGATGTCAGGAAGAGGTTTTTTATTGACTTCAGTGGGAACTGGGTTAGATCAGCACTGACCACTTTTGAGGGGCCCGTGCAGAGAGCTCAGTCTAGATAGCATAGCAGGGGAGCCTCGTCTGCTCATCACAACCAGCTTTGTTCTCTGTCAGATTTAATTAACTCAGCCATACAATATTTTGCATTTTCTTCTTCTGAGGCAACGCAGAAGTCCTGTCTTTCTCCTGGACAGTGGGACTCCGCGTGCTGCTAATGAGGATTTACCAGCAACAACTTTATTGCCCTGGTGGAATGCCACCTTGGCATAGCCCCATGAGTCATATTCAATGCTCTGTTCAGAGAACTGAAAGGACGACTGCTGCTATTAATTTTGTGCTCTTGTTTGCTGCCTTAGGAGAAAAACATCATTGCAAAAAGATGGGAGCTTCTTTGAGGCAAAAAAGTCACAAAGATAAACAGAGAGTGTGACTGAGTGTCAGCCCAGAGTGTGTCCCTCCCTTGCACATACACCTAAATGTTCCCTTCTGTTTTTGGTTCCCCCAGTAGTTTATTTGTAGGGCCGAGTGCATAGAATAAAATTTGACCTCCAGGGCCTAGGTGTCCCTGTAAAATACCATCTTTTTCCCTTCAGCCCAAACCTTTTCCCCTTGGAGCCCTAAGCTGGGGAGTTTCAGTCCCTTGATGGCTCTTGGACTCCAGACAGTTCCCACCACAGCCTGAGGTCCCTCTGGGACGTCTGCTCTACGGATTTCTTCTCATCATTGGCCTCATTGTTTCATCTCTGTAGGTAAGAAATTTTACAGTCTTTCATTTCCACTGCCCTTGGTGACATTTCTAGGTGCCAATAAGCTCCTCTGGCCTGCCACATACAGCTCCAGCAGCCATTTGTGAGACCTGCCATGTAGCAGGGCTTCAGCAAAATCAGTCCAGAATATCTGGGCCCAAATTATACTTTGTACTTGGTAAGCTGGGAAGCTTTTCCTTGAAAGAGTGGAACTGTGGGTTTAGTTCCAAGGATACCCAGCAGTCCCAGTGATGCCATCTTTTCAAGAACAGACTTGGTAGAGATCAGATTCATAGGGAATTGATTCAGTTTATGCCAGAGATGACAAATGTTACATAGGAATGAAAAGCCAGATTTTGGTTTTTTTTTTTTAAATCAGCAAGCAGACACTTGGAGGCGAGATGCAATGAGCTGGTGTTTGGTAGTGATATTTTCTCTGATAATAATGCTGTCATTCAGGGTGGGGATCACTTTGTCTGCCTGCAGCTGCCTAAACACTCTCTGTCCAGTCAGACCATGCCTTCAGCTGCCTCAACAGCCACTGTGGAGTAAAGAAGCTCAGCCAGAGGGTGAATTGTTGCCTCTTGAGAGAGATGTGTGTGATAGGAACCCCCACAGAGTGACTCATCCCATCAGTCTCTTTCCATTGATTATTGAGGGATATTGAGTCTTGATCTTAGGTTAGAGTAGCCAAGATTATGCCAAACTGGTCAGAGTTGAGCAAGGTGGAATCCATCTGAGCTCACTCTGTTTCTAGCTTCATCTGTCTGCATACCTTTAAAAAACCAGTGCTTTCAAATCTTCACTGGTCCATGCGTGGATTTGGTAGTGCTATAAGGAAGGATAAAACCTAAATCTTTCTCAGTGGGAGACGGGCCACTGGACTGAGGATTTGGTCTGCACAGGAGAAGCAGGAGAGTAGGTTCTGAGAGACTTGAGAGAGCCTGAAGCTTGCAGAGATTGTTCTCGTGGGTATCCGATGGCAAAACACCTACCACCAACTGTAGTGCTTGTTTAAAAATCATAAATTTTCTGTGGCAAGGAAATATGCCTTAATATAAGCTTAAGCAGAAATGAATCAAAACTTCTGAAAATCAAAATGGGGTTTGTTTCCTTGCTCATGATTCATTCCAACTTCTTCAGTCTTCTTCACTTTTAGTTTTTAATGGGGTTCTGATCAGAAATTACTGATATACTTTATTGCAAAAAAGTAATTTTGTTACTACACTGTACTTTAAACATACAGTTTTGATGGTAATAGAAACAGAACCTTTTCTCCTGATTCATGATAAACACAAAATATTTCAAGCCTGGGTATGCCACAGGAGAGGAATTCCATTTCCCATCCAGCTGTGGTTAACAGCAGTATCACTGCAGTACTTTTAAATGCAATAACTCAGGACTACTGAGTTATCAGTAAATCAGTTTTGCTCTGTATAGAAAGCTCCCTTTAAGACTTAACTCCTCTTTTGGCTGGAAATGAGAAATTAAGAATTGCCTTCATGAATGCTACAGCACTGCACATGGAAAACCTTTGGACAAGTCTCCAGCACATGACCAGTGAGTCTGGTATTTCTTGAGAGTGTGAAATTTGCTGCACACGCTCCTGTAATTGTTCTGTGCATGCTCTGGGATCATCAGGTGCATCCCGAGCATCCTGGCTTTATGCATTACACACAGAGTCATGTAATTGGTATGCAAAGGAACCAAACTCTCAGGGAGCTTCACTGGGATGTCTGCAATCCCTGCTGTGTGCATGCTCACTCCAGACAGGAACACAAGGGGTTTTCAAGGTGCTGAGGGTACAAGCATGGTTATTTGTTTTCCCCTGGGGCAGAGCAGGCATTCTCTGCTAAAGGAGGCAAGGTTCTTTGCTGGTTTTCCTAGGAAACATTACAAACCAATCCCTGTTTTTCCAATCCTCCTGTTTTTCTTTTCTTCATTGTGTCAAGCAGATGAACACGATTTTTTCTAACAGGGCAGCATCACTGGAGCTCACTGTGGCAAGTTAAAATCCTGGATGCACACACCCCATGGGACAGTGGAGGAGAAGAACAAGAACAAGGACGAGTGGTTCCTCTGCCTTGACAGATGACTTCAGTTTGCCCCCCTGAGAAGCCACAGAAGAAGGCTGAGCAATGGCAGCACTGTGCTCCAGAGAGCAGTGGCAGAAGGTGGCTGCAGTCAGAGCAGCTGTGGTGTCTGTGGGCCAGACATGGTTTCACTCTGCTCAGTAAATCACTTTGAAATTGCAGCTTAAGATGCCCCACTCATTTGTCAGAGCTGGGGGAGTTTGACACACAGGAGACTGGGCTGGGTGACTGGAGATCTAGGCTGTAATTCCTGGCCCTTCATCTTTATGCCTTTGTCGGGCCATTTTTGAGAAGATTACGTTCCTGGTTGATTTTGACAACTGCTTTGACACCTGCAGATGAATATGATTATTGATTTCAATGCCAACCCTGTTTTTCTAAAGAGTTAGCAAAACAACCAGGAGACATGACTTAGCAGAGCCAAAAAACTGGTGAAATTTTGCTTCTGAAGGAAGCTATTCCAGAATCTCTATTATATTGTGTTTACTTTTTTTTTTAATTTCCTTTTTTCCTCGATAGAATTAACCTTAATTATCACTATTTCACGTAGAAAACTATCTGTACCTCCAAATATTAAAATGTTAGCATGGAAATTTTAGCAAGGAAAATTTAGGGTGAAATCCTGACTTGGTAATAGCGGATAAAAATCAGTGGAAAAATAATGGATTATTAAACAGTGGAAGAAAACCACAAGTGTAATATTTCATCATTGCTAAGAAAATAAATTTGACACATCAGTGCCAGTTTGGAAGTTTTTCAGTAAAATAGACGAATGCTGGATAAGAAGAATACAATTATTTTACCCTTGCAATGTGTGGTTCAGTTTTTAAAAGCATGAAAATGTGCAGCACCATTATGATGAGAAATGTACTTCTTCTGGAGTAACCAATAGCCCAGGGACTGGATTGCTTCTGTGGGATGGCCCAGCACTGCCTGACTGAGACAGACACTGGGAGTGCAGGTTCACAGCTAATACTTAGTCTTCTCACTTAGACTGGCACATGTGATATTAAATGCCTAAGTAGCATTGTGGCCTAGGCTTGTTTTCCATGTGTCAGATGAGTTCTTTTACCATTGGATGAGGCTGTTGTGGCCTGCAGCTTCTCTTTAAGCTTTTCATTAGACATCCGTTGTGGTATGCAGCACAAATATTTAAATATAACCTCTTAGAAATTTTAGGGGATGGAAACCTTCTCCCAGAGAAGAATAAATATAAAAGATATATTTTGAATTGTGTGTGGAGTCTACATCTTCATCATATAAATGGTGGTACACTCTTTATTCTCTGAGCAATCTGGTCTAGTGCAAGGTGTCCCTGTCCTTGGCAGGGGAGTTGGAGCTAGATGATCTTTAAGGTCCCTTTCAACCCAAACCATTCTGTGATTCTATTCAAAATTAACATTTCTAGGTTATACCTTCCCTCCAGGCAGACAGGTTAGTGATCACATGATCTGAAAAATGGTGGTGTGATGCCAGTTTTTGGCTTCTTTTTTCTTCCTCTGTTGAGTCAGGATTGAAGCTCTCAAGATGATATTTCGCATTTAGGCTTAGGTGTTTATTACTTCTTATCTATATTACAAGTTGTGAGTTTTACAGCTTTCTACTAACAAGCTACAAAATGGCTGTCTCTTGTTACAAGGTCTTTTAATGCTAAACTATCCAATTAAGAAATGACACCTAAATTATTTTCACTTTTAAGCCAATAACTGATCACTCGAAGTCTGCAATGCAGACTTTTCTATCCATTTACAAAATACCAGCCATGAAGAAGGAAAAAGAAGGTAAAGAAGAACAACCAGAAGGTAAAGAAGAACAACCAGAAGGTAAAGAAGAACAACCACTGCCCTAAAACCTCCATCTTGCCCCATGAATATTGCTATATTCTAAAACCTTAAACTCTAAGTCTTCAACCCAGTGGTATTACACACTTCCAATCAAACTACACACCCATAATCCCAGTGCTATCAATCAATTTTGGAAGCCTTCTCCACAGCTTCAGATCAAATATAGTATTTTCTTGTGGGTCTGTGCCCTTCAGCACAGAAAGTTTAAAATTCTCAGCATCCAATGCTCCAACAGTGAGACCTTAAGAAGGGGCTTTAGCTGCAGATTTTCTGGGTCAAAGCACGTGTGAGTGTCTTTCCCAGCTGCATGGGTGACTCCTGGAAGGTGCACACCTGGCGGGACACGCAGGAGGCAGCTGTGCTATCGCTGCCCTGTGGCAGCACGGTTTCCCTCCATGGTGCAGAAAGATCTTGGCCAATACCTGGTGCTGAGGAAGGCTATGGAACATCTTCCCCTCTTAGTCCTGGGAGAAACCTGTCAGCTCCTGCATGAGGAATCCTCTGTGTGCCAAAGGACGGGTGCAGCTGTGTCCCTCTAGCTGCAGGACAGGGCTCTCTGTGACCCGTGGGTTGACATCCCAGCAGGCTTGTCCTTGCAAAGGCGCCTTGCTTTGTCACGGCACGGCGACAGACAGTGCATGGAGCCTTCAAAAGGCTACAAGGGCAAGGTGTCCTTTGGCACCTGTCTGCAGGGCAATGCAGACTGTGGTATGTGCTAATAACTGGGATTTGTTATTAGTGCCTGGGGCAGAGATTTCACAGAGTTGCGCACTTGGCCGGTGTGGGCCCGGGATGACAGGAGGAGACCAAAGGGTGGAGCACACACTCACGTAGGCAGCAGAGCTCCTGGGTGCAAACAAGCTTTTTGTGCACAGCCACTTACCTGCGAGGTCCTTGTCAGTGCAGAGAGGAGGGAGCAGTGAGCAGCTGCTGGCGCTGCTCAGGAACACTCAGTGAGTACTCACACTCAGAGATGATGTTCAACGTGCTTTGTTTGCCCCTCTGCAGGTTCACAGGCTCCTCGAGGGAGCAGCCCCATGAAATAGTGAGCAACAAGGGACTGCTTTTTTCATGCCATTTTCCTTGGGCAAAAGGCAGCTCTAGACCAGGCAGGGTCTCAGTTACTTCTGTCTGCACCTAGAACTCCACAGGAGTTACCTGGTAAGCCTTCATGGTCCTAGCAAGCCATGGTTTAAACACTGCACTCACCAGCCAAGTCCTCAGCCATGGCTTTGCACCTAAGTTTTCTGTGGTAATCTAACAACAACCTTGAACTTTTCAGAAAGGGTTGAGAAATACCTTGAAGTTCAGGTCCTTTAGTCAGCAGAGTCCTTTCCAGGGCTGCCTTCTCAGCAGCAAGTGTCTGCTTTTTCTGAGGTTATGTGTGTCTAACACAGAACCCATGCTTGTTTCAGCATGTAAGGAGGACCTGGCAGCCTTTCACACATGACAGTGAGTCACCCTTGAGCAGGAGAGAGTGAGTCAGAAAGGACAGTTGACAAGCTTTATTTATCACTCTCCTGTTATTTGGCCCAGGAGAATTTTATCCTGAAAAACCCACCCTTGCTAATGATAGGCAGAGCTCAGACATATCATATGACTACTGGCTTCTTTCCCCCATAGGTTTTACACGCAGTTTCATACCAGGAAATCACAACAGTTGGCTACTTCCGAGAATTTTTATTTTTCAAGGAGTTCTGAATGTACCAGCTGTATTGGAATAACTCTCCTGTGCTAGGGTCACCCTAAAGAGAACAAACTGGAATGCCTCTGAGTGATGAAAAGAGCCTGGGGGCATTTACAGAGTTCCCATTTACTTTCTTCTCTTAGGGCTGCTTTGCTCAGAGCCTAATTGAATGCTGCTAGCATGGCCTAGTGTCTTGAATCTTTTTTGATTATGGTTCTGCCACTCACAGGCTCCATATAGGGTGTGTCAGGCTCTCCAGCGTAAGTATCTATTTTCAGAAGTTGTATGGCTCTGTTGTAGAAATTCATTCCAAGATGAACGTTGGCAGGAGACATCGCAACTCAGAAATGGAAAAAGAGACAGAGAAAAGAAAGAAAAAAATTTCTGCCTGATGATTAATTAAGGAAACTCTGTCCTTGAGAGTTTCAGACTTAGCAGCTGTGAGAAAGGGGGCAGTGTAGCAAGGGAAGGCAGCTGGATTTTGAATGACCATCATGAGTATTTGGGTGTCTTGAGGTATGAAAAAAGTGAAGTGAGCTCACATCCATTTTACTTGTATTGCAGGTGGGTTTGGAGCAGCAGCCTATGAAGGCAGCACCCACTGTGCTCAGCAGGTTCTTTGTGAGCCAGCATGGCAAGACCTGGATGTCCTGCAGGTTCCCTGTCTCCAGTCTGTCTGGTTCAGACTGTTCTTCTTGTCCTGTTAGGGGCCAGTACCTGATATACATGGAATGCCAAGGTACTCTGAACAGCACATTTTTCTTCTGTGCAGACTAAAACCAGCATTTCATCAGCAAATAACAGTTTTTGTCCATTTTTGCTTGTAATCATAGAGACATTTTAGTGGTGCTAAGCTCTAGTGAGACCAGTGAATGAACACTTCTATAGGTGTTAAGGAATGTGGCTTTTGTCCTTAAAAATGGGGACTCACTGGGTGCTGCAGCAAAGATGCCACCGTGTTTCCTGATCCCACTAGTGTTTCCTCCCCACCAGGGGGGGAAATATTGTTTAGCTCATGCATTTAGTTCCCCACACAGATGGACAAAGCAGTCTTTGACAAAGGTGCTTCTTACTGCTCCTGTTTATCCTGTGGTTTGTCTCCCTTACCCTCTCAAAGACAGAACTGCACCAACCAACCAACCAACCAACCAACCAACCAACCAACCATCCTCACTCAAGGAGGACCATTAGCAGCTCCTTTGTACAGACACAGCTGCACCATCACCTCACTTGCTCCTCACCTGGGAATGGGTGTGTTTGCTTGTATTGCTTTTTTCCTGCAGGTGTACTGCGGGAAAGAGCAGCAGTCAAACTGGAAACTGGATCAGGCAAGTGATTTGCTGCAGGAAGAGAGATTGTCAGTCTGGATTTCCTTAAAATCTGGATTTCCTTTCTGGATTTTCCTGCTTCCAAATGTTGGTGATGTGTGCTCCTGTGCTGGCTGGGACTAAGACCTTCATTTTTTAAAGAAACTGCACTGGAAGGACAAAACACAAATTAGCTGCACCTTCTGTGGCTCAAACTGAATTGTAAATATCTGCAGTGAGATTTTTACAGCTTGAAGGAAAGAAACCAAACTGCAATTTGAAGAATTTCAAGGTGCTCTTTTACTAATTATTCTTCTATGTGAAAGAGATCATACTAAGGCTCAAGAAACAGGCTGTAAGTATGCCATTGCCTGTCACAGCCTTTCTATTTGGAAAAGGCAATGCTCGTGTAAATGTAGTGTATTTCTGCCTGTGATCTTGTTATTTGCAGAAGAATAAACAGTGTTTTCCCCTTTCCTTGAATACAGCAGAAACAAACACAAACAATTCACTTCTGGACATAAATTCCCAAGTCTGCTGGTCCTGACGAGGTCTGACCTCAGATGGGTTCCCTTCTGTTGGTTCCTTCCTTTTTTCTCTCCTATCTGAAGCCAACAAAAGCACATCAGCCATGACTGCATCTGGGCAAGCAGGGAAGTCCTTGACTTTGTGAAGGAAATGGAAACTAGATCTTTGAGAGGCCTTCCATTGTTCATCTGTCTTTAATACATTGGAAAAGAATAGTATTTCTTTCTGCTGAACCTGACTGAGTATGCATGACGTGTTTGTAACTATAATGGGATGTGTGGGGATGTGGATTAAAGCCTTGCCCCAAGGCTATTATTATAATTTTTCAGAGTAATAATCAAGAGATGAAGGTGCACCATCTAATTTAGGTGTTTCAGCAAGTCACATTGAGACGGTGCCTGGATCTCCATATTGATTGGAATGGGAGACACAGTATTCACAGTATTGCAGACCTGGACAGGCAGGGTACTGACCACCCATTGCTCCTTTGTACTTAGGCACTGCCAGAGCTCTGACAGCTGAAGTGCTGTGATGGGGGAATATTTTAGAAGGAGGAGGGTGAGATGTGAAAGGCAGTTATGCTCTGCACAGAGAGGAGCAGCCCAGATACATGGAATTCTGCTATGGAGCAGAGGGAAGCCAGCACTGGGAACATCGTGGTCAGCATTTGCTACAGATCAGCTGGCCAAGAACACAAAACAGATGAAGCCTTCTCTCTCTAGTGGAAGAAGTCTCACTGTCTCATGCTCTAGCTTTTGTAAGATTTACTGCCTGATCTAAAATCTGGTGAGCAGGAAACACAGTAGGTCAAGAAATCCAGATTTCTGGAGTGGGTCAGGGATGATTTCTTGGCACAGGTGCTGGCCATGCTGAGAAGGGAATGTTCTGATTGATTTGCTACTCACAAACAAAGAAGTAATGGTTGGGGTTGTGATGGTCAATGGCAGCCTTGGAGAGATCAAGAAGTGGTAGAATTTAAGACTATGAGAAAGCAGAGATAGGTGAGTAGCAGAAAAATGACCCTCAGAACACCAGACTTTGGCTTGCTCAGGAAACTAGCAAGCAGCTTGTCATGGGATATTGCTGGGAAGAGTAAAGGGACGTTTAGGGTGGATGATCTTCAAGGGCCATCTCCTCAAAGACTGGGCATGATCCCTACTGTCATGCAGGAGCTTAAGAAAGCAGTGCATGAGGCCAGGGTGTACAGAGAACTACTGACTCATGCATAAAAAGAAAACACATAATAGGGGGAAGCAGGGACAGGCAATCAAGGAGCAGTGCAGAACTACACAGGATGGGATTAAGAAAACCAAAACTGGGCTTGAGCTGATAGCTGGTGATGACGGGAAGAGCAACAGGAAGGGCTTCTACAGGTACATTAGTAGTGAAAGGAAGAACAAGAAAATTCCACTGCTGAATTTCCTGGAAATGTGCCTTAAATTGTGCAATGTTGAATGCAGCATGTCCTAAATGCCACAGAGCCCCCACATTACCCATGTGACATGGAGACCTAAATGAGAGGGTGGTGGTAGTAGTAGTGGTCCAGGAACCAGAGCTGCCAGGAAGGTCTCTAACCTGTGGTTGTGAGGATTACAGGGTTTCAGCAGCACTCTGCTGCTCCACTCTAATCTGCCACTCTTCAGGTGTGCTGTAGGTGCTGCAGGACTTCCTGTCCTGAACCAACCTGTGCTCACTCAAGGTGTTGGTGAAGGACTTCATGAGCCCCTAACAGATCTAGTAAGAGTCCCAGGTGGGCTGAGACCTCTCTGAAACTGAATTTATGTCAAGATGATCAACTCTGGGTGCTGATAGTGGATCTGTTCTTGTCCCACTGAGCTGGCAGAGGTTACACTGGCAGCAGAGTGCACTGAAGGACTTGCTGCTTAGGAGTTAGCAGCAGACAAGCTCTCTGAAACACACCCCAAGCAGACCTTGGATTTCTTGTTCTGCTTTTACTTTGTCCCTGAACAGATATTGCACAGTCGCTGGTTCAGCAGTTTCATATGCACAGAAGGGCTGCCATAACTGCTTCAGAATTAATTTGGGTTTAATCAGTGTTTTGGACATGTTAACATTTTTTATTTCAACACTATTGCAGAAGAGTTTTGCTGGAGGCTACTTAATCCTCTGGAGACTTCTGGCTGGAAGCATGAACAGATTTTCCAGGCCTGAAGCAGCAGATGTGTATCTGGACAAGCAAGACATTGCATCCCCTGCTGACTGACTACATGGAGCCATGAATGTCCTGGAGCAAAACTCACAGTATTTCTGAACCATCTCTGTGGATGATGAAATCTGGTGGAGCAAAACCCAATAAGAACTGAGCCTAATGCTGTAGTGAGGATGTAACTTTAAGCAGGACAAAGTTGCATGTGCCTGTAAGAAATGAAATGGACAATTTAGATAATCTCTTTGAAGAGTAGCACTTCTTCTTAATGTTGAGTCTGAACTATTGGTTAATGACAGTCCAAATGTCCCAGGTATAATTTTTCAGCAAAAGTTGTGTGACTACAGAAAGGTGAGAAACCTAGCTGAGAGCATATCTGCACTGAAATAATTGCTTTCTGTGCTATTCTAATTTCATTTCCAAAGAGGCCTTGATTGCTGTGTTACTATCCCCTTGGCATGAGTAGAACTATATTCCTTTTTAATTTTTGACCTTCCCTTCACAGTCTGAAATACCTGACTGTTGTGACTAGAATACCACTAAAGAGGGGATGTTCTCTTCAAAGGGAAAACTGATGTACTATACTGAGCAGAAGGTTGGTAACAAAGCAGAGAAGTCAGGTAAAAATCCAAGAATCCAGCTTTAATATCATGAGGAATTTACTGCTTAAAAGGGCTTACCTGTAATACAATAACTAATGCAGGATAAGAATTGTCTTTCTTTCATTATTTTGTAATTGAAAAGGTTGTTAAAAGATTAATTTCAAAATAAACATTGCTGTACCAGGGTTGAGCAAAGCAGATTAATTGGCTTTGAGTTCTGGATTTCTTGAGAATGTTCTACTTTAAAATAGAACAAACAAAGAAAAAATGAATCAGTGGAATAGTAGCTTTGTAGAGTAAAATAACATAACTCAAGTGTTAAGAAGACATTTACAAATACCATTATAAATGCCAAAACATTGTTTTAGCTTTCCAATGAGTTCTAAATCTGAATCTTTGTCAGTTCCACTGAAGATCAGGAACTTGTCAGCATATTGTATTTTGACAAAATACTTCTCATCTGAGGTATCATCCAAGCCAAGCTCATCCTTGATGAATTAATATCAATGGAGTCACATGCCAGGAGTGTGGCTCTTTCAACATCCATTAGTGTAGGATCAAATTGGTATTTAATTGGCCCAGTTTGCAGAGCAGACCCCTGGCTCTCAGTCAAGCCCCCCACTGCATCAAAACCTGGACACTGTGGACCTGTTGCATGCTTCTTTCTCCTCACAGCCCCAAGCACCCACAGACCTTCTCACCCAGATTGGTGAGATACATTGAGGGAACATACACCAATTGATGTAGCTCAAACCTTTCTGTCGTGCTTCTGCCTCTCAATGAGATCATTTGTTTGTTTTAGTTCCCTTGGGTCATCCATGAGCCTCCTCTGGGGGTACAGAGCATGAGTGAAACCCCCAAACTGGACCCTGCCAGAGGGGGCTGCTGAAGAGACCCTGTGACTGCAAAGGAGGGGGAAAATGAAGAGTCCATACAGGTGCTGGTAATTTACCTGGGATCTTCACAGCTCTGAGAATGTGGCAGATGTTGGATATCCAGCAGTGCTACTCACAGTGTACTCATAAGTGGGTCCCAGCCCCTCAGTGTCACCATCTTGGAGGGACAGAGAGGAGCCCCATGGCTTCTGAAGCCACACAGGCTTTTTGCCTCTCAGGAGAAGACAAGGGCCTGGCTGGAAATAGCCAGTACCCGACAGCCAGGGGAAGGTCCTGTCAGTGAACAGCATGGAGTTATTTTGGTCTCACACAATGCACTAGCTTTGCTATTTATCCTCGAGTGTCTTTTCCTAGCAGTGTGTTTATTTATACTCACACAGCTATAGCCCCCTCGGGGACAATGTCAATAATTCTCAATGCAATGGCACTTGGAGTGGAGAGCAAAATGCAGGAGCTGGTCCCTGTCAGTGGCAAAGTGTCCAGGGACAACAGCAGAGAACCAGAGAACTCTGTAATTCTTGACTTGCTCTTACCTGGAAAAGAAACAGAAGGAGGGAAATGGAGATCAAAAAGGCAAGTCACCAAGGTATCCCCATAAAGGCTTAGCAGTTTTGCCAAGAGAATTAAAATGTTTTACAAGGAATCAGGTAAGTTTATAGGAAATTTGGAGACCTGTGTATGTCAAGGACTCCTCATCCTTACCAGGCAAAGCTGTTGATACTGCACTTTTTAAAGGTACTTCCTCAGTATTCTAGTGATGGCATTCCAGTTTGGCAAAAGGGAAATTCATTGTGTCTGACAACATATAATTTTATTCTCTTTGGGAAAGAATTGATTCTGTGAGAGGGCAGATTCAACAGCCTCAGTTAATATTTACATCAAAGAAATGAGCTGATCCTTTTACTGACCTCTGAAAACTGAAGCTGTATTTCTTTGAGCAGGGCATTTTAAAGGTTTTTTTAAAATCCTATTTGGTAATATGATACAATAATCAAGGCACACAGAGCACCTGGACCTGTATGCTCTGTTGGTAAGTGTGCCTGCCTGTTTAGAGTGGCACAAATTTCCTGGCACCAACGAGAGTGATACCTCAGGGCTTTTTGAGGATTAAGCCTTGGTTCCCTGTGCTGACATTCTCCATAAAGGTCAGTTAGCTTTTCCCATGTTCCCTGTCAAACTCTCTGACACTGAGCCCCTCTCCTTTGCTAAAGATGATTCAAACCCTGGAATATGCCCTTGACTAAGGAGCTATTTTGGTTTCAGAACCTGCTGTTTTTCTGGTGCAAATCGTTGTAGCTCTGATTTAAGTCAAAAGAGACGAGCTTGGCTTTGACAGTAAAACTTACACCCTCCTCCCAGGTGGGTCTGTTGTCCCTACAGTGCTAATGCCCCCTGCAGCAATCCCTGTCCCCCAGCTCCAACTCCATGCCACCTGCATGGATGAAAATTCTCCTTCAGCCCCCAGGCTTGCCAGAGCTGTGCTTTGTTTCTTGGATCAAATCACATTAATCTCTGGGAGGATTCTTACACCTCATCCCTCCCTTCCCTCATGGTCAAAGAAATCTCCGTCTTGGTCCATGGCTCTGTTTAACAATATAGGAGAACCAACCAAAACAGAGTGGGGGTCTTCAGCTAAACTTATCTTCATTGTATAGCTGGATGACCTGGGGTTGGCAGTATCTGGTGAGTAGCCCAAGGTCATAAAGAAAGTCTGTGTCAGAGCCTGCAATTTTATCCAGCTTTCCTGAATCTTAGACCCTTATCTTAGTTATTAGAGCACCTATAACAGGTGCTCTAATAACTTTTCTACACTTCTCCCTTCATGTATTAATGAATAGTGCATATTTAACAGTTTCAGTCATGAACTCTTTATTTTGTACTCAGATGCTGCCAGAAAAGTCCATGTTTTCCCTTTACTAAGGCAATGGAATCATATATATCTGATGAAATTTGGCTTCTGCAGCCAATGGATCAGCAAAGCTTTTTCTGCTGCTGTATTTTCCTTGGTTCTTGAAATCAGCACTGAGACTAGTCCATTTGTGTGACATGCACTTATAAATTGGGATCATGAATATAAAATCCAGACTTCTTAGATCAGTCTGAACATACCAGACATTCTCTAGGTCAGCATTTGGAGCAAGCTGTCACAGGCAGCTTATAGCACAGGAGTGGATTTCATACATATGACTTATAATCTAGTTTTAGTGTAGGAATATCTGAAGCATGTATCAGTGACTCATTTGTTCAAATACTGAGACTTGAAGCAAGAAAGTTGTCTCGCTGATTGTGTTTTTATGCTTTCTAATATGTGTCATGGAAAAATTTGACTGTCATGCCAAACTTTGCCTCCTTTAGCACCTGTTGATTAACACAATACCTGAAACACCCTTCCTTACTGTTAATTATTAAGCATGATTGAAACCTATCTGTTTATTTCTAATAGTTTCTGGCATGCTGAGATAGTAGATATTTACCTGTTCTGGCCTGCTGGGCTAGAACAATCCAGAAGTAGTCATTTGTTTACATTAAGATTCCCATTCTGATGAAGTTTTCCCAGAAGACTTGACAGTGTTGTATTGATAAATGTCCTGATCAGCACTTTGCTGCTCTCCCAGACCTCCTCAGGGCTGGTTAGTTTTTGTCATTTCAGTCTTTCAGGACCTTTTCTAGTAGAAAACCTCTTACATCCAGGAGGAGATGTCACCTAGGGGGGATTACGTGACAGTGATAGGCTGAAGTGTTGAGGATAGAAAACTCTGATAGGTCGTGATCCTGTGGCGAATTAGAGGTTGAAAACCATGCATGAGCTCCCCAGTGGAATTGCATGGACTTAGGTGACACCCTGGCTCTCCCTCCAAGACCCTGTAGTGCAGAGGTAGCTGTCCATGGACCGTGGGGCAGGAGGACACAGGTACAGAAGGAAAGAGGCCATGGCCTGGTACCACAGAATGTGTGCTGTGAGCTCGTCTGCAGAGGAGTTTGGCTGGAAAAGTCTCACCTTCAATCCCAGAAGCTGCTGGATTGGATTGGGCTGATGAAGACATGCAGGGCAAGCCGTGTCCTCGTGGGTGCTGCATGTCAGCATCCCTCATGTCAGTAGAGGAAGGCAAAGCTCTGTTGAAGGGGAGAATACATGTCTGCAGCCAGTTACATCAGCTCTGTCCAGGCTGCCAGGCCCGTCATGGCAGAAATGCAGGATTTCAGCAATGCTGCTCAAGGTTCATGAGCTTTTCAAGAGAATTGTCAATGCAGGCCAGTGCTGTTTTCACTGAGTGAAAAATAGTGTGGAGGGAACATAAATCAGCAGGTTAGGATTTATTTCCAAACTGGAAAATGAATATTTGCCTTGTGATTTTCCAGCTTGTACTTTATGTGCACATAGATCAATTTTTTTTCATTACTGCTATAATTTAATTGTGGGATTTGCTTTTACTCTTTGGAAAAAATCAAACCAAACCAAAACACCACATCAACCTTTCAGTTCTGTTATTCAGAAGAAAATTTGTTAGCAGGATATGTGCACTTCTTAAATTAGAATGTTTATTAGTTGCTCATTTACTCCTTAAACTATGAGAGGAAGTTTTCTTTTTTTCTTCTTTCCCAATCTAGTTCTGTCTGGGAAAGCTGATAAAATCTCACTTTTAAACTACAATTTCTCCTCCTGTTTTTAGCAGACTTGATGATTGCAAATGAAAGGTGACCACAGAGGGAGTGCCTAAATTGTCATCGTTGTACAGGCTGATGATCATTAGTCATGGTATATATTGGGAAAGGCTCCTCATAATTTTATATGCCATAAAAATAATTTGGTTTTGCTCCGAGTCCACTAAATTGCTGTTTCAGCTGGATATTTGTTGCAGCTTGCTGCATTACAAAATCTTTGCTCATCTGGATAGTATGTCTGCAGCATGGGTGAGAAGTCATGGTAGTAGCTCTAAAGCTTTATTAGGAAGAAAGTTCCACAGTTACTGTTTAGAATGGGATAAACTAGGAAGGGAAGATGGTTTATTTGTTAGAAATGCCAGCACTATAATTTTATTCTTTTTTTGGATGTCCTTTCTACTGACATCATATATAAAAGCTCTTTCAGTAGGGGCTTTCTATATGTAAAATATCATAGGCGGAAAATGTATAGGAACATCCTTTTCTAGCTTTCCCTTCCAAAGAAAAGCATAGAGTAGTTAAGCTCTACATTTTCTGAAATGTTGCATGCATGTGGATGTGGAATTAAACATCCTAAGAGCTCTCTGAAATACTTCTCATACGGATATAAATATACACATTTTACTAACAACTTGACAACTTATTGACAACATTGTTGTCTACTGTACTCATTTAAAAAATAATGGTTTTGTGTAATTCTCAGCAATATGATAGAAACATAACCCCTGTAATGAAAACTGGTTCAAAAAAGGGACTGAAGACCTCATTGTTTGGTCGAATACATAATCTGCTGACTGCTCTGTTCAATTTGGGCTCCAGACTGTAAACTCCTGGGTCAGGTTTTTTATAATCTTGGTGTGAGCTGACTGATTGAAGCACAGACAATGGAAGGGCAAGCCAAAGGCTCCAGATCTTACTGGCATATTGTTATATCAGATTCCCACTTTGAATTTACAGGGAAAAAAAAAGTTTTTAACTCATGAGACGGGGAATGAGAACATAAAACTGTGATTTTAATAGGGACAGGTGGCAGTGTGAATCTGCAGCACCTGGAAACAGAACCAAGAGATGGGAACCAACAGATCCTCCCAGGGAAGTGTTAATTTTCAGACCTGTCCCTCACTCACATCATCAGTTCTGTGGCTCCCAATTCACAACTAAGTAAGGTGAACGGTAAAATACAGAGGAGAGAGATGATCCCAGCTCCTTCTGAGGAAAGCAGAGATTGGTACAGCTGTGGTGATAGCATTCCCCCCTTGTGCTACAGACGTGGTCTTTTTTTTTCTGAAAAAATGGCAAGATTGCCTCTTTGGGGATGGATCCTGTTTAAGAAACTTCCTGGGGTAGGATTGGGGAAGAGAAGATGTGCTTGCACAGTACTAAAATTTTTCTCTTCAGCTATTTTATAATTTTTAAAAAATACACTCATGGAGACCTAAGCTGACGATAAATGTCTCATTTTGGAAATTGTCACAGATTTTCCCTTTGATAACTCCATGCTTAAAGAAAATATAAGTGATTTTCTTTTCTCCTTCTTCTTCTTCTTCTTCTTCTTCTTCTTCTTCTTCTTCTTCTTCTTTTTCTTTTTTAATTTAAGCTGACTCAATTTACTGGTATGAAACAACTTGATTTACTCAAGACATTTTTACGTCTGCCCTCTGAAAAATGTTACTTGTCTAATTTATTCAAGTAATTCAAACTAGGAAATCTGCCAAATTCTTGAAAATTCTCCAGTGACAAGAAATTATTATACTGTGACTTCTCTAAGTCTCATGGTGTTTTTATTTAGCCTGCTCATAGTTTTAGACAGTAGACAGCAACTTGCAGTTTTGACTGATGGTTTCTTTGGCACTTGGGTAACTTTGGCATATTTGAGGCACTGGGACTCTTCTGTTGGAAAAGCAGGCAATGACACACGGCTCATTCAAAGGACAATTCTCTGATGTCCTCTATGACCCAAACAGGTGAGAACTGGCCTCACCCACAGGCCAGCCTGTACTTCCCCAAGCTGCTTGCTCCACCATAACTTTCCCCAGTGTGTGAAGGAGGACACTGTGTTCTTACCCTGCTTCCAGCCTCTCCTCCATGCTGGAAAGAGCAGAGGCTTGAGTGTGGCTGCAGCAATGTTCTCTCAACGCTGCAGGTTTCAGCCTGAAGGGAGTCCCTGGTGGCCAAAGGGCTCATGACATTAAAAATACACACTTTTGAGTCTGTGTTGACACACAGGCATTCATGGTCTTCAATAACACTTCCCTGGCATGCTCTCCTTCGATGCCAGCACACCCATTCTGGCCATGGCAGACTTCTGCCTAAGAAATGCCAATAAAGAGAGTTTAATTATTAATACTGCCTGGTGACAGCAGGGTTTTTAATGTCCTGACTCAATGCTAGTGAACTTCTGCTTAAGTGGCTGTCTTTTCTCCTAATCCTATTTGCAACTTGCCAGGTATAATTTATAAATGGTCAGCACTATCTTAGGTACTTTACAGAGTTTATAGTATATATACTTTTTAACTACACTGAATTTACTGCACTGAATTTACCTCAATTCTCAAGCAGATAATGAACCACTCCACAGCTATTTTTTCAAACTTATTCTTCAGAACTCAAGGAGGCTCATATTTACTTTCTGATGCTTCCAACTCATTTAGTCTGAATTTCTGGCTTTCGGTTCCAAATTTGGGAAAACAATAGGAACACTCTGTGAGATCTGTGGTATGCCTATGTGTTTGAGTATGCAAAACCACACAGTGTCAAGTCCCTGGTTTTTTACCCTTTCACATCAATATTTATTGAAGGCATCATTTTTAGGCTATACAGAAGACATATTTGCATTAAAGTATCAAGTGTACACACAGAAATGAGACCTGTAGCCTGGAATTTCCTCATTTCAGTTCAATTTCCTTATGCAGACAGTTGCTTAAATAGGCAGTTTGCTGACTGGAATGGTTCTGTGATGGTGAGTGATGAATCCATTAGTGTTTTAATAAATAATGTTTTGTCTTCAGAATACAAGAGATGCAGACAATCAGAATTGCATTTTTACAACAATATTTGCCTGTGCTTATATCCCCAAGTGATGGAGGCCTGTAGTAACATAACCTATGTTTCACTAAAAAGGGGTTCCTGTTAAATGACTCCCTGAACAGATTATTTTCTGTTAGGACTGTCTGATCAGCATCACATTATTTATCTGGAGAAAGAGATGCTCTTTCTTTTAGATGCTCTAAAACAGGAGTAAATAATCCCAACTGACATGAAGGAAGTGTGATGGGAGCAACTCTTCACCACTGACTGTAGCACAAGAACAGGATTGCCAAGTGAAATGTTTAGACCATTTTTAAACTTTTTCACTTGCTCCCCAGCTATACTGTGATACACCTCAAAGCACCAGATGTTGTAGTTGTTGAAAGCATACACAGACAAAAAAAATTATTAAAGAGATAAAAAGTCTGCTAGTGTTTATGAGCCTTCTGCTGGTGAAGCCTTAAATTGCAGATTGCTAGAAACTAGGAGGACACATCTATTTTTACTTTGCTTACATCCTTCTTAAAAGCACCCACTGACAATTCATGCATCTTCAAGTGGTGTGTTGGCAGGGGCAGATGTTCAGAGCAAAATAGCTGCTCACAGCTTCCAGCTTGTGAGAGACTTCCTCAAGTGGTGGTAGCTTCTGGCTCTTTGTGCTCAATACCTTTGGACTTTTCCTCTGCTAATTTCTGAGCAGATTTTCTAAGTGACAGAATTTGTGCTTTCTGCTGTTCTCATCTACTATCAGGCACAGATCCTGGGAAAGAAACTGGGAAAGCCACGGGGTCTCTGCCACATACTCAGGAATCAAGGTGAGCCATCAAGTGCTAGCTCTGGCCAGCAGTGATGTGATTTAGCAGATGCCAAAATCTTTTCTTCTTGGAATGTTCCTCTCAAAGCTTTTGCAATTACCATTCATTGATAAGCGTCATGAAAACAATGTGAGGAAATAATTACAAAAAAAGCAGACAAAAAAAGAAGAAAAAAAAATTTAAAAAAAAGAAAAGAAAACAGATGGAAAACCAGCCTGAACTTTGGGAACACTGCAGCTCCTCGACGATTTCATTTCCTTGGGTGCCCCCTCGTGTCCATCACCAGTGTAGCCGAATGCTACAGTTTGAAATGACACAGACAAAAACCCAAAGTATCCACTTGCTATCACCTTATAAGGTTAATTCATTTCGAAATCTTTTTCCCACCTCTCTGTCTAGAAACCCTATGACTTCATCTCCAAAGTGTAAATTTTCAGGTTGAGCGCATAGTCTATGCCTTATCTTGGACTGTCCAAAACCAAAAAAGGCTTCCTCTGCTCGTCTTTTGCCTCAAGTTTTGTGCATTTTCAAACTTCTTGAGTGACTTCATCAATGCTCTTAGGCATGATTTGAGGAGGAACAATTCCAGCTGAAATGCCAGAAAGCTGAGGATACTCACAGAAGCAGATCATATTAAAGGATTAAGTTTTGTTCACCTCAAGTATGAAAATATTTCCCATGCAGGCTGGTGTGTTGGGAAACTCAGTGCCCAGAAAGTTGAGTTACACAGAAAAGCTCCGGCTTTTTTTGTCATATGGTACTGAAGTATCTGCTTCCAATCCTAATGTTCATAGAGGAGGGTCTGTCTCTTGTGGAAATTCATCAGCTTGCCCTGATATACTTCCTGTTGTGCTGCACAGCATTTGCAGCATTCCCTCACACTCCAGGCTGGATTTGTACAGCCCACTTCCATTCTTCCTGATGCTGTAAGAGCAGTAGGGAAAAAAACCCCAACATACATATATATATATATATATATATATATATATATATATATATATATAATTTTCAAGCAAATAAGAACAGCTCTTGTCTTTGAAACCTCAACAACTGAATGTCAAAACTGTACACCCACAGGTGGATTGTATTTGATGTTTTTGGAGGCATGGCAGGAAGGAAATTGGTTGGTCTGGGCTAACAGACATCCTGATCATCACTTTTTGGCACACTTAGGAGTCAAAATAAGAGATACTAAACATGAGTAGGCGAAATGGAAAACAGGTCCTTTCCTCCTCTTGACTAAAACGACAAAATAATGCAGGGAAAGGGGCTTTGTCAATACAAATTTTTAAATGACCAGCTCGTACTCTCAGGCCTAGGACAATTTAATAAAAGGTTATTTTTTAGCCTAAATAAACCAACCTAGGGGTTATTAATTCAGCAGGCTCAATGCTATAAGTCAAAAGAAGTTTAGTTAATCCTCTAGCAAGCAGAATGGGAAAAGAACTTGAAGAGATGAAAAATTGCTTATATTTTGGCTGGTGGAAAACAGTCCTGTGGAAATGTCTGAAATATTTAAGGGGTATTGTATATGAAAATTTTCATGAGTGGGAGGCAAAGACTGAAGTCTCCTGGACTGGGAACCCATTTTTTTTAACATCATTGACCTCACCTTATAAGAATATAAAAATTGAACAGACATCTTTCTTCAGTATGACTTTAAATGAGATTCTTTCTTTGGACAGCAGCTGTATCTTAGGCTTTCACAAGTGTCCTTTGCTGCTCACATTCCAAGTGAAACACTCTGAACTTGTTTGGGACTCACAAAAATGTCTTGCAACACTTAACTGAAGCAGCAGCAATTTTGAAAGGGATGTAAAACCTAAGTCCTCACGGGACAGGATTACATTAGTCTCTACCTAAGTAAGGCAAAAAGAAACTTTTTAATGGAAAGATATTTCAAAACTGCTCACTGCAGGATTTCTTGTGTTCGTGCTGGCCTTTGTCAGAGCCTATCAGTGATTGTTTATCAGGAATATAATTTTGCCCTGATATTATCTACACAGTGCATAATTTTGTGAGATCATGCTTGGCTACTGTGGCACTCATTATCTCATCATCAGCAGGAGGAACTTCAGGAAGGAAATAACCTCCAGAAGCAGAAGGAATTTGGAGAGACCCAACGTTCGTATTTTAAAAAATACACCTCTGTGAACAGAATAAAAAGAAAGACCAACTCTGTACATAGTGGTACAATCTCCATTATGATATTGCTTTTTTTTCTTTTCCAAAGCACAGAATCTTAAGATTTTTAGGTAAATTACATAATTTGAGGCCTGTAAGACGCTGAGCTTTCTGGATGGAAAGATATTGCTTTAGTGCATGCCCCAGTGTGCCTCTAAATGAACAAATCATTTTGTACCATGTTCCTGGTCAGTTCATGGAGGTCTGCACCTGATCCCTGGCTGCAGCTGAGTCATTTGGTGGAAGACAGATACTGACAGTATTGAGTTTTACAAGGTGAAAATTTCCGCTTCTGCATTAATTGTTAATTAATTCTGCATTTCAAAAGCCGACAGATGGAAGTCTATACAAACATCCAGCTACAGCAGCTATTCTGCTCAGCTTCCTTCCCGTCTGTGTTATGGCGCTGATTTGCTACATGTGGGTTGAGTGCTAAAGTGAGCAATAACTTGGATGAAAACTGATTTCTTTGATTCAGTGATTCTGTGAATCATTGAGGACATCAACCCCTTGGAGTAAGTCCAGAGGAGGCCACCAAGACAATCAGAGGGATGGAGCACCTCTCCTCTGTGAAAGCCTGGGAAAATGGGGATTGTTCAGCTTGGAAAAGAGAAGGCTTTGGGGCGATCTAATTACAGTACCTGAAAGCACCCTACAAGAAAGATGGACAGAGACTATTTACAAGGGCATGTAGTGACAGGACAAAGGGGAATGGATTCAAAATGAGACACAGTATGTTTAGATTAAATATTAGATTAAATTAGATTAATTAAAGTAGATTAATTTAGATTAAATATTAGCAATAAGTTCTTTGCTGTGGCCATGCTGAGGCCCTGGCACAGGGTGCCCAGAGCAGCTGTGGCTGTCCCATCCCTGGAAGTGTCCAAGGCCAGGCTGGATGGGGCTCTGAGCAACCTGGGATAGTGGGAAGTGTCCTTGTCCAAGACAGAAGGATTGGAACCAGATGATCTCTAAGGTCCCTTCCAACCCAAACCATTCTGTAATTCTACAATAATAAACAAGGAGTTCCAAAGCACCAGACTTCAACTTTACGCTGCCTTTGGCAGGCAGGGCACAAAGTGCTGTAATGAAATAAATTCATTAGGCCTCAACAACTTTCACCTCAGCATTACAGAACGATTGAATAGATTTAAGTGACGAATTTGACTGACGAATTTTATTGATGAATTTGACTGATGCCCAGAGGGTGCTGAGGCCCTGGCACAGGCTGCCCGGAGAAGCTGCGGACGCCGCATCCCCGGGAGCGTTCAGGGCCAGGCTGGACGGGGCTCTGAGCAGCCTGGCCCGGTGTAAAGCATCCCTGCCCGCGGCGGAGGGCCGGAGCCAGGCGCTGGGAGCAGCAGGAGCGGCACAGAGCGCGACCCCGGCGGCACGGGCACCGGCGCGGCTGTGAGGGAGGAGCGCGCCGGAGGGGCGGGAGCGGCGGGCGAAGCCTCGCGAGAGCGGGCGGGGTGGCGGCGGCCGCCGCGCTCCTCCCCGTGCCGGTGCCGGCGAGCGAGGCCTGCGCGGGCCCGGGCCGGGCTGTGCCGGGCTGTGCCGAGCTGTGCCGGGCAGTGCGGGCGGCGGCCGGGCCCGTCCCGGTGCAGCGGGCAGGATGCCGGGCGGGCGGGTGTGCGGCGCCTGCGGGTGCGCGGAGATCGAGGTGGACGCGGCGCGCGGGGACGCGGTGTGCACGGGCTGCGGCTCCGTGCTGGAGGACAACATCATCGTGTCCGAGGTGCAGTTCGTGGAGAACAGCGGCGGCGGCTCCTCCGCCGTGGGGCAGTTCGTGTCGCTGGACGGTGAGTGCGGCCGGGCCGGGAGGGGCCCGGGGGCACAGGGAACGGGGTGCGGGGAATAGCGGGCGGTGTATGAGGAGAGGGTGTAGCGGGGACGGGCACGTGGCAGGAGGGAAAGGCAGCTGCAGGAGGCGTGGACAGGGAAAGGGCTGCGAGCAGCGTGGGGACAGGGACAGAGCACAGGGATGAGCGACCCAGCGGAAAAGCACCTGGGGGTGCTGATCGACAGCGGCGGAACGGGAGCCCAAGGCGTGCCCGGGTGGGTGGGAAGGCCGGCGGCATCCTGGCCTCCGTCGGGAATAGCGTGGCCAGCAGAACCAGGATCGTCCCCCTGTGCTGGGCACTGGTGAGACCACACTGAGTGCTGTGCCCAGTTCTGAGCCCCTCAGTTCGGGAAGGACGCTGAGGGGCTGGAGCACAGCCAGAGAAGGGCAGCGGAGCCGGGGAAGGTCTGGAGCACGGGTCTGCGGGTGTTCAGCCTGGAGAAGAGGAGGCTCAGGGGGCACTTAGCGCTCCACAACTCCCTGACAGGAGGGTGGAACCAGGTGTGGGTCGGGCTCTGCTCCCAGGGAATAAGTGACAGGACGAGGGGACATAGTCTTCTGCTGCACCAGGGGAGGTTTAGATCGGACGTAAGAAAGATTTCCTCATGGAAGGGGTGATTAGACATTAGAATGGACTGGCCAGGGCAGCGGTGGAGCCGCTGTCCCCAGAGGTGTGTAAGGAAAGGCTGGCCACGGCACTCCGTGCCACGGTCTGCTTGGCAGCGTGGTGTTCAGTCAGAGGCTGGACTCGGGGATCTTGGAGGTCTTTTCCAACCTAATTGATTGTGTGATTCTGTGAGGTCAGGGACAGGGCATGGGGCTGAGGGAGCAGTGGGCAGTGTGGGGAAAGGGATGGGGAGATGCTGTGCCTGAGCGTGGGGTCTTGCAGTGAGTACCCCTTGTGTGAGGACACGAGGCTTGACTCCATTTTCATCAGAAGGCTGATTTATTATGTTATATATTATATTAAAATACTACATTACAACTATACTAAAAGAACAAAGAGAAGAAGATCAGAAGGCTACAAAGACAAGAATAGAATAGGAATCAATAACAAAATCCTGTGACTTATATGCAGTATATTAATTCTACATTGATATCAATAAATATTTTTCATATTTTGTCTAATTGTCCAATTATACTTTCTGTTTGGAATCAGACTATAGGGAAATTTCACCAGTAAAGAAATGTGTATGGACTTTTTTTATTTACGTGTCTGTGCATTTGTTTCCTCTTGGAATACAGAAATTTAAGAGTCAAGGTGTCCCTGTAGCTGATCCTGATCACAGCTGTCCCTGTCCCTTGGCACAGGTGGCTGTGAGTGGTCACCAACTGAAAACAATCCACAAGGACCAATGGAAGATGCACCTGTGGCATTCCACAGCAGCACACAGTTATTGTTTACATTTCTTTCCTGAGGCTCTCAGCTCCGCAGGACAGGAAAAATCCTAGCAGAGGCTTTTTCACTAAAATATCATAGCTACAGTGGGGTTATGGGGATGCTGCATGGGGGAGTGAGGACAATATATAGGGGAGATAAGGACAATGTATAGGAGAAAGGGTGCTGTGCAAAGGGTGTGAGGACAGACTGTGGGAAACCATGTGGTGCAAAGAAGGGATATGGATGGTGCATGTGGGAACTGGTGCTGCACAGAGTGGAGAGGCAGTGCATGGGGAGAAGGAGAGCATGCTCTGCAGGGAGTGGGAGGCTAGGGTGAATAGGAGAAAATAGCTGTGCAGGATGAGAGAGATGCTCTGAGTGTGATGGAGTACGTGTGTGAGGGACTGGGGCAGGTGTGTGAGAAAGTTTGGGGCTCTGTGGAAGGGCTGGGTGCACAGGAAATGGGGAGGTAGGTGAAATTATTTGGGATAGAGGACAGCAAAGGTTGGGTTGGGTGTTTAATGGACAGAGGGGACATGCAGGGGCACAAGGAGAAGAAACAGACTGGACATGAAGGGTCAAGGGTCTCTTGTCAGGTTGGGGTGATTGTGTGAATGCTCTGGAGGATAAAACATGGAAAAAGGCCACATCAAGAAGACAACAGCATTTAAAAGGGGAGAGAAGGAAAATGGTGTGGGAAGGATATCGTGTTTGAAAGGGGAGAAATGGAAAATCTGTACAGGGAATGTGTATAAGGAGAAAGAAACATAAGCAAAAGCATGGGAAAGAGCTTAGCAGTGAAACAAGCGGCTCTGATGGATGGTATAGCTGTGGGGAAGAAAGAGGAATTCTTTCTGTGGTGGAGAATGCAGCACTGCAAATTGGAGTTTGGGAGTTTACTGTAGGCTAGGAGTTGTCGGATGCCATTCCTGTCTTCCAGCTCAGGGTGCTGGCATTACTTTTTTTACAGCTTATGAGCAGCTCTTGTATCCTTCACTTTTTCCTGTTTTGATGTGGAGACTACGTTTTTAAGGGCTTTTTCTGCTTTTTCCCTCCCACCCAAAATTACGCAGGACAGATGGCGTGCAAGCTAGAGCGCATTTTGGGATGCCTTTATCCTTAAAAAATAAATCTGAAGGAAAAGAGAGAAGTGCACCATACTGAGGTTTTTTTACCCTTATGGATGAATTGCACAGTACTTAAAATTTCTTTAAGGTATAGCCTTTCTTTTTTTGTGTAAGTCCTGAGATGTGATTGTAAGTCTTGAGTCTGTGATTTTGTGAGTGCAGGCCTTGTTTCACACCAGAAATATTTTAAGGAAATTAGGATATGGATGACTTACACTGGTACAGTTCTTTATGTCCCAAAACAGATGCTTCTGTTGTGGATAATTTTTTTTTCCTCAGTATAAACTGAGTGATGCAAGCTAGTCTGAAAAGACGTATTTGTGCTGCAATAAGTGTCTTCATCATGTGTGCTTGTATATTAATATGTTTATGACTGATTAAAATCCTCTGGAATGGGGAGAAAAGTAATTTACTATGTAAGAAGGACTTTGTATCTCCCCAAAGGGTGGAGAATTTACAAAGGAATGTATATTTCTTTTAAGTCAGAAACCATGTACTTTCTGAAAGCAACATTTTCTGGTAAGTTACACCTTTCAGAGACTTTTGATTACGTTAGTAAATTTCCACCAAAATTGAATGAAACGCCTTGGTCTGAGACTTCTTGGATTGTGTGGTCTGATGATCTCAGAGACTCTTACCGTGTGGAGCATTTGCAGTGTCAGAGGTGCCTGGGGTGCTGTTTTTGGGTCCCTGGCTCATGGTTGGTAGGGCTGGGTGTCTCAGAGAACATTGTCTAAGGTTTGCAGAGGATGAGGGATGTCAGGTTCTTTATTGCAGGGCTGGGAATTGAATGGGGCTTTTGGTATCTGTGGAGTTCAGAGCTACTGGTTGTGCAAAAATATTCCTCACATCTTTTCAAGATCCACAGCAGCTTCTGTGTGTGTGTTATTACATGTTGAATACAGATGCATTTATTAATAATTTTTTTTACATTCATAATAAAAAGCAAAAGGGAGTGGAAAGCTCTGAGACACTGATTTTTCTTTTTACATGTAGCAAAACCTTTTATTCTGCCAAGCTACATGTTAAGATTTTAGAATCTTGCATCTGTTTACTGAAGGAGTGAGTCCTCTACTTCTCTATATTAATATGAAATGGCCAAGTTCTTGCTAATAAGTCATGTAGAATCCCTATAAAACATTGGAAATCCCTTCTTTTATTCTCTCAGGGTTGGAGGAAGGTGTGAGATCACAGTTACGTTTTCTCTGGCAGTATTTACATTGAGCTAATTATGTGCCTGGTGTAGGAAGCCTCAACACTGATGCCTTTCACAGAGGAGAAGTTTGGTGTAGCCAGTATTTTCCAGTGCAGATGTGTGAGTCCTTTAGAAAGTTCCTTTCCTTTTTTTTTGATGTTTTAGCAGTTGAGATTTTGGTGTGCTGAGAAAGCGTGGGCTTGTGCTTGGATGTGAATGAGGGAATTTGCTTTGCTCTCCATGAAGTCTTGGGAAAATGCAGTCTTGTTAAGTGTGTTGGACAAGAGGGTAGAATCATAGAATCATTTAGGTTGTAGGAGAACTTTAAGATGATCAAGTTCAGCTGTTAACCCAGCACTGCCAAGTCCATCACTGAACCATGTTCCTGAGTGCCACAGCTACATGCACAAGATGAACCAAGAAGGTGGAAGTAAGTGAAGGACAAAAAATATGTGTTCTGCACAGGGTAACAATGCTTTTTGGCAAAATGGCTCGCCTTGAAGATCCTTTGGAGCTTTTTTAAGGAAGTTGGTAAGTGGGCAGAGCAGATAGTTGGATTTTCAAGGGAAGGTCAGCAAGATCTTCCACCAGAAGCCTTTTAGGTAAGTGGACAAAGCAGAAAGTTGGATTTTCAAGGCAAAGTCAGCAGGATCCTTCACCAGAAGCTTTTATAGAATCTGAGCTGTCATTGATAAGGAAAAGTTTTTACAGAGCAGAGTAGCTCTTCAAATGATAACAGATATAATCTAGAGAGTACAGAAGGAGGTGCCAGCGAAATTCCATAGAATCTGGACTGATGATCTGGAAAACAGGTGACTGGTGAGTTAGTGAGGTTTGTGGGCAATACTGAATTGATTGGGGTAGTAAATACTGCAGAAGAAATACTGTTGCTTTTAGTGGATGGGTGGTAGGATAGCAGATGGGGTCAGGAGTTGCTGTGAGAGTTAGCATTGTTCCTTTCTTTCACATGTGGGATGGTTTCTTTTTCTACATCCAGACTGGCTAGGGTAACATTGGAAGGAAATCCCTAGGTCATAATGGATAGCTTTATAAAAACAAATTGCTCAATGTTCATTCATGGTACAAAAGAACCTGGGTGGGGAGGGGGTTGTTAAAAGAGCCCATACAGCATGCCTCTACACTGTTACATATCCACAGTGTTACCTCCAGCTGAAATGCTGTTTGCAGTTCTGGTGGGTTTTTCCTTTCCTCCCCCTCCCCAGGAAAAACCTCTAATAAAGCTAGAAAAGATACAGAGAGGAAGATGGAGTGATTAAGAGGAGAGCTTCCCGAAGTGCTTCTCAGTTAGGCTGACTGAATAGACTCAGCCTCTTCAGACTGGAAAAGAGATGATTGAATGGGGCCATAGCAGAGATTTGTAAATGCAGTAAAATAACAGAGCAAGGATGAGCAACTGCTCAGGGTCACATAATGAAAAGCTAGAGAGGGCTAAGAAATCAAGCAGCTAACTGATTGCAGTGGTAGTGGGTAGGAGGTTCAGAAGCATTAGGAGGTTTTGTTTGGTTGGTTTTGGTTTTTACAGAAACCCCCATGTGAATCCAAAGTTGTGAATGTTAAAAGTTTACATGAGCTTAAAATGATTGGGCAGACAGAATAAAAACGTGTCGTGGCCATTAAAGAATACTTATTTCTGATTCAGGAAATCCTTGAGCCACAGATCTCTAGACACTGGGAGATTATATGAGAGGACTATCACAGCAAGCTTTCCTCCTGTATTTTGTGTTACCCTTGTAGTCATGTATATTAATGGGCTTTCTCATTCAGAGGTGAGATACTGGACTAGTTTTTCAGTCTGATTTGCCACAGCTGTTCTTTTGACACTTCACAGGAAGATCATGTTCTTTGAGCTTTACAGAGCTAATCCCACCATTCCTTTCAATGCTGTCTGTCTGAAACACTGGCAAGTCAGCTCTTCTTGCAAAGTACCTGTCACTTCTGGGTTGTGAGCTGGTAAGTTATTTCACTAGCAAGGGAATAACCCCTTCATGCTGTAGAAGGAGCTGCTCTGTATGGTTTTGTTGATCTTTTGAGAGGAAAGTCCTCTGAAAGCTTTGATATGCCCCATATTGGTCTAGTTGGGTGTAATTCTTAACTCTGTTGTGAGTGGTCACAGTCAGGAAAGAATCCAGCCTCAACACTCCACCCTAGCTATGTTACTGCTTTGAAGCTTGTGAAGGCCCTGCCTTGAAATTTGGTTTCTGCACCTGGCTGATTTGACCCTGGATAAGTCAGGAAGTAGTGGAGAAGGGTTATCATGCCTGTTTTAGCTCCAAGGAACTCTGCTGATTGCACAGAAAGTGTTTGAGGCATGAGCTTTTCCTAGCTGAGTCTAGTTTTGAACAATAACTATTCACTTTATAATTGATAGCCAGTTCAGACTAGCCAAATAGATTGTTCACTCTGACTTCTTAACTTAAATTTGGAGAGCTTTTGAATCCTGCTAATTGCAATGAATGTGTCTTGCTTTTTATTGTTCTTCATACCCAAGTTTTTAACAGCCTATCAGTTGCTGCATTTGAACACATCCCAGCAGGAAGTGTCTGAGGGTCTGAGAGCAAAGTACATTTCTCCCTCTCCATTATGCTGTAATTGCATCCTGGAGGATGGAGTTACACCGAGCCCTTTGCCAGTTTGCACTGGTTTGATGGCTGCTGCTTTTGTAGAAAGGCAAGTTAAGAGCTGTGTGCCATGTCTGAAGGTCTGGAGTTCTCTGATTGCTCTTTCACTGTGTTGGGGTGGGAGTCCCCTGTCTTATGGTAATTGCTGGGTGGAACTGTTTTCATAAGTTGTTTTTTTTTAAGCTGACAGGAGAAAAACTGAAGCTGAAGAGAGTAAGAGAAAGCTGAGCATGGAGCAAACCTGACAGCCCAGATCTCTCTTCAGGTTTTTGTTTAAAGAAGCTGAAAAAGGTGAAGGCTGGGACTTCTGACACTAATCAAAGGAGAAGAAAAGTCCCACCTGGAAAGGTTGATGTGCAGGCAGCAAGCTGGAAGATGTAACTGAGAAATACAGCACAAAGAAACAATGCTGCAAGGTGTACTGAGCTTGTGATCCTCAAGCATACTGTCTGGGGAAGCTCAGCTTCTTTTGTTCCAGAAATTCCCTTTAGATGCTTGGTAGTAAGTTGAGAAAAACAGATCTGATAAGCCTCTTGGTCACAAACCAGGTACTGCTGGTTCTTGCTGTTCCTGACCAGCTTCTCTCTGGGGTTCCCCAAGGCTGCTCATGGCCCAGGAGCCCATCCCAGTCCTCAGGGATGTCAGCCCCTGTCCCAGGGACTGCACAGCAGGGCAGGTCTCCAGCTCCCCACTGCCTTGCCCTGCCCACCCACTGACCCTGTAGAGCCAGGCCCGTGTGCTGTCTGGCCTCAGCCCATCCTTGTGGCCCTGTTTGGACACTGTGGGGCTGTGTCTGACCCTGTTCCCCTTGCTGGGCCTGACCCTGGCCCCCCTGTGCAGTCTGATGTCCTGCCTGGCCCAGCCCATCCCTGGACCCATGGAGCTGCCTGATGCCCTCAGCTCTGCCTGTCCCTGCCCTGCTGTAGAATTCAGAGTCACATCTTTAGTACAAATTTAAATGAGAATTATTAATAGATCTTTTAACTTACTTAGTGACAAAAGCCTGGAGGTTTTAGGGCAGTGACAAATACACAGACACAGTCACAGAAACAGGATTCTGCAGTGGGCACTGACAGCATCAGTTCTTCAGCAGTGAGTCAGGTTCTCTGGCTCTGGTACAGCAAACATGCATTAACACTCTGCATCTCCCAATGTACACGAGTTTGCAGTGCACTAATTTGAGGCTGGGGGAGATTATTTTCTTGCTTTTGCTCATAAGGGGAAAAGGAAGTTGTGAACTGGTAATCCTTAACACACCAACAAGGGTTTGTTAAAGTTTTTGGTGTAGGAGGTTCCACAACATTTTTAAGTGGCCTGCTTCAAATTTTAGAACATCAGGGAAGAGTTTATTTCTATTATTACAGGGTTTTTTTTTTCAAGTGACTTACAATGAAATTACTACAGAGACCTCTTAGCACTGCCACAAATTCTGAATGTGTACTGTCACTCTTCAGTGTCCCATGACAGGTTTAATGTATCCTTAGCTCTTTTACTAAAGCTGTGGTATGCTCCATGTTTTAGATATACCAGTGGGAGCTTACTGAAGTATTTTCTTTACTATTTTATCCTTAAAATCTTTATGTTTTTACATCAAGGCATGTGAGCTACATTGACCTTGCATGTAGAACTTGACAAGAGTTTGCCTTGATGTAAACATTTGTATTTTGGAGATTGTGAAAATGAAAAGTTATGGTCAACAAACTGGGAAGAAGAGAGGGACTGACTACACAGAGAAAAAAGCTTATGTAAAATTTAAGCTGAGCTTATTAGTCATTCATCTTCTCTACCTTTTTGTCCTGTAACACTTTTTAAGATGATCAATTACTGTCACAGTGATTGCTAGTGAGGCGGTTGGGAAAGGGGATAAACTCTGTATTTGTGTAGGATTCTGTGCTTTTGTCTGCTTGGTTCATATGTACAATAAAGGATTCTCGTGTATTTTCAAATATTAAAAAAGTGAAAGGAGTAAGGGTTTTGTTTTTAATTCGTAGTTGTTAATTGGTTTTTCTGTAAGATATTGACAGACCAAGTCCTGACATTAAATGTTTCTTACAATGCAGCCTCAAATAGTCCTGAACTGGGCTCTGCCAATAATACACATGCTAAACTTGAAATGAAAACACTTGCTACTGAAAAGTTAAAATAACATTAATACCAACAAGTTTCCTTATATTTGTGGCCCAGCTTTTTAGAGATTACTCCAGTTCATGGTTAATTTTAAGTTATGCAGAGTGATCATGATGTCAATTGCAGTACAGAGGAAGGGAGTATAAGTATGCTGGATTTGCAGACCCTTTGATGGAAATCCTGAAGAGTATTTACCTCATTTATCCTGTGTCAGATTACAAAACTAATTCATAATCATGCTGTGGTGGGAAGGAAGAGGGGGAACTTCCATCATCTGCTGTATGTTTTAGTGAGAGGAATCAAATCAATTTTGCTTCTCTCCCCAAATCCTCCAGGTGGCAATCGTGCACCAGAGTTAATATGAAGCTTTTTCTGGCATTGAGTCTTTTCCATACTGTCCCTGGGATGGCAGCAGCAGAGGGTGCTGCTGTCAGCTGTGGCAGGGCAGAACAGTGCAGATAATTGGGATGCAGACTGATTTCACAGAGTTGGGCAGTCCTAAGTTGGGTTGTGGTGAATGCAACTATATTTATCTCTACAGTTGGTAGTTAGGAAAATAAGCTATGATGGAATAGATTTAAAGTTTGTCTATGTAAGTTTATTTGGCAGTGCTGTTTCAGCAGGCTCTGGTGCCTGCAGTCCTGTTCACTTCCCTGGAAAAATGAGTGAGAAAAGAATTGTTTCAGTTCCAAACTTCAGAACTTGAGTCACCTAATTTTGCTTTTTTAGGTATAATTTGTAGTGGGAGGCTTACTTATCCTCCTTTTTACTTTTATGGTCTAACTTCAGTAGGAAGCTCATTGGTTTTTTTATATTAAATTACCTTGTCTTCCCCAATTATGAAGCCATTGGTGTGATGCAGTCTGCATTTTTTATCAGACTTTACCAGATTTTATGCTGTATCTGTAAATAGATGTATTTGAAAGAGAAGGTTTGCCCCTACCTTGTCCTGAAGAAAGGACTGGTGGCTTTTGGGTTTAATTTTACAGGGAATGATTTTGGTAGGATTGGTCCTATCAGATAGCGGGTGCATTTCAGTTCAGGTTACAAGCAGCTTCATTCCCTGTCTTCACTTGCTCATTTATGTAGAGGAAGCAAAATCTTAATGCTGAGACTGAATCTGTTTCTCCTGCAGGTGTTGAATCTGAAACTCAGCATGTCACTGCCTGATAGAAAAGTGTCCTTCAAGCTGCAGATGCCCAAGTGGCTGCTCTTTGCCTCCACTCTGTGGAGTGATTTGATAAGTGCTGTTCCTGTTACCTGTGGTTTTTTGTTGCTGTTCGAGTTTACCCCAGACTTCAGGCTTTGCTTGCACCTTTTACAGCTTGAGGAACAGTTCTATTCAGAGTGATGTGACTTTGTTAGGGAGTTGGTGGAGCAAAACAAACTGCTGAGGTGCTTGTGCTGTGAGCAGCAGAGTGGGAATGGCTGCTTTTGGCTGATGGAGTGATAGTCACTCTAGAACCGTGTAATTGTCCTTAAGATTGTAGAGTCCACATGTTAACCCAGCTCTGACAAGTAGTTTTAACACTCGAATGATGCAGGGTTACGGTCTGGGTCTGGACCTGTGTGAGCTTAGACTATCATCAAGTTTCCAGACATGATTTCTTGCATCTTCAGTTCTGTTGGGTTAAGGCAGTGTAGCTCACTGAGAGTACCACACAAAAACTGGAGTTGCTCTATTTCTGAGCTGCCTAACACATCTCTCCACACCTTCTGTTGTCCAAAATTTCATGTAAATGTCCAAAGCAAACTTGAAAAGGAAGCTTCAGTTATGTGAAGCTGCAAATCTGAGTGAGTCTCTAAAAGTAATCATAGAATATCCTGTGTTGGAAGGGGACCCACAAGGATCATGAAAGTCCCTGCACAGGACACCCTAAGAATCACAGCAAATGTCTGAGTGTTGTCCAAATGTCCCTTGAATTCTGCCAGTTTTGGTGCTGTGACCAGTTCTCTAGGGACCCTGTTCCTGTTCCAAACCATCCTCTGGGTGAAAAGCTTTTTCCTAGAAGCCAATCTAAAGCTCTCCTGACGTGCCTTCATGCTGTTCCCTCAGGTCCTGTGACAGGTCACCAGGGAGAACAGCTCGGTGTGTGCCCTCCTCTTCCCCCCAGGAGGAAGCTGTAGCTGCAGTGAGCTCTCCCCTCAATCTCCTCCAGGCTGAGCAGACCAAGTGCCCTCAGCTGCTGCTCGTGTGGCTTCACTCTGGACCCTTCACTGTCTCCTTAGCCCTCCTTTGGACACTCTCATGGCTTTATGTGTTCTTAACATTGTGGTGCCCAAAACTGCCCCCAGGAGTGGAGGTGAGGCTGTCCCAGAGTAGAGTGGGACAGTCCCCTCCCTCACCCAGCTGTGATGCTGTGCCTGATGTCCCCAGGACACAGCTGGCCCTCCTTGGCATGGCAATGGACCTGGGAGTGCATTTGAGTTGCCTCAGGGAGATGGTAGTGTTAATGTTGAAGATTTGGCAGGCAGTACTTGAAGACACCAAATACTTCTCGGATATATTTTTGTACGTCTTGAAAGCTGAATGTGAAAAACCAAAAGCCTGCTTAATTCACTTTTGAAGTTGTGGGGGAAGAATGGAAAAGGTCAAGAAATGTAAAAATTGCAGTTAAGCTGGGATGTTAATTTGGTTGTGCCTAGCAATTGCTGTTCCTTTCCTTTGTACTTTTTAAATTGCTAGCTTTGTAGGGATTTTTGTCTTTAAATGAATTTGATGATTTCAGTTTTCTTTTTTTTAAGAGTTTATCTTTTTATTACCCGGCCGAACAATTATGATAATGAATTTGGTTTGCATTTTGCTTGTAAGATTAAAGCTGATGGTGAGACTACATAGTCAATGGCAACATTAGTTTGCAGTTCTGAGAGTGTAAGTGCTCAACACACTAGTTTTGTGTCAGTTTTCAAAGACAAATGCTAAGTAGAGATGTTCAGCCTTTCCAGTTAACTTGCTGAAAAATGGGTACATCAATTCTGATAGCAGAATCTGTCTTTCAGATAGCTCTGCTGGTATCTGCTGCAGTCTCTATAGCTTGGAAAGAAATTACTTTATGTATGATGTTAGAGCTTGATGGCTAATGAAAAAGAGTCTTAAAGAACAAAATCATTGAAATCTCAACTTAATTCCATTTTGTTTATATTATTTTGGATTTTAACTCCTGAGTAACTTAAATTATTTAGTTATTAGTATTGTTCATCACCACTGTAAGATTGTTTTTTGCAAGCTTTTTAGTACTAACAGGGAAACATTTTAAAGTGTTGTTTTGCCAATGATAGTCCAATGCAGTTCAGTATTTTGATATATTCCATATAGAGGGGACTGGGAAGTGCAGCCTTTGCGTACAGGAGGGGCCAACAGTGCCTTTGACACAAATCCTGGGTGGGCCCCCTGCCTCCACCTGCTTGCTCATGCTCCTGCCCTGTGGTTGGTGTCCTCCTTGCATGTACTGATGCTCCAGTGTGGGCTCTCCTGATGCAAATCACACTAGTGAGGAAGCCTGTAGTAAAGCAAACCTTAAAACAATTAAAAAAAAAAGGAAAATGGGATGTGGATTTTCTATTTAGATTTGCTACTGAAGAAAAGGAATGTAAAACTATTTCCATTATCAATATATTTTCTGCCAGGTAAACCATTCTCACTAAATGTACACAAAAAATGTTATGCCTTCTTTTTAGCTTGGTCACCTCACTGGTTTGCTGCGTTAGTTTGTTTACAAGTGTTTGTGGAAATACAAGGTTGTACCTGTAAGAGTGGCAAGGAGACGTTGCTGTTTCTGATGGTCGAACACAGAGTTGGGAGAGTTACCTCTGTACCCAGTGAGGAGATCACTATTGAATATTTCTCCCTTTTTATTAGGATTATTATTAGATCAAGATCATTTAATCTGTGGGGCATTTAGATGAGAGCTTGTTACGTGAGGTCGTCGGTCGGAGACAAGGGAGGGCACAAACTCACCGAGTGTCTTGGACAAACAATGTGTTTTATTGTTCAATTCTTCTTTTTACAGGGGGCTTGCATTTCCCAAGCTCAGAGCTGAGGTCTCTCTCTGCCCAGATCTCTGGCCAGTGGTGTTTCTGCACCTGGGCTTGAACAGGATTGGCTGTGGGTCCCCTGTATAGGTTTGAATCCAGCCTATCTGGGGAATATTTATCTGTTTTCCTGGAAAGAACCAGGCTAGCCAAATTGGATTTGTGTTATATCTAGATTTACCTTGCCCAGCTACAGACCAGCTGCACTGTGGTAGCACTGCAACAAGAGATGATTATTGTTTGTTGAAGGATGTGTTAATGAAGTGAAGTTGGTTTCTGTTGTGGATAGCACTGGAAACCTAATTTAAAGGTTATATGGAAAAATAAGCTTTGAAGGCTGATAGTAATTATGCAGGAATATTTGCTTATTAGCTTTTCTGGGTTTTGGTTTTGTTTGGTTTTTGTTTTTTTTCTCAGTACTGATGTACATTAAGTGCAACTGAGAGGAGACCAGAGCTTCAAAAGTCTGGTAAGAGTGAGCAGTTCAGGTCACAGTTTCTCATCAGTTGTAGCTGCCATGGAAGTATCTTGTTCAGGTGTGCACAAGAAATGCCTGAACTGCTTTAAAGAGCGACTTCATTCCCCTCTCTGTGTCTGTCCCAAAGCCTTTCTAGTTTGTTCTGAAGAGCTAGTCTGAGAGGAGGAAACAGCCACAAGAACTTGAGGAAAAGCTGTAGGCATCATAGACAACAAGATGGCTTTTTCCCCTATCCTGAAGAACAGACTACTTGAATTAAGTACACGTCCATTACTAACAAATTGCTTGTTTTCAGTCCTGTGCAATTTAGCTTTTTGGTCTCACTTGCTGTTAAGCTGATAGATTCAGATATCCTGCTTGAGGTACCCTGATTGTTTTTAAAAAAACCTTCCTGCTTTAGTGAGAGACTATTTTTGTCCTTGGTAGTTTAATTCACTGTTCTGCAAGATTGGTTTGCATGAGTAGTTCCACTGACTCCCAGCAATCTCTGCATTCAGGCTGCTCTGCATTGGCATGGATGCCCAAACCAGACTGTAGTTTATGCTGATTTACAGCTCAGACTTCTTTTAAGTCTCCAGCCTTTCAGGGTGTAAAAGTAGCAGCTCCAGACTTGCAGTTTTTGTAGCCTAAGTGTTGCTGTGTTTACCTAATGACAAACTGAAGTTATTTTAAAATAAGTGTTATGTCTGTAATAGCCAATTCAGTCATTATTGAATGCTAAACATGTTTTATGTTCTGTAATGCCAATAATTACCTATTAAAATTCTGTAAATTCTTCATTGAATATTCTTCAGACAAAAATAGTAGCTAAGCAATTTTTTCCTCCTTTATTTTGAGAAATGTTTTACGGTACTGATTTTCATGTTCTTCTTAAAATAGATATTGGGAGATTTTTGTAGTTTATTTGGCACTGAGATTGGGAGGGCTTATGGAGCCATGTAATTCTTATGGTACCCCAAGAAAGAAATAATTTGCACAGTATTGGTACTTGATGTCTTAAGACCTTCTTCATGTAGTTTGGCATATTGTAGATGATACAGACACTGACTATATTGGCAAAATACGTTTTGTTTTAATATTTTAATTAAGTTATTCTCTTTGACATGTCTGGTGTTTGTTTTTTTTCCCCTAATAGGTGCAGGGAAAACACCGACTTTAGGAGGAGGATTCCACGCCAATCTGGGAAAGGAGTCACGAGCAAAAACTCTACAGAATGGTACTAGCAAATTTTAGTCTTGCTGATATGAATTATTTTTATTAATATGGTTGATACAATTAATTTTTAGTTTTCAATGTGACCTCAAAACCTTGGCAGGCCCCTCATTATTCAGTGGACAAGTCTGCTTAGTGCTGATTTTTCATTGTGCTCTCATTTGGCTGCTGCACCTGATTTATGAGTTCATGTGGCTGACTGACAAAGGGTAATGGCACCTGACACTGTTACTGTGGTTTAAAAGGGCTTTTTCAAGGTTGACATGCCCATTGCACCTTTTTATTATCTGTTGAACCTATTGTGGCTCTTTATTTAGTTCATTTTCAGGGTTCTTGAAATACTTTATTCATGTTTATTTAAAAGTATAATTCTTCAAATATTTTTGTTCTTAAGCAATGCAAGTGTGAGATAATGCATATAAGTAATCATGTGCTTAATACGGGATCATTGAATAGGGAGAGGAAAAATGGAAAAAAGGTTTTAGTGCACAGATGACATTAAAATAAATATTCTCATTACATGCTTTACATTTTAATTGAGATCTCCATATTCTACACTCTTTAAAGAGGGTGAATAAAACCACCTTTTATTCCTGGAGCAGAATGGTCTTCCAGTTTGCTGTTGTTCATATCAAGGGACAGGAGTTGTCATTTTTTTGTTAATTAATACTCCTGTCTCATGACTCTTGGAGATGACAGCTGATGGACTGTCATAGCAAAGTCTCAGAAGCTGACATATAATTAACCATGGATCTAAATGGGTTTTATGATAAGGTACTCATTTGGGGGAGATATGTTAGAGAAAGTTATTTTCCTAAATTAATCTTATATTTGCAACTCAACACACAAAAATCTTGCCTATATTATGCCTTCATAGGTATATGAAAAGTAAGATTGATCTGATGTTATATCTTCATAGGCATAGAGAGGCTAAGATTGATCTGTGTCATTAAAGTATAGTCAGATTACTCTACTCAGCATTATTCAGCTGATATATATACATGTTATTTTATATATAGAATGTTTTATTCAGCTGTTTTTACTTAAGAGTATTGAGCCCTGTTTGTTTGGCAAAGTAAAGCTTGCGCTTTAGGTGAGCTAGTGTCAGTGTCAGGTCTGAAGTTAGTATCTTAGGAATTTTAAATTTCCTGTCTAACGTGTAACCTATATAAGCAGTGGGATAAAGCCACTAAACTTAATGAAGTCTGGTTTTGGATTAAGGCACTTTAATCAAAACTGTAATTTTGAACAGGCATTTTAAAAATAAATTGGCTTTTTGTGCATAAGAACTTCACAGTTGTCTGTAATTGTAGAAAAGTAAAATGCTGATGGAAGGAAATCTGTCTTGTTGCTTCGTGGAGTGTTTGAATCCTTCAAAAGCCCTTTTGGTTATGCCAAAAGGTAATCACAAGTAAAGACAGTGTAGGCGTTTTTCTAGAATCTAAACACAGCTTTTTTCTTGGATGAGTGTTTGCTGGGGAATATGTCTGAGCATCTTCCTTCCCCACAGCTCTTGTGTGGGGGGCCTCCCTGATTAAAAACAATGATTGTGACTTGGCTAAAGTATATCAGCATTGTATACAAAAAAATTTAGTTGCTTTACATGAACTTATCTCCCAAACAGTCTTGAAACAGGAAAATAATTTGTCTTTTTAGTTACACCTCTCTGAAGCCCTTTGCAGGTTTTCTTCTATTTTTTTTCCCAGTGTCTATCCTTTATATAAGGAGCAAGTATTTGGTCTTTGATTTGTGTAGCCAACCTGCATTTGTCATGCTGCCAATCTATCTCTGGGAAAGTTCTTTTCAGTGAGCTAAGTAATGTTCTTGCTCAGTCCCAGGCATGACAACAGCAGCTGATATTTCAGGTAGAGCAATTGGTGTTTGAAAGGCTTTTCTTTTCTGTCGCTGAATAATGAGCCGGTTGTCTGCTGCTTTTAATCACACTTCTGGCTTTACATAGTTTTTAATTGCAAATTGAGCTATGGCAATGAGCTTACAAAATCTCACCCTGTCAGTGTGGGCCCATGATCATGGCTTTTTTTGGGGTGAAATTATGTTAAATATCCATCATGGTTAGACATGAAAATGCAGCAAGGTAAATGAAATTATTGGATGTGTTTTAAAGGAGAGGTATGGAGTTGTTTTGTCCACTGAATGAAACTGAAGTGCACTGGTTGTTGGCTGTATGAAAAATGAGCAGTTATAAAAAATGCAGAGCTACTTATTTATTTGCTGGTGCCACTGTGTTGGCACTTCCAAAGTTAACTGTGCTGCAGGTGAAGTGCTGAACATCCCGCGGGGATGCTGGCACAGGACAGCCCGCGAGGGCAGCCACTGGTGGCTCTAACATCAAGGCTGCTGCTGCTGCTGCCTTCTTCTCTCCTGTACTATCAGTGCTCCTGCTGAAGGGAAGAGCCAGGCCCTGGGAAGCAGGGATGGGCTGTGGATGAAGTCCCCGGAGTGCTGGAGAGCAGCTGAGAGCCCGTGTGTGGTCCGGGAGCGCTGGCAGGTCTCGCTCTGCGCCTGCTCTGCTTGCCAGCAACCTGCAGGGAAAAGTCCAGCCGTGGAGCAGGGACTTGCTGGGTTTAAAAAAACAACCACCTCCCCCTGCTATCCCTCCTTCCCCCCACTCCTTCCCCATGTAGTTTGGGCCAAATTCTTTACTGTAAAGTCTGTCTTTCCAGGGGAGGTGGAAGGGAGGTGATCTGGACTCACTGTCTCTTACTTAATTACCAGCAAAGCAGCTGGGCTTGGCTGAGTGTATGATGCTGCTGTTTTTTGAGGCTTTTAATGAAAGGATGTTTAGAATTAGATGAAGAACAGTTTTGCATTAGAGTGCTTAAGGTAATAATTTTTTTTTTCATGCATTTCATGCATTCTGAAGTGAAGAAATGCAAAAGTAAAATCTCCCAGCAACTGCTCATCAGTTCTGCACTCTTCTACAAAATTATGATGTGCATTGGTGTTTTTATAAATACGTATATTTATGCTCTAAACAAAGCCATGGGCAAACCCTGAACATTTGGTAGTTTTCAGGTTTGTGTAAGAATGTCCATTACACAGAACTAGTCTCCCTTAGCACACATGCCTTTGCTGTACCTTTCCTCACTATTTATAATGCAGGAGGGCATGGCTGTTCAGTTTCTCCCTTTCTTTTCTGAACCAGCTGATGTTTGTGTGTGTTTGTTTGGGAATGGCTGCTTACAGAAACTGGAGTCTTGTTTACACTTGCTAAAATATTTATGCAGAGAAGATTTAATACTGTTGTATTTGTTCGTAATCACTTTGATTTTCAGAGTGCAGTACTGTGCTAATTGAGTGTATAAAGTTCCACGAGTTCAACAAGCTCAGGCCCACAAAATGCTTTGTATCTGTACCTACAGACCTCATTTTTGTAGTAAAAACCTGCACACCTGTGAGATGATGTGGTGTTTCAGCTTCAACTTTGTTTGAAGGGATATGGCAAAATAGCGAAATACTACTGATTTTCTGAAATCTGAAAAAGAAGATTTATGAGTAAAATACCAGCTCAGAGGGGAGATTCTGACAAGACATCTTCCTCTGTTCCTGAGCCTCTTCAAATTTCTACAGTCAACACTTCTATTGATCAACACTTAGAGTTACTTCCAGAGCTGAAAAGCAGAGTGGTGTCTCTTTAAATCTCATTTTACTGTTCCGTGCTGCATTACATAATCTCTCTAAATAGCCAGTTTATTCTTGTTTCCTTGCAGGCAATCTGCTCTCTCTGTATCAGTGTCAGAGTCGTTGTTACAAGGGAGTTGTTCTTGACTTGGAGCTCTGATACTTTCTATAGTCTTCAGTGACCAAAAAGAAAAGGGACAGGGGAAGGAGGGTCAATAGCATGATTATATATATTATATGATTACTGGAAGTTTCAGTTGCAGATATTCAACTTTGGTCTAAACTAAGTTTGAAGATTGCAGCTGCATCTAGTGTAATCCAATTTCTGAACTGTTGTGTTTTTAATTATTTCTTTAAATGAATGTGTTTTCCCTCAGTCCTCTTAAATACCAAAACATAGCTAACAGTATTTTAATACTAAATGGAGAGTGTTTCTGAAGATGGTCTGTGATGCATTTTTTGCTGTTTATATTTAAACTATTTGCTTAATTCTTTAACATCTGCTGTCATCACTCATTTTATAGCTGGTTTGTTACAAGTCATCATGGAGGGTTCTGCTTCCTCCCAGAACTATACATTGTCACTTAGAACAGGACAATATATTACACATGTGAAGAGCAGAAGTATCCAAAGGGGAGGAACAGAGAGCACTGTTTAACAAAACTAGAACAGCAAGGGAAGGGAGAAGAGTGGAATCCTAGAATAACTGAGATTGGAAGAGACCTCTGGAGGCTGACAAAACGGTGCCTTTGAAGTTGCATTAAGCTGCTGAGGGCCTAGGGCAGCTGAGCTCCAGTTATTACCAAGGAAGGGTATGACAGTTTCCCTGGACAACCTGTTCTCCAATGGTTGGCCACTCTCACTGTGAGGGATTTTTTCCTTGTGTTGAGTCAGAACTTATTTTGATGAAATGCAACACTTCTTGTCCTTTTGCTGTGCATCTCAGGTGATGCAGCTCTGGCTGCATCTTTATAACCTCCTACTGCAAAGCTGAAGGCACCAAAGAGAATTTATTGGGACCCAGCAAATTCATCTGTCAGCCTCATCCATGTTCTGCAGTCTCCAAATCATCATAGGGACTCTCTGCTGGACTTGCTCCAATGTGCCAGTGCCTCTTCTGCAGAGGAGCCCTGAACTGGACAAAGTACTCTAAATATAGTCTCACAAGGGATGATAATCACTTCTCTGGACCTGCTGGCTGCAGTTTTAATAACGTGGCTCTGGGATGAAATTAACCTTCACCATTGTGACTGTGTGCTGCTGAGCCATGTTCAGCTTTTTGTCCATGAGGAACCTAGACCCTTGTCTGCAAAAAAATCAAACAGTCCCCACCCTGTGTTTTTGCCCTGCAGTTTTTCTGTCCCAGATGCAGAAAAATTGCATTTGGCTCATGAGACTTCTGTCTGCTCATTTCTGCAGCATGTTAAGATTCCTCTGAATAGTGGCAGTGCCCATCAGCATATTGGCCACTGTTCCAATGGGATGTCATCTGTAGGCTGGCAAAGGAAACCTCCTGGCCTATTGTTCATGTTGTTAAGGCAGGCATTAAACAGTGTTGATCCCAGTGTAAGTCTGATGGTGAAAGTGCTGAGCACTGCTGTTTGAACCAGGCCAGCCTTGCACCCAAGTTGCTGTTCACTGGCCTAGCCAGATCTCTGCAGTTTGGCTACCAGGGAGAATGATGAAATGGGATGAGGGAAGAGCTATAGTCAGAATTTATTTTGTCTGCATTCTAGCTGTTGCAGCTGGCCATGATCTACCCTCACTGAATCTGTGCTGGCAATTCCTAGTAACCTTCTTGGGTTTTGTGGGTCTGGAAATGGTTTCCAGGTAGATTTGTAGACTTCAAGAGGCTGAGAGGAGCCTGACTCATCTTTGGAGTCCTACTTCTCCTTCTGGAAGAGAAGCCTGATGCTTGCTGCCTTCTAGTCAGAGGGAACCTCTTCGAATTCCTACAACTTTTTGATGATGGCAGAGATTACTCTTTTTACTGTCTCCCTTTGCATTCTCAGATGTGTCCTATCAAGTCAAAATAACTGTGTGTAGATTGTGCTTAAGGGAGCCCTTGCTCAGTCTTTCTTTACCTTGGATAGTTGCCTACCTCTTCTCTGAACCAACTGCAGCCCTCTGAAATCCAGTGTTGTAATTATGCTACCCATCTTTCTCACATCCCTCAAAATCTTGTTTATCTTTGGTTGCTGTAACCAAGCCTGCCGTCAGATTTCACAACCTCCACCACCTCTTCCTTTCCAAAGAGTGGTGGGTGTAGCACAGCTTCTGCTTGACCTGCTCTGGAATTCCACTGGATTTCCTGTGACCCACTGTGGTTCCTCTACAGCAGCTGCTGGGGTGGATGCAGTTCACCATGAGAACCTGGAGGTCTTCCTGCTTTCTAAAGAAAGCTTCATCTTCAGGATCAGATGGTCTGTGGCAGGTGCTCGTGATTGTTTCTTTTGGCCTTGCCTCTCATCCAGACCTATTTACTTTTCATTGGCCTGTCAATCATTTTTCAGCAGAGCTTCACTCTTTCAGGCTGTTTCTCTGTATAGAATGAATCCCTGTTACCTTCCCTGTCTGTCCTTGTGCAGCCTGTTACCATCCATCTCACCACTCCAGGCACGTGAGCTGTTCCACAGTGTGTCTGTAACTCCCCAGTGAATTTGTAGTTTTGCAGCTGTGCATAGGCTTTGAAGTCTTCCAGACTGTTTCCTTTATTAGATGCAATCTTTTCTTTGACTCTTCCTCCTGTATCAATTCCTGTCCCCAGCTTTGATTTCAATAATGAAACTTCTAGTCTAGGCTCTCTGCCATGATCTTGTCCTTCTTGCCTTAATTTCTGTTGTGATAGAAGCTAACCCTAATCCTCTCATCTCTGTCTTTATTAGCACCACATTGAGTTTTCTCTTGTTGTCTTTTAAACTAATCATTGCTTAAAGTTCTCCTTTTCTGGTTTGCCTCATATCTTCCTAAATTTCTTTACTCACTAAGGGTTTGAAAGACTTCCTCTTCTAGCCAGACCATTACTTTACTTTTACCCTTTGATCTGCCCTGCCTTGTCCCTTACGAGTCCTCTGTTATCATTAGCAATTTCTCTCTCATCCATTTCCTTCATCTTCACATTTCATATGGTAACTTCCCCCATCTCTCTTTGAAGGAGGATAAGGGGGCATCTTCTCCTTTTCATTTGGGATGATATTACATGTTTTCCATGTGTGGGTGTGTTTGGTTGGGTGATGGATTTTTGTTGTTTGTTTTGTTTGCTGGTTTGATGTTTCAAGTGCAACCTTTTCCCTTGGTAAACTTCTTCAACCTCAATATACCTCTTCCATCTAGTCCTGTATCATGGCTGGACATGAGTGGCAAAATTTAGATGTCTGTGTGAGCTCCTGTTTCTCATCTCCTTTCAGAGGTTCTGCATAGAGGCAGACAGATTTAGGGTGTGATTAATTTAATCCGAAGGGAAGTCAATGACTCATTCTGTGATGCGTCTGTTTCTCTTCACTCACTGAAAGGAAGTCTATATTGACTAAGCCCAGTCACTCATCTCTGAAGATAAGGGTGATGAATTGTAGGCTTTGGTGTCTGCTGAGTCTGTCTGTATTTGTGTATCTCCTTGTTGACATAGAGTTAACATGGCCAAAACTGAACTACGAATTGCATCCAACTGTTCTGGCCTTTTGCACGTTAGCAAGTTCAAACTTCTTCCCACTGAGGCCACTCACAGCTTTCTTTCCTCCTGTCTTGTAGGTCCACCCTCTCCAGCATCTGCTAAACCATGGATGTGTCCTAGCCATAACACTCACATACTTGTTTCTTGAATAAGTGTTTCTTGACTTTCATTACTCTTTCTCTCTCATCAGAACATTCTCCAGAGCCAGGAATGCAGAAAAGTTGTGACCTGGAATGCTAATTCTTTGGTCCTTAACTTCTTCATCAAACAATTTTTAAAGGAATGTTGTTTTCCCCACTTGTTTGCTCTTTCACATTTGTGATTGCTGTTACTGATCACATAACAATTCAACAATTCAACTTCCCTGGTGTTACTGGGCTGTTGTGTTTGACTTCCAGCCTGCTGGGTATCTGTGCTTCTGAGGCTTTTTTGGATGTCAGTAGGTGTGGGCTTTCCTGGTCCTCTGCTTCAGGGTAGGCTTTGGTAAGTTGCACAGCTTGATGCTGGACTCCCTGGTGGGTGAATCTTCGGAGTATCTCAGTATCTTGCACACTTTTCTCAGAGCTTTGTGTTCCAGGGTTTGCAGGCAAATCCACTAATCAGCAAAGACTTGAAGAGATAGAAAAAACACTTAAGGAAAACAAACAAAAAACCTCAGGGGCAGAAAACCTACTCTTTAGCCAGCATGAGTTACTGCAAGAATTTGGGTAAAAGCAGAAAATTGTACTTCCCTGCCTGTTTCCTTGTTACTCTAGAGTGTGATTCAGAGGTCTCTGAGGAAGCTGGGATCCTTCTGGTTGGTATTCTTGGTCTCCTTAGGCACATGGAGAATCTCTTCAATCTCATTTTGCTAATGAGACCCTGTTCTTCATCATCTCCAGTTACCTTTGTTAAAAGACCAGTTGAGTTCATCAGGGACAGTTGAGATCAGGGACAACCTTTTGGTTATACATTGATTAATTAGTTTCTACTTGAGTTGAAGTTTGGAAATTTTTATTGTCTTAAATCTTAGCCATATTTGTGTTTCACTGGGGAATGATGAATAAAGTACCTGTCTTGGAGATGCTTTTGATGTGCTCTTTATCCTTACAGGGACAGTTTAATGGAGAGGAATCCATGTGTCCTTTAATGAGTTCTGTTTTGTTTCTAAGAAGAAGATCTGGGATCCTGTAAGAGTAGAGGATCTGCTGGAGATAATGCCCAAATTTTGCCCAGAGGCTGATTGACAACTTAAAACTTTGAGCACAGCAGTCCATTGGGTAGAAATATGTGAGTCAAGCTTTGCTGGTCTTCGTAACTTTGTTCTTTGTGTTTGCTTAGCCAGAAAAGGGAAAAACTAGAAAAGGCATTTCTAAAATTCCTCAGAGGTGTTGGTTCAGTCTGTATGTGACTGAATAAACAGAGAGATTGTCTTGTGACTGAGGACAGTCTCCGTTGTTACTTTTTCTTTTAATTTTGAAGGTTGTCTTTGAAGTTGAAAAAAAAAAAAAAATTGCAGTCTTAATCAAATGAGTTAACATGACTTGTGTTGACTTAACTAATAACTAGAAATATTTGCATGTTCAGCGGCTTTGAACTGGCCTGTTTGAGACTCTGGAGTTAAAAGCATCTTTCATGATTCCTTTACTCTGTCTCCTCTCCGGTCTCTGCTCTGTCTCTTGGTTTATTAGCTGGCTGTGGGCAAGAGAACTCTTGTGGCAGGGAAGCACAAGTCTCTCCTTTATTTTATCAAACAAGAGAAGAAATGCCCTCTAAAGTTCTGCACACTTGTGAAATTTCTTGCTTGGATATTAAAGTTTTGGCCTTTTTTATCTCCAAATTTGTCTCTGTTAAATTTGACCATTTCTCTGTGACAAAGAGTAGCATGGTACTGATCCCATTTGTGGAATTCACTGATGGAGATTTATCTCCCTGCAGCCTTGTGTAGGTAATTGAAACCTGTCATTTCTCTTGAGATCAATTCTGTAGTTAGTTTACCTAGTAGGCTAATGTTTTTTAAAAAATTTGCTTTTAATAGTACTATTCACAAGGAAATGAACTTGGGTATTAATAGGTTTATCTTCCTTGTACAGTGTGGCAGAAAATAGGTGACTGCCTCTCTCCTTCCTCCCCCTCTAGTAATATCTATAAATTTCAGAGCTAGTAATGTGCCTCTTCTAAGAAGCATCTGAATTAAGCCATTTTGGCTTTGCAATATTGTCAGACAAGCAGGTAATACTCCAGGTAATATAGCTTTGGTCTAAGTTCCATGTAACTGCTGCTTTTTTTTTATAATGAAAGAACATGTACGTGACTTTTTGGCATAGGACTGTCTTAAACATTGAAATGTGAGTTTTGAAGTGTTTGTGTCATTTTATAGGCACTGTGGCTCAAAACTTGAGAGGAGGAACGTTCCTGTTGCTTTTTACTGCTGTGTTCTCTGATAGTGCTGAGTTCTTGTCATGTGTTGAAAGTGCTTTTTGTTTTGCTCTGTGGAATAAGTGTGCTGGTGATGTGACAGTACAGGAAAGAATTCCCTAAGCCCAAGGGTCTTGCAAGTGTGATTTGCTTTTGGAGCTATTGCATTTTTCTTGAAGATTGTTTTTCTGAAATGATGGCCACAGCATTAAACTTCTGGACCTCTGTAGAAATAACAACAGAAAAAATTCAGAAACTGCTGGGTTTCTCTATCAGGTGTGAAATGTGTGTCAGTGGGAGCTTCCTGTATCCAGTACAGCAAATTTATTAGCAGACTGACCTATGTCACCCCCTGCTTAAAAAAAAAACCAAAAAAAAACCCCAAACACCAAAAACCTCAAAACCAAGCCCTGGCCCCAGCCTGAGCAGCAGCTCTGTGCACACATGCAAGTTCTCTTTGAGCTGGCTGTTTGCAGTCCTGGGCTTGCTGCCCTCCCTGCAGGTTGTCCTGTCAGCCCAGAGGGCTGATTTGGTGCAGTGTGTGGGTGGAAGGAGCTGTTGTGTAAAGGGTTGGGAACTCCTCTGAGTGGTATTGCCATCGGAACCTGCAGCTCTGGAGTCCAGTTCCACCTTGTAACAGCAGAGCCAGTTCAATCCCAGCCTTTCCCATCCCTCAACTGCCCCTTCCCACCCCTTCCAAATGTAGCTTGGGCAATGCACCTCTTTGCTGGGGCAGTGAAAAGATCTGGGTTTCACAAGCAAAATTTAAAAAAAATAAAGAACCAAGCCTTGTTTTGCTTTTATCATTTCACTCCTCCACATGCCACCATGGATTGGAGGAGGGAATGGTGACGCAGAGATGAGCAGGAGCCTCTCAAACCCGTTCTGCAGCACGAGAGGCTGAACGCAGAGCTGCGTAGTGAGCTCCTCTCTCTTCTTTTTTCTCTTAGTGTTTTTAAACATTTATTTATAACCCACTGTCCTGTTACGTTCAGTCCTGCACAGTCAGAGTGAAGGAAGGTGTTTTCTGTTCTTTTGGCTTGACTTACTGTGAGTGGGAAGACTTTTAGCAATGTTCTGTTCATTGACTGCTGCTGGCAGATGGATGCTCTCCGCTTGAAGTGCCTCAGGCCTTGATATCTTCCGTTTTCTCCCCCTCCCTCCTCCCAGCACACACCCCGGAGTGTGCAGGCTGTGCTAATTTAGTCACAACTTAAAAGGAGTGATGAAGAAGAAATGCTCAGCTCTAATAGAATTCTTGTCGCTCATGACATCTTTGGGGAGTACATTTTCATTTCAGGATCCCTAAGGATTTTTTCCAGCCGTGTGTATTAGATGTTCTGTGATGCTTCGATGGAGCAGCAGTAAAATTTGTGATGCATTTTAGGACCAAGATGCTAATTCTGTTTATATATTAATCAGTTTAGAAAATACAGCATACATGACATCCAGTTTGATATTTTTGAAGTGTTTTAGTACCCCAGGCTTGACTGTTTCTGGTTCTGAGGTGACTTTTCTATCTGTCTAAACTGCAAAGCAAACCTTTAAACAATCATTTGGTTAACTGATATGTTCAAACATTTGAACCAATTACTGTATTTTACTAAACTGAGTGTTCCTATGTCAAGAGTTTTCCTTACACCATCAGAAGGCAGCTGATGTTAGGTCTGAGGAGTTTGATTAATTTTTCAACAGAATCACAAAATTTTACCATTTGCTCGTAAAAATTGCATGTATTTTTAATGGAAAAAAAAGCCAAATTATACCCAACCAGACTTAAAAGCTGTTCTTCTCTGCTGATGACTGTGCCTTAACTTAGGGGATGTTTTCAAAATCCTGTACAGCCTCAATCACCAGGTGGTGCTGTTACACACTGCTCAAAACATGAAAATAAGTTTAGATTCTGCCATTGCTGTACTTATTCAAGTGTAATTTCATGAGAAGAGTGGTGAGAAAGAGAATTTCTTTCTTTAACTATGTCTTTAAAGTAGACCTTTCCTGGTAATTTTAGGTTTGCTCTTGTGAGAGCTGCTCAGAGCAGAATTTTCTCTCACATGTTTTGTGACTGTGTTTGATGTAAAAAATGTTGTGTGGGATAATTTAGGAGGTTGGATGCTGGCTGTGTGGGACCATGTCTGGGTTGTAGCCAGTGTGAGTCCTTCTTGGGTGCTGAGGTTATGAAGGCTTGCAATAAGGAATGAAGGAGTGTAACACGCAAATATTGAATGTTTTAGCAAAGGTGAAATGCTGAGCAATGCTGTCTCTTCATAAGCTGGACATAACCTGTTTCATGAATGAGATGTAGTTTAACCTGGTGAATTTGGAAAGGCAAGAACTCCAGTCTCCTCTGGAAAGAAGCTCTTTAAGAAGAGAAATCCAAGCGCCTAATGCACAATTTCTTTTCAATGTCTTCAGTAAATGTAATGCTTTTACTCTTATTTAGAAAATAAACTTTGCAACATACATATAAAATGTAGTAATTTTTTCCCCCTCAGCAGTTGTAAAGTAATTAGAGTTGTAAAGAAAGTTGCTTTTTTTCCTAAGGCTTTGCAGAACTGGTTGTTTATGGGTAAATGTGGAATGGGAAATAATGAGTTTAAAGTTGCAAACTCTTCCTTTAGATGAAGATGTTTTCCCCCTCTTTGTCTGTTTTTATTCAAATAATTGAATCATTTTGGACAATAAAAACAGCTAAGTACTGTGCTGCTTAGACTAAACCTAAGTAGTGCTAAACATGTAGATAGAAATGAAAGAAGTTTAAGTAATTGCAGGAGGGGGGAAGAAGTCTCAAATGCATACCCCTCCTGAAGGCATTATTATTGCTGTAATTTTAGATGTAATTTCATACATTAAGACTATAACACTTGAAAAATTAATGTTATTATTTCCTACACAGTGATTTTTCTTTTAACTTTGTTTTCTAATAGACATTATAAACAAATGACACTTAAACAGAGAGAAACCCAGGCTCCAGTGTGGCAAGCTGGGTTTAGCATACTTAAGCCTGGTTTTGATCCATGCTTTGTAAACCTGCCCTGGCTGTCAGCAGGAGCTGTATTTGCTTGGCATTAGTGCTTGGGACACCAAGTATGTACCTAGAAGATGGCTTTAATCACCAAGATTTAAAGCCTTCATGCTGTTACAACAAAGCTGTCCCAAACAAACACAGTGAAAATTAATTGGAAAGGCCATTGATTGCTTAGGTGTTTAATGTCAGTTCAGAGGATTCCTGCGTTTTCCACACAAAGAGGCTTCTCTTAAGTTTGAACAATGGAAAAATCAAACATGGATCTTTCTTCAAAGAAAGGTCATTAGCACTGAATGCCACAAAACAAGTGGCTAATTATATCCAAATGTGTGACTCCCTAAGAAGTTATATTATGTGAATGAGCATGTAAATGGATTTTTAATAAAATCAATTAGAAATTAGATTTTTAGAACAAAGCTGTGTACTCTTCCTTTATGTGCCCTAATGTCACTCAGTTGATTATTTATACTTTTGGGTAGTATATTATGAAATGCATAATATGAGGAAAGGAGATTAGTGTCACAGCTCCAATTTCTGAGTTTCTGTGTTTGTGGAATCACTTAAGATGTACAGGAATTATACCCACACCTTCTCCTGTATGGCTGCCGTTCCACAGAGAGAATGTATTGATTAGTGTTTCCATTGTATCTTGATATTTTTACATATATATATATATATATATATGTCTATCTATATATATATTTATCTATCAGATATGCTTCTTGATTGCTCTTGTAAATCAGTAGTCAGGGAAAGCACTCTGTGCATTTATATGGTAGGAATCATGAATTTGCTACTTTGCTTTGTAATCCATCCACTTAAGATGAATTTCTGAGAATGGGTTGCTCTGCAGACACTGGTCATTAGGTCTGGTCTGAGGCTTGATGGTTTTTTTGGTAACAATATGAACTAAGGAACCTGAGGTTGCTTGTTTCCTGTCCTTACAAAATTGATGCATAAGACAAAGCCACTTTCAATGTCCTTCCTTTTTAGAAAGCATCACATTATCTTGTCTAAAAGGGAGACATAAATATTGTGGTTTCTAGCCACACTCTCATGGGTTTGCACAGGTGCTAAAGTCATCTTATTCCATACTTATTTCCAGAGTTTGGCAGAGCCAGCTGATGCATTTCTGGTTCCATTGGGCACGTGTGCATATGTGTGCAAGCTCAGGTGCATAGAAACACTTCTACATGGAAAAGACAATTTGTAAATTAGTTTGGGTGATGGATGTCTTTGCTCATGGCATGCAGTGACAGGACAAGGGGGAATGGCTTTAAGCTGAAGGAGGTTAGCTTTAGATTAGATATTAGGAAGGAATTCTTCCCTTTTAGGGTGATGAGACAGCGACTGATGCTGCTTGGAGAAGTCGTGGCTGCCCCTGGAAGTGTTCAAGGCCAGGTTGGATGGTGCTTGGAGCAGCCTGGTCTGGTGTCCCTGCCCATGGCAGAGGGGTTGGAGCTTGATTCTCTTTAAGGTCCCTTCCAGCCCAAGCCATTCTGTGATCCCGTGATGTTTCAGAAGTTGTGTGTTACTGATGAGCTTCACTCAAGGCTTGTGGCTGCACTTCTTGCCAAGGCTTGTCTCACTTCTCTTTCTTGCTCTGGCTGATGCCTGTAGAAAATGGACTGTTTGTCTTTTTCCTTGGTTTGTGTCTCAGCACCAAATCTTCAGAGCACTGGGAGCTGGTGCAAGGGGTGGTGGTGGGATGGATGGGTGGATGTTGGATTTCCCCTTTCAACTGCCTCCAGCAACTTCATCCTCTGCTATTTTACCTGATTTACTACGAAAGAAAAAAGTAGATTTCTTCTAATCCAAGAAGGATAGGGAAAATACTCTTACAAAAAAACAAAATGATGCAAAGCACAGGCGTAGCTGGTCCAGCTGAATCTAGTCTTCAGGCTGAGGTTTTTGTGTGTCCTCTCCTGCTTTTTACTCTGCGTTTGCTGTGGAGTGGAGAGAGGAAAACAGACTTCATAGGAAAACGCAGTAAATCACTAATAGCTCTTAATTTATCATTCACTCCTCTCTAATTACCACCTCCATTTTAAATGTGAGATGAATCCTCACAATTTGCTAATCCAAATTCATCCTCATTTTCAAAGGTGAGGATGAAGCTGTCCTCTTATTGTCAGCAAATCAGCATCTATAAATTAGGAGATTTTAGAGGGGTTGCCTTATTATCCTGAGCCCCATGCAACTTGCCAGATCCAAGCAGGTGTTGTTTGCTTGCTCCCTCATTGTGAAAGCTCAGGGAAAATAGCTAGAAATAAAATTATTGAATGTCAGCAGAAATCTTGTAAGTGATTTCGCAGCAGTGCTAATGTGGGTGAATAGCTTTGCAAATACGGTCCCTTTCTACCTTAAAAAATATTTCTGTATCTAAAGGTTTCTTTTTAGAAGGTTGGAGGTGGAGAAATAATCTGACATATTTAGCTACATGAAATCTTGTTTTTAAACTGAAATACAAGGAAAATAATTTACAAGGTTGCTTAGTGATACTGTGGGAGAACGTGTATCTTGAGACTATTCTAAGGCATCTCAAAGTAGATTTAGAAACTATGGTTCCTGACAAGCACTAGAAAAAAAAAAATACTGCTTCTGGTGCAAGCTGAATCAGTCCTTGAGTGTGTCAAGAAAGAATACCACTTTTCAAGTGATTTTTGGAACAAATCCAGGGTGCTTGTGAGGTGACGTTTGTTGTCTGAGTGGTCTGTGTTATTCCAGCTGGCCCTATACTAAAAGTTAACTCTTGCTTGCTGCCAGCTTCTTTCTTGAGAGCAAATGGGTATCTGTAGCTTTGGTCAAAATAAAGTTGTTAGACATCCTGTGGATCATAAACATACTTCTGTTTCTTTGTGTTCTCTGTCCATGGTGAGTCCTCCATGCATTGATGGCAGATGGTCTCCTCAAGGGTGGTTTGCACCCTATTGTAGATCTGGGGGAACTGAGAATAGAAAAAAATGTTCATTTTGCAGGATTACAGCGGTGCTCAGATGCTCTTTTTGCCATCAGGTACACAGTTTTCTACTGCATGTGTGGATGGTTTGTTACCCCCAGCATTGCTCTTTGCTTTTTGATCTGACGTGTATAATAAATTTTATTCTGAGATCATTGCAGTGTTTGATTCCAGCTTTAAGAAGAAGAGGAAACTTGATGTTGATCAAGGTCTTCGACATAGAGGGAAAAAAAGCTTTGAGGTTGTTTTGGATTTCTGAAAAACACTGATTTGTCATGCCAGCAAAGTTGAGTTGTGGGATTACAGTGACACTGAATATTGCATACCAAATTCAATATCCTAAGAAAACTTCAGCAGAGAAAAAGGGGAGCATAAGGGAATGCAAGCAGTCACATGGAAATGAAAATCAAGTTCTTAAAAAAGTACATGTGGAGTGAATTGTCTCTTCTGCATTTTGCAGCAGAAGTCGAGGGCTGTCACCTGCCTCCGTGGCTCAGCTCGGGGGATCGTGTGTGGTTTTCCAGCTCCTCTAGGGGCACTTGCTCCCTGTTAAGCTAAGAAGGATCCTTGTGTCACATATCCATTCCTGATTCGGTCTGTAAAAGCATAAAAAGGAGATGACATAATAACAGCCACTTGCAACAAGATGTTGTTAAAGTTTGAGTGCTCTGATTTCAAAATGATAACAGGCGCTGTTACTAGAGGGTGAAACCACAGCTGAGTTGAGGCCCTCAGAAATGTTTGGTTGTGCCAAGCTCAGCTTCCCATGCATAGGGGCATGGCTTTCAGTAGGAGTTGAGTGCTTAAGATAATAAAAGCTGGGTTAAACAAAGCAGCACCTATGCTTCTTGTTGTAGGACAGTGCAGCAGGATGGCAATTGACCATGGGGAAATGTGAACTTGGCTGTGTCCTGTGGCTGTTGTAGCTGCCAGGGACATGGATACCTGGATGTAAGGTTATCTTGCACAAAGCTAGGCAGAATTTCATCAGCCTGTCTGCTTTTCATAACACTCAAGTAAAATACAAAAGGTAGGAAAGGCCAGGTTATAATTGTTTTGCAGAGGGAAAACATGGTCCTTGAGGCTGATTAATGTAGCAATAGAACTTCTGAGACCTTCAGTGAGGAACTTGCTTGTAGCATAAACAGGTCTCAGGCAGGCAGTTGATTGAAGTGTTTGTTTATTTTTGTGGATCTTGAAATAGGTCAGTAAATAGAATTTACTCTGTGGACTGTATTGAAGCAATATGTTAGTTAGGTACAAGATGATGCTGATGTTAAGCGATTCCTTAGGGCAGCTTCATTGATTACAGCTCCACAAAGTCAAAGAAAAAGCTCATTTTGGTGTTCACAGCACCTGCCTGATTGAAACTCTGAGGCAGGTTGTGTTTTATATTCAGCTTATTTAAAAAAAATTCTAAACACTGTCACCAATCAGAAAATGCTATAAAATTTAGACCTGTCTGTAGTCAGACCTGGGAAATATTAAATTCAGATAGATCATCCTCTCAGCTGGTCTCAGAACTATTTTGGGGTTTTGTTGCAATCAATTCTCTTTCTTTTGCTGAGCATCCTGTAGGAGCAGTGGCAGTATCAGGGGAGAAGAATCCATGTCTCCTTTAATGAGATCCGTTAGGATGCTACATAGCAATCATCACAGAAATCCACTGATTTCTGTTTAAGTCTTTAGTAGGCAGTATGTTCTCTGGTAGCTATTTTTCACCATGCCATATTACCTAGAGGAAAAGGAATTAATAATGCATCTAGTCTTGGATATGTATGTTTAATGGATGATCTCACATCCTATCTTGGAGTCAGGCTGCACAGAAAAAGCCCTTTTGTAATTGATCTTTGAGGTTCAGCACATAAAGAACAGAAAAATGTAATTGTGCTTACCTAAAATTTTCTTTAACTACTAAAGGCTGGCACACAGGAGGTAAGTGGATCATCTAGAAGAGCAAAGGAAGTTGGTATCTGAAGATGTGGTTACGGAGAAAATTTCTCAGATTTTGTCGCATGAACAAGTGTTGAGATTTTTTTTTTTTTTGTGGGATGTGCTGTTAATACAATATTTAATAAATAATGAATGCCATTTAATACTTAATAAATATTTAATTTAGGAAAACTAGAATGGAGTGGTGACTGGAAAAAAAACTTTAAGAGGCAGAAACTTGAGTAGGTGGATCTTTGCTGTCCAGGTCAGGCTGTTCTGTGTGACTGACAGGGGCTCTGTGCTGTTCTGGGTCAAACTGAGCATGCTGAAGGCTGTTGTAGAGTCAGCAGTGGTGGCTACTTGGGGAGGAAAGGGTGGAGGGATTTTTTTTCTTTGTTTTAACCACTCAGAATACAGAATGATTCTGTCATGCAATGCAGCCTCTCTTTGAAGGTTACAGTTTTGCAAAATCATAAGAACTTCCTTTGACCTAGTAAATAATAGCCCATTTTTCTTACATAGCATCATTCCATATCATGAATTTTTCTTGTGCTTTGCCCTTACTGGATTCATATGTTCCAGGCAGTGGGAGTTTCCACCAGTTCCCTTGGGAAACTATTATGAGGTCCAGTGAGTTTTGTTGTAAGGTCCTGTTAACATAGTGCTTACATTTTCCATTAATTTAATGTTATTAGCCCTTAAGCATGAACTCATGCTTATATCTATTTATGGCTTAAACTTCCCTCATCTTCCAGAGATCTAATGATCTTCTGCTTTCCTCTTAACAAATCATGTCTGATAATTAGGTGAAGGTTCTAAGTTCAGTCTCTGGGTCTTTAAACATCCACCCTCTATTTCCCAGCCATGCTCTCAATCTTTTATTCTAGGGTGACCAGGGCTCCAGAGAAGAAGACCAAAGTCTGGTGAGAATTTCCTCATCCCAAACAGTTGTTGATGTATGACATACCATACATAAATTGTAGCCTCATATAAATGGACGCATCACAAACATACAGATAAATATTATTCAGAGATGCCAAATACATTCTAAGAGGGCCACGTTAGCTCACTAGAGATATGTAGATGGCATTGTAATTTTAATTCCTTACTGAAACAGTCTGTACATCTTACTTACACAAATGTTATTGTTTAAAGAAATACAAGGCTGTTCCTGAAATATGTGCATTCTGTCTTTGAACATAAATCTCTTTCCAACTCCAGGCTGAAGTAGATACCACAAGAGACTGACTTGATAAATGGCATCACTGATTCACTACATGGCTTAGCTGAGATGTGTGGCAACCTTCAGTTATGCTTAGTTTAAAAGGGAAGGAAATGCAAAATAGAGACTGAAGCCCTGTCCATAATGTCTTCTGTCATCTCTGGGCAGGACAGAGGTGCAATTACCAAGGGCAGCTGTAGCTTTGATCTAAATAAGCCGTTTGTGGTGCTAAAGGGGAGCAGCCCCTGCACAATCACTCTGCTTGCATGAATGCTGTAGCTGATGGACTCAGCTGCCAGGGACAAGCTCAGGGCAGAATTTAATTCTTCAGCTGCTGTCTTACCTAACTGCCAGGTTTCTTATCCCTTCTGTGTAAAGGAATAAGTATTTGACCACTCGTCAGCTTCATATAAAAATACCTTAAATAAGTATTAACCTAATACAGTCTTTCTTGCTTTTGTAACAGCTCTGTGCTTTTCCCTGCTTGATTTCAGTTCTTTCTTTCTGCTTCCATTTTTAGACCATGTTTTATCTTTTATCCCTTTGATATCTTTAATAACTCCCTCTTTTTCTTCACCCCCTCAGCTACTTCTCTCTGCATCCTTTTACCTTGATGCCTTCTCATTGTATCTCCCTGTGTTTTGATGATTTAAGAAATTTGCCAATTAGTTGATATTTATGAAATTTTTACTTTGGAAATGACTGTGTCATCTTCTTTGGCTGCCAGCTGGGTAGGGTCTGGATGTGGAGAGAGTGCCCTTTGTTAGATGTGTATGTGGAATTACAGGGGAAGAGAAAGGAGAGAAAACCTCAAAGCCCAAAAAACAAACCCCACAATGAAAATCAGAGCCTGAAAGTAACTTTGGGCTCACAGGCCTTTTTCAGTGCTGAGGAAGCAGCAGCAACCTTAAGTAGAGGCTGAGAGCAGAGTGGGCATTAGTGTCTGTCTGTATGGTCCTTCCTGCCTGCACAGTTGGATGGTGGAGAGTGGGAATAACTTACCACTGGCAGTTGTATTTTGACAGAACAACTGGTGTGCAGAGGAGCAGGGCTGAACTCTAGGAGAGGAAAATTGTTCTGCATGTGTCTGAGGACAAGTAAATTCTCAGACATGTTATAAAAGGTGAGTGTTAAAGGTGGACAACGAAAGTAGGGAAGGTTCACAGGGATATACAGGGGCCTCTTGGCAGGAAAAGGGAAAGGCTGGACTGGCTTTTATAGCAGGGAATATGGATTAAACAGGAAGGTTGGTTTTGTTTGTTTTATTTTTAAACAATCTTAGTATATGTGACCTTATCTAATGGCTGCTGCAGTGCAGCTGGGAAGTGGTAATTGTTCAGCTGTGGTAACTCAATTACTTCTGCTCCTGTCCCTGTCCCTTGGTCTCAGTGGCAGTTCTGGCAGGGGATGCCATCAGCTCCTGCATCCCCTGCTCTGTGAGATGCTCTGGGACTCCTGTGGGCTTCCGTGGTGTTTGCAAGGCTGAAAAATGGCTCCTGTCAGCTTTCACTCTGCTGTGCCCGATCTGCAGGGAAGGCAGGAGAGCTGGCTGTCAGCGAGCAGATAACACTGCACTGATTTATATGCTGCTCGCATCTGCAAAGTTTTCCACTGCAGCAATGGATCCCTTTGTGTTCACTCTTAATTTTTGTTTTGTTTTAAAGATTTTGGTAACTTTTACCAATCCACAGTGGAATTTTTCTCCTGTATTGTGGTGTATTCATGAATTTTTCTAGCTGGGTAGATTGATGGCAGTTGCTTCTTAATTAAATGCTTTTTACGTTGTAAAAGTATGAAACAGGTTCTATCATTATCAAAATACTAGAATTGCAGGTTTTTAAAACTTTGGAAAAGTGATTTTTTTTTTTTTGCAGTGATGTAAAAATGATTTTGGGTGGTTGAAGGTAGTGCTTGGATCAGCAGTAATGCTGTGTGACAGCAAAAATGTTCAGTTTCTTGTTGTGACAAGAGTAACAACTAGTAATTGATAAGTAATTGATAACTGTAATTGATAAGGGAAAGTAATTGATAAGGAAAAAGGTTTACATGTATATAGATATAGAAAAATCTCTAAGAATAACTGTCCTTTAAAATGTAATTAAAAAAAAAAAAATTGCTGCCCAAACAATACAGAGGAAGATTAAAGCAAGGCCTAACTGGTGCTGCTTTCAGAAGGAAATCTTGCATGTCCAAAAGCTACCACTGTCTAAAAGTTCTTGGTATTTTAATTTTTTCTTTCCAATTCCCTTAATGTGAGACAGGTAAGGGTTATGCTACATTAATCATACATGTGCTCACAGTTCTTGCCAGTAGTGCAGCTTTCCAGCTGTTTCAACTTTGAAACAGCTGCAAATCTTCTGTGAGTAAAAAAAGTTCAGTTAGCTAAACTTTTGGATATAAAAAAGCCCATATTTGCTTTCTTCCAAAATGAATCTGAAATGACCTGAATCATTGTACTAGACAAATAACTAATGAGCACGATAGCATTTGTTTAAACTGTGGTAATCAGACTTTTGTGCAAGCTGCCTTGCACAGGAGGAGCAGTGAGGGCTGGCAGCAGTAGCAGGGAAGCAGGAGGAAGCCTAGGGATAGTGTGTACTTTTCTCTTTGACCCATTTAGGCTTCAGTCTCACATTTCTTTAAGTTGATCCACGTGTATGTGGCTGCTGACAGCATTTCTCCTCGCCCCTGCCACATTCTGCTGCCATTGGGGCTTGGGAGGCTGCTTGTTGAGTTACATGAGGGAGCTGGTCCAAATGAAAATTCGGCTTTTTTTGTTGTTTGGGTTGATTTTCAGCACAGCAAATTCCCTCATCTGTTTCAGTGTGTGGCCATGTAAATGCCATGTTGGAGGTGGGAACGCTGTCTGCAGGAAGAGTTGGGCTTTAGCTTCACTTAAAACAGTTGTGATCCAATTCCTTCAGTGCTGGTGAATCAAAAGATAAGGGTTTTGTTGGGGTTTTCTTGCTTTTGTTTTCTTTTAATGTCAGCATTGACTGTGGTTTTCCAACATGACGCCATAAGTGAAGTTCAGTGAGGACTTTATGAGCAAGCAGTTCTTGAGCTGTGCTGAAAAGAATAATTAAGCAGGGTTAAGAAATGAGCAGGCTGCTGTCTTGAGGATGCTGGGCAAGATTAGCAATAGGTTAAGTGCAGCCCCTGCATCAGCTGCATGGCTCCTAGTCTGTTGTTGAGGTGTGGGTAGCAGTTAGATGGATAATGGGAATGAAATGGCAGCAGTAGCAGTGCTACCTGTGAGGGAAGCAGAATTCCAGGAACTGCATGCAGAAAATCAGAAAATCACTTGTGATGCCAGATTTTTCAGAGTGGTTAAAACAAATTAATTCAAATGGACAGTTGCTGTATATGCAAATAGGGAGTGGTATCATAGGATCAGGGAATGGAAAATGTGCTTGAGGAGAAGTTGTGTGGGTGCTTTGGCATTAGTAGAATACAAGGGCCGATTTTGAGGGAATGAATACTTAAAGAAGTACGAGTAAGTGCTGAGAAGATATGTTAACAGCAAATTTTCTAGGTGAAAGAAAAGTAGCTTAGTATCAAATATTTAAAAAGTGGTTGCAGCAGTGACCACCATCTGAATTTTTAAGCCATTAATCTTAAAGATGCATGGTTGTTCTCTTTAGCTGAATGAGTGAATGAGCCTTTGACGTGCTCTGGAAGGGCTTTGCCAGGACAGAAGGGACCTGCACCTGGTGGATGGGGCACTCTCATGGGAGGCAAAATGGATGGGTTGGATTGTTGTCAGCGGGCAGAGAAATTGAATACAGGTCTCTGCACTCAGCTAGTCTGGGTCTGGCCCTACAGAGATAAAGAGGAGGCATCAATCCTTCAGTAAACAGGTCTGGATTAAGTCTGTTTTATTTCACAAGGTTATTTTTAACACAGGTCAGTTTACTGGTTTGGTTTTCTGTTCATTGCCACAAACAGTTTTGCTGGCACAGTTGGTGAAATATCGCAGGGAGAGGGCCAGGAACTGTTTTATTCTGCTGAGATAACAGGAACAGAGTGTACCCTTGGGCAGCCCCTGCAGCAGGTCTGCCAAGGTGACACGGGCACTGGGGATGCATCAGTCAGAGCGGGGCCAAGTGATCCCCGGCTCCAGGTTGCTCAGCCTGGAGACTGACACATCCCATAGGGGAACTGGGGAGTTCTTGTGTGAAGAGCCTGGGTTTGGGCATGTGGATGAACCCAGAAGCAGATGGCAAGATAGGGACTTGGAGCTGGGCTCGAGTTAGGCAGAGCGTGGGCACGAGGCCAGCATGGTCATCACTTTCCTCACGGGCAATTAGGTGTTACTGGGAATAACTCTTAGCTAACCTTGATAAAATTAAACTTGTTATTGTGCTGGGTCAGCACTGCTGCAGTGTCCTGCTGTGCTGCTACTTTTACTGCTCGTTGGCCTTTTTCCTTACAGGCTCGCAGGGATGAAGCTGTTCCTCACTCCCAGTATTGCGTGTGTGGCTGGAGATGCTCGGTGTGAGCGCTGCAGCCTCGCTTCCCTCCCTTTAAATGTGTTCTTGTCTTTGATCACAGGACTCTCCCCTTGATTAGGCTGCTGGGACCGGCCTTCACGAGTGTATCCCCACTGGTCTGCCCCTTTTGTGCCTTTGTTTGTTTGTTTTACTGATTTGTAATACAAATAACATAGAAGCCTGGCATAGAGCAAAGAGCAGGAAATTCATTCAGGCTTTGAGCTGGGAATTGCTGAAATTGAAAGATGTGACAAAGCATGCAGGGATGCTCACACATAAGAACTGCTCTTTTTCCTCTTTTTTTTGGAGTTCTTTTGGGCAGCCTTTTCAAAGAAAGAAAAGGAAAGAAAACCCAAATGCAGGACGAAATCTGCACATAAAATTTAGTTGGTAAAGCAATTCAAATGCTGGAAATGAATATCCAAGTGAAAACCATCCGAAATATTTCTTTTAATAGAATCTAGTGTTTGTTACCATAACAATCCTTTTTTGCAAAAGAAGGATTAGTGCTGTTAACATGACTCTCTTCCCTGCTTCAGGTAGCACTAGTTTTCAGGGCCCCTTGAGCAAATTGCAGAAAGGGAGGAAAATCCATATGCCTGGATTTTGATGATGCACTTTAGTATTGTAATAACAATTCATTTAGGCTCTGGCTTTGTACTGCCTGTTATTTCCCTAGAAACTTATGATTCATCCTGACAAGTATATGAAATAGCAGTGTCACAGCCTCTGTCAGACTGAAGGGAAGGCTGCAGATGAGCAGGCAGAAGCCAGATAAGAGTAATGTAGGGCTGTAGCTGCTTGACATTACTGACTTTTAAGGGGTCCAAAAAAAGGTATGATTCCTCTTCCACAGAGGAAGAGAACAAGATGTTTCTGTAGTAACGAAATCATAAAAGAAAGAAAATTGCTTGTAAAGAATATGTCTGATTTTCCCTCTTTCTCTACTTTGCTTCTATTATAACTTAAGCTGCAGTTTTGCTTTCAACTGCCTCTTGTGTAAGCATTTAATAGAACCAAGATATTCTGCAAATCTATTTTCTTGACAGTGATTTCTGGCCTACACATTTTGTTTTGTAATAACCACTGTTTCCTCTGTCAAAAGAATGGAAATTATCTGAAATAAAAGGATAGTAGTGTTCTGTGGTCCTATGTGAACTTGTCACTTTAGGTCTGCTGTGCCAGTTCAAAGCATTGAGCTTGGCATGGGATGAGAAGATGATGGTGTTTTTTTCAGCATGCTGGGAGTAGATGGGTAGAAACACTTTTTTTTTTTTTAGTAGGCTTGGAACTAAAAGCTGAAAAGAGCCTTTTGTTTTTTGATGCAGATTCAGGAGCGTGATAAACTTTACTACTTGGTAGCCTGGGAACTTGATTTTGTGTGTTGATTACAGAAGTGCAAACTTCTCTCTTTCTCTCGCTTCTCCCCCTGCCTCCCCCTCCACCCGATGGTATGATGAGCCTTTGAGAAATAAATGGGAATTGCGTGGTGTGTGCTCTGTGCATTGCAAAATTTCTGTAGTTTCCAGACTTTTGTTCTTTTGCTCTGTAAAAGACAATTTATTACTTTATACTGCTAAGGGATGGGGGAGGATTTTTGAAACCTTGCTGTTGGGCCTGTCCTGCCTTTTTAAAAAGACATTGTTCCCTGCCCTGCTCCCAAAGGTACTTAGATACCAATTTTCTTGCTGTCACTGAATTGCAAGGGTAGCATGAAATGTAAGCTTTGACCTCAAAGGTGCTATTTCTTGTGGTTTAAAAAAAGAATCCCAGCATCTGTCAGAAACCTGTAAGGCCCAAAAGAGACAAGGCTTATTGCAAGTTACTAATAAAAGATGCATCTACTAAGAGAGTTGTATTACCCCTATATATTTTGTGTTATAGCTTGTGCTTCTACGTAGAAATTTAAAAAAAAAATTGCAATACTTAATTCCAACTGTTCCATGTGATGATATTACTTTTTTGTACTGAGATAGTAGCTGCAGGTTTTTAGAGCAGGGTCACATTGAAACTTTTTAAAAAGCTGTCCTGCAGGATAAAATGGATAAGAAAGTCAGGAAGGTGTTGTTGTGAGTGTTCTATAATCCAGATCATGGTAGGGTTTAAAGGTGTATCAGTTCTTTCCCATCCATTATAGAATCTCAGTTCATTGGAGTTTGTAGCACTGTGATGGAATCAGGTGAACACTGAGTGGAGCAGATTGCTAATAAACTGCTCTGTGGTGTTGGATATTCCCACTGTTTTGGCTGAGATCCTCAGGCCTGTAGCATCCCTGCAGCTGGCTGGAGCAGCCCACTGGGAGCACAGGTGAGAGTGGCAGTGCAGGCACTGAAGCCACGCTGGCACGAGAGCAAAGATGGGCACGGGAGGGAAGCAGCAAGTGCAAGGTTCTACAATGCCACCCAGCTAGCCAGGAGCAGTGGGAGTGGGAGGACGTTCCAGGGCTGATGCCATAATGCAGTGCTGTAGGTCTGCTGGAGGGAATTGCTCATCCTCCCAGCCCTGGAGCTTGCAGCTGCTCAGCAGCTCCTCCTGCACGGACCCTGCTGCTGGGGGAGCAGCTTCCCAAGGCTTAGCAGGGCTTGTGGCTGCCACTGCTCAGTTTTGGGGGGTTCTCATGTTGAGCACTGGCAGTATGAATGAGTATTTGGACTCTTTTCTTGTTTGTCAGCAGTAACTGGAGCATTGGATAGAGTTTATTTTGATCAGTTGTTTTCTTAAAGCCTAGTTTCTCTATGTATGAACATCTGCTCATCAGATACCAACAGATTAAATCACTGTATTTATAGTTAAATAAAATGTTACAGAGGCACATTTTTCAGCTCTGGAAATGTCAGATTGGCCAGCTAGGCAGAAAAGGTTGGAAGTCACACAATGACATACATTTGGTTGTCATCTGACTAGGGTGAGGGCCCTCTACAGTGGCTTGGTTGTGTACTGCAGTGCTGGGGTGACAGCCATCTAGCTGATTCCTGCCTTTTCTTGGGCTCTCTGAAGTGCATTCTTGAATCTGGGATGGAACCAGAAGGAGTAAAGGGTAGCTTGAAGTTTCCTGTGGAGAAGTCTAGAAGCACAGTTGCTAATGCTAACTTTTCCAGCTATTTTTTTTTTCTTAGTGTTACATAAGATAACAGAAAAATAGAATTTTGTTGTCATGTTAAATTCAAGGGGCGGAGGTGGTGATGGGGAAACAACAAAGCTTTTGATCTTTCTTTAGTAAATAGGAGACTGGTTGCAGAATGTAAATGTTTGTCTTAGATGATGCTGTGAGCAGTACATTTCTTTCTCTCTTCTCGCAAATAAGTACAAAACCAAGTTAGTCATCAAGATACACATAATTTCTAGGATGATTCTTGTCCTGAATTAAGTTGTTCATTTTGGAGATGAGCAGCAGTGTAACAGTTGCCTTGTTTTTCCACAAACTGTATGACTGATATAATACCACAGGGCAGCTTGAGGGAGTCCTAGCACACAGAATTAAAGCCTTCTCTGGTCTGCAGAAGGCTGAGTAAAGCATTCAGAGAAATAGCATTTCCTAAGTAGACAAGTACCTTTCTCTTAGATCACTTTGGTATTTTTTCAGTAGACAATTACCCCTAAAGTAATTCTACTTTAAAATATTGATGGTGGATGAAGAGTTCAGCTAAAAGAGCAGGTATTACTCAAACAAGGATACTGTTTTCTTAGGATGGATTATGATGAATTAATTATATTTTAACATTTGAAATTAGGAAAAGGTTAAATACTCAGAATATTAATGGTGTCTTGGGGATGGAAGCAGCTCAGTGGTGAAAATAGCTTATGAAAGAAATTAATTTCAAGTATCTTTCACTGTGTTATTCTTTTTTTTGTGTGTGGTGAAAATAGCTTATGAAAGAAATTAATTTCAAGTATCTTCTTCTATGTTATTCTTTTTTGTGTGTGTGCTCTTTGTTTTTGAAGGGAAGCTGGTTTGCTGCTGCTGCAAAATGAGTTTTTAGTACTGAAGTATACTTTTTTCCCTCCCCAAATAAGTATAAACTGATTCTTTCTTAGGGACAGAAGAAGCAGCATACAGACTGTAGAGTGCGAAATAAAATTGTGGAAAGACCAGGTGCTAGTTACTACCTTAATTTTAGGAAGATGTGGTATTTGTATTCAAGGCTGGTGTGGTATTTGTATTTGATCCTGAGTTAGCACCTAGTTAGTGCTTTAATTTTAGGAAGATGTGGTATTTTTATTCAAGGCTGGTGTGGTATTTGTATTTGATCCTGAGTTAGCACCTAGTTAGTACCTTAATTTTAGGAAGATGTGGTATTTGTATTCAAGGCTGGTGTGGTATTTGTATTTGATCCTCAGTTAGTACCTAGTTAGTGCTTTAATTTTAGGAAGATGTGGTATTTGTATTCAAGGCTGGTGAGTCCAGGGCCTGCTGATGGCAGTGGAAAAACTGTTCACCTGATGGGCTTTGGATTACCCTTGAGTAGCTTATCGTGCCCACACCTCCCGTGGAGGGTGCTGGATCCTTCCTCTGCTCTTACTTCACCGTCCAAACGTGTTGCACCTGGTTGACCTGTGTGCCTTAGAGGATCTCTTGGTGCTGAGTGCAGTGATTTCCAGGAAGGAGAAGCTGCTGCTTTGTGGCAGCTCCTGTTTGGCTGGAGTCCTGCTGACCCCAGCTGCCTGGCTGGATCACTTCTTGTTCAAACCAGCATCTTTGGCAAAGGGGTGTTCAGAGGTGAAGCTTTTTTACCATGGTGTTAGTGATGGTGGTGTAGGGATTTGCATTAAATTAAGATGTGTGGTCCGTGCAGGAGCTGGTGGTGTTCTGGGAAGCACTGTGTGGTTGCCATCTCTTCCTGTGAGCAGTGGTGGGCATGGCAGGCACCTTTGTGCCCCTTCCACAAGCTGCTCCTGACATCTCTGAAGGGAACAGATGAGAGTTTCCTGTAAATACGTCTGCTGGAAACATCTGCCCGGCACATTGAATGAAAGGATTTTTCTTGGTGTGCTGTCTGACCCCGTATGCTGAGGAGCTTGAGTGCTCTGTTTTCCTCATGACTTCCCCCATCTTTTTCTTAAGCTGTCTTTTCGGCACATCCTTCTGAAGCTGGAGCTCTGGGGACGGGTTGGACCTCGCTTCCCGCATCTGTCCCAGCAGCTGGACCACTTCCTGCCATGAATCATCCCAAACACACTTTTTTCTTTTTATTGTTTTACTTAAGGGTGAAGGCACATTTGTTTCCTGAAGCCACAAGCTAATCTAAGTAGTCTGGCAGGCAAGACTCAAATGAAGGCTGGGGTGTGAACGTGTTTGGAGGAAGGAAGTGCCTCCCATCGTTGGGTTCTTGGGTGAGCCAGGAGCAGAGCTCTGTCCTTGTGGACTTCATTTGTGGTCAGAGGAACAGCAAACTCCATCACTTCTTGGAGAGCTGCAGCAAAACGTCTTCTCTGTTTGCACGTCAGTGTCAAACACATCATGACCTCTGGTTTTTGGCTGCAGCTAATCAAGTGCTAATTGGCAAGTGACGTTAAGGGAGAGGGGCATAATCTTTTGTCTGAGAAGTCTTGGCTGTAGCTTGGATCCTCTGTGGGACTGATCTTTGTGGCTTAGTTTTCCAGAGCTCATTGATTGCATGTGTTTCAATTTTAGCAGTCCAAAACAAGGTTTTTGGGTTTTGGTTTTTTTTTTCCTGAGGAACTCAGGCTAAATAGTTCCTGAAACTTGAGAGATCATTGTATTTCACAAAGAGATGAAATCCAAAATCCGCCTCCTTAATTTTGTCTTCAAAAATCACCCCAACACTAAAAGACCCCAGCCTAAAAGCACATTAACAGCATAGTTGTTAAGCTATTGTTTTCCTTGTTAATTTTCCTAGGGAAGCGTCAGATTCACCACTTGGGAAACCAGCTTCAACTCAATCAGCATTGTCTGGATACTGCCTTCAATTTTTTCAAGATGGCTGTGAGCAAACATCTCACACGGGGCAGAAAGAGGACCCACGTCATTGCTGCCTGTCTCTACCTGGTGTGTAGGACAGAAGGAACTCCTCGTATCCTTTCACAGTTATCAAATACAAATAAATACAAGACCCACTTTTAGCAAGCCAACTATCCCAGTCAGACCTTGTTTCAAAATGTGGAAAGGTAAGTGTTTGAAAGCCAGCTTGGTCATTGCTGGTTTTATCCATGGGAGTGAATGGGAGTGTTTCCTGTGGTTCAAGTAAATTTGTTCCCTGTCTAAATGTACAATACTTAGTGTATTTAATGCTATAAATGTCACTCTGCCTTTTATCACTAACTCTGAATTTCTTCTTTTGCAACATTTGCTTCAAGTAAAAAATTGCACTTCCCCTGTGCTTTGCTAGGGTTTATTATTTATGGAGTATTTTTTTTGTTTATTTTGTTTTTCTCTTTTAAAGTAAATGACAGTTAACCCCAAACCTCCTGCAGTGTCAGCATCAAAGAACAGATAGGGTTCCAGTGGGTTTTTCATCAACATATTTGGATTTCCTTCTTCTGATACTTACAGGAAGGACAGTATCACTCCTGTTTTAGTTCTTGAAAAAAAAAGATGTTTCATAAATTCTGAAATTTGCTCAAAAATCATACAGGAAATCAGTGGCTGGAGGTGCACACAGGACAGATTTCCAAGTGAGTACTCCCTGCTTTACCATCCCTATTTTTGTCTTGGGGGGGCTTAATTAAAATCCCCATAAGCTGTAAATACTGATGACCATTCAAATTAATTTGTCTTATATATTTTTATTTCTTTTATTATTTGTTTTAGTTGCTGGAGTTCAGAGTTTAGTATTAAACCATTACTTCTGTTGTTCTGGCTCTGAGCAACCTAGTCTAGTGAAAGGTGTCCCTGCTTATGGCAGGGGTATTGGAACTGGATGTATTTTAAGGCTCCTTCTACCCCCCAAATCATTCTCTCATTTCATCATTCTACAATTCTGTGTTTAGTTCCTTCCTACTTTAAAATAGTATATCCACATCTTCGGTATTCTGATTTGATGCTTTTTCTAGATTGCTGCTCTCATTCTATATTTTTGCAGTTAAACAGTTTAGCTTTCCTTTTAAGATTGAGATGATTTTTTTGTCGCTTCAGAAAATATATTCAGTATTCTAAAAGTAGTTCTTTCTGATCTTGTAGTAGTGCTATGGTAATTGTATTTGCATGTTTAAAAAATATGGTTTTGCAGGAATCATGGAATTAAAAGGCAGGCTTGCCTATTAGACTGGTTTTTCCTACTGTAAAGTCTCCATGTGAACTTTGAACAGTAGCACTCTATCATTGCCATAAAGACAGTGTTGATTTTAAGGTGTTACCAATATTTTGATAATATATCTTCCGGGTAACTGCCTGAAAGAGGGTGGGATTAGATTAGCTATTAAAAAATTATTTACAGTGAGGAACCTGAGGGCTTGGCACAGGTTGTCCAGAGCAGCTGTGGCTGCCCCATTCCTGGGAGTGTTCAAGGCCAGCCTGGATAGGGCTCTGGTCTGGTGCAAGGTGTCCCTGCCCACGGCAGGGATGTTGAAAATAAATTACCTCTAAGATCCCTTTTATGATTTTGTGTTATATTTATGCTCCTGTCATGTTAAAAGTAATTTTTTTACAGTTGTTATTTGATACTTCTGAATGATAGCCCAGCTGTAATTTGCAAATCCATTTTTCCCTACTGATAGGGATAAAAAGCATTTGAAGAAATGTGGGCTGTGAGAGGCAGGAAGGTACACTGCAATGGGCAGCCATGTGTGCAGCAAGAGCAGCTAACATGTAGCAAACAAATAAAGCAAAAATAATTTACTTGTTTTTTAACCTTCTTTAAAGTATTTCAGCGTGTATCTCACTTCTGTGAAAGATGTACTGATCTGGTTGACACTTAATAAATCCCTAAATGAATTTCCCAGCTTTCTTTGTTAAATGGAGATGATGTCCTGTGTGATACTTTCACATGAAATACCAGCAGTAAAGTATGAATAAAACTGCAAAGATGAGTTCTGTCTTTCTATACCAATAATACTCTACCCTCTTTTGCATAGTTACTGTGTTGCTTGGGAGTGAAAAGGTTGTTGTGCATGTCCATAAAGCCCAATTTTTTTAGTTTTTTTTTTTTAACCTTTGCCACTTAGGGAGAGGGAGTTCATTCAGCTTCTGCCTGTGTTCTGCTATGGTTTTGTTTGTTTGTTTTGTCTTGTATTACTATTTAAAATCTGGTGTAGTATAAAAAACAAAGCCCAAATAAATGATGGACCCTCAATAGTGAAATACAAATTCCTTTTCCTGGTATCTTTTCCTTTCAGAGAAACTTGAAAACCTGAGGGCTGTGGGTGCAAATTGCTGACCTTTGAAATTCAAATATGTTCAAGGCTCCGTAGATTAATTATGATGATCATTATCAGCATGTTGTACTTGTTCCCAGATTAAATCTGGCAGTACAGACCTGGGCCACAGGAGGCAGGGCTGTTCCCAGGCCTTTGGAGCAGAGGGGCCAAGAGCAGGTGTAGAGAGGATGGCCATGTGACAAAGTGCTTTATCAAGAATTAAAATCCATATTCAGGGTAATAAACCCGCCATTGGTTTTTTCTTTTTGTTCAAGGTGCTGAGGAGGGCTTGGAAAGAGGAGCAGTACATTGATTAATTCTGTACAAAGGAGAATTGCAGTATTTTTAACACTCCAACATTTAAATGCACTGCTCAGCTGAGTTCCTGAGTTTAAAGTGTTCATTGTCATTGTGTTCATTTTAGAATTCTAACAAAGAACTGTGGGAGAAATTTAGAAAAGGAAGGTGAAAGCTGAAGCTGGTGAAAGTATTTTAGAGGAAAGAGGTGACATGGAAGATGTAGTGAAGGGCAGCAGCATCCTCAGAACTGAGGAACACCTCACTAATTTTGGCTGGCCCAAATGAGTTATCCAAGTGACCAGGGAGTTGTGGAGGCAAGAGATGTTACCTGGGAACAGAATGGTGTTAACAGTAGAAGACATCACATTTCTTAAAATGTTGTGTAGTAGAAGGAGAAAGAATGCCTGGGGAGGTACAGGGAGATGCAGTAAGGGACTGAAGTGACAAGAAATGTTGTGTTCTTGTGGCAGAACTAAAGGAGTGGGAAGCATTTGGAGAGGGAAAAGAGAATTTAATTGTGTCTGCAAGTTCACTTTGAGGGAGTGGAATGTTTTTATCTGACATGGTTATCTGCTTAGTCTTCTTTTTTTCATAATGTACATGTCGCCAGCCAGCCTCTGTGAAAATGTGAAGAATACTTTAGCCAAGTCTACTAGAGCAGTCTGAATTATGCCTGCATAAACCTCAGCCTGAAATAGGAATACATTATGTCCTCCTTGGTTCTTATGTGTTATTTAATTAATGCAAAAATGCAGAATATTCTAGTAACTCAAATTTTTTTGATCTGAAAAAAATAGTTCCATAACTTAAGGAGAAAATAAAAAATTACTAATGAGAAGAGCAGCTTTTATTTGTAATCCTTTGGAAAGTTTTGTATGTATTATTTGATATGTGAATTGATTTTACATCAGTTTATAGTTTTTCTTAGATTATGTGACACAAACCCCCCCAGTGCAGCCACTTTGGCATAGCTTTTCATTTGCCTTCCTTTATTGCTTGTCAGTGTTAATGTTTTCCAGGGAAAACAGCTTGCTAACTATTAGCTGGATCTGGGAGGTGTTTCATCCTTCTGATGAGTTGCCTATAAAAGCTTCAATTTATTATTCTCTTTATAAAATGTGTCAATGTGTCTGTATTATCAGTGTCAGAAGTAAAGATACAATGCAGAAAATCCATCTGAAGGAGACAGTGGTTTTTAAACAAACCCTCAGGTGTGATGGAACCTGTTGTCCCTCTCCCAGGGACTGAGTGATGCTGAGCCTTTCCAGTGACGTCTGACTTCGGCACTGCCAGCGCCCTGGGCAGTTCAGACTCTGCCTTTTCATTTGTTTCTTGGAATAGCAGCAGCCCTGAGTTGTTTCTCCCTAATGTTTTGAACAGCTTTTCCACCCTGCACGTGTTAGAATGGAAACAAAGGGCGCTTTAGCTGGTCTCACATTCCCAAGAGAGAGAATTTGGGAAGAGCCAGGCAGGGTGTCTGAGTGACTTATGGGCTGGGCTGTAACCTGTGGCTGCCCCAGCTCACTCAGGAACAATGACAGCCTGGCCAGGATTTTCCAGGTGGGATATCAGTTTGTTTTAATCAAGGAACATTTCATTCTGTTTGTAATCCTGTTACTGTACACAGCGGTTAGAAAAACTGTACAACTGTCCACTCTTTTGTGTAATATTTTCCAGTGCTACCACCTGGGGTCTTTTATAGCAACATTTTACGTGGTAAATGTCTTTTATCCCACACACACATACACCTTTTTATACTATTTATTTATTCTTTTCCTTTGAAGCTCTCTGAAAAATGCACCTTTAGTTGTAAACCAAATCCTGTCTTGTCAGAGCATAGTAAATAAAACCTTTTCCACATGAGAAGAGTCCCTGCAAATTTCCCTCACTAGCTATCTTGTGTAAATATCCCTCTGTGTGCCTCTGAAGGTAAATTCAGGGCAGGTTTTTCTCCCTCCAGTAAAGCTGATCAGTCTTGATGATGGGGGGCTCTGGGCTGGGCAGCCTCTGAGACTGAGGTTGAATTATTCAGGGGATCTTTGGTAGCTTTTTTTTTTTTGTCAGAGAACGAGGTGGGATCCTCCTGGGGTCAGACCAAGGCAGCCAAGTGAGGCCTCTCTCCTGAGTTTGCAAAAGAACATTTCTGAGAAATGTATAAGAAAAATGACCTCTTGAGTTTGGGTGTTGGGAGCAGAAGGCTGTCAGGAGAACATTTGGTGCCTACAAGTCTTTCAGATGTAAACTTGAGCTGGGTGGGAAAGCACAAGGAGCTTTTCCTCCCTGGCTTCCTCTGCCCTGTGAACCTCCCTTTTGTTTGAGGGAAGATCACGAAGGCATTGCCGGATCCCAGCAGGCAAGAAGGGTTTGGGAAAAAGCTGGGCAGCTGAATGGGGCAGCACTTTGTTATTTCCTATCTGTCTGCAGTACTTGTTCTTTATTGCCAAGCTATTTGAAAGTCTCCTGCTTTAATGTGTTTATTTTCATGTCACAGAAAGGGAAGTTGCGAGTATTTATCTTCATTTCCAGGTGCAGAACTGACACGTTCAGAGTTACCCAGAAAATCTGTGATGGAATGAGGAGCTGGTCTCTTTAATCCTTGGCTAGGCAGCAGCTCCTGGGCTTTTCTGCCATCTTGGTCTCTGCAAGAAGAGTTCAGCTAATTCCCTGCAAGCTTTAGCAGCTCTGTCAGCTCCGTGTTGTCTTGGGAAGCTTTGTACGGCCTCGCCATGAGAACCTTTGATGGATACAATCTTTGTTTCTCTACTAACACTTCAAGGTCTGTCTTTGCAAGGAAAGGGGCAAGACTTCCTTTTTTATTAGAAATGAAAAATTAGATCTCCAGCAATCTTTTGACCTCGACTAAAATTTCCTGGAGCCAGCAGGCCCTAGTGTTCCTGATTAAAAAGTTAACTTTTGAAATTAGGCTTTAATCAAGAAAATTTTAAAGCTGTGGTTAGGGAGGTTAATAAAACCAGTTTCTATTTCTCTCTGGTTAAGGACTTTCTTTTTAGTAACTGACCTTTTACTTTTTTTTTCCTTAACTGGTCTTGCATTGAAAATGTGTTTTGTTCAAATGTGGAGTGTGACAAGGACATATGAGCATAAAAATGGATTTTAAATTGCACGGTTAAAATACATATAATATTTACTGAGGCAAATTACTTCATTTCACTGTGTGGAAAGAGATGCCAAGATCTTTGTAGTAAGTTGAATAGAATATTTTCAGTTGGAACTGACCTACGATGATTATCCAGTCCAAGTGCTTGACCAGTTTAGGGCTGACCAAAAGTTATACCATGTTGTTAAGGGCATTTTCCACATGCTTCTTTAGCACTGACAGCCTGAGGGCTTTGACCACCTCTCTAGGAACCCTGTTCCAGTGTTTGACCACATTCTTAGTGAAGAAATGTTTTCTAATGAAGCATTTGCTTGAACTTGAAGGCTTGCAAAAGCCTTGTTCACTTAATTTCAAAATGAAGCCTTAAAATTGCTGTGTTTTTGAGTGGATGAATTTTAGCTGGAAGAGCTTCATCTATTAAGAAAAAATTGCTGCCTTAAATAGGGTGTGACTGCTGTTGCCCCATGTTATTTCCATAGATTTCCAAAGAGTTAGGTGTTTGGTAATGCTTGGCTTTTGTGATCATTCCTATTTAGTACCACACGAGAAAATGCTGGAGATGTAGGGAAGAGGGCAGCCAGGGACAGCAATAGAAATTTAATTTCTGCACCTTAATTTCTCCCCATCACCCTCTCCTCCAGCCAGGGCTGGACCTGTTGAATTTCAGCAGCAGGTCTCATGACCTGAAGCCTGCATATCCAGCTGCTTTTCCATGGAATGGAAGAGAATCATATCATCTTTCACTTGCAGTGCTGCCTCACACATTTTTTTCCCCTATAAAGCGGTATGTATAAAGCAAGTGTGGTGCTGAAAGAATGACATGTTTCATGTTTCCAGTTGATGGGAAAGCAATATTTTCCTTTCCATGTGCTCACTGACATTGTGATTCCACTGCGTGGCTCTGTCCTCTTCCCTGCTGCACCCTCTTACTGCCAGGGCTGCTCATGGGTGGGCAGCAGTGGGGCAGTGAGGCAGAAGGAGCCTCTCAGATAACTCACCTGGCCTCCAGCTGTGTTGCAGGAGAGCCTGTGTTTCCTCAGGATGTCTTTGTGGCATCTGAAGTGGTGCTGGGTACTTGAATTGCTCCACTTGCGTCTGGTGCTTTGCATTGTTTTTAATTTTAAAGAGAATTCCTTCTTGAGGAGATAATAACCTGAAGCCTTTCAAACTGGTTGTGTGGCTCTGCACCCTGGGGGACAGGGCTGGGGACATGATTAGTGGCCCTCAGGTTCTCCTCTCATCCCTTGGAGGGGAAAGCCATAAACCTTGCTTGTGCCTGAGTCAGATGTGGCAGGAGAACAGGGAGCGTGATTGCTGACTGGAATTATCCTGCGGGGTGCCCTGCTCTGGAATCATCGAAGCTTTCTGCTGGGAGCCTGCAATTTTAATGTGGAGATTCTGTACTTGGGTGATTTCCTTTGTTCCTTTCAGATTCTGAAAAATATAAAAGGGGAAGGGAACTTTACATTGTGGTTTGTGTCAACTCAACATCCGACTGTTTAAATCCTTGTGCTAAATGCCCATCATGGATGCTGCAGGGAGGGAGGGGAAAAGCTGCTGTAAGTGCAGTAGTGATAATTGACCCACTTAAGAGAGCTGCTCTAATTTTGCATGTTACAGCATCCTGGAAATTCAGATAAGAATGTTGATCTCTCCAGCTAATAGGATTTCTAAATATATCATCCAAAAGAAGCAGGAGGACTGCAATTTTGCACGCATATGTGTGTGCTCAGGCTAGTGTTTTGTTTAAGAACTGCACACTCTGAAAATTTGCTTTTCTGTTCACTTGTTACTAACTCTGGATAAAATAGAGCTTGACCTTTGGTCCTGCCAAGGGGAGACCTGATCATGCCCCATTAAATTCACTGATGAAATTCTCACCAGCTTTTGTGTAGAGGGGTGACCAACTTTTTTCCTTTCAGGATGTTGGTACACAGCAGGTGGCTCAAATTGTCAGCTTTTCCATAATGCAGCATTAAACAAACCATCTGCAGAGGTGGAGAGGGGGACAGGGTCACAAGATGGCCTATCAAGATTACAGGTTTTGGCTGCTGTTGATAGCTTTGTTTTCCTCATTTAAGGGAAATTTTGAACAGTAGAGGTCAAAATAATACACTCTTGAAATCCGTCTGCAGAAATACTTTATTGCTTTGCAGAGCAGAGTGTTTCAGGTCTCTCTCTGGGCAGTTTTTTTCTCAAAGCACAGCTCTGCAGTGGCCTCATCTCCAGTCCTGGGTGCAGTTTTGGGCCCCAAAATATAAAAAAAAAGCATGAAGTTGTTAGAGTGTCCAAAGGAGGGCCATGAGGATGGTGAACAGCTCTGAGGGGAGGCCCCATGAGGGGCAGCTGAGGTCTTGGGGGTTGTTCAGCCTGGAAAAGAGGAGGCCGAGGGGAGAGCTCATTGCAGCCTGTAACTTCCTCATGGGGGAAGAGCAGGGGCAGACACTGATGTCTTTGCTGTAGTGGCAGGACCCAAGGGAATGGCCTGAAGCTGTGTCCGGGGAGGTTTAGGTTGGATATCAGGAAAAGGTTCTTCACCCAGGGAGTGACTGGGCACTGGAACAGCTCCCCGGGGAAGTGATCACAACACAAAGCCTGACAGAGCTCAAGAAACGTTTGGACAATGCTCTTGGACATATGGTGTGATTCTTGAGATGTCCTGTGCAGGGTCGGGAGTTGGGCTTTGATGATTCTTGTGGGTCCTTTTGAACTCAGATGTTCTGTGACTGCTGAAAACCTTGGGGTTTACAGTCAGTAGAGCTGCTGCACCTACACTGTTTTAACTCTGGAGGTCCTTTGCCCTTGCCCATCATATCTTCCTGTGTTGGGACAAACAAGAATCACTGTTCTGTTGCCTTTTGAAATGAAGGGACAGGCTTCTGGAGTAGGTTCACTGAAGCCTTTGGGACTGTGGGCTTGAATTACGTGATGTGTGGGTAGGAGAAGTGTTTGGCAACCCTGTGCTCCATCACCACGTCAGGCCTTGTGTAACTCATAAATACTAAGAGCAGAAGCCTCTGAGCCAGATTTTTAATGTGTGCAATACTAGTCTGCTATTGTATGCATAAAAATAATAATTAATGAAATGAATTGCATGGTCTGTTGTCTTAGTAATTAGCTTCCAGTTTGGGGTGTCTGAACTGGTGAGACATTCTCATGGTAAAGGTGAAACAAGGTGAGAACCAGAAGCAGGGAGTGGGAGACATACAAAGGCATCAGTAATTCTGGGGAAGAAATACAAGGGACAGCCCTCGCTGGCAGCACTGAGAGGGGGTGAAGCTGGTGGCAAAGGCAGGGGGATAACCACAGGAACAACATCAGGATGAGTTCTGGGTGATGGATGAGGGGAGGGAAGTGTGATGGCAGGGAGGCCTCCTTCCAGGGAAATAAATACAAAGGAGGGATGATAAGGAAGGGATCACACCTCTCATGTCTTTGACCTTCAGTGATCCTTGCATGCTTGTGAAAATAAATATTTAACAATCTTCTTAAAGCTTGTTTAAAAGAGGAAATAATTAAGTTGGCTCTCTGCTTAATACGGTTTATCTCTGCATCTGAATTTTGGGGCTTAAGTCAGCAAAACCAGAATTATAACTGGGTGGTGTTTTGACCTGATGAGAGCTAATATGTTGCTAACACCAGCTGAATAAAAGCAGTGGGGTACAGCCGGTCATTGTGCAGCACATTCTTGCTTTTGTCAGAGGATATGCTGGATATGGTGTGGGATGAGGAGGAGACTCTTCCCCTTCCTTCCCTGCATGGCCATGCTCCCCTTAAGAAAAAAAAACAAAAAAAAAAGAAGAAAAAAAAAGTATTACTTGATGTTTTGTTAAAATAAATCCTGATAGCAAACATGATCAATTATGGTTGATGTTTTTGATTCAGTTACTGAAAAATATTCCTGGTTGTAGCCATCACTAATATTTTATGCATTTTAATACTTTTAAAGTCAATTAGAAAATTAAACGCTTTCTTTCATTAAAATACGAGATTGTGTATTTGAATTTTAATGCAGTAAGAATGCTGCCTCAGAACACAAATTCATTTTATTAGATTAATTAAGATCAGTAATGCAAAATAGGGTGAACAAAAGCCAGTGCATTGAGACCTATAAGCCCTTCTGTGCTTGCTATCTGCAAATATTTTAGCTTGAGGTTTTCTCAAATTGTGTCCACTTTCATCCTTTTCTTAGGTCTTACACAGCTTTTTTTTTGTCTTGGCAGTTTTTGATGTGTTAAGAACAAAGTGAAGGTATATCAGAGAAACAATATTACCTGTCAAATTTGTTTTGTAAAAACAGGATTCATTCTCACACCTGACCTGGCCTTATATCTTGAAAGTGGTCTTGATAATAATTTCTCACATCCTAGTAAAGTATAAGCCTTTTAAAAATGTGTAAAGGTCCTTCTCAAGAGCTCCTTCTTTCCTTCAGATGTTTGTCACTAGGATTTTGTTTGCATGATGTAATTTTCTTACTCAAACCTCACACTGGAATTGCTTCTCGATGAAATATTTTTAGCATTTTGTAATTCATGCCAAGTGCAGTGGAGAGCTGAGCCTTTTCTAACTTTTCCCTGTTCATCTGCCTTTACAAGTCCATGTCCTTCCTCGAAGGCAAAGAAAATGTCTTTTCAGTTCAACTGCCAGACTGGCTCAGTATTGTTGTAAGTATGAATGATGTAATACTCAATCACATGGTGGTATGTCTGCTATTTTCCCTTCTTTGAGAGAGAGAATAATCTTTCCATCTCATCCAGTTTCAAGAGTCTGGGAAAATAGCAGCCCTAAATGAGGCCCAAAAGAACCAAAATCTTGATTTCTTCCAGAGCTTTTCTTTTGAAGCCAGATGTTCCCCATATCTTCTTTATTTTGACTTGCTAATTGGAAATAAGATGTTAAAGATAACGTGTGCTCTGAAGCTTGTGTATTGTGTATTTTATTTAGATTTAATCCTTTAAACATTTGAGAATAAAACATAAATTGCGGAGCTCTCATCTTTAGATCAGCTGTAAGTGAATCATTTAAGTTTTCAACATCCTTCCAGTTTGGGAGAAACACAGTAGTCTCAGTGATGTTTTGGCTGCATGTGTTAGTAAAGTGCTGTAAGATTTGCTAATCAGTATTTTTTTAATGGAGATATATTGCTGTTTCTTCAATGAAGGAGCAGCTTAGCTCCCAAAAATAAAGTCTTAGCTTATGCTTAAGCAGGGAGTAGAAATCTGAGTTCTCTTCAGGTTCCTTCAGGTGATATGCAAGGAGGAATAGTGGACAATATATTTTATGTTGTCATATATCGTAATGAAAAGCGAATTTTGAAAGAGGGGAGTTATACAGACTGAAAAAAAGAAGCCTTTTAGTGTGGACAAAAAATAGCATGTAACTTCTACTGAGCTATAATATTTTTCATATGAACAGAAGACTGTGCAGTGTAAATGCATATTCAGCAACATGACATGTACTAACTGAAATGGAAAAGTCCTTATTACATAAAAACAAGAACTCCAAACGTTGCCTCTGTCTTATTATCAGGAGAAATTCTTACCTTATCTGTTTTACAGTATTTTTCCTTCTGCTATTGGTCTTTAAACTTTTTATTGTGCCTGTAGTGGCCTTGCAGCTTCCAAGGGAAAACAAAGTTGGTTTTGTCATTTCAGGGGCTGTGATGTGTGGCACAACCCTAGGGCAAACAAGGAGCTGGTGTTTCAAATTAGACTGCAGAAAATTTGAGAGGTTACCTGAACCTGCTTGTTTCTGAGAAAGCACCACTATGCCCTTGCTTTGCAAGGATTTTGCCTCGTTCTAGTTCACTTGCATTAAAAATACTCTTCTTTTCTTTCCTTAATGAATCCAGAGTAATGCAGTTCTACTTATCCATCTCTGAAGACTGTGAGATTATAGATGCTTTTCTTGCTTTTGGACAAAAGAGGTAGGCTGTCTAAATTGAGACTATTTCTTTTGAAATTTACCATTGAAATCACCAGTGGACCATCCTTGATCTCCAGGGAAATGAGGAAAGAAATGCAAAATAATTTTTAGTCATTACTGAGGAAATCTTCTTTTAAAGAGACATTGGGAGGTTGCAGCTGCTGCCTCTCACTTGGTGCCTGGGATCAGAGAACATTCAATTTGTATTTATCTGGAGTTCAAAGTCTGGTTTTCCCATGTAAGTGCTTTTAACTTGTGCAGAATCTGAGCTGAATTCTCTTTTCCATTTGAAAACTTGTGGTCCTTAAAGGATCAGTCTTCTAGAGGATGCACCAGCTGGACTGCATCTGTGCTGCTGCCTCTGAGGGACTCCCAGATCTCTGCATTCTTGTCCCATCTGGAGGACCCAGTTCATTGCCAATAATTATTTCCACTGCATATTCAGATTATAGTTTTTCAGTGGAAAAAAAATTTTTGTCAATGTCCAGTTTAATATTTATTATCATTCACCTTGACTCTAAGGTCTCCCTGTGGCAGAGGAAAGCGACTCAAGTGTTGACTGCTGCTGTTCTCATTCCTCAGACTTTGAATGGGTGGCTTCAGCATCTCAGCTCTTTCTCACAGTCATTCAATGGTGAAACAAGAGAATGTTCCAGTCCTTGATTTCTGCTGATAATGTTGGCAGCCCTCCCAGCAGAGCTGTGAACTGGTCACTTTTCCTCCTGTTTCAACTGGAAAATTTGGGAGCACCATCAGGAGCAGAGAACATTGGCTGAGAGGTAGTATCTACAACATGAGGGCAGCATCAAAAAAAGAAGCTTCAAAATGTAGCTTGACAGAAGTATTTTATTACAACAGTTCATCCTACTGACAGGGTCTAGGGTAGGATGAAAGACAATACAGTGTATTTTCCACTCCAGCAGTCAGAGGTGTGATACAGGGAAATGTTTGTATAGGTAATGTATCTGAAGGTGATGAAATATGTAGAAAACCCTCTGTCCTATACAGGATTGTAGAATAATTTAGATTAGAAGGGGCCTATGGAAGTAATTTCTCCATTCCCTGCTTACATGCTCAGTAGATTCCTGAAGACCTGCTCTGGTTGAATGTTGTCTTTAGCAATGGACATATTATGTTCTCTCTGGGCTTTACTACCATCATGCCAAAGGGGTTTTTTTCTAAATATGCAAACAGATTTTTCCTTGCTACAATTTGCTTCTGAGAAGAATTTGGCTCCTCTGTATCCTCTTACTAGGCAGACAGTGTTAGATGTTCCCTAAAGCCAGGCTGACAAGCCAGGCTCTCTCAGCTTTTCCTTGTAAATCCCGTGTTCCAGCCCCTCAACCATGTCAGTGTCACACTGACGTTGTACTGGAGAAGCCAGATCTGACCAAGGCTCTCCAGGTGCAGCCTCACTGGTAGTCAATAGAGGGGAATATCCACTTCCCTGGACTGCTGGCTGCACTTTTGTTAACACAACTGAGTACCTGTTTGGCCTTTCTCAGTGCAAGAGCCCAGTGCTGCTGCTGCTCAGCTTTTCTGTGGGACATGCAGCTCCTTTGTGCCGGCTGTTCTTTCCCCGGTCAGCCCCAGCCTGTACTGTAGCAAAGGGTTATTCTGCCTTTGCCTGTGAGGCTTTTTAGGAAGTTGGAAGACAGATGCAGCTCCTGTCAGCCCAGTTCTCCAGCCTCCTAAAGTCCCTCTGCTGCAGGACTGCTCTCAGCTCTGTGCCACCTGCATCCCTGCCTGGGGTGCCTCTGCCTCCCTGTCTCACTACTGCTGGGCACACCATTGTCCCCAAGGGATGCCTGCAGCAGCTCTCTGCTAATTGCACTTTGTGCTATTAACCACAGCCCTTCAAACCTGGCAGCCCAGCCAAGTCAATGCTTGCCTAGGCCAGAAAGCCAGACCATGATGTCTCAACAACTTGGCTTTAAGAGCACCGTGGCAGAACACGTGTTCAGCTGTGCTGAAGTCACAGTGAGCAGCTGCCATTGCAGTGCCAGTGTCCCTGAGCTGGTGTTGGCTGGGGCCACGTAGAACTGATGGGTAGGTGACACTTTGCACAGGGGTGTCTGTGCACGGAGCAGTTTTTTTGGCTTGTGCTCTGCGTGGAGAATTTCTTTTTGTTCAGAGTCTGGAGCTATCTGTCTTCTGATGGGCAACACAGCAGGTGCTCATTGATTTAATGTCAGGGTTTTTTTAAAGTACCGGTGACTAAAACCTGTTCCTGGCTTGCACAAACCCACATTCACATCTGTAAGGGGAGTTAAAAGCTGAGAGGGGAGTCAGGGCCGAACACTGCCCATTCTCCTTTTGAAGCTGTTGTTGCTGTGCAATCTGAAACACGGGAATTGTGAGGCCAGGAGAAAGGCAAACAAATGGAATCTTTTGTAGGTGAAATGGCCAAGCTTAGAGAGGGCGTGGGTATACCTAGTTCAGCTTCTTTCTCTAAGGTTACTCTTGTGTGTTTCTTTTTTTACAAATGTATTAATTATATATTATTCTCTTGACCTAATGCATAGTCAGTCGTGGCAGTAGGACTGTCATTCCAGTTTGCCTCCTCCCAGCTGAGGGTCCTGCTGGTGGAGGTGTACAATTTGTAGTGTTTTATGGAGAAGGTCATTATTCTCATCTTCTGATTGGAGAAACTGAGGCATAGAAGGGAAGCAAAACAACTTGTTCATCAAGATGTAGATATTTTTGTGTTCTGTGTGCATCTATACCTCTTAATGCTGCCTCCCATAATGTAGGAGCCCTATTGTACATATTGCTTTCTATTTAATTATTGTAAGATGCTAGGCTATACTTTTCCAAGTATATTGGCTAAATACGTTGGAATTTTTAGCTAAAATTTCCAAGAGGAGCAAGTTCTGCACTGAGCTTGTTAGCTAAATTCTAGGCTGAATTTATAAATCTCACTGGTGAGAAAAAAGTTATCTTTTTTTTTTTGAGAGCTTTGCAAATATGACACAATCAGTGAGCAGCTGTAAACATGAGACTCACAATAGCATTCTCAGTTGTTCAGAGCAGAGCTGTATTTTAGGAGCTTGCCATCAGCGTGCTGGATAATGTTATTTGAAATCACACTGCTGGGTTACAATAAAACTGCTGCAAGACGCCGTGAAAGGCGTCTAAGGAGATCTTTCCCAGCATATCACTGGCAGTTTTTATTTTCCCAGAGGCAGATGATATGTACATCATTACTGACTTTTTTTTTTTTGCTTTCTCTCATGAAGAATTCCAACCGCTGAGATAAGTTTACAGCTTCTTAAAAACTGATAATGACAGAGCAGTCTCTGTGCTGTAAGAGAGACGTGAGATAAGTGCTTGCCATTGCTACAGCATTCAAAAGAAGATAATAAAAGGATAAAAGTTTAAAATGACACTTCAGGAAAACACCTTATTTTCCAGCTTGATTAAAGCTATTTAATGAAAGTTGTTAACTTTTAAGAATATGGGAAATACCATTTGCAAGTAAATTGACTTCAGTATGTTCACTAACTCATGCTGTGCAACATTGTCTTGAGATGCTTTGAGAGTTCCTACCCAAGTGAGGGAAATATTGACAGTAATGCCAACAGAATTCCAGTATCTTTGACAAGTGAATTGTACCAGATTGCTTAGTGAATTTTCAGTAGGATATCAGTGGGGTATTCTGTCCCCTTCCTACCCTCTGTTCTCCCCACACACCTTGCCCCAGTAAAGACTTTTCCTGTATCCTTAATGATCCCTTCATAAAGATGTGTAACCAATAACAAAGAGCTCACTTTATCTTTTTTTTTTAAACACTGAAAATTGATATGTGTGGTAACAAAGTGATCGTAGAGCAAATTGATGCAAAATAGAATTTAATATTAAACTGAATAAAGGATTTAAAAGTTGTTGTAGGAGGTGCTTAGCTATGTGTGTTGGACAATAGAAGCATGAAAATTAGGACTGTCATACTTGAAAGGAGGGACTGAATCTGTGATATCTCTTGCATCTCTTTATTCTAAGGAGTCCAGGATGTCTCTTAGCTGTTAAACCCTTTTGCATGTTTTGCACAGGGGGACAGATTTCTTTGTTGATTTGCATAGAAAAGCTGTAGCTTGGGTCTTTCAAAGGCAGAGAGCTGGTTTGAAAAAGAACTGTTGCCCATAAAGTTAGTCGCCTGCTGGGGTATTATAGCTGAAATACATTTGAAAGCTTGTTTCTGTGACCTTTTGGGGAGACTCGGGAACCCCAGAGTCAAAATGTGTATTATAGTAGTAAGATAATCAGGATATTTCAGAGCATTTTACCAAGGAAGGGGAAACTGTTATCTTCATTACAAAAACATTATAAAGGATGGAATGTTTTTTGTCGGGCAGTGGCAGAAATGGAAACAGAAATCCAGAGTCCTGAGGCACAGCCAAGAGTCCCTCTGGGTTATGCCTTTCAATTTCTTGGGAAAGATAGATTCCCAAGGGAAGCATTTGTTTCCCATCCTTTTGTGTAGATAAAATACAAAGTGTATCAAATGCCTGTGACTGTATTTTCCCTGCTTAATAGATCACCTCAAAGATTTATTCTTGTAATTTAACTCTCTGAAAAGTTAGCTGCCTTTAAAATCTCAAATATGGAAACTCCTCCCTCCACCTGCTCTATTATGCTTGTTCAAGGACCAAATTTAATCTTGTTCTAGAGACAAGCTTTTGAGACATAAATTTGTTTTAACTTTAAAATCCAGTATATTAGGTCCTTGAAGAGAATGTGTCGTGTTGAGAATTGTATTAATTTCAAAGTATGTTGCATCACTTTTCCCTAGCCCTGAAAGGTATTTTAAATTGCTATTTGGTAGTTTGAAAGTTAGAAAAGCTGTTGAAGTTATTTTTGGGGCTTTTTTAGTTCTTATTGGGCTTTGCTCAGTTGGGCTGAACAGAAAATATCAGTGAAAGTATCTTCTTACCCTGCCAGTGACAGCTAAAGGCAATCTCTCACTTGGGCATTGCTGGGAAGTAGAAGTGAAGATGTGTTTATATATTGCATTTTGTCCATAGGTTGGTAACTTCAGATGTGCTAACTCAGTGCTTCTGTCTGTTACCATATCCCAAGATACCTGGGTAGCTGTCCGGGGGGATAATTTGCATTTTCTCCTCTCTTATTGCCCAATAAACCTCCCTTGAACACTCCTCCAGTGGTACTCTAAAGGGCAAGATGCATTATTATATAATTTGGTGGAATGCTTTATTAGTATCATTTGGGATATGCTGCTATTTATGAACCATAAGGCAACTCTGTAATACAAACCAAATTCAGCATACCTCAGTGCTGTTAGGACTTACATGGTTTTCTGTAACAGTGAGCATGCAGGAATCTTTTTTTAGGTTTAGTGTAGGCATTTCTTAAGTTGAAAGCACGGGCTGAGGAATTTTCAACACACTGATGCAGTGCATCAGTTCAGCTTCCTGTATTTGTATTAATTTTATTGATAATCCCTAAACCAAGCTACTTTGAGGGGTTCAGCCACTGTAAAAGTGGGGTGTTCTCCTGGCAGGCAAGCTCAGGTGAGCTTGTCCTGAGTTTCCAGCTCCACACCGAGTTCAAGTTCTGTAAGAAACACAGGTGATTGGAGAAGTTGCTGTGAGTTACTGTAATGCCTTTAATCGAACTTTGATTACTGCAAGAATAATAATTAACAGTTTGGCAGCATCTGTGGAAGCATTGCTCCACCCATGCCCCAAGAGAGGGCCAGCCATGCATGGAGCCATGACACCTGACATTTTCCCAGTGGAGTGCTGTGGGTGTGAGGGAGGGTGAGAACACAGAGAGCTCTTCCACCTGCCCGGGTGAGGTTTCCTGATCAGCAGGAATACACCATCAGTGGGAAAGGTACTCCTGTAGTGCCCACTTCCAGAACACAAGGGCTCCCTTTGGTGCCGTTCAGGTAATGAAAGGTTTCTGCAGGTGTGTGCCTGTGGGCATCTGATAGAGAAAGGTTTGTCATTGTGTTATGTGATACATGCAGAGATGGTTCTCTAAAGGCCTTTGAGAGTGGGAAATTTAACACATCCCATTGTTGTACTTGCCACCAAAGGCCATTAAGAGCCAGCAGCCTTGGAAGGGCAAGGATGCAATTAATTCCTTTTGAAGCTGTATTTTCTCTTAAAACAAAGGCTCTAGTGTCAGAATTTTTAAATTTTTTTTCCTAAATAAGTGGCAGTGTTTTATGTGCATGATATTAGATCATGCCTATGCCTGGATAAATCAAGTCCACTGATCCTGGCAGAAAAGCAGCATCTGAGTTTATGTGCATGTCCCAGTGCAGGGACAACAGCTGCCATGCTCCCATCCCAGCAAATGTCTGCTGAGATAATTCACCCAGGAGCACTTAATACCAGTGCATTTGCCTCAGTGTGGGTATGAAAACTAAGATGTAACACTTGGGAAATGTAAAACATTCTGTGTCCACAGAATTTGGTTTAACTCTGGTTTAATTGAGCACTGTAATGCTGCTTTTTTAGGAAGTATAGGTGAGTGCCTGCTGGGGTAAAACCAGAGTGGTACTGTGACAACTCTCACACAGGAGCTGTGTTTGTACTTCAAACAAGGGAGGTGTTACCAGTTTTATAACATTTTGGTTTCTATAAAGCAGTAACTCTGCAGTAACTGCTTACTTGTTTTTTCTCCTTAGTTTTTTTTTTTTTTTTTGGCTTCTCTTTCAGATAAGGTAGGTCTTTGTGTTTTGGAGCAAGCTGGGAAAAACCGTGCAAACTTTGAAGAGAAATTTGAGAAGGCGGGATGGGTGACAGAGAGATTGTCTCAGGCTCTAGTTTTGGAGAATGTGTTAAGCCGCTGTGAGCTGGCACAGCCTCAGAAAGAAGTTATCTTGCTTTGGCCTTGCTTTCCCAGTCCTCCCTCAGTCCATCCCCTGCCTTCTATCAGCCCAGGTGTTGATGCAGTTACATGTGAACTGGGGAGTTAATCCAGCTGAAAACAGGCAAAAAGACAAGACTGTTCATTTCAGACAGTTCCTTTGGCTGGTTTGCCAGGTTGCTGCACAAATAGCAGCCATGGGGAGGGGGTGGTAATGAACTGCAATCAAGCTACTTATGGCAGATTTTTTTTCCGTATTTTTACATATTTCCAAACTTGCATTTGGAGTTTTCTGAAAAAGCAGAGTTATCAGGCTGATGACTCTGCTGGTTTTCCTCTGTCACCTCTGAGCAGGCAGTGATTTTCCTCTGCTGCTTCCAAATGTGTGCACTGCTGCTGTGCTGAATACTTGAGAGCCATCTCAGAATAGTTCTTCTAAGTCTGCACCTCTGACTTCTTTGGAACTTTTCTTTCACTGTTAGTACAAGAGTCGTAACCTTTGTAGACTTTGTACACACATAAAAGAGAGAGAACTGAGCTCCTTTACATTTACTTAAATCTTTACTATCAATGTCCTCCTTCCCAGCTCCTTTGTAAAAGCCCACTTTATTATCAAATTGTCACTCTGTGCAGATTTTTGTACTGTGCACTTTCATACCTGCTTGTGTTTTCTGCAGTAATTTTGCAATTTATTCTGGTTTATTTTTCCCCTTGCAGCTTGAGCTTTGCTCCTTTCCTGCTGCCTCTCTCCCATTCTCATCTGCCAGCCCTGCTCTTTCAAGTTCTTCCTTAAACCTTGCTTCTCCTAGCAACCTCTCTTGTTTTCCCTTGCCAGTGCTTGTTCAATTTACTGTTCAGAGGATGGGGTCTCTCTTTTCTTGTTTGGAGACTTTTTGTTGTTTGAATATAGCCAACTGTTATTTATACGTGGCCACATCATTCAAGTTGAAGATTAACCTCATGTCTCTCAGAACTTTTAAATTAATATTTACATTCTCATTCTATGCCTAAATTTTCTTTTCCCTAAGCAAATATACTAACTAGATTATCTTTTAGGGGCTTAGTATGGATATTCTTTGCATATTTTATCCCTTTGATACCCTGTATAATTGCAAGTTGACTGTACAAGCATTCTGAGACAAGAAATATATTTTTTACTTTTTTTTTTCTGTTGTGTTGCACCCTGTTATAAATTTACATGTCACTATTAAAAATTTACATGTAACTGTGTAAATATTTGGCCCTACCCCACAAAGCAGGTTTTTTACTTGAAGTTGGTAACACTGGGAGCACAGCTTAGCTGTGCTTGCCCTTTGAAGACCACGTTCTCCAAGAGCAGCATTTCCAGAAATGCTGAACGCTCCCTGCATATTCAGCCAGCCTGGGTGCTTTGGAAAGTGTTCCTCTAAATGACAATGACTCTGAAGACAATTATTGAGGAAAAAAAAGCTGCAGCATTAATTTAGGATAGAGTGAACTGTAGGTGTGTTGGAGCCTGGGGGCTGATGTAGCTCACAGGCTTTGGATCCCTCCTGTCTGCAGCAGCCCAGGTTTGTCTGCTGGAGAGGCAGGTGGGGAGAACTGGTGTCAAAGGCTGCTCAGGTCTTAGGTGAGCCAGAAGGGCCCACTTGTAACCCTTCCAGTTAATGGCAGGCTGAATGCAGCCCCAAGTGCCTTTGATCTGCCTGGTGCTGGCACGATGCTGAATTACTGCTGCTGACTTTGCCTGGGCTGTGCAGGCAGTGAGGCTGCACGTGCTGAAAGAGAACTGCTGCAGAAACATCCTGATGGACGTGGGGAAGGAGTGGGACACTGCTTTTTGTTTTCAGATTGGGGATTTTAGAATACAGAATTTAGAGCAATACACTCCTATGAAGCTTCTTTGCACACAGTCATACAGCTGTGTGCAAAGAAGGAAAAAACGCCGCAGACCAAAATGCAGTTCTTTTTTTATCGTGCATTAATCTACACATAAATAAAGATTGCTTTTCATAAAAACAGCATTTGTGCTTAGCAGTTTCATTTGTTAAGTGCTGTTTTTATTTGTGTACTCGAGTGCAGCCTGTGCTGTGTGGACTTCTTTGCAGAGGCAAAATTGGAGACTGAAGAAATTTTGGAAGCTGGCTCTGTGGGAATTCAGCCTTGAGGCAAAACTTTCATTAGAGTTGTCAGAAATGAGTTTTCTACAAAAGAATTGAGTTTGGGTATTATTTTCTAATTGTTTTAGTTCGGTGTCATTGGAAAGAGAAATGTTTACTTTAAACAATTAGTGTTGTCAGTCAGTCTCAATTAACGGCTAATTAAAATGGTGACAGTTTGTAAAGCAGCAGAGGTATAATCATGGTACGTCATAATCAGAAATCATATGGAATATGAAATTGTGGAAGGGGAAGGATGTGAATTGGATGTTGATCTGAAAGGCTGGAAACTGGGTTCTGGGCCATACAAAGCTGTCACTAGTTTTTCACCCTGGTATCACCCCACTTCTGTGTTCAGCCTCCCTTTTGTCTTTTCTCCATGTGTTTGTTAAGGAAAGTGCTTCTGGGAAGTTCTCATTTGTTATGTTGTTTATCCAGAACCCTGACACTGAAATTGCAAATATTTATTTTTGTTAAGAACTTGAGAAAATTTTGTTGTAATATTCAGATTTTTTTTCTTTTCAGACATGTTTCCTATTAGGCTTTGCTTTTTTATTTGCAACCAACAGAATTGCTGCTGTTGAGTATAGAAAGTGAGATTATGTTTAAATATTTTATATGTTTAATGGATCTGGTTTTAGTTTTTGTGAGAAACAGAAAGCATTTTAGCTTAAGCTGAATAAAGGTGACACTTCATTACAGCAGCAGGACTTTTATGGATGTCAAATTTCTCCTGAGTGGCTTGCAGTCACAGTTCCTTGACACCAGTCCTCCTTTCATGCCATGGCTGCTTTTGTAGTAAGCTTGTAAAAATAAGTAAAAAATGTTCCAAGGGTAACTTACAAAAACTAACTGAATAACTAAAATCAATGCTAGACTCTTTGTCTTCTCCCTGATTCTTAATACTGGCCTATGTCTCCCAGACACACTATGCTACCCAGTGGAAGAACTTTGAAACAGAAGCATGAAATAATCTGAAGATTTCCTGATTATTGTAGATTGTCAGACACCAAAGATTTTATTTTTTTTTTTTAAGATTTCTTTAGGAGGGGTAACAATTGTATTGTAAATGGTAGTTGTTATTTTAACAGCATCTTGCACAATTTATTCCTGCCAATGGCAGATTTGCCTCCTGCTAGATGTTATTCTTGAAAATCAGGGGGATTTTGCTGCACAAGTACTTTAGGATTGCTAGAATATGTAAAATGTAGGTCTCTCTGAAGTACAAATGCATGCTTGTTTTGGTATTTTGGGTTTTAGGTTTCCGGTACTATTCATTTCTTCATGAACTTTTTTTTCCTCTGGTGCTGAGAATGAGATCATTATTGCAGTGAATCATGGAGTTCTCATATTATCCACATTATAAAGGCAGCAAAGGAACATTTTGGCCACTCAGTCTGACCTTTTACATCATGTTGGCCAAAGGATTCCCTTGAATTTAATTTTTTGAAATAATGCATTTAGACTTGACTTATTTTGATTTAGTAATTTCTTTTTTACATTTTTACTGACAGACAGTTGTATACCTTGGTGAAACTTGCTTAAAGACTTAATGGCAAAGGAAAACCAGTTTAAACTGTTAATACTTTTTCTTTTCCATTTATTTTTTTTAACTTGGGCCCATTTATAACCAAAATCCCCTTGTGCCTTGTTATTTTCATGGGTATTTCTACAGTACCAGTAGCTTTCCATCCCTTCAGGAGCTTTTCCATGTGGGTAGCAGTCTCCATATGTAAAATGATCATTGTTTTCTTCCAGCCTCAAAGAAAACATTTGTCTTACGATTGTATAATTTTTGAATACATATTAAGTATTATCTGCTGTTTTCAGCTGTTGTTGTATGTTCTCCTGGACCGTTCCAGCTCTGAAAAGGAGTTTGAAAACAACGGCTGTTTTTACAACCACTTCCTGCTGATAATCGTGCCCACAACGTTCATAGTAAAGGCCAACCCAGTGCTACTGCATGACTCAAGTTTCCCCTTTTGCTTTGCTGTAGTAGCTCCACATCTAATCAGGGAGAGAGATTGCTGGAGGCTACCTTAAATGAAATCCAGAAGCACCGCATTTTTATTGTGACCTTTGCTTACAATTTCGGTGGACATTTGAACCAAACTTCTCTAAGGAGCAAGGGAACTGTATGTTAAAGCATCTATAGTGTAGCTCCAAATTGATTCAGAGTTGCCTGAACCTGCTTGTGAATTTCCCAATGCTTAGCTCTGATCTTGTGTCATTATAAATGCATAAAAGGTGGGTTTGTTTTCGTTGCAGTAATAAAGCCTAAGCGTTTGTAATGTGTTAGTAAGTTTAGATTTTCCATCAGAGTGTGTTCAACAGTTTGAGGAGGTTGAAGAATACTCTGGTATGCAGATTTCATGACGGTAACTGAAATGCCTGGGTTAGAAAAGTACCTCTCTGGCTCACCTAAAATCTGAATTAGCATTTGGCACTGATGCTCCTTCCGACTCCTCTTCTGTCTCCAGTGACAGCAGCCAGGCTAAGGACCACTCAGTTATTCACTTTGTGCCTCAGTAACCTATGAGATGCATTTCTTTTGGTGTTTCAGGGGTTTTTTTCCTCCTAAATTGAGGTGAGATCTATCAGATATCAGTGATAATTTTGCTTTGTCTCACTGGGGACAGTATCTCAGGGTGGGCAAAGAATAATCAGGCACTTCAAGTCAATAATGAGCTGGGAACATTTTCAGACTTAGAATATTTCTTGAGCACAAAATTGGCATAGTGATTTCTTCCTAGATCTGTTTGATGAGCTGACAATTATTATGGTTCCTTGGCAATTGCATTGCTAACGTCTTTCCATTTTCTCTTTTTTCACTTTTACAAAAAATTTGCACTGAATTCAGTATTGCTCTGTGTAGATTTCTAAGCTGTGTATTTTACAGATGGTTTTTGTTAGCAGTTCCCTTACTGTGTTAAAATTTCAGATTACTGTAATGTCTTGCATAATACTACCTATAATGGATTTCTGATTTTTTTTTTCAGAGCCATACTGAATTTTCAGCTAATTAACTACCCAGCATTGCTATGGTTTTTAATGTGGAAATTAATTTCGACCAAATAATATTAACATAATGTATTAAATTTTGTAACAAATTTGGAGTGCATTCATACAATTTTGAATGCAAACTGAGGGTAGAAATGCTCAAGGATAAAAGTTCTTAGCAAGGAGAATGTTTATGTTTAAACTGATTACGTTATCTGAATTACTCTCCTTCCACAGCTGATAATGTTTAGGAGAAATGTGCACTGTATTACTCTGGCTTACTTGAAGAACATTCACTAATTCTTATGTTACCACAGCATGCACCAAACTACACTGGTGTCCCTGCGTTTTATTTAATGCTGGATTTCTTTGCACATTGCTGCATGCAAAAACTCACACACAGCCCTGCATATATATTTTTTTGCGTGCCTCACTCTCTGCCCTTCTCTCACACTTTACCTTGACACTCCTTTTAATAATAAAACCCTTTTACAACATGTGAGCCACACCTGAGTAGCTGATAGGACATCCAGCATGTGCTCATTAACAGCAGGAAGAGAGCTACCTTTGTACCTTGGGCCTCATGGTGCTTTCTTTTATTTTTTCCTCCTCTATTTTGGATACTGTTTAGACAATGCACCCATAACTGTGCTTGCTTTCAGTTAATTCTAATGGAAACTTATAGTGGTTTGGCTTGTTTTTAACTATTATGTTTTCCAAGTGTGCCCATAATGAGTAGGTGGTGACCTAACATTTTGCAGCAGCACAGGATATCATGAAGGGAGTGAAAACTAAAAGGTAACACTGGATTTGCTTGGCTGGAGAAGGGAGCAGCCAAAGCAGCTTTCTCTTCCCAGCTCTTTGACGTGTCCTCATAGAAGAGAGCAAAAGAAACTTAGTTCAGTTTTCTTAGTTTGCTCTTCCATCTGTGTTTCTGGGCTCATAAGCTGACATAGGAGATTGATGATACTTGATATTCTAAAGTGTAATAAGGGTGTTCTGTCTTGAACCTATTCCTGCTTTTAGTTATCACAGAATAATAGAATGGCCTGAGTTGGAGTTAAGGGTCATCCAGTTCCACCCCCTGTCTCGTGCAGGGACACCTTCCACTAGTCCAGGTTGCTCCAAGCCCCATCCAGCCTGGCCTTGAACACTTCCAGGGATGGAGCATCTGCAGCTTCTCTGGGTAACCTGCGGCAGGGCCTCAGCACCCTCACCCTAACAAATTCCTTCCCAATATCCAATCTAACCATGCTCTCAGTTTGAAGCCATTCCCCCAGGTCCTGTCACAAGCTCTTCTCCATATTTCTTGTAGGCTCCCTTCAGGTACCATAAGGCAGCAATTAGGTCATTCCAAAACCTTCTCTTTTCCAGGCTGAATAATCCCAATTATCTCAGCCTTTCCTCATAGCAGAGCTGCTCCATCCCTCTGACCATCTTGGTGGCCTCCCCTGAACTCTCTCCAGCAGTTCTGTGTCCTTCCAGTGCTGGGATCCCAGCACTGGGGTGGGCTCTGAGCAGAGCAGAGGACCCCCTTACCTTGGTCTTTCTTGGGCTGCAGGATATGGTGAGTGTTGTAGGTCTCACAGTTGCTGGCTTGCTCTTTGAGACCCTCACTTCACTGTGTCAGCTTGAGCAGTGATTTCAGCAGGTGCTGGCAGGGTGTTTTGGGCAGCTGAACAATTAACTGGATGTTGGATGTTAGCAGAAGTGGTGAATTGTCCTAACCCATATTTGGCTTCTTTAGCAGTTAACCTGGGTTTATTTCTTCCCTTTCTTTGGCTTGCTAATGAGGTGAAATGAAGAAATACTGTCACGTTCAAGAAGCGTGTATATTCCTTGACTTCTTTCACAGATATGTTACTTGACCTCAGCGACCTTCTTCAGGTATTGTACCCTATTTATTTTGACTTTTTTTTTAATTGTTAAAGTTTAAGATGTTTTAATTTTTCTCTAAAAATTCTGAGTGGAGAATCACCGTATTTGAAAATCTGAGTAATTTTTCAGTAAAATTAAATGTCAAAAAAATTTTATGCTTTTAATGCTGCAAACAACATAGCAAGAGTTAGCATTATCCTTTCATCAGGATTCAGAGTCACTGCAGTGGCACAGGGTCAGATGCTGCATATTTTTAAAACAACAGTTGTTGACGACAGAAATAACCTTTTTGGTAGGTAATGCTGCGTAAATGTATTCGTGCACTTCAGAAATGTGTTTTATAAAATGTATTTTGAGAGAAATACGAACTTGCTCTGTCTGTGGAAACAGAAAGCTCCACTGACATATGTTGTCTTAGCCTCATTCTCTCTGTTACAACTGTTTTACATACAATGCGAGTAGGTTACTTGCATCTATTTTTGTCCTCCCAGCTGTCTTGGTAAATGGCATTCCTCTGAAGACTATTTATTGCTTGAAGCAATCTGCTGGAATTGCAATAATCAAATGCATCTTTAATTGTGAAATTTAGTAACTTTCTTCTCTTTTCTAAACTCTGATTGAATTATTTTGATTGCTCACGACCAAACAGTACATGTATAGAATGGGAGGTTTGTTTCCTTTTAAACACAGGTAATTTTTCATGGTGAGGGTTTTGAAATAGAATGATCACAGTGTATGAAGAACAGTCACAATGTGAACTAGAATAAGGGGTATTGTATCTGTAAGAAGAAAAAGAAAAGATGTATTGTCAGCAGAAACAGACAAGAAAGATTGATTTGTGTTTTCCCCTCTGTGCATTCCAGCAAGAAAAGATTCTGAGATGAGACTTATGGGGGACCAAAAGGTTAAAGAGGAGTAACTGAGGAGATGGGAGAGACAGAAATATATTAGTAGTAGGGAAATAATCAACCCCTGAAAGAGAAAAATCCAAGATTTCAGTATCTTGATTTGCATTTAACTGTGTCTTCTGATGAGCTCTACTTTGTGGCTTCTTTAAGGTGAATCTGAGCAAACAGGGATGTTGAATGTTATTGTTAACTCTACCTATCCAGAAAGTCCTGTTTAAGAATACATATGTGAGTTTTTCAGGTTCTAACTTGATGGTTTTTTCTTCCTCCCCAAGTTTGTTTAAAAAAAATCAAACCAACCCCCACAAACAAAACCACAAACCAAACAGAAAACCACAGCTACAAACTGAGCCAATAAAAACCCAAAAAACAAAAACCCCAAAAAAACAAATCCAAAAAAAACCACCCAAGCCACCTTGGTAGCAAAACATTTGTGGCCCAGGAGGTAAATTTCAGTACATTCTGCTTTAGATAAGTTTTTGCCCACAAAACCTAAAAAAGAATTAGTTTGTTTAAAATAGTCAATTAGATGATACTATTTTACTTTGAAGTGACTCCTTTTTCCAAGGACTACTCTCCCATCCTGAAGTTTGGATGTAAATGTTCTTAAGGAAGAAGAGTTGAGACGAGCAGTAGTAGTGGTGGCAGCAAGTTAAATACTTTCCAAAATATTTAATTTGTTCATACTCATCTGTACAAAATTTGTCGTAGTGGTCCAGGTAACTGTTTTTCTTGGTGAGATGAAAAAAGTGTTGACTTTATATCACAAAAAAAAAATCACATTTGAAGTCTAAAAAATGAGCTGCTGCTGAGCTGCATCAACTCTTGCTTGGAAACTGATAGTGAATGTTGAGATTTTTCTTCAGAATGTTCCTGATGCAGCTCAGTTGCAGAGGGAGGGGAGGGACCTGCAGGTCTCTCTGTCATCTGGCTGCAGGAATTTTGTGAGAAAGTCACCACATGAAACATCTTTACAGATTGTCTTCATGGAGGCCTCTGACTGAATTACTGAGCAGCCTGAAACAGGTTTTAGTGCATTTCAGGGTGAAAAAAATCATAGAATCATTAAGGGTGGAAAAGACTTCCAAGATCACCAAGTCCAGCCATCAACCACCATCATTTAACCAAGTGCTGAATCTGCTGTTACCTGCAACTCAGTATTTGTTTAATGGCACATCTTATATTCTTTCTCTCTTGCTGCTCTTTAGAAAAAAGTGGCAGAGGAAATCCTAAGAATGCCCTCCTAGGCTGTGGTTTGTACTTGTTGTACAACCCCTCTTCCTGTCTTTCTTGAATTTCTTTGGGACTTAAAGATATAAAAAAAATAAAAAGCTGTCCCCTACAGTGTAATGTGCTTTTAGGATAGTATTGTGCTGCTAAAACTTAGCAATAGAGGAGACTAATTTTTACTGTTAATGCAGTCTGTTTAAAAAGTCATATCAGTTTTCTTCTGGTGCTGATGACTGAGATGTGGGAGTTTGTCTTGTTCCACTGGGGGCCTGCTGCATTTTCATAATAATTTTTGGAGCTTCAAAATTGCTGCCATCTTGGGAAAAGATAAAAAGTCTTTTTTTTTTTGTAATTTTTTTTAAATTGGAAAGGCAATTTCCTTGGTGTTTTATCTTCATGTAAAATACATCTTACATCTTGGAAATCTCCTGTTGAAAGTGTTGTCGGATCCAGAATGCCTCTGATACGTTTGGACTTCAAAGCATGATCTGAAATGAACTGAAAATGTCCAGAGCCCTGCTACAAATCAGGCGCCTTCCCTGTGCCGAGCAGTCGTGCTGCTTGTTGATTGAGTTGGAAGGACAGGGAAAGTACTTGCTTATATTTTCAGATCCTGCATTTTACTTGCAAATATAGTCCTTAGAGAGGTCTGCAATCAGGCCTTTTGTTTGCTTTTTTGTTAGTCCAATCTAAGCGACAGGCCTGGCTTGTTTAGGAGAGCTGCAAAGCCTGTCTAGCCTTGGCCAAGTTTTGAACAGTTTAGGTTTTCTCCCATCTTTCCAAGCATCCCATTCCTTGCACCTGGAGGACTATTTGGCTGAAGTTTCATCTCAGTGTGGTGAAAGGCTGCCTTTCACAGGCTCAGAAATGCCTGGGGTTTTTTAGTCTCTTGTCATCTCCAGTGTCATGGTCTTTGCAATGGGGTTGTGGGGAAGGGGTTGGCATTGCTCTGATCCCCAGTTTCAGCCTAGTAGAATATAATTTTTAGCATGCCTTGTGGTTAAACAAGGAAGTGTAACAAGGATGATGTTCACTGTTAAACCAGGATGATGTTCACTGAAGAGATCTTAGACATCTGAAGAGCCAGGCTCTTTGTAAGAGCGTGCAGCAGGAAAATTATGAGCAATGGATGTAATTAATTACAATGGGATGTCTCCACTTGATATCAAGAAAAGGTTTTTCACTATGAGGACAGCTAAGTGTGGAAACAAGTAGTTTAGAGCAGTTTTAAAGTTTTTATCCATCAAGGCTCTCCAGATCCAGAGCAACCTGGTGTGCTTTTGTGGCTGAGCCTGCTTGGAGCAGGAGGTTGGGCTGGAGACCTGATGTGATCCATTGCCATCTGAACTACACTGTGGTTCTAGGTAAGGGAAGAGGATGCACAAGAAGTGAAAATCAGTAACTAGTACTTGCTTGGTCTCTCTTCCAATTCAGAACACAACTCTCAACCCTGTTTCTTCATCTGCAGTTTATCTAGTACTTGCTTGTCTAGAAGGATTTTTATTGTGAATTACTTTTGAACACTTGTTTTCATTTATTTAATCTAAAGGCAGAATTGAGCTCCCTCTCCCTGACTCCTCTATGATTATTGCAAATTATTGCTCTTTGACTTTCTTGCATAGATGGTTTGGTAATGGCTTATTGTACTGCTGTGGTATTGGAGGAAGAACTCCAGGACTGCCATGGATGTGACTAGCAGAAGAGTCTCCTTTGGAGTCCCCTGACTGAAGGCAGTGCTTTAAAGCCCAGTATGAGAGGGAATCTGCTTAATTTTGATTTGTGTCTCTTTTGAAGGACAGCCTGACAAGCTGAGATTGGTACTTGTTTGTATTTTTGTGTGTTACCTTTTGACTGCTCTAAATGCAGTATGGATCAAAAAAATTAGGAAGTTTGAGTTTATTGTATGGAGAAAGGTAAAATAGAGTAGTCTTTTAAAGACTGTACTGGTTTGCTTCAGTTTTTAATACCCTTTTTTCATATAAAGTTATTAACATGTTGACTGTATTTGCCTTTATTGCCCCTATGCAAATTACTGTTGATTGAGTTAATTTAAACAACCTGTTTGGGACCTTCAGGCATTACTACACTAGAAATGTTAATAATGAATCAAACAACCACAGGTGCCTCTTTCCCCAGCAACAGACACTCTCCTTAAAAACTCATTTGCTTTTCATGCTTGTTTAATTATTTAGGCAGGCAGCCATGGATGTTTCACAGTGTGAATTCTCATCGTGTTCCAACTGCCCGGTCTTTGTCTTTCTAGAGGAATATCTTAACCACTGTCACCATTTGTTGTACTTTGCCAGAATGCCACACTATGGTCTTGAAAAGCCTTTTTGGAAATTGCTTGTAGAAGGGTTATTGTTTTATAACTTTATGGAGCTTACAGTCAAACAGAAACTTCCATTCAATGGTAGCAGCTTTATTTTTTGCTACTCTCCAGAAGTTAAAGTGACCTGGTAACCTGGTAACTGTATGAATGGGAGATTCTCTGTTTCCCCAGGAGAGTTTAAAATTCTGGAGGGTGTTAGACTGACGAATTCCTGTGTTCCTGGAAATGAGGTGTTTGTTGTTATTTCTGAAAGTGGAAGTATATTGGTATTTGTGAACAGATCAGGCATGATGTGAAAGCAAGAGGAAATTATGAAAGGATAAGAGTCTCTCTGGAAGTGTCCCTTTGAAATCAGTGTCTGATGACTGACAGATGTGAAATGAAAAGACTGTCTCCAAAAAACACTGTGAAGGGCAAAGAGCATAACAAGTAGAAGGATCTTGTTGTGAAGATGTAACTGAATAATTGGAAGCCATTCCTTCACTAAATGCCCCTTTTAATTAACATAATGTGTTTGATAATGAGAACAGAAATTAACTATTGGTAAAGGACAACATCTTAGAGAATCTTAAGGGCTCCTGTAAAAAGAGGTTTTTGCAGTGCCTTGGTGAGCACATATTTCTTTCTTTGAAAAATGTCTTCCTGCTAAAGAAGCTGCTTGGTTTTTGTTTTGCCTCTTTTTTTTTAATAAAAAAAAATCAGTGATGGGTCCACATGCTTGTAAACTCACTCTGTTAAATATGAGTTGAATCTAAGAGAATATGGTAAAAACTATCAGGGTATGCAGATATTTTAAAATCTCCCCTCTAACAGAGGTTGACTCCCCTCTTTTGCATTAGGTGTTGATGCTTAAACCTAGTGATTGCATCAAGTTTAGGAGATTTTAATATATGGTGAAAATCTGCAGAAAAGACCACAAGTCTTATGAAAGTATATAAAGCAATTGTCTCACTTCAACAGTTTTGATTGGGGAGAGTTTGGAGAAATACTGTTTTTCAGTATGATCCTTTTAAATTAAGGGGAAAAGAGGCTGAAGTTGATGTGGTAAGCTTTAAAGCTGCACCAGTTTAAGTTTAAGCCAGAGACACCCTTTTAGAAGGGCATTTTTGTTTATTCACTATTCTAAGAACTCATATAAAATTAGGTTTTATAAATGCAAATGTCATATGATTCTAAATTTGGAACGTTAAGCTTTTGATGGATTGGAGTATATGAATTTTTATAAGAAGTTCTTAATGAAGAAAGAACTAGAAATTAAAGTAGGCCTCTAAATTAATTCTCCTAATTTTCTAAGCTTAATGGAGTGCAGAAAAACCAAATGATGAGAATAAAGAAAGACCTCTCTAAATGCCTATTTTATATCATATCTCTTCTATCACAGGATCTGTGTGTGTGTGTGAGTAATAGCTGAAATCAGTGATAGCAGAATAAAATTTTAGTGAAAGGGCCACATTCCACTAAACCCAGGAGATCTTAGGTATCATGTTTCAGGAGTTCAGTGGCATTACAGATTTCTGGGTGAACTTTATGCCATCTTTAATTTTTTATTTATGAGAAATGCCCCAGAACCTGTGAATCTGTTGACTTTTAAAGTTGAGAAGAATATTGTTTGAGAGGGCCTGAAGTCTTTATTCCTACTGATTTTCCAGAAGAACTGGAAGCAATTAAATATTCCTGATTCTTTTTGTGACCCTGGCATTAAAAATGTGTGAGCTTCTTGAGAAAAACAATACAGAACATGCACTGTACTGTATATTTTGCTTTCTTTCTAAATTGATAATTACCAAAAGCTACAAAGAAATGGGCTTGTGAGCAAAAGAAAGAAAGTCCTTCATTTACCATTTCTTTCTGTTTTAATTTTTTATTTTGTGCAAATACATTGCCTGCACCTTGAAGTCAGTCATAAAACACTGATGATGTGGGTGAAGTGGAAAAGCAGGTTAGATTTAAGTGCATTACTTCTCAAATAAGCCATAGATCAGGAGACTTTTAGTTAGGCCAAGGAAAGAAGGATAAATAGTAATTGAGCACATTTATTATTCATTTGTCTTTGCTTTCGATTTAATTTGGAAATCACTTTGATTGTTAGAACTTCACTAGAAAAAAAATACCTGCTTCTTTATGCCTCTTCATATTTATTTGCTATTTATTATTGCATTTATGGAAAGTTTGCTTGGGAGGAGTTTCTTAGGGAGTGACGTGGTTTGATGGTGACAAACATCAAGTGTTTGGATGTCGTGACAAGGAAAAAGGCTAGAAGGAAAAAATGCTTGTTTGGATTAGAGTTTTATGGGTTTTTTTAGTTTTTTTCCTAGACTAGTATGAGAACTAGATGAGTTTGTGAAGCCTCTCATGGAAACATCATATGTACTTGGCTGCACTGAAGTAACTTTATTGATTTGTGCCGTGAAGTCGTCCTTGCAGAACAAGATCTAAGTGATGAGGTTCAAGATTTATAGAAACTTGGTCTGCCAGCTTAGAAGGCTGAAATTACAGCCAAACACTCATTCTTTATGTTAATATTTTTTAGACAAAAGGTCAAAACAGCCCTTTTTGAGCTTGCAGTGAATCTAAAGCCAGCTGAAATGCTGCAGACATTTTGCTTTAGTGATATCTGTTCTGTCTCAGTGGCTCGTGGAAAGTCACACGCTCTCAGGCTCCAGTATGAATTGCCAGATTCAGTAGGTGTGTGGTTTTTTTCTGTATAAAACTTGGTGATTTACTTCCTAGAAAATAGACTTCTCATTCAGAGGGTATATTTTGCTCTTTTCTTTCCCCTAGAATAGTGCTTCTATGTTGTCTGCTATTTCAGGAAGAAAAAGGACAGTAAAATTTAAGGCTGTATTTTTGCATCTTCTAGGCCAGTCCAACCATTGGTCAGACACAGCACGAAATACACTCATTTCTCACTAAATATGGAATGAATTACTGTTATACCATGTATAATTGATTGCACAGTCATTTTCAGGATATGTGATCATTCTGAGGATATCTTTGAAGTTCTAATTTCTGATTTTTTTAATATATTTGAGAAAAATACATGTTAAGAATATTTTCATGTAAACATTTTGAAGGGCTAGGTGAACATATGTCAGTTGTTTGGGGGTTTGGTTGTTGTTGAGATACATATATTTTAGCTAGGTTGGTAGAAACATCCATAAACTTGGGAGGAAAGCCTGCTTTTAACCTAATGTTGGCACAGCTCTTTGATGAAATGGAAAGAGCAATGGTTCTTGGCTTGTGCCATAATCATCACTCAGTTGTGTAATTGACTGCTAAGTAAACACCTTCACCATCCAGCCATAGGAAAGAGAGGGGCAGTTTTGTTCCATAAAAGCAACAGAGTATATACCATTGTTCAAAACAAACCAAAAACCTACTTGCTTGGAGTGTAGGAGGATGGATTTTTTTATACTAACCTTGACCTTTACATATGCCTTGGGGGAAGCAAGGTGTTCATGGAGCTCCGTGGGAATGTTTGAGACTGATTGGGAACTGGAGTATATCCTGCCTTTCTTGCTGACCACAAAAACACATCTTAAGATAGAGAAAGAAAACTTCCTCAGACTTGTAAAATACAAATATGGTTGTCTGTGCTATAAATTGCAAATCAGAGTATGAAGTGTAACTCCTACCCTCAATTTACATCCTCCTGGGTGCAGTGAAGAAGGGGATGGGAGCAGAGCTCTGTCCCTGGTGCCTGAGCAGGTTTAGTGTGGTTTAGGGCTTTTCTGATTTTTTGGTGCTGTTTTTTGTTTTATTCTCAATGGTTTTAATGTGATCTGAGGCAATGTCCAAACAGCAAGATATGACAAATAACCCTTGAGGCATGTAGCACCACTCCTTGATTTGGTGAAAAGTTTGGTGTGTGCTTGTGCAATACTTAATTATGCCACTACAGATGATCATGCAGAACTGAAATTTGCACTGACTTGTATTTGCTCAGGTTTTGTAATGGTACGAGATAAATGACACTTTATATATTCTGATATTACATTTATGCCTACTTAATGCCTTATGATGTAACGTGACAACTGAAAAACTGTGCTACAGAGCAGCACTGAGCCCACTGAAGAGCATGATGAACAACTTTTTTTAATTTCTTCAATATAAACTTATGCTTTGATTTACAATGCTAATTTGTGCAGATTTTGACAGGCACTGAGTATTATCCTGTACATATGAATATTGCTTGTATAACTTGATTTTTTTTTAAGCAGGTTAAGATTTTGAAAGTTGGGGTTTTCTCCTTTCCATATAAATGTTCTATTAAAAACATTTGTGGTTTATGATCTACATAATGCTTTTTTTGTCTTTTAATAGGTGAATGTCTATGTGCTGGGAAAAACCTTCCTTGTGCTGGCCAGAGAACTCTGCATAAATGCTCCAGCCATAGGTATTTTATTAATGATTTGACTTTTGACTATTTGAGTCTTTTATTCCTATGGTTACTTGAAAAAAATGTATGTATGTATATATACACAGTATTGTATGTTAATACTCAAGTAGAAACTTTATAGTGAAGCTGGAATCAATCCAGGCTGAGGAGCATTGCTGACTATAAGAGCCTGTTCTCCTTCATGGAAGAGCTTTTTTGGAACTAGATGCTGTTTTCTTTTGCAAATAGTTTTGTTGCTTTTTCCAAGAGTAATTTGGGCTATACTAAGACAATGGACTGACATGTAACAAATTTGTGTGTGTCAGCAAGCTCCTACAGGCCTGTCACGCTTCAATTCCACAGATGCAACATTTGATAAGTATTTGCCAAATTTATTATCTGTCCATCACCTGTAGCTGAGCTGTTCAGAGTGGCTTGGTGGAAAATGAGGAGCAACTTTTTTCAAACATATGAGTAATTTCTAATAAGTCAACACTGAAATCATAACACTGATAGGAAGGTGGCTTTTAACCTGTTGAAAGGGTATAGAAGCCATTCTCTTGGTTGTGGGTTTAAGCCAAGGGAATTTGTGCCAATTCCAGTTAAAAGAGTGCATTTATACTGAGATCTTGTGACTGTTATCCACCTCTGAGCAGGAATTATCTGCCTGCATCTTTACCCACTCTCACTCCCACTCTCTTTAATCTGTACCAAGAGAATCAGATGGCAGTGTTGCAGAAGGACAAGACAGGCACACCCCTCAGCTGTGCTGGGCTGGCACAGGGCTGCTGCCTCTGCAGCAGGGGAGCAGCAGCTCGCACACGGAGCATGGCGGCACAGCTCCAGCTCTGCTGCAGAGGTCTTGTTCTCAGCAATTCGCTTCCCTTCTTACTTTTCGTTACTTTTTTGGTCTCTTTTTTGGAGGGAGAAAACAGGCAGGATTTGCATTGCAGCTTAGTTTCAAGGTGAAAATTAATGCAGCTTGGGAAAAGGCAAACGTGTTAGATGTAGAGGTACTTGTTATACACGGAAAAAATACTGGCTTAGAGTGTTTGAGCACTCTCTTCCGAGCTCACCCTAAGATTTACAAAATCCCATAAATGTTTCTAATTGGCTTAGCTATCATCATGAGACCTTTGAGAAAAAACTTTTATCATTTTCTGAGAAAAGTACTAGCATAGAGTGATTGCTGATAATGCCTGAGACTGTGTTTTCCAAAAAAGAGCAGGAGGAAAGATCCAACAGCCTTTTTTTTTTTAAGGTGGCTTATTTCTAATTAGTAATCTTAAGTGAGCCTAGACACCATCTTGCAAGTGTTTCTCTAATGCCTGCTGCTCTGTATAAGGATGGGATGTAAATTCAGATAGTGTCTGCCAGTAATACAGCCCTGGGCTAAATTTGTGATGCAGCCCTGTCACTGCATCACTGCATTAATTAACTTCATCTGTGTGTCTTGACTCTGGACATTCAAGGGGGGGTGTAGTTTGACAGGTGCAAGTGGCTGTGTTGCTGTTTGGTGGGAAGGCTGGAGGATAACAGAGATGCTGCATGTGAAGGGGCATTAGGAGTTTTCAAATATAACCACAGGATGATTTTGATCAGTTTTGATTACACTGATGGTTTGTCTATCATCTTCAGCTTGGGCAACACACAAAAAACCCTAAGCTTCTTCAAATGTCAGCTCCTTTTCTCATGAAGGGAAAATAAAGGCTGCTGGTGGATAGTTTCAGTTACCAAGAGAGGGAACCTTCCTATTTGCTGGGTGTGGATACACACAGGGACCAGACTACAGTGTCATCACCCCTGTTAGCTGTACATGAATTAACACACACAAGCCATAACGTCAGCAAAGATCAAGTACACAGGATTTAGGGCAAGTAAAAATGTTTTATATTTCACAGATTCTTAAACTGCTCTAGTTTAGAACATTCTGTTTGAGTCAGCTGCAGTCTGCAAGTTAGTTATCTATATACAAAATAAATGCACAGTACGTGCAAAATTTAACATTTTTCTGCATGTTGCAGTCTTAATAATTAAGTCAAATAGCTTATGAATAAATAAAATAAGATTAAATTCAAGAGCATTCCTTCACTTATTTGTATAGCCTGATGTAGCAGATAGGTAAGTAGCATAACATTCCATACTGCTGCAGAGTTCGTAGTAAAACCGAAAAATCCCTTAATGTGCATCATTGCAGCACTGGAATACAATCAAGGTGAAATGCATCATGCATAGAAAATGAGCTCAGGTATTTGTCCTCCTTGTACTCCGGTTCCATTGGTACTGTCCGAGGAGCACTGGAACTGGAACGTCACTTTCCCGCACTGCACTTCAGTCATTCCCTCTTGTCCAAAGTAACTGAGTTCGTTACCATCGAGAATAGCACTTACATTGTAAAACGTGTCTTGCTCAACCTGCACGGGGTGTTCAAACCACACAGAGAAGGTGTTACTGGAGCCGTCAGAGGTAAACTTTGTCAGATTTTGAGCAAGCACAACGCCTAAGCGCTTCAGTTCGATTTTGACGCTGTATTCAGCTTTGCCACAGCTTGACCCGTACAATCCCAGTCCTGCTATAAATATCCGTTTGTCTACGGCAAACTGAATACTGTCACATCGCCCCCGGTACCTCCACTGATTGCTGCGATACGCAGACGACTGAAACCGGTGGCAGCGCTGAGGCACGAGTCCTTTTCTTTTCGTCAGGGGGAACTCTAATTTGGGTTTATTTGCGGCTGTGTACCATAGGAATATGTTGTGAGTCTCCTCGAGGGTGAGGATGTCGGACTGGGCAGCTCCGTTGGCAAACTCTTCCAAAGTCATGGTTGGAATCCGCACCAAGTACAAAGCTTTCCCCAATACATTCCTCTTGTTGCGTGGCGTAACCGGCAGCCCTTGCCTTTTGCATTCAGCCTCTGCCCAGTTGAGAACAGCCTCGAAAACTACCACTTCCTTGGTGTTGAGCGCTTCCCGGGTTACAATGATCTCTAGTGTTTGTTGATCTATCTCACAGAAGCCCTCTGACTTCAGTGCCATTTCTGCCTGAGCATCAATCACTTCCCAGCAGCGCTGCGTCAGCTCTGGCTCCTCGAAGAGCCTGCTCTGAGACAGCAGGACACAGGCGTTCTTCGCTTCTAAGCTGGTCTCCAAAAAATTGACGCAAGCCTTTGCTAGGGCCGGCACGATGTACTTCTTGGCAGCATACAGTGTAGCCAGAACTGTGTCAGCTTCCAGGTCTATTTCATCACTGTACATGTATCTAGACGGAAGGGGTGAAAAAAAAATTAGTTTCTCAGAGAAAAAAAAAAAGTAGGCCATGAAAATAATCTATATTCGTCTTTGCTGGCAGTGAATCTGACATTCAGTATTTGTCAGCACATTAAGTAAACAGCAATAAGTGCATATTGCACAATGTCAATTAGGAGATGTATATTTTATAAGCTACTTTGATTCTGTCCGTGTAATTAGCAGACTTGTAGTGGCCACTTACTTTAATAGGATTAGAAAGGCTGCAGGTTCCACATCTGGTATATGGATTTCAGATTTGACCTCTGCGAGATCGCCATAAAACATAGCATAGAAGACAGAGCTACCAACTGCCAAAACATACTGGAAAATAAAGAGAGAGAAACCTCAGTAACATGGATCAGGAACAGCTGAGCGTGCTGGCTTTCCTAAGAGCTACATTTAGCAAAAGTTACAAGCTGCAGAGGATGCAGAACACTGCCTTAGACTGCTTCCTTTAATTGCAGTGTATGTGAATTACTTCTGGGATTAGACAAGAGCTATAATTAGGAAAAAAAAAAAAAAAAGTGGAACCTAGTTGTAAGGCACGGGGAAAAGGCGACCTGCACAGCAGCATTAAAAAGCCAAAAATTATCTGCACAAACCTTATGGGCAGGAACTTTCTTGGATGCCCCTGGCGGGCCCACGATGAAGTGAACGTCAGCCATGAGTTCGTTATTGAACATCAGCGCGTTCCTGCAAGCAGGGGAGGGGGGAGAAGCCCGGTTAGCCGCGGGCTGCCCCTCGCCCGGTGCCCCAGCCTCCCGCCGGCGGCCCCGGGGCTCCAGCCCAGCCCTGCTCACGCCTGGCCGGGGCGCAGGTGCACAGGGCGGGCGCCGCTCTCCGTCTCCCGCCCGCCCGGGGAGGGTCCGGCGGGCCTGGCCCTTACCTCTCCCGCAGCGTGGGATGGAAGGATTGCCAGTTGGCGCTCTCCAAGTTGTTGTTGTTGAGGTTTTGGAGCTGGGGCGGCGGGGGCGGCTGGGCGCTCTGCTGGAGCTGCAGGGCGTTCTTCTTGCTGTTGGCAGCGGTGGCGGCGGCGGCGGCGTTGCTGTTTGCAATGTTAGTGTTGGTGCTGGCAGGGTAAAGTTCTGCAGCCATCTTCTTCTTCAGGGACAGGGGCACTATCTCATAGCATCCTGGCACCTTGCCGTTTGACCTCACACTCTTTTTGGACTTCTTTAAGGTCTCTGGAAGCAGAAGAAAAAAAGTCAAACACTTCATGATCCTGCCATTGAAGCAACCAGGGGGCAGTGGCATGAGCAAGAGAACTAACAGATCCCAAATGCGAGTCCCACTATCAGGATATTTTGTACGCTTCTAGATGCAGGGTGGCCTTTGGTTTTTTTTTGAGTGTGTGCCCGCTCTTTGGTTACCGGCCCGACGCACCTTTCCGGGGGGAAAGGGGTGATGCTGTGTCGGATCAGTGCCAGCGCTCACCTTGGCTTGTGGGGGGGTCCCAGCCTCCACGGCACTGCCACGACTGCAGCGGGGAGCCCGAGCGGGGCCGGCAGGCAGTTCCTTCCCCAAAGAACGGGGAGAGAAAAATTAAAAAAAGAAAAAAAAAAAAAAAGCAAAACCGAAAAAAAAAAAAAAGCCAAAATCCAGCAACAAAACCCCAGGAATCCGGCAGAGGCGGTGGGTCAGGAGCGAGAGTCAATCCACAAATCCTCCGAGTGCAGCAGCCCGGCGAGGGTGAAGCGCAGCCAGCCGCCCGATCCCCGCTGCCAGTGCTCCGCTCCGTCCTTCCCGGCCCGCCGGGGGCACATCCGCGGCGGCCGGGCCGAGCCGAGGCGGCGGCTCCCTGCAGTCCCGCTCCCGGGCGGCCCCGCCGCCGCTCGCACCAACTTTGCTCCGGTCCCCGCGGCGGCCGCCGCCGTTGCTGCCGCTCCTCCGCGCTCCTCCCGCCCGCGCCAGGGGCGCTGCTGCCCGCGGGGCGCCCCGGCTCCTCCGCGGCGGGCGGGAGGGATGCGGCGCTGCCCTGGGCGCTCCCTCGGCGGTGGGATGCAGCGCTGCGCGGCCGGGTTCGGCGCGGCTCTGCCGGGCCCTGCCTCCGCCTCCCGCACTAAGAGGCAGCGGCCGCGCCGCGCGTCACGGCCGCCCTCGCCAATGGCGAGCGCCGGGGCGCGGCGGGGAAAGAGCCGCCCCCCGCCTGCCCGTCACCCGCCCCCCCGCGCCTACGTGCGCAGCGCCGGGCGCCCGCCGGCAGCGAGCCCCGCGGTCCCCCACGAGCGGTCCCCCTGCGCCGCTCGGCGTCCCCGCTGCGGCCGCGGCGGGACGGGCGCGGAGGGACGCGGGGCAGCGCGGGGGGACTGCGGCGGGGCGGAGGGGGCGGCCCCGAGCGCGCAGCGCCGTTCCCGGGCGGCCCGGGCGGGGGCGCCGCCGCTCCGCGCAGCGCCGGGCGGGGGAGCCGCGCTGCCCCCGGGGACACCCAGCGCCCGGGGCGCGGGGCACGGCCGCGGAGGGGCTGCTCCCGGCCAGGGACGCTGCTGGGGTTCCTCCCCTTTCCCCGCAGCCGCCGTGCCCTCCCGAGCCGTCCCAGTTCTCCGGGACTGTCCCCCGCGCTGTGCCCGTTCCCTGGGGGTGACTGCAGCGGGGATCGGCGCTCGCTTCGCTGCGGGCCCTGCCGCTTTCGGTGGGGAGCAGTCTTTGGAGCACAACTCGAAATTGTTCTTGCGTCCCTCTTAGTGACCGTGTGGCATCAAAGTTCTTCCAAAAGTCCAAGTTCCGAATCAGAATTGGGATCAGGAGAGAAGGGAAAGTCTTCAGCAGCACACGTGCTCCTTTCTTAAAACATGAAATAATGTTTTTGTTGTGATCTGCTTCGTGGCCCCCAACATCCTCTTTGAGGCAAACCAACTTGCTCGCGTGTGTGTGTGCAGTTGCAGCCCCAGGGGTCACCCAAAGTCAAGGGGGACCCTGCTGCCAGCAGGTGCACCCGTGCTGATTTGGTGCCCCTGGAACGAAGCAATGTGTTTGGGGTTTGCAGCTTCTGAAGTTCTTATTTATTTATTTTCAAGTGTTTTTATCCATGGAGGACCTGTATATGCTAACCTGGGCTCAGCCTCTGATTTATATGTTCACTGTCCTACTTTTTTTGGTTTCTTTAAGGCTTGCTATTTAAAACCCACCCACGTATTCATTTTCTGACTGTTTGGTAGCTTCAGAATTCAAATTAACGATGTGCAATGTTTTGTCAAATGACCTGTGGGCATGAATGCCAGCGCAAATGTCTGAATAGCTACAATGCAAATGTGTAAAGGCTCCCGAAATTCAGCTCTGAAACTCAGCTCCAGAGAGAGAGCTGAAAGTTGCTCCTCAAAATCTGGTGAGGTATGTGATGAGAAGAATTGAGGTAATTCTGGTCCAATTGGTAGTATTATTAAACTGGCCAAAGTTTGGTCCTGTGAAGTTTGACTCCATATAAACAATGGATTGCTTGAGGAGTGATAGCTGAAAAGGGGGCTTTCCTAAAGGTGAACGTATTTGTTTGCATTGTGTACTACTATTATTACTTCAGCCCAATTACTAGAAGGTACCCCTAACAATGGTAAGTGTAATTGTTGTAGCTCTTCAAAGCGAGCTATTGAAGGTTACTTGGTTTGTGCTGAAACCAATAACAAGGTTACAAAGAAAATTGCCAAGGGAGGGAGGTCTTGGGCTGTACATCCCTTCCAAAGATGCCAGGTGGATTTTACCAAAATACCCTGAGTGGCAAGATTTAAATTTCTTCTGGTAATAGTGTGTCAGGGTGGCCAGAAGCATTTCCAACTGTTTCAGCAACTACAGTTATTAAAGTACTTTTGAAACAAATAATTCCAAGATACGGGATTGTGGAAGCAATAGACTCAGATAGAGGAACTCATTTTACAGGAAAGATTATGACTGCTTTAGGAATACATTGGAACCTCCATATCCTCTGGCACCCCCAGAGCTGTGGCTGGGTTGAAAGAATAAATGGAGAAATAAAGAAACACCTTTTGAAGCTGGTGATAGATACTAAGATTCCATGGGTACGGCTCTTGCCACTGGCTTTGGCAAGAATAAGGGCCAGACCCAGAGGAGATATTCAGTTATGTCCCTTTGAACTGATGCTGGAATTCCTTACCTTTGTAATTCTCATCCTACTGGGGGGATGGAAATAAGTGATGTATATTTAAAACATTATGTGGCCAGGATGCTGTCTGCTCCAGGAGCTGAAGCTCGGCACTCTCTGGATAAGAAGAGATGGAAAAGCAAACCAGGCATTGCTACATGTTCCTGTAGTACCAAGAGCAAAGTTTAAATGCATGTTGAAACCCAGGCTATGGCTTCTAAAAGGTTGGGTTTTTTTGTTGTTGAATTTGGAATATGTAATTTCTCTAAAGTAGAGCTTCATAAAGTCGTACTTGGAAGTGCAGAACACCTGTCCTTAGGATCATGGGGATTGATAAAGTTCTCCTAAACCTTTGGTTTTTTGAGTCATGTTTGGGTCATGTTTGCAGCCTGGAATTTCTTCAGTTTTGAGGGAATTTGAGGTTGGAAGTTCTTGCTTTATAAGTGCTTTCATTTAAATGCTTCTGCAGGGCTGACAGGCATTATCACCTATGGTGTGATCTTGGTAATTACGGATAGCAACAGGGCATCATTGCTAGAACTTGGTGCTAAATGAAACTGCTTTGATTAGTTGTAAGATTTTTACAGTATTTTGAGGTGAATTTTCATCTTTATCGGTTTAAGTGCCCACGTAGGGGATCAGCAGAGGAAATTGAGTTGAGACTAATAGTTAACAATTTACCGTACATCATGGATTTTCGGTCAAGTGATAAAAGGCTGGCAGGAAATGAGAAATTGATATCTCAACTAAGAGTAAACATGTGTTAAGTGTAGCTCTTACAAGATTGTTTGATAAATTATAAATTGGTTTAGGCAGAGCACAATCTGTACTGACATATTTTGGTTAGTTTGAAGCTGTTAACACCAACGCTTGAAATAAGTTTATACATCTGGAGGCAGATCTGTGGCCGATGTAAATTGTCATAGTGCTAATGATGTTAATTGGGTTCCAGCACTTTATGCTGATGGAAGTCTGCCTTAGTGTCTGTAATAAACAGTGTTTTGTATTCTTGGAATGTGAGTCTGAGAAGCAGCTGGAATTATCTTGGAAGGTAACTAGATTTTTGTTAGGGAGGATTTTAAGCATATGAATTTTTTCAAGCTTAGTTGGTAGTTAGCTTTGAGATGAAACATACAAGTTACCTTGTTACTTTTTGAGAGATGTTGGAAGAGAGATGTTAGATGTTTTGGGCCTAAATCCTGTCCTCATTCTGCAAAAGCTTTTGTAAATGCTTCACTTTGGGCATGATTTCCTTGATACCAGTAACACAGCTCACATGTCACAGTCAGCGTGTGCAGCCTTGGATGCTGAAAAGCGTGTAGGAATGTTTGTGCAGTGCTTTAAAGAACTCCTGTCTAGAAAGCAAGGAATCATTTGTTTTAGGTTATCTAAAAAAGTGCTTTTAAAGCTCAGTGGCAGAGGAGCACAGTCGGAGTTTGCTGAGGTGAAGCCAGACAAGCCCAGCAGCCTCGCTGCGCTGCATTTCCTAAATCGATGTTAGGGTTAGGCATAACTGTGCTACTTTCTGTTGCAGATCCGTGTTTGTATATTCCCCGTTTTGCACACATGCTGGAGTTCGGGGATAAGAACCACGAGGTGTCCATGACGGCTCTGAGGCTGCTGCAGAGGATGAAGAGGGACTGGATGCACACCGGGCGCCGGCCCTCGGGGCTCTGCGGGGCAGGTACGTCAGACCTGGACCAGATGAGCCCTTCCCCTTCTCACGGGTGCTATCCACCTGCTAGGGGGTTTGTTCTGTCAGGCATCTACACATTATATAGGTCTTCATCGAAATAGTTTCTGAAACTATAACTTCATTTTTGCCCTTGCTCCTACAGTGCTTGCTCAGACCCTTTGTAGCTTATAGTTTGAATTTTTTTTTAAGCTCCTTTCTGGTGCTTTTCTTGCCCCCACTCCACAGGCTCTAGCTGCTAAAAGGGTTTTTTTGTCAGCTAAAATGACACCATTAGTACAAGCACTTTGATTTGTGTCTTTACACAGAGTCTTATGCAAGAAGTGCCCTCTTTGACCTGTTTTCTGAAACTATTTTTTTCTCTTTCTTCATCTTTTTCCAAGATCCATCACTGTCATGGTGCTTGCATAAAACCTATGGGTTTGGGAGGACTAGGTTAAAAGACAGTAGCCAGTGGGGTCAGAGTAATGAAGAGTATAGGTAGTCACAGAGTTCATATATGTGCTTTATTTTATTTGAAAGTTCTTATATGTTTATGCATGGATGGGAAGTAATGCTCAAACGTTTGAGAACCCAGGGCTATGCAAAATTTTTTTTTGACATTTCTAGCCCCTTTTTGTTAATAGTACTTGATTGTTGCACATTGCTAAAAATTTGAATATAGGCTATGGGAGAGCAGTCTGCTCTTTGACGTGCTACATGGGCTATATCCACACAAGCAAGTAATTTAATTCAACAGGCATGGATCAATAGAGGGAAGCAGGTGGTGCTGAGCCCCCTCCATCACTCTATGCAATATGCAACTCACATGTTGGACTGTGGACTGGGTTTAGTTTGGTTCCCTGGCTTAAAAGTCTGTGCTACACATAGCTCAAATGGCCAATTGTTAGTTCAGCCCTGATGTTCCTGTTAGGAGCACTTCAAACATATACCAGGACTGGAGCTCTGGTTTAGTTTCCTCTATTAAAAACCACTTTTTTATGCCTAAAACTGCTCTGTGCAGTGAGCTACTATATGATGAGTGGGGGTGGTGCTTCAAACCAGAGCTGGTGCTCTGAATCAAGACACCAGGTAAATTCAGCTGGTTATCTGGCTGTGTAGAGAGTCTTGCAGGAGAGCACTTGGGCACCAGCAAGTCAGGGATAGTAGTGGCAGCAATGAGGAGACCAGCATAGGCACATTCAGTGCTTCTCTGGAGATCTTTTCATTCAGGACAGAATTCAGTGAGTCCTGCTAAAAGGGTGGTAGCTGAAAATCATTGAAATATTCTTGTGCTGTAGATAACTGTGGTTTCCCAAATGTTAAAGCACAGAATTTTTCAGGGTGCAACTTGCACTGGGCTTAGTGGGTAGAAAGCAAAGTTTGTGAAGTCAGGTCCATGAGCAGTATTCAGGGACACAGCTGAGCATAGGCATTTACAGCTCTTCAGCTGAAGGCAGGGACAAACTGCTTTTTTTCAGGAAATTTCCATCTTTCTGATATGAACTTTCTCTGCTTGTTCTCTAGCTCTGCTAGTGGCAGCAAGAATGCATGATTTCCGACGGACTGTTAAAGAGGTCATCAGGGTGGTGAAGGTTTGTGAGTCTACATTAAGGAAAAGGTCAGTGCAGTCTTACTGCTTTTATCTTTGGTTTACAGTACTGAGCAGTGATATAGTCTAAAATAAATGGATATTGGAGAAAACCAGGTTATTTTTGTTAAAGTGCCATGAATCAATAAGTATTTGTTTTAGCTGGTCATTTTAAAGTACTGACACCTTATGTAAGGCCTCAAATACTCAGCAAAGATGGTAAGGAGCACTGTGCCTATTTAACAGGTGAAGACTTGAAGGCAAAATAATGCTATGTCAGTAATATTGACAGTATTGTCATGTCCTCAGAAAAAATAATTTATTGATTCTCAAAGCTGATAGTCTGCTGTGAGATTTTTTTTTCATTAATCCAGAAGCCAGGTGATGAAAAGTCTTGTCTTTAAGCTGTTGAACAGAACTTTTCAAAATATTTTGCTGAAGTGTTCATTTTTGGTAATGTTGCACTGCTAATAAATAGAAGATAGCACAGTGAACCTAATGCTAAGTTCAGTGAAGGATCCTCTGAAAGAGGGAATTTTCCAAGTACCTTTTGTGTGTTTATTTTTTAAAAGATCAAGTAATGTTTTCCATAGTTTAATGATGCAAGCAGATACCCAGTTTCAGTCATTTTACTTTTGAAAAGTTGTAACATAATCCTTCCCATAGATTAAGTTAAAAATGACCTAACTGAAATGCCATTATTTCTGTTGCCCACAGCTGGAAATTCTTCTATCACCAATATATTCTGATGTTTGTTTCCCCAAAGCCTTTAGAAAGCTTCCTTAGTCTCTCTTTACCTTGCTGGGATCAGCTTAAGCACATCCAACTGAGCCTAATATTTGTTACAAATATTCACTTATTAATTGTGAAAAATGTTTTTCTCCCAGGTCTTCACTGGTGGAACAGGAATGAGGCTATTTTCCAGCTGTGCATGGGTGGTACAGGGATAAATTTAAAGTGTTTTAAATGTTTCAAGGTACTACAGCTATAAGGATGGAAGAGTACCAATGCCACCTTTTTTTCTCAGGCCAAGAGGTCATGTGTTTCAGTCGTGCATTTTGTATGATTAATGAGTTATGCACCACAATCTACTCCAAGATGCTTTGGTTAAATAGCTAAAGAGCTTGTACTTACTAAGAAAATAAGCATAATAAATTAGAGTTGGAAGGGAAATTAATTTGAGCAATTGTTTCAAGCGAGAAAATCTTACTTCAAAATTCATGCTTTGAAATGTTTACTCAAGTCACACACATCAACTAAAATGACAGCCTTATTTACTTTGACAGGGTAAACGTGACAGCTGAATTATTTTCAGGCAGCTATAATTACAACTATTTATCACGAATCTATAAATTTGATTGATGTTTTTCAAATAAGAGCACGTTATATAGTATTTAACGAAGGAAAATAAAAAAAATACCTTTGAATAACTCTTTCTGCACTCTAGCTTTTTTCCTCTTCTTTCAAGAATTCCTTTCAAAATGCCATCAAATAGAATTTGTCTAAATGAATAAGAACTTATTTCACATTCTTTAAAATTCCTTTGCTTCTCAGTTTGATGTGCAGTTTTATTTCCTTTTAATTATAGTTACTCTGCTTGGTAAAGAGTAGCTGCTGCTGTGTTTTATGAAGGTGTTGGATGCTGTGCTCACTGCTGATGGCTTTGCCCTGACAGCTCCAGAAGTGAAACCCAACATGAGTCCAGATAATGCTGGCACTTCCAGCCTGCAGGTCCTGCTGTGTGGTTTGGTTTAGCTCCCAGCTGGCTTCCTGGGCAAGCACAGGCCATTGGAAGCTGGGTTTGCTTTGGTGCCCGTGGCAGAAATCTGCAAGGGAAGGTCCCACATGATGTGTGTTTGCCTGGGAGGGACAGGAATGTGTGGATGAGGATGCAGGAATGATGCTCTTTAAGAAATCCTGATTGGGAATCCCTAGGAATGTTTGGGGAGGACCCTCAGCAAGGAGTGGCAGCCCTTCCCTGAGAAGGGCACTATTTCTGGTGGGGCTGGATTAGTTCACCCTGTGAACTGGAGAGCACCAAGCCCCCTGCCTGGAGGCTGTGTCCTCTTCCACTGCTCTGAGCTGGAGGAGGTTCACAAAAATGTGAAGTATCTCCAGGTCATAAAAATTCATGACCTGATCATAAGGGGAATCTGTTTTGAAAAGAAAAAGTGACAAATCATGGCCCTTGTGTGCTGTCACTCGTCTTCCAACTAAGAGCTCTTAATTTGGGCATCGATTTGGTTAAAAAGCAGGGCTTGTTTATTTTTAATGTGAGTGGGTTTTTGGTTATATTGGTAGAGAAAACTTTGTAGTCACTTTGCAGGGTCTTCTAGCTTTATGTTTTGAAGCACACAATTAAAATGTAAAGCTTGTTACTGTTGTTGAAAGCGAACTTATTAAATATTAATAAATGCACTGATAATTCTATCTCATTTCCAGTCTAATTGAAATTATATTAACTTATATATCACTTTATGTATTCAAAGTACTGTACAAATATTAGCTAATTAGTCAAATTGTTATTTTCTATGTAATCATCCGTGGAGGTAGCAGAAATTAACTTTTAATAAACCCAGTCCTTCTATTTAGTTCAGTCCTTACATTTGTACCTGTGTTCAGTGCACCTGTCTTTGCCTCTGTCTTTTTAACCTTTAAATACTTTGCCCCTTCATCTTTTTATTCACCTCTTGCATGCTTTCTCTGTGTTCCACATTTTGTGTTATCTTCAGTAAGAATAATTCTTGTGATACTTGTCCATTGTGCGTTATCTAATACTGTGCAGTCCTTATGCCTGTTTGGAGATTTTAGGCACTTCTTCCATAGAATTTTTTTTAAAAAATCAGCTTATCTTTCTTAACATTTGCATTTTGCTGCTTTGACTTGCTCACTTTATCTTTAAATTGAACTGGTTTTTGCATAAAAAATACTTCTTCTCAGTTCCATAAAGTACTGTCTGCTAAAAAACTTATTTGTGATGAACTTCAGAAGCAGTAAAGCTTCATTTAGAAGAAATTGGAACGAACGGCCAGAATGGGTTTAAATCACTTTTTTTTGGGGTGAATGTTTTTTTCTCACAACCTCATAGTGTTTTGGAAAGGAAGACAAGACTTGTTACAAAGAAGCTTCATTTACCAGTTGTAGATGCTGCAGGGACTTTCATAAATGGGGTCCTTTGCTTATATCCTGTGAGCCCTGTTACAGCTCTTTCAATGACTGCAGTGGTACTTTTCTGGAAAAATTAACAATTTATGCATAGAGATAAATGCCCTGAATATACTGCCTGCAGCTTTTTTTTTTTTTTTTTAAATTTCTGCAATATGTGGCTGGCATAAACCTTGCATCTGTCTCAAGTTGGACAGATGCCTGAGAGAGCAGGCAAAGAGAGGAGCCATACATGAGTCAGGGTGAGAAGGGAAGGTAACAGGGACATGGGTAGCTGTGAGGTGACTGTGAGGTTGTTATTCAAAACACCAAAGCCCCATCAAGGGCAGGACTGAAGGGAAAGGTGTGTAGGAGTCAGTGGTGGGCTGTGATCCAAGTACAGCCGTGCTGAAATTCTGTGGAGGGTATCCAGTGAATCAGGGAGAGCTGGCCTCCTGAGGGGTTTGAGCGTGGAGGGGCTGAGGATGCTCAGAATGTCAGAGTCTTGTAAGGGCTCTTGCTTGAAGTGTGATGTGGAGAGAAGCATTTAGAAAGCCAGGGAATTTATTTCATGTAAAAGACCTGGTGGTGGTGTCTGCTCTGATCTCAGCTCAGCAGCTGAGCAGCTCCTTTGCTGGCTGCCATAAGCTAAATTGAGAAATGTCTCATGTCTCCAGTTCAATCACTTCAAGTGGCTTACAGATGATTTCAGAAACCTTTCTAGTATGGTGAGTAAAATACAACTTGATCCATGTGGGCTGATATTGCATACCTTTGTAAGTTGGATGGTCTGGTTTAATAAAAAAAAGGTTTTATTTCTGAGGAATCCAATTTCACAGGCAATGTTCCTTTTTATAAATCCAGCTTCTATACAGTTAGCAAACTAATACATTAATTAGATTCCTAATATATTTTAGTACATCATACTTAAAGATACAATTTCAAAATTATTTGGTGACTCTTACTTTTGAAACAATCAGTAACTTGTTTGCACTAACTGAGGCTTAGATCTTGTAAATAGTTTTCCTGTGTTTGACTTTCCTCATCTGAGTGGCTGTTGAGAAATTAAGCAGCTCTATTTTTCTTTTCCAGGAGATCATAGAGTGCTTTTGACAGACCATAGCAGAGAAACCAATGCTAATGAAGCAGAATTTTAAGGAATGCTAAGACATTTTGTTTCATTAGAATGGTGTGAGCATTTGAATCAGAGGGGAGAAAAGAGGAAAAATTTTCAGGTGGTTTAAACTGACAGAATTCTGGGAGGGCCAGGGAGGTGCTGGTGGGATGATCCAGGGGCTGATAGTGGGTCACAAGTCTTAATGCAAGTTAACTCTGTGTATAAGCATTTGTAGAATGAGAGCCTTAAAATTTATGTTAATGAATTTGTGGCAGTTTTAAATTTCTGTGTTGGTGTGAGCAAGTAACAGGAACTAATTCTAAAGGGTGCTTTATTTAGTACAATCTGTAGAGGTACCTGTTCTTAATACTTAGAGAAACATCAGAGAGTTGCCAGCAAATGAGCCCCATAAATTATCAGTCACCTATTAATTGGAAGTAAATTACTCTTAGTCCTTTGCAAAAAGAGATGATGTGTGTTAATGTTGGAAGTTGTGTAAAGGGAGAATATTTCTCTTTAAGAGCTGCATTTGGCCAGGAACAGACAGAATAATTTAGCACAGCTCAGGTGATAAGTTGTAAGTTGTAAAACCACAGCAGCTGGATCACCTCTGATTTTGTCCTTACTTTTGATAATGAGATACTCATTTATACAGGGTTAAAACTACCTTTTATATAACTGCAAATACATGTAAAATTGTATATATGTACAATGTTTACATATCTGATTACTCTTCTATTTATTTACATACTGGTGGCTGCTGGAGAACTTTTTGTTATGTCATGTAGGAAGCATTTAATAACTATTTCAGATATATGTTCTATATTAAGTATCACTTTTAGTGTATGTGTTTATATACTTCCATAAATAGTTCATGTGTAAACATTGTATGGCTTGGAAAAAAATAAAGAGAGAAAGATGATGCAACAGACTGTTAGATTTGTAGTGTAGAAATAGGGATGGTTTGAGCACCAGTGTGAATTCTGAGCTTCTCTGCTGTGAGTGCACAGGTTTGGAGTGGCAGGAAGCACTGATGAGGGTTAAATTAAAACAGAGGGGATGTTCTGCAATATTCTGGTTCTTCACTAAGACACTGAAGTATGTCCCTTACTTTTCCAGAGTCTGGAATTGTCTGAGGTGTCAGAACAGCTGATCTATTGCTAGAATGTTTGTAGTTGGTACAACAGTTAAGATTATATAGATATCATGTAAGTTATTACTTATTGTTTTAATTCTATTGTAATTTGGGAAAACTCAGGGGAGTTTAGTTGCTAGCACCAGTTTATCTTGCAATAAAGGTTATTTTTTGTATATTTCTGCTAACAGTGTGGCATATTCAGTTTATTATTTTTCTAATCCATTGAGAAAATACTTTAAGTACTTTAAAAAGATCTCTCACAACAGGTAACTTAGAGGCTGATGGCTCAGGCTAAACCCCACGCTCCCTCTTTAACAAAACAGCTCTCTCTGCTGTTGTAATTTGTTTGCCCTTCTGTATGGAGATACCTCTGCTCATGCTGCCTGCTTTCTGGAGCTCGATGCTGATTTTGTGTAGGCAGAAGGACACCGTGGCTGTTCCTGAATGGTCTCTGCTTAGAAGTCCCTCCTGGGCTTTGAACTTGGGCTCCTGAAGGATTTGTGAGTTGGAGTCCAGAAGTCCTTGTTCTTTTGTGTTCTTTGTTGCACCCCACTGCTGCAGAATCTCAATTAAACGCTAAACCCGAGCCCTTTGCACACATAAGTCTGTTTTTTCTGTCACTGCAGACTGGATTCAGGAGTCTCCACTGGAGGGTATCCCTGGAACAAAACAAAGTAAAAAGGACATTGCATGTAACTTCAAAATGATTGACCCATTTTCCCTTATTGGGAGTTAAATTAAGTGTGAATAGAATCGGTTTACTGGTTTGTGCGCAAAAGTGCTTTATCAGAAGAAGAGGTGTGGTTTTGTCTGTAAATGGATGAAACAACAACTGTGGAAATTTTTCTTTTTAAAAATGGTTGGGGTTAGAGGCAGATGACACCAGGCTGTGGAAAAACTTTTCTCCCAAAGGAATTTTATTGAAAGAGTTTGCTGTGAGAAACTGTAAGAGGACGGTTTATACTGGAAGTTGAATCTTAGCCTGAGCTTTAGTGGTTGCCTCTGCTTTGACTATAAATAGAAAATCCTTGTCTGCCAAATTTCAATTTTTAAAGCCTTTTTGAATTTGTGCCAAGGAAATAATATTTTAATTTGTATATCTGTTTATTTTCCCTCTGTCTGTGCATAACTTAAAGTGGCAACTCTTACTAGATTTTTTTAGGTTAGCAAAAGTGAAAAATTAACTTGGATAGCATTTTTATGTGGGACTTAAAAAATAGCCTGTAGCTATTTTTTTTTTTCCATGAAGCCACTCCCTTGCCCCTGAAATTATTGTGTTTATAATTAAGGTTGTGTCAGTTTTTCTTAACTGCCAAACTAATGTTGCTTTGTTTCATGTGGTGCAGACTGCTGCAGCATCAGTTTGTTGCCTTGGTGGCATGTGTCCAAACACTGGATAAAATTAAAGAATGTTTAAAAATATGTAGACAGGATATCAGCCAATGTAAAATGTTGAGGCAGGCATATGGTTGACAAACACAGGTATTTATTTATATCAAGTTAAAGGAGAAAATGTTGAGTGTGCAGCTTGCTCTCCCACTGAGATGATGCTCAAGCTGGGATCCTGACCATCAGGGATGGTTCCTCATTTTAGGAGAAGGATTAGAGCCTTGGGGGCAGGACTTGAGAGAAGTGAAAAAATACCATTCTGCTCTAAATTCGCATCACCACCAGCCTGTGCTTAAACTGTGATGCTGGCAGCCCTCCCCCTGGGTGGGCTTGGATCCCCCTGCTTGGCTTGGATCAGGGCTGAGGAAAGGAGGGAGGGTAGGGGTGTGGGACGGGTGGCCTGGTCAGATGGGTGAACTGTGCTGTGCTGTGGATTTGAGCTCCTTGGCAGCAAACATGATGTAGCTCTGCCCTGTCCTCGTGCAGCCACACTGAAGGTGTTGGGAGAGCCCCTTCCTGCCTTGTGGTGGGAGCTGGGGCTTGCCTGGAGCTCCTGCTAACTCACCCCAGGGCTGACACCTGATGGGTGCAGGTACGTGACGTGAGTCAGGTGACACTGTGGCCAGGAGAGGGACAGAGAGCCTGAGCTGTCTGCAGGGGTTAGGTACTGACACCCAACCACAGTCATCTTGTCCCCAGCCTGGCTTGGTGGGTTTTGCTCCTGGTGTTTTCCTGGCTGCTCGGCATGCCCAGAGGTGGTGCTGCTTTGGTGGGGCTCTGGCAGCTCATCTCAGACTCAGAGCAAGTGTTGGATAAATAAACTGTGTGTTTTTGCCAAAGTGCACCTTGGCTTTTAACACTGGGAGGAGAGTTATATTTTAATAAGGTGAGGCTGGATGGGAGGAAGAGTCTTGCTGAAGTGGGGCTGCCTGTGAGTACATGGTTCATTCGTGGATGGCTGTTCTTTAATTATTGTGACTGGGAAGAGCCATGCTCCTCAAATGATACATGGGTTTGGCATTAAGTGAATCCTGAATTTAAATAATAATAATAATAATAATAATAATAGTGCCCTAGCCAGGTTTTCCCTCTAACCCGGTAGATGTGGCTCCCTCCTGGAAGGTGGGTAATGCATGCTGGAAGCCCGTTAGTGCCAAGAAAGATTTCTAGTCTTTTAATTAAAAGCTGGGTGCTGCTGCTGCCAACAGCATCCTCCTCTCCTTTCCAATTTGATCTGAAAGAGAGGAGGAGGGAGCTGGTCCCTGCTACTCTGAGGGAAGGGTTTGGGCTGTCAGTCACTCTTAAGTACATGGCTAATTTGGGGCTTTGTGGAGATGCTTGAATTCCAAAAGCAAGTCTAGTTTTCAGAAGCTTTCTCCTCAGCAGCACTAACTCTGGCATAGCCATGCATGGGCTTAGTGTGCTGCTTGCTGTTGGAGTCACACAGGGGTGCCTGGCTCTCTCTGTGCATTTCATGGCATGAGATGCTGCCTCTGGCCTCTGGCCCCTGCTGCAGGAGTGGGATGTTTCCAGGCAAAGTGTCCTGCAGTTGCAGCCTGCCTACACTCCTCCTTATGGGCTGTCTTTTCTCGCTCCTGAATTTGTAAAGGAAGAAACACAGAGACTGATGAGGATATAGTAGGAGAGTGTGGCCCTGTGCTCCTGGCTTTGACCCTGGTGTTGGCTAGAAACTGAATTTCTGTCCTAGAGAAAATTTCCTCTTCAGAGAGACTTTTTTGCAACCAGAGGTAGAGAACTGAGGAGAAAACCACAGCTGTTTTTAGGGGGAGAGAAATGCAGAAAGGTCCTGTGCTGATAGCACTGAATCACCATTTTTAGTTCCCTAGCTTTGCAGATGGAAGCTGTTGTCAGCTCTGCTTCCTCTGAAAGATGGGAATATTCCAGTGAAGCAGCTGCAGACCCATCATTGCCATTTTCCCATGGAAAATGTTGATATTATTAAAAGGGCACTTTCTGTCAGAGAAGCATTCTGCCAGACGTTTCCTGACCTGGCTTTGTACTTAACCTTTTGTCTCATTTTCTCCATCTGTAAAATGGATGTGCTTATTCTCAGCCACCTGTATAAAATGCTGGTATTTGTGGATTAAGTTATGACCACGTGGTCTTATTTAAGATTGAATTCCTGTGAAAGACTCATCTGCTTTCATGGCAATTCCCCATGGAGCCAGTCCGATCTCTCACATAGGTAGGAACTTTAAAAATGCAAACATTAAACAAATCCAAAGTTTATTATTGTCAAATTATGTTCCTCCATCTATTTAATCTGTGTGATGTGCAAATGATCAATTTATTTTACCACTGCTTCTGTGTGTCCTGGGAAGATTATTTCTTGTCCCTCTTCCAGCCTGCTGAAGAGATGTTACTTTAACATTTGCTTTGTGTAAATTAATCATGATGACATATCAACAAGATTTTTGAGCAAACTTCTCAACCAGGATGACAGATATTTTATTTGGTGAATCCGTTTTGTTGTTGGTGTTGATAACAAAAGCAAGGAGAGGGGAGGAATGAGCTGTGTTTCTTGTCTCAGTTTTGTCTGTACCTAATTGACTGTAGGGGCTGCAGTATTTCTGTTTAGTCTTTGTTCATCAAAAAAAAGTATGTTACAAACTCTAATAAATCAAAAGCTAATCTGGGATATGAAAAGACACTTTCTTTGCAGCAGATGAAACAATTAGTAGCAGCTCAGTTTTAATGTAGTCTGTGTTAGAGCCAGAGCTGCTAAGGATGATGTGTTTATTCCATAGCTTGGCAGTTTGCAAATTTTGTTACTTTCAAAGGAGTTCTTACGGATGTTTTGGTCATGTGCTGTTTGCTTTGGTAGGTTGACAGAGTTTCAAGATACACCAACCAGTCAGCTGACCATAGATGAGTTTATGAAAATTGACTTGGAGGAAGAATGTGATCCTCCTTCGTTTACAGCTGGTCAAAAAAAATTGAAGATACAGCAGGTAAATTCTGAATTGAATGCTGTCTGTGGTTCTTTCCTCTCTCCTCCCTCTGTGCATTCCCTTTTGAATTTAGTTAATGCTAAATCCTAACTGACCAGCCCTTGGTAAGATTTAGTACATTTATTTTGAGGTTCTTGAGAGAGGGATGAGTATTAGTGCATACGGTACCCATTAACTAAAGATATTTTTTGGTTTATTGGCAAAGGAATTTGGAGTTTCCCAATTAAAAATGTCATTGGATTAGAAACCATGCACTGTTTTTAAGGTGATACCTGTGGTTAGAAGAAGTGACATTACAGAGAACTTCTTAAAAATAGATATGAAAACAATAACCCATTTACTTTAATGGGACTGCTGGTGGTTTGGTGTGGTACAACACCCACTTCCACAGAGATCAGTTCTCATGTGGCTTAATTGTTTTACAAATCATGAACTAAAGCTGGCAGCAGAGGAGAAGATTTTACTGCTGTCATAGCCAATTCTTATATTATTGGTTGGTTAGGGTTTTTGCTTGCTGTAGCTGTGCTATCATTTAAGGTCTGTAGGGGTGTTAGTGATGTTCTCAAGAGCCAGCCTGGTGCTGTAGGTCAGAGCTTCCCTCTGCCATCACCCATGTGCTCTGACTGGTGTGGGCACTCCAGTCTCAGCACTGTCCTTGCACTTCTCACATCTACAGGCACAGTCACAGGATCTGACTGCTGGAGAATGAGGCCTTTATTTACAGCTTGCCAGACTGGAGGCTCTTTTTTAAGTATAAAGATGGGGGAGATAACATTTTGAAATTGGTCAGTGTTTTGAAACCTGTCTGTCATGGCTGTCTGACATTACAAAGTAATTTCAGTGGTGATTCAAAACCTGCTTATGCTTTTGAAATACCCAGCTATTCTCTGTCTCTATGTACAGCTCACAAACAGTTTACAATTGTGCCTATTTTTTTAGTAATTTCATGTTTATTTTGTCTATTGTCATTTCAGCTTGAAAAGGCATTATCAAAAAAGCTGGAGGATTTTGAAGGTATGAGTTGTGTTTAGTGTAACATATCACTCATTTCTTCAATATTACATCAATGATTGCTGAGTTTTATTTTTATTTCAACACCACAGGAGAAATATCGAGCTACCAAGATGAAATAGAGAGTGAATTAGAAAACAGTAGACCGAAAGCAAAAGGCGTATTTGCAAATTTCACTAAAGATGGTAAGTCTATAAAGTCTTATGACTCCTTAAATAGTATTGAGCTCAGATCTGGCAGTCTGGAGTGTATGAACGTTATGGTGATAAATGTGATCATATATATACTTGCATAGTACAAGATCTCTTGTGTTGGGGGTCTCTCTGCCAAATAGGTGGTTCATAAATCAGTCCTCAAAACAACCACATTGTTCATTTCAGGGATAGTTCATTAATGATTTCAGTTGTTTCTCTTTCCTGGTGTGGTATAAACTTGGCACTGGCACCTGAGAATGTTTCTTTTTATCACTGAAGGTGCAGTGGACCAGTATCTAGACCCTTCTGTTGCCAAATTCCCCAGTTGACTTCCCATATGGAAGGGCTTTGTGCAGGTTTAACTGGCTATTTTTAATTTGTAATTATACCAGGAAATAGCTGACTTCTCTCACAAAGCCCTTTTACCTAATATGATAAGATGATGCTTCTATTTTAAATGGTGACTGTAGTCACAAAAATACATTTTAATAGTCAAGGTAATGAGTTTGAAGAGCATCTGGAAACTCCATGTATTTATACACTGAAGTAAAATATTGTGTATTTCTTTTACAGATTTCTTCTAAAGATTTCTATTCTTTAAGTGAGCGCCTCTCTATTTATTTAGTTTCTGTAACAGATGGTATGCAATGATCTGTTGGGTTTTTTCCCCTTACAGATTCTATAGATGATAATGCCTCTAGCATTTTTGGAGAGGAGGAGGCAGAAGATGAGGAACTAGAAGCAGCTGCTAATCACTTAAACAAGGACTTCTATGATGAACTTAATGAGAAGGATAGAGGTAAAAGGAATGAAGATGGGGAATGCAGAAATGGAAATGAAACTCTTGTAAGACCCCCTGCACTGGAATCCTTGCTTGGCCCACTGCCCACCGCTGCTAGTCTTGGCATAACAGAGTCCATCAGGGAGTGCATATCCACAAAGGACCAAGAGCCTGGTGAGTAGGAGTTCAGCTCAGAGCAGAAACTGGACACAGGCAGCCAGCTGTGGGTTTGTTGTGTCATTTCCATGAATCTTGTTGGTTACTGTGGTAGCAATTCCGTGAATTGCTGAGACGTCAGGGTGCAGGAGCTGCGAGGCTGGATGGGACCAGTGGTCTTGGTTGTTGATGTGGTTGTTGACATCTGCTCTTCTGGAAGCCGCAGGAAAATCTGGGGTGCCTAATTATTTTCTGAAGCCTGAGAATGTGTATCTCTTGGTTAAGCTGATAGCTGATTTGCAGTCATATGATAGCTGATGGGCATATTTCAAGCCATGCACTCTCAATTAGGAAATTGGAGGAAGCAGGTTCCTGTAAATATGACTGGAAATTAAAACCCAAGTATGAGAATCTTAGATCAAGGCAGACTTTCTCAGGAGACATTTTACTGGAGTCAAACATGATGCAGTCTGTCTCTGATTGAGAGACAAATGGCAAACATTTAAAATGTTTGCAAGAGGAAATAACTGGTGTTGTGCTTTTTTCTTTGATATGAACTTCAGTGTGTATTGTGCTGGTTTTGCTCCGTTTTTCTTAAAACTCACAGATCTGTTTGCATCATACAGCTCTGTATAGCACAGTGGGAGTAGGACTGATCAACTAAAGAAGCCAGTTTTGCCAGAGCCAGTATTGCAAACAGTCATCCAGGCATGTTTGTTTGCTTTTTTGTACACGTGCTTGAACTTTGTGGAGACAGCTTTTTTTTTTAATTCCTTTTGCATCCTAATGACTCTGAAAAAAACATATCTAAGAGGCATTTTATTCTTTATCACAGTTAATTTTTCCATCATAAGACACACCCATCTGAATCTGTTTTGTCAGCTTACTTGAAGGTCTGTGCAGCAGAACATTTTGTTATCCAAACTGTTGTGATGCTGATTCCTGTTCAACAGTAGATGAACTGAACGCATTCAGATTCTTACTACTTAGTGTTCAGTCTCCAGAAACATAGCAGGATGACTGCACGTTTTTATTTTGTACAAACAAATTGATATAGAAACAGTTGAGTGGCTTTGGTTTTGCTTTGATTACGATGAAGAAAATGGATGGCTCATGGCTTGTCTTTCTCCTGGAAATCAGCGTTTCGTGTCGCAGAGAGGTCAGCCATGGCTAGAAGCTGTTGTTGTCTGGGTGGCCAGTGACCTGTATAAAAGGAGTTCCCAGTGATGGACATTTCTCAGCTGGCATTGCTATTGACCATTTTAATGGGCAGGCTGAGGACTGAGTGTAAGATGAAGCTAAGCTGGTTAGCCAGGGAGGTTCCTCTGGGTTGGGCTTCAGGCGGGTGGGCAGGAGAGTGCAGGGCTGCTCATGCCATGGCTTGTCTGCCTTTGCTGTTTGTTTTCTTGCAAAAGTGGAGGATGTGCCAAATGAACTGAATTTCGAAACCAAGCAGGTTTCAGTATGTTCACCCTCTTCTCCTGCGTCTGAGAAATCATTGCAGGTGTTTGAACAAGTACTTATTTTCTTAACATGTTATGAAGCACATATGCAAAATTACTGTTTTGTTTTCATTTTGATTATAAATGCTGCCCCAATCTTTGTTGGATTTGGAGATTTTCTTTGGGTGGTGAGGAGGGTGTTTGAAGGAGTTTTGGGTGGATTTCTTCGTTGTTTTATTTTGTTTTTGTGACTCTGCTAATTTATTTTAACAATTTAGAAGTCGTGTGATAAGTCCAATTCAGTTTGGTTATGCCTGCACTGCAGGGTAGTCAATCTGGGTGCAGTTCCCAGTCTCCAGGCCCTTGCCATGCAGTGCCTGTGTGGTGTGGGTGCATCCCAGTGACGCGTGCATCATCCCCCTGAGGACCTGGTTTCCTTGGGGAAATCATCTGTGCTCAGGAGCTGTAATGGAACCTTGTGTTTTGGGTGAGTGGGAACCAGGTCTAGCAGACAGGTTGGGAGGTACATCTGGCTTGCAGTTGGCTTGTTATTATGTAGAATAAAGAAAAGCTCTTAAGATGCCTCATGCTGGTTACCTTTGTGTCGTAGCTGTGAACCTGATGAAAACCAGTGCAGATCATTCTGGCACCTCAGGCAATGTTGTTGAGTTCTGCCTCATAGCTCTGGGAAGTCTGAGAAGGTATTATTTTCTTCTGTCAGACCAACTGGTACAGTTGTAAAACTTAGACATTTTCCAGGTTTGTGGGCCTTTTTTCAGGCCTGAAAAAGAAATGACAGTTTTCAAAACTAAATACAGGATGAGAGCAGTTGCTCAGAGTTTAAATTGAGATAGCACAGTTATAGACTGTCTTGAAACAAAAGTAGTTGGTAAGCATGGAGGGAGGAGGAAAAGCTCACAAAATTTCCTGCATTTATCCTGTGTATTTGAATTTGGTTTAGTGCAGTTTATATTGTGAATTGCGGCTGGCCATGGCTTTGTTGTGGTAGTTCATGTTCCAATATCTAAGTTTACTGAGGAGGGAGAGATCTCCTGCTGGGCTCCCCACGTTGGATGGGTGAATCATGTCCAGCCAGTTCAGCAGCTGGAAGCAGCATGCCTGGTGCTGCATGGTGAGGATGCCCAGCAAACTCTTGTGGTGATGTGCTGCAGACAGAGCAGGTGGCTCCTAAATAGGAGCTCAGCAAACAGGTGCAATGTTTGGCCTCCTTGAGTGCAGGGTATCTCTCCTCCTCGCTGTAATGATCTCTCTTCCTCAAAAAACCTCTGCTGCAGGTACCTTCTACAAAGTTTGGCTTTGGCATGTGGTAATTCAGTTTATAATTGCCTACATCAGCTGCTTTGGGAAATCTTCCACCTTTGTGCTGCAGTGGCAGCAGCAGCAGGTTTCTCACAAACTGCTTATGCGGACAAGACTTAGGTGCAGAGCTGAAATATTAGGAAAAAGTAAGTGTATTTTTGCTCCACTTACAATTGGTATTTGTGCAGTGTGAGCTTGTCTGTATGAATGTTTTATGAAAAGCACAGTATTTTAACAAATTTGCATGACAAAGACAGCATGTAAGGTACCCGGTTAATGAGTCTGAGGCAGTAAAGTGCTTAGAATAAACACTGCATTTGACTGTTTTTTCCTACAAAATGTATTAATTTGCAGCGATTTTAAGATGAAAACTATTTCTCTCTTATTCTTCATGATAAAAGTGCTTTATGGTGAGATGTCAGTTTCAGAGATGGAGACCAGGTACATCAGTCTGCCTGTTTTCCTGGCCATGCAGCATCCCAGCATCCTCTCCACACTCGATATGCTCTTTTGGATTCACAGTTCCTCCAAAAAAAGTGCATCATTTCTTTTAGGAGACTATCACAGTCAATATAATTGAGTTTGTTCTCAAGAAATAACATCCTTTGGTGTGAAATTTCTCTCTGCAATTTATTTTATGTCTTTTTTCATACCATTTCAAATATTTTATCATCTTCCTTGGTGTTTCTGTCATTTTGCTGTTTGCTGGCTGTCACCTTGTCCTTCCCACACTTGGCTGTACACTGCCAGTTCATCTCTTGCCACACGAAGAAAACGTGGGGAAGGTCTGATGATAGCAGAGATAAAGGTAAAATACAGGGTGTAAATTACTGAATGACTTTATATAACTTCCCCTTCATAATCTAGGTAAGGTTTGAGACCTGATTTATGTTTTGTTTTGAGTCAAAAATTCACATGCAGTCATGCAGGGCAGTAATTTCAGGTAATGTGTGTGCGGTGGGTGGTAACGTGCTCCTGCACGTCCTCATGAAAGCAAGCGGCTTCAGCAGTGAGCAATCCCTGTGCAAGTACCATCTTGTGCCTGCTCAGGCACCCCGCACTCACTCCTGCTTCACAGAGAATACATGGGAAAGCTTCACAATTAGCAGTTTGCTCATTTATTGCTGCTCGTATCTATGCCTCCATTAGTGCTGCAAGCGTGATCTGGCAGGGGCTGAGGTTGAAGGATATTGCCATTGATTTCCCTGGGTGTTAAAGACCCCGTGCAGGCAGTGCTCATTGATCGTGGTCCTTGTCCTGTGTGCCAGCACTGTTCAGCTCCTTACTCCAGGAGGATGGGAAAAATGGCCAAAGGTGATCTGATCTGAGGTGGGGATGGGCTCATCCTCCTGGGTCTTACTCTTGTCTTCTGCATTTCATCTCCTGCAGCCTCCAGTTCCTACTTTCTACTTCATCCTGGCCTTGGGGTTTCACCAGTTCTTCTGTGAGCAGATTCAGCTCCCTTACCCAGCAAGAACAACACGTGTGTTCTATCCTCCTCCTTTTTTTGACAGCAGCAGATGACCAGTGCCAGCAGCACTGTGGGCAGGGGAGATGGCAGAAATGTGACATTTCTGGCGGGGTCTGAGCTGCCATGGAAGGATGCTTGAGGGTCTGCAGGCATGTGCCAAGGAGAGTTGTTGACCCCACCTGGGATCCCAGCATGGATTGCAGGATGGTGAGCAGCAGGCTCACTGCTGGTGCTGTTGTTGCTCCATCATTGGTTGGGTGTTAGATCCCTCTTTGGACTGATTTCTTCTTCCAGCATCCTTTCTTTCTCAGATTTTGTCTGAACACATCAGTGCAAACTGTTTGGAAATATATAAATGTATATGTTACATACAAAAGATTGTTCAATTGTTTCAATTGTTCAGTCTTTAGAACAGATGTGTTAGAGGAGGCTTATCACCATGTTCCAGTATTTAAAGGGTGTGTACAGAGAGGATGGAGATCATTTTGTGCAAGGAGTCAAATGGAAAAGACAAGGGGTAATGGGTGAGATTTTTATTGGGCAGAAATGAAAATTTTTTCATGGTGAGATCATCCTTTGGATTAATCTCCCCGGGGAAGTGATGGATACTCCAAAATAGGACACTGATAAGATTTGCCTGGACAGAGTGCTGGCCCATCTTGTGTTGACTATGAAAAGTTGGCCCAGATGATCCTTAATATCTCTTCCAACCTGTTATTCTTTGATTCTATGATATAATCAGTAGAGAGAACATTAGGAAGCCCTACTGCAAATAATTGCTGCATACATGAGAAATAAAGCTGCTGAGTTTAGTGCTAATTGTGTTACATACTGAGGGGACACTTGGTCATCAGTGCAAGCGTGCGTGTCCCCATCCTGATTGCTCCTCTGGCCTCTGGCTTCAGCACTCCCATTGCTTCAGTGGTTTTATGCCCCACCTGTGGAAATGAGCCCTGTGCATGACCTGCTTGGTGCCACCTTCCTTGTGCACAGCCTTCCAAGCACTTCGAGGGTTTGATCTTTGTCTCCGTGTGCCGTTTGCTCGCTGGAAAATATTTTCTGTGGCAGGACTAGCTCTTTCCCAATTCCAAGATCTAAACAATAAAAACCTTGGTACAAGCTGATCTTTCTCCTCTGGCCTCTGTGTGCCAGTGCTTGGCAGTCTTGATAGGCTGTATCCCTGATTGAGCCTTCATTACGCCGTTAATGAGATGTGAAGAGCTTGCTGCAGCCAGCACGGTAATACAAGACCACCAGCTGCTTTGAGTGCAGTTTTTTGATACCTGGAGTCTTGGGTGTGAATTACAGATGACAGGATTTTCTTACTTGGCTATGTATGTCACTCGCACACAAGTACTGCGTGTGCGTGTCTCACTCCAGAATCCATGTGAGTGCTTTTTCATGCAGGATCTTTGCATTTCATTAAGGGATAGGAATGCCATAAATTCATTCCATATTCATGCCTTGAGTAACTAGAAAGGTTAAGGGATGAAAACTAATCATAGAGTTTGGCTGAAGTATTTTTAAACAAATTGAGATGGGGTTTTGGAGAGAGACCTGCAGTTTGTTAGAGCCATCAAGGGGATAAATTTGAATGAAAGCATAAGCTGCATCATGTGAATACATTTTTATAGCATTTGTGGCTGTTTTAGGAATTTTCCAAAGGATTAGGTTGTCAATACAGACACTCCCTATAGGAAAATTTGTGTCATTTTTGTCAGAAGTCTTGGTCAAAAAGAAGTGCCCCAGAGTAATGGGTGCTGGGGTCAGGAAAAGATACTGGAAATTTGGGTTCAGGTTCCTGAGCCAAGTGAAGAAGACCCATCTGTTAAACATTACTTGGCTATGTTGCCTGTGAATAAAGGCCCTTAGCACCTGGCTGACCAGCCTGTCCTGTTATCCCTCTCCTACCCCAGCTGTTTTAGAGGAGAGGGTTTCTTTCTTTCTTTCTTTTGGTTTGATAAAATTCTGGTCTGGAATGGGGAATGTTAAAATCCTGAAAGATTTTCCAGGCTTGGATTTTTATATTTTTGTTTTTGCCTGCTGTGTTGTGACTGCAGTGTCTTTTCTGTCTTGAATTTCTCTAATAAAAGCATGGTGGAAAATGAGCTTTATTTTCAGTTTGAGTAGCATAAAAGCCTTGCATTGCTCTTTGATGAGTCTAGCCAGCCTCTCAAGGCCTCATCCTCCCTTGCTTGAGGGGAAAAAAGGGCAAAAAGCTGCATTTTCCTCTGGCTGCTTCAGCTGGCTGCTGGCCACAGGCTCTTTGGAGAAGGAGGTGGCAGCAGGGCTGTGTCTCTGGCTTGCAGAGGTTGGACATGTGGAAAAGGGGCTCTGTGGTGTCATTCCATGTGAGATAATTGACATGTGTGTGCTGTGGCACTCATCCTGCTTTCTAGAGGAGCAAGGAGAAGCAGCCAGCCCTAGCAGGTTTTTTATCCATTGTTTTCCATTGTGTTGATGGGAAGTCCAGGACTGCTGTCACCTGCTCTGGGTTTAGGATTAAGGAGGACAAGGCTAGGCCAGCAGGGAGGAGAAGCTCAGTTCGAGCTTTAGAAATGGACTTTTTTTCTGTGCCTAAATAACAGAATTGCATAAACAGTTGTTCCCCAGATACTAAGGGGGGGTTGTGTCCTGTGGTTGACTGACATGCCTCACCATTTGTAGGTGCCAGTCCAAGGTTTTCCTTCTGTTGTGCTTTCTTTTCAAGATTCTCTCCTCTCTGTACTCCCAAGCATCTGAAAAGATGCTAGTTCTCTGCATGGGATATCCTTTCAGGGGCATTTTTATTTCTCCTGTCTTTCTGGGGGTCAATTCTCAAGGAATCTGTGGAAGTTCAACCATCTAAAGAATCACTATCCTGCTCCTAATCCTTGGCTAAAATAGAATCATGGAGTTACAGAATGGTTTGGGTTGGAGAGGACCTTTAAAGGTCATCTAGTCCAAGCCCCCTGCAGTGAGCAGGGACATCTTCAACAGCATCAGGTTGCTCAGAGTCCCATCCAACCTGACCTTGGATGTTTCCAGGCATGGGATATCCACCACCCTTTCCAGGGCAACCTGTTCCAGTGTTTTACCACCCTCAGCCCCATAAACTGCAGATTAAAACAAGACTGGGGAGGTGATGTTTGGTGGTGATGACTCAGACACCTACAGGCACTCAGAAAACCTGGCTAAAAGAACTCCCTGCTGGTATAAGAATTATTTGATCCTTTTCTGCCCCTGCCAGAGCTGGAGCCCAGTAATGCTCCCAGTTATTTTGGTGGGTGGCCCCTTTGCAGAAGAAACAGACATTCCTGCCCTGCCCTTCTGCCAAAAAGGAAGAAAAATAATCAAAAAACTCAAGTGATAACCAAAATTTTTCTTCAAAGAGCTGTGGAAAGTGAAATATATGGAAGCTACAGAAAGGACCTTAGGTTTGCAGGGAAAGCTGACTGCTGAGGGGGATGTTATCCAAGCAATCCATCACAGTATCTGAAATGTCAGGAGTGGAGGCCTGGGTTCAGTTCAGGGAGTCTCCGTGGTCCCAGTTGTTATTGAGAATAAAGACTTATTAACCCAGGTCAAGGAGCCACAAAACGTGGCCCTGGAAGAGGGAAATACAGCGCCAGGAGATTTGCAAGGCTTAGCTACTTTGGGTTTAACACCGTGGGTGATAAATCTGTGTGCAGTGCTGTGGTGGATCCCAACCACTCGGGTTTGTCTGAAAAAGCTAAAATAATCCTCCGTTTAGTGCTTTATTTTCTGGTGGTACAGGTTCAGCTGGTAAAGGCGGTACCTGGAAACTGAAAATCCACCAAAGTAAGCCCTTTAAATGGAGTGCTGTTTCTGCAAGGTTTTAATGGTTTTGTGCAGCAGTTGTGTTGTTTTGCTTTTGTTCGGTAGCTCTGAATTTAGTTTGAAAAACTAATTCCTATATCCTCTTAAGGATTAACTTCATCACACCCCTAAACACTTCATCTGTTTTGTTTGTTGGTCTTAAATCTGTGGGACTGTCACAGCAGGCAGGATGCATGGGCTGGACTGTGACTTGTGTAGATGACCCTTGTAATTAGGGATTTCAGCTGTGGCACTGTGGACTCGGGATGAAAACAGCCCTGAGTTTAGCCTTGTATAATTGTAGTTTGACATTTTTAGTTTGCTAAATGCTTTCATAACTGAAAGGGATTTATTATCCAATAGGAAGACTATTAATGTTGACACTGTTGGCAATTAAAAACAATCCTGGAAACGGAATTTTACTTCTCCTGATTGCTTTTGAAATAATTTGTTTTTCAATGTTACTTTAGGATTGGTTCATTTATTAGGTCTTTTTTCCTTGTGTGACAATGAGATAATTGCTATTTATTTTTTATCCCGCAAGCAATTATAATCAAAGCAGCCAAATATAGAGTCTGCTTTGACCTGGAATCAGAGTGACCTGTCAACATGAGGCTACTGTAGTCTTTAGCTTTTCAATTTAATTTTATTTCATAGGCACTCACCAGAATGCATTTAGCAGGGCTGAAAAAATTCTGGGTAGAGTTTTGGGTGTTCATTAATTACAGTGGTGCAGAGCCAAGGAAGTGGGCAGATAAGAACAACTTTGGGTTGGTTATTAATAGCAAAAATTGTGATCTTTTATCTCGGGTTGGGTGGACTGTGTTGGACCAATGTCCCAAGCGCTCAGAGGAGGAGATGCTGGCAGCCTGCCAAGGGAGGGGTAGCTGCAAATTAAGGGAAAATTGCAAACAATTGTCTCTAGGGAGTTTCTGCAGCCAAGTTTTGCTGAAAGGAAGCAGAAGATACTTTATTTTTGAACTAAGCAGTTTTAAGGTAAAGCTTGACTCTTATATTGAAACACACATGAACACATAAGAATGTAGAAGTTGTTTTCTGTTATGAAAGACCTGGACATCTACAACTGTGTATCAGGAATAAGGGAATGAATATGAAATAAGAGTGAGTAAATAATGCTGTTAAGTAGTACCTGGAAAGAAATTTGCAGGAAGGAACGAGGCTCTTGAGACAGGTAGAAGCACAGAAGCCAGAAGTAAACAGCTGTGCAGGGGGCAGAAGGGTACCATTTTTCAGCAAATTCACTACTTACATGCCAGGTTTGATTTAGTTATGGTGGGGAAGCCACTGTGTGCTCACAGATGGGAAGGAAGTAAGACAGTGCTCTGTGACCAAATCCTTAGCACTAGCATGGGATCAGGGCAAAAGGCTGATTTGGGGAGTTGTGCTTAATGGTTCTTAATAATTCTGGCTAAAAGTGAAAAATGCAAATCCACACTACCATTGAAGTCACATATTGAAATGCCAGGAGCATCTTATCAGCATGAAATTATGTCCCTGGTGGCAGTATTATATTTTGGCAGTGGCTTCCATGAAATAAAACACACTTCAGTAAGAAGTTGCTTTTCCATCAAGTCTCTCTTCTCACTTCAACCCAGAGTTTTCTGCACTTAGTGGGAGCAATTCTTTTGAGTCTCATGGCTCGGTAGCTGCTGCAAGACTATCTCAAAGCTCCTGTCCCAAGTTCTTTCCCTGTTTTACACTGCACTGTTTGGATTTGGCCTCCAGTCTAAGACAGAGCAGATTTGTTGGGATGTTGTGGGTGCTGTTGGTTGAGCTCAAGAAGTTCCTTGCCTCACTGGCTCATCCCCCTCCTATCTCCTGGCATCAGTGTGGTTGCCTCCCTCACCAGGTCTGTCAAAAATGTCACAGGTTTTGCAGGCTTTTTTAACGGCAGGGTTATTTTGATGGATGTGTGTTAGGGAATGACACCTTGGCAGGTGCAGTGGAAGGTGGGGGGCAGCAGAAGGAGGGGGCACAGGGCTGAGTAGGGGGGAAGGAACCAGCTCCCCCAGTTCAGCTGGGGCTGCAGGAGCATTTCAGAGCATGTCTTTGCAGCAGCAAAGAACATGTATTTTGGAGGCTGAGAGTGGCATTTGTGCTTCTGCTGAGGTTCCAGTGCTGGAAAAATTTTTACAATCCATCAGTGACTTGGAATTGACAATTTCAGGTATGCTCTTGCCCGAGGTCACTTTACATGCAGGGTCTTTTTAGAGAGTAAGGTTGTTTCTCAGAAGTTCAGCTCCTGAAATGCAACATTTTGAAATCTGGGAGCAATGGAGAAGTTTGGTTTAACAAGTGGGGAGGGAATTCAAAAAAGGTATGCCAAATTCTCTCCTGAAAAAGCCTCCTTTTAAATTCAAAGTTTATTGCTTTATCTTGACTTTTAGAAAACCCGCATGAAACTTCCTTGCCTTTGAAAGCTTGATAGAAACTCTTGAAGTACTTTGACTGAAACAGAAAATTTAATAGTGAGGCATTTTGAACACCGAACGATGTTTGTGGGCAGGTAATTTAAACAGGTACTAATATGGAACAGTGTTGTACTTGAAAGGCTACAACTGGTGTATACACATAAATGGGGGAAATATCACTGGGAGCAATAAAATCTAGGGATGCTTCATACTTCTTTCATTGCAAACAATTTTTATGGTATGGCCTGTGAAGCAATTGAAATGCAGAGAGCTGGCACATCACTAGATTGATAATTCTTCTTGCTTCTTATAGCTTATTCTCAGTACAGATGTCCCCAATTCTTTCTTTCTATCACATTAAAGTTTCTTGTCTGCTTCAATTTCATGCCTGCCTCAAACGTAGCATTTTTCAAAATTGTCCCTCCAATTTATTTTTTTCCTCTTTAAAAGTTTATATCAGATGAAACCTAACTGCTAGTTTCTATCCCAAGGTTTACACTTAAATTTTTAACAAGCTCGTTTTTAAGATTGGTCTTCCTTGAGAGAGCACTTGGCTGATCCATCAATAATTATGTAGTAATAAAGCAACTGTGTAAAAATGGCACCTTCGTGCTGAACAGATTGGTTTGCAGTGCCACTGACAAAGATGAATGTTTATTACAATTTACTACTTTTGGTTCTGCAGATGCAATAGAGCTATTTTCTTTTTGGCTTAAGTGTCACGAAAAGTAATTTCCAATTGTGGAATCTTTATGATAATAAGGATGTATAACTAGGAGAGATCAGACTAAGTTTCAAATACCAGCATCAGTTTGCAAGGCTGGTAATTTAGGAAAAAAAATAAATAGAAAATTATTTACTTCATTTTGTTGCTGAAAAAATTTTTTAAGAACACACAGGGAAACCTACAATATGATGTGGTTACTCTTCTGAATTAATTGCTGTAATATTAATTGTTGATTCTTTAAAAATTGGCAAGTTTCCTCATTTTCTTTGCTGCATCCAAAGATATCTAATGTTGATTGTACTACAATGTGAAGGAAAATGTAACATCTAAAATTAACACAAAAGCCTGAAATTGTTGTTCTTGTTTATTTTCTTTTTTTTTAAGTGCCACACTTTTTCTTTTTTTTTAAAGCACAGTTAAGGCTGTGATTTAGATGACTTGTATTGTTCAAATCTGTCCTCTCCTTTTGGGTAAAATGCAGAATAACATTCTGTAAGTTTTTATGGTCGGTAGATGCATCATTTCAGTCAGCCAAGCTGGTTGATTGCAATGTCACTGCAGTGATGAAATTGTCTCTTGGTAGCAGCTGAGAAACACCTTGAGAATTGACCTTTAGTGGATGCAGATGTTGGGATCGGTGCCTCTGCAGCCTCCGGGTGCTCCTTTGCTGGGTTTCCCCGGGTGGTTCTGGGGCACCGAGGTCCTGGCACAGCCCCACTGGTGGCTGGCAGTGGGGGCAGAGCTGAAAGGTGCTGTCACCCACCTGCAAACCTCCTCTGGCCACAGGCCAGAATTCCCGGGATCTTTCCCTTTGCTGCCTGAAATAGTGCCTTGGCCTGATGTTGGGTCTGTTCTCCCCGTTGGAGGGAGGGGTGCAGGTGGTCCTGCTCCAAAAGTGGCAAAGCTCCAGCTTCATCCCCTCGGTCCCTGGTTTGAGTGTTCCACAGACCAGTTTGCTGCCACAGCCCTCAAGCCTTTGTGGCAACTTGTGGCTACGTCAGCAAACACTTTCAACCCAGGTCATTCATTTCAGTTGGCAGTTGCTGACAGAAATGTTCCTTTGCTTGGCTTTATTTTAGCATTTAATGATTTTTATGTTGGTTTTGATGGCCTGAAGGGAATTGCATGGGAGCGTTTTGTCTGGACTTTAGTATTCTCTGCTTTATCTTGCTAGCAAGATTTAAAATCTTACTCCTTCAGGAGATAGGGCTTTTGTCTGTGCATCTTGCAAGATCTTCCCTCACTGGTCCCTTCTGTCAGCTCATTATCCTGGGCTTATTTCACTGCACAGTTTGTGATGGTAAAGTTTGCTGTGAAAAGAATTTGCCTAGTTAAAACTAGCATAAGGAACAAGTCATCTATTCTTACCTAAAGAAATAATATATACATAAATGTCTATTCCATAGAAGAGGATGGTAGATCTGAATTTGAAATAATGATCTGGTGGGATTTTGTAATGAAATAGTAAAATGTTATCCAGAACTTATTTTCGGAAGACAACTCTGGTTTCATTAATAAATTCAAAATAAACTTTCCTGATTTCAGAGAGATGAGTGTTACTTGTGGTGCTGAATGTGTTTAAATGGACTCATACAAGAAAATAACATCAGTCTCTCCCAGTGGGCTGTGGGCATTACTCATGTTCCTGAAAATGGATGCTATAATACTGTGTATTATGGAGGACCTGGATTGAGCTCTGCAGAAAGTATCATTATTCAGTTAATTAAACAACTCTGATATTATGCCATATGCTGTACAGTAAAATGGGTGCATGGCAGAAAGAGCCATGAGTCCTTCCAGACTGAGACATGATTTATTACTTTCTGCCTCTGCAACACTGTGTTAAGTAGAGGCCTAATAGATTTAAATAAAGAATTAATTACATGTGGATGTGGGACGTGTCTTTTCCAGTAAGCTCCTTGAAATGCTTACTGGGTTTTTGAGACTTAGTAAAATCTTTCCAAAGTCTTTGCTTTGCTGTGCAACTAATCAACATTTAAGCAGGGTCCTTTGTGTGCCTGTAACCTGGAGAGGATGGCCAGATTGAGAGAAACTGTAATCAGCAATGCAGAACTTAGCTAAAATGAAACATGAAGTATAGTCCTGTTAGTATATAAACTTTATATACAAGTCAGATGTTGAGATTAATCATAAGGACAGGTTGCACAAGCAGATGGCTGGCCTTTCTGATAGCCATTAGCTTGAAAGGCTGGCTTTGAAACCGGCTCCGTGCTTTATAGGTGAATCATGCTGCTGGGCTTTGTTGGGAAAAGGTTATTTCTCCACCTCCACCAAAACCTCCTGTGCACAAAAGTGCCTTTTTCCACTGTTCCTGGAGGATAAGACAAATTAGTCTCCAGGAACTTCTCCACAACTTTGTTCTCTTGGAGAGTTGTGGTGTCAGAGGGCATTGCAGCGCCGTAATGGATGGATCTCAGGCATATGGAGTACACATGCTAATTGTGCTGTGCTTATGGATCAGTCCGTCCAAATGCCAAGGCCTCAGAGCTGCTGCAGGCAAAATGTAAAAATCCTTCTTGTCTGTCTACTATGCACTGGGGAACAGGTTCATTGCAGTCACTAAAATGTAGGGGAGAGGAGGAGGAGGAGATGAGAGACAGAGCCCATGCCTGTCCTCCCAAGGAGTTCCTGCAGGAGCTGAGCTGTCTGCAGCAGCCTGTGAGGTGACTGAGGGACCTTGCTGTGCTCCAGTGGCACCTGGAGCCATGCAGGCAATGCCTAAACTTTGGGCTGCAGACATCCTTATATGCTTTGTGTATATAGTTGCCTGAATGGACACAAAACTGCCTTGGTCTCTGGGGAAGGGCTCCTGCAAGAGCTCTGTTTGATAGAGAAGTACTTTAACACCTACATGTTTCTCAGCCATTAGGCATGGTTAGAGACAAAAAGATAGCTCTTTCATCTAACAAGAAACAGTGCAACTGCTGTAATTTTTATTTTAAAACGTGGTCTGTGCTGGCTGCAGGTCTCTGCTGCATGATGGCTGATGCTCTCACCACTACAGATCTGCATTTCTGTACCTGCCGCCTTTTAAGAATTCAAACCAAATATCTCCTACTTCCGTGTTTGTAAACCCCAACTGGTGATCCTGATCACCAAACCAGTCAGGATCTTATGTGTCCTTTCTCTCTGCTCCATGTCTCTGATAGTCCTGGCAACATGGTACTCTGCCTGAGTCCAGCTCTGAGTCCAGCCCCCATCCACCTCAGAGGATTTCTTTTGGGCCAGGTTCCCACCTTGCTTTTGATAGGGGAGCTTCTGCTCTTGTCTGTTGTTCTATTTAATAATAAGAATAATTTTTTATCTTCTCTTTCCTCTTCCCATCTCTGTAATTCCCTGCTTGCTATTTCTCATTAGCAATGAAGGAAGGAAGAAGCTGGGTAACAAAATGAGAAATTTCTTACCTTATAATTTTCTTTCAGTTAACAGCTTCTCACCATTCAGCCCGCCCGGACAGTGCGGTAAATGGCCAGGACATAAATTGATTTTTTTCCTCTAAATAAAGACTTGGGTATATAATTTCATACTCTATGTTTTGATGTTGTCTTAATGCTAATAATTTTCTGCTGAAGCATTTCTGTAGTCTGGGTGGCTTCTGGTGGCTGGTGCTGAGCTTGTCACAAGATCTACCATAGATGAGCCTGAACCTCAAAGGAGGGGGTAGAAATCTGCCCACCTTTGCTAAGAGATGGTAAGGGTGACTAGATGCAGGTTATAAGTGGAAAGTTCAATTAATTTCACTTTCTTGCTCAGCTGGGTAAGTTATTTTGGTGGGCTATTTTTGACCTGGAGCAGCTCTTTGGTGCAGTTTGTGTTGGAAGGGACCTTAAAGATCATCTAGTTCAACCTCCCTGCCATGGGCTGGGTTGCCACCCACTAGATCAGGTTGTGTATGTTCTATACTTATATGGCTGTATACATTTAAATTTTTTTCGTGGTGGAACAGAAATTGACTCACAATTAAAAAAAAAAAAAAACAAACAAACCAAACCATAACAAACTATAATAGTCCAAGCAAAATTCAAGGATTTGCTTTTAAGTTCTCTGTAGTGCAGAGCTCACCATTGTGTTTTACTTGGTGTGGGGGGGTTGCAGGAGGAGATTTACTTCTCAATAAAACAAATGCTGGGATAGCTGAGTGCTGGCCAGACAGGGACCCTGGGCTTGCAGGGATGGACAGCAGAGCATTTAGCGCCCGCAGCAAGACTGGCGAGTTACAGAAGTGATGCCTCAGCACTTAAAACATGAAGCCAGCTGTTCCCTTTGTGGCTGGCTCGGGTGTAAAGTGCTCTTGCTGTTGTACATAGTGGTCTGTCAGAATGGGGAGAGCTGGAGTGGGATCTGAGCCTGGCTGCTTTTGCTGTTGGCTCTCCAGGGTGCTGGACTGCCCTCGCCCTCTGCCAGAGATAACGCAGCGCTCTGCCCTTGTGGGGTTTGGAGAGGGGAGCTGATTGAGATGCTGATCAGTTCTTCTCCTTGGTCTCTCCCCTTGTATAAACTGTTACTCTTGGATCCCCCTGCACAGATTTTTAAAAAATGCAGAAAATACAGGCCAGAAGGCACCAAAAAAAAAAAAAAAAATGAAGGCTGGGGGAAGGGAAAGGGAAGAAAAGATGCCAAGAACAGCAAAAAAGGCAAAGGAGGAAAATACAGCAGGGAATTGGTGATCGGCTGGAAAAGCACAATAAGCAGGGGAAATCTGTCTTTATAGTTTTCATTTTAAAAAGTTTAAAGTCCATAACTGTTCAGGCACGAGGGGGTGGATGTATGAATGTAGGGTGAGGTTTGAGTGGGTGGCACTTTCGGCACTAATGCCGTGGTCAGTCTTGGCACTGCTGGGTGCAGAAATCACAGGCTGGAGAAGACTTGTGTCTGTGCTCTTACAGTTTCCAGGGTTTGCCACTGAAAAATATAATTTATAATTTAGGTAGTATGTTTCCTGGTGAACATTGGTCAGTTTGACTGTTGGTTATTGGTTCCATCAGTACAAGATAACTCTTTTGGTACTGTTCAGAGCAGCCGTTCTCTGAGCGCTCAGTCGTGGCAGCGGGGTTGCGAGCTCAGAAAAGAACGACAGGTTGCAACAAGCAGGTTGCATAAACCATGTTCTTTTTCATTGTTTTCCAAAGGTGTTGGGAGAACGTGAATGTTATTCCAGAAGAACATCTGCTGCTAGTTTTGAGGACAGTGTCAAGATGTTCTTCTGTTCAAAAGCCTAATTTTCAGCTGTATTTATTTTGGGAGGTTGAAAAGGGTTTTTTTCTTAAGGGCTTTTTATGTTGCTATGTAGTTCAATGAACATGAGCTTACCTTTTCAAAGAAAATTCTTCAGAATCAGAAGGGTTTTGTTTATTGCTGGGCTGGTTTTGTACTACCTGCTTTGAAGAAATATATATTGCAGGGAGGATTTCTGGAAATAATGGAGAGATTAACTGTTTCTCTGAAGCATTAAGTTTAAGTTAACAAGTTTCCATGTCTGTTAGACGAGTGGTATGACCTCTAACTGGATATAAAATATGAGGATGTGGTTTGGTTAGATCCTCTGTGGAGTATGAGGTGAAACAATAGCATTTGTTTCAGTATGGATGTGCTCTCAGGAAAGCAGCAGGGTTGGTGGTTAGGTGCGCTTTTTTTCAAAATTGAAATTTAATTTATAAAAAATATGTTCACTATCTAATAAAAGTTCTGTGAGAGTGATTGACTGCAGGAAAAAGCTTTTCTCATAATTTATTCCCATGTATCATTAAGCACAGAAATCTGAAATTCCGTTCCTGTGACAGGGTAATGGCTCTGAGACCACCGTAGGAAGGTGGCTGATGGGGGAAGGCTCTCGGGTGTCACTCAGCTGTGCAGGACAGACAGAGCACCTGCAGCTTGAGTGTCAGTGTGGGGAAATGAAAGCAGGCTCTTAATAAAGATGGGTTTCTAGTTCTGTGCTGCATTAAGGCAAATTGTAGGAAAATCTTCTGCAGTGCCCTGGCCCTGGCTGTTACACTGTTCTGCTTTGTGAGAAAGTCCTATTTTCAGTCAACAGGAGTGAGGAAATAGCTAATGAGCTTGTACATCCCAGCTTTTGTACAGGCTGACCTTGCATGGCTGCAATATTGAAGTATGTGGAATTTTTTTTTTTAATTATGCCTTTTTTTAATTGTGACTTTTCCCTCTTTGCCCTTCATTTGCACCATTTTGGGCTTTGCCTCTACACTCCTTACGGTCCCAGTGTGAGGAGCTGTCCCGTGGGCACCTTGCAGAGGCAGGGCTGTGTGCCCTGGCACTGCCAGGCAGCCTGGTGCCTGCCAGCAGAGCTTCCCACCATCCCTCGTCAGCAGGAATGAATGTTTCTGGGAAGATGGGGCCTCGCTCTGTGTGCTGTGATGTGTTTGCTTTCTCTGAGGAACTAGCAGGCTGGAAACTTGGCTTTGGCTGGAGAGGACCCCTTAACCTTGCCTTGGCAGAAGGAAATAATAAAGTGACAGACTTCATTTATCTTTATGCTGTGTGCGTGGCCTCGTGTGCTCTGTACACCACCAGACCTAAATCCTGGCACTCTGATTTGGCACTGTGACGGAGTAGCTGTAATTTTCAAGGTGGCTCCAGGTACAATAAAGCAAAAAAAACATTTTCTCCTAAATACGAGCATACACGTCATGTTTTGTGACCTTATTTCGTCAGCAAGTGCAAATTAATTTGGCTCTGCCCTTACGTTTTGTTTTTGTGGAATACTTTTTCTGTGACTGTGTTGCTGAAGGTGAGCTGGGGGAACTGGAGCCCTTGGCAGCTGCAGGGTGCATGCTGTGGGATGGGAGCATGGCAGGGCGGGCTGGGATTGCAAAAAGAGGCACCTTACCTGGAGCAATGGGGTTGGCAACAGCTTGAAACAGCCAGGATTACCTCCCAGCCTGCTCTGGAGGGAGGCTCCTGCCCTGTGTTAGTGAAACTCACAGTGTTCTCTGCTCTCACAGCCCTGCAGATTCTGCTCACAGCTTGATGTGTGGTGTGTTTGTTTGCACACCCATCGATCCTTGTACTTCATCCTGTGCTGCTGCTGCTGCAGCATTTTCACAGCCATTTCTCTTCCCTGCCTGGTCCCTACAGCCACGGCACTTTGTCTGCTCCCCTCCCAGGTACCCACCCTTAATGCCTGTTCCCTTCCCTCCCTCTGGTAAATCAGTTATCTCCCCCTCCAGATGGGTTTGTGTCCCCTCTGAGCAGCCAGTCCATTATATCCTGGCATGGTTGTGCAGTGCCTTTTTTGACTCTAAGCCACCTCCTTCCCTTCGCACTCGTTGCAGCTCCCCAAAGTGGAGATGTTAAAGCATTTCTGCCCATTGGGTCCCTCCTATGGTCTGCGGGAGCTTTTTGTGGCTCCCATTGGATTTAATCCCTCCCTGGAGAGCAGCAATCAATCCCAGTGTTTCTGCTGCCCCAGGCTCAGGTTGTTTGGTTTGTTGCATAAGGATTTTTGTCGCTGAAAATGCATCTCCCAACTCTTTTCAGATTTTGTGGTGCTCTAGCCCCAAAGTATTTCTTGTGTCTGGTTTTGTGCCAAATAGGTGGAAAGGTTCTTTGTTTAAACTCTTTGCTGTGGAGCGTTGTGGTGAAGGATGTATTTGCTGCATAGGTCCAGAGGACCAAGTGCCTTTCTATTATATCTGCTCTAGAGGATTTCCTGGGAAGTGTTCAGCCTCCATTTCTGTCTGTAAGGAAATCCTCTTATCTGGGCAGAGCAATAAATAGTGCTGCCTCCTGTAACAGAAACAGAAAAACATATTCTTCACATGGCTGTTTTTAAAAATGTGGGGTTTAAAATATATCGGGTGGAATGATTCTTCTGTAATAAATCCCCATAATAGAGCACTATGTATACATTTAACTGGCTGCACAGAGGTAGGGAGAGGGGCAGAGAGTGTGTTAAAAGATGATTTAGTGTCTATTTAGTAATGACAAGAACAGTAAATAATCCTACAGGTTTACAAACCTAATCCCCAGTGTCTGATTGTAGCCCTCATGTCTACTGGAATTGGTTGGAAAGATGTTAGAAGGCTGCAAAGGGAGGGCTTTGGGGGGAGTTTATTTTTAAATTTTTGGGGAGCTGGCTGGATGATTGATGGTTTTAGGTAGTATGAATGTAGCTGATTCAGTACCTTGATAGAAAACTCTTGAAGTGCCTGTCCTCCTCTGCTTGCTACAGAGATGTTGGGTGGGGATGGAGTAGGCTCGTCCTTGCTCTAAGCTCTTCCTGGTGATCCTTTCATTTAACAACTGCATTTGGAGGAAAAGGGAGGAGTATTGTTGTTTTTAATGCCCAACTTATTTTTTGCCTGTGCCCTGCAGTAAAGTGGTTGTTTTTCTTAACAGAAGAAATCCGTGATGTCTCAGAGCTGTGCCACGTGATGCTGCTGCTTTTAAATAAGCTCTTAAGAGGCTGGACCAGATGTTGGCCACATCTGTGTTTTCATTTCGTCAAACATTTCATTCCGACCCTTTTATTAAAAGAGAAAATGATAATTTAGAAATCACTTTGAAAAGTTTAGCAGCTAGGAAGATCTGTCTGGTATATAAAAAAGCAATGGGTTTGCTTTCCATGCCCTGCAGTGAGCCATGTAGCATCAAGCAGACAGATATTTGTGTCTGGTAGGGTCTACTCTTGTTGGAAACTATTGCCATGGAAATTTTCATGCCAAAATGGATGTGTTTTATTTTGAATTGGCATTCTGTAATGAAATGTGTATTTTTTTTTTCTCTGTGAAAGCATTAAACTAGGGATTTGAAGGCACCTTTGCTTCTGAAAAACCCATTTAATGAATGCCTATCGCCATGGCAGGAAAAAGGAAGATTTGCAGGCAGAGGGATATCCTGCAATTACTCCCTCTGCTGCTGTTATGGGGGTCTAAGAAATGCTTATTACGTGTAACTTGCTTCTGGATTCTTCTCTGCAATTTAACAGTTGGAGAATGAGTTTTCTGTCCCTGTTGCTAATTGATCCAATGAGAAAAACTGGCACCTAATTCAGTAACAAGTTATATTTAAAATGACAAGTGAAATTGTTCATGGTGCCTGAAATTGCATCGTTTTCAGTCTGGCATGTTAGGGCTGTATAAGAAAACAGGCACCTACTGTACTGTGACATATTAAATTTTAAACCTCTGATTCAAAAATATAGCGGGGTATAGGAGGAGCAGGGTGTATAATGATGAAGAGCAGTGGCAGCTTGATTTCAGTGGGATACTTTTATTGTTTTTAAGATGCTTTGCCAGTTTTTACTACAATAAATATTGGGATCAGTTTATGTAAAGTTGAACAGTGAGTGTGTCCATCACCACTTCCAAGTTTTGGTTTTCTAACCTGTGATTTTCAGAACTTACTAGTGATTTTCAAGATTGGCTCCATTTTTCTCTGTTGATAATTCCAAGCCTGTGTCGACAGTGGACAATTTAGTTTATTTTTTACAATGAATAGTGAAGAAAAATAAATCCTTTATTTGTGCAGGTAAACCAAATTGAAAATTTGGGTTTTTCTCCCAAAAAAATCCCTTGAGGAAACAAGGGGTAGATAATGCAATGAAGGTGGAGGCCATCCTCCCTTCTGTCCTACAACTTGGTGGTTAAAGTGCTACCCAGAATATGGGGGACCCAATTGAAGTCCCATTTTTGTATGAACTCCTTCCAACCTAGGAGCCAGGTTATCCTGGTCTGGACTCCCCTTGCACTCTCCTGTTGAGCTGTTTTATTTTATACAATGGAACATTTCTTGGACCCAGGTAGACCAGCTCCTGGGAAGATTTCTCAGACAGTGGACTACAGTATTTGCTCCTTTCCTTGGTGAAAATTCAGCCATTTTGCTCACTGGAAGTTTCTCTCTCGGTTCCAGCAGGAGAGATGTAAAGTACTTTCTTGAAGAATACCCTGCCCTCCCTTGGGTGATTCCTCTCCACGCTTTGAATGATTATGCTTTGCTAAAAAAAAAAAAAAAGTCAGTCAGTTGCATTAAAAAGGCAGCAAACCACTGGGATGTATTTTGCCACCTTGCTTTTCCTGCCCACCCTCAAGCCAGGGAGTGCTTGGCCATGTCCTGGGGGTGCCTCCCTGCCTGGCTGGTAGCAGGGTGCCTGCATGAGGAGCTGCTGGCACCAGTGCAGAAAGTTCTGCTCTTACTGCACTGCAGAGATCAGAGCAGAAGTAAAGCATATGTACTGATCAATTATGTAGTTACTATAAAATCTTCTGCACTTCTAAAGTATTTTGGGGGAAAAGGGTTGTAAAGTAAATCTGGTGCTGCCTGGGACTAAAGTGTTTAATTTATAAATGTAATGACAGTGAGAAATGTTCTTTAAAGCTTTTTTGGTTAAATTAGCACCACATCTGAACTGGTAAACTTGATATTACTTTTAGGAGACAATCTCAGGAAAATAAATCAAACCATAGTGTTACAGAGGGCTGGAGCACCTCTCCTGTGAGGAAGGGCTGAGAAAACTGAAATTGTTGAACCTGGAGAAGAGAAAGTTTCAGGGTGACCCATCTCCAGCCTTTCAGTATCTTAAAGAGCTACAAAAGAGCTGGAGAGGGACCTTTTACAAGGGCATGGAGTGACTGGACAATGGGGAATGGCTTCAAACTGATAGAAGGTTTAGATTGGATATTAAAAAGAACTTGTTTACTCTGAGGATGGTGAGACACTGGAATATGCTGCCTGGAGAAACTGTGGATGCCCCATTCCTGGAAGTGTTCAAAGCCAGGTTGGATGGGGCTTTGAGCAACCTGGTCTGGTGGAAAGTGTCCCTGCCCATGGCTGGGAGTTGGAAGGGGATGATCTTTAAGGTCCCTTCCAACTCAAACCATTCTGTGGTTCTGTGCTGTTCCTTGTGATGGGACATTTTTGGGGGGTTAAAACCCCTTTTGCCTGTGGCTTGGGGTGTAAGTAAAGTATAAAACTTTATGTTGGTTGTTTAAGGTGGATTTGAAAAGACATTTGTGAGTGCTGTGTCTGATCCCAGGGAATGTCTGTTGAGTTGAGCAGCCGTACCCTTTGCACCCCCTCAGGAAGCTCAGGCTTTATTCCTAACCAGGTGTTTTAGTTGGATTCCCTGTTATTTCACATACTTCAGGCAACTGGTTTAAACCCCTGACTTTTGCCGAGCAGATCATTGTTTATCTTCTGGGAATACTCTTAATTCCAAGCTTTGCTTGACTTTACCATTTGGTTGCCATGACCTGCCATTGGATCCTGGCATCACCCTCTGCTGGTCCAGCACTGTGCAGGAGCACCAGGCTGGGGAATCATTCCATCAAAGATCTTGGTTTGTGGGGAGGCACATCCCCAGTACTGGGGAGCGGGAGCTGTGAACATGCCATGCTGTTCTGCACCACTTTGGTTTTAATTTGTTATTGTTGATTGTTGAAACTTAATTTGTTTATATTTTTTCTGAAAGTGAACTGGTGAGGTCATCTCTTGTTTGATCTTTATTAGATGTAATGGAGATGACCAAGAAGATTGCTTCATTCCCCAGCATAAGTCTTTGTTAAATAATTTGTTTTCTTCTCTACCTGGACTACATTAATAGTGTATTACTATAGTTCTTTAATGTGATGTGGAAAATCAGGTTTTGCAGCTGTATGCTGTTCCAATCCCAAATTAAGCCTCAGCTTTTTAATGGATGGAATATTTGAAAATTTGTTTTCAGAAGTCTTAATAACTACCAAACTAGCAAAATTGCAGTGAAATTGTAATTATAGAAAGTCAAGAAGAAAGCGTGGTATAACTGTCAGCAGTGGTCTGTGCTGCTTCCCTGAAAATAGAAAATATTTTTTAAGTCATAATTTACAGATAAATTACTGACCTATATGCTCTAACAGAGAAATTTTTGTTATGATGAAAGAAAAGTGGTCATCTTTTTGAAATGGTTTCCCCAGCTTCCTGCTGAACATTTGTGGCTGTAAATTAAAATGGGTGAAAAAAAGGCGACTGGAAGTCTCTGGCTGATTTTTAGTACTGATGAAGACTGTGCTTGTTCCTGAATTTTAAATTAATCCAATGTGGTGAATTTCTGTGTGTGAAGGTCTGCAGTGAAAATACTCACCAACACATTAAACCTCCTGGATGAAGGCAGAAGGATGCAAATCTCTGAAGGACAGTCCTGAAGTGTTCCATTACTGCAGAACTTAAGTTGCAATAGGTATTGGACAAACATATGGGCTGATTAAAATGTGTTCTTTTCTCTAGGTGAGAATACAGGGGATGGAGAATTAGATCTGAGTGGAATCGATGACAGTGAAATAGATCGGGTAAGGTGCCCTGTGCTTCCTGCTGTCTCTTGTCCTGCTTGTCTGGATAACTGGGAAAGACAAAATGCTTCTTACCTGGTTTATGCTCTCTGCAACTGCCTCTTCTCTCTGATCTGTAGAGAGGTTTGAGCAATTTTAGTGGTCTGAAATCTAATGTTCATGCAAACCTGTGAATTTGGTGTTCCTTGCCCAAGTTACATATATATTTATAAGGCTGCTGCTGCTGCTTGCTTTTGACATGCTGGAATAATTATGTTTTAGAATGTCTTTTATTCCAAAGGAGAACTTTAAAAAGTTTGGTGGAGCTCTACATTCATTATTTAATTAAGATAGATTCGACATAGGAGGCTGCCATGGAAACCAAACTGTAAAACCAGTATGTGCGGCTCTTAAGTACTTCCAAAGATTTCTGTGATGTTTTCTGGATTTATTTTTATTTGTGTGGCAGCAAAAAATGCCATTTAACCTACAGACTGAGTGGGACAGGCACATGGCTGTGGAAAAGGGCTTGTTGGAGGGCACACAGCTGGTCAGCACTTGGACATGCCACAGACGAGCTCTCTGAGCCTGATGCCCTCTTCAGCTGCCACACTGCTTTACAGTGTCATTTGAACAGATAATGCCAGTGCTAAAAACTCATTTTGGGCTACAAAATCACTGAGACTGATGAGGTTGCACAGGAATTACTGATGTCCAAAATGTAGCTGTGAGGTGGGATTTGCTAGGCTGGGCATTAGTGTCTCACAATCTGAGCAGGCATTGAATGGAGGGAGCAGGAAGGCTGAGGTTTTTCACCACAGCCAGTCCATAATTAAAACAATCACAGGAGAAGAACACATTTTCTGCTCTTCCTAGGCTCTGTGATGAGGTCATAACTCTGCTTTTATGACTTCATGTTCATTTCTGTGGTAATAGACTGTAATATTGTAAGTCCAAGATTATGAAATCTCTGAAAGCCTAAGAGGGATGAACAACTGACCTAGGGAAAAGTAGATCTTACTGTTATGGCCCACTTTTAATAGAAGCAGATGAAAGAGTGAAAATATTGGTCTGATAAACCAGGACTTGCACAGCCATTTGCTCTCCTGTTTAGCCCTTGGAGCAAGGACTCCTCCCTGCATTAGTTTTGTTTGACTGGAATTATTTTTCTTATGAAATCCTAGATGTGCATCGTACTTTGGAGAAAATCTTGAATGCTCAGCCCGAAAAGATGGAGAAACCTCAGATTGCTTTTCTTGCACTTAAACATAATTTTACAAGTCTCAGGTGCACTGCTTAAAACTGAAGTGTCTTGTTCATGATGGATGACCTCATTTGTCTTCATTCTGCTGGTCTTCACTCCCAAACAGCATCGTCTGTAGAGAACTTCTGTTTCATTGCTAATTGTGCTAACTACTGGGTTAATTTTTACATTTAGGTCATCTACAATTAAGTAATTGCTACCTATCTGTCTATTTATTTCTGTGATTCATCTGAATAGTCCTAGATGTATTTTATAGCTCCATTCCCAGTAAAGATGTTATGGAGACTAGGTGGAGTTAACTGCAAAACATCTACATGTGGTTACTGAACCCAGCTGTCTGAAATCTAGAGGGCTAAAGCTCCAGCAATCTGAGCTGGTTTCCTTCACACAGATGTGGCCATTGAACTAATAATCTCAGTGTAAAGCTTCACAGAAACCTACCCAGAAGACACATGTTTTTGTTTTGGTCGCACAGGGCAATGGTTCCCATCCTGTTTTGAATTACAGACCACCACCAACACACAGAATTACTTGCAGACAACCACGTTGTCATGATAACCTCTTGTATCATCTGAAAAAAAACATAACCCAGGATAATTTTTGTTTAATTAATAGACCATGTATAATGAGTCCTGGATGGTTTTTGGTCGCTTCATCATAGTTTGGAAACCAAGTACTGTTTTTTGAAAACAGGTTGTTGCTTGTGCCAGCTTCAGATGTTACTAGAAATACTCTCTGATTGCCTTATATCACTCATATTTTCTTTTAATGTATTTTTAAAAATGGGATATGAAATGACCTTGCCAGTGTTTTTTCAGTTCTGTTTTGCTCTGTGGTTTTCAATTTGATTTCTGAAAGTAGATAAATTTGTTTTCTCTTTTAGTATATACTTAATGAAGCTGAAGCTCAGATAAAAGCAGAGCTATGGATGAAAGAAAATGCAGATTATTTGAAGGAACAAAAAGGTAAATATGTAGGCCTGAAATTTGCCTTTTGGCTGGTGTTGCTGAAATATGCAGTCTTGTGTAATTTTCATACTGGTTACCCTTTTGTCATCTTTCAGAAAAGGAAGCAAGAATAGCAAAAGAGAAAGAACTTGGGATTTATAAGGAACACAAGGTATTAAATTATGTGTTAATTGTGTCTGTTTGAAAATGTCCTGGAAATGCATTATATCTGCTGATCAGCTCCATGTAGATGTATGGGCATAATGGTACAGGTCACCACTAAAGGAACAAAAGCTACAGTACATCTAGCTCTTACTGAATTGCAAGGCTCTATTTTTTTAGGTGGTGAGTAAAACACTTTCTTGCCCAAACTTTTCTTTTAAATTGCTATTATGAGAAAATTCTGTGCATGTCAAAATCAGAGCTAGCTCTTTGCATTTATGATTGCTGTTCTAATTGCTTGCTTATTAAAATACAGGTTTTAAGATGTCTGATTTTTTTTTAACGTGTGCATGGGGAATTTGTTTGTACTTGCCATAACTTCAGTGGCTTTCTTTGCTCTTACAATAATGATTTCTTTATGAAGAACTGAACAGATCCTTGTTGCAGTCACTTGAAGGGGTATTTTGTTCTACCTTTCATAAAGAATGCAACGGTTGTGTTAACAAATGGCATGTCCTGTCTCCATGTTTAGCAGTTTAAAGCAGCCTAATTGGCCGTATATTCACGATTTACAGCATTAGTATTTTGTGTAATTGAGCAAGTGACAACTCAAATCTTCCACATGCAGCTAAAACCATGTTAGTTTTTAGCATGTATATCCTCTATCTTCTTTTCTGACTAATGCAAAAGGCAGAGTTTCCTGCTTCCCCTAGGTATTTCAACAATAAAAACAAAACCAGACAATGAAACACTGTTTTAGACTTCAGAGTTTCTCATTCATCCTGCATTTATGCAGACGTGGCAGTCTACCAGCAATTTTCAAAATTGTATAACTCCTTGGCACTGCCATGTAGCCCAAACACCCACTTTTTTGTTCGGACAACACAGGAGTTTTTCTCTAACCTTTTATTGTTTCTGACAGCTCGAGTAGAACTTGATTAATATGGTGCTTTCCAATTTCAAGGTAGCACTTGACCCATGTAGGTAAACAGAGGGGCTATTATCCATTAAAAAATAAATCTCCTGCAGAGCTTGGTGTTAAAACCTTCCTTTGAATAGGAAAATGCCAAATGAGAAACAGAGGTTCTGGGTTGTTTTCTTTTTCCTACCTACCCAGGCACGGGACACGGCTGGAAATGTTCTCTGGTGTCATTCCTGGTTGCCTGGCTCTGCACAGCATCAGCCGTGCTCGCAGCCTGTGCCTGGGAGAGGCAGCTGCAGGTGGCAGAGCTCCTGTGCCTGCAGCCTCCTGCTGCCTGTCCCATGGCTTGGGAAGCTGCTGCTGCTGCTGCTCTGGGCCCTTGGCAGCGAGGAGGAGGAGTTGGGCAGAGCCTTTCCACGCCGTGTTCAGATTTGGTCTGACACACGGCCGCGGTTCCGTGTTGCTGTCAGTGCTCTGGGGAGCCGTGACCCAGCTTCACTCTCGCTTTAATTCAGGTTTAGCAGGGGAGATCCTTTATTTCCATGCTGGGTGATGCTGTGGGGTCCCTATTCCTGTAACAAGAGTCCCTGTTCCACGAGTTCACTGGCCCGTCCTTCTTCTCTCTCTCTATTAAGTAAAGAATTTCTAATAAACTCTCTGGGCATTTGGCAAAAAAGCAAACATTCGTCTCTTAGAGAAGAGAGACACTTTTATCCCATTGAGTAGCAGGAGATGGAGCACTGGCTTAGCCTGGGCACATCACCTGCATCCCCCACATCAGCAGCACCTGAGCCAGGACTGCTGCACTCCAGCTTGCCCCTCTGCTTCATGGAAACTTTGTTTGTATCTACATCACTAATTTTATATTTTAATTAAGCCAAAGAAATCTGCAAAGAAGCGGGAGCCAATTCAAGCCAGCACAGCAGGAGAGGCAATTGAAAAGATGTTAGAACAGAAGAAAATCTCAAGTAAAATTAATTATAATGTGCTAAGGGACCTGAACAGCAAAGGAAGTAACACACCAAAGAAAGAGGATGACAGCACTGATGACAGCACCAACACCAAGAAGCTGTCAAGAAGAAAATCTATTGCCAGTAGGAATATAGCCAACCCTGTAAACAGTGTGGGAAAAAGGTACTGCAATTGTTCATTTATATCTCTGTCTGTGAGACTGTCTATGTATCTTTCTGAGCCAGACAATGTAGGGACTGAAACATTTGTTTGAGGCTAAAATAATGTCGAGGCTCTGTTTTTATTTATTTTGCCTGCACTGTCATGGCGACACCTTATTTATAGTTCACATTTCAGAGGTTTGCTTTGGTGAGTTAATCATCCCAAAGCCAAAAAACCCACAAAATCAATGGAAATTCACAAATGTGAATATATCAGTCAGGGACACCTTTTCTTCATAAAATCCTGACATTTGCTGTCCTTCCTTTAAATTGTCTGTATGAGCTGACGTGACACTAAATGTTCGAAAGCTTTTCCTTTTTGCTTGATTTGAAAACTATAGTTCCCATCTGTTTTGACAGCTAGCTGCTTTGATTAGCTTTTATTTTAGTTTTATTCCAAACTTTTGTTGTTAATTGATGACACAAATACAAAGCTTTACAGTAAATATGCTTGTCGGTTTTCTGGTCTGCATTTGAAAATGTTTTATAGTGTGATGAAAGCTCCTGTTTTAATGAGAGAAATACTCAAATTGCTAGGCAGATTTGTAGTGTGCTGTAAAATGTATAAGGAGATTGATGTGTCCAATCTGCAATATTCAACTGTTTTATCTGTCTGTGGTTTATGAAGTCACGTTGGATCATAATTTTGACGTATAGTAATTTCTTACTTAGATGTTGTTTATTTATTTATTGCCTATTTATTTACTGCCAGAATGATAGGCCAAATGCCACAAGGAAATCTCAGTATCTAATTTTGAAACATAAAATGTTGTCTTTGCACGGCTGTTCAGATTTAGGCATGTGTTGAAACTGGGTAAGGGACCCGGGAGGGCAGGAGGGCAGCCACCTACGAAGTGTGAGAAAACATCTGCTTGTGAAAGAACAGGATACGTGGGGTACCTGGAGACATGATGCTGGGAAGGATGCTAAGTGCAAATCTCTCAGAATCTGAGGAAAATAAGGATGGCAAAACCTAACCCCTTGTTTTAACTTCATTTGCCAGTGAGGCCAGAGGCACGGGCTTCAGTTTGGGCTGAGAAGCCAAATGCCAAAGTCACTGGTCCCACTGTCACCAGATTCAGATTTTTACAGTATATCAGCCTTTTTTTCTTCTTTATTCTGTAGTTTTGGCTTCATCCTCATTCAGCTTCTCATTCTCAGTATCAAAAGCCTTGCTTTCCAGCTGTTGACTCACTGGGATTTTAGGCTCCCCTGTGAGTTGCACGGGGAAGATGCATCAAGGATTAACTTCACAGCATTTAGCTTATGCTTTATTTGCAGTTAACAGGTATTCATGAGTCGTGTTTCTGGTATTTCCAGTAAAGTAGGACCAATTCAGTTGTCTGAAATGCATTGCTGGGTAGGAAGTAGGGGCTGGGCAGGATCCTGCTTGCATTTCAGAGCTCAGCAGTGACATCCAAGCTCAAGCTCCTTCGTCACATCCCAGCCTTGTCACTGCTGAGGTTTGCAGAAATGCTGGGCCCTTGGAACTCCTGTTGAATTCAGCATGTAAAACTCTTAACAGGTGTTAAACTCTTTGGAAAATCATGCCATAAATATTTAATTTAACAGTGGTGCAACTTGAAAAGGTTTCTAAATAAATACAAATCAGTATTTTCCAAAAGCAGCTAATAAAACGTATTTATTTTTCCTCTTGAGAGCCTAAAGTACATCCTTAAGATGCATAACAGAGTTTCCTGATGATGATTAGCAGATCTCAGATACAATGAATTTTGCAGCAGAACACTTCAGAGGAGGTTGATGTACAAGCAGATAAGTGAGCTAAGAAGATTTTGCACTCCTGAAGTAGGCAGTGCTCTTGCTTAAATATTATCAAGGATTTGACAAACATTAGTTGGGCTGCTTTTTTTCCCCTTATAATTAAAGATTTATGACATACTTTTTATTTTTTTTAATGCCATGCCTTTTAAATGGCATGCATAAATTTCTGTGTTCTGCATTGTTCTTATATGCCTTGCATTCATAGCCTTTGTTCAGTACTGTTCCTCTGAGAGGTGAATGGCTAAATACTTTCTCAGGGATACAAAAATCATGATAATTTATATGCAATTAATAATAATAAAACTCCTGAACATTGCTCATTAGAAAATGAATGAAGCAGATAATCTGTCTTTTTCCAGGAGGCATTTGCAGAAATGGGATCATATGGTTTGGGTTGGAAGGGACCTTAACGATCATCTATTGTTTTGGTTTGTAGTGATTTACAGGCCTGCATATTTATCTTTATGTATTTAAAATATTTAGTAAGCTGCCTCTGACTGCAGTATCACCACGGATAGCCAGGCTTTGATCCAGTCCTTTAGTTCATTGGAGTTGTATCAGATTTTAAAGAGCTATTTCTTGAGTCCTGATCCCAATTAAAAGATGCCAGTACAGGGAGTACCAAGTTACAGGATGGGGAACAAATATTCATTCTTGGTGATTAAAGCAGTGCTCCTGTAACGGTATAAAAATGGAAATTTTATAATATATATAGATACATATCTTTCTTGCTTTCCTTTTAAGTAATTTTACTTATCACACCAGATTTGGACAGATGATATAGCCAAGTTTGTCATGTGTCTTAGAAATCATCTTTGTATACAGTCTGAAGCACTCTGGAAATAGGAAATTGATATTAATTCCCATCTTTCTAATTGCTTCTTGCTCTAAAATAGTCTGTGCTGTTATTTCCACACAGAGGACTTTAGATTATCCCTAAAGATTGGGTATCCCAACCAGACAGGGTGCAATGTCTGGGTGTTTTTTTTAATATCACATAAAGTAGCAGTTACTGTGGTAATCAGTTAAATACAGAAAAGCTTTTGTTTCCTGATGTGATAATGATAGGCAAATTTTACAGTCTTGTAAAAAGTTGTTGATTTGGAAGAAATTTATAAAGAGCTGAAATGCTAAGCAGGTCCCAGGAATATGCTTGAAGTGGATAGTCTTTCAGTTGGTGGCCCTTTTATTAGAGCTTTGTTGATACCATAATCACTTAATGGTTACTTGGATTTCAAAGACAATACAGTTTTATCTACCTCTTATTTTATCAAAAATCCTAATTTTGAAATCTCATAAATGTTTGGTAAATTCTACAGTTTTGGTAGGAAGACAGTTCAAAGAATTCTTCCAAAGATCATGCAGGTTTCTCCTTGTTAGGTGGGCAGATATTAAGTATATTTGCGTTTTCAGAAGGAAACTGATGTTTGAACAGGTTTCTTTACTGTGAACTTTCCGAGCTTTAGAAAAAGCCTGACTTTCCTCAGACACATCTCCCAGAATTGTACTGGGGGTTGACTTAATTTATCTGTCAAGATGGTAGAAGACTAGTAATGACAATGTAAGTAGTTTTAGGAAACTTCATATTGTGTAAATGTATTTTATTCTGTTTCTTATTGCATTTTTGTTCCAGTGAGTATCACGACTGGTGCTTCATATGCAAAATCCTTTTCATTCCCAGTGTGTTGCAGATGTGGCACAGTGGATGTTACCATAATAGATGTTGCAACTCTAATTTCAATTACCAGTTGCACAGTTTATCTTTACTAATGTCTTCTATGCATATGAAACATAAGAATAATATGTTGAACTCCAAGAAAAGAACAATTGCTGCTTCAAGAACCTTAAAATCTGAACTTTAACTAGAGCTGTGCTGTGCACTGGAGCACTTCAAGCTCAGTAAAGAGGGTTTTTAGGACTGGAAGTATTTGGTTAGAAGCTTAATAATTTATTTTATATTTACTTGAGCTGAATTTTACAACATTACATGTAAAGTGAAATGTGTTGTACCAAGAAAATGTGGAAACAAGAAACCTTTCAAGTCACTACTTTTAAAAAATTTTATGCCTATTTCTTGCTATGTGCTTGAAATTGGTAATGATATCAGAAAAGACAGGATCCATTATCAGGGGAGTAAATGTGTCAGGTTAATCTCCTGAAGAATTTGCCTTGGAAGAAATGAAGCAGGACTGTGAAGCACAGTGGAATCCATTGTAATGAAACAAGCTTGTTCTGAATGGGACCATATGAATATATAATAGCAAACCAAATCATGCCTGCTATGAGTATGACAAAAACCCTTGGCAGTAATCTCAGATCTGATTAGATTTGAAGATTCACCTCCAGATTCTCTCCACAGTCTCCCTTGTATTTGCTGACTGTCCATATTGCCAGTACAGCTTGGTGCATGGCTCCACCTGTGCTTTAGAGCCATGGGATTTGGGGATTGGGAATTGTGCCCTTTCAGTACCAGGGACTTGTTCTGCTGCTCAAGTTCCTGCTCTAGTTAAATTTTTAACTCCAGCTAAATTTTTGTTAGGTTTTCAGTGGGTGTCACAACTCCAGAAAAATCTTCTTTATTAGGGAGAATGTATGAGATGCTTTTCTGCAGCCTAGCATGCGACATCTTGTTTACCCTGATAAATTGCTTGGTGCTTTCTTGTCTCTAATTGGAATCATATTTCCCTGGAGAGTCAAATGTGGGCAGAAGCCTAATTTTGATGCTTTAGAGGAGCCTGTAATACCACACTGCCAGGGAGCTGAGGAAACAATGAGAGGCCCTCAGCTGCCTCCCTCAGCCTCCACCCTTGTTTGTAGTTGTCCTTTTTGGTGTCCAGGATGGGCTTTTTGCTCTCTAAGGCTGGGTACTCCAAATTCAGCTGCAAGTCTGAATGTTGCCCAGAGCAGCTGTGGATGCCCCATCCCTGGAAATGTCCAAAGCCAGGTTGGATGGGGCTCTGAACAACCTGGTCTAGTGAAAGCTGTCCCTTGGGCTGGACTAGGTGACCTTTGAAAGTCCCTTCCAAGCCAAATCACTCTATGATCCCATGATTCTATGAATGCTTTTTCTACACTGGCCATGGCTTGTCACTGATTTTTATAAAACCAAAGGAAATGGGTTTTTCCATGTACAATATTTTTAGTTTTATGTTATGAGACTGGTATTTGTGGAGGGGAGGACCATCAGCTCGTGTTTCTTAGCTGACTTGGGCAAATCCAAAACAGCATGAAACAAAGCTCAGTTGAATAATCTAAGGGATCCCTGAACATCTTAAAACCTTTGTATTTAACCTTTGTTAAACCAGGTGATTACAATAGTTAGAGCTCTTTTGATTCACTGCATCAAGAAGAGACCTGTTGGTTCACAACCTTCTTTGTTAAGAAAAATGACATTGCAGTAATAATTTAAAAGTTTGGGAATGGCTGTCTTAAAAGTTCCTTGTCTGCAAGAGGTGCAGTGGAGTCTGGTGGGCTGGTGGGTGTCTGCAGCCAGTCCTTACAGGTTGGCAATTGGTGATAAAACAAAGCTCCTGAGGAGGGACAGATCCTATGTTTGGTGGATGTGAAGCTTTTGAGAATCTTTTCCATGCTGGCTTTGGTGGCCCCTTCTACAAATGGGCCCTTTCAGATGAAATCTTAATCTGCTCTAATTTTCTACCATATATTTTTATTTTTTGGAATTGCCTCCGGCTCTTTGTCTAATTTACTTTTGATATCGTGTTTTTCTCTCTCTGCTTTGAATTATTTTACAGGGTTTGGAATTAATGTATATTTACTCAAAGTGAGATATTAAATTTTATTTCTTTTCTTGTGCTACATTAGACCTTCTTTTTATATGTGACTAAAGGGGTAACACTGATTTCCCAGCTGGAATAAAATTCCTTACAGAAGATACTGTGAGTCCTTGCTGAGATGGTAGCTAGGAGTTTATTCTATAGCTCAGCTGTTATTTGGTATTATTTAGTGTTTTGTATGGAAGCAGTCTCGTGTTGGCTGCAGGATTCTGGCTAGACTGTGATTCCTGGGCACACATGGTGGGAGTATGTGGAGTCAGCTTTTGGTTTGAATCTTGGGTACATGGTGAATAATTCTCTAACCACTTGGACATAACTGTTTTCTTATGTGATCTGTGCTTTGAGAGTTTCTTTGGAGTGTATTTTCATGTGTGTTTTTGCTTTGCTGTGGTATATAATAATTTAAATCAAAGGTTAATCAAAATGATTACTCATTTTGAACAGGAAAACGGTGACATTTGATAAGTACCTCCACTTTAAATAAATCCTACCAGTATTTTCCAATCTTGTAACTTTTAGAGGGGCAAGCTTATACCAATTATGTTCAGTATTTTATTTACAAAAAGCTATAAGCCAAGGAAAAAAAATGAGTTCAAGGCTTCCAAGGTTCTGCCTTTTAAGTCATGCATCTCCTTATTAAAGCTAGCTCTTCGAGGGAGAGCCTCCTCAGTGACCTTGAGAGGAGCTGACACTGGAGTTTGCTTGTGCACAGCTGATTTGAGGAGTGGATCTGCTCAAGCCTGTAGTGTTGTAACCTGGCTAGTGCTGCAGGTTACTGCTGTTCCTGTGAGCTAAGCAGCCTTTTGAAATAAAGAGATAAAGTAGAGGCAAGAATGCGAGGGAAATGGATCTGACCCAACATGTTTTAAAGGAGACTGTGTGGTTTCAATGTCTGAACGCTGAAATGTGATGGCCAGCAGTCTTTCCTTCTTCAGTAAGTGAGGACACAGGAGCAAAAGGCATCATCTTCTGCATGTAACACCACTCTCTGAGAGGATGCAGAGTTGAGCAAATGCCACTGAGAGACTGGGAGGCAGGAGCCAGCTTGGGGTCCAGGCAATGATGCAGCAGGTTATTACTTTACCCTGAAATTCACTTCTCTTGGCACTGAGCTAAGACAGAAAGATGGGGAAAGAATATTTTTTTCTTTAAAAAAATCCCCAAAACAAAACAAAAAATGCCTCAACAAAGCAGCCCTCCCCCCCACACAAACTGTCCCCAAACCTGTCCTTACAGAAGCTGTGAGGTGTTTGTCAGGAATTTATTCTTCAGACTGTTTTGAGGATCAATTCCCCTGTTCCCCCAATACAATAGCATTTTTATTTCATATCTGTCATTCTCGATACCTCTCAAAATACAGCTGCATTAAACTCTGAAACATGTATGGATAGTGCATCACTGGGAAGGGAGCTCCCAGCCAGCCATTGCCTGGCATGGCTTGTGTCCCCAGCCTGCTGCAGGAGCTGCTGCTGACAGTCATTCCCTGCTCATTCCAGCATCTCTGGACTTCTTGTCATGTTTCTTAGGGTGAGGTTAGCAAAAAACTTCATTCCTTCATCCCTTAGTTCTTTCCTTCCTTCTGTAGGAGGTGAATCATTTCCCCTTTTGTGCCTGTTCTGCCAGTGAGTCAAGAGAAACCAACTTAGAAGATTTTCTAGCCTGTTAGTAAAATGAGTATTCTTGTTAAAAATCCTAGTTTGGGGTTCATTAGTTTCTGAATATTGGAATAAAATGCCAGGATTTCAGTATGGCAATTAACCCACCTGTATCCTCACTCTGTAAAATACAGTTGGAGGAAAAATAGCTTAGTGATAGGGGAAATAATGTAAAGAAGCCTCCTTGATGTGACCTGTACCAATTTATTTAAGTTCAGTGATGCTGCAAATCATCCATCCCTGGTTGTACATCATTCATTAAGAACTTTCAAATTTTATACAGACTTTTAATGCTGTCAGAATGTGGTTTAGTATAAGGATAAGGGAGCATTGTCTGCTGGGACTGCAGAGGAGTGTTCCTGAGCTGTCATTTACTGGAAGTTATGAGAAATATACATATATAAACCCTTCAAGATTGGGTGAGCACACATCTAGACTTGTGTCGAGTGTTTCAGGAATAACAAGAATCTGCCAAATCCAGTGCTCTGTTCCATTTACCCCAAATTATTAGAATGCCTTCAATTTAAAACTAAAAAGGCATTGATCCGGCTCGACCTTGTGGCCCAGACCCAGGTCAAGTCTCCTTATTTTTACAGCAGCCTTTTTGTTTGTTTAATATAAATTGGATATTTCTTTTCTGCCTCCCACTCAAGAAAGTCATCTTTGTGTTGAATTCCAGGGGAGGGTGGCTGGGCAGTACAAAAATGCAGAGGGGTTTTTGGTGACTGTCTGAAATAATTTCTTCTTGCATTTTAAAACCAAATAGGAGCAATTTGAGCCCAGAAGATAATTTTGTGTGACAGTTGGATTGCAAGTGCCTTGTTTATCTATGTTCTCATTTTCAGGTTGGTTATAAGAAAAGACTCTGCGAGCTTTTTTCTTCCAAATTACACTCAGTGGGTCTAATGGGAGACAATATAAATATGTATGTGCAGTCTCTTGAACTTTATAGCGTGTTAGCAAAAATAGTTATATGGTTATATGTGGTGCAGGGATGAGGACAGTGGGAAGAAACAAAAAATTGGAAGTGTTATGTGTCTTGTTATCAAACCCTGGAGGTGCATGTCCTGTGGCTGAGAGGGCTTCAGCACTGTGAAATGCTTGTTCTCAGTCTGTAGGTTTTTCCTGATGTATTTTTTCTTTTTTTTTTTTCCCCACGTGTGGAAAATGGTTGGTTTCTGAATTGATTTTTCGTTGACCCCTTTTCCAGCAGGGTCTGCTTGTTGATCTTTACAGTGTGTGTCTGCTCATTTTTCCAGTTTAAACCACGGGAAGTGTATGTCTGATGTGTCTTAGATGTGTCAGTGAAGTTGAGTCTTCAGTGAGTATTTATAAAATGTTGAAGGGAAAGGAGCCAACCAAACAAAATGTTAACTTTCCCTCACTGCAGTATGGCATACATTATTTTACCAAGGCCAATACCCGAGCTAGGGGAGCAGTCACATGAAGCTTCTTGTTCCTTGCTGTGTGCAGGCATTTCCAGATGGGATGGCTGGCAGCCACTCTGTGGTTAGGAGTGCTGTTCCTTCACCATGACAGGGTAAAGGCTTGGAAAGTTGCAGCAGTTTTTTACAAAACTTGAAGTCCTATTTGCTCACGTAATATTTAACAGCATCCACATAATTAGTTTTAAATCAGCCAGTGTGCTGTAACTTACTCATTTATGTAAGTGCTGTTCCATTACCCAGTGATGCTGCTGGTGCACTCGCTGAGTTCAATTTTACCTTGGCTGCAGTTGTTGCTAAATATGGGCTGAAACATTCTGAGATAACTTCTACATGTGGTCTTGGAAGATACATGCAGCAAATTTAACTTTTTCTTCTGTTGCTGGATTTCCAACTTATTGTGAGTCAGAAATCTCTGCCCAGCGTTTTCCCCTTCCTCCAGTGCTGCAAGACCATGGATTGAAGAAACCCATTGCTGTGTGTGGGATGTTCAGAACCCAGGACACTTCCTGACCTGCTCTAGAGCAGCTCGTCTCCTCTTCTCTCTTACAGGCCCCTTCCTTGTGACCTACAAAGTATGACAGAGGGAAACCACCAACTTTTTGTATATATTTTGCTCTCCCCCCGAAGTTTTGCCCATGAACAGAACACTTGTGCTGCCACAGAGGTCAGATGGGAAGACACAGAACAGAGTACAGCATGTGTGGACCTCAGGACCTGCTGTCCATCTGCAGTGGAGAGCCTCTGGCCCTGAGCACTCTTCCCAGGCATTGCTTGGCTCAACAGCTGTCAAAACCCAGACAGTTTAAAGGAGGCTGTAGCAGCCCACAGCATGACATGGTGCAATAGATTTTAAATCTTTATTTATACTCAGGGTTGAGTGTAACCTTCCTGCTGAATTGGACATTGAGAGCCCTCTCAGGCCACATGCAGAACAGAAGTATTCAGATGTGTATTCAGTAGTCTGTCACCTCTTTATTCTGAAATGGTTTAGATGTGGTATTTATGTGAAAGAAATACATGCTGTTACAGCATAGTGTTCTTTTAAGAAGTTATCAGCATATTTAATCTGAGTGGTTTGAGATATTTAATCTGAAGTATGAAGGACATGCATACAGATTTGGAAGTGGAATGAAGTGGCTGGCATATTTATTTTGTAAGGTTATCTTTGCCTGTCTAGAGGGGTAACAAAGTAGTTTTAAGAGAAAAATGGCTTTGCAGACTTCTGTATGGATTTTATCATGGAGCAGTAAAGAAACAAAATAATTGGAAACCTAACTAAAGCTGTTGGCTGAAGTTGAGTGAGACAATCATCAGATTAAAGCTGTAGTTGAATCAATCAGTCATCTGATGAATTAATAACAGAGATGAAAGTCAACAATGAATCGAATTATTAGATGAAGAGGAGCAAGACAGGAACCAGGGTAGTTTAAAACATTGCAGCAGGTTATTACAAGGCAGTGTCACTTGCTACCTTGTTCCTGGAGGCAAAATTGGGACTGTCCAGTCTGGGCTTAGTAAGTCAGTGGAAGGGTTAATTCTGTGCCTGAAGGTGCTGCTTAACCAGAGGTGGTTTAGAAGCTTGTTCTTTTTCCTGCCAGATAAACTGTGTGCAAGCAATATTGGCTTAAAATTTGATATGCAAATAGAGCACGTCTTAGACATGTTTGCACTTTATTCATACCTATTGAAATATTACAGAGAAATATGGTGGGAACAGAGCAGCAGAACAGTGAACTCCTTTGTGTGGATTGTTTGTGGAACAGGATGTCTGGGAGAGCAGCTTGGGTTGCTCATATCTCTGGTGGTGCCTACTGTGGGCTTTGTCTGGGTGTTCTCATGTCAGGCTGTACCTTCTGAGCTTTCTCCTCCACCTCTGGACAGTGTCCAGGAGATTAGGATCATCAATGGCTCTCAGTGATGTGGCAGTGCAAAAAAAATTGCTGTTTGCCAACATGTTCATTTGTTGCCCCACCTCTAAAAGCATCTAAAGGCAGTGGTGAGTTAAGAGCTTGCTTTGCCTACAACCTGGTCTAGTCCAAATGTGATTTCAACCCTGGGAAGTCTGGAATATAAAAAATATTATTGGGCCTTACTATCAGATTACATGTAATTTATTTTTCAACTCAGAACATAAATACTCCAAAAGTACAAGAGAGAAGCTTGCTGAGAAAGCTTTAGTCTCATCATGGGAAAAGTCCAGAGTATATATACCTTAAATTTCCATAAATCCCTGTAGGAATAGAGATACTTTATTTCCATTCTTATTTTCATTTTCCTGTTATTTCTTGAAACATTCTTGTTCCTTTTCAAGAGCAAAGCATTGGGGTAATGAAATCATTTGGTTTAACTGGATTTCATGCATTGATCTTGTATGGCTCAGAGAGACCTTGTCATAGATTTCATGAAAATAAACCTAATGCTATACCAATTCAGCAAATCTAAAAGCATGAGATGACAATAGTTGCCTGTTTTATTAAAACAAAAAAAAAATATATATATAAGGGTTGGGAAGCCACGAAGGTCAGAAAGACAAAGAAAAAGAGCTAATTAAGGATTTAAAGCCACTGAGGTTTGGACATTTTTGCAACCAGCAAACTGAGTGGAATGTAAAGTGTGGTGCGTGTAAGCTGTCAGGAATCATAAATTCCGAACATAAATTCTGTATAATGCAAAATAACTTCATAGCAAATGACTGAGTAGCTGGAGAGATCTTGGATGGACGGGAAAGGTTTCTACAAAAATAAACCTCATCTCGCTGACCTTTGCCGACCCTGGCTGCCTCTCTCTTAATCTAACCTGAAGAGATTAGAACAAGTCCAAACATCAAAAGGAGCCGTAGACACCATTGTCTCCCGGAGCCCCATTGTGTTGAGGAGGGATTTCTCAGGAAGCAGCAGCCTGCTCCTGCTCCGGAGCCTTCCCCCGCTGGCACCAACAATGCAGCCCGGGCTGGGGTCAGCCTGGCCATCCTTGGAAAAACAACCCACCACCCTTGACATGATGGATGGGAAACCCGACTCCGGGATTCATTTGCCCAAACTTGTTTGGAAGATTTGCTGGGTTTATTGAGCCAACATTTTTCAGGTGCTTCCTGTGTTTTATCCAGGAGTGGATAAGTAACTCCTGTGTTCAGCAGCAGAAAACACAAATGTAATTGCATCACACTGAAGGTTTGCCTTTCAACATAGTAATCTCCAGAGCCTGGATTTTTACAGAAATTATATGTTTGGTTTTTTTTTACACATTCAGTTATATATACACACATGCACACAAGTTTTACAGAGATTTTCTTCAGATAGTTGTTGGAGGAAAATGCAGCTTTCATGCACTCGTTTCTTATCTCGTGGGGAGAACTGATAACATTTCTGAGATCTGATGATTACTAGGCTGTAGTTTTCTGGTAGCTTTGGGTCACAATTTAAAATTACTCCTTAAAGCTTAAGGAAGCCTTAAATTATGAAGCAGTAGGAAATCCTGAGATCGAAGGTGCTGAGTGAGCTTGCAGTATAGTATATATTCATTATTTTGTTACTACTTCAGTAGCTCACAGGTATTAAGCACAGCGTTATATTAACTTTTTGGTGAAGTCCAGACACTAGAAAACTCAAGTTTATGGTTCAGCATTTGCTGATAGGATTTGCAACTGAGGGAAGTCCAGACTTCAGATGGCTTTTGCAGAGAGCTTGTAAGAGGCCAACCACAGGAACAGATGCATTTTTGTCTAAATTACTTTCCCTCACTTTTCAATTTCAGTATCTGCTGATTTCATTTTAAAACCCATTTTAAAGCAAATGAAATAGCTGAGGGTTTTTCTAGCACAGTAATCAAGACCTTTAATACCCTACCTCTCTACAGACCACAGTTTTAAGAGCTGATGTTTGTGCTGCTGTTGCCTGTGCTGGGCATGGTGTTGGCATATGCTGTGGGAGGCATAGTGGAGCAGAGGTGACCCATTTCAGGCTCTACTTCCTAGTAATTTTCAAAGTTGATGAAGATTTTCAGGCTTTTATTGGAAGACTTATCTTTTCCTAAAGCACTCTGAGCAGCAGAGCTCCTCTCGCCTGTGCACTCTGCTCCACATCACTGCTCCAGAGATATCTGGCCAGCCTCCAGTTTAAATTCTCTTAATAGGGTAAATTTGAAATGATTTAAACACTCTCAATTTACCACCATAACCAAAGGGTCGAAGCCAGGAGCTGCAGAAGCACTGATATTCAAGAGAATTTCTGAGGAGGTATTTAGATGTAGCTGCTTTTAAAATGTCATAAGATGAGATAAGGAATGCTTTAGGTAAGTGATTCCAATCTCCCAAATCTTCTGTTAATGGATCACCTGAAGATTTTCTGTGCTTACCTCGGCCTGGAGTTTGTCTCACTGACCTTGGTGGACTTTGGTTCATGCTCTCACACCTGAGCAGTGTGTATTTTGGTGTACTTTGGTATGTATATGGGGGTTTTTTGGTATGTATACAGGCACCACACAAAATGGTGAGGCTCTGTCCTTTGCAAGGCAGCCCTTTGACTGAATGGATGTACTCGGGCATTGTGCATGCTTTTGGGATGAAATGGTGAAACAATCTTCTTTAAAACATCTGAATTTTTGCCAATTTATGCTGCAGCTTTCTCAGATAATTAAGTTACTGTAGATGCTGTCTATTCTATTGATGCAAATCTCTTTTAGGATGGGCATCACCCTTTTTTTTAATGATCTTTCTTCAGCTCTTACCAAGTACATCTCAATGTGATTTATTATTTTTCTGTCTAACAGGCTCCTAAGCATGGGGTTTTTTTGACTGCAGTTCTCTCAAAATCTAGAAAAAGAACCTTTCATTTTGCATCAAGAGGAGAAAATAGCTGTGTTTTTCTTTCCCTTAGAACTTCAAAGGACAAAAAAATAAAATAGGAAAATAGAGAAAAATAACTCAGAGACGCTGAAAGGGACTCACTGATTTAGCTGTAGGGAACATTCACGTATCTGCCATTTTGGTCTCCTGAGAATCAATACTGTGAAACTAATCTATGATGCTGCTGCAGTCTATAATAACTCCTACATATTATCTTTCAGAGTATTATTACTGGAATAAAAATTGTTGGGTTTAAATTTCGGAGATATCAGGATACTCGTCCTGGCATTCATTATTTCATAAAATGGATCCACAGTGTTCTCTGTGTGCAGACACAGTTCAATATTTCTTCAAAATTGTATTGAAGGATGGTCATGCTGTTCCAGTGATCTGGTCCAGCACAGTTACTCTTGGATGGGGATGTAAAAAAAAACACCAAGAAACCCAAGCAAACTGTGACTGCTTCATTTCTGCTGCTCATCATTGCAAAGATGTCATCTCTCAGCTGGCTGATGAAGGGAAGGCAAAGGAGTGTCTGTGTCAGCCTGATTTTTCCCAGTGAGAGCTGCAAATCCACCTTGAAAATTTTTTCTGTTGACTTATGGTCTTTGTTTGTTAGATACTGTGACTTTGTAATTGGTTGAGGAGGGAGAAGCATCTTTAGTGATGTATTTATTGCTATACTGATAGACAAGTTATGAAGTTTGGGCTAATTATAATTTCCTGTGTCTCTGTAAATGGATTTCAAATGACTTGTTTGCTCTTGTGCTATAGTAACTTTGGTCATTTATTATTTTTTCTTTCAAGCAACTGAATCCCATATTGCCTCTAATCTGGAAAAATATTAGATTTCCTTCACCTAATAGTAGAGTCTTGGTTTTGCAATTACATTTTGAAACAGTGATGGACAATTGTTAGTGAAAGCAAAAAGACACAATTCGTACTGAGGCTGAATTTGGAAGTCTCTGTTAAAAATGTGTTTGGAAAACAAGCAGTAAGCAATGGAAGTAGCAAACTCTAATTATCTACTGGTTGGCATCTTGTTTCCTGTGGTCATTCCCTTCCTTTCCTGAAGCCAGATCCCCAGTCCTGCAGCTGGTGGCTGTGTGGCATGTGGTTGATTCCTTCCCCTTTGGTCAGGGAACTCTGTTGAATCTCTTCCTTGTACTTCCAGTTTTCACAAAGGAACCTGTTTATCTTGGTGACTTCTCCCTCTATAGCTTTTTGTGGTCATCAGGTGTTTGGAGGGATTGGAGTGTAAGAGACATACATGAAGGATATTGCATACTTATCTTGTCATAATTATCTTTTCTAAACAGTGGGGAGTGCACCCTGTTTGTGTGGACTACTTGGAAAAAAGGAGTGCATTTATCTTAGGTAGTAGCTGATTTTTGGGGGTTAGACTAGATGGCCTTTAAAGGTCACTTCCAATCCAAATTGTTTTATGATTCTATAAATTAATGGGACTTTCTGAACTTGTAGTGGTGTGGGGTTTGGTTTTATTAGTTTTTGTTTTTGTTTTTTTCCCAACTGATTTACTATCTAAATATCTTCTAACATTTAGAAACTGTTGTTTTTTCCAGGATGAATCCAAAATCACCACATTGCTAGGGGAGGAATAACCTCAAAAATAACCTTTAACCCTCAAAAACATCTATGTTAGAGTTGCCCAATATTGGTAATGAATACATAGGTGTGATGCATTTTATCAGCTTCACTTGTAGAGAACCACAGGGAGTTTGTCATAACACGAGTCCCTTATTGATGACACGGTTGTCTGTGATTGATTAAAAGTGGCAGATTTATTTCAGCTTCAACTCTTTCTATTAGCATTCCTATCGACCATCTGGCAGTGGAAAACCTCACTTGTGAGATAGACTAGGATCTTGTTAAAAAAATTACAAGATTTCTTGGGGCCTTTTTTTTGCCAGTGTCCTGATGAGCCAGAAAGTTGTCACTTCTAGTGACAGTTCTCATTGCCTGAAAGGGTTGAGACTGATGCTGGGTCAGCCTGTGGCTTGTTTTTAATGGCTTTTAATTATTGCCTTGATTGCAGCAAACATTCAGTTAATGGTTATGCAAGTATCATTTTGTGGGCTTTGTAGCTCTTCAGTAGCCTTCAGTTGTTGGTTAGGATGAGAAAGATCAACTTGCTGTTTAAGTGGGAGGAACAGAGAGAACAACTCCTTTCAAAATGGTGCCTGCATAAAGCTAGAACTTTCCCTGAATTGCTCAATTATGAAAACATCATATCATAATCAAAATCATTTGACTGTACTTAAGATGCCCTAATCAAAATAATTTACAGATTATGTGCAGGGAGGGATGCTTAAGGGGCAAAAAGTGAATTCTAAATGGATTGTGATGTTGCAAAGTGTGGAGTTGCCTATGTGTCCCTTACATGGTAGATACATGCACTGATAGGAGAGAAATATGGAGCTGGCATGAACGGGTGATGACACCTGAGGGCATTCAGGGAGGCTTTGCAGCAATACAGTGAATTACATCACAACCTGAAATGCAGCAGCTGCTCTGGCCCCACTGCCCCCTGATGAGTAATAGAGCAGGGCAGTCTTTGGTAAACAGCTTTATGGGGCTTTTCTGCTGCTGTGTTTGGCACTTGGAGTTGTAATGCTGGCCCTGGCTTCCCCAGAAATACAGCCGTTCAAAATAAAGGCATGAAATCTTGTGGTGAGGACTGCTTCCTTCTAAACTTTATAGGGGGCATTCTAAAGATTAATGTAACCTGTGTTTTGCAGAGAGGTGAGTGATGAGAGAGAATATGTGAGTTTCCTTGTATCTTCTGGGTTTGCTTAAAACAATTCTTTGACATTGTTGTTAACCATACTTTTTTCAGGGAGGGAGGTTTGGCAGGAATGTTTCCATTTCTCAGAGTGTGATAGATTTCTGTCCAGGCTCTCCAGAGCTTGACCTTGGGGGCTGTAAATATTTTAAATGGTTCCATGGGTATTTCAAGGTTGTGGCTTGCTGAGGCATAATGCCCAAGGGACTGCTCCCTAAATGGGCTCTTCATTGCACTTAGACTCACACAAACATTGCAGCAAGTGAAGGTGTTAAAAAATATGCGTGAAGGTCAAAGTGACAGGTCTTATTAGGAGCTTACTGGCAATAGTTTTCTTGAAGAGTAATCTCCTAACAATTTATTCTCAATTTTGTATTCTATTTTGGATATTGTGTTGATGCAGCATTAAGATTACAAAGATGGTAGTTACTTGTGCAATATTTAGCATTAGAAAGGGGATGGATCCCTTCTGATTCTATTTTGCATCATTAGAAATGTTTATGCTGGGGGAGTATGCAATTTCTGAAAATGAAATGTTTTTGGAGGTAGCAGGGATTATCTGAAACCCATACATAATGTATAGTGTAATTCTTTTGAAGGTCCTCTGTTTTATCCTTTCTTTGGTCTGAAGTAAGGTAATATTGGAGTAAAAATAGGGAGGAAATTTATTCAGCCACTTGAAGGCATTTGGTGGAGCATTAAGATTTGTTTGGTTTTAAGTGTTTCTCAAAAAGTGCTTCTCTTGTCCGCTATTTTAATTGTGCCATCACATCTGTGGAAGATCATTATCATATTCTTTTATGCGGGCACGTGTCAAAGCATTACTCACTTCCAACCATCTGTAGACTATTTGATACAAATTCAAAAATTGAGCTAATAGCCAAGGCCCCATCCTTGTATCAGAAAGTTTCTTAAATTTCGTCACCTACAGGGTTTTTTTGTCCTACTTACTACATTTTCTTTCCAAAACAATGCCTTTTGGCAGCTCCTGTTGTATTCATACCGTTGTTTTGGATAACAGGCCAGACTTTCACACACCACCATCTCAGTGCACTCTTCTGGATCCTTTGCCAGTTGTCTGCTTGAACACCATCTGTTCCTGGCAAGGACTTACCTTCAAATACCTAACAAAACAGGTCATGGGAAAAACCAAAGTCTTCCAGGAGCTAATGGTGATAACACACCCGGATTCTCTGTTAGCATTTTCCTCCTAGCACTTTAGGAAACTTGCTCTGTTCAGGCAGATTCTCTTACCCCAGGATCTTTCCTTTTGAGGAGCAGTTCCACAACTGCCAAAGTGAACAGCAAGGAGGGTGCTAACTTGCAAGAAGATGTTTTGTGGAAAGCTTGAACAATGCATGAAATTCAGTCCTACCCCATAATGACTTGGAAAACTGCACTAATGAAATCTGCAGGAGACAATAAAGTGAGTCATACAGCAAAGTCCTCTGAAAATGGCTGTGCAAAGTAGTGCTGCTAAGGAAAAAAAAATATAACCGAGAGTAGGAAATAAAAAAGAGCATCTTGGAAAACATCCAGGCTAATGCATCCAAAGAAATACAATCTGAAATGCAGAGGAACATGGGAGCAGAAGCTGTAAAAGCCATAAGGCTGAAAAAGATGAAGAGATAGTGGACTGCAAATTAGATATGAGGCTCTACAAAAAGACCAATTTGGACCAGTCATTGGAGGAACAGCATGTGACAGATTAGGGAGGCATTAGGCCTGTCTTGGAGAACCATTTGCCTCTGCAGATGAGAGAATGGGAGTCATTAGTGTGGTTTCAGCAGGAGAGAAGATAGTGGTGTTGATCTGGAGGAAATGCTGAAACCCCATCCAGAGTGTGGAGTGAGGAGCCCACGAACAGGGAGGTGTGCAAGCTTTTGGAGTGTAGATGATGGAAACAGCAGCATATGGCATGATGGAGATGGGATACAGCTGAGGAAAAGGCTGATTTCAGTGGGACAGCAGGAGTCTCAGTGGTGGTAAGGTTGAGTGCTGTGTTGGAAGACAACGTAGTCAAAATACAGGTTCAAGGCCAAATATTGAAGTGAATTAAGATCTTTGTCTCCTTTTGGAGCTGTATCTGATTAGACGAAGTCTGAATTTCTTCCTTAGTGTGCTCATGAACTGGAAGAAAGAGATAAATGGTGATGGGGAAGCATTTACTCATTTCCAAGGATCTTTTGTAGCTGGAGGTGGACCATAGCTGTGTGCAGTCAGAGGGTGCTGCATGTCCCAGTCACCAGTGGGTGAGAGGGGAGGATGAGGATGTCAGGCTGGGCCAGTTTCATCTCCCATCATTGAACTCAGCACCTGAAAAGTTTATTTTTTGTGGCTACTCACACAAGTAGAAGTGCAAAAGTGTTTGAAAACATCTTAAAAGGAGTTTGTAAATCACCAGGGCTGGTTTGTTTCTCCTGAGTGAGGCTGTCACATGCTCTTTGGAGTGGGGGCAGCTGAAAGCTCCTGCCTGCAACCCTGGGCCCTGCTGGTGTGAAGTGGAGCTGTCCTGACCTCTGTCCACCATTGCTCCTGTTGACCCTGGTAAAGTGGGTTTAGTCTTAAAGAAACAAATCATCAGCTAATTATTTCCCCACTCTGGTGGCCCTTCTCACAGATGTTTTACCATTTCAAGTAGGAGCAGTTGTTTTAATCTTTTTGTTTGGTTGGTTGTTTGTTTTTTTTTAGTGTAGCAAACAGAAGGGGCAAACTAAAATCTGATTCTGGGTTCAGGTTAGTTGTTCCTGTCAAAAGGGTTGTTTGAAAACAGGTTACTTGGTAGCTTTGAAAGTGGTCCAGCTTGCTGCTTAGTAGTCCTGCATTTTGCAGAGCCTGATTATTCAAATGAGTTTTTCTAATATTGGCATTAATTCCCTTACAGCAGTGTATGAAGTTGCTTATTTCACAGTCCTCTCAAACGTGGGAGCCTGGCTGTGAGCAGAGCAGGCTGCTTATCAGCTCAGCAGCCACTGCAGCATCGTGTGTTCAGGAAATGCTGGGAGTCAGCCTTGAGAGTTTACAGACACTGGCTCGCTCTGCATTTCAGTGCACTCTAAATCAGGAGTTTTAAACTCATGCTAAATTTAGAGAGGAGAGGGAATTCCAATTGCTGGAATTGCTGGCCAGCAATGCATCTCCTGGCCAGCTCCAGCTCTTGCTGGCCAGGGGGTGAAGGGGATGGGGTTTGGGGGGGCTCTGCAGACAAACCCCAGCAGCAGCAGCAGCTCTGTGGTGTGAAGTGAGCCCAAAGGTAGTTCATGATGTTGTCAGAGAAGTGCAGAGGGAGGAAAAGAGCCTCCAAAACAGCACTTTTCATCTCTCTGGGCTTTTTTTTTCTCCTTCCAAATGGTTTTATTTTACTATATCTGACACCAGTCAAAGAGAGAAGAAGCTCTTTAACCTTAATGCAAATAAAACAGTAGTGTTTTAGGAAAAAAGTCTGCTTGTTTTAGGCCGATGGTTGTGACAGACCAGAGAATTTAACTATAAAATTACTCATTAGTTGGGTTTTTTTTCCTTAATCTGTTTAGCTGTAACAATCCATTTGAAGCCTAATTTTTGCTTAGGAGGAATAAAAAAATTACCTGTAGCAATAAATTCATCTGTCTGTCATGCTGTTTATCTGTCTATCTGTCCCCTAAAGACTAGAAAATGTTGTTTTTTATTTCTATACTCTTGCTGAAAATCAATTGTGACATTTTCTGTTTAGGCTGCTAAAGGTTTTGGCAGATAGAACATGGATTTTGTCTTTTGATGGTGAATTCAATTCAACATTTATTGCAGAGACCTCAAGTGTTTAAACGTGTGGTGATAGACAACTAAACCTCCCACTGTGCTAAACTCCACCAGGTCTCGTCAGTAGTTTTGCTATTCAAAAAGAATTGGGACTTGTTTCATCTGTTTTTAATAAATATGAGGCTTGCACGCTGTTCATGTCAGAACTAAAGCCAACTTTGAGTTGCAGTTTGACGTGCAGAGTCTTCACTTTTTTAGCTCTTGCTGCTAAAGATACCTACTCGGGGTGTTGTTATCCTTAAAAAAATGTAAGGGGCTTTCACTTCTTCTCATCTGAGCTGTGATGTTGAAATGTGCGAGGGAAAGGAAACAAAAGCCAGGCTGCAAAAATGCTGGTTCTGTAAGAGGGCGCACACCTGGACTTGCTTGCTGGCCAGGGTGGATGCCAGCATTTGGGAACAGTCGGGTTTGGTCGGGTCTGAGGTGCTGTTGCTGATGCTGGGGTGAGTCTGATTGGAGACCTCTCCTGAAAACTGGGAAATGGGAGGAGAGCAGAGCTGGGTTGGGTGGGCCAGGCATCAGTATCAGCATCAGCATCAGCCTGGCCTCTCCTGCATCATCCTGGAGGATTGGTTCAGGCGATGTCTACAGGAGAGTGACTGGTGATGCCAGAGCCTGTGCCCTGAGCTTCCTGGGAGCTGGAGCACCCCACGGATTTTGTGAAGTGCATTAAACACCAGCAGCTGTTGCTGGGCCGTGGGGATGGCCGGGATCGGCGCGTGGCAGGCGAGGGGAGCTGCTCCAGGGTGGTTTTGCCAAGCACACTCCTTGTGCTGCCAGCGGGGCTGGTGGGCCAGGAGCCCAGGGCACGGCTGCAGTGACAGCACCTCCCCAGACTGCTTTGGTTGAGAGATGAGAGAAATCTGCTCCCTGCGTGGTGCTGCCATTTGGTGCAAACACCACATCGCTCGTATGCCGTGTCTGAAGTGTATTTTGTCATATTTATAATTTATCCCGTGAGATGGGTAGGGAATTTGAAGGTCAGGACTGCTTGCATGGGCATCAGAGTTCAGTGGGAAGACGTAGAGGCAGTAAATTAATTCAATATTGGATTGATCAGTTTTTGCCAGTGTTGACAATTGGTTTTAGCACCTTTGTGTGAAGTGTGTTTATGGTAGAAACATGTATTTTGTTTAAGAGGCTTTATTTTGTTTAAGGCTGGTTTCTTGTGCTCTTAAGATTTTCAAATAAATTATTAATACTCAGAAGCCCAGAGGTAACAAGAACCTTAGAACTGTAATTTCCCCATTGAGGCCAGGCAAAACATAGCACTTCTGAACTTATACATTCTTGCTCAAAGAATGACTGTGAAAATTCACACCAAAGGATCATAAATTGCTACCAAATTAATTTCTAATGTAAGTCTATTGTGCATGTGTTAAATCTGAGTCAGTTTCTTTAAAGCAGTTTACTCTGTAAAACTTTTTCTATAAAAACATGCACAGTAAAAAGTGTTTATGTTGCAATATAGCACCGAAATTGCATTTTAAAAAAAACCACACAACAAAAAAACCCCCTGTTTTATACAACTATTTATTTGCTGTAACATTTTACTAACCAAGGGAGCAAAGTAACCCAGAGATCTGTGATGTCATGCTGAAAGCCCAAGTGTTAGCTTGCCAAGTATTGATGTTCTCACGATACTTTGTAGACACAAAAAACTAAGGCAAAGTGGAGCGATGCTGTGGTGCTGATAAAGGAAATCCAGTGTATGGAGATTAAACAGCTGAAAGGCGGGCGTGTGTCACCAGTGAGTCTGTGCAGACTGTTGTCTCCCTGGGGCCAAGCACTTCTTAGGCATTTGCTGCATATTTTGACCAAGTACAGAATGTAGGAGATCTAAACTTCATGCATTGAAGTTTCTTTAAAAAGCAGGGGAGGGTGTCACTGGTTTTTTTAATCAAATTTTTTCCTGAAACTGATGCTTCAGAAATGCCTTTAGAGAGCAAAATGAGTGTGGTGATGAAGAAAAAAAAAAGAACTTAAGCAGCTTGCTCATTAGGCTCAGTTAAAGCTAAGTTGATCATTGATACAAATTTGCATTATTTTCCCAGCGTGGCATTCGGTAACAACTTTTCCTCGGTGTGCTTTTGTTTCAGTTGACATTTGCTTGAATGGCCAAGCCAGTTGGCAAATTCTGTGCTGCTGGTCTTTGAAGTTGTGACTCCAGCCCAAACAGCCTGGTCTTTGTGTGCAGCAGGGAGCCCCTTGCCTTTGGAGAGGGTGCATGCAGCAGAAAGCCTGGAAAGGGGCTGTGCACACCCAGCCTCCCAGTGCTGCTGGGCACTTCAAGTAGCTCAGGTCGTGCAGGAGTATTGGTTTCTTTGCTGGGAATTTTTATTGCAAGGAGTTGAAGTTCAAAATATATAAAATAAAATATTAAAAAAAAAAGAGGCAGAAGATTAACCTGAAAGTATTTTTTATTGATCTTCAAACATAGGTTAGTATTTAGAGGGATTTGAACTACAGTGGGAATTTTCTGTCTTCTCTGTTCAATACAGTTATTTCACGATGGGGTTGGAGAACAAGCTCTGCTAAGTGCAAAGGAAAAAGCAGGGATTTACTTGAGATGGATAGCATTTGTTTAAGAGTTTACACATTGTCACTGGAGTTGTACTGAAATCTGTTGTGTGTCCAAAATTGTCTGAAAAACTAGACACAATACAGTGACAAAATATGAATGATTGGATGGCAAGGAGGAAATCTGTATAAATAAGACAGTGTATAAATATCTATTTATTGTATTATTTGCACATTTCATGGTCAGTTGATCTTCTTTTACTGTTCACAGCCCATATCTTAGTAATTGTGGTAGGAGTGTAGCTTACACAGCATTTATGTGACTCCCTCTCAGATGGAGCAGCACAATGCTGAAGGACAACTCCAGCCCCTCTGTATTTCTGCGTACACAGAGCTGAGGATGTGCTTGAGCTGTTTTTGAATGGAGCCTTGTAGCTGTAGTAATTTTCTTTTTTAATGTGCCTTCCATAGCTACAATGAAGTGGAGGAGAGGGTGTTCAGCAAGAGGAATTACTTGCCTGGCTTTTACACTGGCCCTTCTCAGAAGCTGGATTTTTGTTGGCTGAAGAAGTATGCACTAGGGGCCACAATTTCTTGGATGGGCTGAGTAAAAAGTTGAGGTGGAGTAAGGATTTTTAAATGGATTTTGTCACATGGGTTTCACAGTGTTTTGCTTCGATGAGGAGTGGCTGGTGCCCAGTTACAGAAATTTTGGCCATCTGAATGTTGGAAATTGGGGTCAACCTTCCACCTCTCCAGGTGAGGGCTTGGTGCAGAGGAGGTGCTGGTTGTAAGCCAAGGTCAGGAAAACACCTTCCCAGCTGAACTCAGCTTCTCCGTGCTCAGATCTGCTGCCTGACCTGCTTGTGCAATGCCCTTCAACTGATTGTGAAAACTCCAGCAATTTCAAAGGTAATGGTTAGCAGAGGTCTCCTCAGGCTGACCTGGCTTGTTTTGACTGAGCCAGATAGGGACTGGTGGCCCCGAGCTGCCCCCTGTTCACCAGCCATGTGCAGGCAGCACAGTCCTCCCCTGGACAGGTTTTCCAATTGATCCAGTTAAACCAGTGTGAGCAGCTGTGAGAGGCATCTCCCCTGCAGCTAGAGTGAGCTTTCTATTGGATAATTATATCTGTTAACACTAGTATTGAGCTGTATTAAAGCAAAACACTATCAAATAAGTCTGCTTTACCCACAGGATCCCCTGCAAAGCTCACCTAACTCCACCACAGATGTGCAGCCTTGCACACACCAGAGAAGATGGTGCTGTCTGCTCCCCACATCAGCAGCAGTGTTCTCATCTCTCAAAAGCAAGTTGCACGTATTGTACACAGATTTTAAAACAGCAATTAGCATTGTTCTCCTTCGTAACATTTCCATTTGGAATTTTCTTTCTGTAAAAAAAACGTGGCTGCATTTTTATACTCATCTTTTTATTTGTACCAAATGCATTGTGAAGGAGACAGGACTTCTAGATCATGAAGAGCTTCTGTGACCCAGTTCAGCGATTCATTGGTTCATAACAGAGTGTATGAGCAAGCACCCACAGTGTGTAGCAATGCATATTTTAAGCTTGTGTCATATTAAATGGTAAATAGCCATTTTCCCAGTAATTTGTATTGGTTTTGCACTTCATTATCCATGCATACTTATACCCAAGTAGAGATTGCCAGGCAAGCAGTTTCTGAGGTTGGAATAAAGAACAGTTTGCTTTCTGGTCCTTTCTTATGCCAGTAAAGATTGGATCCAAACTTGTGAGAGAGCTGTATGAACTTGCAGGAATTTTATATTGGAGGTATATTCTTCCTGTTGACTGTCCTGTTGGATTTTTGGGATGGGAAGTGGGATCAACCTCCTATTAACTTTGAAAAAAGCTGTACAGGTTAATGTGTATGTATTCCGTGTGTGCTGATATCTGACCAGTTCATGCACTGGGTGCAGCTCTTCTTGCCTGATGCTGAAATGGTGCAGTTTCATCTCTCTCTGTCAGGTTCCTTTTGCACAGCATCTGCAGGTGAGGTGAGAACAAACATCCCACAGTGTTCTCGTGAGGAGCAGGGAGACCAGATGCAGGCACTCAGGACATCTCAGCACTGCTGCCAGCAAAGCCTGGCTTAGCCTGTATGGCAGAGCAGGCAGACCTGACAGACCAGTCCTGCTCCTTCACTGGGGAGCCCAGTTTAGACAGGACAGAAAGCACTCAGGTGCTTCCGTGGCAATCACATGCTGGCCTGACCTCAGCCATCAACAGAGCATCGCTGTGGTTATTAGCTAACTATTTCCATAATGTGTGCCTCTCCAAGCTGTAATTAAAGCCAAGCCTGCCCCTAGCTAATTACAAGCTTGCTTAGAAGTGTAGTTTATATAAATCTTTTCAAACTTTGTATGGGGAAGATACACATCCACAGGCATAATAAGAATGACGCCTTATTTTCAAAATGAAATTTATAGGCTTTGGTGTCTGTTTCTCCTTCCCTTTAGGTTTCTACAGGCTGTTTTTTGCATCCTTGTTCAAAGTTTTTGCCAGAAATACTACCCAAGTTTCACCGACATCAAGCCAGTGATTTTTTAGTTTTCTTCAGAGTGTTTTTGTTCTCACTGCTGAGAGAGTAAACCAGATGTTAAAATGCCTTTGAGCTTTGTGTGTGGAGAAGACTAATAAATAATACTTAGATCTCTCATAAAAAGAAGATAAGGAATCCTGAAAGTGGTGAAACTTTTTGTTGAACACATCACTACAAGGTCTCTGTAAATAATGATCCATCTATGGAGAGCTGCTGTGTGCTGCACCTGTACATCTTCAGCTCAGTGTCTAGCAATAAAGCAGTGCTGGCAGTGTAACCCCCTGGAGCAGCAATACAGGCAGGGCTTGGTGACAAGGCAGGTTGTGACTGTGACATGTGGTTGGAGGGTGGGCTGGTGTGGCCATGGCTTTAACAAAACATTTCCCAGTGGTTGTTGCACACCACGTCAGCCAAGGCCACCCTCTGGGGTGACTCTGTGGCAGAGACACAGCCAGGTGGAACTGACATTGTCCCCACTGCCCTTCCAAAGCATTCTCTTTGGATTTTTTTATTCACTTGCTCTCTTCCATTCCCCATTTCCAGGTGCTTTGCTTAGCTCATAGTGCAGTCTGGCAGGGAGGAATGCACCACCACGTTCTCTCATGAGTGAATGGTATCTCAAAAGGAAAGGGAACACAGTGGAGGCTGCAGCACTTGTGCATTTGTCTTTGACACCTTTGGAACAAGGGGATGTTCCCACAGCCTCCATCACCATGGCTTTGGGAAAAATAAAAGAGGGGTGCCTAACCCAATGTATGGCCGAGGAGAGTGTGAGATAACTCCTGCAGCTGAAGAATTCCCACTCCTCTCTCCTGTCTAGCCATTTTTGAATTTGGTATTTAGTTTGATTATTCAGGTCAGATCAGATTTAGGTCAGTTGTGATGGATTTTTTCCAAATCCAGTTCCCTAGATTCCTACTGTAAACGCTTACCAGATGACACGATGTGAAGCTGGAACAGACTCGAGCTGTGTGATGACCGAATAAAATCTCAGTGGGAACCACTTCCACGTTCCTGAGATCAGTTTCTCATGTAATAAATTCTGTATCCAAAATTGTATCAAATACTTTTCTGACAAGAGTGAGGTTTTTTTCCTAACGGACAAATCCCAGCAGAGCTATTTATAAGAAGCCTCTCTCTTGTGTTTGCACTCACATGCCTGTTACTCAGACCTACACTGAAGAACAAATATAACTGAAATTTTTTCTGTGTCCTTGCCTGTGCCTTTGGACTGACCCTGTTTGGTCTTATCTGACAAACTCCACTACATTTCTTTGCTGATGTTCTGTTGGTAAGGGTTGCCATAGCAAACCACCATTAAAGCTTCTCCCCAAAGGAAGAATCTGGAGTTGTTTGGTGACACTTTTTCTCTGCTGTTTCATTGCTTTGTTCCTTCTGCCTGATTCTCTCCTGTCTGGGAGGGATGGGGAGAAGTGATCTGAGAGAGTGCCTTTCTCATACTCTATGCTAACACCTGCAAAACCCATGTAACAGGGAGTAGGTGTGATGTTGAGCACCTGGGCAGTGCATGGGGGAGTCCTTTGGCTTGGGGGAAGGAGGTCAGCCCATTTCAAAAACAAATCCAGACATGGGAAAAGCTACTTGAGTTGGTTTTTTTTTTAAATTTTAAATTTAGAGCTGTGTTCTTTCACTGTTAGCTCCTAAAATGAAACTAGACGTTGCCCAGAAGTTCTTACTTAACCAACCCACAGCTTCTTCTGCCACAGCTTCTTTATTCATTTCCTGACACAGTAGAGGGAATCCTTAACACCAGCCTTCCCTGAGCTGTGTCCTGGCTCTCTTATTGCTGCATGTAATTCTCCTCTGCATCAAGTCAGGCAGATGAGACCTGTGCTTTCAGTTTTGAAAAGTTCTGGTGTGTACAGGCCACAGGGGAGGGTGGATTCTTCCACTTGTGTCTTCTTGGTGGCTGCAAAACCCACGTTAAATCACCGTTCCACCATTCAGCTGCCTGATTAGATGTTCTTTGCATACCTCAAAATATGTGATGTTTTACAGTGAGATTTGCTATTTAAATAAGAGGTTTGCCATAATTGGCTGTTATAAATTACAAGCAAGAAGGAATGATTTATTGCTTATAATTAGAAATGAGTTACGATGGGGAATGTTGGTAATCGTAAAATAAAGCTTGGAATACATTGATTTCCAGATGGCTGCCAGTGAAATTGTTCTTTAATGTATAATAGACCAGACACAAGAAAAAAAAAAAAATCAGTCATCCATCTTTATGCCTTGATGGATTACTTGTATGAATCTATAGTTGCCCAAATTCTGAAATATTAGTTTTGCCTGCATAATTGGATGAGAGAAACTGAATTTGCCCGGTGGTGTAGGCTGCTAGAAGTGTGGAAGAAGTGAGTTCCTCTTTTGTCTGGCATGTTTTTTGTCCTTGTAATGTCAACAGGGAAGATCCAGCGATCGATCTGGCATCACCTTTGGGTATAACAACCTCAATGAATTGTTCCCAGAGACTGCAGGTTACTAAGGTGTTTTCTTTTTATCTTTTGCTTCATTTGAAGCTTTCATGAGGTTAAGATTGATCAAAACACTTGTCCAAAAGCAAATATCTGTAATCCTCCTTGCTTGAGTCTAGAAAAATACATTTGCACCAGAAACAGACGGCGGTGCTACTGCTGAGAATTTTTCAATAGCATAATCCTTCTGTTGAGATGATAATGTGTTCATTTAACTTTTAAAATTTCACTTCTTGTTACTATAGTTTCAAGCACCGTTTTAAATTTATTTTTATTTGCCTTATCTGCTAATAATGGCTCTTTCTGCCATAGCAGTTGCATTCTGCACTGTTACCATTTGAAATAGTGTGCTACATGATAGTTAAGACATATGGATTGTCACAACATGAGTTGTCTCACACCCATGTTTTAAAAGTGACATTGCCATTAGACTTGCTTAACTGAGACCATTATGATTACTCATTTACCTTCATTAAAATGCTTCATAGCTTCCTTATTTTAAGTGGCTTTTCTCAGCAAGGTGCAGATTTGCCTTGCTGCCATCATTTCATCTGGAAAAATTTCCATGGTGAAAGGAATAACATATTTTCAACTAATACTTTTGTGACCTGTGGAGAGATGAGCTCATCAGTGTCTTTATTGACAAACCCAGGAAGAAGGTGTGTCAACCAGAAATATTAGATCAGTCAGCCTGTCTTGTCCTGAAGCAATTGTAATTTCCCATGGTCTGCAGCAATTTCCTTTAGAAGCAGATATGTGGAGATATTGTTTGGGATCTGCTGCTGGAGCATAATTTCATTTGGTCCCAGTGAGGTGGCCTTAGATGTCATTCTTTTCATTTTTGCTGCGGAAAATCTGTTGGTTTAGTCAGTGGGAAGAGCAGCAAGTTGCTATTTTCCAGCATCTAACTGAGGAAAAAGTGTTGCAGCTATGCAGAAAAATATTGCCCACTCTGAGCTGGGTTATTGATGACAGATGTTACAGCCCCTGCCCCTCTCTGAAAAGCCTGAAATAGGTGTTTAACTCACGACACGCTGGCAAAGTTCCTGCTTTTCAGAAGCCTGTTGGAGAGTGATGTAGGTGCTTAGTTTCTCAGTGGTAAATCTATTCCTTAGTGAATGATAGAGGTTCTTGCTTTTGTCCAGTTTCCTCCTGTGAGTTTTGGTCCCTCAGTGCTCAGTTCCAGGCGTTTGCTGGGAGAGGCTGCTCTCTTTAGCCCTGAAGATGTTCTCAGTGCCGTGTTGTCTGGTGCTGCACTGATGAAAGCCAAGCTCCTCTGATCCAGCATGAAAGAGGACTGAGTGGGAATCAGAAGTGGGAACAATTCCTCACTTCACTTTCGTTTTTGTTGTCAACCTCAGTTTGCTTTTTTCCTGCTTGAAATGGCTCTTTCCTCCGTGTTGCTTGCTCGGAAACAGGACGAAAGCACTGACTTGGTGGAGTTGGAGTTCACGCAGGGGTGTTGGAGCAGAGTTAGCAGGAACTGGCTCAGCTGTCTGTTAGTATCCAGGAGGGTTCACACCCTGCCTGCTGCTCCATCAGTCACATCTGTACAGCTGGCAGCACTGAGCCACCTCCAAAGGAGCCTTGCTGTGTGGGAGCTGAGCTCATTGCAGTTTGGACATGCTCATAGTTGGAGTCTTTCTGCCATTAGTTAGGGTCTCTGCGGCCCTGGCATGTGGGGGAGTGATTCAGGGAAACTCCTTGGCGCTTTCACAGTGATGGTGAGCTGGACAGGGTGAAGAGCCTGGTCTTGAGAAAGCCAAAACCACCTGCCTACCTCACGTTCAGGCACACACGGTTTCAAGGTGTGAGCATCACAGGTGCTTTGTCGTTCTGCAGAGCATGATGGTGTCTGTGGTTGTATCTGGACTTCTGAGGTGGGGCAGTGCACCCTGACCCCCCGCCCCTGTCTTCAGGGCATCATGCTGCTGTCCATGGGTGTCACGGCCAGCCCTGGCCTTGGCTGTGTGCCTCCGCTTCCTCTCGAGCGCAGGGAATGGCTCCTGTGAGCATCTGGCTCTCAGGCAGAAGCAGATGTAGAAGATGGTGGGATCCACAGCTGGATGTGCAAACCCTGAAGTGCTCCAGGGTTATGGTTGTCATTGCAGCCTTTGTTTTGCCCTCTGGAAAACAGCAGTATGGGAGGGTCACCTCTTTGTCCTGACCCAATGGCAGGACAGCGGGCAGTATCTCCTGCTGCTTCTGTGTTTCCAAGAAGAGATTTAAATCCTTGCAGAGAGGTAATTCCCAGCTTTCCGGTAAGGATAGCATTGATGGTAGCTAATTAAAGGGCACTCTTAGCCTGTATAAACATTTATATTAATTTCCTTCTCACACAGATGTCTAGTAAACTGATGTCCTGAGGCCAAACCATCTGGCCTCAGGTGGGAGGAGGATCTCGGCCAGCATGAGGAACCTGACCTGTCTCTTGTTGAGTCATTTCTCAATAGTTTTTTCTGTCCCTGCACATGAAAGGCCTGTGCATGGATATATAGTTTTCATGGGCAGTTGTCTTGGCTGACCTGCAAAATTACACTGCAGGCTTGTGGCTGTGGGCTCTGTTCGATCTCTGCTTCCCACTGCGTATTCTGGGACCATCCGTGTATAAAATTAGTATGGGTGGTAAGCAGCAATAAGATGTTCCCTACATGGGTGGATTAAATTAAAATTCAGCAAGAAAAGAGCTTTGGGTGAGTTTTCAAATTACTTGTAGGATTGCACTGAGGAGATTGTTATGGTATTGTCAAACTTTTTGGTGGATGAGCAGTCTGATGCAAGTGAGGTGGGTTTATTACCTCTCGCTGCTCTTTCTCTTTTATGTACTATGCTGTGTAATCTTTTGTTATTAAATAATAAGCAAAATAAAAACTGTTGTTTGTCACAGCCAGCTTGTTTTGCAGAGAAAAACACTTTGAAAGTTCAGTCTGTGTGATCTCCAGCTCTGTCAGGAGCTATTATATTGAATCTTCTTTTAAATTGTTAAGCTGGAGGACAAACCCAGACGTTATCGTGCACATCTCAGCTGAGAGCGGAGCGGATTCGGCAGGGAGCAGCCTCTGATGCCTTGTACCATGCCATTAGTTTTTGTCACAAACATGTCAAGATAATCTGCTTCCAGTGTTATGTGTGTTGGCTGACATGAGCATTAGTTGATCTGCATAATTTTTGAAGTAGTTTGAAGTGTGGATGTAACACACTTGGGGCTGTGTGAAATCTTTTTTATCCCCTTTTACGGATCGTGTTGCTGTTCAGAAACTTACTTGTTCTGTTTTTCCCTCCCACAAGGTACTGTGTTAATTTGCAAAATTCAAATGGAAAATGCCCCAAACTAGAAGTCATCATAAATAGTGAACGACAGCTGACACACTGTGGAAGACCAGGAGCCCCGTTATTTCCCAGTCACAACATTACATTTTAAATGGATGCTGTTGTCACTTCAGTATATATGGAATTGCACTTTAATGTAGGCTGTTATTATTTATTGAGCTTGTGAACCTCTAATTCAGTCTGGACTTTGATGGACAGGATCTTTCTTCTGTGCATGTGTGTCCCTTGGTAGATTTCTACAGATGATGTTGGGTCATGCCCAGTGAAAGTTGGATAAGATACTTCAATTACTTATTTTTTCATTAATACTCAGACCTGTCCCAGCCTCAAAAGTGGTCATGCTTTTCGATGAAGACACTTTTTTCCACCCTCTGAGGTGCAGCCAGACAGCAGAAGGAGCCTGTATCTGTAGCCATGGCAGCCAGTAATTTATTGCTCCATATGGCTGGTGTGGCAGCAGCTGCTCTGGTTTAAGAAGGTCAGGACTTTGGGGCATTTAAGAAACAAAACAACACCCCAACTATAAAACCTTCTTCAGTGGTTTTGTACAGTAATAGTAGGGTTCTCCCTAGGCATAAGGAGAGCCAAGGGGGTTATGTATTTATAACTTTTATAGCTGTAGTTTGAATCAAAGCCATTATTTCAGCGGGAAATAAGTTTTTGTGATGGTTTTGCCTTTTTCCAGTGTCGTGGGTAGTGTTTCAGGAAGCAGGTAGTATGGAGGGGCAGTGGGCCGAGCCATTCCACCCAGGTGAGGAGATCCACCCTTGGATCTGGCCTGCAGCAGGTGCTGACCATCCATGGCAGGAGCAGGATCCACCCCACTGCTTTTGATGCATTTTATACTGTGCTGAGAGAGAAACTGTATTGCCAGATCAGATGGCAGTGCTGTACCTGTAGTAAGGAAGATGTGCACCTTGTGAGTGGCTCTCGTGGAACAGAAATACAGCTTTAATTTCAGTTTGGGTCTGAATCCCTTGCTGCTGAGAAATGGTATGGAAGGGCTCTTGGATGTAGCACTAAAGTTTTTGCAAATAGGCTTTTCATAAACGTGAATCTTCTTATTTTCATTAGGGGACCATTTTAATTAAAATGAAACTGGAATGTTTACTCTGCTTCCTGTAGCTGTGATTGTTTTCTTCACTGTGTGAGCACATGTATAATTTGCTCTAAAAGAAATGTCAGCAGTTTCTGATTACCTTGTGAGTCTTACTCAACAGCTTGATTTTAATTGGGGGGAGGAAATATTTTCAGGGTGCTCCAGGGAGGTCTGATGTCTTTGGGTAGCAGGAGGGAAAAGGTGCTATCTTTGGTACAATGTTAATTGCAATAATCATGACTGTGAATTTAAAATAAAAGTCTTTCATTTCTTACCAATGTTGGGTGTTTTTCAGTCATGTCAGTGAAACACAACCTGTTTTGTAATTAGAATCCTTCAGCTATGCAGCCTTTTGGCTTTGCTGCATCCATATGTTTATAAGCATCTAAACAGGGTGATTTTTTTGGAAAACAGTGATTGAAAGTAAGTAGGTACTCTCAAATCTCAGGAATTAAGGAAGAAATTGTTTTGCTATGAAGGAGGTGAGGCAATGGCACAGGCCCAGAGAGGTGGTGGATTCCCTGACCCTGGACACATCCAGGGTCAGGTTGGACAGGCTCTGAGCAACCTGCTCAGGTTGAAGGTTTCCCTGCTCTTTGCAGCAGGTTGGACTTAACAGCATTTAAAGGTGTAAACTCTACAATTGGGGTTAGATAATGGAAAGAGAAGGCTGAGCACATAGGGAAGAGTGTGGCCATGTCTTCAAATATAATCTCTCTGAGCCCAGAGGTCGACCAGGATTTGTAAGTAATAGATATTTATGTAGGTCAAGTGAATATATTTCTTGATTTTTTTTGTAATTATATAATATGAAAAGAAGTATCTGTAGCAGAATAATGTGTTCTGGATTCTTCAGTGCCACTGCTCCTGAAACATTCCCTTAGCTTATTTTTGTTTTGATCTGCTAGGAGGAAGCACCTTCAGTTACTTGAGTTGCTGAAATGCCTTTTGGGTCCTGCAAAGCATTTCAGAGATGACCAGTTTTTGAACCTTTCTGGAGCTTAGCTAATACCTTGTATTTTAATATTGTCTCCACCATCAGAGATAATGATCTGAGTCTCCCCTGCTCATTCTCTGGGGTTTTGTTTTCTCTTGCTGATTATTTGAAATAAATAAATAAGTAAGAAAACAACGAGTTTCTGTGTGTTAACAAGGAGGAATGACTAAGAGAAAAATGAGAGTAAAATACTGCTTATCATAAAAGACTGTATCTCTGGAGGCATAAATTGGTATTCATTAAGTTGTTTGCCTAGACTTCGTTAAAAGACGTGCTTGAGGAGCTGTCTGAGCAGTGTTTCTGTAGAAAGCAAGTCATCCTCTTCGTGACTAGATCCATCTAGATGAGCAGGAGAGACCAGAAAGTAACACTAAATGATGGATTGAGAGCAGCCTTCTTGGCAGTAAGGAAACAACAGACTATGAAATGTTTTTCAGAAGTAATAATATTTAACACTTAGCTGTAAAGTTATACTGATCCAGCTCTTCTCCCCCAAATACTCAGCTCTCTTTCACATCTGATGCAGAGTTTTTAGAAATGTTTATGTTCAATTTCTCTCATTTCTCATTCAAGGTATTCAGGATCCCTGTGGGGTTTTTTTGATGATTTCTGTAGCTGGATGTTAAATTCTTGCCTGTGAGGATTATGGTATCCTGCATGCATAATCTTACTGGTATCCTCTATGCATCACCAGATGCAGAGAAGCAGTTGCAGACCAGTGCTGGGTAATCAGAGCATGGCCCAGTCTTGCCATGTCTGCATTCTTCCAAAAATCGGTTTTCTTTTGATTTTTGTAAAATGTGACAAAACACAGCTATTTCAAAGACCTTGGGGAGAAGCTGGGGCTGCAGTTTGAGATGAGGTTTTGCTACTGTGCTGGCATCTTTTATTATTACCTTGATCTGGGACAGACACTTCCAAGGGAATGTGTGTGTTAATTATCGCGGCATTTGTGGCTCTCTGCTCTTTATCTCAAATCATTAAAAAAGTAATTGCACAACGTAACACTAGCAAAGTGCTTTCACTGTTTGGAGAATGAATACTCTGTGTCAAACTCTTGTGCAATTTTTCTGGTGTTCAGCATTTTTTCTTTCTTTCTTTGCAGATTAAGACCCTTGATTTCAACCCAGTTTGCTAAGAAGGCTGCCACCGAGGAGGTATGAAAAGTCCAGCACTTCTCCTGGTGCAACAGGTTGACTTTGGAAATTCCCACAAGCTATTTTCTGTCTGGCTCTGGTCATGTGGTAGATAAGGGTAAAAGAAATGAGTCTGGTTTGTCTGACCAGGCCAGGGATTGGTTACTGTGAACCCTGCAAAGCTGAGATTGGCTGTTTTCTAACCCAGGCTTGCCTTACTTATCCATCCAGAACATTAGCACAGCCTCATGATGCTTCATTGGACAGCAAAAAAGAGAAAACTCCCTGCAAGCATCTAAAAAGGTCCATGTCAAATAAATGGTCAGGGGGAGTTGGAGAGGGCAGAGCTCGTGCCTGTTTCTCAGCACTGGGACTGTCCTCACAGAGAAGAAGGACTTTGCAAACTCCACTTTTGTGCAGCCAGAGCTGACCCCAGGGATGGGCTGGGCTTCTGTCGGAGACCAGTGTGGAAAGAGCTTACCCTGTACAGCCTGGCTTTGTTCTGTTATACTCTTTGTATACTCTTTGCTTTGTTTCGTTTGAAAATGTAATGTGTGCTGGTAAGTGGCCACTGGCAGGAGCCCTCCTTGGGTGGCTTTGTGCACCTCCCAAAGGGACCATGATTATTTTCACATCATTATTATTTTCAGTGAAACCAGATAACAATGATGGCTGCTTTCTTTCACTATTAATCTCACACTGTACAGAGTGTTCACAGGCATTTTCTATACAACAAACTGTCTACTGCATATCTAGAAATTCAGTATGCCAAAGGTATTTGTCCCTCTTGCCTGTGAACGTGTGAGACTGACATCCTTCTGAAAGTGAACCAGTTCCCTTGGGTAGTTTAACACCTTTGACAATTGCCCATCCATACATAAAGCTAAGTGCCAAACTCCAGTCCAGGATGTCTGGAAGTGAATTCAGGAAGTTCTATTTAAAGGTGTTGTTTGACTGCCTTATTTTTAACATGACTAAAAGTCATTGATTTTCAGAAACAGTTTGATATCCTGCCTAGGGAAATACATTTTCACTTCTTATTCTATGCTCATTAGAAAACTCTGCACATTTTTAGAAGTACAGCAGTCTGGAAGTGGACATGATAATTAGAAGAAGGTCACATTTTAATTAGCATGGTGCAATTTTAAAAAATAATGACTCAATTGTAGCTCCTTTATATTCACCCACTTTTTCAGAGCAGATGGATACTTTTAAACATATAAATTGATGTGTATTATGATGCTGATTTGTTTCAAACTCTTGTGTCTATTTCTGCTATACCAAGATGGACTCAATTTGATCACTCTGGAGGCAAAAGCAATGGTAGGAAATATAAACTGGAGGGAAGTTCCTCTAAATAATATGATTAATTTGGGCATTAAAAAATAATGAAAACCTGTCTTTGACTGATCAGAATATCTAAATACTTGATTTTCTATTAAAATTAATGGGTGTCTTTTGCCCTATTAATGAGCTATTGGAGAAAACCCTGAGGTGACTTTGAAAAACTCAAGCAGATTCTTTAGGTTGACTGTCATGGTATATGACAAGTTCAGGAAAAGCTTTGATGTTTGAATAATTAGACTATCAACTTTCTGGTACAGGGATTTTCTCTTATGGTGTATCTCTGAAGTGCCTGGAGTTGCAGGGATCCTGGGAGATACTGCATCCCAAGTAAATACATTTATAAATAAATAAATAAAAATAAACTACAGCATTTTATCAGAGCTTGCTGCCTATGGAAGTGGAGAACATGTTGCAGTGCATGGTTGTGTACTGCAATTTAAAACCTAGAGCACTGTGGCACTTTTCTCATGGTATGGACCAGAGGAGTTGGGGTTTTTTGGGCCATTCATTTTTAGAAGCACTTCACCACTGGTCTTCCAAGGAAGTGGTCCCAGTCTTTTCCATCCTTCTTACTAGGGAAGATGACTTGGTGCTGGTAACAGCTGACTGGTGGCAGGTACTGTCAATATTCCCTTCTCAGAATTCTTTACATGACAACCCAGCATTCATGGTTAATCTTTAAGGTTCTTCCAATTGCTATTAATTGGCTGGTTTTGTGTGCCATGGGCTCTGATGCATGAACCCTCAACAGTCCAAGAACAGAATGAATGTGGAAGGTACCCTATTACAGAGCTGATGCAGATAAAGCTCCTGTGATGTTTCTTCCCTGGATGAGAGGAGGTGGAGCTCCAGACTGAGCACACCATGAAAATGAGAAGAAAGAGCAGAGCCTGGGCTGTGCTGGCACAGGCTTTGTTGCAGCTTCCTGCCCTGTTCCCAGATCTCTCCTTAGTGAACCAAAGACAGCATTACCTACTCCAAATTCACCTCTGTTCCCTTGTGGTGTTGCCCTTTCCCTCCCTCCATGCTGTGTCCTGCCTAACCTTGGAGCAGCTGGGGAGGACCACATACAGAACAGGTCCCATCCATGATTGATTCCCAAGTTAGTGTTTGGAGATCATTATTCCGCTGAATTCCATAGGTATTGGTACAGGTGCCAGTGTGTATTATCAACTGAGTGCTCTGCCATCACATTAAGTGCTGTCTGCAGAGTGCTATTTGTTCCACAGCTCATTGCGCCGCCAAATAAATCCAACCAGAGCTGTCAAAACTAATACATGTTGGGCTTTTTCTGATCTGAAGGGTACATTTTTGCTATCATTAAATTGTCAATAGCGTTGTTATTTTGTAATAGGCCTGATGTGAGTTGAGCACACCGTGGGAGAGGTTTGTAAGTTTTCCCACAGAGCTCTACTGAGGAGCCTTTGCTCCCAAATTTCTCCTGCCCTTGTGCTTGCCAGAGAATCCTTGTTCTGCTGCTACCATTACAGGATATTTCAGTTGTCTGGTTCTGGACTAAATGAAAACTGGGTGGCTTTGCCTGACTTTAATTCAGACTTCCATTAGGACAGCTGAACCTGTAGCACTGGACATGAGCTTCCATCTCTCCTGTCCCTATTGTTTGGAAGCTGCTAAAGTTCTGTACAAATATTGGACCAAAAGAACAGCTGCACAGCTGCTCTACTGTTCTCTCTTCTTTTATGCAGGTTACCTTTCCAAATGCACAGGCTGAAGCCTCTAATTTAGAAAAACCAGCAGCTGTGCTTGTGGAGAGTGGCCCAGTAGCTTACAACCCTGATGAAGAGGTGGAAGAGGAAGAGGTAGAAGAAGATGAAGATCACTGCATGAGCGCCTTGCAGTTAATGGGAGGAAATGGTGAGCTGGGGTTACCATCTCTGGTGCTGTGGGCCTTGTTCTTGCAGGGATGGGGACACAGGGTTCCCCTGTTTGTCCCAGAGCTCCTGCTGCCTTTTCAGCATTGCCCCTTCCTGTGGGAAGCCTGGAATCACCCTTGTCTGAAACCTGACCTTGGAGACTCCTCCTGAGAAAACTTTGCATCTCGAGCTTTAGGCTAATAGGGCTTCTCAAGAACAAACTGAAATGTGAGGTGTTTTCCAGCACTGGGTTTATTAAGGTGGATCTGAGGAGTTAGGGGTCAGTAGCCCCTCCATTAGCAGTGCCTGGGGTGCCCTGAGCCTCCCCTCCCTTCTCCTGTGCCTCCTCTGTGGAGGCTGCAGTGATGTCCAGGCTGCCCATGAGCCCTGGGGATGTGTCTTTCCAGCTCAAAACACAACAAATCATCACACTCCGTTTCTGAGGAAGGTGTTAGGAGGAAGCAGTAGTTCCCCAAGTGCAGGAATGGCATTGTTGGTGCATGTATGGTACACAGATGTGTGCTAATTTCTTTGGGTTACCCAGCAAAGCCACCGGTTTAATTAGATTTCTTTGCTGGCAGGAAAAGGCAGTCCCCTCTCCACTGTGGTTTTTCCTAGCTGGACACATCCACATTTATCCTTTATTAAAAACTTCCCTTTAGAAGTTAAGCTTTGAAAATACACAGAATTATTTTTAAAATGGGAACTGCTAATTATGGGTTGCGAAGACTCAAGATGAGAATAAGTTTCCCACTGAAATGTTATTTACTGCAAAAATCTTTCCATCACTATTCATTTAGCTTTTTAGACAATATGTATACATTTCACAAAAGTGTCTGTTGCTTTTAAATTGATTTCTCTGCTGGAAAATAATTGCTGAACTGTAGGAAAAACAGTTTGTTGCCTGCATTTATTATTAGAATAACGTTCCCAAGAAAAGGCATCCATGTGGGGGAGGGTGGGTCTATGTTTATTAATAAACCCCCCACAAAAATAGAATAAAGGTCAGTGAGTGTTTTTTTCTTTGTAAATGTTACTAATTTTGAACCATTCTGAGAACATTCCACTACTCCCTGTCTGGTCTGGACAACAGCTGAAAAATTAGAGTTAAAAAATAAAAAGGAAAAGGAAAGTAGTATTCCCAGAATTCGAATGCAGGTGTACAGAGCTGCTCAGCACAGCAAATAACTCTTTCCTAGCTGCTTTCTCTGTGGATTTTAGACCTGCCTGCCTGCAATAACTACATGAATTACAGATGGTGAACTTCACCCATTCTACACAAATCATTATAGATTACACTTAATTCTGCTTCTGAGCATTTGCTTGTCTCTTTGGGTGAGATGTTGCCCTGTATTGGATTTGGAATATGAAATTTAACTTTCCTCAGTGCTAAAATGCAATAATTATCCATAGGTTCATCTACACAGCAGAAAATATCTGTGTCAGTGCATTCAGAAGCACACAGAAGAGAAATTGGTGCATTGGAAACATACAGCCTTGCCTTCTGACACACAGCACACAATCTTTGCACTCAGCATTGTTTAAGAAAACAAAACCAAATTAAAAAATCTGGGCAAAAATTTTAAGTCTAGAAGTAAGAAGATAAGGGAGATCTGAGTCAGATGCAATGGTCAGGATTCATTCCATGACTCTTTTGATGTTGATGGGAACTCTGAGCTATCTCTGAACCCTTGCAATTTCAGCTCATAAATCCATGAATAATATAAACAAACCAGCTTTTTCCTTGGTGCCTATATCTAGTGAAAAACGTGCCTACTTGTAAATGTAATGCTGCTGCTTATCAGCCACTGTGGGCCAAGTCACTTGTGACAATCAGGCTTGATCACCTTAACCTCTAAATTAAAGCAAGTATTTCACATATACATGTGCCAAGTATTCCTAAATGAGGGTCTAGTGACAAGTGAGAAGAGATATTTACACATACATGCTTAAAAATAATTTTATTTCATTGAGGGAAGTACATGCAAGAACTTACTTAGGCCTAAGAAAATAGATTATTTTTAAATGCTTTCCTAAGGCCAAACTTATTCTGTAGTTATATAGCAAGAAAACAACCTTAATGAAGCAATACTTCTGTTGTGTCTTCCATCTACCCAGAATATTTGCATTTTTATATGCCCTTGTCTTTGTGTGTTTCAGATTATGGCTGTGATATGGATGAAGATGATGGGTATTAGCTCCAGTTACTTCCAGGGGACATGGACTGTGTCTTGTTCTCAGCAAATCTTTGGTCTTCAAGCTGTATGAATAGGGAAAGAAGCTGTCTATGGTCAGCAAATGTAATCAAACAATCCTTACTTTTCTAAAGTGAATTCAAGGTTGGCATTGGGTCTGGTCAGTTTACATTGACCCATAACCCAGCAATAACCAGTTTGGATTCCTACTTGAATTTATTTTTATTTTGGTGGATCATAGTTGGAGAATTAAATTAATGAGAGTAATGTTTCCAGAGAGCAAAAGGAAAGAGACAAAACAGACTGTGCATGAAGCCTGTGTGGCTGAAAGCAGCACATCTCTTATTTATGTGACTGCTTTTAGGCATACTGCTGGAAGGGAGCAGGTTGAAGGACAGGGCCTGTTGATTATTTGAGTGCAGGAACATTAGTCAGTCTCATCATGCTACGGCTGACAGAAGGAAATGTTTCCAACCTGGATTGTGAATGTGACCATGTTATTGTATATGAGTTCCCTTACCCAACCCTGTCAAAAGTTATATATTTGCAGAGCAGTACTGGCTTTCTGAAACAGAGTAAATACTTCTTTATATTAGTAAATTCATAGATTTCTTAAAATATCTGACAGTGGAAGGCAATGAAGAATTGTCTTCCACTGTGAGTCCAGTGTGGTTTTGTGGAAGGAGGGAGAACACCTGGGCTGGGTAGGAAGTGCAGGGAGTAAGGAGGCAAAGATGCTGAGCTCATGAGCTGTTGCTGGGCATCCTTAGGGAAAGCCAGGTCTACTTTAGCCTGGTGTTGCTGCAGGAGAGTTACTCTGGCCATCTCTGTGGAGCTGCTCTTGCCTGACTTAGTTAGAGTGAAGGTCTGCTCCCAAGAGCTGCTGGTCTCTAAAACCAGTTGAAAGAAAGAGAAAGCTGAGCTTTTTAATAAATAAGCTAGCATCTGCTTTGACTGAATTTAATTTAATGTAATTTGCTTAGCATTCACTGGGTAAATTAAAGGTCACCATGCAGCAGCCTGACTTTCATGGCTCAAATCCCATCCTTGAACAGTCGTTGCTATGTGAATAAAGCTGGAGCTCCAGCCCTGTGTGCCCCAAAATGTCAGCAGGCAGGTCCTCTGTCACAGATAGATCAGTTCTGGCAGTGCCAGGAGAGCAGGGGTCCCACCCTGGTGCCTCTGAGCTGCCTTCCCCTGGCACTGCTGGGCCCGAGGCTCTGGGCTCCGTGGGAAATGCACTGCACTCTGGATCACACTCTTGATGTCTGCAGCTGATGTTTCCATCTCTCTCCCTTATCTGGTGACAATCATGAAAACTGTAGTGCTGCAGGCTTCTCTTAACACCAGGGAAAGATGGATATTTATCTTAACAGCACAGTTTCTGTTCAGCTGTGTCTCCAGGTTGGGTGTTCCTTTTTTCATTTTTTGAGGAGCACTCGTTACTAAAGCACCATCCATCCTCCTGCTACAGAGATTGGATCGTGGCAGGAAGAGAAGCTGCTTCAGGATGCTCTGCCAGACAGGGTGATAATGGTGCTCACATCTGAGGTCATCACCAAAGAGGGGAAGGGGCACACAGCCTTCCATACTTCCATTCTTCTCTGTCCCTCTTGGTAGCTTGCATAAGATGGATCGTGCAAGAGTGAGTGCCTTTTTTAGGAGCAGACTTGATACTATTTGGCTGGTAAATATGGCTTGGTGGGTTGTATCTGTGAGGAATTGTTGAGCCCTGTATAGCAGTATTTCTGTAATGACTTCTTAGAAGCAGAATTTGGTAACAAAATTGGTGTGGTAAGGCTACTGGAAAGAATAGCTCTTCTGAACCAGATTCCAGTTACTTAGTTTACAGCACTTAAGTGGAAAGAAGAGATTCCTTATAATTCTTAGGAGAAAAGCTGGCATTTTCACTGAAAAGCTATAGATTTTTTTTCTGACATTTTATAAATACTGCACAGAAACTGATACTGAGGAGATAAACCTTTCTACCTCTCTTTTATCTACACCATAAAATAGAAGTATGCTATAAGCAGACAGTTTTCTAAAAAGTGGTTTGTTTTATCAAAGTTTGTGCTCTGCAAGTCTTTGAGACCATTGAGTTTGATTGTTTGGGTTTGAATTAATCTTCCATAGCACTGCTACAAATATACTCTCAGTATGTTCTCAAGGCTTGGGTTTTATTCCAAGGTACACAGTATTCTCTATGCAGGAAATAAACATGCATAAATAAACATGTGTATGACTCATGTAGGTCGAGTGCTTTTCTCAAATGCAAGATGTTGGCTCTTAAAGAAACTGCTAAGATGGGCTAAGATGGATTTTGCTGAGGGTCTTTCCTCCAGTCTCCTGCTTTGTGCCCCCATAGGATACCAATCCTGCTGCCAGGGTGGTGGTGTTGTGTGTGAGAGCTGAGAGCCCAACCAAATAACTGCAGCTAGGAAATTTGAATTTCAGTAGTACATTGTGTTGCTGAGAACATTGTTTTGTGCACTGCAAGTAGAGGGCTGCAGTTTTTGAATGCTCTCATATGATTTGATTAGGAAAGGCCATCAGGCAATCTGCTGGAAGAGCAAGGGAAAAAAAAATAAAAGACCTACAATTCCATAGCATCTCAGTATTGTTGGTGAAGTTAATGGCATGGCTTCTGTACAGGATTCCTAAAGAAAGAATATTGGCTAGGCAGACTTCACTCTGAGCTTCTTAAGCTGTAGTGGTTATGTACATTTTTAATTTATTGGTGACTTACCGGGATTTTTGTAACGTTCATTCCTTCTTCATTTAACAAAGCTCAGGAAATGTAAACAGATTTGAACATGCTAGTTTCTGTTTTTATAGCTAGTCATTAAAATGTAAAAAGATTAACACTGCATTAACTCTGTTTACTACTGTTGGTATATCTGGACAATTTTGTTGTGTATACATAAGCCCGAATTCACTTGGAGTAATTTGGATCCTGCTTTTCTCAGGATTCTGATTATGATGTAAAGAGCTTATAAGGCTTCAACATTTGTTATTCTTAGATCATCTTCCTTGAAGCCACACAAGCTGTGTATCATTGGGTTTGTTGCAGAAAGCACATCTCTTGCTGCAAGTCACTTTGCTTGACAGGAAAAATTCTCCAGCTGTTGCATCCAGCTTGTCTGCCATGCAGCCTTTTAACACTCTGGTACTGTGGGAGTGAAAAAAGAAATAAGGAAAATAATGGGCTTCTTCACTGTGCTGAGTGCATTTTCAGTGTCTTAATCATCTGTGACATTTCTTTAAAATCAGTGTGTTCAGTACAGCAACTTTTAAATGGTGCCAGACAGTCTTGTCTTGAGGGTTAAACATGTTCATCAAAAAAGTCCTTGCCATCCTGATGACTTGTTTGTGTTCTTCGGATTGCATTGAAACCCCAGTTGCAGATGTGTACAGTTAGAGTTTGCCTAATAAATGTTCTGTTTCTTATTTTTGTGTTGAATCCTTGTATTCAGTTCAGTTAGTGCCAAGAAAATGAAACCTTTTTGATGTATGCATATGTACCATCCTTCCACAACCATGAGTCATGTTAACCTTTTTTACTGTAATATATTTGCTGTAAATAAAAAATAAAACCTTTACGTAGCCCATCTGTTACTGTGATGCTCTCCTGATGATTTCTGATTTTCCTGTCTTAGTTCTTAAAAATCTTCAGTTTTGATTGCTGCGTGATTGGTTGGTCGTGGCCAAAATTTGTTATTTAGAGCTTTCTTTTGTCTCTAAAAGGGAAGACACAGCAATCAGGCAAGTGTTTTTTACAATATACTGTTCCACTGATAGATGTAGATACTTTCTGTAAAGTACATAACATTAACGAGGCTTTTCCACTAAGCTGTATAATTAACTGACTGTGGGAACAATATATGGTGTGTGTATTTAGTGGAACTGTTCCAGTGCTTGTTTTTGAAAGTTGTATCTTGATAAATAAGGTGTGTGCTGACTTAAAAATCATGTTCTTTTATCAACATCTGGCAGTCACAGTTTGGAGACAAAAATCCACATCTGCCCTTTGTGCAGATGGGTGTTTGATCCTTTTTGTTTTTGCTGGAAAAAGAGGTACTACTGGATCCTCAGGAGTGTCTCCTGCAAAGTTTTAGCCTATAAAAGGATGATTAACAGTGGATTTGATAAGGCAGTATGTGTCATTCCAGCATTTCACTGTGTTCCCATAGTGTGATCAAGGCACACTTCTGCTCTCATTGACATTGGGATGTTTTTATCTGGATTTCTCTTCAGCTGTTCCAGCCATTTCCAGTGGGAGTTGGAGCTTCTCCAGCAGTGTCCATCACAGATGCCCTCTCCCTGCTAACATCTGAGCTGTGAAAAAGTACTGACTGCCTTGGCCTCATCTTTTCTGCTCTTCCCAAGCTGTACAGCTCTTGGCTTTGTCCTCTCATTTTTCTCTTCTGTGCCACACCAGGCCTTCATAACGAAAACCATTCTGTCCCCACAGCTGCATTCATCAAATATGCCTCCTTTAATGGTTCTCAGAAGTTAAATAATGCTAATAAAGCTGAAATCTTACAAGGCTTTATATTACCTTCATTTGTCACCAGTAGGTCATAGCACATTTGTTCTTATGTTCGTGTTTTGTAATACAGAAGAGGCTGTTGCAGTTTTCTACTCCTGTCCTGTCTATAGGAGGACTTACAGCACATTATTCAGGTGGTTTTTTGCCCACCCTGATACCTGGCAGTGATCCTGGTGAGTGGTGGCTGTTTAACAAAAGGAGTTAAGTACTTGAGAAAGGAGGCTCAGTGAGAATTCAGGACTTAGGGCATAACAAATTTACTTGGTGTGTTGCTTCATTGTAATTATTTTTTTTCTCTACAGGACCTGTTGTGCATTCTCATGGAAATTAGGGAGGCACATACAGTTCATAAAAATGCAAAATAAAATTCCCTTCTTGCCATGGGACTCCGGGAGCACAGGATTTAACAACTTTTAGCCTGAACTGTAGATTTGTTATTGTGTGGGAGGGCAGTAAGTCACACAGTACTGGGCACAGGGATGGCAATCACTGTGTAATCCATTTCTATTGCCAAATTGCAGCAAGAATGCTTTCTCACTGCTCTCAGTGCTCCTAGTAAAGTTTCTCAATTCTTTAAAAGCAGAAAAATACAGCACATTAAAGGAATTTGAACAGAGCAATAAAAAGAAACAGCACCAGCACTCTGATTTCCAAGTAATTTTTTTTTCTCAGTGCTCTTCTGTGGGAAAAGTAAAAGGGATTAGTACACAGAGGCTAAGAGGGACAAAATCTGCATCTTGGCAGCAGCAGAGGTGGGCAGTGTTGTCCATTTTCCACACAAAAGTGCCAGACTCTTCTGTTTCATGGTATATCCTGCCTGAAATTCATCATTTATAGCCTGAGCAGTCCACTGGAGAATATTGAAAGAGGTAGGACACCAAGCCTGATGAGGAAGAAGAGATGATGAGATATCATTGTTTCTTGAGTAAAAAAAAAAAAATATATATATATAAAAATTATTTAGAGTGAGTTTAGGGGTTGTTGTTTGATGCTAAGGAGAAAAGCTGCATTAAAACCAGAAAGATGAGGGAATATTCTTTGTAATGATGTGCACTGGGCTGTGCAGTAAGCAGTGAGCAGGAAGAGCTTTGCTGGGTTACATCACTCGAGGATCTGTGCTGTTACCAGCAATCTAGAGGTGGTAGCAGTAGTGAAGGAGGGGATAGAGGTGCTCTGGGGTAAAACCAGAGACTGTGCTAAGTCCCATTCCATCTCTGTCAAGCCTTGGCTAATTAAACAGCAAAGAGGAGTTATCTGTTCTGCTGCTTTTAATATAAATGGGGGTGGCTGAAGTTGTCAGAACTCTCTAGGTGGTCACAGCCTTACTCTGAGGTGGATGTGTTGGAATTGAATAACAGTTCTTCAGCACAGCATCGTGTCTGGGAAACAGATTAATCCTTGTATTGGCTGTGATTCCTGCCCAGGCTCTGGGAGCTCAGCAGAGGAGAGTGCAACGCACACCAGCACATTCAGGTAAGATTCATGGCTTGGCATGGCATAAAATACAGCTAAAGCAAATGTTTTCAAAACTCTGCTCACTGCTTTCAAGCAAACTCTTACGCAAGGCCACTGAGAAATTGTTAGTTACTGCTGCATGGTGCATTAAATCAGTGGGACTTACCATGAGCTCTGAGGTCTCCAACACCAAATCGGCACAATGTGAATCACTGTGTTTTCTTTCTGGGCCATCAGTCTGAGTGTATTTTCTGCCTGTGGTAAGATGGATGATCTTTCATCTTGTTCATCTTTCAGTATAATTTATGTTGGTTCAGAGTTGCTGGCTGCACTGCATGGATCAGATGCCATCTGAAACACTTTTGGCCAGTGCTCTTGGCTCACGTGCAGGTGTGGACTTTGTGATGTCCCCTGGCCTCTTGGTGGGCAGAAGGTCTCTGTCAGCAGGGGTAGTGCCAGCCCTGGAAACTGCCCAGCACAGCCCCAGGTATTGTCACTGCCTGTGCATGTGTCACAGAGTGAAGGGGGCTGCACCAAAGGTGGCATGTGACAGTACATCGGTTAGAAGATCACAAATTTTGTCTGAGTGGGGAAACCATTGCACTAATCACTGTGCAGAGAGGTAGTTTAGGGGTCCCAAGGGCTGCATTCAGCCCACTGATCAGCCCCATGTGTTAATCTGCCACAGCAGGTATGAAGCTCAGGAGGAGATAAGCAATTAAAGCCATCTGTGACACCTCAAGTGAAGACCAGCAGCAGGCAGGATGAAGACACAGCCATTACAGGACTTAGCAGAGCTTTGGAAGGCAGGCTGTAGCTCTGCCAGTTAATTTCAAGCCTACTTTCACAGTCAGGCTTAGCTGTCATTAAATTTTTGATTATATCTTAGCTTGATAGGGCCACAGTGTGGCTTGCTATCCAAGAAAGTGCTTTGGGGTGGGATGTATGTGTTTTTTTAAGTTACTCCCTCTATTGCCGTATTTTGCAAGGACTGTGTAGAGCAGAGTCCTCAGTGCTCAGCAGGAGTAATCAATCACTACTGAGGAGCAGAGATGTTAAATGAGATAAAAAGCAGGGGAAAGCAGCACAAACAGAGAATGATGGTGAAACCTGAAGTGTGAAAGTATCACTTGGTCCAGGTATCAGAGCCAGGGATGTCCCACATCAGAGGTGAAGAAGTGAGCAGCAAGTGGAGGAGATCTGGTAAGCTGTGACCTGAAATTCCTCCTCATTTCAGCTCTGAGATGGACTTAATAATTCCTTAATACTGCTGAGGAAGGTGGTGGAACCATCCCAGATGGCTCCCCATGACTTCCCTTACTGCTTGCCATTAATTGCTCACAGGGGCAATTAAACCCAGTTTGTTCTCCTGCTGGTGATCACAGCCAGATCACAGCCAGATCCTGCCCAGCCCTGTGACCCCACAGAAAAGGGACTGGGCTGTAATGGCAACATCTCCTTTTCCTGGAAAGAGCAGTGCTGTCCCTTGGGGTTTCTCCCAAGCCTTTGCTCTGAGTCAGGCTGATCACTGTCCTTGATGATCTCACCATGATTTCTCATCTCTTGTTCCATTTCTGGGTAACTCAGGGAAGTGAATGAGGGCTGAGGGAATCTAGAACCACCAAGGGATTTTGGCAAGTGCATGCAGACCCTGAGCAGAAATGTTGACTCCCCTTCTCTGTAATGTACCAGTCACTGGTATTTTTGGAAGAGAAGGATGCTGAGAAATAGTTCCTGGAAATGCTGCTTTCAGTTGCTGTGTGTCAGGCTAATATCCTGAGAATAGGATTGCATTATTTGTACAAGGAATATTCAAGGGGCTGAAGTGTTCAGTCACTTTAATTAGCCATGGGAGTGAACATCATCAGCTTTCTGTGGAAGAACAGCAGATTGTTGCCATTGTCTTTCTAAATACCTGTCCTGTTTTCCCCTTTGTATATTTCATTCTAAAATAAAATATTAAAGCTTTAAAAACTCTTCATTAGCTAGCAGATGGTTTTGCAAGTCGCTTTAATGAGATGAAGAAAACTTTAATGGCAGACATTTAAAGTTGTGTTTAGACAGACTATTGCCATTGGAAAAATCTAGTGAAAGTTTTCTCCATGCTTTTGACAGAACTTGGCGCCAGATTATGTACAAGGAATTAGAAAGGGATGATTTACACCAACCAGTTCCCTCCCAAGAGTGGTTCTACATCAGTGAAACATTGTTGAGTCCCGCAGTCACACACTGATTTACAGAGGTGCAAGGGGGGAGGAAAATATCATTAACTTGATGCAGTTCAGGAGAAATAGTACATTTCTTGTGTATTCACCTCATTCCCTTGCTGCAGTCAAGACGTTTTTTGGGAAGCTTAGAGGCAGCCCCCTGACAGGCAGTGCAGCAGTGTGCCAGCTCCTTCTGGACATCTCTGGATGTCAGCACGTGGGGATAAGATAAATGAGGCTGGAGAGCACTGAGACCCTGCCCATGAAAACCTGCCCTTCTTGTCCCACTCTTGCTAAATTTCCTGAGGCATAAGACGCTTGTGCTGGAAGCAGGTAGGAACATGGTGGATAAAAAACCCTTTCCAGGCCTTTATGGTCCTTCCAGTTCTGTATTTCTCTCTTCAGCAGCCAGTGCCACTTTCTTAGGAGGTGCGAGCTGCCTTACAGCAATATGTTCACATCCACAACACCCAGTCCATGACAAGAGGGGTTTCTATCCCTTCTAACATGTGAATTCTTGTTTGTGGCACTGTGAGCAGCTGCTGGCTCTCAGATCTGCTTCCTCCCAGGGCTGGTTTGGCTGTGCAGGGTCTCAGCCCCATGGGAGCAGGGAGAGGGGAGCTTGTGCTGGTTCATTTGCACAGCCAGAGGATCGACTGCCCATGCACATACTGAGAGATGAATCATGCTTCACAAAAGCAATAAAAAGTGCCTCCTAAATGAGTAATTGCCTGGCTACCTCCTTAGGCTGTCCAGCCCTTTGTTCTGACCTGGCCAAGCTTCAGTGTCAGCTTTTTGTACTGTTGGGGACCTTTGTCCTTCAGGTTTTTCTAGATCTGGCTGATGGGATCTCAAAAGCTTTTTTTTTTTTTTTTTACAGATTTGGAAGAGCCTCACAGCTAAACACAGGTCCTCAAGGAAATCCTTCCCCTTTCTCTCCAGATAGAGTGTGTAGGATCAGCTGTACACTAGCAAGAAATAACATCTCTAATGAGCTCTAGTGATAGACTTGTTAGAAATGCCCTGACCAATGCATAGAAGGGAAAACAGGACAGTTTGCTGGGATATTGACACTCAGCAGAGGAGAGTTTCTCTACTTATTAGTCCTGAGGAAAACAGTTGGTCTGAAAAGCCCTGTGAGCTTCAAAGACTTGTCATGAAGTTTCCTCCCTCAAAAAGCAGTGTTCCCCTGCCAGCTGCTCAGGAGGAGCTTGGGAAGTGGAGATCAGGGTGAACTGCCCTTCAGGATCCCAGTAGTGAAGGGATGGATCAAGGGAAGCACCAGCTCTCCATCTTCTCCCCTGCTTTGTGATATTAATACCAAATGGGAAGCATCCTCTGTCATTTTGTCACCATCCCCATTAGCTCCTGAGCAGCTCTTTGGTGACACAGACCCTTGTCATGTTCTGCTGCTTTCTCTGTCCAACAGAGGGTATTTCTGTGGAGCCCTGTCCTGAAAGAAGGGTCACTTGCCGAGAGAAACAATCCCTCCCTTTGCCAGGGACAGACAAGAGGCATCTCTGCCCTCTGCAGCAGATGCCCTACATGTGAGCCCTGGCTTACAGCCTTCAAGTGGCCACGGGGCTCACGAGCAGCAAATTGCCACCCACGGCTCTGTGATTCCTGCAGAATTCCACTCCTGACAGCTCTGCCAGGCTTGGCCCTGCAGAGGTTGCAGTTTCCAGCTCTCAGATTGCAGTGCTGGCTTGAGTGGTGGCCAAGGGCACAAAGGGGCAGGAAGGAGCCCTGCCTTTCAGGTGGGTGAAGAAACACCTTTGCAGTTGGGAAGGTTCCCATGCCAGGGTGTTCTGGGAAGAAGCAGACCTGTCTCCATGGTCACAGGGCCTCGGGTTCTTGCTCTGCTTTGACTGTGCTCCATTGATGTGGCCTGTTTATCTCGCTGGCTTCCAAATTCACCTGTTCTGTGCTCTCAGGTGTGGCAGTGGCAGCCACACCCACAGACATACCTATGGCAGTCTGCTCTCTAGGAACATTTTCCTTCATTTAAAGCCATTGTCTTAGCTTGGTGACTCCCTGGGCTGCCTGTTGCTCTCCACTGGATGTAAAGGAACTGCTGGTGAGTTCCTGGGACAGTGTGTCAGCCTTGTAGGCACCAGGAATGAGGTGAGGAAATCCCATTCCCACCTGCCTCACCTTTCCTTTATAGTCCTAATTGTTCTGAGGAAAGGAAAGGCTCGAGTGCCTCCCTTTGCTATTAACCAACCATCCTGTGCCACAAAACAAAACAAAAGGGCTTTTAATGTACAGCCAGGCTGACTAGTCATTGTAAAATGTTGCACCATAAATATCTCAGATTAATAATTTGTTTGTTTTCCTCTCCACAATAGGCAGGGGGAGCATTTGTGAGGCTGCTAAGCAATGCTCATTGCAGCTAAATTTGGTGTTTAGAACATGCTCATGCGACAGGCATCACAAAAACTTGGTGAGGAATGAAGACAATGTGAAATGTCTGAAGCACATGCAGAATAAATTGCAGCTGGCCCGTTTGCCCTGCACATTTATTGATGCTGCTGCTAGCTTCTTTCTCTGGCAGTTCCCACACTGAAGCTTTATTACTCAACTGGTGTCACATCCTGGTGCCTGTGCTTGTTTAATGTGGGCTCCATCAGTGAAATCTGAAGTCCATGTGTGCCAAGTTAAGCCACATCCTGCATGCTGTGGGTCTCCTCCTGTCCCTTGGCTCACTGCTGTGGTGCCTGTGTCCATGTGCTGCAGCTTGGACTCATCAGAAGCCCTCCAGGGAGATTCCCAGGATGCTCTGATCCCTGCAGAGGCGACTGCTCCGTCTACTTCTGGAAATCTTTTTTTAAATGATGCTTCACCTGAAAGATCTCATTGTTTTCAGGCACACCAGAATGATGGGAAGGGAAAGGGGAGTCAGTGCCCTTCCCTGGGGCAGGGGGTCACTGAAGGGCAGGGCAGGTACGTGGGGCTCCAGGAAACACTTGCATCCCACGGAGAACAAGCTGTCCTCATTTCAGTGGAGTAAAACAACAGGGTATCTCCTGGCAGCAGGAAGGGACTGAGTTTCTGAGTAAAAGAGAAAGTTGTCAGGTCCCCTGGAAAGCTTCAAAGCTGTGCTATGGGCACGTGTGGAGGGTTCTCCCTTCCACAGTGAGGTGTGTCATGGGGTCAGCTGGCAAGGGTGGCTTAAGGCACAGGGTGACTCCCAGGAATGAGGGAGATGGTTCCCATGGCAAGCTAGGGATGCTAGATGCCCATATTTTCTTATTTAATTGCTCCCTGGATTTTCCAAACAGATTTGTGATGGTGCTGCTTGGGTAAATAAGTGCTGTTATTGGCACTTGGCTTCAGTGGCTTGTGTGAGCCAAGCATGGATGAAGGCACTGTGTAACCCTTCAGCTGACCTCTCCCTGCAGCTGGGCAAACCTGCCAGCAGGGCTCTGGGGCACGAATCCCAGTGCAACACCTTCCCAGGGTAGTGGGGGATTCCTGTGGGCTGTGGCAGAGCTCTGCCTGCAGGTTTGTGAGAGGCCATCAGCAAAGTCAAGGAAAACAAAAGAAGTTCATTTCCTCCCAAAGCAGCTCTCTGGAAGAGCTGTGCCTGCGATGGTGAGGATGAGTTCCCTGCCACGTTTGTGACTGTGGAGAGCAGGGGAAGGTGTGAGCTGACCTGGAATGTGGCAGGCAGGTGCAGGAGCCCTGGCTCCGGCAGGATGGGCAGCATCCAAGTTAACCAAAGGTGTTAAAATCTGTGGGGAGACTCATCCCAGACTTTTGCATCACTTGGAAGCTCTCATCATCTTGTGCTTTCTTTTTATGTGGCTGTTGGGATTTGAGATTTTTCCCTGCTGTTGAGGACTGCTCAGTTATATGGTGAAAACAGGACTCAGTTCTCTCAGGAAGGACAATTGTTCCCATCCAAGTTCTACAGCATGTTAATGTTTCTTTTATAATTCATGTGTGCATTTGTTTATGAAGTGAACATATTACAGCCTTGTCAAGGCTGTCATCTGGGTCTCCCTTGACACCAGCCCCAAGCTTGCCCCTGCAGCCAATGACCCTCATTCCAATGTCCCCTCTCCTCCTTCCTCTCCTTCCACATGGAGAACGTTTTCTCCTTTGCTTCCTTCTGCCTATTTCAAATGCAGCATGCAGCATGTCTGGATTGGCCCTGGGGCTCCTCACGGGTGCTGCAGAGCTGGGGCTGTGCTGCTGTGGGAGAGGAGTCCCAGTTTTCCAGTCCCACTTTTCCAGCTCCTGTCCCGGGAGAGTCGGGCTAGGGAGGCTGCCAGGGAGAGATGCAGAAGTCCCAGGATGTTTCCTGCTGCTGGAGTGTTCTCTTTTGTGCAGAAAGACAAGCTGCTGCGTTTGCTGCCCCCAGCTAAAGCTGTTTGGATAGATACAGACTGCATTTCTAAACGGGCAGTTTTTATCCACTTTTTAACACTAAACTCGGGCCCAGGGCAAAGCTGCTGGAGAAATTCCCATGGGAATTAGTGCAGAGTCAGAATGGGAGAGTCTTAAAGCTCCTTACAGTGTTTTCTAGAGCAGCACTGGAAGGGGATGGTATGTCAGCCTTAAACTGAGATTTCCTGTAATTTGTCGGTTTTCACAATTATACAATTATTAAAACGAGAATTTTCTCCATGTTTTTCCTTTGCATTTGCTGGATGCCATGAATCAGAAAGTGGCTGGAACAGTTATCTTGCTCCAATGTAATTTGATTCTCTTCCCCCAACCCCCTTAGTATTTGATGAGAAACCTTTGTGTTTTCATGCTTTAATACAATCTGGCACATAATTACAAATGACTCATAGATAATCTTGGTCATGGAGCTCTCTGAAATTAGATGATAATTTAGACTGGAATTTCTGTAGAAAGAACGAAGGAAAAGACAATTATAATTATTCTAATCAAGATATCTTTTTCTTTGCCTGGGGTATTGCTCTGTGAACTGCCAGAAGCCTGAAAGTATTTAGACCATTTCTGCTGCTTGCTGTTTCCCAGGCAAACACTGCTGAGCACCATGGAGAAATTCCCAAATTTGCTCCTGTGCCTCCCTGTGAAATTCCCAAAAATGTTTGTGACAGAGGAGAAGATGAAATGTGTGGGAGCAGGACCACAGAGCTGAGAGCTGCTGGGGTGTGAGTGGGGCAGCCACTAAAGAGTTCCAGGTGAGGAGCTTTGTGCAACCCCTGGGGCATCCTGCTGGGAGGGACTGGATCCTGAGTGGCAGCAAGAGGGCATTTGGTGACAGCCCCCACTGATTCTCACAGCAGCTGGCAGAAAGGAGGGCTGGGTGTTCCTGGTTGCACCCCTGGATCTTGTGCTTCTTCCCCCCCTCCCTTTGGTGTTGGTTCAGGAGCTCCCAGTCACCTGCTGGGCTCAACGAGGCCAAGAGCAAGGTCCTGCACATGTGTCAGGACAATCCCAGGGACAAATTCAGTCTGGGCAGAGAATGGACAGAGAGCAGCCCTGCAGAGAAGGACTTGGGGTCGTGGTTGATGAGAAGCTCACTGTGAGCCAGCAATGTGTGCTCCCAGAAGGGCAAACACAAACTGGGCTGGATCAAGAGCAGCAGGGTGAGGGGGGTGGTTCTGCCCCTCTGCTCTGCTCTGCTCTGCTCTGGTGAGACCCCACCTGCAGCACCGTGCCCAGCTCTGGAGTGCCCCAGCACAAGCAGGACATGGAGCTGCTGGAGCAAATCCAGAGGAGGGCACAAAGATGCTCAGAGGGCTGAGGCACCTCTGCTGATGGAGACAGGCTGGGAGAGCTGGGACTGTTCAGCCTGCAGAAGAGAAGGCACTGAGCTGACCCTAAAAGGGCTACAAGAGAGCTGGAGAGGGACCTTTTATAAGGGCATCTTGATAGGACAAGAGGGAATGGATTTAAACTGAAAGAAGACAGATTTAAACCAGATATTGGGAAGAAATTCCTTACTGTGAGGGTGGTGAGGCCCTGCCCAGAGAAGCTGTGGCCCCATCCCTGCAAATTCTCAGCCAGGCTGGATGGGGCTTGGAGCAACCTGGGCAAGTGGAAAGTGTCCTGTCCATGGCAGGGGGCTTGGAGCTGAATGATCTTTATTGTCCCAGCCCAAACCATGCTATGACTCTGTGACAGGACCACTTTGCACAACAGAAATCGTGTCCTTATCCTCACTCCAGTGCCTGGGACCCATTTGCAGAAGGGATGTCTGGCCCATGGGATGCTGAGCAAGGGAGAGTCACCGTGAAGTGCAGCCCCAAATTGGGAAGGAGCTGGTTGTGTAAGACTGACCCTGGACTACCAGATCTCCTGTCCTGGTCACTCCTGAGATGTGGCTGTAAATGGAGCAGATTGGTAGGAAAATAGAGCATTTATCTTAGGAGACACTCAGAAGAGTGTGTCTTGTCTTACCCAGCAAAGGCAAAGAGGGGATCTGAGTTGAATCTAAAAATACTTCAAAGGGGCAGGCACCAGGGAAAATAGAAAGCAAAAAAACCCCAAGGTTGCATAAGAATAAATAAGAATAAATTAACCATGAAGTAATCTAGGCTGAAAACTGTAAGGTTTGTTGGTATTCTGGGGAGTTTCTCCTGGTTTTATATTCTGTTTATTCAGGAGAGGGAGATAAAGGCTGCTCTCTGAATCCCAGAGGATGAGTCTGGAATGTAATGACCAACATGTTCATGCCAACATCTCTGACTGTCCTGCTGCTGATTGCTTCTGGCAGCAACATAAAATGAATGTGCTTATGAACAGTCTTGAGCCCTGCCCTGCACCCCTGATAGGCATCACCATCCTTCCATCCCACCTCCAGGCTGCCTGGGGCTGGCTCCTGGAAGTGTCTTCAAGGGGGTCAAGCGCTGGTGGTGCAAAACCCCCCCTGCTTAGAAACCAAGAGGTGTTGGGCCAACAGAAAAACCAATTAAAGTGCATGCAGCAATGTCATGGGAAGAGGGATGTGACTGCACTGATTTTCATGATCACTCTTGGCATTAATTAGATCAAATGCTGTTTTTGATCTGTGGAGGGTACAGGTTTCTCAGCTGTCCTCCCGTGGAGCAGCACCCAGTCCCACACACCAGGGGAGTGGGACCCCAGGTGGCTCCAGCCCTGGGAGATGGAGGTCTCTGGCCTGCAGATCCCCTGCAGCACCCAATCCATGGGTTGTACATGAGCTTTGCCTTGACTGTGGGCCCAGTGGAGGGGCAGGGCTGGCGGGGTGACTGTGAAAGCAATGAGCACGACTCCCACCCCTCACACTGTGGGTGCCAAGTGCTGCTTGCACACATGAAACTGTGTGTTAACAGCTGAAATCTCACCTCCTTTTTCCCCCCCTGCACCTTTATAGCTCTTGGCTTTTTCCCTGCCAGCTCTTTTCCCACCTAGCACTTGCTAGCACACATCATATTGCAATGTCACACCAATCACTGGGGGAAAGAGCTCACTGCTGGGGCCTGGGCAAAAGTCTCCCTAAAAAGAACTTGACCTATTTTGCATTTATTTCCTTTTCAAGTAAAAACCTTGCCTTGCTTCCTCAGTTATGATGGCATTTCCAGGTGTGTGCCAGGGTGCCATGGCAGCAGAGCTGGCAAACAAAGGCAAGGTGAGATGCTGTGGATGGGCAAGGGTAAAACTCAGGAATGTGCTGTGGAAGCCACTCTGAGGCCAGGAAGGTGATAGCACTCAGTTAAATCTGTTTGCCAAGCCACCATCTGATTTTGCAGCTGTGTCCCCAGCTTTGGTTCAAACCCTGCCAGCAGTGATAGCCCAGCCAGGACTCTCCCTCCCTGTGCTGCCACGGGCTCTGCAAGGGATGAGGGCAAAGGGGCTTTGCTGGAATGAATGAAACAGGAATTTCCCAACTTGCATTGAGATCCTCCACTCTAAATGAGGTTATCTTCCTTTTGTAGGAGCTCAGGTTGTTGGGGATAAGCCCTGCCACCTGCAGCCCTGACGCACTGGGGTAGCATCTTCCTGCTGTGCCAGCTCAGTTTGTGCCTGCAAAACAGTTAAGCCTGACTGTTTACTCCTGCTGTAGGATTATGCAGGCAGCACTGTTATTCTGATGGAGCTCATCCCTTTACCCCCAGGAAAGCAGCCAGAGGAGGCTCAGATGGCTGGGGAAAGCATTTTATCCTTATTTTGCTGTGATGCTGTGCTGCCAGCAAGTGGGACAGGACTGGCCTGGGGCTGGGCCAGCACAGAGGCTCGAGGAAACAAAACTGTGGTGGAGTTCATGTTTTCCCCTGTATTTATGAGCTGCACACTCAGGGCAGGCTGTGAAGATGGAGGGGCTGCAGCACCATTCCTGTGAGGAAAGGCTGAGAGAGCTGGGGTTGCTCAGCCTGGAGGAGAGAAGGATTTGGAGAGACCTTCCAGCACCTCAGTAAGGAGAGCTGCAGAGGGACTTTTTACAAGGGCATGGAGTGGCACAACAAGGGGGAATGGCTTCAGTCTGAGAGAGGATAAGTTTAGATTGGATAGCAGGAAGAAATTCTTTACTGTGAGGGTGCTGAGGCTGTGGAAGAGGTTGCCCAGAAAAGCTGTGGATGCTGCATCTCTGGCAGTGCTCAAGGCCAGGCTGGATGTGACCCTGAGCAACCTGCTCTGGTGGAAGATGTCCCTGCACACAGCAGGGGGGTTGGCATAGGAGAATCTTAAAGTTCCCTTCCAACACAAAGCAATCTATGGTTCTCTGGTTCTATGATGCTCTGTTTTTTACGTGCCTGCAAACCCTCATTAACTCAGCAACAGCACGAGCAAACTGGAAAGCAGCTTGCAAGAGGAGGGCCTGCTCTGCCAGGGGTTTCTCAGGGCTGTCCTGCTTCCTGAAGCCTGTCAGAGTCAGGTTTAAGATCCTGTAGAAGTAGCAGGAGACTAAAGTCTCTGATAGATGCAAAAATAGCAAGATCAGAGAAAAATGCAATTGGATTTGGAGCAGCTGCTGGGAAACAGATTCTCTGCAATAAACTGAAATGCTCTTAGCACTTGATGTTTGTGCACTACAGTGAAAACATCCCTGGTACAGTAGGTTTATTTTAACTACAGAGGACACAACCTGTCAAATGAGTGCACAGCTCCTGATTTGATCTAGTTCATTTTCATGTGTGTGTTTTTTCTGCTCCTTGGCAGCTCTTGTGGGGCTTGTTGAGGCTGATTTACCTGTGCTGTTGGAAGGTGGGCTTTATGGGAAGCCACAGCTTCTGATCCCCATGTGGAGATGCATTATCAGACAGGATGGAAGAACAAGCAGGGTGATGATGGATGTTCAGATTTGCCAGCTGAGCTAAAACACTGAAGGGGAAAAAAAAAAAAAACAAACTGTTCTAAACATTTCGTTTGATCTCAGTCCAGATATCTGATTTCACTTCAGAGAAACTGTGTATTTTTAAATATTTACTGCACACACACACCTGGAATGTAAGTCACATTTAATGCACACTTGCTCTAGGATTTATAGTAAGGGATCATGTGTAAACTTTTAAAACACTGCTTCACAAAGAAAAGTTAATTTAAAAAAAAAATTGCTAATACTGTAGTCAAACTTCCCTTTGTCAGCCAACCCTTCCAGCTCCCTTTTTCTTTAGCAGCCTGACATGCATCTGTGAACTCTTTGGGTCTGTCTGAATCTGCATTTTCAATTGCATAAGCTCTGAACAAAGCATTTCCTTCCTGCATTGCAGAAAGCTGCTCTGCATCCTCTGCCCCCAACACCACCAGATGCCCCTGCCCCTCTCCTGCCTTTTGTTCCTGTCTGGGAAGTTTTTGCATCACTCCTTTTGTGCAGCAGCAATATCAGAGTGTAAAATAAAAAAATCACTGTTCTGTATTGAAGCACTTGTGTTTTTGGGGTGCAGGTGGGGCCTTACAGTGCTCCCTGCTCCTGGCTGGGCTCACATCTCTGCAGGGATAACTTCTGTGTGTCCTCCTGATTCAGAAATCTCCTGATTTCTGAAGGAGAAAATTAATAGGCAGGGAGCCAACAGCTTTATAGAGGTGGGACTTTGTGACAGAAAGGGACTTTGGCAGTGCTGTGAAAGGAGAATTATTTCTATACAATTTAACATGAATCAATGTCTTTTGAAGATGAAAAAAAATCCACCACAACAAAACACCACCACCTGAGGACCAAAAGAAAGAAAATGCGATTGCTTTTAGCATGGTGGTGGTGCTGCTGTTCAGTAGAGGATGCAGGCTGGAAGTGACCCACATCTTCTCTGGTGGAGGGATCTGAGCAGAGGCAGGGCTAGGGGGGTTCTGCAGCCATGGCTGAGCTGGCTGAAAGGCCCACTTGGCCCCAGACTGGCTGCCCTGTACTTCCATGGTTTGGTTTGAGATGCTTCCTGGAGGTGTGGAAAAGGGGGGTGCACGGGTGGTCATCTCTTTCCTCTTTGTCTGAAGGCAGCACCACCTCTTCAGGAAACCTCCTCCACGTGTAACTCTTCCCTCTGTGGGAAATGCAGGGGGATGTGCATGAGCTCAGCCCACCACACACAGGTCTGGGAGTGAACTTCAGCAGCCTGGCAGCAGGGAACACATTTTGCCACTCTGTGGACCCAGCTCCATATTGTGCAGAAGACAAATTCACCCGGTGTCCATCTTGCTCAGCCCTTCTGTTCCCCTCAAATTCCTGTGATTAATCAGCTTTTCCTATGAAAATCCTACCCAGAACATGGCAAGACAGGAATGAGGAGGTGATTGCTCATAAATATGAATCTAAATTGCTGAACTGGTACCAACCCAATAACAAAAGTGATTTTGACTAATGCTCCACTGCAGGCAGAAGCTCCAGTGCTTTGAGGAGTGGAATAGCTCAGCCAGCAGGTACCTGAGTACAAAATTAATGGTTGATTCTCAGGTCTATATTTATTTAAAGGTGTCATCTTCATTTTGCTTTCCCTTGTACCTACCAGCTCGGGGATAAGTGGGTACAGAGGAGGTGACTCTCACTCAGGGAACAAAGCCATAACAGCCTCGTGCAGCACCACCCAAGGACCTTGGAAAGAGCCATGGAGGCACCTGGTCCTCAGGCCCCGGGAGCAGATGCTGAGGGATGAGTTTCAGAGGGAAGAGATCATGGCTGGGCAGAGGCAGTATGTTCACAGGCAGAGAAAGATTTTCTTTTAAATTTGATTTATGATAAGTGGAGGAAGGGCGGGACTTCCCAAAGCAGCTAAGGGAATTAGGTGCCTGATTCCCATTGATTTCCCTCTGACAGAGATTAATGCACTGTTTTCCACTTTGCCATGTACCCAGATGTGTTGGCAGGGCAGGATAATATATCAATCAGTGAGTCATCTGTCTGCTTGCTAACTCCCATGAACGGCAGGAGGATATTTTACATTAGGCTCTGGATCAGCCTTTTGTCTGCTAATCATATTTTGGGTCGTGATGTGTCGGTTGTTTCTCTTTTTGGTGACTGCAGGGCGTGTTTGCAGGGGTTCCTGGGGCACTGCACCAACAGTGGGCAAGGCTGATCCGTGGAGTGGCTTTTTCACAGGGTGAGGCAGCAGCAGGTTTCACAGAAAGGAACATCTCTGGTTCATTTCCATTTCCCCAAATTCACAAGAATCGCAGGAAGAATAATTGGGCTAAACGATATTTTCCAACCACCTTAGGCACTTTGCTGAGGCTGCATTTGCATGACAGAGCTTTTCATTTTCCACCTTCTGATACTCAGCAGGAGAGGGACATTATTGTCACTAGAATATTCCCAATTCAGTGAAATTTGAGTGGGCTAATTAAATAATGTAAAAACCTTGCCAAAGCCCAACACTTTTGTGTGAAAGGAAACGGCATGGCGTCCCCTCTCTTTATTTAAATGGGAGGAGAGGAAATATGTGAGTCTAATGAACTCTATAAGTTCCTGTGGCTTTCTCTGAGCAAAGCAACCTTTAGCACTATTTGCATTATTAATATCCCAGATGGGCAAACTGGCTGATACTTGACACCAAATAAAAATCACATGGAAAAACTTTATTAACTTCTTCCTGTTGTCTTTGTGAGGTTTCTCCTCAATCTCAGGGAGTGAACACTGCTCCTTGAAAACGTGCTGGAAATGGTGAGCACTTTCTGTCTGTATTTCATATTTTGTTTGTTTAAGGACTGGAAGTTTTGGCCTTGGAAGTTAATACCCAGCTCCCATTCATGACAGTTGACTTTGGATGAGGCACACATTGCTCCAGGTCCTCCTAGAGAGGGATGTGAACTTCCATCTTGGCAGAAGGAAGCACCAAACCTCTGTTCTCACCAGAGCAGTTTTTTGCTTTTTAGGGAAATCCAAAGTGCTTGCATGCTCCTCAGTGTCTCTGCTAGCTCTGCAAACCCCTTCTGCTCACCAGGTGCCTTTGTGGGACCAATGGTTTCTCCAGGGGGGAGTTCAGCTGGCCAGGCCTAGGTGGGGCAGAAACAGGGACCTGGCAGGGTCAGATCACAGTGCCCTGCTCTGCCCTGACAACGACTGAGCACTGGATCTCTGACCTGATCCTTTTTGGATACATGTTCTTTTAGTCCCAAGTTAAAACCAGATCAAACAGGGAGAATTTCAGTGCCCTGTTTGCAGCTGGAGCTGTGGGGTCTGATGGGAAGGAGGAACTTTGGAAACTGGATTTCAAAACTGGGGGCTTGCTCATCTTCACTTTATTTCACTCAGTCTTCACTTCTGCAATTTTCCTCACCCCTCCTTCATTGTCTGGGTGATAGACACTGTAAACCCAGGGGACTGGATGAGGTGTCATAGGAGGGGCTTGTGTGGAGCATCTAGAAACACTGCTATGTCCAGGCAGGAATTATAAGAGAAACCTCTTATAACACGAATTTACAAATAGCTAATGGGGATCCCAAGATTTCCCAGAGGATACTTGTGGAATCATCCCACCCCCTGGTGTATTAGTTAACCCTATGGAAATATTATATTCCTGCCTATCCAGAGCTCTGGATTGGGAGCCTGGCAAGTTAGATTTGCATTAAGAAGATGTCTCATGGTTTGGTGGGTTTTTTTTGCTTTTTTTTTTCCTGTACAACATGTGAGATGTGGTGAGAAGAAATGCTTGGATTGTTCAGTGCTCAGATTGCTGTTACAAGTGAGTGCCTGAGGCTGAATGTTTCTGAGTGATTTCACTGTCCAGTCAGGACTGTTGATTCTGCTCCATCAGGTGCTGGCAGCTTGCTGGATGTGCTAAGAATTGCTGGGCTTTTAAGAGGTCTTTAATATATAGTCTGTCCTTGCCAGTGCTCTGAGAAACTTTGTGAGGTTCCCAGAAGGTCAGACAAAGCTTGGAAATGTCATGAAATATTTGTCCCAAAATCTTTGCTGGAATTAGAGCTGCTCTTCTGGTTCCAGGCCCTGTCCAAGAAGGCTCTGTAGCTGCCTGCCAGCCCCTCCGAGGTCCTTGGCTGGAAAGTGTGTGTGTGTGCTTGCTTTTAAATGAATGAATAACATTGTTAAAGCCAATAAGGACATCCATGTGCCTGGTTTGTGTTATGCTCTGCTTTCAGTTAGGGTTTGGTGTTTGATCAGCCTCCCTTGGTGCTCCTGCAGACTGGTCCCTGCTCCTGTGCCTGCACCAAGCCCCGTTCTCCATGTGGGCATCCCGTGGAGGCCCGTGCATCCCTCCCTGCATCCCTCCCTGTCCCACCAGCAGCACGGCCCCCTCTGCCTTCCTTGCTGCAGGACACGTTGTGCAGGGCTAGGGAGGAGTGAGCATCACCCCTGCTGCTCCCCAGCCCCACTCAGTGACCACACCACTGGCCAGAGAGGGGAGGATGGTGCAAACGTGATCGCACGGGAGGTGATGAACTGAGGGGAAGCATTATTGAAACTGCAGCAGCTGCAGGCTCAGCTGTGGATAAAAGTTTGTAGGGATCCTGCTTCTGGCCTCTTCCTGAACCAGGCTGTCACCTTGAGGAGCCACATAATACCTTGCCATAGGTTACAGAAACTGTATGACCCAGGACTTTTTTTTTTTTTTTTTGAAAGAAGAGTTAATGCATCAGAAAAGGTGCAGAGGAGGTTGAGCAAATCAGCAATGCTGAAGTCCCTGCAACAGCAAATTCTTGTGTAACTCACCCCAGGAAGCTGCCTGTGCTACAGAGGGGGCAAGAGAGTCCTTGCAGCCCCTGCCAGTCTGATCACTGGGCTCTGCAGACAAGTTGAACTCCAACAGACTTGGAGGCTGAAGGAAAACTTTGTGTCCTAAAGCTGCCTTCTCTGCTGGGCCAGGTCTCATCCTCCCCTTTTATGTGCTTTCTGCTATTTTTATCTGGCACACAGGTTTGCTGAGTAAGAGTGCCCTCAGTCACTACTAATCAGCAGCCTCCCCAATCATGTCTGGATAAATAGAAGTGTAACATATGCCCCAAATGGCAGAAGAGCTGGAAAACTTCGGTGACTAATCACTGTGAGAGGACGCATCACAGCCACCAGAGCCATTTCTGCTAAGCTCAGGCTAAAATCCCAGGGCAGATGCTATTTATGTTGTACAGCACTTCAGAGGCAGCCCTGCAAGAAAGCAGATAGAGATGAAGGTCAGAGCAGGCCTTTTAAACACGACATTACTTAAATGGCTTTTCCTGCCTCAGCTGTCCTGCTCTGAGATTAGCCCAACTCCAAATGAGAAGGGTTTTTTTTTCCCTGTCACAGTAAATCCCATGCATATTTCTGTGCTGGTTCTGAGGCTGGGAGATGCAGAGCTATCCTGTCCATTTCCAAACAATTCCTCAAGCTGAACACTTGGCTGGGAGATCCCTTCTGAAATAGTTAACGATTACATCTCCCCAAATTGCATCAGTCCTTTGATCTGCTTGGTGTTTGAAAAAACCCAGCAACTCATTTTCTAAATTGCTGTCAAGTCTTTAATTTTTTAGATACCGAAAGCTGACATGTGAACACACCCATGTCTATAGCATAACCTTGGCTTCTCTGAATTTATGAGAAGCTTGGCAAAATTTGAATGATTGAGTTACTAAAATAACTTGCAGTGTAATTACCATGCATTGCTTTTCCAGGTACCAGGGAAATTGGATAATTGAAGTTCAGGTGGCGGTGGTTGCGTGGCTCTTTGTAAAAGCATGGAGAGTCCACTGCAGCTCTTTGAAGGAACCTCATTAAAATCAACCTAGCAGCACATGAAAACACTGAGTGGTTCATGGTTTGGGAATACTTCTGCTCTTCTTTTTTTCTGATGGGCTGGCTGGAAAACTGGCTGGGTGCTCATGAGTGAGGATTGGGTTGCAGAGGATGCTGCATTCAGGGCAGTCCGGGGATGCTGCAGTGGCTGTCTGAGTGTTTGCACCTCCCGACACTCTGCAGGGGCAGGGACCAGACTCTGCATTTTCAGAGCAAGTGTAAACCCAGATTTAGCACCCTACGGGTTACAGATTTAATCCAGTATAACAGAGAGCAGCATGTGGCCCATACTTCAGAGCTATCACTGGTTCTCATGTAATAAAGCAGTGGCACAGACCTGAATGCCTCAGAAACCATCTTTTCCTGACTCTGACCCCACCCTGACAACTGTGTGCCACAAGAATGCCTGCACCCTGGGTTAAAATTGCACTTACCAGCAGATAGGTTAACTCAGCACTTTCACAGCATTCAGAACTTGAGTGCCTTGTAAAGGCCTCCTTGTACCAAAACGAGCATGTCCTTGACCTATTGCTATTCACAGAGATTGCCAGATTATACATTTAGTTATTTTTTCCTGTGCTGCCTTGAAGAGCTGGAGAAAGAACCATCTCTCCATCAGCTGAGAGAGGCACCCCACAGATCTTTGTTCCAGGCTCTCAGCACACTCAAGGAAATATTTCTGCGTCACCTGTTTGTTCCACACTTTTAACTTTTCTTTGGAAACAGAATTTCTAGAGGCTTTTTAAGACATTTGAGATACTTGCCTGTGCCCAGCTTCCATATCCTGAGCAGAGCAAGGTGGGAGGCACAGGTGCTCCCTTTCACCAAGGATGAGAGGACTGAAAGATCTTTTTTGGGTCAGAACAAAATAGGACGCCCACACGAACACAAGGGGACTGTACAAATGCAGGATTTCTATTTTTTGTTCTTTGGCCAAAATGTGAAGGAAGCTCAGGTTAGATCAGTTCAAAGTAGATTTTTAAAAGTATTTTTGCAAGGTGAAATATTAAGCAAAATATTTTGTTTTACTAAGAACATAAAGTCTGACTGCTCTGGTACTTGACTTTGTTATTTTTTCATTACGAAGCTTGAAACAAAGCCATGTATTTAATGCCTGAATTTCCAAGAATTCCACTCCCCTATTTTTTTTTTTTTTATTTGGAACATACCCAAGAAGTTCAGTCCAAGCTAATAAAATCTGGCCATCTTAAGAACTTCATTAAAAAAAAAAAAATCTTTTGCACCTTAATATTTCTGGCTGGTTTTCCTGTGTGGAGCTCCCAATCTTACGCCCCCAAGCCCTGCCTCTGGCACCATGCCCCATGTGAAAGCTGTGGGTGAGCTGACATTTGTGTTGTCAAGCCTGACTTTGGCTTGAGGAGCATCAGGTCCTTCAGGATGGTCTCCTGTGACAACTCAGAGCAGAGACCAGGAATTTTCTGAACAACAGAAGGACTAAAAAAATGTTGGGAGGGACAAACTTTTAGGCTCTGATCTGCATAACCATGAGAGTGACAAGCCTGTGTGTTGCTGCAGTACTGCATCTTGTTTTGCCAGCCGAGTGTGATATCAGATCCAATTGGAAAAAAATAAAAATAAAAATAAAAATAGAAGAGCTCCAGTCCCAGCTCAGATAACAGTTGTGAAGTTGAATCAACTCAGCCCAAGCTAGGACAGCACTTAAATGTGTTCCCAGCCTTAGGAATGTACTTAAACTGGATCTAAGCATGGCCCTAAAAATGCTCATGTGTTTTCCAGAGCTCAGTTTGTTGCTGTCCCAAAGGTTCCCATGAAAGCTGTTGCCTCCCTGGGTAAAGAGAATGAGCCTGGTGCACAGTTCCCAGAAATGTAAAACCTATAGTTAAATAAAATGGCAATAATTGGATTTATGTCATCTAAATACTCTTTGGTGTGAAGTCTCCCGTCTGTATGTGGGTGAAACAATTTCTTTCATCTTTGCATAAAACCAAGAAGTTATAAAAATAAGAAGGCATAAACATATCCGTCAGCAGCGAGTGTTGTACTGAATTGGCAATTCTTCTGCAGCTGAAGGGAAAAAGATGTTGAATATTACTATATTGTAGTGTACACATTAGTAGAATATTATCCAAAACCAGCATTCACTGTTCTGCATTAAACAGAGGTATATATGCATTTAAATAGGCACATCATGGCTCGGGTTTATTGCGCCAACATTTTATTTATCTATCACAAGCTTATTTTTACTGCTGACAAATATTTTCTGTGTAGTTTGAAATTCAAAAGAAATAGTCACACACAGTCATTAATGTTTAAAGTCAGAGGATATTATTTAGTGTAGTGCTAGTTGTATTATATTATACATTATGCATTAAATACTTTTTGGTGGTACACTTATTAAATACAAATTGAGGCAAACCAATCCCTCAGTGGAAACAGACCTGCCAAATAACTATTTTCTTTTTACTTTCAATCTCACATACAAATGAAGATCTTTTGGATTTCAAAGCTGGTGCTGTTTTTACCCCCCTCTCTCAGTTTCCAGTGTGGATTTCCAGGGCTATGGGGACTTGTTAAGGAAAGATCAAACATAATATATATATGTATTAATGCATGAAACAGATATATTTACCTCACTGGGGCATTGAGAATTAATTAGCCGCTGATTAGAAAGTGTGGAAAGTGAAAACCACTGTCTGAGCACTGGATGCTGTTTTCCCTTTGAGAGTGCAGCTGGAGATGGAGCCGGGCAGAGCTGGTGCCATGGGATGGGTCTGGGGGCAGCCCCAGCCCAGCCTGGCAGCCCTGGCTGTGCTCTGCACAGCCCACCTGATGGATCTGTGCCTTTCCTGGTGAAGCAGCCCGTGCCTGCAGCCTCTGCTGCTCATTCTTTCATTCTCCCCTTGAAGCCAGGCAAACCCTCAGCATCCCCAGGGCAGTGCTGCAAGGAGCTCCCAGAGCTGTTTTCATTCCATTTTTTCGTTTATTTGTTTCTTTGTTTTTTTTCTGTTTGGTTGGTTGGTTGGATTTTTCTTTGTTTTGTTCTTTTTTTTTCTTTATTTTTAGAAAGCCCTGATTTTTGTTTGTTTTAAACCTGCCATCCACTGGTTTGATGCCTTCTTGCTCCTGTGCTGTGCAAGGCAATGAGACATCAGTCCCTGCTCACCCTCTCCAGCCTCCTGAGCTTATAGAGCCTTATCACATCTCCCCTGTCACTCAACTCCCAGCAAGAGTTGTGAGAGGCAAGACAAATCCTGCTTAGCTGTTTCCTGTGTGGGTTAATTTCCCTGAACTTTCCTCTAAGGACAAGGCCCATTGAGCCAGTGCTGAGGGATGGAGAGCTTGGTAAAAATGAATTTACAAACCCTGAGTTTTCCTGCAAAGCCTCTGGGAAGGTGAGAGCTCTCATCCCACTGGGAGGGGAAGGGGAGGCACCAGGAGATGAGTTTGGAAAGGAGTTTTTTGTAGCTAGCTCTGTGTCTTGAATTACTGCTCCTGTGTGAATTTTTGTTTCTGAATGCTGTGGCAGGTATTGGTGTATTGGGATTGTAATTAGGAGGCAGGACAACCAGGGTTTTATGCATGTATCTTTTGTTATTTAAATCTTCTACATACAGTCATAGCAAGCTCTGGAGCTGCCTTTGCAGCTCTTGTCTAATCAGTGAAACCCATTTAAATCATGGAGACTCTTGGGTCTCCCAGCTGTCACAGCCCCCTGCTACCCCAGAGCACCAGAAAAGCCTCTCTACCACCTCCAGCTCAGTTCAGCAAATGTGATTTGGGTTTTTGTGTGGGCTGGAGGATGGGGCAGTGTTGGGTGGGGTCACAGATATCCAGTGCATCCCCAGGCATACAGCTGCAAGTCTCAGACCACCTCTAGAGAGAAAAGGATGCTGCAAAATCTGGGGGGGAAAAAAATCAAAGAAAATAAGTAAAACATTAAATGAAAGAAAAATAATGATGGCTTTGTGGGATTAGAAATACACTTCTTAGGCAGCCTTTAACCCCTTAATTCACTGCCAGTGAATTAATTTAATTGACCCAGCTCCTTCTTGCCTGTGTGCTGAAAACAGCACAGTAAAAGGCCTCTCCACAGAGCCACGCTGAGGCCTGCCCTGAATTCCACTGGAGTTCCTTGACAGGACGTTTTCCCTTCCCTTGGGGACATGTAAAAGCATTTGTCCTCCCAATCCGTGAGGGCTGAGGGCTGCTGTGGGAGAGCATGTCCCTGTGTGTGGCTGCAGGCTGTCACTGGCATGGGGCTCCACACATTTCAGTGCATTTCAGTGCATTTTAGTGCATTTCAGCTAGGACCCCTTGGACACACTTCCTGAGCACACAAACAGCATTCCCTCAATATTGGTCTTTCTGCTTCGGCAGCAGACGGATTGAGCAGCGACTAATTCCTCTTTTCTTGAAAGCAGACCAAGCCTCAGCGCCCGAATCTCTCATTAAACAAGCAGATTTACTGCCTTCTAATTTCCTATAGATTTTGCATTAGCCTCTTATCTGCTGTGCCTCCCACAGCAGGCTGGATGGGTCTGGTCCCCATCCGGGTGGCAAACAGTGTCAGGACTTTAAGCACATTCCCAGGGCGTGGTGGCTGCTGGCTGGCACTGACCCCTGACTTTAGGAGGTGAGGGGACAGGCTGTAGCTGCCATAAAGGAAAACCTCCAGGCTTAGCCTCATTTTATCCAAATCTGTCAGAGACTTAGCATCTTTGTCTGCAAGTAATTAAAAAGAGGACATGAGAGGACAGGGAAGTAAGTGGATGGGCTGCAGCACAGACTGATGGGGTGACTGCTGAGACAACCATGAGGAATATGAGAAAACCAGGAAAGACTATTCAAAATAGCTCCAGCTTTTAGAGCCACATAGGGCAAGCTGTATAGAAACTGAAGCGAGGGTCATAAATCCATTAAAACTATTTACAACACTGTGAGAACAGGGGCAGTATAATATTTCCCCCTGCCACTTCAGCCCCCTGTGACGAGGAAAGGCGATGGATGGTGGATGGGCTCTGCCAGGCAGTGGGGTGAGGTGCTGGGAGGGGGCTCAGAGGAGGTGGGTGTGCTGTGCTGGTGTGCTGTGCTGACCCCAGCACTGCTGGGAGCAGGGCACACACGGACCCTGGGATGTGCTGGGTGCTGGAGCAGGGCAGGCAGTGCGGGCTGGCTCCTCTCCTCTCCTGGGAATGGTCCTGGAGGGGGATGCACAGGGCACTGGCTCCTCCCTGCTGGCCTGGCAGCTGCCTGCTCTGCCTTCAGCCCCGTCTGACCCCGCCAGAGAGCTGAAATTCAGTGTCCTGCTGTCCATTGGGAAGAAACCATGAGAAAACAGCAGGGCTGCGATTCAGAAAGGAGTCTGTTTACATCTTGGTAGAGTGGATGAAAGCACCCAACCAGGCCTGTTTATTTTAGCAAATGTTTTATGGATCGTCCGGAATTTTCATTAAAGTGTTATTTTAAAATATGCTTCTCCTCTTTCTGAATCAGGAGATAGTGGAAAGCCAAGGAGACCCTCCTGAGACCTGGTGTGGAGTGTCTAACAGGGTAATTAACCCATGTTCTCTAAGAAACTCTACTTCAAGTCTCACAACTTCAAAGAAAAACCCCACAGTATCCCTGGCTGCAGGGTGTCCATGTTTTGCCGTCTGACATTTGATGCAAAGGGGATTCATTCTCCCACATCCAAGCTGAAATTCCCCAGATACTAATCAGTGATCTCACATTTTCAGCTTGAAATGATTTGTGTGAAAGCCATTAGAGGGTAGGAAGTGGGATGTATGAGAGAGTTCTCGCTCAGCCTTTCCAAAGAGGAAGTAATTTTTTATTTGCATTCCTTGCCTGGTGACATATAAGATTTTTGCCCCCAAATTTTAAGCAGTAGAGGGAACTGCACCAGCCTGTTCTTCAGCAGTGTTAGAAACAAAATCTGGCTGTTGAGTGTTTGTGTGTTGTCTTAGACCTGAGGTTCCATGCTGAGATATCTTCTTTAGTGGAAATTAAATAACATACAGTTGCCCCTGTCTACAAGGCTCATTACTGTCTGTCAGTTCTGACCATTATATCCACTTAAAGTACCACAGGGAGAGCATATTGGGATTCTTCTGATATACTATTCCTCCAAAAGTCAATCAAAAACCAATCTAGTGCACTTAAGGCTTTTACTGCTTTGCTGAAGACAATCTCCCTGTATCGGCTAATCTGCACAGCCTGCTCCGATAGCACAAAGATTTTTGAGGGCATGTGAGAAGAGATTACCTGCCTGTTTGTAAATGAGAATAATGGCTCGCTTTCCCTGGGCTCTGGGTGTGCCCTCAGAGGCAACAAATGCAATTCCTCCTCCTTCTCCAACCGCAAGAGGGGAAAAACCCAAGTGCAAGTGTTTGGAAGGGAACCATCAGCGGGATCAGCTGGTCAGGGAGGTGAGCAGCAGGCAGTGGAGCTGAGTTATTTCCCCGAGGTGCTGGTATGTGAGGCAGACTCCAGCGTGGGAGGGGAAGGGTTTGTTTTCAGAGCAGCTAATAGTCCCAAAGGGCCTGTGCATCCTTTGCTCTGCAGTCAGGGCAGGGAAACTGGGAACTGGAAGCAGCAGAGGCACGGCAGGGTGCATGGAGAGAGACAGCCTGCCAGAGCAAAGACAGACTTGAGTGATGCTTCCTGCAGATGGAGGGATGGATGGACAGATGGACAGGCACAGCACTGTCCGGTGAGAGTGCCAGAGAGTTCAGAAAACACTGTGTCCCTATTGAGGGTCTGTGAACTTCTAGGACACTTCTCAGGGGCGGAGGGGAAACCAAGGCACAAAACAGTTCAGCAATTAGCACAGATGGTTTAGAGGAAACCAAAGAAGAGAGCAGAGGAATCCTTGTTCCCTGTCCTTCTTTAGTGAAAACAGTATCCCTTTGCTCCCTCAATTTAAAAGTAAGTTTCACATCTACATTTTTCAAGACTTACAGTGTCCCTGAGGGTTGTGTACTGGAAGTCAGCATCAGTCTGGCTTCCAGATGACACAGAATGCCTCCCTGGATCCTCTCACCACCCATAATCCAGGTATTCCAGCACTACTGGTGCTCTCACTCACCCTGGGAGGCTCAATGCCTTTGAGGAGAGACAGCCCATGCTCTGTTCCCTTCCTGTGCCAGCCCTCTTACAAAGCCAGGGCTCTCCTTCTGTGCCAAAACCACCAACTTAAGCATCAATTTATGCATATTTCATGCATAACTGAGGTATCCTCTGCACAGCTGTTCAGAGCTGTACACAGTTGTGCAGTTGTGCATCTGAACAAAGGCAGATTTCTCCAAGTACAGCTCGTGCTGAGACAGAGAGGTGCAGTGGTGGGGCTTAGGACAGTGTGCTATGGGTGTACCAATAGTGTGTTGTCTTTTGGTTGTTAGAAATTACTGGTGTCCTTCACAAACTCCTTGGGGTTCAGGTATTCTTCCTTCCCTGACCTCTGTCCTGACAATTTTCATGCCAGGGTGTGCATGTACTCTGTTAGCACATTTAGTGGTGTTTGAATGTGTTAGGGAGCTGGACACTTACTGTGATGTTCCAGGGTCCCACTTTTAATATCCAGGTTTAATCTCCCAGTTTCTTTTTCTCTTTCCCTTAGGTGAACCTGGAATCACCCTCTATTAACTCAAGGTGGAATTTCCTCGCCATAGGGATTTTTCTAGGGGACAGAATGGCACAGAACAAATGCAGTCACCTGAGGTGAAACTGCTGCAGACCTGCCTTCAGCATCCTTCCCTCTCTGCTGGCAGGGATGGGCTGCATGACACCACGGAATGCTTTGGGACTAGAGAGGGATGGCCTCATCTTACCTTGCTTTCCTAAGGGGTTTGTTGAGTAATAGTTCCTATTTTTCTTGATTTAACTATCAGTCTGAACATTAGGCTACTTATTTCTCTAATTCCATTCTGGCCATACTCTTGTAAAACCTCACACTCGGCATCACAAAATATTCAACAAACAGACTTTTGTGGAAGCACAATAAAGAGATCAATGTATTCCAGGTGGTTCAATGACAAATGTGGCTCCCAATTTGTCAGACCCTGCAGAGGTTTTCCCTTCCAGCTGTGTGCCCTGGAAGCACCAGGGCAGCAGCAGCAGCCCTGGCAGCGAGAGCAGGTGAGCAGATGCAGCCCAGCCTGCACTCACAACTCATTGCTGGGGAAACAGAGCCACCGAGGTTCCTCCCCAGCCTGGAGGGAAGTGTCTGTGTCTGAAGCTAGCAGAGGGGCAGACTAATCACTCCTGTCCTGCTGATTACTCAAAAGCAGAGGCTGGCTTTCTAAGCTTGTGATTTTGGATGTCCCCGCACAGACACGGCGCCTGACAGCACGGCAGAGCTTGATGTGTTTATCCACAGCTCCCTGGGACGTACAGGAGTGCGTTCCTCTCTTCTCCTTCTGTTTTATGGATGAGGAGTGGAGCAGAGATGCTAAAGCTCAGCCTGACTGTCTTGACAGCAGCCATCAAAGAATTCCACAGTGGAGAAAGGAGCCTGTCACTGAGTATTTCTCCTCCGCGCGGAGAAGCCCTGCAGCTCTGGCCAAAGGGACAGTGAGCACCAGGAAAGCTCCATCTGGGTCTGGGCAAGCATCTGGGAGGCATCCTGTGTCATCTGGAAGCCAGACTGATGCTAACTTCCAGTACACAACCCCTGCTCAGAGGTCACCTGCCTGGGGTTCATGTCCCAGGTGCTCCCATCCTGGGGTAGATAATGACCTCCTTACCTCCTTTCTACCATCTTCAGCACATTCTGAGGGGGAAAGTGATGCCACTGCTCTGTGCAGGATGCAGCCAGGTTCAGCTGCTGTAAATGCTTAACGAGGCTTAACTGGGTGGTCACATGTTGGGTTTGAACTGCTAAAGCCTGCATTTGCAGTTGAAAACTCAAATAGTGTAAAAACTGTAAAGTGACTCATAGAATGACTAACATGACATCTGTGTAGACTTCAGGAGACATTTTCTACCCTTTTCATACCCAATCACAGATTAATTCATCAGTTTGATAAAATAAAAAGTAATTAATATATTTCTGTCATGTAATCCTTGCAGTCAGAATGATAAAATATTCACAAGAGAGGTGGCTTGGAAACATGAATTTGATGAAGATGATTTAAAAAGAAAGAAACTTTAATTAAAGTCTAGAAAGGTCATTGAGTCCTACCATCAGATAATGGTGAAATTATAAAACAGATGGCAAATGTCCCCAAGAAGAAGAGAAGCAGTGGTCTGGAAAAAAAGAAAGAGCTACTGCTAACAAAGTAAAACTCAACTCAGCATAGGCATTGCTTTAACAGCCTGGAGAACAGGAAGAGGTGGCCAGACAATCTGGACTTGTACTAGACTTTTTGACTGCTATGAAAACTATTTAACTTATGGGGAAGGATGCTGTATTTAGATTTGTCTCAGCCATTTCACTGATTTGTTTTTTTCTGATGCAGTGTGGCAGAGGAGTGTCCTCTGGTGTCTCCAGAGAGAGCAAACCTGAGCTGATTTGAAACCTTGTTCCAGAGGAAAGCTAATGGTGAGGACCCACAGACCCAGATATTCTTAGATAACTGTTCAAAGCTGAAGCCTGCAGTTGAAAGGTCCTATTGGCAACAGACACCTCTGTGTCTTAATCCCACTGCGGGATGAGCTGTGGACTGGACCATGGCAGGGTTATCCCAGGAGCACTAAAGACCAGGGCATGACACCTCAAACTAACCTTCACCTCTAACCAGAAACCTTTACTTTTCTGGAAGATTATAGGCTGAGACAAGAATAGGAAAGTCAAGCAGATGAAGAAGTCCTAAGACCACAGTGAATACATATTTTTTGGCTGAAAAAGCAGAGATATCCAGCTTGCCCCATGGCTGAGATGTTATCTTGCATGTTGTAGGACTATGTGACCTGCTGTAATGCAATATTTGTCGGGAGGAATTGTGTAATGTATGTGGCAACATGGTGCTATGAAGGTCCTAAATCCTTTCTGTCTTTGAGGGAAATAAGAAGGTTTCAAAAAACCAGAAAAGTGGAGTATTTATTCACCAGGTGATTACTCTTATATTAAGTGTGGGCTGCTGCTTCCCCAGAAATCCCACTGCTGCTCCCAGAGCCTTGTTCAGGTCTCAGCATTAGGGAAGGCCAGGTTCAGCTCATGAACCCAACCCTAATTCCCCATGATATCATCCTCACTTACTCTGTCACAACCTATTTCTTCCACTAAAGCCCGTCTCAGCTGAGGAGAGGTGGTGCTCACTCACCGAGCAGCTATTGCAGGCACTTGGCTCCTTATTGCTCCACACACAGCCCCAGGCATGAGCTCCTGCTGGCTTTAAGCTCTCTTGGGATTTTCTCGTGCCTGTTGCTGCCAGGTGAGTAATGGAGGGATGGAGAGGTGTTGGGAGGTTTGCAAGGAGGCTGAGCACCTCCCTGCAGTGCACCTGGATTGTCAGAGTACTTCACCTCCCACTGCCCTGCGGTACCCCAGAGGGTTCAGCAGACTCTGGGGACTGAGCTGTGCTGAGCACATCCCCTGTGCTGATCACACCACGATCCCAGCTAGAATAAATGGATTTCTCTTCTCCTCCCAGCTTCCTAACCTTGCAGCCAGAGGAGGCAGTAAATGCTGTTCTTGGCTGGCTGGCATTGACTCGCTGCTCAAACACGTTTGTTGTGGTGAGCAATGCCCTTCTGGAGGAAATGTCAAGTGGCTAGGTAATGAAACATGCCAACAAAATATATATACCCCAAACAGTATTCCCAGGGTCTCATGCTTCACAAACAGAACAGCAGGGCACTTTGCAAAGGCATCTCATTGATTTCAGCAGAGGACAGGTTTCTCTCATCATCTGAGTCAGCCTTGATGTTGCTGACTATCAAACAGCATCCTTGGCACCTGTCTCAGCTCTTAGCAGGGGTATGTGGGATTTGAAGCAATGGTCTCAGACATTTAAATCACAAATCCTTCTCCCACATTGTAGATAAAAGCAGGTGAAGACAGGCAAAACTAAGCTGTGATACATTCAACCTGTCAGGGTGGGCTGAGGGAGGCAAACCAGGCTCTACCCAGGGTTATCCACACAGCTCCTCTGCCCCCTGTGACCCCTCCTGAATCAGGGCTGGCTGAACAGCTTGTTAGCCCCTCAGCTACCATATTTCTCGGGGATTTCTTCAATAATTAAAACATTAACAAAGAGGAACAACAAATCCAATTTCAAGGATATCCTGGGCTGTAACAAAATGGTTTCTAAATGTCCCCAGGCCATCTCTGCGTCCTCTTGAAATAAATGGGCAGGAGATCTTTCTCCTTTTTTAATGCCTTTATTAAGAAGAATCAGCTCAGGTGGGAAGAAATCGACGGGTTGCGCCCTCGCCGCCGCTGCTCCCAGGCGTGGCACGAAGCAGGAGGACGATGCAGTTTTGTCCGCTGGTCTGCAGACAGAACTGGGGACTCTGTCCTCACGGGAGAGTCGTTGAGTCCTTGGTTTGTTGGTTTAGAAACCCGGGGGGTCTCTTTAATCAGTTTCTTTTCAAGTTAGAGTGAGAAATAAAAAGGTTTAAGCAGGTACGGGACAACGCTCCCATCCTTAGACGTCACTTTAAGTCACTTATGGCTCGTGATTTTAGGGGTTTTTCTTATAAAAACTGTAAAACTGTAACAATCCAGGGTGCACTGCGTTTCTCATTTGCATGTTGTCTCTGGTGTCACTGGAGGGTTGTCTCTTTACCCTGGAGGGTTTCCCTTGGTATCTTCTTGGCATGCAGCCAGCATCAGGGAAACAATCAGTTAATCACCCACCATCAACGAGTGATTAAGGGCTTTTCTTCGCAGGGAACCTAAAGAAGTCTGACTCGGTCTGGCTTGGTTTTTTTTAACTCTGAAACTTAAAAAAAATTACAACTTTCTATTCATAACAGTTCCCCCCTATTTTTCTTTGATCAAGCTTAAGCTTGCATCAACTTATAATTTTTGGCTCATTAACATAGAATTTCCTATATTTTTTGTATTGATCATACATTTCCTCAGCACTTGGGTGATCATATTTACTAAGCTTCATTACCTTTTTTGGTTTTTTCAGGTTAATTTCTTTAGAGATTCTTAGGTTATTCTGTACAGCAGATGTCACTATTTTTGTTAAACATGGAAATAAGAACAGACTAACAAGTGTACCCACAGTGAAGGTTATAGTTTTCCAACTTTTTTGAAAATCCATAGATTATCTCACCAACTGGAATCAAGTGTAGGAGTTTTTTGATTTTGTAAATATGCTAGTTCTTTTATTTCGTTTAAAGTGTTTCTAATGACTGCCACAATTAATTTGATTTGATAAACTACTGTTTTGGTTTGGTTGAGTTGGTCATTAATATGATTAAGAGCCGATGCGGTCTGATTAGATATTACTTCTAATTCTGATTGTAGTTTCAAAATTTTGTTTAACATATATTGTTCCTTCAGTTTTGTTTTTCTCAAATCCTCATATATAGGAACTCTTAAACTTGATCCAGATTCTTTGTGTATTATAAAGACAGTTTGTTTTATAATTTTAATGATGCTACCACTAGACCAGTCTCTTGGCAATTCAGTGGATGTTGTGGTACCATTGACCCAAAACAGGTGTTTAGGGGTTTCCTGAAAGAGATTAATTTTTGTCGTGCCCTCCCAATATTTAGAAATACTTTTTCCTTTTACCAGATTTACCAGGTTTGCTTCAGTAGCATCACGTTCAAAGCACCACCAGGTTTCTCCTACAGGGTGCTCTCCCAGGAGTGGCTGCCTAAAGGTGGCAGTGTTCCGGGTCATCCAATATATTTTCTTATTCTCTTGATAAAAGATCAATTGGGAGAGGTTAACACAATTCTTGTGGACTCTCAGCAAGGAGCTTACTTCTTTCTCATAGAAAGATTGGTAGTACTCATTGCACAGCTCTCCTGGGCTCTCCAGAGCACCACCAGCAATCAGAGCCAGCACTACTACCCTTCCCAAGAGTCCGGTATGGGTCATCCTGCACAGCCTGCCCACCCGGCCTTGCCTCTTGAGGATTTTACTGAGAAGAAGTCTCCAAGTTCTTTAGAGTCTCTTGCTCCTCTGGTTAAACCTCTCTTGATCTGTCCCTGCTACTTTGGTCCCTCCTAGGGGAGCACTCTGGAGAAGATTAACCTGGGGTCTTTGGTACCAAGTTGGGACGATTTAACCAGAATTACTTATTAACAATTTTTAACTTTTACAAATTTCTTAAAACACTTCAAGACATGTTATGATTCTAAACTTTTTTCTTACGCAGTTCATCAGTCTTTTTGAATGTCAATTTTAAGTCATTTGGTCTTTTTATAATAGTATACTCAGCTGAATTAACTCCTGATGCAGTTGAATCTTGTCCTGAGTTAGAGTGTGAGGGTGGTGTGGAATCTGGTCCAATACCAGACACTGAAGAATCTTGTCCAATGCTCGGGGGTGGGACTGGTCCTTTAATTCTCGTAATGTGAGTCCAACCTTTTTCTCTGGTTCGCACGGCCGAATTAGCGATGAGTACCTGAAAGGGGCCTTCAAATTTCTCCTTTCAGGTAGTCTCCTGTGCTATAGAATTATATAGAATGACAGTCCAAAAATCATTTTATAAGGTGTAATCCTTATATCAGACAGGGGTCTTGTTTTGATGCGCAAGAGCGCTAGGGGTAAACACTTTAGCCAATTCGTTTTTGAGAATTTTGTTCATTTGTTCCACCCTTCCAGAACTCTGGGGGTGCCACAGAGTATGCAATCTCTACTTTATTCCTGAAGCTTCAATTATAATTTGCAATGTTTGGGCCACAAATTTGGACCTCAGTCTGAGTCTAAGGTATTCACTATTTCATTCTGGTTCACCTTTTTGGCAAGTTAAACACTTTTTTATAATTGTTTTTGCTAGATTATATACACCTATGCACAGGTTATTTCTTAGGAAATAATCACATAGTCCTTGGACTCCCCAGTGGGTTAATTTCTGTAGTTCTGTTAGCACTATCCCAGCAAGTGCTTTGTTTAGCAACACCCGTCTATCAGATATTAACTACTCCCCCATATCCCTTGATGTAACTTTAAATTTCACAAAATATGAGTTCTTTTTTTCTTTTTCCCTACTCGGGTGTGGTTTCTGCTTAAAAAAAACCACTTTTACCAGATCTTCTGGTCTTAAAGCTGCTTCCTTTGCTATCTTGATCAGCTAGCAAAGGTTTCACAACTTTAGGCTAAACAGTCTGGGGGGGGTCCAGTTGCTCCACAGTAATAGCAGTAGCTTTCACTCAAAGAGACTCGAGGCCTCTCCATGCCTCCTGTCCCTGACAGTACTGGCCTATCCTTGCCTGCTGCTGGTGGTGGCCCCCCCCACTCTTTTGTGGCCTCGTACTGTAGGAAAGAGTTGTTTGCTCCCACACTTTCTCTGGCTATAGCAAGCATGATCTTGGCTTTGGCTATTGCTTTTTCTTCCTCTCTCCTTAAATACACTTTCAATGCTTCCTTCAATAATTCATTAATATCTTTTCCTTGCCAATCCTCAATCTTTTCCAATTTTCTTCGTATATCAGGCCAAGATTTAGTAACAAAATGGACTTTTAGTAGCATTTCACCTTCGCTAGTGTCCAGGTCTGTTCTAGAATACAATTGAAAGTTCCGCCTCAGGCGATTAAGCCAAGCGGTAGGAGTTTCATCTTTCTCCTGTATACCCTCAAATGCCAGTTTTGTATTAGTTCCTTTGGGAATTGATTCTCTGATTCCCCGAATTATCAAAGACCTGTACTCCATCATGGCCTTCCTCCCTTCCTCCTGGTTAGGATTCCAATTGGGATCCACTAGTGGCAATTTTTCTTCTCCTGATGGCACTTGGGGCCCTGGACGGTTATCTTTTTCCCAAACTCTTATGCTTGCCGCCCTAATCATTCGGGACTCTTCTGGGGAAAATAATATATTTAGAATGGAATTCATCTCCCCCCAAGTGTAGAAATTTGGACCTAAAAACTGATCCACTTGGTTAGCAATGCCCACAGGGTCTTCAACTAAATTCCCTAACTCCTTCTTGAATCCTCTCACCTCAGAAGCAGTTAGAGGAGCATTTACAAACCCAACACCTCCTGCTACTCCTCCCATAGGAACTTCTCTAAGGGGAAAAAGTCTCTCTGCCTTGGAGGTCCTGGATCGGGTACTACAGTATGGCCCATCTTCAGACACAAGATTGTTCACTTGAGGGGTAATATCATTAACTTGGACCTGCTGTAAGTCAACGGTTATACCTGGTGATAAGGGGTTATTAGATAAGGAGGTATTTATGTCACAGTTAGGAGGAGGTGGAGGGACTGCCATAGGAGGGGGAGAAGAGCTTGGGTGCAGGTTAGGTGGAGCTGGAGAAGGGGTGGAGCATGCAGCAGGTGTAGTAGGTATTAGTGGTGGTGCAGAAGCAGCTGAAGGAGTCGAAGGGGGTGGTGAGGGAATGGCCCCCATGGCAGCCGGGAGAAGAACTGGATCTGCTATTTGAGGTGCTCGAAGGAGAGGGTTATAAGGTGGAGGGGCATCAGGAGGCAAATAGTCTAGGGGGTCCCACCTTTTACCAATTTCCTTAATTCTAGCATCTCTTCTTTCATTCCCTTCTTTCTTGCTCTGCACTTTACAAATTTGCACTCCTTCATTCTTTATAGCATTCAACCAACAAGTTATATACAATAGTTCCTCAGCATCAGTATTTTCTCTAGCTGTCAGATAATTACTCAGCTGTTGACACATCCACTTGTCTTTCGTCCCACACCATGGCCATCCTCCTTGCACTTCTAATTCTGGCCACACTTCTGAACAGTAATGTACCATCTTAACTTTATCTAATCCTTCTGTACTTTCTATAAAGTCCCATTTCTCTAATAGTTCACCTAGGGGACTGTGGGGAGGTATATTCTTTAATCTTTGGCCACTTTTCTTACTACCGCACCCTCCCATTATTTTCTGCCAAATCACAAGATGTCTTTTTCTCTAAAGGAAATATATCTTATTTAAGAAGTCTCGACCTCCTGCCAAAACTCCCAATTTCACTGACCCTTTTCGTCAGGACTTTGTTAAGACCTTGGCTTTCTTGTCAAGACTCAACAAACAACCAAAATACAAAAAAACATCCTCGAGGTCTTGACCTCTGAGGTTCGCCTGACCTCCTTCGTCAGGACTTAGAGAGACCTTGGCCTTCCCTTGCCAAGGCTCAAACAGTCAAACCTCGAAACCCTGGCTTCTGAGGCGCCCTTTGTATGGGCCAAACTGCCTGATACCCTAACTTCTTTCGTTAGGACCTGTATCAGGGCCTTTGGGGTGCGTGCCACTCACACAGCTATTTCCTCCGCACGCCCGGAGGGGGTTCCTGTGGGGTGCGTGCCACTCACACAACTATTTCCTCCGCACGCCCGGAGGGGGGTCCTCTTTACCCCTCTGGAGGCGCCTCAATCACCAGTTCCACTCGCTTCCCCCTGTTCCCGGCCGGCCCCCTCGCGGGGGTGCGGAACCGCGGTACTGAGGGGTCCTCACTCGCTTCGAGGGGCCGAGCTGCCGGCCCTCGTCTCACGCACACACACTCGCTCGCCTCCCTCTCCCGCCGCCAGATATTCTCACCTATCCGACGCTGCTCCGTGTCACTGTCCCAAGCCGATCTTCTCTGGTCCTGATAGCCAGCTGTCCTGCAGGTCCAGGGTGGGCGGCCGTCCCAGTCCTGGTGTCCTCTTCAGGCGTGGCTATCCCGGACGAGCCCCCAAGCTGAAATAAATGGGCAGGAGATCTTTCTCCTTTTTTAATGCCTTTATTAAGAAGAATCAGCTCAGGTGGGAAGAAATCGACGGGTTGCGCCCTCGCCGCCGCTGCTCCCAGGCGTGGCACGAAGCAGGAGGACGATGCAGTTTTGTCCGCTGGTCTGCAGACAGAACTGGGGACTCTGTCCTCACGGGAGAGTCGTTGAGTCCTTGGTTTGTTGGTTTAGAAACCCGGGGGGTCTCTTTAATCAGTTTCTTTTCAAGTTAGAGTGAGAAATAAAAAGGTTTAAGCAGGTACGGGACAACGCTCCCATCCTTAGACGTCACTTTAAGTCACTTATGGCTCGTGATTTTAGGGGTTTTTCTTATAAAAACTGTAAAACTGTAACAATCCAGGGTGCACTGCGTTTCTCATTTGCATGTTGTCTCTGGTGTCACTGGAGGGTTGTCTCTTTACCCTGGAGGGTTTCCCTTGGTATCTTCTTGGCATGCAGCCAGCATCAGGGAAACAATCAGTTAATCACCCACCATCAACGAGTGATTAAGGGCTTTTCTTCGCAGGGAACCTAAAGAAGTCTGACTCGGTCTGGCTTGGTTTTTTTTAACTCTGAAACTTAAAAAAAATTACAACTTTCTATTCATAACACTCTGACCCAGCACCCTCTCTCCTTCCAGCCATCTCTGTGCTTCAGCATTGCCTCTCCTTCACAGTAAAGACCAAACCGGTTTTAATGTGCAGTGTTTTATTTGTGTAACTCACATATGAAAGATCAAAGGTGGGCCAGCAGGGCTGCTCTTTTCCCTGACATCCTCAGCATCCCCTTGGCTAGCCGAGATGCTAAAGATGGATGACAGCATAGAACAAACTCTCTTGGTTATCTTTTGGCACACATTGGATGAACTGAGGCAGACAGAAACCAGATCTACATGCCTCTTTCTTTTCTCTTTTTGAAGGAAAATCGTGCTCTCGGGGAACAGGGATCTAACATAACAGTTTGAACACACTTTTTTTTTTTTTTGTTTTCTATAGCAATTAGTTGAGTTTCTTTTGCTTTGTCTTTTATCTGTTATCTCATGTCTACTACATTTTGCAGAAAGTTTCTTTGATTTACAGTGCATTATAGTTTCTAAAGGAAATAACTTCCCTTCCTTTTGCCTATTTAACTTGGTTAATGTGTTTAAACATTTTCTCCCCCTGCCAAAGGCAGTATAAAAGAAGGGCTTTTGCAGAGGTGTCCTTGGGGCAACTCACTGCTTTCATGTACATACCTAAGTTTCCCCCCATCGTTTATAATATTCCACCATCTGAAATGGGTCGGTTAGTTATACTTCTTTGCAAAAAAAGGAAATTTGAAAGCTGTTGCTTAAGGGATCTTTTTGTCATTTTAACCCCTGGCTAATGCTCTTAAAAGTAAACAAAACTTACTGTTATTGTATTCTAAAACAGAACTCCTATTTCAGAGTTACACCTAAGGAGAACGAGCCAGGAGTTTTGAGATTTTGAGGCAAGAAAGTTGAAAATGAGCACATTTTTTTTGCAAATTCCCCTTCATTCCCTTTGCAGATCCCCTTCTTGTCCCAGGAGGAATAAAACCACGATTTGCAGGAAATTTCAAGTCGACTTCAATTAAAAAAAAAAAAAAAAGTTTTTTCACTGTAAATGAATGACAAATGCTGTTTGAGATAGACTTCAAAAGAAAATACAGGCGGGCACCTCCTGCAGGTGTTCATACCTGCAACACGATTCCCAGCAGCAGCGATTCATCTCCAACAGAGCAGAATTTGTCCCAGATAAGAATGGGGGTATCAGCCCACTCCCCCTCCAAGGGCCATTTGCATCCAAAAGGGACAGATTCCTTTTGGGTCCAGCTCGGAGGGGAAGAATTTGGGAGCATTAGCATATGTGCATGCCCGGGGAAAGGGCTGAGCCCGAGTTTGGTGTTCCTGGGACAAAGGATGGGAAAAGCTTCCCGGTGGGACCGAGCAGCTTCTGCTTCAGGGCTGAAATCACCTGCCAAAGGCTTCCAAGCACAGGAGATGGCTGCACCTGGCCACCCAACCGCGTATTTGCATTTCCAAAGAGAGGAGAGCTCTCCCAGCCCCGCGGGAGAATCGCCGGAATTGCCTCCTCTTGGTGGGGCAGCTTGATTTTAAGGAGGGGCAGCAACAGGCTGCACCAATTCTTGATTATTCCCCTCACCCTCGTTGTGTGAATGCACTTCTCATTCTCAGTTTGCATCCTGTCACTATAGGAAATGACATATATATATAAAAATTTATTTTTATTTTTATTTTTATTTTTATTTTTATTTTTATTTTTATTTTTATTTTTTGTGGTGTGGGATGTTTCTATGGACTTTTGAAACATTGTGGTTCATTCTGGAACACGCCTTTTGTTTGTTTGTTTAATTTGACCTGGCTTGTGTTAAGTGTGATTGCAAAGTGGTGACCTTAAATCAGGGTATTCGTTTCTCTGGTGTGGTGAATCCAGTCTGGCAGTGCTCTGAACCCAGCGTTTTTGGCGAGGTGTGCAGGTGAAATACTTCAAGCAGCGGGAGCAGGGCATGTTTGAATCCTAAAAGGTGTGAATAAGTCTGCAATAGGGGTACAAACAGAGAGAAGTGAATGAAATGTAATTGTTGTCACAGACACATGATGAATGTCAAATAAATACCAAGTAAATTATAAATAAATAGTAAATAGAAAGTAAATTTATGTCCAGAAAGAGTGCAGTGTGTTGCTAAAAGAAGCAGTACCTTTTAATCTGGTTATAAGGGATGTAGAGTTATGCCATTACAATGTGCTTATCCCCACCTGGACGTGAGAGATAGCCACATAAGCACATCTTGTTTATTAGCTCATCCTTATGGTGTAAGGCCATATAAACACATCGCATTCATAGCCGTGCAAAATCTCTGCTACTTATCAGCTCATCATCTCACTTCCTATCTCAGCAGAAAACGTCCTCTCTCTCACTTGGAACTCCTTGGCTCCCGCTTCTCATTTAGGTGAGTGATTCGGCCCTTTAGCTTATCAGATGTGATGTGGGATGGAGCCCGGGTGAAAACCCCTGGCCCAAAACAGACCAGAGAAAACCAGTCTGGGAGGGTCTCCATGAAGTTTTGGTGTTGGTTCCCGGGCTGTGAGCCAGGACTGGCAACGCCTGGGCCATGCCTGTGGAAATTTCATAGCTACCCTGATAACTCCTCGATATGAGAAGAGGGGCAGACCAAAGCCAAGCTGGATCCATCCCAACACCCCCAGGGAGGGATTAAGGCAGGCTGGGAATGAGGGAAGCAAGCCCGGGGCATCAGGCACCTCCGAGGCTCCAACTGCAAGACAGGAGTGTTAAAGGAGGGCTAGCAGCCCATTTTTGCTCTTATTTTGATCTCTTCTTGCTTCTGGAAGTGCCCAGGGTGCCTAAAGGACAGCCTGTCAACACCTGTATGTGGAGATGTACTGAATTGCTATTCTTTCTTTGCAGTAGCAAATTGTGGAGCACTGAAGGCTATGTGACAGCAAGAGGTTTGTCATGGTCACCTTTTAATATCAGTGTCTGTTTTCAAGACCTTTCTGAAACTGTGTTGATGCCAACACCTCCATTTTGTAGGAGGGAAACTGAGGCACAGGAGCGTGCTGAGGTCTTGGGCCAGGTCTAATAACAGAATAGGAATTAAGCTTTCTGAGTCACAGTGGTACCAAATAAACAGAGCACACAGAGTAGCTGATTCAGATGAAAGATGCTTGTCTACTTTATTGATTTACACAATCATCTGTGACCCTGATGCTGCAGGACAGATGATGCTATTACTACCTCATAGTAAGGAGAAATTACAAAGGCTTTGTCAGGCTCATTTTAGTCTGATCCCTTACTCAGGAGCATCTGAGCCAGAAGTAATTCACAATTTGTTCCTCTGAGGCAAATTACCATTAAAATCTTTTCATCTTGCTCTTTTCTGTGAGGAGTTGTGGATATGCAGTATATTTCTCAGAAAAGCACGTTCTGAAGCATTTTCAGAGAATTTAATCCCTTCCACTCCATCTTTAACCTGCTTTCCTAAGGGAACAAGGCACACACAATTGCAGGAGTTATCCACCTACAGTCTATCTTCTTGACCTTTAATAAGGGTGAGCCTCTCAGTTGATTCCAACTGCAGCTGACAGAGGCATGGAGGTCTCAAAGACACTCAGATCTTGGGAGTTTTGTGGAAATGGCAGCACAAGGAAGCCCTTGGGGGATCACCACCAGAGACTCCAGCGTGACCTTCCCAGGTGTGGCAAAGTTGGGTGAGAGAGAGGGGAGCACCCGAAATATCATGGGTGTGTTGCAAAGCAATGTATCAAAATCACAGGCAAAATCAAGAAAAATAGCCAGCAGTGGTTCTGCTCTCCTGGGCTGTTTTGTTCCCTCTCTGCACTCTCCTTTTTAGAGGCATCTCTCTGGGAGTCATGGAATGCAGTTGCCTGAGGAAGGGATTGGGGAGTTCCAAGACAACCAAAAACTTGCTCTGTGTTTCTGGCCATCTTATTGAGACTTTGCTGGGCCACCTTGGAGGGATGTGAATGAGGACCAAAACCTGCATGCCTTAGGCACCTGGGATTTTGCTTCCCCATGAGGTCATTTCCCTTCTGTGTGGCAAACCACTGGGACTCAGGTGGCTTCAAAAGAGCCACAGCAGCTTCCTCTGGGTGAGGAAACCTTCCCTCTCCAGCCCCGAGGGCTCGAGTGATATTGGCTGTTAATTCTTGGGCTGCTCCAGGACTGATGGCAGCTCCTGGGAAGGGGCCAGCCGAAGTAAGATAAAATGACACATCTGCATGTCCCAAATGGTATGCAGAAATCTGTCTGATTCCACCTTGTATTCTCCTGGGAATTCTCCTGGGAGCACTGTATTCTCCTGGGGGACACTGAGGTGTAACCAACCTTTGGAATACAAAAGTTGTCAATTCCTGGGTGGGGATGGAAAATTTTCTGTGGGTCAATAAAATAGCTTGATTTTATTTAAGAAATAGGAGGGGCAGAGAGAAAGAGTCAGTTCCAGGCTTTTCCTTGAGAAGCATAAGAAGGGAGCTGCCTGTCCCTAAGGAAAGCCCCAGTGATGTCTGGAAGAGCAGGGTGCAGCTGAGATACCTTTCAGCTCCTCCTGTGGTGCTCCAGCAGATGCATGGTGCATTACTGGGTGTTGAGAAGTTAATGGCCCCAGAGAGAAGCTGATATGCCTGCTGAGCAAAGATGCAGTGCTCTTAAATGACTGGCAAGGCAGTGAGATGATGCTTGAATTACACCTACTTGGCCTCCCCTTTTTTAATATTTTTTTTTTTTTTACCCAGCTCACTTCCATGACATGAAAGCCCAAAAAGTGACACTCAGCAGCTATCAACAATTTTAATATGGACTTTTCTGAGAGAGCCAGAAAAAATAAAAGCTTTTTCCAAGGTCATTAGCTGACAATTGCAGCCTGTTTGAAAATTGCTTGCACTCTCTGCTAATTGGTCTACCAGACCTGTTCATTTGTTAATTTGATGCCATTAGGTAACTGGCACATCTCTGCCGCAGACAGAGCAAGGCAAGGACTGAGAGTGCTATTTTGGTCTTTTTCTTTGCAAGTTTTGACACGACTTGATGCAGAGCAAAGGTGCTCCCTCCGTGCCTGCTGTGGGGACCATCCCCAGGGTGGCAGGACACTGCAGAGGCACTCTGGGCTGGGTGTCACCCCTGCTGGGTGCCATAAAACCTGGAGTCTCGGTGAAGGGGAATAGGCTGAATGAATAAATTACTGTAGGTTGAGTGAATAGCTCAACATTAAAGCAATTATTGTAATTACTTAGATTGGCCCCAAATTGACTGGTTTGGGATTTGCGGAGTAAAAGAAAAAAAAAGGTGTTTCGGGGTTAAATGGATGCTTTATTTGACCAAAATTGAGTCCTATAAATAAGAGTGAAAGGTTGGACATTCAGAACAGATACCAGTACCTGTCATGACCCTCTCCTTTCTTACCATACCCTGGGAGGAGGGCTTGGGTCTCAGGCATTGCCCTCCACGAGGGTGCCTTGGAATTGGGCTGCTTTTCATCCCTTCTATTTGTGTGAAGCATGAATGGGCAGAAGGGTGAAGAGGTAGATCATCTCTCTGTCTGGTGTGCCAAGCCCAGGAAAGAAGCCCTGATCACCCTGTGTGGGAATACCCTGCTGTGCCCACCCCTGGACATGCCCTGTAGCTGCATGATCAGGCTATTTTTGAGGAGAAAGACTTTGAATTCAACAGATTTGAATTGAGATTAATGCCTGAGATGCTGCAGCAGAAGAGACATCAGCTGTGTCTCTCAATCTGTGAAAGGTGCCAAATGCCCTGAAACTATTTATACATTTAAGAGTACTCAGCAAGTGCAACCCAAACTGTTTCAGGTTGGCTGAAGCAGGATCTTTTAGCAGCTTCCCCGTATACTTGAAAAAAAAAAAAATTGCTTTCTCACATATCAGGTCTACCTCCTCCAGCCTGTTGCACTGCTGTGCCAAGCAGAAATCTTCAAACTCATTTTGCTGGTTGATGGTATCTCTGTGTTAAGGACCTGCTTGTTTTGGAAAATGGCAGCCAGAATTTCTCTGGTGTAAAGAAAAACTAATTATCCAGACAGTGCACAGAGTTGCTGGGTTCTACAAGGAAAGGGCTCAGCTCCCTGAGCTGACCCCAGGGTTTGGGGAACTTGTGTCATGGTCAGGCTGGACTTTGTGCCCCGTTCTCCAGCAGCTCTGCCTTGCTCTGGTACCAGTCTCTTACTTTTGTGCCCTATAAAGAGCCTCAGGACCAAGCAGTGTGTTGATCATCCCATGGCACTGCTCATAAACCCCCTTGCATCCTTCACTTTTATCCACCTTCCTCAGCCTTCCCTTGTATCCTTCATCCCGAAGAGACCAGAAACATCTCAGTCTCAGCAAGACAAAAGATAAGTTACAAATCCAAATTTTGAACAGTTTTTTTTTTTTTTTTTTTGCTTTTGAATTAGGTAGGAACATTATTGCTCTTGTTACAAGGTCACTCTCGGGTCCTGACTCTCACTGCCTGGACTTTGCAACTGAACATTTTTAGGTAAAGGTGCTTCTTTTACCCCACAGCCCTAAGAAAACACTGGGTTTGTGTGTGATCTAGGTGTTGGGCACACCAACTGGAGCAGATCCCAGGAGAACTGTGCCAGGGTGCAAAGTGAAGGGGACTTTCAATCCTTCCTTGGATCAGCCCTGGGAAGGCTGGGAGTGGGGAACTGGTCAAGCACACCTGGAGAGGGATTTGGCTTTGAGCAGGTAACCCGTGTTTTGGTGGGGCTGGATGAAGGAAAACAAGCAAAATCCTGTGTAATTCTCCCTGGATTGGGGCTTTCACCAGCCCAGCTACACTGGTCACAAATCACACCTCATTGAGCCTGACAGTCACAGCTAGGCTGGAAAAACCTTGTCATCCTGACCCGGCCTCAGGAGCCGGAGGATTTAGTGAGCTCCTCTTTGCTGTGTTTTGAGAATTTCTTAAGAAAACACTTTCGTTCTGTGGGTGATTTCACAAGTTGGGAGAAAAGCAGCTGTTGGTGCTTCACAGCTCAGATTTCCCTGAGAAGTGTAAAGTCTCAGCTGGACACCACGATGATAGATTTTATAGATTTCCCCCTTCCTCCACATCCAGCAGGCAGCTAAACCCAACAGTGAGCTACAGTGCATTTCTCTGTGTTTAACTTCTCCTTGAGATAATCCATTTGCCTCTGTTCTTTGAAAACTTACTGAATAAGCCACTTGTTTCACACTGGTGGGGAAATAACACTTTGGGGGCCCCTTTTGTGCCTGTCTTATGTACAACAGAAGCGTGGAGTTTTATAAAGTCTAATAAATACCCAGCTCTGCCAGATGTTAGCTTTTCCTTTTATTTTTTTATTCCTTTTTTTTCTTCTTTTCCTTCTTTATTTTTTTTTTCCTACTAGAAAGGAGGTCGGAATTTGAGTTCCAGACTTTGGCTGACTGCAAGTAAAATGGGACTGTTTCTAAGAGACATGTTGTGACAGTGTAAATTATCACATTTTAGATGGTGTTAAATATAGAAATGCCACTTAAGAGGGGATGCATTTTGTTCGGCGTCTGATATTTGTCTCGTCAAGACATCCCTGTGAGATGGTGTCTGTTTATTACCTTCCCACCTTTTCACTGCATTATTCTGCTCCCGGTGCTGACAATGGTTAATCAAGAAGTTAGAGCCTTTTTCTGTGTGTTTCGTGGTGCTTGAGAGATGGGGGCAGGTCACTGCCTAGCTCGAGGGGGCTGGCTCCAAATGAGCCTGTGGTGGAGAAAATTCCCACTTGCACTTATCCTGCCTGGGATAAACCTCTGGATTAGATGCAGGGAGCAGAGGGGGGTGAAAAGGCCAGGCTCATACACTGCCCTGAGTCTCCACCCAGGGCTTAGGGGCTGGAGGGTCCACAGGAGGCAGGAGGAGAGACAGCCCAAGTCAGGAAAACCAGGGTGAGGAAGAAAAACATTTTCCTTAGACTGGAACAGGCAGAATTCACTGGAGTGAATGGTTTTGAAGTTAATTCCGTTATTTTGGTTAAACCTGGCTCATTGATGGCTCTATTTCCCTCTCCCAATGGAAAAACATGTGTTTGGTCTCATTTATTAAATCAAAAAGTGACATTTTCTTTATGCTGTGTACTCTCTGTGCTCCTCAAGAGTGGTAATTGTGTGGAAACTTTCATAGTTTATACCTAGAGGAATCTTAATTTTAATACATACAAAATTATACCTATCTAAGCCTCATTTAGTTAGAGGCAGTGCAGTTTTCCAACAAACACTTCTCCAAACAGAAGCTGGCTTTGCACTTAAAGTGGATTCTCAGTTGTAACTTTATCTTCCCCACCTTGGACTCAGCTCCATTAAACTTAATCACCATCATATACTACTACCCATTCAGTTAATGAAAAATAGTTCTCTCCAAAGATAAAGTGTTATAATTAAACATCCTGTGCATCAATAATAGGTTTTTTGCATTCCACCTTTTTCCATTTTAAAAACTGCTTCATTCTGTGCGGAGTGAAATGCCTGAAGTGCTTATGAGACAAAATAATTCTGCTCAGACAATGAGAATAAAAAATAATCACACAGGATTACATGGCCACAGATAAAATTTTGCAAGAGGTTCTTGTCCCTGCCATGGATCATCAGACAGATCTGATAAAACTCTTAAGTAGGCCAGTGTTGCCCAATAAGTTAATAGCCATGTTTTATTCAGAAATGATACCTGGCTGATTTTAAAGCAGTAATGAAACTTGTGCATGACTGGGCATGTGGCTTGGCCAGAAATCCCAGCCCATGGCAGAGAATAGGTCCATCCCTCCATCCACAGCACCTGAGGCTATGCCACCAGTTCTGAGAGGTAATGATTCAGACCAACTGATATAAAGTGAAATAATTTCCATGGTTAGTCACAATTTGCTTTGTCAAAATTGCTATTTTTTCCCCTATGCACAGAATTAATTTTGTCCTCTCTTCCTTACCCTCTAAATTAAAAAAGTTCTGCTTGGAAAATTTCTGATTTGTGCTAATAAAAAATATGTTCTTGTGTATGTTCTTAGGGTGCACATCCAGCTATATAAATATAGATGATTTGCAGCTATTAAAAAATAAAGCGGGATTTTCAAAAGCAGTCTAACTACTCCCAGCCTAAACTAGTTGGAGCAAAAGCAGGGAGAGTTTATAATTAAATTCACTGGGAGCTGTGCTAGTCCCCTGCTGAGTGCTTTAAACATTCCTCGCCTTAGAATCTACTGGGAGAAAAATATACTGTATTTATAGCCATCTTGTTTCAATATAAACATGTCAAACTGTAAATCTCAGACACAGAGATGGGCTCAAGCTGAAAACCTCAAATCCAGATTTCCGACTTTCTCTGTTTCAGACCAGCTCCATTGTGGGCTTTGGGTTTGAGGATTTGGGACTGGTTTTTCATTTAGGTCCAGCTTCCCTCCTTGCATTCAAAGAGGATTGGCTCTCACACCCCATGTCCTGCTGCACTCCAGTTAAACTTCATGAACTGGGTTAGTTCCTGATTTCTCTCAACTCTAACTTGCTTTCCTGGAGTGAAACACCCTTTGTGTTTCAGCACCTCTGTCCCTGATAACCTCGGTCCCCTTCAGAAGATAATTATGCATTTCCCCTATCATGGGAGCAACGTGCACCTGTCTTTGGTTTCACATTTTTGTTCTCTGTGTCCCTGTGTTTTTCTTTCCGTGCCCTGCCCTGGAGAGAGCCTAATAATACAACAGCAACAGCAAAAATAGCATCGTGGCTATTATTGTCCTTGCACAGGTTTCTCAGTGGGAACAGATCCATCTGTGAAATGTCCGTGTGCTGCAGGACAGGCACCGCTCCCACTCCTTGGTGGGAGCCAGAGGCTGGAGAAACACAACGAACTTTGGCTAACTTGGGACAAGAACAACGCCTATTGGTGTGTTGACATCCCCAGCTTGTTTAAGCAGTAGATCCAAGGGAGAAAGGGGAGGGAGAGGAAAATGTTTCCATAACGACTGGCACGTGGATGCTGTGATGCTCCCGTGAGGTGCCGGTGTGTGTTCCCGGCTCCGAAAAAGGTGTGTGAGCTCTGCAGATGTTCCCTTGGAGCAGGAGATGTCCTAATAAGCAGGTACATTGTTCCACATGTTTAATCGTGAACAGCAGTGAATGGCTTCTTCAATTCTCCTGACCCTTTTTTTCTTCCCTCTTGACCTTTTCCTTTCCTAGCCTGTCACAAATGAGGAATGGTTATTAACTGAAATAAAAATTAAAAAAGAAAAAAACAAAACCAAAAACAAAGAAAAAGAAAAATAAAGTAAGGAGATTAGGCTAGGGGGAGAAGGGGGGGTCTTGAGAACATAAAGGAGAGTGGAAGTGTGTTATGTAGTATTTGTTTTCTCTGCTGCCATTTTATTGCTTTTCTGGGAGCGCTGCCAGAAAAATGGCGAGTAGCACTTTAATTAAAGAAGGCTCTGTGCGCACTCCAGCTGTTCCTCATGTGACCAGCCTGTCTGTGGGTAAAGCAAAGGATGCTCCTGCCAGCCTGCCCCAGTCAGTGCTAGCCTGGTTGCTGGGCTGGGTCTGCCAGCGCCACGCTCGCTGCGCGCCCCGTCCTGCTCCTGGTGTCCTCAGGAATCTGAAGGCTCAGTCTGGCAGCAGCATTGCTGGGGCTGCAGGAGTGTGTGGAGGGAGGGGGAGCTACGCTAAAAACATTTTCTCTGCCTGTAGGAGTGTGCCTTACCCATAAGCAGAGTGCGCTGCCTGGAAGGATGTGCAGTTTGGGGCTGGTGGTGGAAGACTGGGCTTTTATTGGAGTATCTGGGAAAGCAGGAATTGGCTGTGAATGAATATGGCTGATTTTTCAGCAGTAGCCTAGATCTGAAATGCCATAAACTCAGGGAAGACTACTGCATTTATTTATGTATGTGTATATATGTTTTATTTTTCTGAATTTGGAGAAAAACAAGTTCAGCTGGAAGAGTCCAGCTATACTGATGCCCCTAAACTGAAATGCCAAGCTGCACATCTGGAAGGTGCTCTATGGATTCATCAGCAACGTTAAAAAAATGCTAACAAAGCAAAGCTGCACAATGGGATGGAAATTTTTGTGATGACCCAATGAAAAAACTGACATAGCATCTTACAGCTTATGCATACTAAAGTTTTGCTTCTTGTGAAACCATCCTCTGAACCTATTTTTTTAATGGAAGAAATATGTACTCTGGTGATTTAGGCTATATAATTCCTTAAGACAATAGGTTGGACTGAGGTCTTGTTTTTGCTACAGGGCCCCTTTGCAGCCCTCTGCCAGTGTGGAGGGCACAAAGATGAATGTGATGTTGTTTGCACCCACTGTAAGGCCATTCTCCAGTGCCAGACAGGCGTAAAGGGGCCTCTCTGTAAGCGAGAGCTTCATAAAACCCCGTGTAATAAAACCCTGAGCTTTTGTTGCAGCAGCTCAGTGGCATTAGTGCCATTGAAAATGTCACTTCTGACGTGTGCTAATTTAGGTGTGACATGAAACGTCCAAGTGTAACCTGAAGTGTCCCACAACTGAAGCATTTTATTGTTCTTTCACACACCTCACCTATCAGTAACATGAAGCTGCTTCCTCCCTCAGTGGTGCAGAGCTGAGCCTCCTGTACTGACCTGCACGAGACCTTTTTTTGGGAGCTTTCCAACCCTTTTCCTTTCATAGCCTGAGAATTGCTCCTTCTGTATTCGTCTGTCTCCCACACACCGAGGCCCATTCACACGGTTTATGGCAGTGGAGGTGAATTGATACAATACATTGAGGAGATTTGAGACAAAACTATTATATTTCTGAAAGTCAACTTCAGCGTAGTGGGGACAGGCTAGACTTCCTCCCCTTTCCAGCAAAAAGGGGGAAACACTGGCAAAACTCAGTTAAGGAGAGATGTTATCTGGATGTGGCAAAAAGCATTAGATGATTGGTGTACAGGTGGGATGCTGGAGATCTACCTTGTATACTTTTTCCAGCCTTAATGTGTTTGTGGAAGGCCTCAGGGGATCTGAACAACTGTGGATGCATGTTGACAATATTTTATAAGAGGGCCATCTCAGACTGTCCTGGTGGAGAAGCTGTGGTCTCAGCTGTGGGTAGTTTCCAAGCAGTAGCTGGATGAAGGCTCTTGTGCAATGTTTTCTTTGTGTGTAACCCAAAGGATACCCTGGGGCCCCTCTTTGCACACCCACCAGGTTGTCACTGTCAGATTTTGGGTCCCATTGATCAAATGGGACCCAAATCCAGATATGGAAACACAGTTGTGTTGTGGATGTGTTGCTGCATGGATGTGGGCCCTGCTCTGAGTGTCCCCGGCTCTGGGCACAGTCATCTCCTCTGCTTGTGAGCTGGCTGCACACTCTGGTCTTGTCTGAAAGTCTGAGGAGTGCAGGGCCTCTTTCTTTCACACTCAAATGCTGATCTCCTTTCAGTGACACTGCTGTTTGTTTGCACCCCAGCTCATTTCTCTGAGGTGATTTATCACTCTTCTGCAGTCATTTCTCTTTGGGTGATGCCTTTATGGGACTCTCTCATTTATTTGGTGCTGTCTTTCAGCTAAACACCAGATTGTTTCCTCCATCCATGCAAGTTTCTTTTTACAAGAAAACTCATAAAATATTTTCCTTTCCCTGGACTTTATTTTTTGGCTTCCTAGGCAGTTTACCTTCTCTTCATGTACATTTTTGTGAACCTTGTTTGTCCTGGCTGCTTTGAAGTACAGGCTCAGAAGCAGCAACAACTTCATGATCTAAAAATGGTCTGGGCAGAGTTGTTGCTTATACAAGAGGCCCTTTGCTGTTCTGTACATCAGGTCCTGGGGAATAATATGACAGAGACTCTCTTCTTGTACAATAATATGGGTTCCTTATTAGCAGAATTTTTTCCAAAATGTGTCTGGAGAAGGCATTTTTTTTCTGCCCTGCTTTGCTCCTAATGCTTCTCACAAGTTCTTTCCATTCTGCAACTCTCCCAATTAGAATCAGGTTAATGTGTCTTTTGGCAGTATTTCATTCTTTATTTCTGGTACAAGTCGGTGTTGATTTGGATGTAGTGTTTGCTGGCCACTCTGAGGGCACAGCTTTTACTGTCATTCTGTTGTGGTCTAGCAGGCACCCCTGTTAGAGATGAGGCAAACTAACCCTGCACAGGAAACAAATTGGGTTTTGGACTTGTAAATCCATTTTCCATGTCTGGATGGCTTTTTCTGGTGGAAACATGGGTGTTACAGGAAGTTGGATAAACAAGTTTTATTCCAACACAAGGTCAGGATGCAGCCAAGGTACATACCCAGCTTGGCAGCTCCAGCACTCCCTGTCCTGCTAAAACAACAAGGAGGGAGAGTCCTTGGGACTGACAGAAGGAGAGAAGGGCATTTGGGATGAGGAAAAAATACTACAGGCAGAGGTGACCCAAATTCATATTTGCTTGTCTGACTGATGGCATTGAAAGCCCTTCCAGGCAGTATCATGGCTGTAGCTGGCTGAGAGCACGTCTGCATCAGACAAACTGATCTGAGTCAGAGCTCACCAGGTGCCTTGGGGCAGGATGACAGGGCTGTTTGGCACAGGGCTGCACAGAAACATTACCCTGGTCCTGGAAGTGGGATAGATGGGTCATGCTGAGGGCCAGGACCTGCTCAGTAGGAAAAATGTTCTGCCTGGTGCCGCTCTGCACTGGTTTGTTCCAATGAGGAGCAGTGATCTTGGCACAGTACAGCCATTACAGCCACCCCAGTGATCCTCCAGAACAATTCCTGCCACTGTGGGTCCCGCAGAAACCAAACTGACAATGTCTGATGGTGAGTGGATGGAGCAGGAAGCAGCTGGGTTGGCCATGCAAAAACAGAACAAACAGTCACCTCTGGCCTTCCTGGGCCCAAAATGAGAGACAGCTACTGGCCAATCCTGAGCTTGGACAGCTTGGCAAGACCCAAATTAGATCTAGTGCCAACCCTAAAAAAAATCAGTTTAGAGCTTGGTCTCTGCTCAACTCTGTGTGCATTGAAAAATGCCTGGTGTTGTGGTACTAACACTGTGTGCATCATAAATATGAGCAACAGTGTTTTGGTCACAGCCTGAAGCAGTGTCCGAATTATTTCCTGCCCGGGAATGGCAATGCTGCAAGTGTGGTGACTCATGAAACTCCATGCCCAGCACACCATCAAAGCCCATAAAATGTTATTTTAGCTGTAGGACAATAACACCTTTCTCAAGCAGGACAAGGCAGCTAGCTGGACTCCCTGGTAGGAACTTGGGTACTTGGGAACTGCTAACAGGGTACAGGATCTTTGCCTCTCCATGATTTGAGTGCAGTGCAGGTGGGTATGGCCACAGTTTCTGCTGTGATTCCACTGCTGATGGGCTCCAGGAAGATGCACTGAGACCAGAGTGGTGTGTTCAGGATAAAGTTCACTTTAGGGAGTGAATGGAACTGATAAAATACAAGGTTCCTTAAAGCTTTTTCAAGAACGGAATTAAGTCCAGTAGTGTGCAGGATGTTACGTTATAGGTGTAGGATGTTATCATTATCAGTTGATTTTCCTAACTCAGTGAGGACTTGGTGGTGTCGGGTGCAGTTCAGAGTTTGCAGTCTAAATACAGGATTAGCAATAGTGGGTGAGGACAGACAGAGAGGCAGCAGAAAGGATCAGTGCCATGATCCTTTCTGCCAGCCAGCAGAAACTTTGAAGGATCCAGCTTCTTGTTGGTGTTGCAGCAAAGAGGAGCTTGAAGAATCAGCTCAGATGTGTAAGGCATCAGGGTAGCTGTCTGGAAGAGTGGCTGTGAAAAATTGTATCTCAGGCTGAGCTCTTAGGAGCTGGTGTCTTGTCCCAGGGATAATAGGTAGTGGGGAGAGTGGGTGGAAAAGAAAAGAAAGTGGGCTCTGTTGGAGCTGGTGCTCTGGGGTGAGTTTTTGAGGGCACAGAGATGCAAATTGGGGGTCTCTGCAGCAGCCCTCAGAGAGGCTCTGGAAGGGAGAGGATTGCATTTGTGAGGGATGGAAGAGATGATGCTACAGTAATTGAGAAGCTGAGAATTTGGACAGGTTTTTGGCTGTTCAGAATGGCAGAAAAGCCATGCCTGTGTAGTGGTATTAGGACTGAACCAGGAAGGTTCATCTTGGCAGTGCTGATCCTGGGGGAAACTATAGTTGGAAATACCCTTGGAAGGGTGACATGGCTGGCTCTGATGTGGAAAGAGGAGGCAGGCTGGAGCCTCTCTCAGTGGTGTGGTGTAAGCCTGCAGCTGAAGGACAGTGCATGGCTTTGTTTGAGCAGTCTGGGGCCAGGGTTGAACCAGGAGCCACCTGCATGGATGGGATTGCTGAACTTGTGTCTGGAATGGGAGTGGTCTTGGAAGCGATGGGAAAAGGCAGTGTTGAGAGCAGGGTCCTCTCATCAGGAGACAAGGGAGGTGAGGAGGATTTTCAGAGACATTGTGAGAGAGGTATGAGTAGAAACAGGACAGAAGGGTAGCATGGGAGTCAAAGGAAAATTAATCCTCAGGAAGGTGAGATGTCTGAGTGAGGATGCAGGGAATGCAAAGAGACTGGAGGCAGAGAGTTGGATCTGAGATTGTGAAGACAGTTGTCTGGAAACTAGGCTGTCTCTTTGGCCAGAAATGTTGGTTTCTCTATGTCTGCTTTTGATCTCACTATGAACATTAGTAAAATATTTCCATTTTTCTGGCAAGTGGATGTCCCTAGACCATGCAGCTGCTCAGTAAAGCAGCTTTGTTATCAGGATGGTGGCCAACATTGCAATGACATTATACAGCTGGCTGGGGCCCTGCACTTTTGCCTGCATCCATCACCTGCTTTTGAACTGGTCCCAGTTCTTGTTGCTGACCTACTGGAAACCTCTGCCTTGCACCAAGCTAATGTTTATCAGACTGAAGAGGCTTTGAATAAAATAATTCCTGTTCCAGGGAACTCAAATGTTTTGACAAAACTTTAGTCTCATCCCAAAATCTCCAAGCAGCTCCAGCCATCGATGACTTTGACATCTGTGCTCTGAGCTGAGCACAAGGAGAAGATGCTGTATTTCTTTAGCTGGTGCCAGGCTATTGTGATGGCTGATGCAATGTTTTGGCAGCTAAGCTGTAGCAATGAAGGCTTGTGCTGTAGGACCCAGTTCTAGTAGGAGTTTTAAGGCTGTAATATTAAAAAAAAAAAAAAGAAAAAAGAAAAAGCCTCATGGAATTGGCAAATGGCCAAACCATAGTACATAACCTCTGAGCACTCCAGGAGTATTTTCGTAGCAGCTGGATGAGGAATGAGTTGATAGAGACAGAGCAGGGGGAGTTCGAAGCGCAGCCCCTCAGATCATTTTTCACTGTGCTGGGTTGTCCCTGCCCTCCCTTGGCAGGAAAGCCAGACCCTGCTGCACTGTCTCCTTGGCCACCTCCACGGTGGAGCTGCTGGTGTCCATGTGCCTGGCTGTGAGGGAGAGGTGTTTACACTTCTCTTCCAGTGGGAAAGCTGGGAGGGAGCACAGGCACTTCAGACTGTAATGTGATAACAGCTTTGCCCCCATCACTCACTCCTACTGCTACTAATAGAGCAGGAGAGGGAAATTCCTCAGGCATGTGGGATCTCTCAGCTGTAGAAAAACACCATCCTGGTCTTCCCCACTTCTTCCAAGTCAGAGGCTGAACTGCTACTCCTAATACAGGCACCTAACATAGAAAACAGAGAGGATACACTGAATAAATCAGATCGAGGTTTCCCAGAGAGGGCTGCAAAGTCTCACCTCTCCATTATCACTGCCTGGTGTGGCTGTGTGGCTTGGGACAGGAAGGTGACAGGGAGAAAATCCCCATCCCAAACACAACCACATCTCCCCAGGAGCAAGGAAATAACCTCCCAAACTCAAAGTACACTTGGCCATAGTGCATGACTTTTCCAGCCTCTTACTTTTGTGGCAGTCAATAAATTTTTTTCTGTGCTTTTTAGATTTGGGTTTGGTAGGACACGTGGCGCTGCAGTGGCCGGACAAAGGAGTTTGCATGACCTGAGTGTGTGGTAGCTTCTTCCTCAGTAAATCCATTGGTGGATGAGTTTCCTGAGCCAGTAAATTCATGGGAGCTGAGATCACTCCCAACTTCCAGCAATACACATCCCTGCTACAGCAGGCTGGGATGGAGGAGCCTGGGAACAGGAGTGGCTGTGTGGGACAGCAGGGCTGCAGCCACAGCAGAAAGCATTTGTCCCCAAGTGCTTCCATGTCCTCTGCTCACCCACACTGCCTCTTGTGTTCAGCTTAGATGCAGATGTTCCAGTTGTGTTCCAGTTTGTCATCAAAAAGCTTTGGGATTTTCTCTCTCCTTTGAGGCCAGCAGACATGGGTAACGGGTGAAGGCTGTTCTTTGACTGGCCATTTTGGCAAAGTGAAGTTACTTGGGAGGGTCTTTCCTTGCTGTAAAAACAACTTAACGAGTTCCCCTTGTCCTTTTCTAGGTTTTTGGTCTCACTGACACAGTCAAAGGGCTACTTGGGTGGGCTGGGAGGTGTTTCTGTGCTGGGGAGTGGAAACTAGAGATACGGTCTGACAGAGTGAGAGAGAGAGAGAGAGAGAGAGAGATATACTGCTCATTTTGGTGAGCCCTACTTTCCTGTGTGCTTGGGACCTGTGAAACTCCCCAGAGCAGCCCATCTGGGCGTGGGGTCCATGCTGGGAGGGAGAGACACACTTCTGGGTGGGATTTGAGGCTACAGTGCCCCAAGAAACAGTTCTGAATAAATGGGCATGTCTATATGTGCATCCACTTTAATCACTCTTTAAATGTGCAGCTGTTCTCCATGGCAAAGTATTGTACAAGAGCAATGGGGTGACCCCAATTCCCCTTTTGCTCCTGCAAAAACCTGTTCATATTCTCTCTTGTGCCTGAGAAACTGCTGCAGAAGGGATTTTCCCTCTCTCACTCTCCTTTTCACTTTGCAAGGAGAAGAACAGTCTTTCATTGTTAGATTTCAAAATAATCCTCCTCTGTCAGAGTCCAACTCCTACATCCAGCAGCAGGGCTGGACCCTGTACCAGAAAACTGCGAAGGAGGTGATGCATGTCTGGCCACCCATTGCTTTTCCTCTCAGTTTCCCAGGAATTGCTGCAGAGCCATTCCCTACTGCTGTGGCCAGCAGAGTAATGCAGAGGAGGGCCTGGCTCCGAGGCCATTGAATGGTGTGCAGTCCCTAAACTGCAGAGGATTTTGGACAAAGTCTTAAAGGAAAAGGCTTGGTAGGGATTTTCAGGGGAGAGCCTGCTGCCAAGGAGGGCGGCACCAGCCTGCAGCCGGGGCTGTCCCCAGCCCTTTGTTCCTCGGGGTGGTCGGCTTCCTCCGCCCGGCAGGGCACAAAGAGCCTTTGGGAACTGGCCCAAGACTGAGGAGTGGCAAAACGCAGCTAGTTCCCCTGCTTTTGTAAAAGGCATGTCTGGATGCCAAGGGAAGTTTCCATATCCTGCTGCCTTGTGTTCTCTGGGGCTCGTCTGGGACCTGCTGTGCCTCCGAGTCCTCCGGCTGTGACCGGAGTCTGGGAGCTTTGCTTCTTCCTTTATACACGGGTGGAGAAGACAACGGTCAAGTGTTTTCAGCTTTTCTGACTGATTTGTGCTCATTACAAAGCTGGCTGCCTGGGCCAGTTTTCTGACGTGGGTTGGGTGTCCTGGGGACATTTGCTTTGCTTCTGCTGGGGCTGAGCTTGTTCTGGAGACAGAAGGCCTGGTCAGAAACTTGGGGAAGATTCTGAAAAGATGGCTCTGAGCTTGAGGATGCCCTCCAAGAAAGACCAGGGTGAGGGGGTGAGTGAGCTGCCTTGCTTAGAAAGCAAATGTAGTGCAGGGAAACACTAAATCCTAAAGACACTAGAGACAATTGTCTCCCTCAGTGCGTTTTGGCTTGAATAAATTGTGAATGCTGTCAACAAATAACGTTTTTATCAGGTAAGATGGGTTCCTTGGTCCAGATCCTTTCCCTGTGGTTAATCTTGTGGTGAAGGGGTTTGCCAACACTCAGGGCACAGTATTGAGACAAACCATGGCACAGGCTTTGTGAAAGGAAATTAAAGACAAAGACCAGAGATACAGGTGATCAAATGACTGTTTATTGGGAATTACTGTCATGTGGAGAAACTTTTTACAGATTGGTGCAATTACCTGATAACAAGATGGTGCTTAAGCTGTAAAAACCTTCCATAGTGGTATGATGGGCAGCGGATTATGAGGATGAAAGCAGGCTGTCATTAAAATAAAGATGCAGTTACAGGAGGTGTTTTAATTTGAGTTTATGCAGCATGACAATTTGTATATAAAAAGATCCCTACTTTGGGAAAATGTGGGGGTATGGCTTTTGTTAATTTTCTGTTAAGACTGCGCCTTTGGTGTGAGTTCATGTACTGGGCCACTTTGGCTGTCTTCTACAAGCACACCTTGCAGGCCACCCAGACAGGGCTTGGGTCCATTAGGCTGGAGCAGCTGCAGGCAGCTATCATACTGGATCAGCCAAAGAGCATACTTAATCTTAATCTAATATGAAAATAGCAGTAAGTGAAAATCTGACATTTGTTTGACAAGAGCATCTCCCAATCTGGGGAGCACTCCCCTCGATGGCCACGTTTCGTGCAGAAGAGAAGCCAGAGCAGGCAGAGAAATTCTGAAATGTGCTGTGTGTTTGATATGAAAAGCATGTGAGGTTTTTTTTTCGTCTTCTGGAAGGAATTAATGTAATAGAGCTGCCACCTTTCATCAGTCAGATTTGGTGGCAGCTGAGCTTAGGGACAGTAGCGGAGAGGAGGGCGTGTGAAAGGTGTGGAGAGAGCTGGAATTTGCATCGCAGAGGAAGGGATTTTTCTGTGCATCTCCAGGAGAAGTGAAGGGCTGTTCTTTGGTGTTTGCTTCTGTCAGAGACTCTGACAGATTTTGGGCTGGGCTGAGCCTGCTGGGGTGGGCACAGAAAGCATCTGGGTGTGCAGCAGAGGTTGCTGCCAAAGAAAACCAAATCCTTTTTTTTCTGAGAGACTGTCAGGGTTATTTAGAGGTGGGTTTAAAATGCACTGCTGTTTTCCCTGCAGTGAGGAATACCTCTCTCTGAACTCTTCCCGGAGGATAGGCTACACTGCCGAGTAGGAGGGAAACATCCCAGCCTGAGCTCGCATCTGAGTGTGTCTGAAACACAGTGGAGCTGACACATTTCAGCAATCTAAGGGGAACTCTAGTGCAGAATTTGGTATTCTACGTATTTAATGTCCTATATACAGTTTTACAACCTATCTATTCAGATTTTTTTAATTGGAGATGTTTATGTACAGTGTCTATCACACGAACATTTGCTCTTACTTGCTACAGCCATAATTGTGCTAGATACTGAGTGCCCCTGCTGCTGCTTTTCCAAGTCTTGACCATACCAGTATACAAGAACCTCCTGGGCAGGGATGAGGATCTGGAGTCTCACAAGGGGCCACACAGGCAGAAGACTCTCGCCAACTCACCGGAGATTACACTCCCTCAAGTCCTGTCCCAACAGGACATTTGGATAGCTCCTGCAGGGGATTTTGGGTTTGGTGGCTGCCCTGTTTGCCCCTGTGGAGCCCACAGCACTGGAGCTGCTGCTCTGAGACACATTTCTATTGAGCAGATTTTTATATTGGTTTGGTCTTGGCATGTCTAAGGCTCCTGGGATGGAGCTGCCACAGCTTGCTATAGGCATAAACCTGCTGCTCTCCTAGTGGCTGCCCCCAGGATTTTTGGCTGTGTGGCAATTATCTGCAGTTCTCAGGACACATCAAGCCTTCTGTCCCTTTACAAGAGTTTATCTTACCCACAGAGCAGCAGAGCTGAGCCACCTCAAGAAAAACATTACTGATTTTAATTAAGAAGTGGAGAAAGCAAGTGTTTTGTTTTCTTCCTAAAGATTTTTGATATCTTCCTAAAGATACCTGAAACATTGGGACATTCCACCAGTGAGTGATATAATTAACAAAAGTTGAACTCAGCTCTCATTGTCAGTGTACGCCTTGAGAAGGAGCTTGAACAATTCTGTTCTGCACCACTGCAGATAGAGCTAAAGACAGGGAACTGGATCTGCCCACTTGTATGTGCCACAAGTTTCTGTCATCCCTAGGACACATCCTGAGGTCCTTGGCTTTTTAAAGGAAGTGTTCACCTATGCCAAATCCCAAGATTTTTTTTTCCAGAGGAGGGTGTACAGGGAGAATCAGAATGAAAATTGGGTGCAGACCTGGGGATGTGTTTTCTCTCTCCCAAGAACTTTGAGTGATCTGATATGATGGGGAAAGGGTCTCTTTGTCAGCCTCAAACAGGGAAACTGATTTCACCTGGCACATGGAGTTAAAGAAAGGAGAGAGGTGGGAGCTAAAGGTTTTGGTGTAAGGGTGTCTGGTGAGGCTGTCTCACTCCAGATAGCAGACCCAAGATACTGACCCCTCCCTGTTTGCCTTTCCCCCTCTTGGTACTTAATGACAGCATCTTAAAAACACTCTGCAAGTGTTTTGGGGTATGGGCTGGTTTTGTGTATGTTATTGTAATCTGCACAGGGTCTGGCATAGAGGGGCTCAGATCCTGATAAGTCCTGAGGCCCCCAGGGGGGACATCCAAGATTTCCTCCTTTGGCATGGGGACTGTCAGATGGAAGGTACTACCTGATTTTTCAGTGTTGAATCTCTTGTGCCTGCATTTTTATTGTTCATTTGACTGGACAGTATAAAAATTAGAAGAGGTGTGTAAAGGATTATTCAGAACTCCCATTGTCTCCTCCCAGTGCAAGACATCATCCACAAAGAGGTGAGCATTGCAATCACACAATTTCCCACCTCTAAAACAACCAGTTTTGACTGAGTATTTGCTTGGCATTCACACACTGAACAAGAAAATATCATGGTCTGTAATGCTCTTGTTTGAGTGAATCACCTTGTGAGTAAGGGCCACTGGGTCTCAGACTACAGCTGGCAATTCTCCTGATAGAAAATCTTATTTTAGTGAAAAACCTCAAACGTGGGGATCTTTTTATTTGAAGCCTATCAGCATCCCATCCTTCCACCCCCTGCAATTTTCAGCTGAGATAAGCCAGGTCTCTGGAGTATATTGTGTTCAGAGTGACCTTCAGTGAGCTGGTGCCACGACCTCAGTGCCATGCCCCAAGCAGATCTCTCTGCACCTGGCAATATAACCAGGAGTCTGCTCTGCACAGCAGAAGGTGTTGCTTCTTGGTGGACCTGGCAATTGGTTTGAAACCTCCTGTTCAATCTGAATTTCAATCTGGCATTGAATTTTTTTTTTTTTTTTTGACTGGTTTCTAAATGGATAAAATCCTTCAGTCTCTTATTTTGTCTGGTAGGCATTTTTGTACTGTGTACATTTGCAAAGACTGGCTTTCTTATAGATTGCCCTTCTCTTGCTATCTCATCACTGCAGTTACTGCAGGCCTAGTCAGTATTTTTGATTCATGGTTGCATAAAAAAAATATATGTTATTCAGGACAGGACACTGGCAGAACTTGTGACATGATTTAGGAGCATTTGATGACTTCTTAGTTATTTAACCTGAAGAAAGTGTTAAGCCTGTCCTCCCACCACTGTACATGACATAAATGAAAAATTGGGGGGAAAAAAGCAGCTAGAGACCCACTCTTCTGCAGATGGCTAACATACATGAAAAGGATTTTCTATTATGTCTTTGCTTAATTTAAGTAAAGATAGCATTACTAGCAGGTAGTACCTGGCTGGCATTTACATCTGTCAAGCCTAAATGAGAGTAGGGTGCTTGTGAAGTTGAATGATTTAACATACCAGTCTTTTCTCAGCTGTCATCTATTTCAGGAATTTCAAATCTTTCTAAATTCAACTTTTCTTGTTTGGCTTCAGAGTGGGGGAAAATATTACTGAAATAAACAAGTAATTTTAGTAAAATTGTACTGGTGGCAGGGGGGGAAAGGTGAAGGAGAATAGAGTAACTACTTTAGCTCAATGAAATATTGACATGGATAAGCGAAAGAAGGAATAAAAGGGAGAGAGAGAACATGTGATTATCCAGCATCCCAAATGTGCAGTGTTAACAAAAGTTTCATGTGGAGAGATGGTTAGCAATTGGCTTGGTATGTCAGGATTAAGAGCAATTGCTCAGCCTGCTGGGAAGCCTCACTGCTCAGGTGATGGAGCGAGAACTCCCTATTTATTCAGCAGCCTCCCTGTGAGCCAGGGAATCAGGTCCGAGTGTCAGGCTTGGGCAGGGAGAGTGGCAAGTTCTCCCTCCAAAGCCTGAAAGACAGTTTCTTCTAAAAGCTGATTCTGCGTGGTGGAAGCCAGGGTGAGTGCTGCCCTTGCACACAGTTCCTTATTCACGGGTCCCTTAGGAGGGAACGACAACTCACAGCCGTTTGGAAGAATGTTCTCATGACTATTCCAGATGTTTCCCTCTCACACAGAGCTCTTACCAGTTTCCACTACTCTCTCCTTGTTTTCTCATTTTCTTCCCTTTTCTGCCTTGTCCTGAACATTAAGTAGCAATTAGTGTGATCTGAGCTCTTTGCAGTGGCACAATACCAGGAAACTGGATAGTGTGCAATTCCCGCTGGCGGATTTACTGCAGTCACTTGGTGTGGGCAAGAGGAGGATAGGATGAGCTGTTGCTGACTAATCGCATTTCCTCAAGGGCCTGGGCTTTTCTTGAAGGTCTTTCTCAAGGCTAGACTCATCTAAGGAACTCCTGATAGCTTCTTGACAGATCACCTGTCTGGCTTCTTATCTGCTGCTGAGCTGGGAATCCCAGGTGGGATTAAGCACCCTACAAGGCAGAGTCACCAAAATTCAAAGACATTGATTCACACTTGTGGATTGGGATGTGCTTTTCAGAGGTACAGCCCTTTGAAGAAGGAACAACAATGGATTTTGAACTGTTTTCAAGGAATAGGTGAGAGAAGAACCATGCCAGTTTTAATCCACAGCAGCTACGGTTTTACTGCTGGGTGCCAGACTAGCAGCTGGAGAATGCTGGGGAGCATGTTGAGCTTTGATGTTTCCAAATTGTGGTCCTGGGGGAGTTCACTGTAACCAAAAATGTTTGAAGTGCTGGCTTCTTGCCATAGTTTAGGATGAGGAATGCTTCTGAAAACCTTCACAGATCTGTATGGAACCGGAGTGCATTTTTCCCATGCAATCCCAGGCAGGGGATGGATGTACCATGGAATTGTATTACTGTCTTAGGACATCTCTACTTCACAACCCCAGGGCAACAGCAAAATACTAAGGACCAGATTTTCAGGATGTAACTCTTAAGTGAATACCTCATTCTTATTATCTTGGGAAAAAGGAATATGCAATAGTTCATATTTCTAAAGTGCAATGTGATTTCCAATCCCTAGATTTTTATAAAGTGTAAGAGTGACACGAGTTCAGTGTGTGTATGTACATCTCTGAATCTGTACATGCAAAAAGTACTACAGAAAGCAATGTGGTTTTTTTTTTAATTTGCTTGTTTTGTTTTGGTTTTGTTTTGTTTTTGTTTCTAATAAGGCAGTGATGTGTCTCCTGTTAAGGTGGCTGTAAATGTAAAACACAGAATGCAAGCCATTAGATTAGTAATTAACGTGATTCTAATTTTGGCCTGAAAGAAATTAATGTAACAGCTGAGGGAAACATAAGGGTCCTGTTTTGTTGTTCTTCAGTGATGATTAGAAAGAAGTTGCTCACTGATATCTATTAGAAAACTGTGAGTTCTGGAACTCATGAAGTATTATCAGAGAAGGAAGTCTGTCACCCATTGATGTTGGAATGCCCTTAATCAGCAAGGTTCAGTGGGACATTGCCCATATACTTTATAAAGAAGCCCTATGTATGGAGATATTTTCCCTTTCTCCTTTCACAGCCCTTTACCATGCTTTTCCCTTCCCAGCTTCATCCCAGGCCTGTGCCTGCATTTGGCTGGCAGAGCTCTCACACAGGTCACTGGGAAGCTTTTCAGCCAAGAAACGGGTTAAAGAGCCAGTTTTGCAGTAGACAATTAGTCTCTTCTGGCAATATCCTAATTAATCCTGTTATTAGGCTTTGCCACTAATTGCAGTAGGAGAGGTCTGGCCCTGATAAAAGCCACCCCCTTTGGCGCGGGGCCTGCAGCACAGCCTGACCCGGCTGCTGGAGCGGCCGGCGCTCCGATGGAATTCTGCGCTGTTATGAATAAAAAGTTATCTATTTTTTTTAGGTTGCAGAGTTAAAAACAAGTCAGACCAGTTGCTGTTAAGTTAGTTTCACTGTTAAGAGTTCTTCTTCAATCACCTGTTAATGGTTGGTGATTGACCATTGTCCCCCTGATGCTTGCCAGGGAGGGACACCGGGACAGACCCTCCAGGTACCAGGAGGATGGGAGTGGCATCAGAGCCAGTATGCAGATGAGAAATGCATTGCGCCCCGAATTTTGCAGTTTTCCAGGAAAACCCTAAGAATTACGAGCCAACATAGAACTAAGTGACCTAAGTGATGTCTAAGGATGGGAACGTAGTCCAGTACCTGCTTGGATCCTTTTTGCTTCTCACCCTAACCTAAAGATGTTAACTACTGAGACGACCCAGGGTGTGGGACCAAAAAGGCAGAATCTGCTACTCTCCCGTGAGGGCGGAATCCCCAGCTCTGCCTGCAGACCAGCGGACAAAGCTCCATCACCCTCCTCCTCCATGCCACTCCTGGGAGCACCGGCGGCGTGGGTGCGACCCGTCGATTTCTCCCCACCTAAGTGATTCTTTTTAATAAAGGCATTAAAAAGGAGGAAGACCTCCTGCCCATTTATTTCATGCGCGTAGGAATTTGCTTTTGCGCCGCTCCGCCGGCCATCTCGGCGGATGGCAGCCCACAAGGGGTGATGTGGTGTGCAGCCCCTTCCTGGATGCCTGGGCAGTCTGATTTGGGGGCCAGCAGCATGTGTGTGCTCGGTGATGCATCCCAGTCTCCAGGTGCATGATGCGCCTCCGCAGCCTGCTGTGGATAAAAGGATTTATATTAAAAGCCTTGATCACCTCCCGTTAATGCCTCACGCCAACAGGGCTTTTAAAAGATTGTCTCGGTGATAAAATGAGTGACCTTCAGATCCGAGGTTTTCAGAAGTGCCAGCTATGCCCTCCCATTAGATTGTTATTACCGGTTATAATGTCCTGCTATAAATTGGATAACACTGGGTGTAACTGAGACTGGGTTCATTTGTTCTCCCCAGTCCCCATCTCACTGGGACTGCGTTTCTCTTTGTGCTCACTGAGCAACTATTCACATCTTCAGTTTCCTGCACTTCTCCCTGAATTTTGCTCCTCGGCATTTTTAATGTTGTGTAGAGTGCTCCATCATCCAAGGAGCATGCTTCAGTGTTAAAAGCAGTGCCAGCCTCGTCTGAGTGGTGTCGGGTGCCCCTGGCCCATCAGCCAGATGCAGTGTTTTCCCTGATGCGGCAAAAAATGGGAGAGCATTCTCTAAACAAGGGCAGGAGGAGGGAAGAGGATAAACAAGTGTAACAGTGCTCTGGTGTTGCAAATTGCATGCCAAACAGGAAGCTCTTGTTTTGCAGGAGCTACGTGTCCTTGAATCGACTGTGCTCACCTCTCTTGCTGAGACCTTCCTGCTGAATCACACAACCTTGCCTGGATGTGCTGTGTGTGTGATGCAGCAGGGAGGAACAATGCTGGGTTCAAGGGGGTCTCTGAAACTTTAATGAAACTTTTCTGAACTAAGCAGAGTGCCAGGCAAGTCTGAAAACCCTCTTTGTTGCTTCTGATGTGGGAACGTTTGGATGACGAGTTGTTATCAATAATTTTAATAAGGTACCTGTGAACAGCAACAGAATTGATACACAGAGGGCGAAAATCCTCCCAGAAATGGCTTTTCAGCTCAAGGGAGTGACTTTTCTCGCTCCTACTCACTAATTAACACTGGGCTGGTGAGTGTGCTACAGAGTAGGGGAGAGAAACTCCTCACCAGATGAGGCTGGCAGGGTTTGGTGCAGCTTGTGTATCCCATCTCCCTGCTGGCCTTTGCAGCTCACCTTTCTCCATTTACCGCTGAGCTTTATGGGTTTGCAGAATGATTTCTGGAGCTCTTTCAGATCAATACACAGTAGAGGTCCCTCTCTGGAGGGCATGTTCTGACATGATATTACCCTGTCATCGGTTCTTTTCTCAGTTTATAGCTTTCCTTAATATTTAAATGGGTTTCTTGCTGCAGTGCTTGTGCCCCGTTTACCCAAATAATCTATAACTCAATGACTTCTAAATCCACTTCACAAGTTGTTATATTCATTATAAATGAGTTGTAGTGCAACCTGCATCTCAAGTAGATATTCTCATCTGGAGGTCTGTGCCGAGATCCAGCAGGAGCAGCGAATATATTAAACCCATAAAACCCCCAAGACATCCCATACCGTACAAAATGAGCTCTAACTACTGACTTTATTCTTCCTTATCGCTTCTATTCGCCAGCCATTCAATGAAAATGTATCAAACACACACACACACACACACACACACACACACACACACCAAAGGCAGCTGTTCCTGCAGCCACAGCACCTCACGCAGCTTCCACCAAGGTTTTGCAAGTGGCTGCACTTCTAGAAAGGCTGTGTGGAGGTGGCTGAGACTGCAGATCCACCCCAGCAGCACTGGAGGGACCAGCATCCCCTGTTGGGCTTCAAGCCCATGCCTGGTCTCACTGGTGTCAGTGGCACCAGCCTCCCTGGCTGCTTTTTCCCTGGTGAAGAGGCAGCTTGGTGTTGACTGGGCAAGGATTCAGACATGCCTCTGTGTCTTTGGGGGCTTTATTATTGTCACAGTCAGCTTTATCTGTGCAAAGGCTTTGTCTGGGAGGGTCTTAGCTACTCTTTAATCTCAAATCCTGGCTGATTGCTGCGCTAAAGCCAGCTTCACTCCCAAAACACTGTTTATCTGAGAATCCTGCATAGATGTTGCTTTCAAGATTTAACTTCCCTTTTAACTCTGGTTTTGTGTTGTTGTATTTTTTTTTTTCCTTGCTTGGTTGGTTTTTTTGTTGTTGTTGTTTTTGGTTTTTTAAACACCGTGGAGTAGTAGATTTAAAAGGGATTTTTAAAAGAGGAAATCTGGAGTTTGGAAGGGACTCCATAGCCCATTCTGACATTGAACGCAGGAGAAATATTAGAGCTTGGCAATATTCCTTTGCTTGTAAAATCTGATAGGTTTGGATTTGACTGGTTTGCCTTGGATTGAGTAAGAATGTTAATAGTGTATGAAATTCAATGAGCTCTAATGCTATTTAAAAAGTCCTAATGAGAAGGGTGCTTTTGTGTCAAATTCTATTGTTTTTTTTATTCCTTTTCTGCCTTCCGTATTTGAAGAGCACTAAAAATATTTTTAACAACTAAGGAGGGAAATAGACTTTTGTCTGAAGGATCTGTGGGAGTAGGGGAGTCTGGGGGAAGGCAATGGAATTTATTTGGTTGGTAGCTTTTACTGTATAGATGTATTCCTCTGTGAACCATTAAACTTGGGAGTTTGCTTGGCTTAAAGCTGGGCCTAATTGGGATCTGAGTTTTCTGGCTTCCTTCTCTTTCCAATCAAGAGTCATTGTCTTTCCTGCCTGTTGAGACTTTTGTGTGATTTACTGGAAAGTATCAGCTCAAAGGACAAAGAATTGAGATTATTAGTTTGTACAGTGGTGGGTTTTTAAGTGATCCTTAGATTAAATGCAATATTCCTGTCCATAACAAATGGTAAAATTTTGTTTTTTTGGTTTTGGTTGGACACACAGTTTCTCAAAAAAATAAATCCATGAGGAAAAAAAAAACACCCTTATATTGGTATTTTTTTAAAAATCCAAATAAAAATATTTATTTTGTTGAACTGAACTGAAGCTTCTTGTTTTGAACATTATTAGATTGGGTCTGTCTGTATCCTAAAATCACTGCCCACAGCACAGACTTGGCTCCTTCACTGGTCTTTCTGCTTTGACTGGGTTTTGTTCCTATAGAGACATCACAGGAGATATATGCTTGGTATGAAGCCCAGCCCACAAAAAGGATAAGAGCAATGAACTCACAAACATCCACTTGTAGCAGGCATCGAGGACCATAAGCTGATGCAGTTGTGCCAAGCAGCCTTGAAGGAAGCTGTTTCTAATGATGTTAAAATAAGATCTTTCATAGTTTAAGTAATCTTTGAACTTAAATTCTGAAAAGAACTTTGATATTTTAGCTTTTTCTCTAGCCTGGAGAGGAAAACAAACATCCAGTGATCAGAATTCGCTGTGGAATATTAAATTTGATTTTATTGTTTTGTTTTAATACTACACATACAAGCAAAATTGATCAAGACCTGATGCTTCTGAATTGTATTTTACACAATTTTATGACTTTTCAAAAATGTTTTGAAACATTTCTGCTCCAAAAGCTCGACAGGTCCCTGCACAGAAAGCCTTAGGACATGGAACTCCAAATATACTGTTTCATTCATTCTCACTAGCCTCTTAAAACCTAGTACTTATTTTATGCCAACAGACAGAAGAGCCTTTTTCTAGCTGCAATAAATCTGATGATAATTTATTTTTTATGAAGTCTTATGTAATGCACTGTTTATCTCCTGGACAGAATTTCTTTTTGACTTCTGACTTAGTTGGAAGCAGAAACAATTACTCCTGCAGCAGGGAAAGCTGCTCCTTCTGGAGCCCTGTGTTTGCTTCTGCTGCTCTGTGTGGATGGGAGATGGTCTCAAAAGCTTCTACACCAGCCAAAAGCTGGGCTTTAGGGTGTGCCAGGTCTGGTGTGCAGATTTAGCCAAACCACCCAGAAATTTGCACCTTCCCAAAGATTTCCTGGGCTGAGTCCCAGGGCAAGAGGATGTTCTGCTTCAGCTGCAGCTGAAAACTTCACCTTGTGGCCCTGAAGATGTTGGCTCAGCTAAATCTTTCCTAGAATCAAGCAAAAATGGATCTGAGTCACGAGGCCTGACTGGTGCAGAACCCGGCCAGGTCACTGGTGAGACTGGTGTGGCCTCAGCTGCTGTCTCCAGAAGTGAAGGAAGCTCAGCATCTTGCACAAGGCAGACATCAGAAAACCTCCTGTGACACTGCTCACAGCATCATGCAAAGTACCAGCCATCAGCAAATAATCTTTGCTAATTGTGTCCAATAGTGGTTTCAAATCCATTGCTTATTTTCTCTTTTCAGTTGTTCTGCTCTGGTTTCCCAAAGAAGAAGTTGTAAAAAACCTTGTAAAAGGCAGATCTTGCAGTATAGTGTCTCTTCCTCCTTGAAAAGGATAAAGTCCCATAAATCCTGCACAAGGGCTTGGTCTTTGCAATCATCTAGTTCAGGCTACAGACCTAAGAAACAAAAAATAATCAGCTCAGGCTGCGGATGCCTCATCCCCAGAATTAATTGTTCAGGTTTTTGTCATTATCTCTTGGCTCTTTTGCAGATATTTTTTTCCAAGTTCATTGAAGAGAAATCTAAAAAAAGAAGCTCTCATTGCAGTATCAAACATATTTCTGTATACATTACAAAAATACCTCTCTGTATAGTTCAAGGATCTATCATTGTTCTATTAACTGTGTGACATCTGCATATTGGCACAGGTTTCATGCCCTGGCTGTTCTCGAGGGACTATCCCCCTGTTCTATTGCTGGCACAGCCATTATTCCAGGGTAACTGGTGCACAAGGGCAGTGTTATATTAAGTGCAACATATGCTAGAAATCAGAAATGGAAATGCCTCATCATTGCAGTAAGAGCACTAAGCCAAGGCTTAGTTAGCAGCTGGGACTCAATATAAAAATAGTAAACCTGGGTGAGAAGGGCTCATATGAGAAAAAAAAAAAAAAAGCAATAAAAGAAGCAAGAACTTCTAATTTTAATTTTTAAAACCCACTGGGGAAAGCGTTCTTGCACAGATTTTTCATCAACATAGAAACAATGATAACAAGAGTCCTGAAATCTTCAATGAAAAATCTCAAGGGTTTTGACTGAATGCTCTTGTTCTCTTCTGAAGTGGTTGTTAATTTCTGCCTTTCATCAAACCTCAAGTCTGAGCAAAAAAGGGGAAACTTCTGAGATGAAACTTCTGCATCTTTTCAAGTTTTGTTTATATTTTATTTGTTGGTTTTTTTAAAATTATTTTTGCCATAGTTGTTTGTAGAGCATATCTCTATACTGTTAGCTTTTTTTTTTCTCTCCTGGGTGAAAAAAGTAAATATATTCCAGAAGAATATCTTATAAATCTGTGTTAGATCACAAAGGAAAACATCTTCACTAAAAAAAGGAAATACATTCCAAAAGAATATCTTATAAATCGGCATCATATCACAAAGGAAAATATCTTTATTGGTCTTGAAATAACTCAGGAAACCTAGAGGCAGGGACACAACTGCACTGCCACCAGACTGGGTGTGGAGCAGGGGCTCATGCCCCAGCAGGGCTCTGATGTGGTGAGCACAGCAATAGTCTGTGGGGAGGCATCCAGCTTTATAACAGCTGGACTTGGTGGTATTCAAGTGTTTTCCAGCCTTAATGAGTCCGTGATTCCCAAATGGCCCTAGAAGCAGAGTGCTGTGTGCTGTGCTGCTCCACCCGTGCCCCTTTCTGTGGCTGGCATGGAAGCTCTGATGCTTATGGTCCATGTCAGGAAGAAGCAGCTCCAAAACCACTTGTAGGCCAACCCTGGCCAGGTGTGGCTCTTTGTTTTGGGGGAGTCCTGACCTTAAATCCTTGAAAGATCAACGATGATCCTTTTGGGACTGTATGGAGAAGCTGCAAACTGGCAAGGCTGAAGGTGTCTAGGAGGAAGCAGCCTGTGGGATGTGGTTTTTGGTAGACAGTTTTGTAGAAAATTGTGGGTTTTATTAAATTGTTAAGTCAAGGGACTAAAGTAGGGCAGTGGTTCTTTGCTTGAGTTTTAGGTGTTTCTTGAATCTCTCTCTTTCTGTGCTTCTCAGATGTGCCCCCTCCTTTTCAACACTTGAATCTTCTCACATATCCTCTCCCAGAGCTTTGATGCTTTGTGGGAAATACAACACATTTGAGGATCTGGCACTGTAGACAAATGAACAGGGAAAAAAAATAGGGAAGTAGAGTTCCTATCAAGATCTACAGCTTCTATGTTCTTTTGCCAAAATACTTTTTTGTTTTAAAGTTTTTTAGGGGAAGAATTGCCATTCACTGTAAAATTCTAATGAGTGGTAATGCCATTAACAGTTTCCAGTTGAAATTCTGTTTACCTGTCTCTGCCAGTCTGCTGGCTCTCTGTACACTGATATAAAAGGATATGCCATGGCTGGTGAGCAAACTCAGAAACCTGACTCTAGTGCTGGCCCTTTCCACTGGTCTCAGGAGTCCCTGGTGTTTCCATGTTGGGATATTTGTCTGTCTGTTCATTCTAAAACCTTCAAGTCTGATTAACAGTGCAACTTTTCTGACAGATTTGGAAGTGATGCTTCACTGCAGCACCAGTTTGTCGGCCCAGACTTTATTGCTATAGCTGTTCTTGTGCAAACTGAATGGGTTGATGATATTGTTTGGTTTCTTTCCTTCCCTTGTGTCTTCAGCATTCACACTCTTTTCACAGCACTACTGCTTCTTCCAATACATATCTAACAAATAAAAGTCCGTAGACTTGCTGGATCTGACCAGAGCTGTGTGGACAGTGTTGGTCTGGCTCCTGCCATCCTGATCACTGTCTCTGTAAGAAACCAGGTGTTTACTGAGGGTAGGTAGGAAAATCTTTCCTATGCAAGCTGGAAAAGCTGCCTTGACAAATTTCTGGTCAGAAACGGCTGGAAACACTGATTTACTGCTCTAGATGGTACCTGCAGCCCACACAGCTCACCTGAAACCTCCTCAGCCAGGTCTGTCCCCAGTGTCACACAGGGCCTGCAGCCTGAGGAAGGATGAGAGCACAAGCACCCCTGCATGCCTTGCAAACCTCCTTGCAGCCTCTGAGAGAGGCACTGCTGCAGCGCTGGCTTCTGCTGCTGGTGGGGCTGTCACAGATGAGCACTGCTCTTGATCCTTCTCCTGCAGTGCTTTGCTGTGGGTATCTATAAAAGCCCTCCCTGGGGGAGCTCCTGCAGCAGCAGAGGGCAGCAGCTTTGAGAATTAGTTCAAGGATGCCCCAAAAAACTTCCACCGTCCTGCTGTGTGGTACCAGCACAAAGAGCAGCCAGTGATCTGTCTTGCTCCATCCTGAATTTGCAGACAACTCTGTTTCATCAGCCCAGCCTGCCAGGCCTTTGAGAAGGTGATGGGTGAGGGAGGAAATGAGGCACACCAGGACTGTGCTATTGTGGTGAAGTCATGACCTTGCTGACCTGTGGCCCCCAGCTCACACAAACAATACTGTGACCAAATAAGACTACAGCCCTCAACAGATGGAGAGTCAATACAACATCACTGAAGGATAATATATTGATTTTGTTTAAACAGCCAAGAAAACCCAGAATACACCAGTTATAAAGAACATGTTCTGCCCTCTAAGTTGACCTCTTAGAAAATTTGAACAGAGCTATGTAAAAAGTGAGAGAGAGACAGAGGGGATGCTCATCAAATTAGGAGAAGAAATTGCCTGAAAATGGTATTTGGGAGACTGAGCTAGACAATTTTTAAATAATAGAGTTGGAAACACAATGAAAATAGCCCTATCAAAATAGAATATATGTGACAGAGTTTTTATAAAGCTTCACAAGGCTTCTGCAAATATAATATGCAAGCTGGGAATATTGGATTCCAAATAATAAAAAGCTCCCAGTCAAGCTCCATCTCATTGCAATGAGCTGTAGTGGCTTTAGGCAGATGCTAAGAGGTTGCAAGAAAGTGCTTAAGCAGTCTTACATAAGAGATAAATGTGATGGATCCACGTGTAATAGAAACACTTTTGGGATAAAAAGAATCTCCCATAAAATCACAGTAGAGGCAAAGGTGGAAGCTGTGATGGATTCATCAGTGTCTGCTGTATGAACTACAGCATAAGAAAACAATCTCAGGCTAGATAGTGAGTAGATTAGAGGATCAAGGATGTTTTTCATTTGGAAACCAAGTGCAAGGTTAGAACTGAAAAGTTAGACCTGAAAAATGAAGATTCTTGGAGAAAATATCCTGTGGGCAGAGGATCCAGCTGCTCTCCACAGCTGTACCTGTGACCTTTCCACGTGCTGAAGAAGCATTTGCAGGTGCAGTCCTACCAAAAGGTGAGGTGATGCTGCACACACAAGGCCTGATTCTCATCCTAGGTGTGCAGGCATGAGCTGCTGTGCACCCAAAGTGAGGTCTGGATTTCCACATCACACACAGTTTGCTGCAAGGAGAATTTTAGGCAGAGAGCAGCACCAGAGCAGCTCCGTAATGATCCTTGTGGTGTGTGCACACACACAAGCACATTTACACACTTCTGTGATGAATAGAGACCTACACAGGCTGCCCCTCCCTCTGACTGCGTAGTTACCCATTCCTAACCCCACACAACATCTGATGCATTCTACTTTTTCATAGAATACTTCCCAAAAATAAAATGGAAAGTTTAATCCTTCCCCCAAACATGTTTTTTTTTAAAAACCTTTGCAAATGATGTTTCTTTCTGCTGTAATTTAGGATCTGTATAAATATATTCTGCTGCAAAGGGTGATAATTACCACACCCACACCATTTTATAATACACACATCTAATTGTAGTACAGCTATTTGTGGCAGCCAGGCACTGAAAATATACTTTTAGTGTATGCCTCTAAGCAATGACAAAAAGTCTTTTTACTGCTACCTGAATCTATACTTTCAGGGCATTTCTATTTCACCTCACTAATCTGCTTTTAGATTTTGCTCTTTGTGTGGCTTCCAAAACTTCCCCTCTGCAATTAAAAATATAGGTAATTAGTAGGGACATAAAAAGACTCTTTAGGAATGTCTTGTCAGTGTGTCACAGTGCCTTGTGCAGATGCCCAAGCTGAATCCAAAAAAGGTGAAGGACTTTCCCATTGGTACAGCAGAAGGAAATACAGATATTGCTATTTCTTGTGGGTCAGCCTGGTCAGAGTATGACTTTAACCAAGGCAGGGGGGATAGTCATGGTCTATTTTCATCCTTTTATAGATGTCTTGCCAAAGGAGAGGCCAAAGTCCTCCACTCCCTTTCTTTCCTAAGAAGCAAAGGCATTTTCCACAACTCACCCTGCTCCCAGAGGTTTTATCTGCACTGTCCAACAAACCAGTGCCACTGTTTGTTCTCACATCCTGATCTCTTGATTGCCAGCACCCCATGAGTGTCAAAAATGCCCTCAGAGGCAATCAGCTATTTCTCTTCGAATGTAAATCCCAGTATTGTTCCGGGAACCCTTGCTCCAGGGGCTGTTCCCTACAGGCAGTCCCTATAGTTACCTTGTCTCTGAATTCAGGTCCTGATCTACCCATCCTCTCCCTGCATGTGCCCTTGAGGGGCAGCTCATTCCTAAATCGCTTCCCTAAGCCTGGATTTATCAGAACTTGAACCAGGATTTGCTGGAGAGAGAAGCCTGAGCCTGAAACTCATGAAACTCATGCTCACTTCCTCATGTAGTTTTAGCTCCCCAGATTTAGGATGCCTGAAAGGATTATATGCTGTTGCCAGAGGCCTTCATCATCCAAAAAGTGTGATATCCTTGCTGCTCACCTTTTGCAAGGGAGAAGGAAGAGTACATCCAGTGCAGTCAGAGGGAGCTTTGGGTCAGATCACCAGGGGTCCTACCTCTGGCAATTTTTAAGCCCTTACAGAAAACCAATCCCAAGCATAATTCAACAAAGTCCTTAGTGAGTCACAGGGACAGAACTTGCCTCTGCTTGATGGAAGGAGGCAGAAGGAAATGTTGGTGACACCTAGGGTGAGACATTTGAGGGATGTGTGCTGGTGTGCAGTGTCAGGGATGCTGTGGGGTGACTCAGGCTGGGTTTTAGCAGGCGTGTGCAGAGCAGTGCCTCTCTGCCTCTTTGGGACAGTCACCCCCTTGAGGTTAAGCTGCAGCAGTTTTGACTGCAGAGGAAAAAAAAAAAAAAACAGAGCAGAGTAAACAAAGCAAAAGCCCTTAGTTCTCAAAGGTAGTGAAATGGTTTGAATGCACCCTGCCCCCTGCTCCCTCTGAGTGGGCTCCTGTGATTACACCCTCTGGCAGTGCAGAAACCCTCTGCCCTCTGCCCTGCAGCACCTGTGGGACCTTCAGGAACCCTGGAAATTTCCAGTGTGGTGGCATTGTCAGGAGCCCCCTGCCCCTGTGCCACCATGCTGTTCCCTGAAGGGCACCCTGCACCTCTCCTAAGGCTAAAGCAGGGGCAGGACCAGGCTGCCAAGGTTCTAGGGGCACAGCTGCAGCCTCCTGTAACAGCTTGTTGTCAGGAGGCAATTAGTCTAATTGTCTAATTTGAGGGACCAGGTGGAGATGCCCCTTGGGACCTGCCTCCATTCTGGGCTCTCTGACCCTCTCTAGACTGGATTTCACCCTGAATTGTCCATGTCCTCCTGTCCTCACTTCTCCTCTCTCTGGGCTTCTAGAGCAGATCTCAGCATCAGCCCCTTCAGTCCCTTCACCCCCTCATTCTTCCAGCACTTCCTAAAAACAATTTTCAATTCACCTCTAAATGTGAATCTTTTCTTCTAGATCTCCACTGCCTATCTTATCTATTCCATGACTATGAGCATTAGGAATTTATGGAGGCATCACTAAAGCCCAGCCCCAAGGACTTTTGTTGCACAGTCACACAACAAACTCCCAAAACACCTGGCCCAGCATCCCCCACTGTCTCTCCAATACAATGACAGTAATAACTTTGTAGTCTAGCTGTCTTCATTGATTCATTTGGATCATTTTTGAATAATCTTGCTCAGCACCTTTTTCATGTCCTGCCTAATATTGATTAGAAAATCTGGAAAACATTAGTTCATTGGAGGTAAACAAATATGATAGAAGTCTTGAAGAGAAATATGTCAGAGACGTATAAAGATAGGTCAGGTATTGATTTTTGTCTGTCTCCATGCCAAGGTGAGCCAGGCCACACCGAATGAACAGCTGGAGACGTGAGGAGACTGCAGAAGGTCCCTGCTTTAGGGGCTGCTCCCCTGGAGTCCAGCTAGAAGCAGTGGCACAGCACAGATCAGCAGCATGGTGTGGAGTCTGGGATGCCCTGGTTGTTGCTCAGTGAGAAAGGTGGCACAGCCCTTGGGGAATACAAGCAAATGTCTTCAAGGCAACTTTCCTATGAAGCTCAGATGTTTTTTTTTTTCTCTTTGTTCCTCCTTCTTTGGGTCTGATCTGACAGATGAATTTGGGGAATGCCAGTTACCCTGGCTGGCAAATTATGTGCCAAGAACCACGGACCCTTGTGCAGTGCAAGTGCAGAGCTGCCGAGTGCTGGGAGGGTTTAAACTCAGCAAGGATAAATCTGAAGCAGACTGGAAAATATTCCTGGGCAGATATGCAGTACATTCACTTGGAGTTACATTTCTGTGCTTGTGCTCCAAGACACAGGACCCCAGGTGTCCTGGCTTTCGTGTCTGCTCTGCATTCCTTATAAGTTATTGAGTGATTGGGAATTAAAAATATCCCTGTGAATATTCTGACTTGACAAGTACGTGCACAGATAATAACAGAAAGCTTTTATTATGGAAATAGTGATAAAGTTAAGAATCCAGAGCCCTGTTTATTAAAGCTTTGGTTGCACTGTGATGTGTTACACTTGGTGACTCACCCTGGGAGTCACAGGGACCTGCATACTAATGCTGCAGGGCAGGAGGCTGGGCCATGAGCAGGCAAGGATCATTCCAGTTAGGAAGATGACCAAAACCAGCTCTGCTCATCCACTACCTGCAGCTCTGCCATGAATAATGTGCAGAGCACCTTATCTGTATCCCTAATCTGTTTAAAGGCATGACTCACACGTCAGGCTGTGCCAAAAGATGACGAAGGCAGATCTGAATGCTGGGGCTGAAAGCCCCCTCTGAGCAATGGTCCTGGGGCTGAGCCTCTGAGCCAGCGACGATGCTGCAGCCCCGGTGCTCAGGGCATCTCTGCTGCAAGGGCAGGGCAGCACTGTGGGTCACTGTCACTGTCACTGTCACTGTCACTGTCCCCTGCTGGTGCTCCTGGCTCGTGGTGGGTGACCAGGAGGCCTGGAGCCAGGAGAGAGCATTTCAGCTGCCAGCTGAAGTGTGCCTTGGAAATGCAACCGCATGAAGAGTGTGTAATAGTCTGAGAGATCCCCTTCCTTCTCAAGGCTGAGCTGTGTTAATTTGAAGGAGCAGGTCCAGGCAGCTGAGAGGCACCCAGTGAATGCAATCTGCACCAGGGCCATTCCAGTGTGCACAGCCCTGGCTATTGCAAGGTGAGAGGATTTGCTCCTCATCATTCTCAGGAGTGGGGAATTGCTGGAACTCTCTTCTGGCTCCTTTCAAAATAGTTCAAACCTGCCAAATCACTGGGGAGGCCTAGGGCTACTGAGCTGCTGTAAGAAACCAAATGAACACTCTCTCTTGAAATGACAAAATACCAAAGTTGGTCACTGACAGGGGCTTTACTGGGATCCTTCACTCAGAGAGTTGCATGGGGAAGATGGAGTGGAAGAGGTGACAGGAACAAGGGAGACAAGTGGATTCACAGACAGGGACCTGTTATTGAACTGCTGTATAACCACAGCAGTATATTCAGACATCTTCAGGTGGTGCAGACTCACTCTGGAATACCTTGTCTCCCTCCCTTTTGTGTGCTGCTGCTTTTAACTCTGAAGCTTGCCTCTCTGAGGGATGTCTGTGTGGATCAGGGCTGGGTGAAGCTGATGGAGTGTTGCAATATCTTTCCCACTGAGTGACAGGCAGCATATGAATCATCAACTGGTACTGAAGTGAGGTGGGGAGGGGTGTGTGGGGTGGGCAACCATCTCTTTCAGTCTCATTTCTCTTTTGACAGGTCTCCCAGGGCTTGTCACACAAGGCTTGTATAGCCAGGGCCTCAGTGTTGGTTTTATCCTGGGAACAGTAACAGAATAATTGCCTATATAGGATGAGGAAATAAACACCTTGATGGCCCTTGGGAAAAGATTCAAAGAAAACCCCTAAAAATATAAAAGAAAGAGCTTCTAAAAGCCAGGCATTGCAGCATCTAAATAAGAAGGGCCTGGCATCTGTTGCCATTCAGCATTTGGTGACAGCAGGCTGTGGGGCCTGAGGCAGGTCAGCCCCTGGGGAGCATGAGGGGCTCAGCCAGGAGATGTCTCCCACCTGCTGTCAGAGCCTGCAAGGGAAATACTGAGGGCTTTGGTGCCTAAGTGGTTTTCTGGATCTGCCTCTTGGCAAAACTTGTGCTTATTTTAGAGCACTTGGGGATTCATCTGCACTTTTCATTAGTTTCCATTTTGGGCTCCTCCCTTCACCCTGCAACGGGCACAGGCAGCCAGGTGAAATGGCTGAACTGAATCCCTCTGGACCAGGATTTTGTAGGGGTCTGTCATGAAACAAATTGGTTCTCTCACGCTGTTCAGACCTTCCATCAGTGCTGTATTAGACACATCTTGTGACACATGAGTTCTTACAGGGGTGTTGTGCCACTGGTCTAGAAACTCCCCAGGAGCTGCTGTACCCTCAGCAGCTTCAGCTACCAGGGGTGAGAGCAAAGATTGTGACTGCCCTTGCCTGTGCAGAAAGGGTAAATACACAGCCCTCTTCCACTCCTCTTTAGTGACTATCTTCTCCCCCCACCATCAACAGGGTTGGAAGTGCTACTGCTGCCAGGCTTGTCCCTTGTTTATCCCTCAAATAAACCCTTTCATTTATCAGCTGGCATTTTGGCCCAGCTGCCTTTCCTTGGGGCTTGGCAGGAGCTGAGATAGAAACTTTAGCTTGAAAGGAGGGCTCTGCAGGAAGAGAAGTTTGGTGCTGCTGAAGAGTGCTGGGGATTCTCTTTGCATGCAAAGAAACCCTCACAACACATCAGCCTGCTCCTAATGTTGGAAAACACACCTGCTTAAACATTTTTGTATAACTTTAGTCAAGAGGTTTTTTTTTTTTTTGCCTTTGCCCAGGGAAAAAGAATTTTAAGTTTCTTTCCAGGGCCTTGTTCCACCAGGTGGGGTCTGATGAACTCAACACATCAACGGACTGGGAGTAGCCCAAAAGATAAAGGGCCATCAGTGGTCATCAATGAACACTTACCCCAGACTGCTGCTGGCAGAGTTGGAGACATCTCCTCCAGAAAAGACTGGTAAGAAAATCAAGGAATGAAGATCTGACTAACATCAGAAGCAAAGAAATCCAGATCTAATAGGAGACCAAATACTAAGAACTACAAAACTTGGGACGAACGAACACTGACCCAATTTGTTTCTATGAATTTTGACTGTATAAAAGATCTGAAAAATCTAGTAAGATCGTGTGTCATGGACTGATTCTCTCTGCATACCCAGGCTATATATGGATGAGATGATTTCTGTGGTACATTCTGGCCCAGATAATAAAGTAATGCCTGGGCTCTCTAACTTTAAAAAATGTTGTTGGAGGGTTTTTGTTTTTCCCACAGCTTCGGTGACACTAATAGTTACCTCCTGATGTTCATCTGCTTAGACTTCAGCCTCTTCAGTGGTCAAATGGGAGTAATTTAGTCATTATTTCCAGCAGCAAATTGACTCCATTAGAGTTCAGCTGACCCATGCTCCAGCTGCTAAAGGGGTGGGAGTGCTGCTGTCTGGCTGCAGTAAATGCAACATCATCTGGGGTCCTGCTTTGCATTTTCATCTCTGCCTTCCTTCTCTGCATCCTTTCCAACTCATCCCTTGGTCTGATGTTTTTTAACCTTTCCTCTTCCCATGGAGTCCCCTTCATTGCCATGAGCACTGCCAGGCTGGCAGTTTTGTCAGCTTTGCTCTGTGCCCCTGAGCCCTCTGTCTTGGGGATGCTCTCCTTTCAGGCAGTGTGACACGGGCGCTGCAGACACATCATTCACTGTGCTCCCTTTGACTTGTACCCTGCAGCTCCCCTTTCCCACCCTCCCCCTTTGGTTCACAGCAAGTGGTGAGCCTGGGGGATGGGGCAAAACCCCCCTGCCTTCATGGCAAATTCATGCATGGGCACAGCTTTCACCAGGGCTTTGTGACCAGGAGCAGAAACTCCAGTGACCCTATTGTGTTAAACTGACCATTTGTTAAATCTTTACCCTCCATCTGTTTAGGCTGAAAGCCTTTTGATGACTGGACATGAACAATTTAGCAGTGATGTTCTGGGATAAAATTGGCTCATTTTGAACTTTGGTGCCTACTGTTCCAGCTGGTAAAGCTTGGACACTGGTTTAGTGACATGTACACAGCGTTGCTAGGGATTGTTAAGGGCTGGTGGCCAGCACCATCAGGAGAGTCCAACAGATGTGATTTTCTTATGTCTGGCACCCTAAAGCTTGCCCTCTCCATTTGCCTCTCCCTGAGCTGGGAGAGAAGGTCTTTGTTCTGCTGATTGTTTCATTAGGAAATTACAGTTCTTTTGTTAAACACTTGTATTTTTCCATTCCTCCTCCACATTCATCCGTGTTTACTGTTCAAGTTTTTTTGATCCATTTTTTGCCTAAACTGCTGTCCTCTATAACATATGTTGATGCACAGAAGGGTCAGAGCCACAGGGATCTGATCTTTGAGATGAAACATTTCAAACAGAATGGCCCTCAAACACCTCCACTCTGAGGTGTTTGAACACCTGTGGGTTCAGGAGTGGAAAAGAAACCACCCAGGGAATAAGAAATCACACTAAGCAAAAAACCAAAACTGAAAGTCCTGCTAGAGCTAAACATTTTTTATACAGGTTATTTGGGGGATAAAAGCCCTCCTCATTGCACTCTGTATCCGAAAGGTACAAGTGCCAGCAAACAGGAATGTGGCAGAAGGTGACCTGATTTTGATAACAGTTTTTTCTCAAGCATTTGATGCTTTCACTAGTTGTGTTGGGGTTTTTTTTGTTTGTTTGGTTGGTTGGTTTGGGGTTTTTGTTTGTTTGTTTTTTATCTTTCCCCTGTAATTCAGGAGGGCAAAAATGAAGCACAGAAACTGGAGATCTGGAGTTTGTGGCAGACCTGGTCCTGATCTGGGACTTTACTGTTTTAGCAGAAGGATTAGGTCTTTGAGATCCTCACTGTATCCTCACTGAGGCATGGGGCCAAAATAACCTGAAAAACATTAAACAGTGAAAATTGGCATTTCACAAGCAAAGGGAGTTAGCAAGTCTAAAATCAAATACATAAAGCGCACAGAAATCCAGAACTCTATAGGAAAGGAGACTGAGAAGGAAAAGGGATGTTCAAAGTGATACACCACAAAAAGTGACACACTAAGCTGAATGTGCTGCAGATTCATAACACTGTTCTACTAGAAGATCAGCAGAGTCTGAGATGAGTCCTGTCACATCTACTTCCAATAGTCATACTAGCTCTGACAGTGATCCAGAATTTCATGGCAAAAATTTAAGCAGTTTGCAGTGAGTGCATATTGCCACTAATTTCAATTATCTGTAATTCAGTGGAGGGGAGAGGACCAATGCCAGTCCTGTAAATTATCTGCTAAGGAGGGTTACAGGATGAGTTTCTGGCCTGGTAGTAGTTTGGTGAAGCACCAGCAGTGCAGCACAAGCTGTCACCTGCTGAAAACAGGAATGTTAGGCCCTGAAAGTCAGTGGCATCTGTGTGAAGTTATAGCAAGAAGGTATAGCAAGGGAGATAAACCTCTGCATTGCACTCAGTGCAGTGTAGAGCCATGCACACGGAGTACTTTGTGAGAATGAGGCTTTGAGTGTCTCGAATTGGAAACAGCAACTGCAAACAACAGCAGTGTTATGAAACTGTCCCTGTATCTGGGTGTTATTGCCATTTAGAGAGGCACACATTCAGAGTAATGGGAAACATCTCCAAATCCCAGAAAGAATGGTGAAAAAGAGCCCTGAGAAAGTGTCAAATCCAACAGCCGTAGCAAGCTGGAGTGGCTGGAGCTCGGCCATGACATGGGCAGAACGGATGGATTTACTGCTGCTGGGAAGCACTTGTGCTGATTCTAAAGGGTGATCTGTGGGCACATGACAGAGGTGCCAGAGAGACTAATTTAATGTAGTCTGAGGAAGGCAGAGTTCGAGGTGTGTTTGTGAGTGCCTCCCTGCCCTCCAGAGCTACTTACCAACCTGTGCTGTGCTCTGCCTTTGGCGACACAGAGCTGATGAGTCTGTGATAGTGAGGATGCCATGGTCAGCAGCTGGCACAGCTTTCAGTGACTCTCTCCCTCTTCTGTGCTGCATCACTTCCCACCAATGGTACAGACACCACCACTTGAGAAAACACCTCAGAAATAGCACTTCGGGAAAGAATTTGGACTTCAAGTGATGGCAGATCTCCCGTGTTGCTGGTAGGTGTTATTTTTGTAAAACAGCAGCAGCAAAGGGCTATTCAGTGCTTATTTTCTGGCAGAGCACATGTATCACTAGCTCTCCTCATGCTGGAGTCTTCTCAGGTGGATGAAAAGAAATCTTTACATCACATGAAGATATTCAGGTCTTTGAAGGCAGCCTTCAGTTGCGTTGGGTATTGAATTTCTCTGTCAAGCATTCTTACTTGTAGTGATGTCCTGGCAATGTGAGATGGGGTGGGCTTTTTCCTGAATTTGTTTTAAAGGAAAAACTGAGGGAAGATATCCCAGTAGTTCAGGTGTAGACCTCTGGAAAGATTCATTCAGTCACCATCTCTGCTTTGGATGCAGCCTCTGGAGGGAAATGGCAGCTTCTTTATTTCTTATTTATACTTGACTTTGGCTGTTTAGGGCTTCTGATATGTCAGAAGTGGAAAGGTAATACCTGTGGATTTGGAGGCTGTTTTGCTTTTCAGCAGGCCCTCCTGTTTGAGAAGGATGTGCACAAACCAGGTGCTTTGGTGTTTTCCCTTGGGAAATCAGGGCTGGGTGACCCTGAAATCAAAATTCCTCCATGAGACCTTTTGCTGTGTCAGAAATTGATTAAATGCTGTCAGTAATTTCTGATTTTCTCATCATGGGTTTTATGCCACAAAATAAAGGCCTTCACAGTCTGTTCTGAACTGACCGCCCCCTACACTTTTCTTCTGCACTTCCTCAGCTTTCACTAAACTTTAAGGAAATCAAACTTTCAGTGTCTCTATAAATAGGTAGTTTTTCATTATTGATTAAGAGAGTGAAATGCTGCCATTTGCTGCAATTCACACTTCTAGGGATGTGGCATAGACAGCTCCTGAGCAACCTGTTCCACTTTCTCACCACACACATAATCAAGAAAATACTTTAGGTATAGGAAGATGCTTGATGAAAAAAGAAGCACTGGGAAAGAATATCTTTCTTTCCTTCCCGCTGTATCCCATACATTCTCATGCTGCTTTTGATCCTCTCTGTGTCCTCTGTTCTGTCACATCCATCTCCCTCAACCTGGGGTCTCCTCCTCCCTGCTGCCAGCACCACTCTCGCCTTGTACTTGCTACTCCAGAAGGAATGAGTTTGTCCCTGAGTTCTCTTTGCTCCTGGCCTTTGGCAGCTCTTCCTCACTTTCAGGATTTGCTCTCACGTTTCAAGTGAGAGACCTCTGCTTTTTTAAGTGTGAAGGCACAGGCAAAGTTAGACACATCAATCCTCTGTTTATGTACAGGTCAGGTACAGGACGGGCAACAGCAATCTCAGATTTCCTGTGCTGCTTTACACATCCCTGACCTCTGCAACGACCCAAACTTCTACGAAGGGTAAGAGTTAGCTCAAACTCTGCATCAGATCAGCTCTTAGCCCACAGAATATCATGTGGGATGGCTCAAATGTGCCAAATTTTGTGTTGTGATTAAGTGGAATTGTCCATGATCTATTAAGATCTGAGCAAATTACAGCCACATTAATTAAACATAGGCACTCTGGTTGAGCCTAAGCCACAGATGGCATCCCACAGATGGAATGCCACTCTTGATATTCACAGAGCCACTCAGCCCTTTAACTTCAGCTTGTGCTGATTAGTAGAGCAATTTATTTTAGGTGCAGCTATTGGCCTTGGCTGAGGAGAGTGCTGTTAAATGGATATCGCTGACAAGGGCCCAGTATACACAAAAAAGGGGCAATGGAGAGCAGGGATAATGGAAACTCCAAGAGTTATCAGCTGTTCTTCCACCCCAGCCTTTCAGAGCAGCGGGAAGGGAATTGGACACTGAGTTCCAACTGATACTCAGCAGCATTTGGCTATTTTACTACTTTAGGTGCTGTTTTTTAACTGATTGTAGCAGTGATCTGTTGGAGGATCTCATGATTAAGTCTCTAGTACTCAGTGTGGAGCTCTTTTGTAAGAGAAACACCCTTTGAACTGAGTCCTAAAATTATCCTTGTCTCACCCTCCAGAAGGCTCAAGTTATGTTGGCTTTTTGGCAGTGCTGGTGGGAAAGGTGCACAGCAGGGTTTATTTAGCAGGAATGGCTATTGGTGCTAACCTAGAGTGGGCCCCATTCTCTTAAGCACTGTGCATCTTCTGTGCCAAAGAGGGCAAGGATTATACAAAATAAAACTTACATCCATCCACCTGGAAGCCGATGCATGGATATGAAATGACTTTTCCAAGGTCATACAAAAAAAATCATACAAAAAAATCTGTGGCAAAGCTAAGACCTAGCACAAGACAGCCTGAGTTCTAGGCCAGCACAATAATGTCAATTATAGTCGTTCATGTCAAAGGAGGAGGAGGGAAGAATACAGGAAAGATATTTCTGCAAGGAAGAGGATGGTGGGGAAGTATTTAATGCTTTATGGCATCCCAACACTGTGTGTAAAGATGTGTGGGATTCTAAAATGAAAATACATTTCTCTTCAAATGCACCATTTATTTCAAACAATAATTTTTAGTTAGAGAGGTGGGAGGGAATGTGCTATTACTGTCTTTAAAAGAAGCCAGCCTGTTAAATTGGTAATTAATGGTGCTGGAAAGGCTTGTAAGCTTTTACTTCATCTGCTACAGGGCCTCTGCTTTTACTCTAAGTGGCCAGGCTTTCCTGAAAATACAGTGTTTTCCCTGATAAATATTAATCTTCAGAAATAAGCTGAAGATAGTTTGGAGGTTCTCTGTGGGTTCTGTAAAGCTGGATCTGAGCTGGCTTGTGTCTTCCAGGCCCTTCTTGCTAAAGGCAGCAGTGGCCAGCAACCACCACCATATAATGGCACAGCTCCTGGAAGAGTGGGGAGCATGTTAAGGCCTGGAAAAGCTGGAAGCTCACATTTTGGGAGAACAAAGAGAAGAGCAATCCAGTGCTTTGGCAGCTGATGATACACGTGTCTTCCTTCAGGCAGCAGTGAGGCAAGAAATACCTGGGGACAAGTTACCCCATCTAATGGGGTAGAAAGGCATGGACTACAGAGTTTGGAGGGCAGAAGACTGGAAAGAGAATGTGTCCCACCTTCTCTCCACTGACATCTCCAGAGGACCATCTGCAGCCTGTAATAGAAAGTCAAGACCCACTAGTTTGGAGCTGTGACGAAACAAGGGCGATTCGCTTTGGACTCGGCCTCTGCAGCTGAAGCATATTTAGGTTCTTTCATGTGGGCTGTGGCTGCCCTGGGAGTGCTTTCTCTGCAAACAGCTGTGGGGAGCACGAGCTTTCTTTAGTGCAGCATCTGCAGTTGCTCCTTGCTTGGCCAGCAATAGGAGGCTGTGGCTGTGTGTCTGTCCGTCGTTGTGTGTGCTGGCTCCAGGCCCAGACCTTTGGCCAGGACTGCTCTCACTTTGCTCCTCAGCACTAAAATTTGTGATAAACCTCCTGCCCTTTTGGTGTTTCAGTGGACTTGACTGAAACAGAGGTGAAGCTGTCTTGGGCAGGGGCTTCTCATGCCCCTGGAGGGACATTTCTCCAGAGCACTCAATACCAACAGTACCAGTGTGCAGAGCTGCACTGGGGCCAGAGGCTGCAGACCTGAGGGCTGGGCTGAAAGAAAGATTCCCTAGTTTCATGGTGGGATGTAGGCACACAGTTTGTGTGATTGGGAGTGGGGCTGGCCCAGCCTCATCCCCAGTGGGCACAGCTGTGAGCAGCACTGACAGCAATGAGCCATGGAGTGCCCAGGGGCACTAACCAACACCAAAGGGAGCAGAGGGCACACAGGGGCAGTGCATCAACATGAGGGGTGTAAAAGGGTGGGCTAAAGAGCAAGAAAGGCAGATCCTTAAAGCCTTCTCAAGTGATGTGGTGTGACTCTGTGTGGGCAGACACCTGAAACCTTCTGAAAAGTTATGGTGTTGCTCTGAATGGGTTGAAGCTTTCTGAAATTGTGTGATGATACTCTGTGTATCATGGCTGTCTGAACTGTGACATGTGCTGTGGCAGTGGGAGCTGTCTTACTAGCAGTGGGCAATTTAGTTCTCTCTCAATTTTCTGGCTGTTTGGAGGATTTCTGGGAGTCTGGGCTACAAGCTTTTTTATCTGGTTTGGAGAAAAAAAAATAAGAAAAATATGTTTCAGAAAAAAAAAATGACTAAAATATTTTTCTTCCTACAGGAAGCTAAGATGTCAAGTTTTCATTTATAGTCTGAATAAAAACTGTGAAATGTTGGACTTTCCACTAGGAGGGAAAGTCTAAGTTATAACCAGTTCTGACTGGAGCTATGCTTTTCTTTTACACTTTGGCCTTGTCTTCCTAGTTAATTCTCATTTTCATCCTGAACTTTTTAGGTCAGAATTACCTGAACTTGACCAGGTGATTTTACCTGTTTTACTAGATACCTACAGCCTTCTGGGGATCCATTAATCTCATGACTTTTGAAAGATCTATTTTCCTGTCAGTTTGTTTCTTTGATAAGATGTTGGGGTGCTCTGCTGGGCTTAATGTTCTCAATGAGTCCTTGATCTTGGTTAGCCTGAAGTTCTGCCACTGTTAGTTAGCTGCCAGAGTTTTGCCCAGAGACCTATTAAGTCTTTGGAAAGCTTCTCCTGCTTTTATTGTTTATGTAATTAGAACTAAGTTACTAGTTTTCAAACTAGGGAACATCCCTAGTTTTTTTTTTTTTTTCTGTTCTCCATCTCACCTGAATATACAGTTTTCAATACAAACATCAGCAAAAATTTATTCCAGGCTGTAATTAGTTTTACCATCACGAATATTTTATATATAAATTCTCATACTATAGATTCCAATATAAGGCTTAGTTATCTTTTCCTTTGGGAAACATTTTTCTGCTCCTGCTTCTCCAGTTTGATAATGTTGGGTGCTCTATACCTTTCCAAAAGCATGCTCTTGGTATATATGGCTGTTACTGGTATTTACAGACTTCTTTGGGTTGTGCTCTACAAAAATCACTGGATAGAGAGTGGTGAAATGAAGAATGATGAAAATTATCTTTTAAAAATAGTGTTGAAAGCTTTTAGTATCTGCTTACCTTGATATGACAAGGGGCAATATAAGGACAATAGGGAAAAAACAGTTTATTCAGAAGGAGATAAAGATATGAAATTGAGAGTTCCAGTATTTAATCAGAAAGCTCCTGAACACTGGGAAACCCAAAATCCTTTTCATTTTGAAGTAACCGTTTCATAAAAAATTCACCAGTCTGTCCCATCTGTGCTGGTAGCAAAGCTTATTGATTATCTCCCTGTATTCATGTTGCCCTTTCTGACCCCATTTAATTTAGCTCCTGTGTGGGCACTTATCTTTGTGGTCACTGTGGTTTAATGTTAGTGACTGGAAATTGATACACAGAGCTGGAGTCTTCAGCACTGGCTCGCAGCCTCAGAAGCCATTAGGGCCTGTCACCTTTGGTCACCATCTCTCCTCTCCTATCTCAGGATTGATAAGCTTCCTGTTGATATGATGATATCCAACAGAATATCATTATGCTGTTGGGAAGAGACTTTCTGTCATTTCTTATCTGGCTGTTTAAATTGTTATGCCCATGGGCACAGAATGATAGGAAAAGTGGGAATGGCTTTAAGCTAGAAGAGGTTTGGGATAGATATTAGGAAGAAAGTGTTCAAAGCCAAGTTGCATGGGGCCCTGAGCCGCTTGATCCAGTGGGTGGCAACTTCATCTAGTGGAGGGGTTGGAAATAAATGCTTTTTAAGGTAATTTCCAACACAAACCATTCTAGGATTCTGTGTTCCTCTGATGTGATGAAAACACAGGGGGCCTTCATCACTGGGGCCTCGCAGCCGATGTCTGTGGGGTGTTTTCCTCTCTTGCAGCGTGCTGCTGCACAGCCACGTTTACTTTAGGGACTGGAGGGAGTAAACTCAGCCCCACACACACAAAAGTCCTATGCATCCATCTCTGGGCTGGGGGAGGATAAAGGCCTGGATTGTGCTGTGCATGCCCAGAAGCACTGAGGCGCAGCCGGGCGTCCAGGGGAGCTCCGGATTTGTTTAAGGCAGTGGGTTTGGCCAGCACTGGCAGGAAAGCAATCCTGAGGTGCAGGACAGTGCCAGGAGAACAAGGAGCCTGTTATAAAACAGGCCCCAGCACAGAAAAGCTGGTGCTGGGAGGCTCCAGAGGGGAGGTTATTTAATGGAGAAGCCAGCCTGTGGCAGTGAGCCTGGGAGGTGAATGCACCATCAGAGAAGGGATGAAGGCAGCTGTGAATAAAGCGAGGCTACGTGGTTACTGGTTTGGAAGTGTCCCCTGCAATGTGGATCTCCTGAGGGTGTGTGCCCATGGGGGCTGCACAGCCCTTAGCAATACCTTGGCTGGATGCTGTTAAATAAGGTTTTAAGAGTCAGAAGACAGAGCATTATAGACTGGAGGGGCTGCAAGGCTGCAGCAAAGGACTCTTTCTTCCCCTGCCTGCAGGCTGCTGAGCGCAGCGGGGCCCTGGTCTGTCATTAGAGCTTACTCAGAGCCACTTCAGCCCAAATCACCAATATGATGGTTGACTGGCAGGGGCTTTGGAGGGGGAAAACGGCAATTACAATCTAAATGGAAAGGAGGAAATAATGGAAAAATGGAAGTTACAGAACAGAACTGACCACAGAGTGGAAAGGGACTTTGTAAAAATTAATAAAGCATCATTACCTTTGCTAGAAGTACATGGAGCACTGCAGCTGTAGAATGTGAATCATAAAAAGTCATGCCTGCCCCATGCTGGCTGTAGACCTGGACCAGATCATGCTGGCCTTTTCTATCAGCCTTTTCTCTTTTCTTCCACAAAAAAAAAAAAAGAGAGGGGAACTCATTGCTGTTCCCATATTCTGCCCATTCCTCTCCTTCCACTCTATAGCATCATCATGCAAATACATCTAATTCAATTTTTCTACCATTTGCTGAAGAAAGGTGGTCTCTATAAACTCTGAATCCCCATGGCTGTCAGAGAGTTGAGGACAGGAGACAAAGTTAATACATTTTCACTTCTCTCTAGATAGTCTTTTTATTTCATTCTTCCTTAACAATATGTATTCAGTGACCCTTCTTTCTTTTCCACCAGGGATCTGATTACCTTGTAGCAGTCCAACATAGTTTTCTATGGGTATTAACCAAGCCATAAGAACTAGAGATAGAAATAAATCTACTTTAAACGACTTCAGCTATAAGAATGTACAGAAGCCCTTATTTACTGTGAAATTAAACAAGGACAGATACCTGTTTACAATTCTTGGTGTGAAGCCAGCAAATGTGTTTCATTACTATGACTAGGAAGAAAAACATCCTCTATAGACATTTTTTAACCTAAGAAAAGCATTAAAAGAAGTGGAATGACCTGACTTCTTGTGTTAGACTAAAAACTTGAAGCAGGGAAAATAGGATTACTTGGTTAAAAAAAGGTCTTGAATCATGCTCAGAAACAAACTTCTCAACAAACACTAACTTGTTCCATGTACCTGCATTTTTACTGAATGTTTGGGAAGAAAAGCTTGAAATGCCAACAATCATCCCTTTCAAAAAGGGAAAAGAAAGAAGAAATAAAAAAGCCATTAGCTAACTGCTGTGTGTCAGCTGGTGAGCTTGATCAGTGGTGCATTTTACAGGGTTGTGCACTGTCATTATAGTAGTTGATTGTCCCTCAGAAATAAAATATTAGCTTGCATCTGACTGCAGTAGTTCAATAATAATACTAGGAGATAGTGGTAATACATTGCAACCAGGGACAGTCAGCAGCAGCAGCAGAGTACTGACTAATTGTCTGTTTGAGGCCCATCTTGTCCCTCTTAATTTAGCCAGCTGCCAAAAAGTGCTTTTATGTCCTGTTCCAGATATCTGGGTTTGGATAGATGCTCTGACTTCCTCCATGTCTGCCTTGGCATAGATAATTGTGACTTTTAATTCCAACCCAAGGAAGTCTTGCCCACTGTGCAAACTACTTATTCAAAAGCAGATGGTAAGCCAAGGGTATTGCTTTAGGGTGGTGCTAGTGGGATGACCCAAAGCCCTAAATGTCTGATGCTCATCTATACTGTAAACTCAGAGCAGAGTTGGTTTTGTGGTTGTGTGTTTTTGTGAGACATGGGATTTTTATATGGCAAAAACCCCTGATGAGCAGTGATAGTGCAGGGTGTGCCAGCAAACAATTAGTGTCCTGAAATCACAGAATCATGAGTGGTTGGAAGGTATCTTAAAGATTTAATTCCAACTTCACTGCTGTGGAGAGGGACACCTTGCACCAGTCCAGGTTGCTCAGGACATTGAATCCTGCATTTCTAATTGACATCCTGCTTATCTTCCCTTCTACTTGCCTGTACGTTCTTGGTGTCTCTAGCCCCTGTAATTTTCTGCTTTGGTCTCTTGGGGGTTGGCAGTGCAGCTGGGCTCAGGGATGCAGGTTTGCTCTGCCCCTCTCTCAGCCAGACGGGCATCAGCTGCCTCCTGTTTAAACCCCCTGTAACTGGGGGAGCCCTGCTGCAAGACAGGACTCATTAGCACCGGAACAGTGTGTGCTAATGAGTCTAAGTAGCTTCTGGAGGGAGCTCGTGGCTTTCCAGCACACAGGCTGGGTGGAGTGCTGTATCTCACGGTATCAGTGTCCCTTTTGCTGAGTTGGGCTTGCTGAGGTGCACGTTTCAGTGGGAGAGGGAAGACAAATGGATAGATTTCTAATTTCTTGCCTGTTCCTTCCACAAACAACCCTTCCCTCGAGCCTGCAGATTTATCACAGCTGAGAGGGAATTCTGTGGCAGCTTCTTATTAAAATATTGGCAGCCTATTACTGCTCCTTACAAATGATGCAGATGGATCACTGACTGAAGCAATGCTGAAAGGCAGCTCTGTCTGAGGTGAAGTGCTCTTTGTCCATCATGGCTACCTGCACTTTTCCTTGCTGCAAAGCAGATTTTAATTATTTTTTTTTATATACTTTTCCTACCTCAGCAAATCAAGATCTTAAAAGTTATTCCTGAGGCTCCCTTATCTTTTAACAAATATCTATAGTCTGTGGCTCTCCTGACCTTGAATTGGTTACCCGTGCATTTCTCACATCAAGATTAGATTATTGCCACTGCCTCCTGACAGCCTGGCCTGATAAGACCCTGTACAATTTCCAGCTGGTGCTGAATGCTGCTGCCAGGCTCCTGTATTAGAGAGATGAGCTCCACATTTCACCTCGGTCCAGAGCTCTGTGATATTTGCCAGTTAAGCAATATATTGACTTGAAGAGTTCCCTGTTAAAGATGAACTGCCCTTTTTAGCCACATTTGCACACGTGGGTGCTTTGAGAAGTGAGATGGAAGCAGGGGCAGGTGCAATGGTGCTGGGAAGGGCACTTGGCACCTGGCCTCACATCACCTGCATTAGTGACAGATGATTTGTGGCTCACCTCTAAACAGGATGGCAGGAGTCCAGCCTGTTTTCTCCTATATCTTTAATTTCCTCACCTAAAATTGGTACCAGTGATGTCTGTATTGTCCTGGCTGCCCTGCCCTGCCGAGTGGTCTCTCCTGTGGTTTCCAGGAGGGGATGCAGGAGCTGCTGCTGTCGGGGCTGGAAGCAGGAGGTGCTCTGTGGCCAGAGGCAGCAGCTCTGAGCCCTGCACTCCAGAGCTCAGCTCGCTCCCAGCCTGCTGGAGCCCGTGTGGATCAGGGAGCATCACATGCCCTACACCACAGTGTTACTGCAGACACCGTGAGCCTGCAGAAAACTGCATGGTGCCAGCTGAAAAATGAGTGGCAGGGGGCTTAACAGGAGAAAGAGGTGCAGGGAATGGTTGAAATGTGTTATTGTGCATAAACTAATGAAAACCAAGGTGGGTGAATGACTTTTTGGCTTTTTAGCATGGAGGTGTTCTTTTTTTATTCTGTATTTAAAAATATTTTCAGTTTCTGTGATTTGTTATAAAAAGGAAACTAGGTTTGGCATTAAAGCTGCTGATGTACTTTCTTGTGATTGGTTGTAAAAAAGAAACTAGGTTTGGCATTAAAGCTGTTGATGTTCTTTCTTCTTTTTTTTTTTTTTTTTTCATAGAACTATAAAGTTTTACATCCTTGATATCTGGGACATACTGAGAAAGAGGAGGAACTGTAGGTTTTAACAAATAATTATCTTCCCTTCTTCCCCTGGGCTGACCTCTTTCCTTCCTGCTCCAAATAGGCTAAATGAGCCTCTCTCCCCCAAATAGGGATTAACCCCTCTTCCAGTCTCCAAGGGGCTGGTGGATGTTCCATCACCAGAAACTTTCAAATCTTTTCTTAAAAGACAAGCTGTGGATTAAATAAATGTTTGTTTGTTTTCTGTGTGTGTGTTTTTCCCCCAGTGGTCAGACTTACAGGAAAAAGTGGATGCTCCAGGCCTTTTAATCTTTGATAGCAATAAAATACAAGTGATTGAGACAAGGTGGATGCTTCTCTTCTGTCCCTTGCTGGATCCTGGGGACACTCAGCCTTCACAACACTGAGCTTGAGGCTATGTTAGATTCAGTACTGCTTCTCCATGATTGTACAGATACAGGTAGACTGAGTCTTCACTGAAAATGAGTTTTGCTGTCTTATCCAAGTGGGGTTTTATGTTGTTAACTAATTTTGTATTAACTGGGAACTTTTTACCTGCCATTAGCTGCACAGGCAAAAGTGAAACAACACAGACTTGATAGAGTTACTTCTGCCTCCTCAAAGTCGTAATTCTGCAAGGGAGGAAGGATTTTGTGTTACTTTTGTTATTTGAACCTAAAGAGTGGGGAGAGTAGTCAGTGAAATACAAATGTGTGTCTCTGGTGAGAATCCCTTGGGATTATATGAGTGAGCAACCAAGTAGGGAGAAGTTAGTAAAAATTACATGGGGGTGCTTTGCTTTAACTTCCTCTGCACATCTTTTGGCAGTTTTTGTAGCTTTCACAATTCAAAGACTTCTCTCAAATATTAAAAAGCAAAAAAAAAAAAAAAAAAAAAAAAGAGAAATGCTTCTAAGCAGAGGAGCTCAGTCTGTTTCAAGAAATATCATGTTCACCAAGCATATGCACAGTACTCAAATTAGCTAATTTCTTCTTAGCAATCATAGCTCTAGAATGCCCTTGACCTTCCAAGGAGGAGAAATTTGTACTACTGCAGTATATAGGATTTTAATATTAAAAGAGGTTAAATAGCAAAAAAGTCAAAAGCTCTTTGCTTCCTCTTTGGTAAGAAGTGAGCTAATGCCAGCAATTTCCATGGCAACTGCAAACAGACTGTCCTGTTCACTTCCATGTTATAAATAAAACAAAAATATTCTCTAAATTACATGCTGTGCCTACATGTATTTGCTATCACCATGTTCAGCAGACACTGGGAAATATTTCTGTACACATTTGTAAGAAAAAATGACAAGATTTATGCATACTGTGTAGCCTTGGTGGGCTGTGTTCCTTTGAGGAAATAATAAAAATAACCTCAAAACAATGCCACCCTTTTTATTGCTGATACTCTCTGAGTTTCACAAATAATTACAAGTCCAAAAGCTATACTTTTCCAGCAGCTAGTGTATCCACAATAATAAACTTGCACAGTTTTAAACAGGAGAAAAAAAAACTTTTAAAAAGAGCAGGTGATGACTGGGGACTTTGGCCTTTTTATTTCTGCTGGGGTGCACACAATGGAAGGACAGTTGGTTTGTGTTCTAATTTTGTACATATTCCAGTAGACCAGACCTACATTGTGTGCTTTCACTGTACCTTGTATTCTGTTGTTTCCCATAAAATAGACCTATTTGAGTTCACAGTGACTGTTTAGGTGTGGACAAGCATTCATCCTGCCCTTCTTTATGTCCAGCTGTCTTTCCCACATGTGCAGCTGCAGGGCTCTGACAGGGCTTTAGAGTGAGGGATAAAGCACGTGAGCTTCTTGTGCAAGAGCAGCTCAAGAACTTTCCTTGAGGTTCCTCAGCCCCAGAGGGTGTTCAGGCAGAGGGCAGAGCCTGCAGAACATCCTGGCACTGCTCACTGCCTGCTCTGGGAAGGGAGGTCTGCTTTTTGTGGGGTGACCATCCCAAACGCCCCTTCCCAGCCATGAGGGAAGGAATGGGGGATGTGAGACAAGCTCTCTGAGACAGCTGCTGCTGTTAACTCAAGGCTGAGGTGACCTTGGAGGAATAGCCAGTGCTGCTAAAAGCAGAAAGGTGCATTAGGCTGAACCTGTCACTCTCCATAAGGTCTTTGCTGGGACTGCCCTGCCCGTTTGCTGCTTGTTGAGAATTCAGCGGTGCAATTGCTCACTGGCCAGAGATGCTGACACCTCACTGTGCTTCCAGTCTGCTGGCTGAGCAGATCACTTGACGTTATGGGTTTTTAAAGCACTTCTGAACACTGACCTTGTCTTTTTTCATGTGCAGGTTCTTGGGCTATACTACATCATCAAATATGTGTGCTCACATGTTGAGTTACTGTGAGATGTAAATGCAGCAAAGGAGAATAGTTTCCACTAGTGCCATTGAATTACATCTATCTCCTAACTTAAACTAGAAAATTCTGGCCTATCCTGTTGCTTTCAGGGAGAAATGTCCAAAAATGTAATATTCTTCCCATACAAGTGAATGCTTCTTGGTTTTTCACCCTCTTTATGTTTTTGTAGGTTTGGTTGCTGAGGTTAGTTGCATTTTACTGTGCTTGTGTGTGTGTGTAAAGAAGGACACAGTAGATATGGATTTATTTTTGTCTCATGTATTTTCACTCTTGTTAAAGCTTCCACAGGTTGAAGAGAGATGGCAAATACAGCATAACAAACACCTTGGCACAGCAGTGAGGATATAATAGATTCTGTTTATTAGATATGAATATTTTTTCAATTAAAATTGCAGGCAAGGTTTCTAATTAGGGTACAAATTATTTCAAGTGTATTTTTCACCACTAAAAATCTGTGTAGAGGACAGTGCTACACTTGAGTCAGAGCTGGGAATCCAGCCAGGAATGTGACCCCCTTGATCCCTTCACTCTGGGATATTTAAAAGCACAATTGAGGGTGAGGCAGAGGAGGAAATGTCTCCATTTTCTGTTATTCAGTGTTGAATCCTGCCAGGCTTGACTCAGCTGCCTCAGGTTCCACCTTCCCCTTGCTTGCATTGGAGATCCCTGCTATTTACACTAAAGATCCCTGCAAAGCTCTTGAAATTAAGCTGACAAGTTTAACTGTTTTTGTAGTGTCAGACACACCATATGCTAGTCTGTGAGTTTACACTGATTTTTAGCTTTAAGGGAATATGGAGATGGTGAAGACCTCTGCTAGTACTGTACCTGCAGTAGGGAAGGAGCTTCTTGTGCTGTTACCTGTGCCATATGAAGGGAAAGCTGGTGAGGATGCTCATGGTTTGGCCAGCCTGGGGTTATTTTGGGGATTCCAGTCCCATGACTCAGTGCAGAAGATGCTCTGTGGCACCATCTCAGTGATTTGTGTGAGGTGGGTGCTCTCCTGATGCCACAAGCTGCCTGTGAAGAAGAGGGAGCAATATGACCTGGATGGTGCTGCAGGGTGTTATTCAGCAGAGAGGTGTTCATGGAGGAAGAAATTTCATATATTGTCTATAACTTATTTCTGCTGTCCATACCCCAATGCTTCCAGACACCTTGTCAGGGCTCTGAGGGCATAAATGAGTCTTAATGGCTCTGTTCAGCCTTTCCTGGAAGTCAACCCCTGCCAGAGACTCTGTTTAAGCTCAAGATTATGCCTTTAGTCTCTGCATGAACTTTGCTGTCAGTGAACCCACCTCCTTGGTGATCCTGGTAGGGATCTGCTCTCAGGGTTGGACATCGTGAATGTTCCTTGCAGATTGTTTCTAGGCTTGTATTTCAGCTCTGTTTCTGGATAGGGTTTGGACCCGTGTTGTAGCCCTGTTTGCAGCCCTCCCTATGGCTTTGGGTTAATTTATTCCTGATTAGACTCCCTGGTTTTCCCCTGGATCTGCTGCATCTGGACTTGGACTGTGGATGGACACCAGCATCCATCTCTGCTCACCTTGTCCAGACTCTTTGGGGCTGTGCTTGGTGAGAGCACTGCCAGGGCCAGATCCCCTTGCTCCTGGGTGTTCCTGCCTGGGGGAGCAGCCATCCCTGGCTCTGCAGAGCTCTCTGCTCCCATGACCTTCCAGCTGCCTCCCCGTGTGCCATAACCACCAGCGGGGCTGTGACGGCTGCATCCAGCTTACTCTGGACCTCAGGGAGGATGGATGGCAATGTGGCACCCAGGGACTGGCTGGAATGGTGAACAACATTTCTTGCTGTTTGCCAATATCTCTGCAAGTCAACCATCTTACTCCCTGAACAGCTGACAGCCCAGGGCCTCTTGAGCTCTCCTGCACAGCAGCAGGCTGCACACCAGATCTCTTCTTGAGGGGACACCTCTCTCCTTGAGGATGAGAGGTTTCCTGCCACAGCAGATTCTTGGTAAGTGATTATTAGCATGATAAACTTTGAAATCTTAGCTAAATGATATAAAGGGTTGATTGTGCACATATAATCCCTTAGTCTTAAACTATTGACCAAGTCTAGGACTAAGTCTGGATCTAGCTGCACCTGAACTGTTCTTTGAAAAGCTCTTTAGGACACAAGGGGCTCTTTTCTGAACCTCATGACTTTTCTGATCTTGTAACAGGAGGGTCTCCCTGACAGTTTTGTTTCCCCTATGCAGTAAATACTTGCCATCAAATCCATTAAACAACTGTCTGATGTGCTATCACACTTCATTGAGTTGCTGGGTCATATCAATGACTATATTGCTGCTCCTCCCCAGTGGGTAGTGTGGCACTCCCTCGGGACACTTGCCCATCCCTTCCCAGTGCCCATGTCCTCACCAAGTGCCTTTCCTCTCAGCCTTGAGTCGTCTCCTGAGGGACATCTGCCATAGAGCAGGACCTCTGTGCTTCAGTGCCCAGACCATCTCCATCAGATTTAGAGGGACTGAGAGTCTCAGATCTCAGCGCATGGTTTGTCCCTTCTCTCCTGGCATCTTAAAAGACCAAGCACCTGTGGGTATCACTTGTCCTGGACTCTGCCACCAACAGTAGGATACAGACTGGGTTGTTCCTTCTTTTCTAGCTAATGGTGTTTTGTTAACCCCTTCATGGAGCTCTCTTCTTTGCATTATTTGGTTAGGATGGGGAGTGTGATGAGGACATCTGGTCCTTTATCTTTATTTGGGGAGATTTAAATAATTGACATGTCTCAGTGGGCATCAAGGGAAAGGGGAAAAAAAAAAAGATCCTTCAAGCCTCTCCAGTTGCTAAGAGACGAATGCTTCAACTTTGAAAGCCTCCATCCATGCAGGGGATATTATCCTGGCAAATTGGACTTTCAAATCTGGCAGCAAGGGAAAAAAGGTGATGCCCAAAAAATACAGGTTGCTTAGGTGATCTCATTTCAGAGACATCTGTTCTCCTGCTCTAGGAGGGCATGGGGCTGCTCTGGCTAGTGACATATGTGACCACATTATGTGTGATAAGTTTACTTGTGAGCATTTTGCTCCTGTGCTCACAGCTTGGCCAGGTGACCTCCTTTCTTTCCTTCTTTCCTGCACAGTTAATTTTTAACTCCTCTTTTGTGTACAAAGCCTGATTGTGCAGTCAGGCCGTGTGTAGCCCTTGCTTTGAAGCCTGGAGCAGGTTTGTATGCAGATGGAGTGCACCATCGAGTAGCAGTTTGAAGTTTAAATCTTGCAAGCCTCCCTTGCAAGGTCCCTCCCCTGACTGGCACAGGAGGGTGAAGCTCAGAGCCTGCTCATCTGTGACGTTTGTGTCTGGAATAGAATAGCAGCTGCCTCGCTTCATAACTTCCCTGGCCCTGCAACTCTCTTCAAAAGCACTGCTGTTGATTGCCCATCAAGTGAAGCTTTAGGGAGGATGATTTAAAGGCTATGACCTCTTTTTGATGTTCAGACTCTCTGCATCACACGGTGGCAGGGGAGTAAATACTAACACTATTGCACTGGGATGCAGTGCATCTCACCAGCCCTGGGATGCTCACAGCATGTTTTGCAGAGGGATGTAAGCAAACCCCTGCGCCCCCTGTGCTCTCCCCAGTCTGTGAAATGGGCTGGGAGGTTGGTGTGTGCCCAGACTGATGATGGTCATGGTGCTCTCATTGCCATTTCTGCACTGCAGGATGTCCCACTTACAACACTGCTCTGCTGGGCCACAGTCAACCAGCTGCAAAGTTTGTGTTTGCTGAGCAGAGTGGGGCAGGGTTGGGGTCTGGGGCTTCTGAGTCCTGCACTGCCCTGGGGGCAAGGCTTTTGTTGCCCTGGGGCTTTCATTGTCTCGGGCAAATGGTGCCCTTGCAGAGACAAGCTTCTAGAGCTGTAGCTGCTCCTGCTTGGACACAAAGGGTTGGCAGTAGCAGCTTTATTTTGCAAACATGGCTTTAGGTCTCAGCCACAATTCACCAAGAGGTGCACTTGCACGTGCTTGATTTGAAAGTATGGAAAGGATTCAGAGTCTCAGAATGTAAATTCTGCCACTTGTGCCACATTAAACACCTACATCAGGTATGGGCTTGAGTGGAAGTCTTCAGCTTGCTGAGTTCTGTCTCAAAACGTCACCTTCAGACTTTTTCTTAAAGGCAGAGGAAATGACAAAACCAAATGTATTTGCAATATAAAATATAGAGAATACAAAAGACCACAGAATCCTAAAATTTTTAAGGCTAGAAAAGACCTTTAAGGTGACCAAGTCCAAGTATCAACCCAGCACCACCACCATGTCCACAATTAAATCATGTCTTCAAGAGCTCTGTCCAGATGTTGCCTGCATCTCCCAAAAGCACAGTAGCTTTGGAGAATGACCAGTAGTGGCCATCTAAATGAGATGCTTTTAATTTTATTTGCTAAACAGAACATAAAAGAAAAGCTAGAAAATACATTAAAAGTGCAAAGGAGAAGATGCATGGAAAAGGGGAAAAAAATGGAGGTTTTGATCTTTAGCTCTGTGTCAACTTTATTCACAAACAGCAGCTAATGTCAGAGGCTCTTCCCAAGACAGTTTCTTTTCAAGAACAGGACAAAGGGTCAGCCTTGTCACGGTGGCCTAGAGACTAAAGGAGGAGAAGTATCATGGGCTGTGTGTTAGAGTTCATGCTTTCCAGGTCCCCTGTCCTCCTGGGACTTGTGTTGGATAAGGTATCCTGCAAAGCATTGACAGACCCATCCTGTTGCTATTTTGCTCTCTGGTTTCCAGCATACCCAGATTGGGCTGGTCACACTGGTCCCTGCCCTTCCTGTTTACCAGGTGTGATCCAAACTCAGCCATCCTTGAGCAGAGTCCCTGACCTTCCTGTCTGGGTGAAGTAAATCAGTCAATAAGTTTCATTCACTTTTCTGTGCAAAGTCACACAAGAGGCTGATTTTTATTTCTCCTGGACAATAGTGCATGGCCACGTGGCCAGCCTCATTCTTGATGCTTTTCTTACTGTGCAGAGAGCTCTGCATTTTCACCTGGAGAAGAACCAGCCCAAAGAATTGTAGTTTTCCAGGAAATTAAGACTCAAAGTCAAACTTTTGCAGTCTTTTTTTCCAGCTTTTTTCCCCCTTTTCCTCTGCTGCTTAATTGGAATCTCCTGTCAGTGTGCATTCTTAATAGACTTTTGTGAACACAGGTCCTGAACCCTACATGGTAATGTAAAACCATTGCTCTGTGCTTTCTATAACAGATGGGAAATGTAATCTTCTGGGTCCTGTGACAGTGTCTGCTCATTATTATATGAACAATGAGAGGAGAAACATAAAAAGTGCAATGTACATTTATTTCCTGACACCTTGTTTAAAAGGCAATGGGCCCAATTCTTACTCCCTGTAAGAGCTGCTGAGAATACTTTGCTGTAAGAGACCTCCACCTCAAAAGGAGGATTCCTTAATATGACTGAGATGTATTTTTTTTTTTTAGTACTCTAAATTTCTCTCATCTTCCACCTTTTAATACACCTTTTTATTCTGGCAGCTTTGATTATTGTTGTGCATTTGTCAAAAAGCGGGTGGCAAGGCAATTTGTACAGTTAAGTGAATCTTGGGACGTTTGTCTCAGAATCTTCTTAGACTGAAGCATTTTGCTTCTGTCTCAGACCTGAAGATGAGCTGCAGGGCCTTTTCCAGCTGCATCTCTGTGCGTGACATTTATTAATTTAATTTTATTTTTTTAAAAGACATCTCTTCCTGAAAATCTGCCTCATTCTCGCACCTCTGAGGCTGTAACAGGAGAAAACCTCTACAGGATACTTTTACTGGGGGGAACATCTTCAGACTCCATCTTTTGATTGGGAATCTGGAATCTGCTGGGATGCAAACAATCTTCTAATGAAAGTGGATGGTGTATTGTTTCTTTGATACAGTTTCTGTACAGCTATCACAGAATTGTCAAGGCTGGAAGAGACCTTCAAGATCTTCTAGTCCAACCACATCAGGTCTATGATGTTAAAAGCACTGGGGATTCAGACCAGATTTACTAAATATCAAACAGAGGAGCCTTAACTATAGCTAGACCAACCAAACAACTAAAACCCTGGTGGCACCTTTTCTTTTGCATTCTGCAGATATTAAAGTAGCTTGAATGACACCTCCAGAGAACAGAAAGAACCCAAGTGATGCATTTTCCCGTTGGACAATGCCTTCCCTCTTTTCCTTTACTGTGTCCTTTTCTGCCTCTGACCTGCCTGCTGGCAGCAGGCCAGCTATAAAGCCCCTGGTATCTGATCTCCTGCTATCCTCTTACCTTTCCTGCCCCAGCCTGCAGATCCCTGTGCTATCTGACCCTGTTTGAAGTCTCAGTGTGATGGACTCCATTTCCCCTATCAGCCCTGCCTGTCTAGCTGGTTTCAGCATTTCAGCAATCTTCTGTGTGGGTTGCTGCATTACCCGTAAGGAGTGCAGTTTCATGCTGGAATTATTATGCCCTACTTATTTTTAATCCCTCTCCACCATCAGCACCTTTCCCAAAAAGTGGAGTCAAGTTTTGCAAGCATTGCTTTGATCTGGTTTGTACCTTAGGTAACATCTGTATCAGCGTTTGCATATTGATTCCTGGTGGAAGGGTTCACAAGTCAGATTGCCTTTCAAAAGCAAGGGCTGTTTTCCAATAATAATTCCTTGGTCTACTAATAAACACACAGACACACAAACAGGCACATCTGGGTTTTGGATGTGCTTTCAGCAGCTCCCTCCAATCCTGCTGATTCTCTTTGTTTTAAGGGAAAATGAATGACACTGGATTCTGATCAGGAGAAGGTAATTCATCCCAGTTTTATTTGAAGATCTTTCTAAAACAAACACTGCTAATTTGAAAGTCTAAGCACTTCAGCTATCAAAAGTGTTTAGCTCATCATATTTCTTAAGACCTAGCTAAATCCCACATAATAAAGGTGCTGTGTAGGTATTACCCTTTCCCTTTGCTATTTCACCCAGGATGAAGCCAAAACCATTGTTCCTTTGAATCCTATTTCCAGAGGGAGGTAACATCTATTGTGAAAACTGCTTTTTTAGGGTGGTGCTGGCTGGAGACAGATGTATATTACAGTGCCACCACAGCTGTGCTGTGACATGTCACATCCTGTACTGGTAATTAAGGAGTAAGAGTGTTGGGTCACCTTGGTGCAGTAAATCCACTTAGCAAGTTTTCCCTGAGTGGGTTTGGTACTACCCTAACCAGCCCCTCCATGCAGAAATCAGTAAATCATTTTTAAAGCCTTCCCTTCCCCCATTTTCCTCATGTTGCTGTGTGTTTATTTCTAGTTCCTAGTGTAGGAGTGTTGGGGAGGAAGGGAGGAAGAACACTATAAACCCCTGTCTGTTTGTATTTCATAGATCTAATTACTGCATCTTGACATGGGAATGTATACAGGCACGTGAATGTGTATTAGAATTGGGCAAATACAGCACAAATATATCCATGTGTGTCCTTCCAAATGAGCTAAACCAACTGAAATGTCAGTGATTGATTTTCTAGTGGCTGCAATTGCAGCCTTTCTTATTGGTTTGTTTGTGAACAGATGAGAAAGTGAGATTTTATCCCTCCGTAATTTCAGCAGAAAGCAGAAATATAAAGTAAATTATTATCCATGAGAGTGTTTGTACAACAAATGATGCTATGTCCTTTTTGTAATTTACTTGTAACATGGAGAACTCATAAGGAAAATGTAAGAGTATGGATCTACCCATGGGCAGTGATAAAGTTGGGATCAGGCACTGTCCCTCACCTTTGACAGTGTGTTATTTCTACTTCTCTGGCAAAGAAACAATAATCTTTTCTGTTCAAGAGTCTCAAATATTTCCTAAGATTTTTAAGGCCTTGTTGTTCACATCCTGTGTGGGTGCTGGGTGTAGCAGAAGTCTGTGTCTTCCGTGTGGTGGTGTGAAGCTGAGGAACTCCTTGATGCAGGATATTCTGGTTGTTGGGAGTTCATATGGGATTATGGGAGTTAATGGACAAGTTCATGGAGAAGAATGCATGCAGATTTAGTAAACACCAGCAAAGCACCTCAAGCCCCTCTGCTGCTGGAAGTCTGAGCCTCAGGCTGCTGGTGATCAGGGGAGTGTTCTTGAAATGTTTCAATGCCCTGTTTTAGAACCCTCCCCTATATGTCTGCTGTAGTCCATTGATGAAGACAAGTTACCACTCTTCCCTGTACAACCTTTCTATTCTTGGATCCTGTGAGGGAACTGTGAGGTCTGATAGTGAAGCTGGGATGCCTGAATTGTTGTGTCCAGCCAGCACACACAGGTCACTATGCAGGGAAATATTTTAAATCTTATGTAACCCCTTCTGGGGACAGGTTTAAGTTCTCTCTTGGATCAAGGCAGACATGAGCAGGCTATTTGTGAGCTAGTTACAAAATGCAGCTTGCATTCCTAAACTGATCCATTGCACGTTTAGGAGAAATAGAATAAAAGTGATGAAAACCACTGCCTTGGCTGGTAATTTGTGATCAGACAAAAAGTTAGGATCCTGGAATGATGACTTCTTCATCCAGCTGCAGTGCATATGCAGACACACATAAAAAATGTCACTGAATATTTTATTCCTATTAAGTTATCAACAAACTCCATGTGTTGCCCAGATAACAGGAGAGACCAATGTGCTGAGCAGAGGTGCCTTGTCGTCACTCTCAAGGTTTGATTCTACCCCATTCAAATCAGTAAGAATTTTGCTACTGACTTTGGCAAAACCAGGATTTTCATCCTGAATTATCAAACTTCAGGAATTTAAGCACATGAATTATTTTCACATGGTCCAGATTGGAACCAGAATGTTTCTTTCAGTCATATAAAGAGGTGATACATTCCTACTGGCTCATCAGCTTAAGTTTCCTCTCACGTATTCTAACAGCTAGGAAAGGGAAAAAAAACAATGAAGCAAAAGTAGTATGTTGAATTAGTAATACAATTTATACACTTAAAGGAATTAAAAAAATATATTTCCATAGAAATTGCTTCAGAAATACATCAGAGGCACAAATTAGGCCCTCTGAGGTATGAGGAAATGTGAGGATGTAACACATGGTAATCAAATCATGTCATTTCATAGACACAGAGGTGATCAAAGCATTAATAAAAACAGCAGGTCACCTTGAATCGAGGATTCAGTTTTGAGTGTCAAACATTTATTTCGAACATTTATTTTTGGCTTGTGGGACTTTCAATGACTTGGGAAAATTTTGTCCCTGTGCATGAGTCACCACCAGTTCAGAGGAACACAAGGATGAGGATGTCACTGCACGTCCCACTTGGTGGAGCTGACCTGGCCTACACGAGGCTGTGAGCAGCCCCAGACAGAAGGATAATGAGGCACAGCAAAGGGATGGGTCAGGCTGATCCTGCAGGATTCTCAGCCCAATTCTTTTCCTTCATCAGACATAAACTGTGCCAAATATAGACAGCTAAACCCCCAGGGTTTCCAGGTGGCAGAAAACTGTGGTGGGTTTTTTTTTCCCTCTCAGTCTAAAACAAGCCTTCCTCTTTACTTCACATGAACCAGAAAACCCAAGGAAAGACTGTTTTTGACACATCAACACACAGCGTTTCCGAAATGAAATCTGCTCCCCAGATGCTGCAGCTTCTCAGAGAAATCGATGATCTTGTCAGTTTTGCTGCTGGTAGCAGCTGCTCTGTGTCTCAGGAATTGTGGCTGGACTGGTGCCAGTGCCAGTCAGGCTTTCACAGTCCCAGCTCTCTGTCAGAGACCAATCCACTGGGGTGCTGCTCTGCTGTCCCAGGATCACCAGCTTGGGGCAGAAGGGGTCTAGCCCAGGGCTGGGCCAGCAGCCCGTGAGGCTCTTTGGAACCTCTGGCTCCAAAGGTCCCAAGTCCCATCCAAGACTTGGAGACCAAGGCTCTTCTGCCCTGGAGTGATGTGCTGGATGCCATGCCCCAGATCCAGAGGCTCAGGACATCCCATCCTCAGCCCTGACACCATCCATCTCATGGGTCCTTCCCAAACCTGGCTGCAGTTCCCCAAACTCAGGTGTGTTTCCGCAGTTCTTGGGCCACAGGCTTTCCATTGCATCAGATTCCCTGGTTTTCTGCAGAGGATATTTTTGGCAAAGTGTGAAGGGTTTCCTCAGATGTAGTTACAGCCTCTTGGCTGTGGTGTGGTTCCTGATTTATGTGGGGAGGAGTGAGACAAACCAGGACCTGAAAATGCTTCAGTAGAACTAGTGAGGAGATGCTTTGTTTTCATGTTGCAAGAGTTGAGGAAAGTAGTAAATGTAATTTTTATAGACAGAATTTAGTGAAAAACTTTTCCTGGGAAGTTGCAAGGACTTTTTTTGTTTTGAAGCTTTGGGTTTTTTGATGAGAACCCCTTAAAAATATTGAATCAAAATCTGCTCTGGGAAAACTGATTTAGAATCAGAAGACTTTCTGAAGCAATCTGGTTTCCTTGAAGAGATTTTAAGCTTAGTAGAAAATCCAATTTTCAGTTGAGAAGAAAATATTGTCAATTGTTCTGGATTTTGGTGCAGCTCTTCAGTTCCCTTGGGGTGGAATAGTACAAAGTAATCTTAATAGCAATCTGAAAAATGAATTGAGTCTTTCCCAAGGACCAGGAGGTCGTCTGGCCAAGGAATGAAGGAGAGAAGGCTGGAGTAGGAGACTGCTGAAAAGGTGGTGCCTGGAAAGATGGTGTCTCAGTGACTGTAGCTTGTGTTACGCTCTGTGGTGAAACTCCAGGCTGATGAATTGCAACTTAAATATGCCCCCAGTGGACCATTACTAAGTGTGGAAACATTATTTATATTTATATTTTCCAAATAATTTCAAACAAAACAACTCCTAGCTAATGAAAAAGAAAAATTCGTCACCAAATCCCCTCAGTCCTATTAAGTGTTCCTGCTCTAGGAATGTCATGAGCTGCACAAGAACATGGTCCTGGTAAGGAACAGAATAAAGTGCCTTCATGCTGCTAGTGACCTCAGCTGGAATTCCTGGTTGCTGGAGAAATATTGGCCTGTGCCTACAGGGGAGGCTGTTATGTGCCCAGCCTGCTCTCCTGACACAGGACTAATGGTTGTTTGTAAACACTTCCAGCCTCAGTGGCACAGAGGATGCAGAACCATGTCAGATATTAATTACCCTGTGAATAAATACAGAGTAGAAACTCTGGTTTTATCGCTAGCTAGGTAGTGGATATTTACTCTGCTTTCCTCAGTAGTGCTTCTCATCTTGGCATCATTGCATCAATAAGTGCATTCAATAAGTGCTTCTGCAGCCTCCTCGCAGGCTGAGCTCTCTTCTATGATTCAATCACTGATGTGGCTTATAAACAAAGCAATTAAAGTAGATATTACCTATAAAAGAACATTCCTTAATTTCCGAAGATTTCCAGAATTCATCTTTGCCCTCACATGGGTTATGTGTGTGGATGAAGTGAAATGTGCTGCTGTACTGCCGTGCATATAGAATGCATATTCACTCCTACTTTATGCCATAGATTTTTATAGTTGTTAAATTTCCTTTTCATTATATTTGATTTGCTAAAATGAAGGCTTGTTTTATCAAAACTAATTACATGGTATGTATTTAATGTTCTGTCCCTAAGGTTTTTCTAGTAATAAAATTGATTGTTACTGATTAAAATGGTTCTATTACATCAGCTTAATGTCACTTGAGGTGAATGCAGTATTAGAAAAAAGGCCATTAAAAATGTTGAATAGGGAACACAGAGGCAAGGATTAAAGAAAGAGAAAAGATTTTTTGAATGGGTACTCTTTAAAAAAAAGTTCAAGAATTAAAAAAAAATTAGACATGGCAAGGAGAGATATTTGAGATATGTATAAAATCTTAGTGTTGTTATTGGTTTCATGCAATTAATTGGATTATCACTCTCCAGCTCCTAGGTAAATGTTCAATATATAGCCTTAAAAACAGAGTTTATACTAATTTCTTGAGTAATTACAGGCCTGCCAAATACAGATAAAGATGTCAGTAGGGCAAAGTCAATATTTGGAAAATATCTGTAATGATGAGGATCCCTTATTTCTCTGTCAAAGTAAACTCAAAAGGTCATTAAATTGTATTACATGGAGAGGGAGGTTAAGGGCACAGCCACAATCTGTACCAGAGTTTTTGGGAATGTCTGGTGATGGCAGCAGGAGTTGTCCTTGGCTCCCTGGGATGTGCCCTGGTGCAGCAGGAGTGCAGGGAAAGCATCACGTTTGAACTTGGAGTGAGATCACCGAGAATAGAGGAAGAAACAAAGGAATTAAGAAAGGAATCAAAAGAGGGAAGATGCAAGATTGAGAAAGAGAACACCTTAAAGAACAAGTAGTTTTTAAGGGGAGAAGTTCTGGGGCTTCCTCCACTCCTTTTCAGGTTAGAAAACATGAAGAGTAGAATAACTTTCTTTGCTTAATTGCTGCTAGAGTGTAGCTCTTTCAGAGCTCTGCATGGCTGCACTTCCAGCAAGTGATGGAATCACAGAATCACAGAATGGTTGGGACATCAGTCATGTAGAGCCAGGCTTTCCCCACCATGGTCAGGAACATCTCCATCACCCACTAGATCAGGTTGCTCAGGGCACCATTTAACCTGTACTTGAGCCAATACCCACATCATTTGTCAAAAATCTAATGTTTTTTTATTGAATCCCAGCTTCCTGGGGTCGTGTGACCAGCCAGGAGTCTGCTTTCTTTCTCTGTCTCAAAACCTGGAAATAGAATCTGTATTTAGCTACTCAAAAGGCAAGTAAGAGGAACTAGAATTGTAAAGACAAATAAGAGGAACTAGAATTACAAAATCTGCACAATTTTCAAGCTGCTCCTGTATGTCAGTATCTCACTTCAGAGCAGCTGCCCAGAACATTTCCTATCCTCTCCTGTGATTTTTAACAAATTGGGAACTCTCTATCATCCATGTCTTCTCTCTCCCTGATCTCTGACAATTTTTTTCACAATTCCAGATTCTTTTTTTTTGTTTGTTTGTTTGTTTGTTTTCCAAGTGCAGCTGCTGAATGGCAGTTCCTGATGCCATTTGCAGCTGATTGTCTTGCAAGGTCAAAATGTCCCACTTCCACTGGACTCAAACTAAAGTCCTTCAGAAGAGCTAAATTCAGTTGCATGGTTCAAATTAAAATTACTTCAGTTTGAGGCTTAGAAACACAGCAGAGTAGGAATGTGTTATACAAACCAGGACTGGAAAGTGGCATGATGCAAAACCAGAGGAAAAATGTGTGAGCTCTGTGGGAGAAAGAGGGAAGGAGGAAAATCCTGAAAATGGGAAGCTTCTAGGGGAAATAAAAAATAATAAAAAATAAAAACAATGAGAGGATAACAACCAAAGTGAGCAGTGTGTCTGATATTTCAGTGACATTTTCCTAGAAAAGTAAATTCATCCTCCCATCAACTACCCAGGAAACACTCCAGACAAAAGTTATTCTTGACACAAAAAGGCATTTTCTTGGGCTTAACCTCTCTGTAGATGATGACCAATAACTGGGGAGTGTGTCTTAAACCCCAATATTGTGAGATGACAACTGCTGTACAAACACATAAAGAAGGAATAAACTTCATCTGAGGGAATATGAACCTTTTCATATAGAACTATGCTTTTCAAAAGTTCCAAGTAGTGTGTGCACTTTTATTTCCTTCTACAGTCAGTTTTAATCCATCCTTCACATTCCATTAAATTGAAAATACGTTTAATTACCAGAAAGGGGAGCTTTGTATCCATGGAGAGTATGATTCTTGTTATTTTCCAGGAAAGAGTGGCTGGGTATTAGGTCCTTGAGTGTAGGAAGGTAGAAGAAGAAACAAGGAAACAGGAGAATCTGAGGCATTATAGCTTGTAAACTGTGTGTGCAAGGAGAAATTATTGCACCTTTCCTGTAGCCAAGTCACAGCCTGTCCCAGTAAAGGAAGTATTTTTATACTAGAGCCTACATGTGACTTTGTTCCATACTTAGGCAAGAATATAAAAAAAGTTATGAAAAGGTGACAGATGATGAATTTTGCCATTCTCTGTTAAATCAGCTCTTCTTCTGAGGGGTATTTGCCTGGGTCATAGAGAAACTTTGTTCTTCAAAGTAGTCCTTAGAAGGCCAGTAGCTGGTAGGAAATCATCTCTATTTGTGCACAGATTAAGGATAAGATTTTGTATAATAATATACACACTTTTATGTGTGTATTTTTAACTGATACACAAATCAGTGATGTGTTTTTTCATTTAAACATCTTGTTTATTTACTGAAAATGAATTTTTGAGGAAGCTAGACATGTTAGAGCTGGGTTTAGTCTCATACTTTCAGACAAAAAATGAGTCATAAGAGAACTCCTTTTAAGTTAAATTGCTACATTTTTGAGTTAAACCTTAGAGCATTGTGACAAATTGTAGCAAAATGTAATTTAAAAAAAACATTGGAGAGAAATCTTTTGTTTCAGGTTGAAAGAAGTATTTAAAATAGCCAATTTCACTGAGACATTCAAACTTCCATTTTAGATCAGTCTGAAACCACTGCAAATTTGACTGGGACATGTGTAGTCCATGATTTATGTAATTCCACCCAAAATACAGTTTTGGTGCTGGGCAGCAGGACCTGATGCTGAACAGCTGTGCAAATCTCAAGGAGTTCATATTTTAAGAGAATCCTGGACTGAGCAAAGTTCCTCACTTTGTCTGATTTGTGTTGTCAGGCGATAAAAAGAGTTCAGGGGAAATGGCTCTTACAGGTATTTTGAGAATATTCATGCCATCTTAAGGCTTTCTAATAAAGGTACCTAATTTATGAGTTTAGGCATGTTATGTGTTCCATGGGGAGAGGTAAACTTCTGGTTTAGCTCTTAAATTGTCTCTGAAGTCTCCCCTGGCTCTAAAGCAGCCTAAGCACACCACTGAGATTGGGTGCCTAGAAGTTGGAGTCATGGATGCCTTCCCTCGATCCTCAAAAGACCATTTTTGTGTGTTTCAGATAATATTTTCAATGTTTAGCAAACAGTGGCTCATCTAGGATCTGGGAGGAACCAGCATGTTGTTTTCCAGCAACATCTGGCAGTGCAGCCTGTGGGAGGACCACGGTGTCTTGTTGCATGTTTCTCAGTTTACTGGATTTAAGTATCTTGTAGAATTCAAACCTGGGGTACACGTGTGATATCCAGCAAAATTATAGTGATTCCTGTGTTTACAGGTTTAGGGAAAACAGGCAGGAAGATGGAGCTGGGAAGTGGGAAGGCTGGCTGCTAGCAATAATTGCCAGCTGTGCATGCACAGGAAAGGGCAAGAACCTTGTGCCTTTACAAAAACCTGCTTTTAGAGCTGTTAAATAAAGGGGAGAGGCAGGAAGGGGAAGGAGTGGCTCCAGCAATTCTTAGCTGTATCTTTATAGCAAAGAAAGGGTAATTGTAACCACAGATTGAACTGCAACAAAACAGAGCTAATTATAGTTGACTGCCAGTCTATGTCTTGCATTTGTGATATACCCATTACAGGAGGTAGCTGGAGACTTAAGAACAGAGAATGACTCCTTTTCTTCTTTTTATATGGAACTTCCACTAATGAAGATGCTACAGAAGAGTCTGCCTAGGAGTGAAATGCTAGCTCCTCAGCTGATGTAAATCACTGTAATCCCACTGAAGTCAACACTGGAGATTTAACATCACGCTAATTGAAGTCAATGGAGCCAGGCTGATATACACCAGCTGAGGTAAATTCCCCAGTGCTTTCATTCTAGCTCTGAGCAGTGTTTGGAGCCTGCTCTCTGGTTTGAGGCACAGTGAGACCCCAGCTGTGCAGTTCAAACCAGGATCCTTATGTAGAGCTGACCTTTCCTAAATTTCAGTTATAGTGTTGAGACTGGTGGTTTCAATCCAGGTTCATCCCTTCACTTAATTTGCAGGGTTTCTTTCATCTTCCTGGCCCTTGTGGTTGCATTCCCTTGTGTTTGAAGATTTTTGCATTTTGGCCTGTGTTATCTAATTAGGCCTGATATATTTAGCTGTCACAGAGCACAACAATCTGTAGCTAGGCTTCTGTTATTATTGATGGTGATATTGTATGGAAGGATCCCCAGATGGTGTTAAACATAGTCTTATGAGCTCCTTTTCTGGTGTGTAAGCAAATGCTCAGTTTATGGAAGACCTGCTGTCTCATTTGGTCTCTCTCTTCATTATGCAGTGATCTTTGAGCAAAAGATGTAACAAATTGTGGATGGTCTTTTCTTACTCTCTATAGCTGATGATAACTCATAGGGCAAGTATTTTTGGAGGAAGCAGAACTGGTGGGTTGAATTCCTGAAGGAGAAACTTTGCTTCAGGATGCTCCCTTCCAAGAGGAATGTCTGATATGTCCAGATAACTCAAGCTGTTTAACCTTCTGACTTTTCTACCAATGGGAGGCCAATGCCAGAGACCCTTCTTCTCCTGTGTATTGGGGAAAATGCTGAAGCAAAAGCCAGATTACACTAATTTTCTTCAATGGATCCTGAAGAGTGTGTGCAGTTGTACAGATGAATTGGTTTAAAATGACAGCAAAGACAGCTTCTAGTGCTGAAGAGGTGTAATCTGAGCATCAAAGGGTTTCTTTGCTACTGGTATGAATGATGTCAGGGATGGCAGGGCTTCTCTGTCACAGCTCTTTGTGCTTCCTGGCTTGTAGGTTGGTCCTATATGTTATTCTTGTGGGTGCTGGCAAGATGGGTGAGATGTGTAGCCAGGAAGAAACACTAGCTTAATAGAGAAGAGACTCACTTAAAGAGAGGAACTGAGCTTGTAGTCTCAGGCTGTAGGGAACCTCAAACCTAGAAGTCCTGTTCTGAAGTGAATATTTTAATGAGTAGTTTTTGTTTGAAAAACGTATGATTTGTATCCACCTTTGTCTCTCTTCAAAGGAGATAATATGAAGACAGAGGCTTCAATGAACCTTTGGCTAAGATAGGGAGGTGACAAATGACTTCTGGGCTGGGTGGGAAGGACACCCAAGTCACAGTTTTGGATGCATTCAGAAATTGGCCATTTGATATAGACATTTGAAGTCTCTATTATATTTGGCTTCTCATAGAATCATAGAATGGTTTGGGCGGAAAGGGACCTTAAAGATGATCTAGTTTCAACCCCCCCATCCCCTTTCACTAGAAAAAATATTTTTAATCTTTTCCTGTGGCAAACTTTGTGCCTTCTGTGCAGAGGTAGGTGCATTAAGAACAGTTCTGAGGGTTGCTTTAAGTGTGCTCACAAAAACGTAGACATGAGCTCAAACACAGGATAGGTTTGGGTTTCTTCCTTTTTGTGCAGTAGGTGAGACTGTTGCTGTAGATTTTAGTCACATGCAAGAAGTGTTCTGTGTCACCACTGCCTGTACTTTTGCACTTTCTTTGAGGACATAAATGCTAAGGACATCACTGCAACTGATGCACAGAGCCCCTGCTGTGAAGTGCTTGCGCTGCTAATGAGACCCTGTGTGATCTCTTATGGCTGGAGGGGCTGCCAGATGCCACTAGGAAGAGTCCCAGAGAACTGGTGATGAACATAAGGCTTGTGAGAAGCAGTTTGCAGAGAACAGGAGCTCCACAAGAAACTTTGGGTTTAGCAGTCACTGCCTTCCAGATGGACAATACCTCTGTGAGCAGCTGCAGATGAAATCTTCAGGCTGGAGATGAGGGGAAGGGAGGAGAAAATTCTGCAAGCTGCTGGGACAATGAGAGGCCAGTCATTAAAGTCATAAAATGGTTGAAAGAATGGTGAGAGTGCTCCTGCCTAAAATCATGACAAATGTTTTCTTCCTTGCTCCTAGGGAGAATTCCTGCTCTGCTGCATCCTGATATTTTTTTCTCTCCTCAGGGGATAGTAGTCATCCTGCAATTACATTCTGGTCTTTGTGCTACCAGAGGGACTGATTTTATCTGCTGAAATCCTTGGGAAAGGTCTTACAGCCTCTCATCAGCACAGGGTCAACTCCTGAAAATGGTATTCTGAAGCAGAAGTCTGGTTGGTGTCTTCCTAACTAGTTAGGAATGGAGTTTTGCTAGGCTGAGCACAAGTTATCCGAAAGCCAAAGGATTTACCTGGGCTGTCATTCCTGATATTGGGAATGGGAATGTAGATGGGTTTTAGATATTTCATTTCATGTGGGAGAATTTTACCAGTGGCAAAGGCTGACTCTGTTGTCCTGAGAGAGCCAGCCACGGGTGACTAGAAAGGACTGCATTGCACAAAACCCTGTGTGAGTGAGGGGATACTGTTTTCCCAGGGAGACTTGCAGTTAGTTTTGCCTCTGGCAGGGTAAAATGAGGGGCAATAAGCTGCTCTGTGCACTCCAGGAGCCATTAGGGTACCCCTTTGCCACAGCACAGTGCAGCTCAGGGATGCCACGTGTCACTGTGCCAGGCCGTGTCAACCAGCCTGACCAGCAGCTCATTGATGAAAATAGGTGTTGATAAATAGTGTGCAGCTGATCACCAGTTTTATCTGGTGACTATTCTAGTTTACTGGACTCTGGAGCCTTCTCTGTTGGACTATGAGTTTATGAAGCCCACTGCACGATGCTGCAGGCCAACAGTGTGTGTCTAGATGGGCAAATTTACAGATATCTCAGGACCTTTGAGGTGAGCTGGTGCCAGATGAAGGAGATCCTGGGTCTCTGCTCCTGAGCTGGCAGATAACACCTCCCAAAAAGGGAGTCTGCAGATGTTTATTTGTACACTGCTTTCTTGACTGTATAAAGCCCTTAAAGGTGCAAGGAGAAAGTCAGTTCTGGGGTTCACCCAGCAAGACTAGGAGATAGAGCTGGAAAGAGAAGTTGCCTCACTGGCACATCTGGTGCCTGACAAAACCCTGACTAGCTGATTTAGCACTTTGCAATGTGAAAGTTTCCACTCTGTTGGCCTATTTGGAGAAGGTCTGGGAAGAGGGACAGGATTCGTTCTCTTCCTTTATAACTATGTATATTGTGGGCAAAGAGAAGTTCCTGCAAAGTCTGTTCTGTTCACTATGGGTTTTTCCTCCCACTGTGTTGTGACAGCCTGGCTTGGAGACAGATTTTGGCTTTATTACGTGGAGTCTAAAATTTTCTTTAACAGGCTGGAATATAGTTCTGCATTTAAGCAATTCAAAGCTTCCAGCTGGAAGAAATATGTCCAAGGTTGTGCTTTGCTGCAGACCTTTCTGCTTCTGTCCCTGCCTTTACAGTCACAAAGGCACATGGATCTGCAAGTTATGCCTATGGTCTAACTCAGAGAGCTGTCTGAAATGGTTGGCCTTGTCCCTTTCAGCAGAAACTAAATGAAATATATGAATGTCTGCTGCCCTATTGTAAAATTTTCACATCAGCTGTGATCTTACTCTGATTCCCTCTGTGCTAAGAACCATGGTTAGTTACAGAACACCTGAGTGAGTGGATGTCAAGTGCCCACCAAATGTGGACACTTCTCTCCATTTCTTCTTTAGCTGATTTGGAAATAAAAGAAAGTCTGTCTGATTGCTGGATAAGTAGTTAGCAAAAATGAATGTTAAAAACATCCATCTCCAGTACAGAGCAAGCCTTCATGCTCTTATCCTTCCTGGTGTGGCAAGACATGCATTTCCTGGAATTGCTGAGCTGCTCAGATGAGCAGACAGGCAGAATTTAACCCAACATGGGCCTTGCTTTCAGAACAGATTTATATTGTGGATGGTGCTCTACTCACTCACATCACCAGAGAAACCTTTAGCATTTTGACTGTTCATGTCTGCTACATCTTCTTGCTGAGGCTCTGGGCAGCACAAGGGCTGTCTGTGGCCCAGCAGCACTGGACTGTGGATTACGTGTCCCTTTTGGCAGAGACAAAACCTCTCAAGGTTCATATGGGCTCTTTTGGAGGGGCTCCCCTCATGCAGGTGAGCACTGTCATGCCCTGAAATCATTCCTAAGGAGAGATGATGAAAACATCTCCTTGTCCATCTTGGCTGGTCCAGAGAGCTGCCGTGTCCCCAGGGATGGAGCCACCCCAAAGTCCCTGCTCCTGTTTCAAATGCACGCTGGATTAGAGACAAGCAAAAATCGCTCAGAGTTCCCTCTTGTGCATTCAGTCCCATGCTCAGGCACAGCTCAAATCTGTGCCAAGAGGCAATTCAGGTTGGGAAAGGGATATGCCATTTTTCTCTACCTCTGCTTCTTGTCACATTTTGTTAAACGCGGTCATGTAGCATGTAATGAAGACATCTGTTCGTTTTGTAGGAAACTGTGAAAAAGTGCGCGCGTTTGCCTCGTGCCATCTGTTGCCATTCTGATAAACAGTTGAAAACTCTGGCAAACATAAACAAAAACAGTGTGCTCTGGTGCTATAACTGCACCATTTTCTTTCTTGGTGATCTGTGCTTGAACCTTCCCTTGCGATGCTTTAAGTATTTGGGCCTCTGGTCGGCTGCAAGGAGATCTGAAGCTCAGCAAACACTGCAGTCCTGCTCCTGTCCGTGTCCCTCCCCTGAACCTGAGACAGTGAGGAGAAGCAGGAGGGCCTGAGCTGCTGGAATGATGTGAAATGCTGTCTGTGCCACCTGGACGGCTCAACTTTCTCCCCTCCAGATTTTGTGCCTCTGAGTGGAAACTTGGCTGAATCAAGGAAATTATTTGAGAATATGCTACTGATCAGGAGGGATTTAGATGTATTATACAGGATTATTATTTTTCCAGAAGTCTGTCTTGTGAGCAAAGGTTCTGTGTTATAGAATGTGTTGAAAATAAGTAGCTTATATTGGATTTCTGTGATGATGAACTATTACTGTATGGAAAGACAAAATAAAAGGGCACTTTTTGTGAGGCTCATGCTGTCAGAGAAACATGAATAACACAATGCTGGAGAGGAGAGAAGAGTATGCTGGCTAGCTAAAAGCAGACAGTGGAGAAAGAGCACATGCAAACTTTTCATTGTGGTTTTCAAGGCAAGACCATATAGAACATCTCAAATATTACTATATAAACAATTTAAAAAAAAACAACCAGAAGTACTTGCACAGGAGTCTTTAGCATGTGTTACTTTGCCTTTACCAGATCCAATCTACAAAAATAGTTTCCGTGAAGGGGAAAAAGGACCTCTTTTAACTCCTTCTGCTACATAGTTACTAAATACAGTGTTTTCTAGTGACAGTGCATTTTTGCTGGCATATATAGATTGTGCCAGTTAACAGCTAATTTACCTTTTGTAGATTTCTGCCTGAGTTGCATATAAAGTGAGCTACATTACAGGTTAAAAATAAAATGTACTGTTCTAACAATAATTAAAATTCATGTCTTATAAAGTACTTTAAGCAAAGAAGTTGAATGCAGAATGTCTAAGCCTATATTGCAGTCTTGGGACTGCTCTGACACAGAAAATAATATGAATACACAGTGATAAAAATATAAAGAAGCTAGGAAAAGATCACAGGAGAAACACCAGGTTTTCTTTTGAGACAAGCCACGGAAATGTGAAATTAAGAAGCGCTGTAATGCATACTGACAGGGAGCAGAGGCACAGCTCACATTGCAACTACAGCTGGTTATTTTTAGGCTGGTTTCCTTAGGAAGGCAGGCTTGTGAGCACAGGGGGATGTTTGTGTGTGTACATGCATGCACCTGCCTGTCATGACTCCTAAACCTGCTGGTCTCTTGTAGCCGAGTTTGACAGAAAAGGTAATTTGCATCCTGATGGTTTCCTGAGAGTGGATGGGGAGGGAAGGTCGACTCCATCTCTTGTTAGGTGGGAAGGAATTCACATGGGAAAAGACTGGAATAACACCCCAGATACAGGAAAACCTTGAGAGGGAAGGTCTAGCACCTCCTTAGGCACAGGAGAATCTGGCTGCAGGGCACCAAATGATAGGAAAACAGGTTTCAAGAGTTCCACTGCTTATGGAACAACTTTTGAGGAGGTGGGACTTCTGGCAAAAGCTTCTTTTTGGCAACTTCAGCAGACTCTCCTCCTCTGTGGACCAGACAGGGCAGAGAGCATGAAGCACAGACACAGCAGGGGGTTACAGCAACTCTTGGGAATAGAGCTGCCAGGGGCTGCAATTTCTATTTCCAAGAAGATGCTGTAACCTTTTAAATTTAACTTCACAGCGTAAGTGTAGTGTAAGTATGTGAAAAAATGCTGAACTTTCATTCTGACTATCATTTTAGCAGTCAAAATGCTATTGAAATAATTTTCTTCAGAAAAATTTTCAGTAGAAATGTGTGCTCCTCCAAAAGATTAACTTCGTGAAACAACATACTTTTTTGTTAAAAAAAAAAAAGAACTTTGTCAGAAAGAGATTATTGCTTGGAGTCTAACCAATTTCAGTATCAAATGATAAATCAATCTGTACAATTACAGCTCTAATGGGGATTAGGTCACAGTAAAGCTTATGAGTACTCAAGACTTAATTAGCTCACTGAAATCAGTGTGGCTCTACATTGACTCGGTAAGTCTTGAATCAGATTGGGAAAGCTTGATGAGCAGAAGGACTCAGTGCTGTGGTGCCTAAATTTCAGTGATGTCTCCCCAGCAGGGGCTCACTGTCATCACTCTGTCCTGGAGTCTGAGGAGGGTCAGCTGCTGTTCTCTCTAAGATGTGATCAGATGTGTAATTCACTTCTGTTTTCCCCTTCCCCCATCCCCCATTTTGAAATAAACTTAGGACCTTGGCCTGAGATATTATTCACATCTTCTGTCTACCTGGGGGGTGGAGAACCCTTATTTCCCACTTGAACCCCACTGGGTTTGGAGATTCTTCTAAGACAGGAGGCACTGGACTCCTTTTCTTAGAGCTCTTTGTTTTGCGTGGGGGACAATTGCATTGCTACAGACAGTAACTCTTGAGACCTGTGGTGAGGATTCTCAGTCAAGGACTGAACACCTTTTAGAGTCCTTGACAAACTGATTTGCAATAACTTTATGTGAGGCAGGAGCTCCTGGCTTTGGCTGAATTCCAGCCTTGTCCCCTCTTCTGTCATGATCCTACTTGAGGGACCAAGCAAGGGTATGTGAGGTTTCTGTGCTTCCAGCTGGGTCCAAGAGATGTTATTTTTTCTTGTTGTTTGACCTTGTCCATGGACAGATGTCCCTGTTGCATGTCTGCACATTTAGATGAAGGAGATATGAGTTGCAAGCTGTACTGCTGTATTTTTGTTACTGAGCTCTGATAAGAGATTGTTTGATATGAGACAGAAGAAGTTCAGCCTCTGGGATAGAAGAGGAGTTCAAATCCTGTCTTTCTACATTCCAGCCAAACACATTTATCACTAGGCTGGAAGTTAAAACTGGAGAGCTTGGGCCTTCATGTTTTGGTCAGAGCTTGGTGCAGATCTGTTCTTTTCTTTATTTCTCAAATGCTTCCTTAATTGAAGAATTCTTTCCTACTATTAAAAACCCTATAAATAAATTCACAAGTTGTTTTTTACACCGTTGCCTGAGTTTTTATTTGCCCCCTTTTTGTTGTGTCCCTCACCCCATGTGTGGGACTACCTGGTTTTGTTCAGTGACTTTTCAAGTCTCCTTCTGATGTCTTGTGTGCTGCCATCAATCTCTGTCTGTCTGTCTGAGAAACACAGCTGGAGGGGCACTGGGCTCTGCAGGTGTGAGCTAGGCTGGGAAAGTTTGTGGATCACAGTAGGGCAAATGAGATGGTATCCATCTGCTCCACAACATAAAGACTTGGACAGCTCCAGTAGTGCCCCAAACTGCTAACTTCATATCCCTAAAGTTAAGCTAACTTTATCATCACCATGTATAGGAACTTTGTGTCTTGAGGTGCCCAAGGGTTAAGTTGCAGCACTCTGGGAGTGTTTAACCTAAACTATTTTTATAAAAATAAAAATGACAGCTAGAGGCTTTAGACAAGAACAAGCTCCTAATCATGTTGGCAGTGAGAGAGAATCACTACCTTGAAGTGAATGACTGCCTTACCAGGCAGCAAATGAAAAAAGAATGAGTACAGGGAGTGAGGTGAAGTAATTGGTGTATCACATTTATCAGCAGAGATGGGATTCTTGAAGCCACTGCCTTGTGCTCTTGCCTGTACTCCTTAAGAGCCATTTTACTTCTGGATCAATGTCTAGATGTGCTGGTAACTGCTGTTTGTCTCTGGGATCAAATGAGGCTCTCAGATGAGTTTACCCCGTTTATAACATGCTGTTAATCATACAGCAGCTCTACAGGAGTGGTCAGTATGTAAGGGGCCATGTAAACAGGATAATTTTTTTCCTCATCTCTTTATTGTGTCTTATATTGTTGATGAGGAGATATTTGTCTTCTAGTCTCTGTCTTATATATGAGAGGACAAGTCTGTAGAAATAATCATCTCTCCCCTTAATAAAGACCTTGAGTCACAGATTGCTTATAAAAAGAGGCACTGCAAGTAAGACAAGGCCATCATCTGAGGTAGTGGGATCACTATGATCTCCCAATCCAGTCACTATTCAGACAAAAAGTTTACCTGACTTTGAACTCATAACTTTTGGACTTATAAATTATCTTCATTTTTTCTTTCTTTCACCTATATTTGTATTTCCTTATTTTGCCCATGTAATTAGTAAAGTCTCAGTGTGTTTTGATCCTTGAGTGTGTTTTGATCCTTGATGAAGTATGTTTACTTATTGTAGAAAGATACCTGTACATTCTGTGGAAACATATCTTACTTCACGTAAGAAAAAAAAGTAAGCTCCTTGCTTATCTCCTGATTCTGGTTAAGATGGTCACACCTCAGGTTAGGAAAACAAAATGCATGTTGGCTGCATTAATGGCTTTGTTGGAATGGAAGGGGGCATGTGGGACATAATATCTGCTATTTGTGAAAGTGAAACCTTTTGAGATGATGATAGTAGAGGGCAGGAGCTCCAACACTTTGAGACCAGCAGCTCAGGCAGTTTTCTGTCCACCTCACAGCACGTTTATTGAGTCTGTACTTCATCAATTTGTCCAGGAAGATGTTATGGCAGACAAGTTAAGGCAAAAGCCTTAGTGAAGTCAAAATAAACAACATCCGCTGCTCTTCCCTCATCCATCAAGCCTATCATTTCATTGCACAAGGCTGTCAGGTTGGTCAGGCATGATTTATCCTTCCAAAAGCCACTCTGACCACTCCAAATCACCCTCTTGTCCTTCATATACTTGGCAATGGTTTCCAGGAGGATTTGCTCCAGGGATCAGGGAAGGCTGATGGGCCTGTTGTTTCCTGGAACCTGTTCCTTGCCCTCCTTGGAGGTAGGAGCAACATTTGCTTCCACCCAGTCTGCAGGAGCCTCCCATCTCCCCATGATTATTGGGAGTGTCCTCGTAGTGACGTTGGCCCCCAGCACTCATGGATGCATCCATTAAGTCCCAAGGACTTTGTTGTCCAGTTTGTTTGAATATTCCCATGATTGATCATCCTCTGCAGTGGGTAAGTCTTGCTCCAGACTTTCCCACTGGCCTTAGAGGATTCCTCAATCTTTGCAGTAAGACCCAAGTGAAGAAGGCATCAATCCCAGTCTGGGATTCCATGTTCCCACTGCTGGGATCTTGTGTTCCCACCTGTGTGAGCTGTGTCTTTGCTGCTGACAGGAAATAGAGTGGAGCTTAGTTCTGTACCTTAAAAGGTGTTTAACAGCAGGAAAATAGGCCATGCTCTTTTGATCTTTTTTTTTTTTTTGTAAATGTGAAATCTTTTATGTTGTGTTGCCGACACCTGTGAGCAGAAGTGACAGAAGACCAAAATCTCTGTTAGCCTAGTTATGTCCTACACCCAGAAGAGCAGCTATGAACACAAAAGAAAAACAGGACCCCCCATGGCCTGTCTTTTGCACTCAGTTCTTCATCCCCACTAACAGTATGGGAAAGTTGTACCAGGTAACTTTGTTTTTTTTCTGAGGTAACAAATCACAGCAAGCAGATTGATCCTGAGTTAGCAACTAGGGAGAGGGGGGGAGAAAAACAACACCCTCCAGCTATAATGTTTTCCAAAGTTAACACGTCGCATAGGAGGTGTAAATGATATGAGGACTGAGGGCTGCTGAATTTCCAAATGCCTTCCTGCAATATCTTGGTCTGGCAATTAATCAATTTTCTGTGCCTTTCAGAGTTTTCCTCTGAACAATGTTCTTCCTATGAAGCTCATTAGCCATCAAAACCTGTCATGTCTACACATGTTTTTCTTGCACCTCATTAAGAGATTATTGATTGTTGGCTTCTGCCTCTTTCAGAATTTGCTTCAGAAAATTAATTTCAACCACGAGTGCAATTTAACTGAATGCGTTTGCCAATGCTTGATAATGACTTCCTTTGTTTAAAACCATTTAAAAATTTTCATCATGTTTATTTCGTCCCCAGCAAAATACGAATCATCTTCAGCTGAAGCAAAAAAGGGAGAAAATGTACCTTGATAAAAATGTATGATATTGTTTTAAGATAGATTGAAGCCTGAAGCAGTTTCAGAAATGCAAGAAAACTTCATAATTGCTATTGATCCATTTGTAACAAGTGTATCTTGTGGCCACCAGATTTTTCTTCCTGTATGAGGTTTGTCAATATAGTCATTCCATTGAGGGAGGAACACAGGCCAAGCAATTAACATTTTTTGGGGGGGATTGCTTTGGTAATTAGACCAATTTTTCACTGGTAGGTTATTAATTATTCAGGTCTCATGGGGGTTTTTTTAATAGGAAACATTGGCAAGTTCTTTTTGCAGTTATGAACAAACTTCTCCTGAGTCATCAGCCAGCAGAGTCAGTCAGACTCTTTTGCTCAGGAAGAAGGAATGAGAAAAAAGGCTTTTTACACGTAACATTTCCTGGATGTTACATCCATTCTGGCTAGTGCAAAGGAGGGTAGGCTCTTCTTTTAAAGCTGCTGGGGCAGGCAAAGCCACAGCACACATTTTACAGGGAAACAGCTGAAATAGAGAGAGGTGAAGGACCAGATTTTTCCAAGGTTTCTAGCTGCTCTTGAGGCTAATGAGAGTCTCAGAAGGGCCCTCGTAATGGAGGCATCAAGTTGCTGTTGTTCCCATGCTGAAATCAAGCAGAAGTGAAGTGGGGTATCAAATCTTTCTGTGCTCTTTTGACATTGCAGTGAGATGATTACAGCAGCTCATCCTGGAAGATGCAGCACTAAGGGTCTTCCTTCCTGGGGATTCTCTCTTGACTGACAGAGCTGTGTTCAGAGGTGTTCCTTGTTTACCCAGCCTCAGTGTCTGTGTGTTCCTGCCTCCTGCTTTTATCACACAGCTTTCACAGACTCCTTCATGTCAAAATGGTCTATTTTGACAACAGTGGAAAATGGACAGATGACTCAAAACCAGCCCAAAAGAACTGTGCTGTACAGCTAGACAGCAGTAGTTTCTGGAAGAGACTCTTATGATCACTGAGGTTGGGAGGCAGCTCTGGAAATTGTCTCATTCAAGCCCCTTGCACACAGCAGTTTCAGCTAGAGGAGTTTTCTCAGTGCCATATCCAGTTGGATTTGAATACTGTAAAGAATGGAGACACCACAATTATGCTGTGCAATCAGTTCTCACATTTAACTCCCTTTGCAATTAATTCTTGGGTTTGGGGGAGTTTCTTGTGTTTCATTTTGTGCCTGTTGTCATTTTACTGGGTATGACTGAGGCGTATCAGTCATCTCTATTTTTCCCAGACAAGTATTTATACACATTGACAAGATCCTGTCTTTCTCCTATTTTTTTGTTCATCTAGGCTAAGCAGTCTTGGCTTTCTCAACCTCACCTCAAATGTAGGTAGGCAGAAGTGACATTTGGATCTGGCTTCACTGTCAGGAGTTTACTTGTGAAAAGTCACTCTAAGGATATCTGTTAACAGGAGCATTGGCTTCTGGCTTCTCTCTGATAGTTTTTGACCCTTGATGCCTCTAGGTAGAAAGACTAAGAGTGGACTTGTTGGGCCTTCTGGTCTTCAAATCCTCCAATGGAGAAGTTCTCCTCTCCATGATGCTGGTTGAGGTACACTCCATGCTTTATGTGGTTTCCTCCTCCCATCCTCCCACAGTTAATGACACCTCTCCACTCTCTTGGCAAGAATGGCTGGGTTGACCCATCTGTCTCACTTAAATAATTAGGGATTGGATGGGTGTGATTCAGACTTTCAGTTTATTTCAAAGCAGGCAGGTTAACCTTCAATCTGTGGTCTCCCATAGTATACTGAAAAACAACATTTCAGATTTCAAGTAAACAATACAAATCCAAATTCAACCACCAGTAATAAGAAAACAAAACCTACAGATGCGTGTGCTGTGGCAATTGTTCTGCATATCATAGGAGAGGCATTTAAATGGCTTTCCATTAGGGAGTATGCTATCTGTATAGTTTTAAAGACATTTAAAATGAAAATAAAATGTTTTGTGGAACGGACGGGCTGGTTAGTCACCTGATGTTGTGTTCTAATCCCTTGCAGGATGAGCTTCTCCCACTAATTCCTGCACACAAGTCTCTTGTCATGTGGCTGGATACTCAGGGAGTCACAGCCCATTGCCAAATCCTGTGTCCATTTGCCTGAGGATCACAAATCATCTGTTGTGGTCCCATGGTGGTCGTTGACTAGACAGAGTGCTCTGCAAGCAGGATCAGTAGCCATCAGCTGCTCCCTCCTGTTGGCTCTGTTCTAGCTATCCTGGCTCGGGCTCAGCTCATACCAGTGCACTTAATCAAATTGCCACCTGTCAATTCTCTGTTTCTGGGCTGCACAAGCCAGCAGGAGACAGCCAAGGTCAATCCCAGTCCTGCTGCAGCTGATGGCAAAGCTACCCTTGGGGAGATGAGATATTCCCTTGGTGTTCCATGTGGTGCTCCACGGTTATGGAGATCCCTGTCTGTAAGGGGCTGGGTAGGCAGTGCCCTGTGCCACAAGGAAAGTCAGTTTGCACTCTCTCAGAGGCCTTGAAGGATGACAATGACTGGACTTTTAGTGCTACTGAATTAAGTGAAATACGTAGATAAGGACTTTGGGTGAAATCTCCCTTCTTGTACAAGTGCCAGGATTAAAAATCATTCAGGGTACTCACTTCTTACTGCAGCTGGGGGGGGTTCTGGTACCATAAACACCAGTATGGACCAAGGCCACTGGTAACAATCTTGTGTAGAATAAAACAGACTTTGTGTCTGTGGGCAGGTTGGACATAAAGCACCTACTGCTATGCCCATGACTAGCCATGGACCAATGTGCTTTGCCTCTGTTCCCAAGCTCAGGCACACTCTCTAAGCTCTTCAGGTGTTCAGTTTTCTCTTAAAAGCAGCTGAACTCATTCTGCTCTGCTGTTCCCACTGGCAGGCTGTTTCAGACCCTAATTGCTGTAGTGATTAGGAAACCGCTTTTAATTTCCAACCTAAATGTATCCATGGCCAATTTCTGTTCATTTGTTCTGGTGCCAGTATTGGCCATTAAGTCAAATAGCTCTTTTGTCTTCTGGTATTTATCCTCAAGATAGATTTGTAGAGAGAAGTCTTCCCCCTTTCACCAGCTATTTTGCTAGTCTAAACAAGCTAAGCCCCTTCAGTCTCTTTTGACTGAAAACTGATTCTTCAGCCTGAGTGATCTCTCTTCTCCAATTTGAAGTCAGCAGTAGTCACACAGGCAGAAAACCAGAAATATTTTCTACCTTTAGTGGTTATATCTTAAGTAACTGCATTTACTCTGTGGATTAATTGGCCAAGCATTACCATTCTCCTCATGTATCCAGTTCTTCATATGTCTCTGTGCAGAAGATAGCTGAATAATCTGGTTCCATCATTAGAAAGATTTGTGAAGAACACCAGCAGTATGTCCTGCTGTAGTAAAACTGCTCTGTTGGACAATGGATAATGCTGAGACTTTAGGCTGTTTTTTTCTCATGTGGTGTTCTTGATCTCTCCCTCCTGTCTCCTCTCCTGTTTTTTTGGCAGGGGGAAACCCTTAAGAGGGTAGTCCATGGGGTGGTGTGTAAGAGCAAGCCCTGCTTTCTTCCTGAGTTTTCTTCTTGTCTGCCAGCACAGTTGTGTTCAGCTGGAAGATCATACTGAGTATTTCCAGCTGCTCAGACATCTCTTTGCTTTTCAGAAGTCTGAATTTCCTCTTCTCTGGCGCAGATTTAAATGCCTTTCATTAGGCCTTGGTCTTCATCACACAAAATATCAGCGGTACATTCAGCTTTCATGATGAAGAGTGATCCTACTGGGAGAACATCAGTGAACTTCTGAGCTAAAACTGGTAAGCTTTGAGGGTTTTGTTCACTGGGGCTGGCAAGACTCTGGAACAGTTCCCTGCAGGTCTAATTATTTTTACTAGACGATCTCCCATTGCAATGAATGGGAAGTTTGGACTGTACCATGATTCCAGTGGACTTTATTTTGCCAGACTGTCATGTTGGATAACATAACGTGCCATGAGAAGGGACTGCACTGGGAGAGGAACATGCTTGCTGGTGTGCCTCATGTAAGCAGGGCTGTGATCTAGCAGCAGTTCAAGGTCACATTTTGACTGTGTATATTGTTTTAATTTGCAGCGTCTTGGCAGTGCACGCAGTCACATTTGTTAGTGTTTGAAAAGAACAAGGGAAATTAAATATGCAAGAGCATTAGAGTACGTTTCAGCATTTGACATAAACCCACAAAATTAAAGCAATCCAGACATATGCCTGCTTCTCTGCTGCTTTGCATCAACATGCCCTCAGCTTCAGCTCTGTGACACCTACCACTTTGAAGGGACAGTTCTGTGAGCTTGTGATGACTAAGAGTAATTTAAAAGTGATACAAGAATGAATTGTGGTGACAGTCATTGACCCTGTTTCTTCTATTTTCTTTTTTTTTTTTTTTCGTTTGAAATCCCTCATAGCATCAGAGCCATGTGTAGGATTGGCTTTATTCACAGAGCCTGACTTACAGGAGATCCGTGTGTCTGCTGGGTTCAGGGTTAAAACTGTATAGACTGGGAGAGAGCTTGTTCTTGGTTCTGACAGTGGCTTTTCTTGATTAGCCTTGAGTTCCTTCACACTTTCTTTTTTTCTGTGCTTTTTGACCTTGTAGGGGTGTGTGGGAGTGGGGTGTTCCCAAAATATTGCCTGCCATTTGGTAGCCCATGCAACAGTTGGTATATTTTTGTCACAAGTACTGCTGCTTCCTTACGTATTCCTGGAGCTTGTGTATTCCTGGACCTCATCTTCAGAAAGGTGTTTTTTTTTTTCTCATCCTGCCAAAATGTAGGATAAGATGAGTTAGGGTTGTTTGTTTTTTTTCCTGAGAGTTGATACAGAAGGGTATTTCAATTTCCATGCTGCTGCTAACTTTTCACCAAAAGCCCCTAAATTTCTGTGTTCACAAAGAAGTTCTTTGTGAATTTGTTCAACTCAAAATGTTTTCCACCTCAAAAACTTGGTGAAGAAGAAGTTTAACCAGCTCTCCAATATATTCTTCTTGGAGCCAGTATAAGAAAACCTCTTCATATCCCTGATTCGTATTCCTGGAGCTGGTACACTCCCTCCTTGGAGAAAAGTCCTGACGTGTGTTGAAGCAGCACAGTGTTCTCCTGTTGCATGTGCTACACCTGAGCTGTGGGTCAAGGAGGACATTTGATCTTCAGAGCTCAGATCTGCTCTGTCTCATCTGCTGTCAATGAAGGCTGGAGTGTCTTGGAGCTGAGTCTTGAGAAAGAAGCATAAGTGAAACACTGCAAGTCAGGCCTGACCACAACATCTTCTCCTGCTTTAAACTCCCAAGTTAGAGAAATAGGCAGCACAGCACTCCCTTTTTTCTGCCTGAGTCTGTCCTATCAGTTTGGATTGCTGGATCTTTGGGACCCCAGTTATTCTTGTACACAGACTGGCATCATGGGAACACAAAAATTGCTGGGTAGTCCAAATATGATAACAACAAAATATTGAATGGTGATAGGAGGGAGATTGTTAAAGCCAGAGCCCTTAGACTACAATTTGATCCAGGGAGTAGAGATGTAGCTGGACATTACCATTCAGATGCAATGTTGGTAGTTCCAGCACTGCATTGCCCCATTTCTGATGGTTGGTGAAAGATCTACAAACAGAATAACAAAACACAAGACCTCAAAGGTTGTATCAGGGGAGTGCTCTGCAGGAGTAAAAAGTTGCCCTATGCTTTTGTTTCTGTGGAGACCCTCTAGTTATTGTTATGAAGCTGAACTTATTGGCTCAATAATTAATTCATTGATTTACAAAAAAAGGGTGAAAAGCATCTGGGGGCCTTTTTTTTTGTGTGTGAGAAAATGCTGCATTATAACTTTCAGATTATTTCATGCTAAGTGTACAAAGTTAAGGTATTTTTACTTTGGTCTGTCAGTCAATAACTTCAATGAACAGCAGCTGTGGAGAGGAGAAAGGGAACTAAAAGAAAACTTCCTACTGACTGATCCTCTGCTTAGGAGTTGCACTTGAAAGAGCCAAAGGAGAATAGTCTGCTTACAGAGAGAGCATCTAACAGGGCTGTTGACAACCAGGATCGTGAGAAAATAGCAATGGGTTGTTTTAATCAATTCAGAAGGAGAGGCAATCGATTTTAGGGATAGCAAGGGGTTACTCAGCCAATAATTAACCACCTTATCAAAGTTTTCTGGTAAAACCATGGATTATGTTGAACTCAGAGTCCTGGCTCTTTGAGGAGAGTTCAGATCTGGATTTTCCTCTTCCCCAGTGCTCTTTGCTGCTGACATGCTGCCACTGTCAGTGCCCTTTGTTCTTTTTCACAGGCAAAGGGATTAATTTCTGGTACAGCATCTGCACAGAGGATCTGGGGAGAGCTGCCACGTCAGTGTGGGGTGGGAGACAGAGTCAAAGCTGCCCAGGAAATGCTTCTGTTGAGTCTCTTTTATGTTGCGTTTCTCTACATTAAAAGGGAGGAGGGGAATTGCAATATCCTCCAGTCTCCAGTCCTTCAGAAATGTTTAAAGGGCCCTTGTTGTTAATGGTACCCCTTCTCAAGGCACAAATATTCAGTGGTGCAATTGTGACTGATGCAGTTGGTGAGATGAAGCAGGTGGAAATCCTATTGGCAGAGTTTGAGGGTTCTGGAGTGCTGTCTTTATTCCTGTGATTAACCTTCTCTGCAGACACTTGACCATTCAGCTCAGAGTGCAAAATAATTTGTGGGATGTCCTTTCTTTATAATTTCTGCCACTGCCATTTCTGACTCATTACTGTGCCAAACAAAGGACTGTGTTTAGAAATAATATTTTGTTTCTTAAGGTAATGAGTTCATTCCATTCCACTGATGCTCTGAATGAGATTAATCTGTACTCTACTGGGATCACAGTTTGTTTCTGCTACAGTACTGTGCAGAGCCTCAGAAAAGACCAAGACCCTTTCAGACTTTGATAAACCCAGATAATGAGAAAGTTCCTTCCCCATTTGTGGCTGGTTGAACATTTTTAATCAGTCTTTTTCAGCAAAAAGTGCTTTTGCCAAGCGAAATATGTATGGGGAAAAACCTGAAGGGGCAGAGAGATGCTCTGCATTTGTGAGAAAGAAAATGTATTTAATCTTGTTTTACTATAAGTGGACTCAAATATGACAGGGCTAAATGAAACATTCAGTATCTCTTGGTAAGGCTGTGACAGAACTAGGATCTCAATTTTGCTGCTCTAAGCCCTAATTCCAGAGTTTTAAACACAGAATCATCTTGTTCCTTCTTTATGCCTTTAAACATAGCTTGATCCTTCTGTTTCCATGGACTCTGTGTAATGGGTGAGCAGCCACAAAAATGTTAATTGTATGCCTGGCTTTCCTGTTGCTGATGAATATCACTCAAGCCTTGTGCCTTGGTTTCTTTAATTATAAGATAAAGTTAATGATGCCACCTCAGTTTTGCATAATTCCGGAAGTATTTAAGGTTGTTATTTTTCTTGCTGAGCACTCGGGACCAAGACCTGTGGTTGCTACTTGACTGTTAAAATCAAAGGACTGTTTGCAAGTTAAAGCATTGCCTTTGTGGGGACAAGCCAGTGCCATCTGTGAAGGTCTATAAGAGCTGTTTCTGCATGCTTCTTCTCTTGCCTTCAGAGAAGTTCTTCTTTTGCACAGTCTGAAATTTCTACATGAATTGGAAGGTAAGAATGTGACACCAACCTTTTGTTTTGTGCCTTGCAATACTCTCTTTGAGGGCTGCACAAGAAATTGTGGGCATTAACATTCAGATACAAGGAAGATGTGTTTGGAATTCTAATGCTGTTGTTTATGCTCAGACAAGTCAAACTGTTCTCTGGGTATTTCAGTATAAAGCATAAAAGTTTCTAATTAAACTTATAAATCAAGAACACATTCTCTGAAAATATTTCCCACTGCTGGATGCAAAGAGTATTTATGTGATTTTCCAAAGAGCAAAAGGTACTGTATAAGATGCCAGTAGTTGTTGCTGATTGCATATTGAAATACTGAAGGCATACAATGCAGTTGGTAAAATAATCTTGTCCATGTTGATAAGCCTGGTCACAGACATGTATTTATTTTTATTTTAGAGTGCATGTGTGTCTTTGCCTAGTGTAAGGAAGAGAGCTCTTTATATCTGGTATTTCTCCTCAATGATGAGGTGTCCCTCTATTGGGAAAAACATTGCCATTGAGCTGAAATTCAAAGTCACCATTCTCAGTCAAAAAATAGAGAAGGAGCAGTCAGACTAACGTGTCTCAATGTGTGTGTAATCCCCAGTTGCCTTCTTTGATTCAGATCAAAATAAAGGCTGTCAAGTGTTGTTATGCTGTATTAAAACATTTTATTGGACATCAGTATGGTACTAGAATCAGTACCATGAGGATGAGACATAAAATTGCAATCTTCTGTTGCTGTCCTGAACTTGAAAAAGAAAACAGATCTGTCTGAATATCTCTTTCTGTTTCCTTAGAGGAGCAATCCATGCACCCAGAAGGATCAGACTGATATTAAGCATTTGGGTTTTGTTTGTTTGTTTGGTTTTGTTATTTGGTTTGAGTTTTTTTTATGTGTTTTTGTTTGTTTTTTTATGTGTGTGTGTGTATGTGTGGGGTTGCTGCTGATCGTGGGTTTTTTGGTGGTGGTTTTGTTTTTGTTTTTTTTTTTTTTTTTTTCCCCTAAATCAGGAGGGTGTCATTGGACCTGCTGGTTGGTGGATCCTGTTGCTAGGAGTAAACTTGACCCTCAATAATTAGTGCTAGAGAGCTTCGTTTGGCCTCCAGCTCTGTGAGGAAAGGTTTAAGTGCTGTGATGCTGCTCAAAATCCATTAACCAAACAGAGTCTTAAGGAGCCTTTGGACTTCCTGACCTTGTGCAATCTCTAGCAAACAAATTCTCTAAGCTAATCAATGAAACAGAATAACTTTGTGGTCTTTACATCCACCTACTCTTTAGTGGCTTTAATCCAAAGCCCTAACAGGAGAGATTTCCTTATATTATTAACACAGCTGAGCTGTGTTTTGACCACCTTGCCAGGAACCCCTGCCCCCAGATATTATTTTTAAGACCCCAGGGACATGAAGTTCTGCTAGTAGCACTGCTAGTCCTGGCAAACACATCCAGCCTTTTGGAGCCTAAAAGTGCCTGACTGGCCTGGCAGTAGGTGAGGTTTTCACAAGCTCAGCTGCAACAACACAAAACCTCTCTGTGAGCAGCACATGCCATCTTCCTGCTAATGCATGAGCAAAAGACACATGAATTATGTGTAAATACTGACAGGCTTGAAGCCCAAGAGGAGGGGTGAGTAAGTTTTGCCTCTGCCATAGATACAGACATAATGAAAAATCTCAGGTTTCCTGGGGACACACAGAAGATCCCAGTGGTCTTGGCATTACGAGGAGGCCCATCAAACAGCATTACCACACTAATTAAATGTGCAGCTTAAACTTAATTTTCCTGGTAGCATTAAGACGGATTAAACATTATTCATTTGGTGATGTCCTTGGTTCTCGGTATTTTTCACTCCCCTTCCCACCTTGTCACTTTGTTTCAATCAGTGATATTACTGGGTTTAGTTTGGGAAATGCGCCTGAGCAGGATTTGAAAATAGGATTTTCTAAGCAAATCTTCATAACTTACAGCACCTGGGTCCCTATTTTGCATAAGAAAAATATTCCTACTTTTAATGAAATAGGTTAATTATACAAAGTGTGAACATAGTGGCTAAGTGGAGAAAATTTGCTAATCTGTAAACGAGGAGGAGGAGGATCTGTTCTATAAATTGCACTTTCTCTATTTCTGTTTCTTTTCCCGATATGTGAACTTGGTGAGACTCTGTATAGGCACCAACCAGCATGAAACTGTAGGGTGCCAAGTGTTTAGATTAGATATAAGGAAGAAACTCATCATTAGGTGGGTGGTGAGACACTGACATAAGTTTCCCAGAGAAGCTGTGGATGCCCCATCCCTGGGAGTATTCAAGGCCAGACAGGAAAGGGCTTGGAGCAACCTGGTCTGTTGGAATGTGTCCCTGTCCATGAGAGGGGAGGGGTGGAACAAGATGATCTTTGAGGTCCCTTCCAACTAGAACCATTCAATGGTTTTATGATAAGTATTCTGATGTTTCTGCTCTGTTTTCTGACACATCTTGCTCTACAGACAAATCCAGCTCCTGCAAATCAATGCCCAGCTGCTGAAGGCACACCTGGTGAGAGCTTGACAGACATGGTTGTTAATTGATTATATGGTATCTGTTCTTTTGGACTTGAATTCTAGCATTCTGTCCCAAGGATTTGGCGGTGTCTTCAGCCTATCAGGAGGTGAAACTCTAGATATCATATTAAAACTTGTATGTTCAGTGACAGAAGGAGTTCAGACTTTGACTTCTGGGCATCTGCATGCTGACATGATCTTTAATCACATAATTATGTACTGCCTTTCCACCTGAGTCTCTAGGTAGATTAGCAACTATAAAATCTCTGAAAGAGAACAAATTATAGAGTGACCTGAAAAAGACGGTTGTGATTATTTCCATTTTGTGAAATGAAGGCTGTGATACAGGGTAGGCTACTGGGGCACCTCCAAGCTAAGTAATAGGCTACCTTTTAATTCCTTTTACGTGTCCTTGAAATCTGCCATTAGTCTTTACTGCACGAGGAATCCCCAAAATGTCATTCTCTGACCTACTGAATGTAGCCAGCAAAATCTTCTGGAATGTAATGAATCCCAGGATACATGGGAGGACTTTCTCCACAGATTTTTGTTTTAATGCCTATTGTTGACTTATTTTTCTGAGTGGACACTTGTATATTTTATTTTCCATACCCAGCTCAGCTGCTGGATCTGAAAGGCTGCTCTCCTGCTTCTGCAGCTTCTTCCTTGCTGTAATCACACTGTAATAATACAGAGGGAGTTGGTCAAGAGGGGCAATTTCTGTGATTGCTGCTTTTGCCTTATTTGCATTGAATTTTTATTTCTTCATGGAAGCTCCCAGAAGTGTTTTGTGCTTCACAGTTGTAGAAGAAGGGACAGATCCACCTTGAATAAACACATAGACTGCTAGGTGAAGTAGGAAAAAAGGAGAAAATAAGTGTTTTTCTGTACAAATAAACAAAACTCATAAAGATCATCAGAACAAGAGGGCATTTTTAACCATGCTTCAGCATGGACTAGGTGCAGGCTCACAGCTGGGGTCACACAAGGGGGTTGGAGTGAATTGGGGGGGTTGGAAATTCTTCTCCATGGGTTTGGTTAGAGCAGCCTCTCTCCAGTCACTATCCAGGGCACTTGTTTAAAACTTCCCTTTGTAACCTGAGGGACTGTGAACAGGGAGAAGATGGATGCTTGCAAAGAGGTGCTGATTGATGCAGGTGTGTGGCTGGACTTGCATGAGTCTTGTGAAGCTCTTGGATTGTTTCTGCCTTTGAAACCTTGCTCCTGTAATGACAGTGTGAAAAATGAAAACTTTCCTGGTACCCATTTGCCTTTCAGTGCTCACAAATGCTACTCACAAGCCTGAGAGTAGTAAGGTAATATGTCTGATTTCAAAGAGATGGACAACTTAATTGGTATATAAATTTAGCTCTAATAATGCATATTTTTCTTTGTAATATATTCTGTATACTTTGTGTGTTAGCTGGGTAATTTGTTTCTGCCTTCTACCTTAGGAAGCAGTGGGATGGTGCTATTTATCTTATTTCTTGTGGGAGACTTTTGTAAAATGTTTGTTGGGCTGTTAACTGAGTGCATAAGAAAACAGTCATTGCAATTTTTGCTAATCTAAAGCCATTTTCTTTAAGAAGCACAGAATGCAGAACATCCCTTGAACAGACAAAGTACATTTCGTTTGGGACTGGTGTATGAATTTTCCAAAGAGAAGAGCTAATCAAAGAGTGATGTTTATGGAATAATAATGTGATTAGAACTGTCTGATTTATTTACTGATAGAAGTAATGTTGAAAATGGGATTTTGAGAAGCAAATTGTCTGTGTGTGAAATTCTGCTTCCACACCTCCAAAGTATAACTTGTGTACCAGGTATTGTAAAGACTCTGAAGGGGCTTAGCTGATTAAAAACAATTGTAGAGCCCATTAGATGAAGAAAATTGTGACCCCAGGAGGAAGGAACTGAGAAGATGTGGGGGCTCATATAAAGTTGTGGTTTGAATCCCTCTCCTTCCCACCAAAACAAATGCACTCCTATGAAACTCATCTTTCCCTACCCAAGTGCCAAACATGTTTCTTTGGCTTTGCCTCCTCATGCATGCACATGTGCTTGCATATGTTTATATGTAAATAAAACCAAATTGTTTGTCACTGGGAGACTCTCTGCTGTGCCTGCTGAGGGCACAGTTTGTCTGAGGGACAAGTACAGGTCAGGCCATTTGAAGTGCTGCTGGAACATGCTCATTTTTCTTCAACAGAGAGCAAGGTACAAAGGATGTTAAACTTGGAATGAAGTGTCAGCTCCATGCTTTGTCATAGGGACAACTTTTTAATTTTTTTTTTTAAGTTAGGAAGTAATCAAAAAACCTTGTCTCCCCAGCATCCTTTGTTCAGCACGTGCCCATGAACCACAGATGGAGGACAGGTCTGTGGCTGACAGAGCTCTGCTTTCCTGCAGTGTTTTCTATCTTGTTGAACAAACAAAAGGTTTTGTTGTATTACCATCACCAGTACTATTGCCATTATCATTGCTTTTTACTTCATTTAATGGATTCCCAGTGTCCTCCTCTCTGCAACACAGCCTGTCTGTGTCAGCACTGTTAACTATTAAGTTGTTTATTATTTATTATGCATTAAATGCTGACAATGTGGCGTGCAAAGGATGTAGGCTGAAAGAGAGGCATTTATGCAGATGTGATTTATGCTTTCTCCAAGCTGTCTTTGTAAGAATTCTGAGTTTTCATATTTGCAAATCTCAGGTTGGTGGGTTTTACAGGCTATTCAGCTAATTCAGTCCCATCTTTCAAACATCTGTCGCCTCTGAAAAGTTTTCAGTGTAAAGAGGAAACTGTTATTTATAAGAAGAAGCTGTCAAAGATCAGCTATGTTCAACAATCTAAAGCATCACTTACGTACATCAGCACTAAACTATGCTCATTTGGATAGCATGAATGACTAATTTTAGCTTAAAATTGGAAGCAATTATGGGTTCAGGAAGAAAAGTAGGGCTGTATGTCATTAGTAATTGATTTCTTTTGTGGAAGAGCTTGAAACGAATATTTAAAAAGAAAAACATTTTAAAGTGGTGTAACCTGTGGCATACAATACACAGATGTTTAACAGATTTGTGTGTATGTGTCTCAGGTGGATGGATATTTCTGTTGTCATTCTCCCTCATCCCTACAGCTCCCTAAAAATTCTGCTTTGCCTCCCTGCACCCTTCAGCTTTTGTGAAACTCAGGCTGATGATAGCTCACACTGGGAACACTGTGCAAGTGGTGTGCAAAGAGGAGAGTGGTGCAGGAAGCTCTGACATGCTTGGCAAGATGCTGGGGGTATTTTCAGTGTCTGAAGGTCTTATAAGTAAATAATTGTTCCACCTGTGCATCTTGTGGTGAACTACAGCAGGGGAGTCCAGCAGAACAGTGATGCTCTGAACACTGGTGAAGGACAGGGACAAGCTTGAGCACAATTCCTGTAGGACAAGAACTGACTGTGGCAATGCACTCCTTCTGCTTCTCCCTTTCCCTGCTTCTTGGAACAGCACGTGGTCTTTCCAGGGAGTGGTCCTTGGCAACCCAGGGAACAGCTACTGGGTCAGGAATCCTGACCTCTCTCAAATGAGTCAGGTCAAAGAAATTGCCCTGCACTTATTTCTCACTGGAGCTTGCCTTCTATGGCAAGGAGTCATCAGAATGGTCAGGCCAGATGCTGGGACCAAGCTGTCATTCTTTCTGCTGCCAGGGCTGCAGCCCCTCCTAGGGAATTTAAGGGCCAGGAAAAGCAAGTAAGAACAATGCCCACAGGACTGATGTTATGAAGGATGCCTTCATTGGTGACCAGCTCTGGGAATGCTTTGGGCTATTAAAATAAATCATGTTTGCCTGAGTGGAGCCAGCAAGTGGGGAGAGGAATGATGAAGTGATCCTTGTGTCTGGAAACCAGAATCTCAAGGACTTTGTTGGATCTCTTCTCTGGGAGAAGTTACATTTAATTGTCTTTTGCAAGCAGATGTGACCTGTGAGTCTGGGCTGATGACTTTAAACTCAGTGTTGTGCTAGTAGGATGATGTGGCTTTTGGATCAGTCTAGATCACGTCCAGTTATTTTGGGGTGTGCATGAGGTGAGTATCTGTCTGCACAAAATCACATCAGCCTGCTGGGTGGGATCCAGCTCCTCAAGCATGATACAATTTGAAGCCTTTTGAGATGTGTGAGGGTATCCAAGACAGCCAGTAGGGTCTGGCAGCATTAACACAGGACCTACATCTGACCCACGTTGACCCAGCAGGGCTCTGGGGGTGTCTCAGAAAGGCTGGACAGCCCTGGGAACCACGTGCTGCTTGGCTGTGCAGAGGGCTGAGGAGCAGACCTGCAATAAATGCCCAACTTTCCATATGTCTGCCTGGGAGAGACGACCTGCCCTTCGAGGGGCCAGGCTGAAATAGAATTCCCTTCCCTTTCTCTAAGAGAAATCCATATAGAAAACAACAGGCCTGCATGTGGCCAGGAAACTGAAAGTCAGAGGTGTTCTGTGGAGTTCTAGTTTAAAAGACAAATACATGCAGAGAAGTTGGCTAAAAAAAGGAAGGATTTTTAGTTTTCTGAATACTTTTTATTTGGTTTGGCTTCAAAGCTGGCAGGATTGCTAATTTCATGAGCAGCTGAGGGATGAAAAGACCCTTACTTCAAATCTTGGAGGATATCTGCCAAGTACATCTGCCTTGGGACTAGCACACCTTGCTAGCCAAGGCAGCAGAACTGTGAGGAGTCCAGGGTTCACTCAAGAGTCTTTTGTGGATTAGATCAACATTTGTCAAGACATTTTTAAATCAATCTTTTTTTTTTTTCTTTTTTTTTACTCAGCAAGCCACTTTTGATGACCTTGTTTCAGCCAAAAATTTCCAAGAATCTCTGCTTGCAGAGTCTGAACCACGCACAGGAGACATTTGCCATGACTGTTTCTTTCCTTAGGACTCTTTATAGCAAGAAAAATTACACAAATATTCAATTTATCTCATTTTTGAAATTTCATAGGTAAGATTTATCAATGCCTCTGACAGGTTGTAGGCTGATCTCCAATCACTACACCTCACTTTCCCAAAGACAGAAAAGATCTGTGCAAAATTCTTATGGAAGAACAAAATACATGTTGGTATTCAGGCACTCAAATAACTTTCTCTGACTATGTTAAAACTTAAGCTAAAGATTCAGATTGTATTAAAATTAGATAGTTTGGTGTCTCAGTCTCTTATGACTTTCTGGCTACCTCATGGTGTTTGGTTTCTATTTCTACAACTATTTATATAGTGTACAGCTTCTGACCATACCTAATCAGGCCAAAATTTAGATCTAGTCTAAAAAAATAATACCTCTGCAGATTAAAAAATATCGTGAAATATTTAATGTAAAAAATTTGAAAAGATAACCTTGCTTACTACTGTTTCCCCCCTCCCGGAATCCCACACCTGAATTGTAGACACTTCTTATTTTCAACCTTGCTGGATTAAAGAAAAAAACTCCAATTCCTTCTATTTTTGTTTCCCAAGGGAATGAGACTTATGATCCTATTCTGCCTGCCTGTCAGTCATTCTGTTAATAACTTTTGGGTCCACTGGCTGGTCTCAGCCACCTTTGACACAGGGCAGCCACCTCTCAGATATTACATTCCTACGCATTTGGTGCAAATCAAGACGTGTGTCAAGGAGAAAGACTTTATTGGGAATTTATCCCTCCCACAGGCCAGCAGCCACCCAAGCAGTCAGCAAGTTGGCGTGGGCCTAGTTCCAGGCTGGCTGTCACACCTGGCTGTGACACGGGGGACTTGGAAATGTGAATCCAGGGTGGATGTGGCAAAGTCTGGAATTGTGGGAAGGGGAGAGGGTTAGAATCACGTGGGGTAGAAAACACAGAACCATGGAATGGTTTGGGTTGGAAGGGACCTAAAAGCTCATCTTGTTCCATCCCCCTGCTATGGGCAGGGACATCTCCCACCAGTCCAGGTTGTGCAACATCCCAGGGGAGACTGGAAGAAGGGACACCAAGGAAGGTGACTTTATTGCAGGAGTGTGCCTGAGATGAGGATGTTAAAACCAAATCAATAAGGATCTATTGCTCAATATTAATAAGGATCCAGGCTTCTACCAGCTCACAGAGGGGAAGGTGAGATGCATTTACAATTCTATTTGCATGTTTTGTATCCCAGCTACCTTGGTGGGTGACAATGAATAGTCAGACAACTGATTATTGAGTGTTTGATGATGATCTGTTTAATCTCAGTCCAGAGTGAATATATTTAATGTCTTGATTTTTCTATTGAATATGTTGTGGCATTGGTTGCATACAATGCTTTCTAACATCTTATTAACTAAACAAAATCACTGAGTACTTTTAACAATGAGTGGTTTGTTTGGCTGCATTAATATAAATTCAAATTCCTTTTACTGTCACTGCATGCATATGAACCATCTCTTTCAGAAAAAGAGATTGATTCTCTTGAAAAAAAATTAACAGGCACTCCCATAACCCAACATACTCCTCTACCTGAGAAAATTTCTAAATTTCAGCAGCTTTTGCAGTAAATAAATGCAGTTTTTGGAATATTTCGTAGTGTGTTATGGGCCTGACTTGCCAGGTTTTCAAACCCTCTGCCACAATTCAAAGAAATGATTCGGTATTTTCCTTATGTTCTTAGTGTTTTGGGAGAGGAATATTTGCAAGGATTCACTGAAAGAGAGCACCAAGCTGGGTGTCATTTTGATTTGGAAAATGCTATAATTATGCTCTGTTTGTTAAGCTGTTTTGTGGTGTGGTGTGTTTTCATCAGGAGGATTCTGTGTGCAGAATAAAATTGAGAGTATGAGACAGATCAACCAGCAGCTGCTATTTGACACGCTCTGTCCACTGGCCTGGTTTATTACACCTGGAGTGAAACAACTAAAGCACTAGGGATGAATATGTCTCAGTTTTCTGTAAAATGAACTCCTGGGTTTTGCTGGTAGTGGCTGTTGGTTTTCATATGAAATTAGTAGTGTCTCATTAAATGAAAGGCAATTATATGTATTAGCAATAATGATAGAATCATGCAAAAAAAAAAAAAAAAAAGTCAACCAAAAAATATCCCCTATGGATGTAATTTTAGAAATGCATTATGCAAGGGTTAATTTGTGAGCTGGGTTTTTTTTCTTCCCCCACGTTTTGAAAGCTTTGCTGTAATTTTGTATGAAATTTGAGATCAGTGAGTCTATAATATCTAATGAATAATTTACTACGCCAACAGTCTTTCTGTGGAAGAATACTAAATTAATTAAGGCCTGGAGGAATTTCCATGTGTTTAAGCCACATTATATCTTCAAGGTTTTACTGCTTCAAAGTCACTGAGATGAACTCCTGGCTTTTCAGGTGTTAACAGTCCCAGAAAAACAAGATTGATTCCCCTGCTTTAGCCTAGAAAAACTAAAGGTCTTGAGCGTGTGTTTTGAGTGAATCTATTAAAAGGGTAGCTCCTTGCACTCAATTTGCCCCCTTATTTATTTTTTTTAATGTATTTATAAGAAGTGCCCTACCACCTCCCACACCCAGAGGTATTTTGCTGGGTTGGATGGCACACTCTGAGCCAGCTCATTAGGCTGGGTCATTTCTCTGGGTTAAAGGAGGAGGGGACCCTCTCCCAACAAGACAAGCTGTAGCTGAGCTTAACCCTGCCCTGAAAAGTACAAAACTTACTTCTAACCACACCAGCCTGTGCAGAAAGGGATTGTTTTTGGACCTGTTGGTCAATCTTGAGAGAATCAGTCAGAAGCATTTTAATTGTTTGAGTCTCAAGCCAAAAGCATCTCTCACAGCTGATGGTACAGTGAAGGCTGGATACGGTGAGAATGCCAACCTGCCACACACACATTGCTTATTTAAACAGGACAAAATAGCTGCTTTCCAGCTGCTCTCGATGCCCTTGAGTTGAAATGCAAATACAGGAAAAACATGTGCCACTATTACCAGATGACAGCCGTTCCCCTTGCCTGGAAACCAGTCAAGCACAGAAGAGAGGAAATCAGTCCCTCTCTCCCATGGCTAACCACACTCATCATTCTCTCCTTGCTTCCAGCTGCTGACCAACTACCCCAGGCAGGATAATTTGACTCTCTGTGAGAAACCCTTCAGAGGTCCCTCATTTAGGCTTTCATCTGGTACACAATTTACTGAACCAGTAGTGCTTACATGTGTCCTGGTCTGGGCTCACAGGTACTAGGTTTTTCTTACACCACTTCTGTGCTATCCCCACTTTAAAGTTAATGAAGTGGAGTGCAGAGGGTACTTGGACAAAGGTTCATTAGGACATCTGTGACACATTGCCATGGGTTATTCTTGCTGAGGTGCTGTAACACTCCATGTGTCTGTACCAAGAGCATGATGGCACTTGAAGGGGAAACAACTCTAGCAAGGACAGCAGATGCTCAGCTGCATTCTCTCAGGTAAGATTAGATCTGAGCTCCCTTCAAGACCAAGTATTAAACTTGGCTCCTTCCAAACACTGGATGGATGCTTGGACCTGAAGTGCTGCTGCAGAGCCATGGGCCATGAAGAGTGCTGGACCTAAACCCTCTCCTGGTTTTGCAGTGGGGTTTGAGGAGTCTGGTCCCTCCTCAGCACAGAGCTCTGTCCCTTTCTTAAAGCCACGTGCCAAAACACTTTGCTGCATCAGGACCTCTTTGGCACCATGACCAATTTGTACATACAGTAAATCAGAAAGGAACCAGGGCAAAGGCTCGGGGTACAGAAAGCTGCAGTGTCTGATTAAACGTGGTCAAATTACTGACTGTGTATGTTCAGGCTGCTTCAACAAATTAAAAGTGGGGGCTGGAGGAAGGATAGTCAATGAGGCCTGTATGATTGTAGAAGGTGGGGGGAAGTCAGGCTAGGGGTGCTCAGCAATACCCAAATTGTCCTGTTTGCCAATATCCAGGGATAATTTACACATCAAAAGGAGAGGGCGGAAATGGACATGAAAAGTGACAGCGATTGCCAAGTTAAATAAAAGCCCCTCAGAGAACATGAAGAGCAATAAGAGCCGTTTGGAAAGTTGGCTGGAGAAGAAGAGGTTATGTGAGAGCTTATACCCGACCGCCTTCTTGGCCCCTTGGGAACCAATACAGACATGGAATTCACTTGACCTGCAGGGCTGAGCAAAATATGGCCACACATCAGTAAAGCCTGATGCTTAAGTCATAGGAAACAAAAGCAGGACTGTGCCAGATGCCAGACGAGTGGGATCAGGTAGCAGGAACCACAGCCTGACTTCAAAACGCCTGAGTAAATCTGGGCTGCTAAATTTCCACTGGACTGAATCTGAAGAAAATAAAGAAAGAGAATGCTGTTTTTTTCTTCTCTAGCTGGATACTAGAGGAAGAATATAGGTTCAATTTGAATAAGCAAGAAGCAATATTTCTAAGACAGGGTGTTTTTTGAAATATGAGGCTTTATAGGTTTAGCGTTAAAGCAATTTCTCTTCTTGTCATGAATCACTGAAGGACAGACACCGTGTTTAGGTGGGATATGAACACCCAAATTCTTCCTTGCCTCTCTGCCTTTGATTATATATATTTTTAATCTCCTTGCTTTGAGCAAATTCAGAAACAGTCTTGATTTTGCCCATCACATCCCAGTCTCCCTTTTTACTGCTGAATAGCTGCTTCAGATACCTTGTCAAACAGTGTCTTCCTGGCTCGATTTGCTAAGAGATGGTGTGAATGATCTGGGCTTTCCAGAGCAAGCACAAGGAGAGCAAAACTAATTGCTGCCCCAAGCAAGAATCTTCCGATGAAAAGCTGATCTATTTTACACAAGTCCAAACCTGAAATAACTCCACAGACGTCAGTGCAATCACTCTGGATGTGCAAGAGAGGCGAATCTGCCCTCGAGCCCTCTCTGCCTTCTTTCCCGGGGGAGGGCAGCCTGGCTCAGGAGCCGGGGAAGGGGGAGAGTGCCTGCAAGGATTGCTGCCTCTTTACACAACCTGCATCAGTTTTGTGATCAAAGGCTAGAAGTGACCAGAATGGGCAGGGTCCTGGGCTTTCCCATTCACAGGGCTCAGGCAGGCTTAGGGCCTGAGCTTTGATGCGGGGAGTCAAGTGCGGCCGCAGCGCTGTGGGGAGAGGCAGAGCGGGTTCAGACCTTGGCTGTTTTGGGTACATGAAGGCTCGAATCAGTCCAAGGTGCAGGGGTCTATGCCTGCACCCCCCTGAGCTGAGGGGATGAAGCTTCCAGCTGCCGAGGTCCCCTGCTCTCCAGGGAAGTGCCAAATACCTCTCAGGGCTGGCTCTATCTTTGGCTGCCGTGCGGCGGGGATTGGATTACAAGCAGCTTCATGCTGACAAGGCTTTGGAGGAATAATAGTATCCTGAATATTACGGAATTTGAGGAATAATAATATTGGGGAGATAATAACATCCTCTAGGGAACGAGGTTGTCTTTCTCCCTTACGGCCCTGGCACAGAGAGGCTATAGACTCTTACATGTACTGGGAATTAGCTATTTCTTTAAGACATATGTGCCAGTTCCAGTTAAAATGTTCTCAGCATGTGTGCTGGCACAGCTGGGATGGGAATCTCCCTGCAAAATAAAACAACTGGGGCTTCCAGAGCTGCTTGAAATCACTCTGCTTCCTCTGCCTACAAGGCAATAGCATTTCCCTTGGCACCTGCTCTTTCTTTCTTCTTCCAGTGACTTAAGGGCCAGGTAGAGTTTTGCTCCATTGTATTAAGACCCAGACCCCCATTTGCTATGCATGTGCCTTGCTCCATCAGTTCAAAGGAGCTATGCCAGTGTAATCCAGCTGAGCAAGCAGTGCACCATACAGATGGTTTAGGATACTGAACTCTAAATTCAGGACAATGATGCTGAAAAGAAATAACTTGTTTTTTTCTTACTAGAATACAGTGCATTTCTGATGTAACTGGTTTGCACTGTCTTTACAAACCCTCTTTACTAACACCAGATTTAATACCTGAGGCAAAAGGAGAAAGGTTATTTTTAACAGCAAAAGGACATTGCAGCAACACGTCTGCAGGATGCAGGGTTCTAAGGCTTTCTCACAGGGCTAGGAAAGTCCCTGGGATGAAATCCCTACTGCCTACCAGAGAGGCGAGTGTGTGTTTCAGCATTCCTCCTGGCTGGGGAGCCCTCTGTGCCTGGGAGGGGTGGCCAGGCTGGCGAGGCCTGGGGCAGCACCAAAGTCCTGCCACCCCTGGGAGGGCTGGCACGGCGTGGCTGCTGTCACACACAGCTCCAGACGGGGAGATGCCACCAACTCCAGAGGCAGAAAAACCCAGCGAAGCATCCCACAGCTCTTTCCTGGCTGTCCCTGCGGAGCAGCAGGGGGATTTGCTGCATAATCCAGAGGGATCAGCGCTGCTGAGCCTAGGACTGGCTGCAGGGAAGGGCAGCACGGGCTGGCAGGGGCACGTCCGAGCTCTCCGCGGCAGCACACAGAACTCATTGTGGCTCTGGGCTTGAATGGTTTTGTTTTCTAGCACCAGCTTCGTGGTTATGACAATGGGAAAATGCCATCAGCTCGCGTCTGAGGTAGTAGACTAAGAACTTAATGTTACAACTGTTATAGGTAAAAATTGATCAAGCAAATGTAATAATCAAATAAAAAAATATAATTTATTTTGTGACCGATTTACAGTCTAGACAGCCACAATCAAAGGGGACAGCGCTGACCCCGGGTTCGGCACTGGGTGAACACCGGTCAGACCTCAGTCACACTGGGACCCCCTCTGTTCATAAACTGTCTGGTAGAGTCAGCTTTTATACTCATTTCCTTGCCCGAGGCAGAGTTCCTCTTGCTCTTTCCATAGTCAAACATATCCATATTGGGCTGGACGATGTGGTTCCAGCAAGCGATGGATGCTGATGGCGGGGTTACGGGAACCTGGCATTTTGGGTGCAAGTTCCCCGACAGGTTCTGCTATCTTGATCTCACTGCTTGAGGAGACTTCATGTCCAGGTGGCCTTTGAGTGACGACCCATCTCCTCCAGAGCCAGGCTCTTTCGGTTGCAAATTAGCAAATTAGAGCAGTCTGCTGGTATGAGGCAACCCCTCAGCTCCGCATGTGGGTTTGAAATATTTCGAAATATTTCTTTCAGACACTCTAACATATATTCTTATCATATTCTACATAAGCATGAATTACCTAAATCGCATACTACACAACTTACTTTAAACGTTTTTTGACTAATTTCACAAAGCAAAAGCATATTAACACTAGTTCCATTCAACCACTATAAGCAGACGTACCTTCAGTTAAAACAATGCTTGCTTATTTCAAATACAATACCTACTTGTAAGCCTTAAAACATAATACACAAAACTCCATTATTAGGCTTAGAACTTCCTAATATCTTACTAAATATACTTTTTTACAACTTAAGGAGTTATTCTAGAAAAGCGTTAATACACAGACCATTGTTCTATTTGTCCTTACTTTTCTACTTCTTACATAATTTTTCTGCTAACTAATCTTATAGCTGCTGCTTAATTCTAATCACAATTTTACTATCTCTAAAGCCTGTATTTTACAACTTTCCTAAAACTCTCTAATTTAAAAAATTCCCACAAGACAAACTGCCAGTTATTTATTTTTCCTAGTTCAGTTGGATTGTTAAGGAAAAAAAAAAAAACATAAATAGGCTGCAGTACAAAATCATATCTTTGTAAGCTACAGATGTGCACATCTAATATATAAAGCTAAGGGGGAACAGCGACCAAACTAATTTGAAAATCTTCTGAGCTGCTCCTGAGAAAGAAACAACACCATAAGCCATGCTGCCCAGATCTCTTTGTCACAGGTCTCAGGAGAGGGTAGGGAAATTAAATCAAGCTCAGTGGGCTTTTAGCTGCCTTTGGAAGAAGTTTCTGCCTGGCATGAGAGCCACAGCCATGGCAGGAGCTCGGAGGTGCCTTTCAGATGATTGCATTAGCTGTTGCTCCAGGTGTCCAAGGCAGACAGCTGACAATTACACCTTTTGTTTTCTTTTTCATGTTTGACAGCCAAATGCCTTTTTGATCTGCAGTGTGCATGTGTGTGTACGTGTATATTTATATATAACCTCGGATCTATTGCTCTGACAGAGTCATAAATTACTTATCTGAGCATTTTAACAAATATAGGGCTGATTTACACACTAGACCATCAAATGAAAGGGTCTCTTTTGGCGCTTGTCTTCCCTTGCAGTTTTACAAAACATGTTCTTTCCTGTGACACTAAAATTATAAGGCTGTTGTGTGGATTTCACTGAATAAAAGCTGATCCTGTAGCTGGTTTCCCAAATAATTGGAGAGTTATATGGCAAAATTTTATAGCTGGACTCTGGGTTTTAGAATCCCACGAGAAGTCCTGCTGTGGCTGCATGCATGTTGTGCAGAATGCCTGTCTAGAAGGGAGAGATGGCTCCGGAGCTGAGGGATCCCAGTGATGGAAAAGAAAAGCCTGAGCAAAATCACAGAGCAGGAGCTTTTTCTGCAGCTCTGGAAGTCAGAACAACCAAGTAATTCCTACTGACTGCATGTTGTACTGCCCTTGCCAGAAACATGAGGAAAATATTTGTATTAGTTCAGGTATTGTGAATTACTTCTCCTGCCATAGAAGAGTTAAAAATCAAAACCCCCAAGCCCCTCTCTTCCCTTAGTGTTTACTACTGGTCACTGCGGGAGACAGAGTATTGGCTTGGAAGGCCTCTTATTGACCTTATTACAATCTTATAAAAAGCAAGTTGTTTTCTGGTTTAGAGTAGAGATTTTCTGCTCAGAGAAAAAAAAAAAAAAATCTTTGCTGGTTATTTCTGGCTCTGGAGCCAAGGCCACTGCAGGAGCTCTGTCCTCACAGGTAATGGGGCAGCCTGTGGGAGACCATTAAGTGGTGTTCTGAGGGCACTTCCAGGCTGGAGTAGACAGAGGAGTTTAAAACCTCCACAGCACTCACAGCCTGCCGTCAGAATTGCTTCAGAATAAGGCAGCAAAAACATTTGAGCAAACAGTTGTTGTGAACAAGAAAAAGTCTGGCTGAAGAAGGGGATTGGGCTAATTAATGAGTGACCTTATGGTTCAAGCCAAAACCAAGACTTGCTCAGACTGCAAAATTATGGACTGTCATTATGTGAATGAAGGCTTGCTCCAGCAATTCCTTCTCTTTCCAGGGACTATTGGCTGGGGAATGAGAAGCCTGGGGTGAAAAATTTATTTTCCTCTTGGGTTGATATGGGCAGTGATGGAGGGTGTTGCAAAATAAAGTTTTCTTTTTTTTTTTTTTTTTTTTTTTTTTTTTTTTTTTTTTTGCTACAGGAGTATTGATGAACTGGAGGGAAAAAGAGTACAATTAACAATAAAATTTTGTCCCTGAAATGGAAGGTAAATCCTAGGTGCTTTAGAGGTAACAGGTGCTACAGAGCTCTTCTGGTAGCAAAACCTCTGAGAATACCTGGTCCTACAGAAGAGCCAAAGTGAAAGCCAGGAGCTTATATTTAATAATATATGTTATACTACTTATACTTATTACATAAATTAATTATATAATATTAATTATATTTATTATATAATATAATTTATATTTCAGCTCTGAGAGCTGAGCCAGCCTTGGAGGGAAGTTAACACTGGCAGTGCTCAGGATGCCATATATCCCTGCTCACCTTCCTGAGTTTGCCTCTGCACTCTCTGCCTGTGCAGGATGTGAGCAGAGTGAAGAGCCATATGAAGTCTCTGAGGAAGACCAAAGCAATGCTCCTGCCTAAGTCTATTGTGATTTCACTAAGTTCCTCATTTAATATTTATCACATTCAGGATTCACAGGAAATCACTGTAAGTTGTAGTTTTAATAGAAGTTGACCCTGTAAACCAACTGATCAAATCTTGGGTCAAGATGACATGACATATGCAAATCATATGCAAAGCTCATGTACAGCTGCATGTACAAAGGTCACACTCCACCACGAGCAAACCTCCACTGACTTCAATTAAAGTTCTGACCAAGTCAGCTTGAGCTTTGTACATAGAGCTGTATGTGGGCTTTGCATATGATTTGCATATGTCATGTAATGTACAATGTGGTATTGTGTACTGGCTGTCTCCTCCTAATTAATACATGATAGAAAAACTCTTAGAGAATAATGATTAAGAAAAAAATTGTGCATAAGGAAATTGCTTGCAAATGACCACACTGGTAAAATTATAACCCAGTAATACTGCAGTCCCATTTATTTTCTGTTAGGTTTAATCACCACTAATAATTCAGTCGAGGGTAATTAATCTTTGCTGATCAAAGTACAGGAAAGGGCTGAAGCACTGTAGCTGCATCATAATGACATGTAATGCTGATGGCACACAATTGCCTGTTTGCAGAGAGATGTGAAGATGTCCTCATCGGCACACAGTCAATGAATGGGAGTTCATTATCACTCAGCACAGGAGAGAGGCTCAAATAATAAAGGAAAAAGCCCAAAAGTACATACACAGGCAGATGTTTGCACCTACAGCTCAGCCTGTTCCCTGGACTGGAGGTCTGCGTGCAGGGCAGCTGGGGTAGAGACCAGTGAGGGAAAGGACATTCAGTATTGATTTTTTAAAATCACTTTATCAGGATAAGGTTCAGCTATGCTGCACTGAAAGAAAAAGGGAGTTTCAATTCCCAAACACTCCAGTTCTCCAGCAGAGAGTGACTTTCTCCAAGTTCTTTGTATTGGTCATTATCAACATGGAACTTGTTACCTTCATGGGACTAGCTGGTACTTTCTTGGAAGGAACACTTTCTCTGGGTGACTTGCTGAGGCCTAAATTACTTGTGCTTCTTCCCTTGAGGGAGATGATTGATGAACAAAGGGAGGTGGACTGTGGGCAAAAGATCCTTCAATGGAAATAGCACACAGCTGAGAGCTCAAGAGAGTGGATAATTAAGGTTAATCTTTGTTTTTCCTCTACCAATCTAATTTTCAGATCATGATTGTGCTTCTGGCCTGGGCTAGGCAAAAATCCAGCAGGACAATTTCCATATATATGGCTAGAGAAAAGGGACAGGTTGCCTCCTGAATTGCTTCATGCATATATAACATGCTTGAACTTAGAAGGCTTGAAGTCAATGCTATGCTGTGTGGAGTTTTGCAGATGACATTTAAAAATCCCAACACCTAATTTATTTAGTCAGGGTTCATTTATTTTAATCTTCCAGCCAAACCCTTGTTTGGGAACTTTGATCTGAGAGCAGTGTTTCTTTTCAAAGTCACAAAACCCCCCCTTCCTTGCTTGAATATTCTATTTAAAATTCTTTTGATATTCCCTTCTATTGAAACTGCCACCAAACATCAGTGGCATTAAAAAACCCAACACCTATTACCAAAAAGACAGTATTTAGAGCTACAATAGTCCTGAAGTACAGTGAAACAAAACTGGAAATCCATCAGTTCTTTGGCTGCTAAATGATTTCCATGCTGGGCTGGCATTTATCTTCTAGAATAGAGAGGCCTTTCAGAGAACAGCAAATATCTGGCAGGGGGCCAGAGGCCTTGGATATAAGACAATTAGCACAACAGGGGAAAAGAAGGGCTTCCGGAATTAGAGATGAATAAGAAATATTTGCAAAGTGCACTTTAAGTTATTGGTTCGATCACAGCAAATGTTTGTCACTTATTTCTCATGGCTGCAAATGTGCTGTATTAGTTGTCTGGTTCTGCTTTCTTCTGTAATTAGTTTCACCACTGAGTGGTAGGACTGGTACAAACCACACTTGTTTGCCCCTACTTCATCTTTAAAAGACCACTTTGTTTGTTCCAAAAATAGGGAAAACAGCAAGTTGTTAGTTGTTGCAAAGATGGACTGCTCCCTCCTAGTCTGCTGGCTTTCTCTCCATGCACAGCTTTAATTAGACGTGGGGATTTAAGCCTTTACATTCTGAGGCATTCAACAGTCAGACTAATAATTAAGAGGATATATTTAGATGGTTTAAAAAACCCACTCTACTTCTAAGAGTAAATCTGGACGATTAAAAGTGCCAAAGGGTTTCCAGGCTCCTCACAGTATCGTGAGCTGTAAATTTGCTCATCTTATTGACAAAGAAAAATATTCCAATCATGGAATATAAACAGACTGTCAAGTCTTGAATATTAAGAGGTTTTAGCCATCTTGTGCTACTCTGTTAGAAAGACAAAGTGCATTTTCATTGATTAAGGTCACACCATCTGAGCTTCTGGAATTTCTTGAGGATTTGTCTTATAAAGAATTAATGATAATATCATAATCTTGGCCAGTGTTAGGGGCTGAAACAAGAACTTACTTGGAAACTAACAGAAGTGAGACATTCTTGTTCATAACAAAGCCTAGTTTAAGCCTCAGGTGGGATATCATATCTGGTCTTGGACATTACACTCCATGAAAAATGTAGATCAAAAGAAGCAAGGTAGGTCAAAAAACTGAAAACATGACTCTGAAAAAAATTTGGGCATGCTTAGTCCAGAGAAGAGTGGATTGGTGTGCAATTCAGTGATCTTCAGAGCAGATCAGGCAGTCTGTTCCCCATAGCAGACAGAAAAGGAAGTGATGGGCTTAAAGTTTAGCAAGGGAAATTTCATTAAGGCATTAGGAAAAACTTCCTGATGTAAAGGTAGTTAAGGACTGGGTTAGATTGCCTGGGTTAACTGTGGAGGCTCATCAAAGGATTTCCATTGCAAGCTAAAGCAGTATCTGTTCAAAATTGTTGAAGTTGCTGTCCTTGCTGACATGAATGGTTCTTGATGTGGCTTTAAGTATTGAAGGACTGAATTAAGGTCTTCCTGAGCCTTTCTTCTCCAGACTGAACAACCCCAACCCTCTCAGCCTTTCCTTATAGAAGAGGTGATCCATTCCTTGATCATTTTTTGGGCTTTCTCTGGACCAGCTCCAACAGGCCCAAGCCCTTGCTGTGCTGAGGAGGCAGTGCCCTGTGTGGGGTCTCATGAGTGCAGAGCAGAAGGACAGAATCACCTCCCTACAGCTGCCCATGCTGCCCTGGATGAAGCCCAGGATATGGCTGGCTTTCTGGGCTGTGAGTACACACTCCTGTCTATGTCCAGCTTTTCATCCACCAGCAGCCCAAAGTCACTCTCTGCAGGGCTCTTTTCAATCCCTCCATCCCCAGCTCCTGTACTGATACAGAGGCTGCCCTGTCCCAGTGCAGCACCTTGCACGTGGTCTGGTTCAACTTGATGAGATTCCCATGGAATTCTCAAGCTTGTCCAGGTCCCTCTGGATGGCACCCTGTCCCTCAGGTGTGCCAACAGCACCACTCAGCTTGGTGTCACCTGTAAACTTGCCGAGGGTGTCCTCGATCCCACTGTCTATGTCTTTGAGGATGTTAGGGGGTACTGGTCCCAGTATGGACCCCTGAGGGACACCACTTGTCTCTGGTCTGCATGTGGACATTGAGCTGTTGACCATGACTCTCTGAATGTGGCCATCTGAGCAATTCCTTGTCCACCAAACAGTCCATCCATCAAATCCATATCTCTTCAATACAGAGATGTGGGAATTGTGTGGGACCATGTCAAAGGTTTTACAGAAGTCCAGATGAATGACATCTGTAACTTCCCTTGCCCACTGATCCATCCTAGAGTGCCACTGTGTTGGTGGGACTTGTCCTTGGTGAAGCTGCACTGGCAGTCCCGGATCACCCCCAGTTTTCCATGTGCCTTAGCACAGCTTTGGGGAGGATCTGTTCCATGGTGTTCCCAGGCCCACAGCTGAGGCTGACAGCTCTGAGTTTCCACAGTCTTCCTTTCTACCCTTTTTTAGGATGAGTTCAATATTTCCCCCCTTCCCAGTCACCAGGGACTTCACCTGAGTGCTGTGACTTTTCAACTATCACAGAGAGTGTCTTCATAACTACATCAGCCAATTTCTTCAGGACTTTGGGATTCATCCCATCAGATCCCATGGGTTTATGTATGTTCATACTCCTCAGGTGGCCTTGAACCTGATCTTCTCTTGCAGTGGGAGGAACCTTGCTCCCTGGGGCCCTGCCCTGAGGTCCTTCCCTTGAAAGGTGTGGGAAAACAGGTTGCCAGTGTATCTGTTTATTTATCATGATGAAAATGTAAATGAGAAAGAAAATATTTTTCTCTTTAAAGGTTGCCATGGGATACTATTGACTATTGAAAACCTTAAAAGTTTTTTGTTTTTTTGTCTGAAAATCAAACTACCCCAAGAACCAAAACCAAAATATTTCATTTGGAGTTGAGCCAAACCAAGCCAAAAGTTGTGCTTTGGTAACTCAGAGAAGAGTGCCTGCTCACACGGGGGCTTATAAGAGTTACAGCTTTGTCTCAGGCCATGCCATGGTCTCTGTTCTTTGGTCTTTTCCTGATGTCTCATTGCCTTTCCTTGATGGGAAGATGCAAGGCCTCCAGGAGGGTACAGTGCAGCCTGGTTTATGGACACCTTTGTGGATCTGGGGAACTCACACTGCAATTCCCATGGGCACAGCAGTGGCTTGAGGTGGGTTCTTGTTTCCAAATTAGGAGATATTTCACTTTGAAATGCCAGAATACGTTGAATATTGCTCTTTCCAGCCAAAAAAGCACCACTTTTTATTGCTTTTCAGGAGATTTTTTTTTGAGAGTTTCTATTTCTGACAAAGAGCAATATTTTGCACTGAGAAGAGTAATTTTTCATATTAGAAAACACAGGAAAACAGAACATTCCACAGAAAATTAAGCTTTCAATGAAAATAAGCAAACAACCTCTCTTGCCCCTTTGCCGACTCTCAGTCTGACCGCACACAGGGAATCCCTAAAATTAAAACTCTTTTTATGGTGCCCACCACAGAATGAAGTTCTAGGATGTAGCTAGGGGCTGCACCAGCATTCACCCCTCCATGGAAGCACCCAGGGGAGACAAGTTCCTACCTGGAGTGTGGACAGTGGTAATGGGAATGACCTGTGGTTCATGATCCCAATTGCTGTGCGGGAGGGCAGGGCAAAGCTCTTTCCTGAGGGGCTGTTCCCTTGCAAACCTCTCTAAGAGGGAGGTCTCTGTCAAGGCCCCTTGGTCAGGGTATTATCAGATCCTCCTGCACTGTTCTGTCAGGTGGGTTGGGTCCATCTCCTTCAGGGGACGCCTTCCTTGTGGTAACTCTGCTCCTCTGCTCCGTTAGGAGCCCAAGGCCAGGCTTCCCAAAGGAGTTTTGCTCCTTGGGCTTCATTCATGGCTGCATTTTTTTTGCACCAGTTAATTTTAGCCCCAACTCTTTTCCCTCTCTGAGACTTTGACCCACCCTTTTCCCCTTGTTCAAATGACCCCAAAGTGCTTTGAAACTCTGGATGAAAGGGCTTCCTTCCCTGCACTGCTAATAGTCCAGAATAACTGCACCACAGGCCACCCCCCATTTTCTTCCATGTCAAGAAAAACAAAATAGCTCCGAGCTGTGCAAGAAAAGTCTTCCCCTGTTGACATTTTAAGCCCAGCTGGAGATGAAACACCACACAGCCTTTTGCTCAACCTCCCCCTTCTCCTCTCCCCCCACCCTGCTGAAATGGAGGGGAGAATTGAAGTAAAACATGTACATTGAGATAAGAACATTGAAAATAAAGTAAAATAAAATAACAATGATAAGGGAAAAAACAAGTGACACACAATACAGTTCCCCCTTCCTGAACCCAGATTGGCTTTGTCAGGGTAACTCCCCCCAGTTTATACACTGGCACGATGTTCTGGGGTGTGGAATATCCCTCTGGTCAGTTCAGGTCACCTGTCTCACCCAGGCTCCCTCTCAGTTTCTTTTGGGAGCCTCCTCACTGGCAGAGCATGGGCAAGGAAAAAAGAAAAGAGTCCTTGACTTGAGATAAACTTAGCAAAAAACCAAAACATCAGCGTGTTATCAGCACCATTCTCATTCTGACTCCAAAATATAGCACTGTGACCACTGCTGACAAGAAATTAACTCTGCCCTAGCTGAAATCAGGACTTTTCCCTTTTCCCATCTTAGTATTTCTTTTGGCTGTTTCCTGACCCTTTATGGGTGTCACAGGAACTCTGTGCAGGGCTGCAGTACCAGCTCCTGGATCTTCATTGCAATAAAGCCTTGTGACATTAATGCAGCTACTGGAGCATAACTAAAGCCTTTAAACTGCACTTTCCTTTGAATAGGGACAGGTAATTAACAGGGGCTGCTATTTGATTACTCATAAATTTAAAGCTGTATGGAAACCAGCTGTCTGTGTCCAGCTCCACTAGGAAGAAAAGTGGTGTTGGAATAAAATCCCTGTTGAACTGACACTGTGTTCCAGAGCTCTGGAGTGACCTGTGTCCCTGCCCTGTTCCTTCCAGAGACCTGGTCTGGGGCATTCTGGGGATCTGTCAAAACTTTCCTCTCTCCTGGCTGTAACATGAGTGTTTTTGTGTCACTCTGAAAGATGCTTGAGGCACCAGGCAAATCTGTGGTTAATTGTGCTGAGCCAAACCTTCACCCATCCAAACAAGCTGCAGGTGGGTGACAAATGCCAGCTCCTCGTGTCCTGAGTTTGGGATGAACCAGCCCTGTGTTTTGTGGCACACATAGACTATGCCTGGCCCCGTGAGGGCAGCTTGAAAAATGAGCACACACCAGGCTGCTCTTTACAATGCCATGGAGCTGGGAGGCGAGGCCAGGCAGCCCATCCTGCTGGGAATTTCAGTGGGGAGCCCCCTCAGGCATGACTCAGTCTGTTGTTCTGGGTTGCAGTTCTGGGGAAGATCTGTCATGTCAGAACATGCAGGGTGGCGACATCCTTGTCATTCCTTGGGAAAATAAAGAGAAGCTCAAGCTTTAACTGAGCTTCATACTGCTGTGCTGTATATTGGTACATCTTAAGCAAAGCAGTAAAAAATGAATTAAAACAAATAAATGACAAAATAAACAGAGATACATGTTAGATACAAGGAGGAACATTTTCCCAGCTGTGTGCCTTGAGCACCAGCTGTGCATGAGTGTCCTCCTGTCTCTCTACAGTCCCTTGTCCTCTCTCTGCTCCTAGCCCTGGCATCAGCATTGTACTCTGACACCAGAACTCTGAAAGAAAAGGGAAAAAGAATACAGGAAATTTGTCTCCTTCCTTCTTGTACATTGAAAAGCACCCTATTTATGTTCTGGCTGTCAGTGTTTCTGGGAATGTCTCCTTTTCAGAAAAGGGAATCAGGACCCCACAGTGCCCCTTACCCTGGATGTGACCCTGTGCCTGCTGCTCCTGTACAGCACAGGAAGATTTCCAGACCGGGAGTGGGGAGCAGCTTGGGCAAGGAGTTTCTGACTGGTCACAGTGACACACATTCCTGCTGTTCCTGTGATTCTTGTCACTCAAACCAGGAGCCCTTTTCACCAGAAGTGGAATCCTTTGCCTGCTACAGCTGATCTTTGCTGCTGAGCTCAAACTTCCATGACTGGAAATCAGCTGCTTTCCATCCTTCCCACAGCATTTTAACTGCACGTGGGATATTAATTACAGGTTGTCTTTCTCAGACCTATACTTCTGCATTACTTGTTGCTTTAGGAGCTGAAAACATGCCACAAGAGACAATGGCTCTACAGTGGCTTTTAGCCTCTCAGGACAAATCCCAGAGCTGACATCATCTGCAATTATGGTGCACAAATTCAAGCACTCTGACATAAGGTGGTAAATTATTCATGATTTGGCAGCCACCATAACTGGAGGGTGTGCTTTAAGTAACCTCACAGCTGCAAGTCTGGTTTGTCCCCACAGTCATATTAGGCCAGTGGCCTACCTCTAAAAACAATATTTGGGTGACAGTGGTAGAACCTTGGTGTAGATGTATGTGACATAAATAATTTCCTCTTGATTTCATGTGAGTTTCTTGGCTAATATAGGCAGAAGGACTAAAATCCTTCCTGGATGGGGCCATGTGGCTTCTGCCCCAAAGACTTTGCAGTTTAAAGCAAAAGAATGCTAAGCTGAACACATAATTGCAGCAGATTTGGTGGGCTAGTGCAGGTCAAAAAGGGAGTGAATTAACAGCCTTGACAGGCAAATTTCCCATCTTGTTTGAACAACCCTGTGATCACTTCTGTACTGGCCAAAGATGAGGGACAGAGACCCCTTGGGCTGAGAGGAAAAATAACAAGTGATAGAAACAGGTGGGGACTGCAATTAACACTTGCAAGCTTTAAGATTTAAAGAACTCAGGCAAGCAATGAAGATATACATAATTCCAGCCATGTTTATATTAAGGACAATCCTCTCCCTACGCATTGATATCAGAGTCCTAGCATGGGATTGAAAGTTAAAGCTGCTGTAAGCAACCAGTGTGACTCTTGTAGATGATTCTGCATCATTACAGAGAGTTCAGGTAAGACTGAGGCCACCATGGGGGACAGAAGAGCAGGAAATACTCTTTGTCATCAGTCTTTTGCCCCTATGGAGACTGGGGACAAGCAGAAGGTGACATCCTGGCTGGTTGTCAGGACAGAAGAATGGCTGGAGAGGAAACCCCGCACTGCAGCCTGCTGTGGCTCCTGTAGGTTTTCTTTTCTTCCAGGAAAGAGACACCAGCAATTTGTGTCTCACTTCAGCACATCACTGCTGAGGGCCAGAAACCACTGTTCAATCCTAAGAGGCAATTCCTGATGCCTGATGAAGTACATTTTCTTCTTGCTGTTTGTCCTGATACACAACTTTCCCATACAACACTGTCATCATCCCTGTAATAAAAACACATTAATTAATCCAGGAAACCTGGGAAAAGCAGCCATGCTCTTGTCTCCTTTGTGAGAAATGTATCTTGTTACCCCCAGAAACCCCTTTGCATCAACTACTCTATTGATTACTCTGTTCATTGAAGACTTTTTTCACTCATAATCAGTCATGTTACCTAGATGTAAAGTAGAGGCTGGAATAAATTTTTCAGAGAGTGTTGAAAACTGCAAATGACCATATACTCACAGATTTTCACAGCCACTGGGGACTATTTTGTTCTTTGCCTTGACCTCTTGTAAAGCTGAGGCCAGAGAATATGACCAAATAACTTATTTATATGGCTTTAGAGGAAACATGTTCTTTTTAGACTGCATTTTAACTAGTTATTTCTCAAGGAATGTGTGTATGCTAGATTGCTTTTATGTTGTGCTGAAAATATAGTTTCTTCCCATTCGCATTTAAAATTTCAGTGTCTGCATTTCCTGCAGATCCACGGGGCTGGCTGTGCTGGTACCTGATAATGCCAGAGACCCCAGCAGCTTTCTGTAGTGCTGGTGCAATGGCCTGGGCTCAGGCATCTGTTTGGAGCGTGCCCAACTTCTCCTCATGAAGGGGACAAAAAGAGAAATTGCACGGACAAGAATTAAATGTCCTTTCCTGAGCTGAATACTGAAAAAAGGGTGTGTTGCCCATTTTGAAATTATTTCTTCCTGCTAGTGGATGAAATGTGTGGTAGTTGCCCAGGAAAAAAAAAAAAAGAACAAAATTTGATTTTTTTTGGAGGCAATGTAGAGTCCTAGTCCTAATCCAAGAGGAGATAATGGAGGAGGATCTATTAGAGTTTCTGCAGGACATCACCCTGCATTGCTGAACTGCAACAACAGCTGGAGTCTGCTTGGACAATGCTGTGTCCCTGACCAAAAACTCCTCTTTGAACTGGAATGTCCTTTTTACACCTGCAATGTGCCTGGTTAATTACAATGATAGTGCATGGCTGGGGGCAATGGGGGAACCCTTGGAGAAAAAGGTGAGTGCTTGGGAAAGGGGACTTAGCATATTTTCCATAATGAGTCCTGTCTCTTTTGGGGAAAATCTTTCCCACAGAAAATAAATTGAAAGAAGGTAAAAGTGACTGATTTTAGAAGCCGGAGGAGTAAAATCTGACAAGGCAAGGTTTAAAGTGCTGTTTGGCACATTAAAATGATTGTTGTAGCTATACTTGGAATGTGGTGCACAGGCTGACTTCAAAGGAAAATGGAGCTATGTTAATAAGCTCTGAGATGCTGAGCAGAGAAGTGTCCATCAAAGGACACTACTGACCTCAGAGAATAAGAGTTACATATATTAGAATACATCTGGGTAATACCTTGAATGCACAATGTCTTAATGAAGGATAAATAAAGGCCAAACACTAATGCCCCTTCCTATTAAACAAGATGCACCAGCAACAGCTGAAAATAGAGCCCTTTGCAGGCAGGCCCTTTGAATTTCTGCACCTTTGAAGAAAAGGTTGTACAGAGATTGGTAAGTGCATTGTCCCTTTTCAGCTGTCCAGGAGAACCAAAACATAGCAGCACTACTAGCTGCAGTCTGCCAAATCCAAATCCCTCTGCAAAACAAAATCCCAATAAAGCACGAAATTGCAGGAAGTCAATAATTGTATCCAATTAGGCAGGATAAGTGAGCTGGTGCCAATCTGATCTCTCCCACTTGAGCAGGGTAGACACAAGTGCAGTGGGATGCTGGTGACAATTTTTCCTCCAGCAATATGTGAGAAACATAATTCTTCTTATAAGTGTGACATTTCCATGGAAGTTGGTAGTCCCTTACCCTGCAATTCAAAAGAAGTGGTTTTGGAATATTTTTTTTTTTTTTGGCATCTACTCACACCTGAGTCGGTATGATTGCTCAAAGGTGGGAGACTTGGATATGAAGCAAGCAGATTCCTCTCCTCCTGCTGGAGCCATAAATCAGCATTAGCATGTTCCTGGCCTGAAGCCTTTGTCCTGCCCCCTCCTTCTGCACCAGAGGAGCTGGGAATGTCACATCCTCAGATCCTGTAGCAGAGCAGTTCTCCAGAATCTTGTCACCCCTTTGACTTTCCCATCCAAGCATGCTGCCAGGAGATGGCCACTGAAAGAGACCTGTTCTGTGCAGTTCACAGCCTGTCCTGGAGAGCAGAAACGGGTTCAGGGCACTGCAGAAGGGCAACACCTTTTCTGAGCTTGCTGGTGAGCTCATGCAAGCAGAGCCAGTAGTGTTTGCACATATATGGGTTATTTTGCCTTAAAAAAAAGTCTTTCAACCAAAAAGCCACCCAGAATTCTAAAAAAGCAGAAGACCAAATTTGATGTTTAAGCCTATTTAAATTCCTGCTAGATTTAGAGCTAATCAGTGCCAGGGAGTGGCACCCTTGGAGGAAGAGCCAGTGCCTGCAGCAAAAATCTGTTTGGAGGAAGCTGTAGTGCTACCTGTCACTGCTAAAGAATCTGATTTATGGAAGAGGGTCACAAGCTTTGTGGAAGGAAATTGTGAGACAGGGCAGACAGCATGGAGGAGATGTGGGGACCTAACAATACTCAGCAGTGCTTCTTAAGAGACAGAAATAACAACATGTATCAGCAGCAGGTAATCAGCAAATTGCCCAATTTGTAAGGCCCCCATCACCTTTTTCCATTTGCCCCTTTATACTTTGGAGGCCTGGTGTGTCTGAAAGCCAGCACACAGCCAGCCCAGTTTCCCTTCTGACCAACACTGGATTTTAATGAGAACTGGGGTGGTGCTGGTGGCAGAAATGTGTGCTGCCAGAGTGACATTGACTCCTGAGCCTTGCTTGTGGTAAGAGGGGTGCCTGCTTCAGCTTGCATTCCTGAATATTTTAAACCTGACATTCATACCCTGTGTTTTACTACCTGCAGGTTTGGCATACTTAATGTACTTTGAAAAACATCACACCACTGCACAGAAACCTCTGCAACAAGTGTTGTGTATTAACCATGTATATATGACAGAAAAATGTGTATCCAACTAAAGCCTCTGTTACATACACACACGTGCCAGCAACACCTTTAAAGTTTTCAGCATTTGGTTTTGGTGCTTAAAATTCAACGATGCTCATGCTTCAAAAACTGGAAGGATAACAAGAAGACATGAGGTGCCTCAGGGCAATGAAAGTTACTTCTTAGAGGTATTTGTGACACATGATTTAAAATAGGATGCTTAGCTTTTATTGCTCCAAATCATTTCTGTTGGCCATAGATATACAGGAATAGAGTAAATCCATTCCTACTCTGGTTACTTCTTCTCCCTCACTTCCAAGAAATCAAATTTTTGCTTTAAAAAATGTACATGTAATTAAAGGACATGTAATTCAGCAGAAAGTCTTTAAAATGCATAACTGATTATCTACTTCCTGTAATTGCTGGTTTGTATATTGAAACTTAGATTGAGTTGGCAGACAATAAAAGATTATTTTTTAATTAGATATACTCATCCCTATCATTTGGGAATAGGGGATATTTTCCACCACTGTTATTCTTCCCATCCGGGAACACGCACTAATCTCTTGCTTGCTATCAATGTCATTTTTCTCCTAAATGAGAAGTAAACAGAAGCTGCCTCTCTTGCAGAAACAGCACAGCTAGGCTGTGTTTTCAGTCTGATAGGATGGTGGTAGCAGGATAGTTTATATGTAAAATATGACAAACAGCAAGACTATGTACCCTGCTCAGTTCAAAGATCTGTGATTCACTTACAATCCCCAAGAAATATCTATATTCATTCTTCATTAGAAATTCTGCTTTTGCATCAGAGGATTGTCAGCACAAAATTATCACCCCCAAACTATTCTATTATAGGGTCCCAATAAATAATTTTCTTTCTTTTCCTTGTGACAAATGAAGCAAGTGTTAGCTGCATTAAAAGACATCTCATGTAACCTCTTGCCCTGCAAGCTCTATCTAAAATGACAACAACATCTCTAGAGGTCTTTCTTTCCTTGATAATGGGCTCTGAATTTATAAATCTTTTCTCACGTGGGGACAACATTCCAAAGCCATCCGTAGGGTCCCCACAGCTCTCCCACCCAGCCTGCCCTGCTCCATCTGCATTGCTGCCATGTGGTGACCAGAACAGCTGATTTCATGGCAGTGATGGGTGGTTTTGGGTTTATTTTTAGTTGCTCTTTTCATGTAATTCAGACAGCAGATAATGAGGTGGTGGAAGCCCTGGCCACCCTTCCCAAGCCTTCTGAAGAAGCTGCCATGAACCCATGTGTGAGGCACAGCCAGAACTGGGCTCACATTTCTGGATAGAAAAGGATGCTTTGTGATTTGGGACATATGGCAGAGCTGTCCCTCTAACTGAAGCTACATCAAATTTTGCTTGCCCCTAATTTTTGAGTAACCTTCTTTGCACATCTGCCTCCTCCTCCAGACTGTGCCTTGTCACAGCACTGCCTGTGCAACTCCTGCTCATGCCATGCCTGATAGCTTTCCCTCTTGACTACTGTAAATCTCCTTCTATTGCATTTTTTTCCCCTGCAGGCCTCTCTCTCTAAACAAAAAGGATGTGATTCTTCTCTCACTCCCACTGGCTTTAACCTGTTGTAGTTTTCCATGTCATTATTCATGGTTTAAACGAGGCTAAGTGAGAGAAGAATGGTGCATTATGCCAAAGCCATGCTATTCTCTGCACGCAGGCTATGGTATTATATGCCCCTGTCCCTTCACCACTTTCAAAGGCTTCCTTTGCTCCTGATCAAGCTCAATAGAATGCTAAAGACTTCCAGAGCTTGTTTTTTGAGCTTGCCTGACCCTTCTCCTCTGATCTCATATCCACTCCCACACACATTTACTTAGATTTTCTAGTCTGGCTATCTCCTGTGGCTGCCCAGCTCTGAGCATCTGGGTGTTTGTGGTTATTTATGCTTGCCATTTGTCTGATGTGTCAAACCTGTGAGTCATTTTCCCTCTCAGACTCACCTTTGCAGCTTCTCTCACCCTCCCAGCTGCCGAGCAGGCGCCGCTGCCACCCTCCCTCTCCACCTCCTCAGGGCTGCCTGTGATGCATCACTGCTCAGCTCTGGTTGGGTTGACCTGACTCTTCTTTCTCTTTATGATTTCACAAGACCTGGTGGATTTTCTTTCTTGCACCAAGCATCCAGAGACCCCTCATCTGGCTGGTGTGTGTACACACAGCCACTGGGACATGATGCTCTTCCCTCAATGTCTTCCAACAGAGCTGCCACAGACACTTCACAGCAGACTCCTTGCTCCAGCACCCTCCATCCAGCTGATTTCCACCTCTTCTCTGCCCCAAAGGTGTCTGGGGAGGGTGATGGGCTGTCCCCTGAAGTCTCATGTCCCCTGAGCACAGCAGGATCCTGGGGTGTCTCTATCTGTGGGGCCAGGGTGTGATTTAGCTACTGGTGGCACCACGCAGGTTTTCCCAGTCAGGTCTGCACCCAGGGACCTTCCTGTGATTAAATAGTGCTAATAAAGCAAGCTTTGTCAAAGTTGGTGTTTTTCAGGCTGCATTTTAATGACATTGACTCAGGATTTATGTTCCTGTAATAGGTTCCTCACGTGCGCAGGCATAGGCTGCTCCTTCCTTTCCTTCAGTAATTGCTCTGCTGCCCTTTATGTGGAGAAGAGAAAGTGAGAGGTGGGGAGCAGCTGAGTAACCTCTAGCTGCTGCTGCATCTTCAGGAGGCCTTTCAGGCTGGCAGGTGTAACCTTTGGAGAAGACATATGCTATCATCACTCTTCCTCTCCACCCAGCGAGCTGCAGCTGAGGTGATACATGATCAGATGATTCAGAGAAGAACCCCAGGGCAGGACTGCCTGAAATATCCAGGTGTCAACTATACTGTCATCTCTATATAGCTTCCTTTCTGTCAGGGAACATATAGTATCATGTGGGTGCCCTCTTGCCCAGAGCAGCAATTTTCATGTGCATATATAACCCTTGAGAGGTTTGTGCATCTTCCCAAGGCTGGAGCAGGTTCTCTGCAACATTTTTCCTTTGCAATAGGTCCAGAAATGTCTTTTGTCCCAATGTAAAAAAAGCATTTGAGATTACCTAGACAAAAAGGAAGCAAATATTTACATTTCTGTAAAAGTGACAGCACCACTGCTAGAAATTATCTTGGGGACCTTTCAGTATCCCAGAAGGTTTGATCACAGTGACTTGGAGAGACAGCAGAGAAGCTGAGCCTTCTTCTGAGCTTCACCAGCTTTTTTAAGGCTGACTGGTCAGTGGGTACCATCCTCTGATCACACATCCCTCCCCAGCAACTGTTTTGCAAAAAGTTTGTGAGAGAGCTGTGGAAAGTGGAGTTTTTGGGGAGTTTGACCATAGGGAAACTGTGTCAGATCTTCTATACCTCCTTATGCAGAGATCAATCCAGGGAAATGTGAGGCTGTCACCCCAATTTTCTTTGATGGGAGTGAGTATGGCTGGGAAGAAACAAGGCTGTATTCCTGAAATCTCAAGGCACTTCTCCGGAGCTGCCAATTTTTCTCACAAATTCAGTGTATCACAACTCCCATCCAGCATTTCTGGCACTTAAGGCTGAGATTCATTGTGCTGACTGTTTGATTAGAGGGTTCAGATCCATTCTGGGGGGTGGAGAGGTCCTGGTCCCCTTCCAGTGGGATACTTTAAACAGTGTTCTTCACACTACAGAGCAGGCAGCACTGTAAGGTCCTTCATATCCAGTGAAAATGAGTGTTTTGAGCTGTTGTACACTGAGAACATACACTTTCTTCCCCTACAGTATTTTCAGTTAAGCTATTCATTACTCCTGTCCAGGGTTTCAGAGACTGTTCAAGCAGAGTAAAAAATTCAGATGCATTTTCTGCACGTGCCCAGATTTGCCCAGGAGCATGTGTGATGTGTCCAGCATTTCCAGGGGCCTTTGGTCTGTACACTGGACAGATGGTCTGTATATGCACAATAAATGCCATGTGTTTCTGAGCACAGACCATCTGCAAATCGTGGGCAGAGCCTGACTGATGCTTCCTGAAAACCTGGGACAGAAATGTGGCAACCCTGTGGCTGATGCTCTGCAGTGTGACCGAGACCAGGACTTTCAAAGGACTTTGGCTTTTCTGCTGCTGCTGATTTCAGCAAATCTTTCAGGGCAGATGCTGAGCAGGGCTCGGACTCCACGAGTGGGTCATTTGGTGGGACAGATGCTGCACATGCTGGATATGTGAGTGCAGCAAGGAAGGGCAAGGAAATGCTTCACTGGGAGGCTGTTTGAAAGCTGTGGTGCAGTGTGGAAGGCTGCAGAGTGCAGCTGAGGTCAGGAAGATATTTTAGCATTAATTCAGGGCTGTGTGGCTCTTTTAATGGAGTTCTACAGATACAAAAAAATGCACCTACTCGTATTGAAAGCTGTTTTATTTATTCACTTATTAATCACCCTTGAAATTACACTTTATTGTAAAAGTATCACTATTTTCTTCTCCAATGGATACCTGATTAATGTCTTGTAAGCCATATATGCCCTGGCAAATGACAGTGATGTGTTTCCCAGCTGATAGCTAAATAATTCTCTAAATGAGTTATTGTCTCAGTACCTCTGGTAAGCTATACTGTCCACTTGATGAGCCTTCCCCAAGCAGAACCAGATTTATTTTATTTTGCAATAATTTAGAATGGTGTAAACCTAAACATTCAGCAGTGAGAAATTTCCCAAAAGCTTTTCTGATGAGTTTTCCCAGATGGTACGACTTGTATTTTAAACTCTCCCAAATGAAAAGGTCATCCCATTTATTCCAAGCCTTACTTGACACTTTCCTATAGCCAATATTTATATAGGAGAACACTCTCATTAGCTCAGTACTGCTGCCTCTCAAGAGTATTTTGTAGATTTTTCAAATTTGCAGCTCTCATATTAAGGAAGGAAGAGAAGATAGATAGCTCTTGGGGCAGACAGCCTGTTCTCAGAGGAGCAAAACACAAGTTTTGGGAATGAAAACTCCCATCATCCCACTGTGGCCTTCACTGTCTCTGGAGTTTCTGGCTCCTGGGGATAATTCAACAGCACATCACAAGAAGTTGATTTTAACCTCTTGTCATGGCTCACCCCATTACTCTCATTTCCCATTCCCTTTCCTTTTCTCTCCTCTTTCTCCAAACCCTCCCCTATACCAACTCTCTTTTTGGATGTGCTGGGTCACTGTGGTCTGCAACACCAAGAAGATGGGGATTCTTCTGAAGGCATTATGCTTTTTGAGCTCAGCCTCTCTCTCACATGTGGTCCTTGCCATACTTTTGGGATTGCCATCCTGCCATTCTTTAGCACTATTATCTTTGCTGAAAAATCAGTGTGTATAAAGTAACCATCTAAGCTTGCAGCTGGAACCATCAAGTCTTTCAGCTGTTGCCTGTCTGCTCCTCTCCTTTTCACATTGTTTATTTTATTCACAGGGCTGGACAGCCTATTTCTATTTACTTCTGTATCCTTTGCAATGTCTCGCTTAGTTTGAGTTTTGGCATTTCAGTTTCAAGTTTCTTGGCCTCTAAAGTACTGTTCTCTTTGCTGATTGTCTTTTTTTCCATTCTTTGCTGGCCCTTCATTGATTGCTATTAGACTTTGTTGAGGTAGTTTACCCATTCGCTTACATTAACAGTAATTTTTACAGGCTTTATTTTTCCCTGGCTTGGGACTTGTACTGGAGGTAGTTTCTGTATTTTTCACTGAAAGGAATCACAGGCCTTTCCCACATTCATGCTTTTCAGCTTTTTAGTCCAGCTGAGTTCACTAATTAGTCCCCTTAATTTCTCAAATTTCGCCCATTCAAAATGTAGAACCTTAATTACAGACCTATTTTTGTTTACCCTTCATTTAATTTAAGCTGAATCAACTTGTGATCTCTCAGTCAAAGGTTATTTTCTTTGATCACTTCTTCTGTAATGTGCTTTCTATTTACCAAAATGAAGCCTAAAATAGCATCAGTGGTTCAGTGCTCTTTGGTGAATTAATTTGTTGGCAATTACATCTAAGACTGTCTGGGCCATGCTGCCAGTAGTAGCTTCTGTGTCAGTGGAAATGTATTTATTTTCCTCAAATCTCATTCCTTAATGACATGGTGCATAATCTGTGATATTGATAAAGAAGTAAATAAAATGCTAAAAAACATAGAGAGGAACAGAGAACACAACAGGGAGCATTTTTATGTCACTCTGTAATTTTTTAATCCTGTATGCATTTCTGGTACATCCCATCTCATAAAGGATGTAGAATACATGGGAAAGGTTCAGAGATGGGCAGCAAGAATGTAATATGGAAGAGCTTCTGTCTGAGGAACAACTGACTGAGATAACAGGCTTCAAGCTGGAGATAATTGGAGATATCAATGCTGACAGCTGGGATGCCATAAAAATAGTAAATAAGCAGGGATTGGTCACTGTACTCCCCTAGATAAGGGAATATAAGAGGTATGAGGAAAACCTAGCAGATGGTTAGTTCAAAGGAGGCAGAAAAAAAATGTTTCTTCTTACAGTGTGTAATTCTGTGAAACTTATTGCCACAGGTTGCTGTGCCTGTTTTATAGGGTTCAAAACAAACAAAAAAGCAAACCAGCCCTAGGCAGATTAATGGGAAAAAAAAAATCTAGTAAAGAGTTTTGCCAGTACCTCTGACTCAGAAAACTTATGTAGGCAAGGTGTTTATCCTGAGGAAGTATCACCACAGACTTTCTGTCTTATATTCTACTCTGCACTTTGGCCATTTTTTGGAATAAGATGGATTTCTAATGTAGGAATGCTTCTATAACCCCACATACAATGATGAGCAAAGGACTTCAGCATACTGAGATTTTAACAACTCCAAAATGATTCCCACTTTGTGACTAGGGATAACATAGGAAGATTATAGGGTGGTGAGGCACTTGAACAGGTTGCCCAGAGACATGGATGCCACATCCTTGGAAGTGTTCAAGAACAGTTTGGATTGGGCTCTGAGCAATCTGGTCTAGCAGGGAGGTGGAACTAGATGGTCTTTGAGGTCCCTTTCAACCAAAATAATTCTATGATTATTAGCAATCTATTTTTGATTTTCCTCTCTCTGGATATTGGCACAGGCCTGGGTTGTGCTCAGTTCTGTGTGGTATGTTAATGTCATTTCTGCTTAATTTCCAGTCACCTTTTTAGTTGGAAATGATCTCAGTGCTTTCTCCATGCCCTGGTAGGCTGTGTGTCATCGAGCAAAATGCCAGGGAAGCATGGAATTCTGCTCCAGGTCTTCTAAGGAATAAAGGCAGGTGAGGCCAAACAATTAAGAAAATGTGATTGACTAATAATTACAACCAAGTTAATGGCCTCATGTATTGCATAGCTGTGCCACAGTGTTCTTAGGTGTCAGAAATTCTGTGAGTCTGCTGAGACTGCTCTGCTACCAACACTTACCCTGCTCTGTCTCACCTCTCTGTTTGCAGAAAATGCTGCCAAAGCTGAGTTCATATCATGCAAACCTTTAACAGCTGCCTGATGTTCCTTTAATCTTTTACATATGCTGCATTCAGCCTCCTTCCAGTAAAAAGCACATGTTTTTTAAATGCTGCAGCCTCCTATAGGAGGTCTAAATGATGACTTATGACCTGCAAACCAAAGGTAACCAGGAGTGTGCAGTTGTATGACTTTGGAGTTGCTCAGACAATGGGATTGTGTTCAAAGGACTGGGATCCTCCACCCTGCTTTTGGTAAGTGGCTCTTGCTTACACAAAGTCATAGATCTGTCTTGGCACATGTGGGGAGAGTAGTCTGTCTTTCCTGGATTGCTTCCTTCTCCAACTTTTGTCTTGTCTGTTAAGGTCATTAGTTCCTCAGGCAAACTCTCTGCACTGTTTGCTCAGAGCTTAGAACAAAGAGATCATAGCCAGGCCCCCAGACACCACCGTAAGGCTGCTATGAATGATCCTTTTTCAAACTGCACACATCATACCAGGGAACTCCCACTTGGATGTTTCCAGACTGGTCATATGCACATCATTCTGACGATTGATTTTTTGTGGCTGCTTTGAAAATCAACAGTTTACTATGGGTTCAACATGAACAGAAAAATAAAGAAGCAGTGTTCTTACTATCTCTCATGAGATAATCCTCTTTGGATATTTTCCAAGCTTTCTTCTTCCTGAGGATTTTTTTTAGAGTTTTAGTCCCTAAAAATCTTTGATCATTGTGCCTGCATTAGTCTACTTTTGGAGCATCTTAAATTAAAGCTCATCAAAAGTTGCTAATTTTTTAAAATTCACAGATGCGTTTAAAAATTCTTTTGAATACCTTCCTACTCCTTCACCTCCCAGAGTTCCTATTTTTCATTAACACATTCTTTTAAAAAACCTTTTAATCTTCTTCACCTTCACTGTATGTCAGTCTGTGGCTGAGTGATTCAGTGTGCCCTCAAAGCTAGGACTGGAATCTTTCCTGTTTTCTTCAGCACGTCCAACTACCTTCCTGGCACTGTCCTACCCTTGTATTGGGTATTTTGTCCATTCATTTGCATTTTCAGCTTCAGGAAGTACTCCCTCAATTCTTTTTTCTGTGAGAGGGCCACCAGGAGCTTGCTGTCTTCATGTAGCCTCCCAGCTCCTGTCTCATTTAGTGGCTTCTGAGCCTGGTTAATAGAGTGACTCGCCAAAATATTTTGCATCTCGCTGTATCGGTTGAAGGAACCCTTTTGCATCGGTATGAATTTATATATAAATATGTATGTGCCATCCTGCTAACTTAGGGTTCTATTTACCTGCTCATGTGTCTGTCTATCAAGCGCTGTTCTCGATGGAAATGGCATCAATGTCTCTTCGTTACTTTGAAGTGATTTCCAGACAGCCACTTATCAAAGAATATTAACATTGATGGCATATCCATTTCCCTATTCCTGCAATTAAAAATTCTATCAATTGAAACAGTTTGTATGGGCTGAAGCAAAAAAATGAGGAAGTTCTGCCTGGGAATGCAGTAATACTTTGTGTAGCAGAGGGCAGCAGGACCAAATACAATGAATGTGGTATTCCAAGAAGCACACAGGGAGAGAGGAATTGAGCTCCACTGATTTCAGCTAGCTATTAACTTCAGTGAGGCAGAGAGTCCTGCCCCCCACTTCTCCCTTGCACAACTCTCACATAAGCAGAGACCCTGAGAGCTGGTCCTCACAAAAAGTACTGTGTAAGCTGTGGTAGTCTTAAATACCAGGGTTTTTTTTTTCTTCTCTTCCCCTTTTCTTTGATGTGTTACTGCTTTATACATTCTGAAATTTAGGAACTATAAGGATTTCTGGACCTGATGCTTTTAGTTTGTTGATCAGGAGTGTTATGGGGCACTGTAAGACAGGCTGACTTCAGCAGACCCTTTGTTTGACAAGGGCTGTTTACTCTCTCTGGTTTGGGGCATCTAATATAGACAGCTGATTAAGGCATCAAGGCCCACTGTTCAGTCACAGGACTTAATCTGTCCTGTTTCACATGAAAGCTCATCCAAATATCATTCTTGAACTATTTTGGAAAATCATGGGATGCACCTCCTGGAAAATTACTCAGGGACCTAGTTTACATGGGGCAAATAGTACAGTATTTTTCCTTTCTCATGATTCCCAGAATAGGCAGGCACTAAATCCAGCTCTGCACAGCAGGGCTCACTGCTGCAGCTGGTATCAGTGTGACTGTCACTGTGCTCTCACCGCAGCAATCCTTTCATAGGATACATGAGATGTTCCTGGCCAGAATTCAAAGGGCAAACGGGAGAAGGATAACAGTATAGGCCCTGGCTTCTGTGCATTTTGTTTATTGGAACATCCTTTTAACCATTCAACGGTGTACACTGCTGGGTTAGGCAAAAGTCATTAACGTTGTCCTTGGTAAGAGGATCAAGTAATAGTGCCACATGCTCCCATGCAGTGACATGCAATCACTGTCTAGAGGAACTTCAAAGCTGAAAACCACATTAGACTCATTTATGCTTCTTTTGCTTTACTCTAAGAGTATACACCATCACTTCACCAGTGTCACTGAAGTATCTTCTGTGCAAAGCAGAGATGTAGAAGAACCAGCAAATCAGTTTTTTTCCTTAAATAACAAATTTTCTGTAGCCTGGATTTGTTTTAAAGGAAAGTGTACTTGTCCCCTTATTCATGGAGTCACGGCTCTGTGCCACCACTCCTTGCTCTGGAGAGCTGCTTACCATGACTTCATCTCTGTGAGCTGAGATGTTCCCTAAAGATCACTGCCAGGCTGGGTCCTCACAGCCATCTGAAGAGGTGCCAAGCTCCCTGGATGGGTATGAAGCCTTCTCAGCTCTGTGAAGTCATAAAAAAAAGGGAAAAAAACGAAACAATGGGCAAATTGGTAACATTGAGCCTGGTGTGTTCTTTGCAAGACACTGAGATCTGCTTTGGCTCCCACCTTAATCCACCCCTGCTGACATGCATCAAGAAAACAGCACAGAGCCTGGCCCCTGTACTGTGTAAACATTATCTAATTAATCCTCCTTACAGCCTTCAGAGGCTGCAAAGGAGTTATTATTATACTTCTCTTCATAGACTGTGTAACTGCAGCAGTGTGGATAAAAGATTAAAGGACACAGACAAAATGATTGCTGAACTTGGGTGTGGAAGAACTCTTGGTCCTCTCTTGAGCACTTTTCACATAATTTTTTAGCAGTCCCAATCGAATAATAAACAGGTGGGGCTGTATAATCTATTTCAAAACAAGCTTCAGGGCCTTATCCTTATCTGTGTTACGCCTACAAACCCACAGAAATTCTGTTTGCTCCTTGGAGGGGTTTACAGCAATGCTGAAAATCAGAATCTTCCCTATCATATTAATATAAAATGTGAAGAAAAAATACCCAACAACAAACAAAAGGCAATGCTGAATATAGGTTTGTTACAAGCAAACTGGTTATGTTTGGTTTTTTTTCTACATTAATGCTGTCCAGCCCTCCCCTGTGTATTCTCAAGGAAATGACTTTGTTATATCAGTGAAGTATATTGGAAATGAAATCAGTGGCAACACCAAATATGCCCAGACATGACAAGACTTTTAAATAACAACAGAAGAATTCTATCTCCTTTCCTGTTCGTTCCATGTTAACTTAAGGAGATTGGTGCTGACTTTCTGGAATGGGTGCAGCAAGCTGTAAATGATGTATGAAAATTAAATGAAAAGTCTCTGCCCAGGACACTGTGCACAGCAATCACTGCTGAGGCAAGTTAATAGCTCCTTGCTCCTGTACACTCTGACATGAGACAGAGCCAGAGAAGCCAGCAAAGCAGAAATTGGAACAACTACCCAAAAATATCCTGGACAGGACGTCTGCTGATTCTTCACCCAACCTCATTTTGGGAGGTAGTGTCCTTCAACGGGGTTGAAAGGAAAGAGACCCAAATGTTTATAACCCTTCCTGTACAGGCCAGGTGGTTTGCTCACAGGTAAGGAACAAGTCAGACCATGATGCCAGCTTCTCAGGTCCTGTTTTTTCCTGCCTCTCTTTCATAACTTTGTTTACTGTCCTCCTGTGTTGCAACATCAGGCCCCCGGGGCTGTGCAGTTGGAAGAGACTGGCATCAAATGGGCAGAATGAAGCTGCTCCAGGAGTGTGGGCTCAGTTGACACTTGGTGGTTGTGCCAGCAGGGCTGGGCACGGTGGCAGAGGGCAGTTGTGTGACCCAGTTACTGGAAGGCTCCCTGGTAGAGCCACTGCAGTGTGATGGTACAAACAGTGATTATCAATACCATTAACAATTCATGCAGGCCCAGCTTCTGCACAGGCTCTGCCATGTGAACAGTCTCTGTGCAGGTAAAGAGGGCACTGCAGCAAGAGTAAAAAGCTGATATCTGGGTACTGATGCACTGATGCTCTTCAGAGCTTTGGGCTTGACCTGCTCTGTGATGGACTGACCAGATGTTTCAGCAAACCTCCCTCCTCTGGCATCCCCTTTTGGACATTTGCTATGTAGCTCTCTGCACTGCTCCCTTTTTGCATAAGTAACTGGTGCAAGTGCAAACTAAATCCGTCAGAAATTACAAAATAATACAAATTAAGCAAGATGCCATTTGTGTGGTACTCCTTCACAGCTCAGAAGCAGAGGGAGATGGGATTTAATTTAGGCCAGTCCTCTGCTGCATTTCTGATAAAGGATTTTTAATCTAGTTGTAGGTTGATAAAAATACCCCTCTCTGATCCTGCAGGCAACTTTTTCTGCCAATTTTCTTTGCACGGAGGAAGAGAGGGGAAGAAATAATTGAAAGAACACTGCTGCATAGAAAATGACACTGACGGAGTAATGCACTTTGGAACTGCGTGCTCTGCCAAATCCTTGTTTTCTACTCTTTTTTCCTTCCTTTTTTCTTCAGAAATTTAAAGCTATTGGTATTCATCAGCATGATTAGGTGTTTTTTTTTTTCCCTGAGCACTAGCCAGGTAGCAGTCTTTTAAATACGAAATGATTTGATTCCTCTATTCTGGAGTGTTTTTTCAACTTTCAGAGTACAAGTTGTTCCCTTCCACCTCAAGCAGAAAATTTTCAGGGTTAATTTATTCATCTAATTGCTGGATGCACATGTGGTATTGCAGTCCACAGTGATTTTATGGACTTAGGGCTATGGTAATGACTTAATAAACATGCATGTGTACATGATTTGAAGGCAATGTATTCTCTTGAATGTAACATTTCTGAAAACACGGCATGAAAAATAAAAGGGTAGCCAGAGGCATATTTCAATGGAGGCGTGAAATGCTGAGCTTTTAGTATTTTTTCCAAATTAAAGACTCTGTTTAGAAAAGGTACTACCTGTCCAGCTTTCTGACAATTCATGGGCATTTGAATGATCAAAAAAATCTCACAATTCAACACTTTTTTTTCCCCCCTCATTTGCCTCAATGCTCTTTTGAGCCTTGGTCTGGGGACTTCAATTTAGTGTGCAAGTATTCATAGAAAAGCAAAGTTCAGCGGAGTGGGGAAAAGGAACAGGACAAATTTGATGGACAGCTTTCAGGAAGGGCATGTTAGCAAATCTCTGTTGTAGTCCATGAAAGGGTGCAGGAGGCCAGGAGGGAGGGACAAATTTCAGGAGCTGTTGATTGAGGGGCTGGTTAATTACGCCACGCCAGCTTAAACAAAACCCAGCACAAACGCACCTCTGTTAAAGTGTATGAATTTACTCTGGTGAACTGTTGAAAGGAGGAAAGGTTGGGCTCTGTAAACATTGGCCAATTTATTATGCTTGAAATTTAAAACTATTTTTGATTCTCCCATTGTCAATTATTAAACCTGATGGTTTGGATGCAACTTCCCACTTGGGAATGAACCCAGCACGTGCCTGGGGTGGTGACCCTCTGCATGGCTCCTTCTTTTCTCCTCTACTCACTGCCCAAAGCAGGGCACCAGCAAGGATGGGGCTTTGACCCCATATGGCAGCTCATTTGCTCTTCTCCAGTCTAACAGAGCCATGATATGGGCTGGCAGTGCTGCATGAAGTGCTAATATGTTGGGTTTTTTTTTCTGATGAGGGCAATTTCCACTGGCAAGCAAGCACCTTCTTGAGTGGTCCCTTAATAAATGTCTGGTGAAAAGGTTGTTTCTCTGACAACTCGGAGAAAGGAGCTGCTTGCAACGAGAGTTGTTTGTTATATTAGGTGGGAGGACTCTACTTCTTTAAACTTTGCTTTCCCAAATATATACTCTTTTGCTTCATATATCTAGTGGAATGGTTTATAATGACATCCCGATCATTAAAACTTGAGACCAGGTGCCATGTTGTTGTCCAATAGCAGATATAAAAATCTTTGAGTCTTGGAAAGGCCTGGATAAGTGTTTCAGCCATTGCCTAGGCCTGATACCTGCAATACTTCAGAATAATTTTTTTTCCTGGAACTGGACAGGTCACAAAGTTTCTGAATGTTTTAGCTCAATTTTGAACAGCATTTGGCTCACCTTTTAGTATAGCTGTGGTCTGGATGCCAGAGGCTCACCTGCACTTAGCATCTTTGCTTCCTTTAAGCTGTGACCAGAAAATGTCTCACTGGCAACACTTGGCTGTCCCTTGAGATGGAAAAGCCCTCCCTGAACAGTCACAGTGAATAAAGCTCCTGCCACAATGGCTATTTTTGACCTCAACCAGATGAGTCCCCTGGGGATACCCGTAAGCATCTCAGCATGCTGTGGCATGGATGCCATCTCAGCCTGCTCTGGCTCAGGAGGCTGGTTTAGGACATGACTAGTTTGGTGTCTGAAGGCAGATGTAAAGAAGGCCCCGAACCTTCAGAGAAACCTGTGTTGATGGGAAGGAGCATCCTGCATCCCACTGTCCCTGACTTTGTAATATGTATTTGCCCATCCAACCCTGCCCCTGAAAACTGTCATTCTGCTGGAACTGATTTTCAGGTTTTGTGGCGGTAAATGGGGATGAATTGTTCTGCTTGAGCCATGGCATTTTTCCTCCAAAAAAGTCACACTTTTTGGAGAAAGATCTGGTGAAGGACATGACTTTGTGTCTTGCCCTGCTGAGGCACAGTTGAGGTTTTCTCTTGCTTCTTCCCTGCTCCCAAGAAGCCAAGTTTAACTTATCCTTCTATTAAAGGAAGGAGCTAATGCAGAAAAATGAGCCATAGAAGTGCAAGTCTTTTGAAGCCTGTGGTGGTTACAGCTGTTGGCTGCCTTGGTGAGAGCCACATCTCCCTCCCCTGTGCTTGATGCAAAAGCAACAAGAGAGATATTATGGATTTCAGTTAGGTTTATTCAGTCTGGAAGAAGATATGATGAAATGGTCTCCCATTTTCCCTTTTGCTGCCCTGGATATTTAAAAGCAGGAGAATTTTGTGTGCATCTGTCCATCCCTACAACTGCTGTAGGTCCTTGCTCATGGTGCTTAGTGGCTACTCAGCCGTAGCAGCCAATAACACCCAAAAGGGCCACGAGTTCCCTCTGCCCTTGGTGTCCAGCACTGTGCCTCCATTCTGACTGTAGTTCTTATGCTCCCTGCTGCTTCCTACACCCATTATTTTTCATTTTGCCTCTGCTAGCTTTCTAGCGGGGTGCCATTTGTCACAACTGCTTTATTGAAGCAGGGGAGAGATTGGGCTGGGGGTTGAGTATGCACAGCTTCACAAGTTACTGCCACAGCACCAGATCCCATCAGCAAAGAGCTGAAGGTGACTGCAAGCACATCCTGGAGAGTGTCATTCGTTACTCCCACGTACAAGCAAGACAAAGATATTCCTCTTTGCCCTCTTGGGAGGTGCTATTTAAAGGAGAAAAAGGCAGGTCTCTCTTCAAAGAGCATACAAGCTAACCAAACTAGGCAAGGGTGGGAGAAAATAAATATTATCCTGACTACTGAGATCAAAAGCAAGGCTTGGAGGTGCTAAATGATTTGCCTGAGTTGGTATAAGCGCTCTGTAAAAGAGCAGGGGTTGGACGTGAACCCAGAGCTCTTGCCCAGCAAACAGCGTCCTCTGAAATACAATGTGGTCAAGAACATGGCAGTTTCATCAAAATCCAGCAGTTGCCTGTGAACTCTGACACCTTAAAACAAGTGACATAATTAAAACAAAAAAAAATTAGTCTGTTTATTTTTCTGGTAGTATTTTTATAGTATGAAAACTGGTTGGGTTTTTTCCCCTGCTGTTTTCATTGTTATTTGTTGTTGTTACTGTATTTAATAACTAATAATTAATTATTTTTCATAGCAATATACATCAAAATTCCTGAGTCTAAATGTTCCAGAATTCCTGCTCTCAGAAACATTTGCAAGTTAATTCCTTCCTCTGGCTTTGAACTAAAAGGTGTTAGAATACATTGGTGTTTGTCACAAGACAAGTCTCATTCTGATGAAGGATGAAGAGCAATGTGTTTTGAACTATTTTTAAAAAATTGCCCCTTGATGGTCATATTTTACGTAGTTAAAAATAGGAATGATCTTCATTGTACTGGGAAATACACTTGCAATACACTTGTGTTATTTTCAGAAAGACTGAGCTCTTCATTACCTACAAAAAAATTTTGCCTCATACACTCAGACACTATGAATATAACCCCTTAGTTAACTATTTAATTCCCCTAAATTAAGAAATAACATTTAGAATATTAGCATGAAGACATTTGGGTCATTAACACCAGCATTATCTTCTGCATCAAAAGTGAGAAAAATTTTTTATTCCTTCCTTGAGATAGAGCGTAAGGTTATATTTTTCTGGATGAGAAAAGGAGAGCTTGATTCCTAACTCTTAATTCTCTATTTCTGATCAAAAAAGAGCACAACCTGGGTTCATTTTTCTGGCTGTTGTTGCAGGCTGTCTGGCCCCAAAGGCTGTTCAGTTCAGGAGAAGGAAGTTAAGTTACTGCCCCTGACAGACCTCTCTGTCAACTCTTCACGATATCGATGCTGGTTTGTTTGGTGGGAAAACACCAAAAGTCAACACCAGGAGGGACTGGAAATAGCACTCAGATGGTCAGGGGACACAGTGGGTCGGTGGAAGCACATGAGAGAGCTGAGCACAGTAAGGAACCGTTTAATGGAGCCATTTAATGACTGCGTAACCGTGTTTCTCTTTGGCTACCAGCATCCCCCTGGAGCACTTGCCCACTGGCCAGCAGTGAACACATCTGTTGTTGGTAGAGATTTTTCTGTTGACTTCTCCTAGGCTCAGGCGTGAAACCCCTGCTTTGGGGCTGAGGGCAATTACTGCTGCATAGCCCAGACATGTGGGGCTGATTAGTTCCAGGCTAGATAGGGAGAGGGTGCTGATGGTTCCCAGGTAGAAATGGAAATAGGACAGATGCTTGCTCCTGGCAGGAGTGTGCTTAGGTTGAGGCTCATTCCAGAGGAAGATTTGGGTACCCAAAGAAGAACAGAGGCAAAGTTAGGTCTTGCAGACAAAACTGTAACATGAATCTGCTGCTGCCTAACCCCGAGAGTGTCTGGGTTCAAAATCTGTTTAAGCATCTGCAGCAGCACTTCTGTGTGCCTGGGGCTGCCCTGCCTTATTGTGATCTGGGGACTTCACTTGAAAGTGCATTGAGCACCACTCAGAAACGCTCCTGAGGTGTGCAGGTGACTGTTTCAGGTACCTGAAGAGAGGCAAAGGCTGTGTTGGTCATATCCACGGAGAAGTTGCATCCACAAAGGTTTTTTGAGGACTGTGTCTCTGAGCTGAGGTAACCAAGTTCTGCCTCTCCTGCTTTTGTGCCTGAGGCTGATCTGGGTCTCATTCTTCAGCCCAGGAGTGAGGAGCAACTGTCTGTGATGGTGGCAGGTGATTGAAGAGGGACCAAGGACCACAGTTACCAAAGATATTCCTGTCACAAAGAGTTGGGAAATTTTTAGTGATAAGAGGGATGCACACTAGGTTTCTTGGTGATGCTAAGTGCTAGGCTGCAGCTCTACCTGTGCATTAATGAAACACTAGTGAAGTTAAAGCTGAACTGAGTCTCACTGCAGAAGAGCTGGTTAACTTTTATTTTTTTTGTTTGTTTTGGGTATTTTTTTTTGTTTGCCTTTTTTGTTATTACTCTCTCTTTGTTTTTTTCTTTTTTGTTCACAGAACTGTGCTTTTATGCTTTTCCATTACACAATTTTATGCCACTACTGTGGATGAATTAATCTTCTGAGAATGGCTGTGGCTGTCCTTTACTGATGGGGGAGGAGGGCAGCAGGAATGACTTCAGTGCTTCTTTAATTACTGATCTCATTAATTACCCTCCAAACCAAGTGGGTTTTTGCTCAGGGCTGTTTCCACAAGCCAGAGTGTCCTTCTGGAACTGGTTTACACCTGAAAGGGTAATTGCTTCCTGACTCTATGCTTAAATATTTCCAAAACCCAACAGCATCTCATACAGCTTCATCACACCCCTCCTCCCTCTGCAGCACCAGGCTTACCCCAGTTAGGAAAGTTCCTTATTTAGGCCCATCTTAAGACACCTGCCTGATAATAATCCAGACACAGCCTGTAGCAGTTTGGATTGTTTTTCCTCTGCATGCCTGATATGGTCAGGACCAGAATTTCCACCCTGTGGTTTATATCTAGAGATAAATGCGATTAGCAAAAAACACGTGGACAGACTCAAAATGGACAGTGCTGAGCCTGAGCAGCCTCTCAGCAAACTCTCACCCTGCAGCTCCTTCTGCTGAAATTGCTGAACTCTGTGCCTTGGCCCACAGGATACACTGGTACAGTGCCAGAGAAACAGTCAAAAAAGGAAAAAAAAAAAAAAAAACCCAACCCAACCTACCAGAAATCCTCTTTCCTCTGGAGGTCCCTGAGCAAATGTGGTTCTGGCAAGGAAGGAGGATAAAAATGATCCTCTTTGTGGGTGCACTGCACCAGCTCGGTGCTGCCGTGTTGCTGCTCTGCAGGCACTTTATGAGTGATGTGACAGCTTCCCTGACTGAAGTAATTCCAAGTACTGTAACATGAAGTGTCAAGGCAGACAGTAGAAAACATTTCAATCCTTTTCATTAGAACAAAGCACTATTCTCTTGACGGCTTTCAAATGCATATTGTTTAGCTATTATGTGCTAACCTTGACTGTTATATTCCAAGCACAATAGCAGTGGGAGCTTTCTGCTTTTTTTTGTTCATTTCTGATCATGGTAAGAGGATTTCTCTTTTTTTGCAGGGTCAGTAAAATATTCAGTTATAAAGGGAAAAAAAAAGTAAAAAGAAATATTTATGTTGCAGAAGCAGTGAGAAGAAACTTTGAGGTCTCCTCTTGTGTTTAGTTTTCAGGTGGGTCAGATGGTTCCCAGTATGGATTTTTACCCCAGAGTGGCTTGTACTTCTCTTGACAGAAATCAAAGACTGCAAGTGCATCCTACCTAGACTGCTCATGTGACAAGTGACAGGCTGATGCTAAAGTGACTGCAATGTCAGCTGCTGAAAGCCTCAGGCAATGTGCAGCAGGTAAATGGTTAATTAAAATTATTCTTCAAGGATACCTTTAAAGGAACAAGGAGCCTTTCCAAAGCTCCGCAGGGAGTTATTGATGGAAATTGCTGCTCCACTTTTTCTCTCAGGGATACACACAGGGTGGGTTACCTTAACAGTTTCTGACATTTCATCCGCCTGACCATGAGGCTGCTGAGATTGGAAGATTAAATTGCTCCTGAAAGAATGAGATGTGACACAGGTGAAAGCCAAATATAAAGATACCAAAATGTGTAAGTAACACATGAAAACCCCTGATAAACCCTGAGCTCCTTTTTAGGACCAGGTGGGCCATGAATGCTGGAGGACAGAAGTTCTCCTTGTTCTCTCAAAGGGCTTTGTACCCTCTGCTTGCCCAAGGGCCTGATTGATTTTTTTGTCCCATTCTCTGGAGATAACCTTTTCCAGTTTCTACAATCTCATGTATTCCTCATACTTTTCTCTCTCATCTCATTCTTTACTTTTGAACAACCTCATTTTGTTCCCCTTACAAAACTTCGTCTCAAAGTAAAGCATTTCCCATCCACATCCAAATCTTTCTTCCTGACCTCTTTATTTCTTCCCATCTATTCCTACCTTCTCCCTTGCACCAACTCCCACTCTCATTTTTTCCTACCCCAAACTGGAACTCTAAAATTACCCTCTCCTGCTGCCACCCCTTCCTCTCCAGAGGATTCAGCTCTTCCCTTTCCACTGTTTGATTTTTCCTCCTTCCTCAGTGCCAATGCCTGACAGAGGAGTCCCTGATTATATGTCTTCATTGTAATTAAACTGGGCCAGAGCCCATTTGCTGGCACTAAGAGCAAGTGGCACAGCCTGGCTCACATCCATACAGCTAAACTCTCTTCCTCCCATAACAGGATGGCTTTATCCTTTCTGCCTGTTGGGAACAGCCCTTGGCAAGTGCTGCTCTCTGAACCCTGCCCAGACACGGTCTCTCAGAGTACTCCCTAGGACAAGCCAAAACTGTGCCAGGGAGCATGCTAATAATTAAACATTATAGACTGTGCTACAGGCCTTGGTGCTGTTTAATTTGCTTGTAAAAATGCAGCTGAGAGAGTGGGAGGGGCAGTGTCCTTGCCTTCAGCCCAGGTATCCTCTCACATGGCTGGTTTGGCCCCTGTGAGGACAGTGGTCCCTGAAGATTGAGCAGGAGCCTCTGGAAGCAGAGACCTCTTCCAAGCATAAACTTGGCTAAACATGGGCAGGCTTTTTTAATCTAATGGGGCTGTGGGAAGCATGTCCTTGGTTAAACTTGTGCCCTCCAGCCACCACTGCCAGGTTCCTGCCCCCAGATTTAATCATCCAACCAAGGATTTCCTTGTGTTTTTTTTAGCATGAGTTAAAAACCCAGTTTTTTCTGCTCTGCCCCTGAGGTGAGGATAGTAAAATTCAGCTAAAGGGGACACGCACATGGGAAATTCTAACTCCTTTAGTTAACATTTAGCAAAATTTGTATCAGCTGAAAGCAGGGTCTTATTGAGTGTAGGTAGTGTAAAGTGTTTTTGTAGTGAGGGATAACAGCTTTATCTGCCACAGGTGAGTGTGGGTATGCACACAGGCTGGGAGGGTGGTGCTGGCACAACCCCTTTGACAAATCACATTTACCTGAGACCAAACACATGCCAAATCAAAAGGAAGGCCCTAAGCTCTTGGGATGGGTTTGGGAATAATGTTCTGAACAGGGTTAGGGTGAAATTGTGCTAAGGCAGAGATAGTGTTGGTCCACTAGCTGCAAACCTGGGATTTTGCTCTGACCCAGGGGTAAAAGCAATGTGGAAATCCTCTGTAACCAAATAGTCACCCCTCATGTTTTTATACCCTGAAAGGGTTTGAGATAATTAGCACATTCACATCCAGGTGACACATCTGGTGCCTGTATATATGTGTGTATATTTATAGCCAGCCAAAATCTAACACCACTGCATATTGAAATGGTCAAAGTAGAGAGGTAAGTTATTGCTGTTTCCATGGCTTTGAAAGTCTCATAAGCAGCCAGGAATAAAAACAATAAATAATTACTGTGTTACTGAATACTAATGTTATTTCTGAAATAACCATGTATATTTTCTGAAGGTTTTGCTTGTCTTTTAAGCCTGAAATAACAGGCAGGCAATGTCTGTAAGCCACTTTTTTCCTTTTTTCAAATATATATATATTTGTAGATTGGATCAGTGATCGGTTCTCTGCATTAACAATGAATAAAAGCCTTGAAAGCAGCTTTTCAGTCAGTGAGTGCTGCCTGGAATTTGTCTTGGACTGCAATTTCAGGTTTGGCCCTGCAGACAGTAATATGTTCATCATCTCATTCTTCATGGAACCACCTCCTTGTGTACAGCATGAGCAGGAATGACTGAAACTCGGGGGTTGCCAAAGTGCTCTGTATGCCATTTTGTCCTGGGTTCTCCTTGTTTTTTTTTTTTTCCCAAGCTGCCACCCTGGCAGTCGATCCTTCCCCAGTGCAATGAGGGCTCTGTGGGAGGCTGAGCTGGGTTCTCAGCCCTGTGTCTGGTTGTGTGGTCTGAGGCAGAACATTTACCCTCTGCAATGCAGCCCATGTGCCAGGCTGCACACCTTGCTCATCCTAGCTAGTTCAGAGATGTTGCTTCCTACAATTCCTTTTATTTTTTTACTCCCCTAAATCCTACTGTCTTTGAAACTGAAACAGATGTTCACATTACATGCATATTAGCACACAGTAAGTCCATCCAAGGCAACAGAAAAAACACTGGTGGGACTGTCTTGTATTAGAGAATAAGTAACAGTGACTTTGTGTGCTCTGTGGGAACTGACAGGACTCTCTTGCTGAGCAGAATGGCAGCAGAAGACAATTAGTGCACAGATAAAGGAATTGTGTTATCTCCTGGTGCTGTTCAAGTTGTTGGGAATTTTCCTTTGACGCCAGCAGTGATGGGAGCTGAACTGAGACACTTGCCTTTTTATGGACACATTTTTCTTTTCAGCTCAGAGATAAAGATTTTTGGAGGAGGAAGGCAGTGACTATCAAGACAGAAGATGGCCGTGAAGGCAGCAATTGCCTTGGCAGGTCTGAGTGCTGTGGCACCCAAACACAAATGCTTGAACAGGAGGGAAGAGAACTCGAAACTGGGACCCTCCTAGGAGAGAAATAGTGCAGAGCAAGTGAAGGGGAGCACAGGACAGCAGGACAGAGGTGAGGGATGGGAAAGCCAGGCAGGCCATGGGGCTCAGCACAGCACAAAGAGCACCCAAATCTCAGACCTTTGGTCTCGCCTTGGTGTGGCATTTTGGTGGCTCAGCAGGCTCATGGAAGAGTAATTGTCCAAAGCCTCTCTGAAAGAGGGATAAAACAGAAGCTAAAACACAGAGTCTGTAATTAAAAACATTCAATCTGGAATCCTGTTCAAATAGCTCTAATGTCTTCTGCTGGTTTGTCACCCTTCACACCTTTCTAAGCTGCCCATGTGAGCACTGCAAGGCTGCAATTTGCTTCCGAGAGGAGCTGTGTTTTCTGCAGATTCAGAGCTGCTCTGGGCTTTGTGACTTTGCAGTTTTTGGCAGAATCCATCCCATTTTCTTTCTCCTCCTGCCCTGTGTGGGTGGAAGCCCTGTGGGGAGGGGGGCAAGGTAAACAGAGCTGAGCAGAAAAGGTTCAGGGAGGTTTTCCACTGGGGAAATGGAGATCTTGTGTTGGGAGCCCAGTGTCCTCAGCTGGACCCATTCCAGATCCTTCTCCTCTCTTCTGCACTCAGGGAGGATTTAAGCCTTTCCAATACAAGCCAGGAGTAATAGCTGGGAGAGATCTTGGATTTCTATGGATTTTGGCTCAGACCAGACTTCTTTCCACTTCCCAAGGAAAGTGCACTGATAGCCTGATTTATGCACCCACCTTTTGCTGGGACTTAATGAACGATTTTATGGCACACAGCTTTTCCAGCAGTGTATGCTGGCCTCCCTGCACAGCAATAATTGCACAGCAGATGTGTATGGCCATGGGACATCCAGCTGATGACAAAAGGTGTGGTGACAGGAGTGACTCTGCATTTCTCTCCTTTCTCTTCTTCCCAGGTTCTCCCAGGCAGGAAACACTGCCAAGGACAGGCTGGAAGTTCACGTAGCTTTCCTGTGGATTGAACCTTCTTTCTTTCTGACTGTGTTCTTACATTTCAGTGAGGCACATCAGCCCTTGAGGGACATTGCAGCTGGCACAAGGCTTGGCTCTGGGGAAGTGTATCCTTGGGAAGCTCACTCATTTTGCTTGCTGTTGGGTCAGCCCACCATGTCTTAAGTCTCTGTGTTAATTGCAAAACCTCTGTCCAACACTCCAACAGGGCAAGTAAAAAAGAAGCTGCAGCATTTTCTGGCTTTATTTCAGCAGTTTAATATGGTACTTAACCTCTCTAGCTTCCTTCTGTGAGCTTTGCTTATGTGGGTGTTGGGGAAGCTGCTTTCTGCTGTGTTCTGCCTTTTGCCTGTGCTTTTTACCTCTACTTGATAAAGCTGCTATTTCCACAGGAGGACCTGGAAATCCTGGCACACTGAGCACTCAGTACCTGCCTTTGCTGGTCACCTGGGGTACTGAAGGTTCAGCCCCCTCTCAGTGATAAGGTTTGTTGAGCCAGGGTCTGTGAGGTCTCAGAAGTAATTTGTGAATGTCTCTACTTAAGGGATAGGGGTGTTTTGTAGGAAATGCCTCAGTTCTGCTGGAGAACACTTTACCTTGGCTATCCTCAGCCAGCCAGCCCCATCCAATCAAGAGGAATTCCCCTCTGGTTTTTTAATTAACCATCTTCCATATCTGGTGTTTCCTTTTTTAGAGGATGTGAAGAAGGCACAAACCTAATTTTTCTGAAGCTATTTCTCTGTGCAGACTCAGCAGCAGAATGCTACACTTGGATTTGGAATAGATACCTGGATGCTCTGAAGGGAGATCACTGATTTTCCCTCCTTTACTAAGATCCTTGTTCTTGTCAGGAGCATGAGATGCACATCCCAGCACACCAAAAGGATCCTCAAGTCATGGAAGCCACTGCAGGCTGAAAAATGGGAGTGGTGGACAGGATAGGGATAATCTTGGCAACATATTCCTAGGGATCTGGAAGGAGGGAGCTGACCACACTGAAGTGACAGAACAGCTCCAGGGCAGTAAGGGACAGCCTCTCCCTGGCCAAGCTGGGGCATGAGGGTGACCCCAGCCTGGGGTGAGGGCAGTGAGGGTCTGAAGGTGATGGGCAGAGCTTGATGGGTCCCTCAGCATTGCCAGAGAAGGCAAGAGCTGCACCAGACCCTCACAAAGGGTGCAGCCAGTAGGAAATGGATCCATGAGTCAGAGCTGGACACAAGGACACAGCATGGATCCAAAGTCCATCCAAGACAGGACTGGAGACATGCAGTGGAGTGGTGCAATGCTTATACCAGCCAATAATTTGTACTCACTAATTTTCTAACTAGAATGTGCTATGATTTTAATCTCTCCATCATATTCCTGAATCTCACTTTGTTTTGGATGCTGTATGACGGGAAAACAATGTGAGCTGAGGACAACAGCATGGGGTCTTCCCTAATATTCACTTCTGATTAAAAAAGAGATTGAAATTTTAAAATGGAATTTCACAAAGCTTTTTGAATCTCTGTGTCCTAATTTAAAATAATTGATAACCATGCTGGAATTAGTAGGTTATGGATTTTATTCAGTCTTTGGGACAAACAGTTATACAATCTTTTTCAGGCGAATGGTATTGTTAGAACAAATTTGTTATCCAGGCAGAGATGATCTGTTTCCAGTATTATCCAATACTTTTAAGAAAAAAATTGATATTCTTGTTATCATATGTATTTTCGTAAAAGCTCAGATTTATCCAGCAATAACAGACCAGCCTATGCTGAACTGTCTTAAGGACTGAAGCACATGCATTTGTTTTATTACAGCGTCCTTTTTGCAATCAATTTTCATATTTATGTTGGTCTGGTGCTCAGGGGAGCAACATGCACCATGAGCAATTTAGAGATACTACTCAATATAGCAGAAGTAAAAATGAACTATTCACAAAGCTCAGCACATTTCCATAGTCACAGGTAGCATTCCTCCTTTTGTAAAACACCAAAAAAAGGGCAGCTTTGCAAGAGAAAGGCATAGTTATTACTGCTTACTCTCGTGTTATCTCTGTTCCACACCACTAATCATGTTTGATTTATCAGTCAAATTTTCCATTATTAATGGAGAATAAAATTCAAGGCTTGATTTCAGAAGAACAAACCCTCTGCTCTTAGCACAGCCATTAGATTGGGCCTCTAATTGTCCTGTTCACCTTTCCCCTTTGCATGGTAAATCATTTCTTCTAGGTCAGCATTTTCTTCATAAATATTTGAATTTTTTGGTTTTTAAATGGACAAAATTACCTAGAAAAGGACTCAGTGTCAGCTCTCTAGCTTGTGTAAGAGCAAGGAGAATGCCTGCCCCCTGAAGCTGGCACCTGGGAAGGAGGGAGTCCCCTTGGTGAAAAGCAAGTAATGAAGCTGCTCTGCGAAGCAAAAATCATCTGAGAGCAGAAAGTAGGGCAATCTTTTGAATATGAAGTTGTGAGCCTCCAAGGAGAACCTGTGAGTTAATTATTGTTAGGTTTTCAGTCTCTGGGGCCTCTTGACCGTGTCTTCCTTGCCTTCCTCCTTGACCTGCCAGGACCTGCCCACATGGAATTCTTTGTCCTGCAGGTCCCTCAGCTTTTCACTATAACTTTTCACCTACAGATTTTCACCTGCCTGCCCTCAGCTTTGCAGGGATGAGCAGGCTTGTGATATGGCTTACACTAAATTAACTTGCTTGCTCCCTGCTCCCTTGGCTCTTCCATTAGAAGGTAGTGCAGACTTCCCCTGGAGATGAGAGAGAGGCTCTGGAAGACATCCTTGGAAACATAAGCCTAAAAAACAGACTGGATTTTTAGAATAAGAGTTTAAGGTGTTTAAGTGATCAGTTCCTCTCCAGTGCTACTCAGATTCCCTGGCTGCTTAAGAGTTTCAGGTGTGTGAAATCAGGGCATCTAACCAGTGACTGGTGGCTCCAGGTGTCTTAATACTGCAGTGCACAAAACTGCTATACAGGGAATAAGAGATTAGATATAATATATGGAAATTAGACAGCTTTGACATATCTTTAGGCACCTGACATGGGAGAAGCCAACCCTCTAATGACCCAAAATTTTGGCTCCACAAGTAGATAGGGAAGCTGAGAGTTGGGCTCTCCTTTTAGAAGAAAAATGATATATATACTGTGACTCAACTCTATTTATATGTATAAAATCAAGAGAAATTTTCCATCTGCTTTTAGTTTTGCATAAAGAGAAACTTCAAAGGCTTCCTCACTGTTTATTTTTATGAATGAACATGTAAAAACATACATACAACTGCACAAATACACAATCTTGAGCAGAGGAGGGGTGTATGCACACACACAGTTTGGTGGTGGATCCAAAACTGTGTTTTTGTGCAGCAAACAAGCCCCATGTTTCAGCCTTGACAAAGGGCACAGCCCCTCAGAAAGCACCATTGTGTTAAGAAATTATATTTTTGAATAATGTGGGAAACTTCCCATGTTGGAGGAATGGGACAGGGCCCCTCCTGATGAGTGCACAGAGGTGAAAAACAGCTCTGGCCCCACAGGGGCAGCATCCATCACCCTGCAAACCTCCCTGGGAGTCCTGCACAAACTGCACACTGCCTGTTTGGATCTGCCAGCAGCAGTTTTCTGACTCCAAGCACCATATCACTGCCTGGCACACATATTTCCCTTGGATGAACCAGTCAGTGCCTGGGTGACTGTTTGGAAAAGCTGTGCAAAGCCTGGCTGAACACGGAAACTTCTGCACCTTGTCTGTCTTGTGTGCAGGATGAACCACAGCAAATCCTAAGTCATCTCGTTGCACTTGGAGTAGTGACAACTCCCCGACACATGGAAAGGGGCCAGCTACCAGACCAGCTCAGTTTTCCTTGTTTAATCTCTTAAGCACATTTTCAGGCTTAACTGCTTGAGTGGCAGAACCCCCATCAGCAATTTAAAAAAGCAATTATTTTGAATCTCTTCAGAAAATATTTTTATCTGCACGATTCTGCTCAGTGGCTGCATATTAGAAATGGTATGAATCACTCCAAAATATTAATTGATAAGATTCAAGAACTTAAAAACATTATTAAGAGCAGGGTGTAAGGCATGCACAGTTCTGCTCTGGCCAGGGGGGACACAGCATTTTAATGAAAGAGTGTTAATTATCACAAAGATGAGAGAAAAATCTTTAGTTGAAAAGTTCCCTATATGATTGGTTATGCTTTATGCCCTCCACTTCACACAAAAAGACATGCGAGGCGAGTTATAACTCCGCAAATCCCTACTGAAAAAGTCACTTTTCCAGAAAAGTATTTTTTTTCATAGCACTGTGCTCTTGCGAGCCACCATAGCAAAGGCATGAGTGGCAGCTCCGTTCCCTCTGATCTTCCTGCTCCCAACAGTTCTGTTTTTGTAAGAACCGTCTATTGTCTGCAGTTATTGAATGACATTTAGGAAAATTTCCATTCGTGTTTTCCTGTGCATGCAGTGAGTCTTCCAACATCCTCCACTGGTTATCAGGGAGTCAGAGATAAAAGGGACCCACTGGCTCGCTTAATTTGCTGCACCTGCCTTTCCCCTGCTCAAGCTTGTCCTCTTTTTCAGAAGTGTTTACCTGATTAGCACATACAATTACTGATGTGTGCACGAGGCTAGTCCAGGTTTCAAATGTTCCCTGAACCTTTCCCTCCAGATCAAAGCTCCCACGTCCTCCCTCGCCAGATCAGCCTCCTGCTGAAGCCAGTGTGACTTTGGCTGTTAACTTTGGCCCACGAGCACATTCCTGGAGTGCAGAATTAGGTGAGGGCTCCAGCATTTCTCTGCACCAGGACCTTTGTTGAAGCAGAATCCGAGTCTCTGTGTTTTCACATTATCAGTCATTTGTGAATTCCTTATAATTTTTTTAATGACTTTTTCAGTGAGCAGTCAGATGCTATTAAAGTTTTACTGAATTAAATTGGAGAAACTAATTTTGCTCTTAGTATTTTATTTCAGTGTGTAACTTGATTTTTAAGGAGCACTTTGTATCGCATGGACGTTTGCGTTTGCTTTATAAGCATAACATAAAGGTTTCCCTGGAGTCATGGAAAAATTGCCTTCTACGTCCCCTATCTAATTAACACCATGTATGTTGCCTAACTCCTTATAATTCACTCCTGAGCACAGTATATAGAATATGATTGGAAAAATAATTTGAAGCAATGAGAAAAAAAAAGCCTTTTGTAATATATGTGATATGGCCAAATGCACTTCCAATCAAATTATATTAAGGAAAAGAAAGGACAGCACACTGAGATATCTGATGTTGAAAAGAAACACCAAAGGCTTAATTAAAAAGTGTGCCTATGTTTTTAAAGGGCACTGTGTTTAAAGCATAGTAATGAATCCCTGCTTGCTGAATAGCTGGGTGACCTGTGTGTGTCGGGGCTGAGGCTGCTCAGCTGCCTGGTGAGAGCTCTGATCCTCCCTCCCGTGGGTCACAGAGGAGCTGCTGAGCCCTGGTGTGTTCTGGTGGGTCACGAGTTTCCAGGAGGGAGAGCAGCCAGCCAGTGCAGAGTTAATTGCAGGGCTGGGGTCTGTGCTGAGGACACAGCAGATGAGCCTCTGCAGTCGAGTAAATCCAAGTATTGCCTTGCAGCTGAGGGGGGATAAGACTTTAAACCATCCTAACCAGATTGTAAGCGCTGTCTGACCAGGCTCTGGGGATTTTTCATTCTTTTTAATTTTTTTTTTCTCCCTGTGGAGCCTGGAAAACTAATATGATTTGGAGAGAGAGCAAGTGTCAGTGGACTCAATTCTTGCTGGTGCATCAGCAGCGGAACCAAATTCCAAATGAAGGAGTTAACCCCTTCCCCTCCACAGATTCATTGAGGTTAATCAGACCATGTGTGTGTAAGCCAGGGCACTGCTGAAGGCAGGAGGGTGGATATGCATCCTGCATAAATTAAATGTGGACACAGAGCTGGGGCACAAGGACTGAATCCATCCACAGCCATGGAGTAACGGTGCTTGTCACATCAACCAAAGGCTCAAAGGCTCATACAGCAAATTTGGCACCTTTCCTCACAGCAGGACTTGGTTCTGACCTGCTCCCTTCATGTGAGGTGAACACTCTCTTCTCTACCTTTCCTGTGGAGAGGAAGTGTGGCCACATTTCTCTTCTCAGAGAAAAGCAAGGCACGACTTCCCAAGGATATTTTCTGGGAATCACAGAGAGGAACCTCAGAGAAAGAAAAAACAATTCTTATCTCAATTGCTGCTCCTCTTGTTGTGCCAAAGTAGAATGCAATATGCAGATTGTTTACCCAAAGTGATGAGGTTTTGTTTCCTTGGCCTATCAGGGTCAAGTGCACATCCAGACTGTTGGTCAGCAGGCAGTCACCAGATTTTGTGGAGTTGGGTGCTTGTGCAGTTTCAGTTTAGATATATTAGATATAATATAGAATAATAAGGTAATTAATTAGCCTTCTGATAACAATGGAGTCATCCTCATCATTCTTCTCAGACGTCAGGCAAAAATATCAGCAATAAGGGAGCTTAGGTGACACCCCACAATCCTCTTGCTTTCAGATGTTTCCCACTGCTGGGCTCTGCTGGCTTGTCACCACTGGTTGTATCTGGGTGTTTTAAGGTCACGTTGCACTTCCTTACTAGAGGGAGAGTGGAAAAAGAGATAAATATATATTCATATTTTCTATACATTCACTCAAAAAACCCATTTCTTTCTAAAGCTTTTTAGCAGATATACGGTGCCATTTCCTGAAGGAGAAGCAGGAGCAGAAGAGAGTTGAGAAGAAAAGCAACTAGGAAAAAAATGCTTTTGATTTTAACAGAATTAATGTAATATAAATACAGACTTCAATGTTCATTTTGTCAGAAAAAGGAAAATGTCCACCCTGATTTGGTCCAGGACAGGGGGTGTCCATGAGCACCAAAATGGATAGAACTATTCCAGACTGTGAAGAAACACCAAGTCTGTTAGGCTTATAATTTCACTTGGGAAAGTGGACTTTGGAGGTGTCTGATAGATGTCTCACCTGGGGTAAGGAAAGAAGACACAACCTTTGACAAACTGGTAAGAGCTTTAAAAAGAAATGTGTCAGGTGTGCACTGGTGTCATGGTCATAGTGTTCTAAAGGATACAAATCAGACATTTTGGGAGGAAGCATTTTGCATCAGAAATCACTAACCTGGCTTTAGCAAAAGACAGCTACAACAAATGCACCTACTTAAGCCAAGGCTACCAAAATTCCTCCTCCCTGTATAAATCCAGGCTGCCCTACTATTTATACTGCATGTAGGGCCTAAGATGACCTGACATCAAACTTAAAGTAGTCCCCTCCCTTTCATAAATTTTGGGGTTTTTTTGTCCTTCAGGAGGAAACAGTCCTGCCTCCCCTTTTGCTTTCTTATTTTCAGATGTGTAGGATTCAAGAGTTCCCTCTTCCCTTTCCAACCCTGGCATTTTTGCTGCATGGATTTCAAGGCATCTGCAATTGAGTGAGTTGGTCACTCTGCCACTCACTTGTGAGGTGCTGGAGGACTCTGCTTTCAACTCAGAAATGCTGCACACACTTGACACACCAAAAGAGTCAAGTGAGCAGTATGAGATGTTTATTAATTGGGAAATGCAGATCTCATATGCTGAAATGGAGAGTACAGAGTAATTGGTTCAGGGCACTGGAACACAGGCATTGCTGCCTTTTGCTAAGGGAAGGGATCACTTGCAAACCAAATTCTTTCCTGCATTAGCCAAATTGCCTATTGCACTGGATAGATCTCTTATTAAATCAAATCTCTTACAGCTCTAAACTGCAGCTGTCAGTTCCTGAATCAAAAATATTAACATGTCACCTGCGAAATGGCATCAATATTCTCTTCCAAATTTATAGTGGTTGTTTACAGATCCCTGAGCTGATGAAGAAGGTACAAAAAAGACTACAATGTGGGATAACATAAAATGCACCAAGCACCTTCTCAGGTGAATTGAGATCTGCTTTCCTGGTCACTGCAAATGGAGTTTTATGCCTGCAAAGCTCTTCCTTTCAACTTCTCTTTTAGGGCCACTGGTATACCATCATGTAATGTGGCACTAAAACTGTTTAAATGAGATTTGCTTATGAGGGTGGCAGAAATGGGCTGATAAGCAGAACTCCCTAGAAACTGAAGCTTCACTGGGAAAGCCATGCAAAAATGGAGCCAAGTTAGATTTTAAGGTTTCCCATAGAGTGGCAGTAGAAGGTAAAAGAAAGAGGGACTAGAACCTTGAAATCTTTTCAAGATTTTTCTTTTTTGAGGCCCATTTATATTCTGTATTTAAAAACATCCCTTGACCCTGGTTTTCTAATCTTCTAGATCAGGTGTGTATCTTGGCCTCAGGCCTGGATTTTCCTTCCATAGAAAGAGGTGTCTGGTAAGGATGTCTGTGTGTGTCCAAGCTGCTTTTTGGGACAGGTTAAGAAGTTGAGTGTTTGAATAGAGAAGCGCTCCCATTTCACTCTGCAAACAGCCTAAATTCCTTGGGCTGATCCAGAGCTTCAGAGTTTAGGGACTTTCAGACTCCCTATGTCCTGTAAGCCCAGTGAATTAAAGAGGTTTGGAAAGTACCCCGAGCTTCTGTAGGTGAGTTCTGTTTTCCAAAAATAACTTTTTTTTTACTTTTGAAAGGACCTCTCTTTTCATATGGAAAGGTTAAAACCCGAATGCTTGAACTCAGGTTAGTGTGCTGGAGAACCAGTTCCAAATATTTGAACTTGATCTCCTTTCTGGTTAAGATCCATGGACAGCTTCTGAGCTATGCACTCCCAGCAGGAACCATTGCTGCAGGAACAGTCAGGAGCTGGGCTCAGGCACACGGTCAGGTTGGGGCTCAGCAGAGTGTGGTTTAATTCCTTGAGCTGACATGGCTTTCCTGTGTGATTCTTGGCAGATCACCAAATCTCCTTGGGCCTCACTCCCTGTCTGCAAAATCACACCTCTCGGACCTGCTGCCTCAGAGAGAGCTGGGGAGAGGCCATTCATTGTTGTGTGTTTATAAATTGGGGGCTTTCCTTTTGGACAAGTCCCCCAGACAATCTCATAACACCAATCCTGAGATAAAGCAGGCAGATTATCTTAAATAGTCTGGCAGATGCTGGAGAGGCTCCAGCTATGAAGTGGTCGGGAGGTACAACACAAGCTGCTAGCGCAGCGTTGAAAAGACTCACTGTCCTTTTGTAGCTCACCCCTTGTGAGCAGCCCATGATTTATTTATTGAGGAGCAGTTTCTGAGTCACCTTCTCCTCCACATTATGGAAACACTGTGAAAGTGAGTCATTTTGAGGAACACAGCCTGCAGCACTCAGTTCTCACCCAGCAGCCTGGAACAGGAGGAGGAGAGCCCAGTGGGTAGGTTTGGAAGGGAGAGAGAGTGGGAGATGCTGCTTCCTTCTCTTCAAGCCTTGTCATCTGACCTTGGGAAAGTCACGCAGGATTCAGGATTTAGACCATAAACAGAATGGTGGCCTGGCTTTGGCTTTCTCAGAAGGGTGTTTTTTATAGAGTGACACCGTTAGAGATGTGAGACTGTCAGCTTCTGTGGTAACAGGGTCCTTTCGCAAGCCTTGGATAGGGAGAGTGATAAAAGTGGAGATGCAATAACTGACTCTGTGAGTGTAAAAGGTGACTGCAGAGACAGCCAGGGGCAGCTGTTCCCTGTTTGCAGGGGATTGGAGAAGAGTCTTGAAATTATGGCAAGGAAAAACAGAGCTTAAATGTTAGAAACAGCCTCCTCGAAGTGATGTGTGGAATGCTGAAATGGATTGTCTGGGGAGAGGGTGGATTCTCCAGCCCTGGGATTTTAACCCCGGTTAGATGCACATCTGTTTGGGATGGTTCAGGTGGAGCTGCTTCAGGCTGCTTTTTTCTGGCTCTGTGCAGAAAGGAATTGACTGCTTTCCCTGAGCAGGCTGACCTTTAGTGAGATCCTCTACTACTAACTGCCTCAGCATATCAGAATACAAAGAAGACAAATATTTAATTTGCCTAATTATTTGCTTTGTTCCTTTCTGTCCTGCTGTTCTTTGATATCTTCCCTTCCACTACTGGCACAGCTAAGAAAGCTCTGCTCTTTCCTGTCTGTGTAAAATTTGCCTCCCCATCCATCAAACCCTCCTCTGATTGTCTTGTTATTCCTTTCTGCCCCCAGACCATCTCCAGCTGTAGAACTGCCTCCACCCTACAGGCATCATGCAGCTGTTTTCAGCTGCACACGCTTTCTAATTAAGGTATTTGAGAGATTGGCCTTTAGAGTGCTCAGGCTTTCTGGATGCTGCTGCCTGCTGTTTGGAAGAGGCATTAGCAGGGCTGGGACCCTGAAATCTTCCTGAAGATTTCATTTCACAAATGGGAGCCTCCTGATAATGAAGAGCAAAGAACACAGCACCAAGATGAAAGTCCTCTTCTGTGGCCAGAGTTCTCTCACTATTCTCATGATGTGAGCTGGAGCAAGTGTCCCTTCTGTGTCCCCTCTGGCAGAGCTGTCCCTGCTCATTTCCAGCCCATTTATGCAGCAAAACATCCGTGCAGGCAGTTCCCTTCTCCTTTCTCCCTTCTCCCTCTCCCACCTCTCCTCTGTGTGGCTGCAGTCTGGGTTTTGCTCTGCTCAGGCATTCTGCTCCCATGCAGCAAACTTCCCTCCTGCCACGCCTGAGGCTCCCTGTCCTGCTTTGTCCATGGCAGACCCATCCCTTCCCTCTCCTTCAGCCCATGGGTTGGGGCTGCACGTCCAAGAGACCTGAGAGACTCTCAGGGAGCAGTGTAGGTAACTCTGGTCTGATGAGTCCCCTCTGAGGATTTTGGCTTTTCCACTCTTGCCTCCAACAGTGAGGTGGTATCTCCAGTCAGCCTTGTCCCTTGTGATGGTCTCTCCTTGCAGGGAGCACGAGGGCTGTCCATCCCTCTCCTTTCTGCTGGCTGGCTTAGCAGGAGGAGCCCTGGAGCATTAGAAATCAGGATGTCAGTGAGTTGGACTGCCTGGAAACCACCAGCCTTTCATGAGAAAGGAGCTGAAGCCTCGCTCACGTGCTGGAAAACACTTATCCATGGTGCCCTCTGGGGAACAAACTGCTCCCCTGGCAGGTGCTGGCAGCATCAGGTTGCTTGAAAGCCCAGGAGGTGAAGGTACCATCTGTGTTGTGTTCATGCCCCTGGCACAAGCTGAGACATCAATCCCAGTCTGGACTGGGTCTGTTAGTGAAGGCAGTTGATGAGTTTGGGTTCAGAGCATTTGCTCACTCTGCTCTATGCATGGTCAGCTGTCACTGCCTGGGAGGACACTTGTGGGAGTCTGTGTGGCATTTCCTGCACACTGGGCAAGGTTGGTTCGGAGAGCAAACAAAACTCAAGGATGTATAAACACTGGGACAAAAGGTCCTTAGGATACCACCTTGTGAGTGTTTCAGCATTTCACAGACATCTTTCAGCAAGAGAGGAGAAAAGCATCCTTTTTTTAGATTTTCAGAGTGTCTGAAGGATGCTGAGTGCCCTCTGCATCAGCCACATGCAGAGCTGGGGGCTGGAAAACCTCTTGGATGATCACAAGGACACAAAGGCGTGAGCTGGCCCACGGTGAATGGTTACCACATTGCAGCTGGGGGTTTCCACCCATCAGAGGTGTGATTGTCTGCAGCACTGAGAGAGTGAAAGCTGCAGACTGGTTTTAAGACAGAGGTTGATGGATTTTTGAATAGTCTCCCGAGTCCTTCCAATCCTACATTTCTAAAAAATATACCAGAGTAAAAGAAGAACCTCAGAGGGGATAAGAGAAATGCAAGCCGTCTTTGAAAAGAGACTGTGAAAAATTAGAAGTGTGGGATGGAGAAATGAAAGATAACATACTAAGAGTAAAAAAAGAAAAAAAAAATCCTCTGAAAAGCACCCACACCCTCTCTCAAATGGTGCAGAGAAGGTAAATCAGGCTTTGCTGCTCCCCCTGCTTGCCATAGAGGAGCTTCCAGTAACTCAGAAAGGTGATATGTGGCAAATTTATCCACTGAGTCCCACAGAGATGCAGAGCACAAGGAACCTGTGGGGAATGGCTGCCATTAGGCACCATGGAGCCAGAGAGCCCAGCAGGAAGGAGTAGAACTGGACAGAGCTGGCGAGACTGTCTGTGGTTATATGTGAAAGGATAAAAATAAGCATTATAAACTTGCATGCTTCCAGGCACAGGCAACCTCAAACTCCTCAGGGCGAAGAAACTTCCCTTATAAATAAGTTATTCCATAACTGTTCATGGCATTAGCTACTGTCAGAGACAGGATACCGGACTAGATGGGCCCCTGGCAATTCCTCTGGAGAAGCTCTTTCCAAAATAAAGACCCTAAAAAAATTCCCTTTAACAAAGAAGAAATTATTGAGTTGTTTATTAAATAAATTAATTTGAATAGGGAGAACAGCAGTTCCTTTGTTCCCCCCTCTGTTTGAACTGTGGGTCTCAGAAAGGAAAATGAAACCACTGCTCCGAGAAGCAGAATAGCATCCTCAGCTCTTGCTTCTTCCAGAATAAAAGGCCTATATTTAGAGGATGCCAAGTATTAGAGATATACTGAGCTGGCAACTGGTTTTGGCGAATTTCCAAACCCATCTGATTTTCCACTTAAGTTAGACATTTCAGTAACACGAGAAGTTGCAAAGAGAGCTGAAAATAGTGTTTTGCTATCTTTGCAGCCCAACCTGCTGCAGTTAACACAGTTTGGGGAGAAACGGGTAATAGCTTTTGTGTCAATCAATATTAAGCAGCATCTGATTTTAGTATGGGTGTGTTTTCCTGCGTATATTCACACACAGTTAAGTGCATCACACATTTATTGTGCATAAACAGGGTATATATAGGGTAAGGTATCAGGCTTCTCCATCAGGTTCACTGCTTGCTTAATTAAGCATTCATTTGTTGTCTTTTGACATCTATCTATCTATCTATCTATCTATCTATCTATCTATCTATCTATCTATCATCTAGGCTTAGCTAGCACAAGTCTATTAGAACAAAAGTCAGGCTCTAAGTTTGTGCAGACTTCAGCCTTTTTGATTTGAAAGGTCAAACAGCTGTTTTAAAGGACAATTCCAGATGCCTGAGATCATGATAAAGCATGGAAAATGCTATGCCTGAATCTCTGTAAGAGTTGCAGATTTCTCTGGTCAATATTTTGCAGATACCTCACCCTGACACGACAACCATGCAAGGTACAAATTGCATCTTTCTTGAAGAGAAGTAAGTGGGGTTTATAGCCACCTTCCCAAGTATCACAGAGGAAATAACAGCAATTTCTGTAGTGAGCCTTCCATCACTCTGTGTAATCCCCTGTTTCTTCTCTCTATTTTAAATTGATCATACATTTTGCATAGACTGTTTGGGCTAGTGATTCCTATTCTTGTTCTCTATCTGAGAATCAATCTTTTCACAGAGGAAAGTTACAGCTTAAGCTTTTATTTCTGCATTGGTCTGCATGTGGTTCAAACGTATTTATCCTACTTCTTTAGCTCTCTTTAGGGGTGCCTTTATTATGATGTGGTCTTCCAGGTGCAAACTGCAGCCAGATTCATATCCTTCAGTATTTGTCCCTATGCCTTGTATTTCATAATGGCTGTTTCAAATGTGTTTCAAAGGCTTAAAATCAGCAATGGAAAATTTTAAGCACAGAAACTCGAGTAGAGTTTAGAATAAATCAGGGCTGCAGTAGTTTCAATCTGCAGTGAGAGGATCTCAGTGTACCTTAGATAACTGCCTCATATCAATAAACATTTAAGGCTGGAAAAAGAGAATCCAAGCAGACACAAACTCAGAAACATCTAAGTGCGGTTCAAAATGCATGACAATGATTCATGTAAAAACCATGGCCTTCCTGGGTGGATTGCAGGTGGTATGACTTATTTTGGTCACCTGGAGCTTTCCTGATTGCACACTTCCATCCTGGGCTGGTACCAGCCACCTCACCTGCATGTCAGGGCATGTGTGGGTGGCCTCCGCTGCAAACTTGCTGTTAGGTGTGGGTGGAGAGACCTGAGGATAAGTCAGATAGTCTGTCATCAGATATGATGCCAGGAGTGCTTCAAAGTCACTCATTCCTGAGTGGCAGGGCCTCCTGACAGAGTCCTTGTCTCATCTGACAGCTCTGACAGCTCTAGGAACGGCTCGGGGAGGAGCCGACCTGTCAGACCTGGGGAAACTGAAAATCCAGCAATGCTCACTAGTCCAGGGTGCCACAAAGTCAAAAGGGAGAGGGTGGTGATGTGTTTGAGAGATGTGGGTTTTTCCTGTGTGATCTGTGAACACCAGGGCATCTTGGATCTTCTTCCAAGGGGTTTTTAAAAAGAAACATCCAGAAAAACAAGTCTATTAGCAGTGGCTCGTGTGTAAGGCAGCTATTATTGTTAATGTGCATGTGACAAAGATTTTACCCTCTCATTAGTAGGAAACAATTATGAGGTCATTGTTAGCTAAATATTATCCTCATTTTATCATCCTCTTGGATATACAAGTTGACATTTCTAAACCATTTATCAATTTTAGTGCAGTGCATGAGCACAGCATAGGAAATAAAGAAATATTCCTTTTCTCCAAGCATTAATAAAAAGATTTGTTTCAGCCTATTTTTAAACATTTTGGTTGTGGGTTTTTAGTATCATACATTAAAAAACCCTGGCAAATTGCTAGAAATGTCAGCTTAGATCAAAGCTGTATGGCCAAGTGATTTGAGCAAATATATAAATGAAAGCTTCTCTTTCAGACACGTCAGAGATTAAGATATGACCTTCAAAACTGTTCAGTGGCAAATAGTTCAGCAGATTGAGGCTGTTAAAGCTAAGCAATTGCCTGCATATTGACTCCTGTTTGAAGGGGATAGATAGAAGCCAGGATAACTCCATCTCCCATTTAATCCCTCCTTTGGAAATTCCTTGCCCTATTCATCTTTGCTAGGGTTTGTTTTGTTGAATGTGTTCTTCTGGAATAAGGTTGTTTGGCTAAAGAGAGGGTCCCTCAGTACAGCCATCTGCAGCATTGCTTTTAGAGTCTTCTGTGTTGTTTTATTTTCCTGTTTTCTGCTTCATTATCTTCCAGTTTTACTCCTATTATTTTTCTTAGGAAGGCACACATTCTCATTCAAGTACTTTGCATCCCTTGATATAAAATGACCATTCATTCAAAGACCTAGTTCTGTCATCTGAAGCCATTCCATGAAAATTGTGTTCTAGTATGTCCTGTTTGCTCTTGAGTGATGTTGGAAACAAATTATACTGGCCACCAAATTAAGCACTTGGGGTTGATTTCTTTTTTTTTTTTTTAAATTAATACCTGAAATTTCAGCCTCACAAAATCAATCAATGCTTGGAAAACTGGGCTGTCATCTCTCTTTCTTTCGCCACCAATTAAGAAATCTGCTGTCATGACAATGATATTGAAGAGGCATGAGTTGAGCAGAATGCTCTTGCTATCTCACTGCAGAGCTGGGAGGAGTAAACATGCACTGGGGGCTGTAAAATTGAACAGATGCTGTGCAGAGAGTTTGCACATGGGTCACAATTCTGGGCTTAAAGAATCACAGAATGGTTGGGGTTGGAAGGGACCTTTAAAAGCCATCTAGCCCAGCCTCCCTGCCATGGACAGAGACACCTTCAGCTAGACCAGACTGCTCAGAGCCCTGCCCAGCTTGACCTTTAATGTTTCTGGGGATGAGGCATTTACAACCTTTTGTGCTGCAATTAAACTCAGGAGGAGGATCCCATCATGTGTCCCACATAATGTTACTGTAGGGAATTCATCATACAGAACACAAAAATTAAACTTGGGAAACAGGTGTGTTGAGTCAGAAAGTGTTATTTTTTACAGGTGAGGGGTTTTTTTTTTGTTAGCTTCTTTGTTTAACATTCCACTTTGGCAACCCAAAGCACAATGTTCCTTTTGAAGTTCTGACTTGCTCTTACTGCCTTATGAAAAGTCAGGATTTTGGGATAGGCAGGAGCCCCAGGATGTAAACAACATGCTAGAAAACACACTGCTCAGGGCTTGCTACTGAAAGGACTTTCTGTCTTCTTGCAGGGCTGAAAAAGCTAATAACTTCCAAAGGAACCACAGCACAGCATGGAAAAACATGTCAGTAACTGCACAAGAAGCAGTCTGGGTCGATGCCGTATCTTCATGTGCTTGTCTGCCTGTTCAATAGGGACACATTTCTGCAAGCTGCACCAATTCCTGTGCATATGTACCTCCTGAAGGGGACTGCCAGCAGGAATTCTGCTCCTTCAGTCCTTTTGCCTGCCTGTGCTCAGATCCTCTCTCACACTGTTGCTGCCAAGCCCCGTCTCTGACCTCAGCCCAGCGAGAGCGTGCGTGGGCACAGCTTTGCACTTCTGGTGCTTCAGTGGCGTGTGATGCTCACTGCCTTATGCTCAAATGGCTGTGATTTGATCTCTGATATCCCCACTCAGACTTGAAAAGAAGACAGTTTCCAGCAAGTGCTGCAGAGCAGCAGGCCAGGGAGCTGCGTCACTGCAGCTTCCCACAGGAAGGGAGGTTCTGCACTGACCTTGTGCTGATGAAATCTTTGGCTGATCCCGACAAGGTTCAGCTCCTGGAATATTGGTGACAAAGCTGACATCCTCTGGACTCTGTGGAGCATGACTGGGAACAGCATGAACTGCAGAGCCCAGGACTGGGAAGCACAATTAAATAAATATCCCCTTTTCCTGTGCACAAAGGGAGAATTGATACCCTGGTCAAAAAGCCAAGTGCTGCTACAGCAGTTCTTCGTTATAGGCATGTGCTTATTGGCTTTAATAAAGTGTCAGAGAGGATGTCTATTCAGATTTGTGGAACAGATATTAAAACATCCTTTAAAATGATTTATGATGTAAGGGTGAGGTAGCACGAGAAGACCAGCAGCTCAAATAACAAATAGGAGCAAAGATGTGAAATGCATCTTTGGTGTTTTATATCACAGTAGATGACTTTACTCCCTGTAAAAGGAGGATGTAATCACTTGGCAGATCTGGAAGATCTCTACAAGGGAGGAGAGCTGTTTTACAGGGATATGCTCAACCCTTTGACCTGATGAGTGCTCAAACCATCACCTCTATTTATCTCAGACCTCCAAAGCCATTTTTGGGATCTAGTTGGTGAACATGCCATTGCAAACACCTGGCCTGAACCTGACCAGAGATTGTGAGCTTGTGATCTCTCTCTGAGAGCAGCAACATCAGGCTTTCTCCAAGGTGATTACAGGAATAGACTTCCCCTGACAAAACGAGAAACACAGTCCCTTGGGACTGCAATGTGAGGCTGTGTGCTTGAGTTCACTCAGAACAAGAAAGGGAAGGGGTGATGGAAAACATCACCTCTGCTTCTGTGCTGACCTGGCTGCTTTGCTGGGCTGTATTTGATGGAGCAATCAGTATGGTACTGCTGCAAACATCAGTGGAAACAACAAGTGTGGAAAATATTTTCTAATGACAGAAGAGCTAAGCTAAATTTAAAGCTGAAATCTTTGTGGCTGCTGAGATGCAAGCACCAATACTTTTCATTTTGTTGTTCCAAGTACCTTGTATCTCATTGTGCATTTGATGAGCAAGATTCAGTTAGGATCTTTGAGCAGGAAACCTCCCCAGCCTGAATGGCAAAGCAGTCAGTGCTTGCAGAGCACAGCTTTTTGTCTTGTGAAATTTGGTGCACAAACCCACAGGCTCCCAGGGTCCTGTGCATCCTCCCCTGCAGAATCTGCAATAAGCTCAGAGATCAACCACGGGTCAGACCCCTCCTGGCTGGTCAGGTTTGATCTCAGCATTCACAGCTACTGAAAGGAGAATCAAAGAATTAGCACAGAATTAGAGAAATAAGATGGGAGCAAAAATTCTTTGGTTTGGGTTGGAAGGGAACATAATCTAGTTCCAACCACCCTGCTCCATGGGCAAGGTTGCTACCCACCAGATTCAGTTGCTCAGGGCCTCATCCATCCATCATCCACCTTGAGCACATCCAGGGATGGAAATGGGATCCTACTTCATCCCTTCAGACTCATCCCCCTGCAGCCGTGCACTCACACCACCTAACTGACCCCACTGACACAATAACATGGTTGGTTTTTGGTTGTCTCAGGCCTGTGAGCCAGCTCACCATCTGCTGAATGCAGGGGAGGAGGCAGGAATGTGCAGCCAGAGGTGAAAAAGAAGGCAGAACTGGCCTTTGTGGCAGCTGTGCAGATTAAATAATTTCAAAGTAAACTGTGACCACCCTAAATGTGCAGTGTGAGCTGGGGTCTCGTTGCAGTGACTGGTACCTCAGCCCAGTTCAGTGCTCTGCAGTGTGAGGTGAGAGCTGCTGCTTGTCCTTCAGCCAGCAGATGCTGACTAGCTGTGCCTGCTTTAAGAGCAGCACTGCTGCTCAAGCCACCCTGTCAGCTTTAGAGCCACGGTAATTTCTCCACAGCTCGCAAAGGAGCCAGCCCTCAGTGAGGGATGTGGTCATGTCATGCTTCAAACATAAGCCAATTTTGCTCTGGAAGAGAGATACTGCATTCTCTGGCACCCACACACTGAATGTCCCCTGCTCTGTGCACACACACTGCCAGCTTTCTGATTTCTTTGAATCCTCTGTGCTGAGAATAGTGACAGTCTAGTATTTTTCCCCAAGATTTGTTCTCTGTAGGGGATAAGCCATTTCCAGTTTTTTTCAGAGACAAAACCTTTCCTTCCTTTAACCCTTTAGGACTGTGGAAGTGACAAATCAATGGAAGATGGGAGCAAAACCTGTGCTAGCTTTGGTGCAATAATTAAACTCTGGTTCCAGAGACCTTCCCCCAAAATGTAGAGAGAAGGCACCAACAGCATTTGACTATAGAGTATCTGTTCCACCTGGATCAGGAGAGGGGTCATGATGCAGAGGCCAGCAAGGCTTGACTTTGAGCCAGGCTGGACTTTCAGAGCTGGTACCTGAAATCTCATTTCTCTGCAGGAGGGAGAAGGCTGCATGGGAAAAGGGAGCACGAGTATTCCCTCACTCTGGCATGGAATTGCAGTTACCCTGTAAAATTATGGCGAGGATGTTTGTCTGCATGGCCTGAGCAGAACATTTTCAGGGTAGAGGCAACTCTTACAGTAATGGACAGTAAGGCTAAAATGGTGACTGCTCCAGGACATGGCTGCTGTGTGAAGCAAAGCGGTGGTAATGAAAATTGTTTTGCTACTAATTAGAGCAGTCACTACTGGCAACCACTCCAGTCTTATCTAAGGAATTTTCAGGCAGTAACTGCATCTTGGTGAAATGCAGCTCCTCACTTTCTGTTGCTCGCTTTCTGAGCTATTTTGAGTGTAATTGTTTTTCTCCCAACAGAGGGGTGGGAGTGTACCAATCCAAAACCATCCTCAAACTACACTGGCCTGGAAGGCATTTTGGTAAATACAGTTTTCCACCATGATTTCTACTGCATCAGGCTGAGCTGCTTTTCACTGATGGACTATTTTATATTTTATAGGGAAGGCAGAAGAATGGTGACAAGTGTGGCCATAGCTTTGAGTCCTATGGCACTGGTTGGGATGAAGGAACTCTTGGTCCTTAATCCATCACTGTGGAGGTAAAATAGAGTTGTCCATGGTAATTTAGCTCTGTTCAGGCTAATTTACCAGTTTTGTACTACCTGGTATCTTATGGGACTTACATGAGCCATGGTATGTGGCACACATTCCACAGCAGAAAAAAAATACAATTTTTTTCTTTGTCTCAGGCATAACTAGTGATTTGACCTTGGATTTTCCACATCATAGTGATAGACGGTATCTGAACTCCACACAAAAAAATAAAAACCCACCAAACAATGATACTGTTCTCTGCTAGAAGCCAAATGTTTAAAGGCATCCCCTGGTCAGCAATCATCCTAAATCAATATTGAAAGAGAGAAGTAATTCATTGAAAACACCATTTATTAATTAGAGTGTGGCCTGGGCCACAACAGCGTGTTCTCTAAAGACACAGATTTATTTATGTTTAGTTACTGAAGGATATGTGAAAAGACCAGTGACAATTGTTGATGATGGTTCATAAGGGAGGCTGCTTGCTGGTGCAAATGCATAAATTATTGAGACAAATTTAGCTGGCTGGAACACTGCATAAACCAGCAAATGATCTGAAACTTATGTGGAATTAATTGCATTTGCCTTTGCAGATGTCTGGTTTCTGAGCAGCAGAGCTTTGGAGCTAGCAAACATGCAGGCAGCCCTGAGAAGACCTGGCTGCCCTCAGGTTCCTGCCCAGCCAGATTAAGAGAGTTAATTCCTCCTGCAACAAATAAAATTTAGCTGGATGCCACTGTTAAAATTATCTGTTTATTATTTTGTGAAGCTGTATTGCAGATACTTATAGAACCAGGACAGTCAAGCTTACCCTAACCCGAGCTGCATGACCAGCCTGACAAGAACTGAAAATCATTGTGTGATATCTACTGATGCTTTATTACCATTGCAAAGTGGCTGCATCTCCCATGATCTCACATTCCTCAGCTTTGTCAGGATCAAAGTAGAGCACTCCTCCTCTGGAAAGTTTTTTGAGGCAGCTTCATGGCATTGTAGATGAAGTCTTCCAAGATTTTTTTAACCTAAGTCTGAATACTGTGTTTAGTGATGAACCTTCTTGTAAAATAACCTGGGGCAGAAAAGTGAGGGTTAACATATGGTCTGATGTGAAATCAAAGAGGTAAATGTGTCCAGTGCTAAGTCCCATTTTTTTGGGCTGATGTGAAGATGAAATAGGACTCTCTTGTGGCAATACTGTATTTGCACTTACTTATATTTTGGAAATCAAGCACAGGAATTAACTCTACTGTTACTGATTGACTGGTGATTTAATGTTTCCTGTGCTGTCCAAATCCTTTAACTAATGTGGCTTCAGCTAGCTAAGGAAAGCAAACATGGATGTTTGAGCTCAGTTCAGCAAAGTAATTTAGCATTCATCAAACATCCAGAGCACAGGCAAGCAAAATTTCAAGGGTCACATCTAAACACCCTCCAGAAAAGGAGATGGATATCTCTGTATTGATCTAAACAGCTCCCTCCTTTACAGACAGTTTTTAATTCAGGTCATTTTCTGTCAGATTCTTAATGAGATTTCCTGAGATTTCAGCTAAAGAGACACCCACACAACCCACAGGGGAGCATGCCCATCTGGCAGAGGACCTGTGTGAGGCCGCCTCAGCTGCTCTTTAGCACAAGCAGGCAGCTAAAGCTTTGGTTGAGGAAGTTCTCAATTAAATTGAGATTGCCTGGGGAGGTCGGGGACTCTGCCATGTGGGGTCCTTAGGAATGACCTCCAGGAATGGTTCAGGTCAAGCTGATCCTGTCTCAGAGCATCATGATGGACCAGATGACTGCCAGAGGTCCTTTCCCAGGGATTTCATGTTCCCAGCAGAGCTGTAATTGCACAAATGAAAGGTCAAACATTTTATACCTCATGGTGTGTGCCCCATAATGTATGAGTAATAGGTAACTGTTAAATCAGTTTCTATTGATAAAACACCAACTATCACTTAATATTTTAACGGGCTTCTCCTCATAAGAATTACACTCCAGGCCCTTCACCAGCTCTGTTCCCTGCTCTGGACTCCAACCCCTCAGTGTCTTCTTGTGAAGGGCACAAAACTGAGCACAAGGTTTGAGGTGTGGCTGCACCAGTGCCCAGCACAAGGGACAATCCCTGCCCTGGTCCTGCTGGCCACGCTATTGCTGATCCAGGCCAGGTGCCATTGGCCTACTTGGCCACCTGGCCACAGGCTGGCTCATGCTCAGCCACTGCCAACCAGCAGCTCCAGGTCCTTTTCCACCAGGCAGCTTTCCAGCTGCTCTGTCTCAAGCCGGGAGTGCTGCCAGGGGCTGTCGTGACCCAAGAGCAGAGCTCAGCACCCGGCCTTACTGAACCTCATGGAATTGGCCTCAGCCTGTCTGCTGAGCCTTCCTGCCTTCAATATTCCCACCCAGCTTGGTGTTTGCAAACTGACTGAGGGGACACTTGATGCCCTCATCCCAATCACTGATAAAGATGTTAAACTGAGCCCTGCAGAACATCACTTGTGACCAGCAACCCACTGGACTTAACCCCATCCACCACCATCCCAGATAATGATCTTCTGTCTCTTCCTGGCTTTTCCCTCATCATTCCCTGTATCTGAACGGGTAGAGAAGAGCACTGCTTGTTCTCCTGATTCCTTAACCAGTCATTCCAAGGCTCTGAAATCTCTCTTGATTGCCTTTGGATGTTTTGCTGCAACTTCATTGCTGTCTAGATGAAAAATCAGTAATAGACAATAATCTGAGGGCTGTGACAGGTTAGGGAACTTTCTCTTCACATCTTTAACCCAGGCTCCAGGGAGGCAGCAAGCTTCCCTGGAGGTGGTTCAGTCTGCAGTTCCTCTCTTACTCTGTCTCAGATACTCAACCTCCTCAGAGAGCTTTATCACTAAATGAAGAAGTTCCTCTACCTGGGTGCATGCAAAATAATGGAACTGAGCTCTCACATGGGTGAAAGCTGCAGGTGAGCTCTGCAGCACTGGGAATATCCCAGAGCTTGCCTGGTCCATAAGGGCATAGCTGGGAATGGCTCACAGCTGCCTTGATGTTGTGGGATCCCTGAAGGGCAGGAAGCCTGTCCCTGAGCACCAAGATGATACCTCAGCTCAGCCTGCTGGCAGAGCTGCTGTGAATATGGTGTTGGAGACATCACACCAAGAGACACACAGGGCATGAAGCTTGTCTCAGCCACATCCTTGACAACCTCCTAGTGAGTGAGGGACATCTCCTGGGGAAAGCCAAGGTGAGGTCATTAGGTGAATCAGGGAAAGGCAGTGACAGAGTGTGTGAGCACAAAACATCATTGTCTGTGACTGGAGAGCTTCCTTCTTTCTTGGAATAGGATCTGAGAAACTAATGAAGTGATTTCCACCCCCTCTCACTTCTGGTGGTCTGACCTCAGAAGGGAGTGGTAGAGAAACCAGCTGGGAGTAACTAGCTATTTAAAATGGATCAAGATTGTAGCTGGGAAACTTCCAGAAAGGACTACTGGGGAGGGAACATGGAAACACCCAGGACATTCAGAACCAGCTAGCCAGTGAACTTGGAAAAGAAACAGTGAAGCAAAACGCTCTCTCCTCCACTAATCAAGAGAAATAAAGAATTGAAATACCCCCTGGAACTGATGGAAAATCAGGTCAGGAACAGAAATATTCATGCATTCACTCTACTGGAGGGTAAAGAATTTCCAAACCCAATTTCTTTTGTGGAAACCTGGCTCCCTAAGGCTCTGAACGAGATGCAGAGAATGTCCCACTGCATGTGGTGTGCTGGTTCAGGATCCCTGCCAGGGCAATCACTCCCAATAACAAGCAAAGCAAAACTGAGCTGCCAAGTTTCAAATGTTCATGGGAGAGGGAGGCTCATGACTGTAGAGAGAGCAATGAGGAAGCAGGAGTTCATTTACTTCCAAATCAGCGTGAGTGTCCTCACTTGTTGTGCTGTTGCCTCAGATAACATGGGTTCAAGATAAATTTCTCATTGTTCTGGGGGCTGTACTGATTTACAGCCCAAGGAAAGTACAACTAAAATTTAAGATACAAGGAAGCAGACAGATGTACCATGGTGGATGGACCTCATGGAAACAGGACACCATCTGGGGCATGGAGGGATGGGATGTCTCTCTGTTTGCAGACTCCAGAAGAAAACATGAGGTCCTTCTGTGAAGGAAAGCCTTTGAGTCTATGCAATACATGTCATGGAAACAGATCTATATGAATCTGTATTTGGATTAGAAGGCACCTTTAAAGGTCACCTAGTCTAAACCCCCTGCTTATTGCACATTGTCATCTAGGTCAGGCTTCTCATGTTCTTTTTCCCAAAATCTCTCTCTTTCTGATTCTTCACTTCCCAGGGCTTCCCTCCCCCTAGTCCTTTTTTTTTTATTTTTTATGATTATCCTTTTCCTGACAGTCTCTTGGCTAAAGCCATCTTATACTGGCAATAGTGCTGGTTGAAATGGAAGGTTGTACTAGAGATCTCCACAGTCCCTTCCAAGCAGCATTGCTGTGATTTTGGGGGAGTGCCAAATTCTACTCAGCCCCAGAGTTTCCCTCTGGATGTGCAATCTCATGATGGTTTCAGTGATTTTCTGCAGAGACAGCTGTTGTCTTTCAATTGCTGTCTGCCTCTAACTCATTGCAATGTATCACAACAGGCACCCAAACAGCCTATGCAACTCCCCAACAAATTTTTGGGTCATATTGGCACTTCCTCCATATCTTTGCCCCATTCCCATGTCAGGTATGCCTGAAGAAAAGAGAAGAAAGCTTTCTTATTTGTCTTGTTTGTCAGCCTGCAAGATGAGTCCAGGATTATTCACAAAGTTGTATAAAATACCTGTAAATGTTTCAGGTACACTATATGCTTTTTAAATTAAAAAAAAAAATCTAAAAATGATACAAAGGAAAAAAAAAGCCCTATGTAAACAAGAAAAATGCATCTGACTTTGTATTTTCTGCAGGCTTTTTGCAAAGCATCCTCTGTGTCAGGGACATCTGAGCTGCTGGGGCACCTGGAGTGGTGTCCCTGCTCTGACAGCATGAGAGGAGCTCAGCCCCTGTTAAACCTGAGGGAACATTTTGTTTTATCAGCCAAGGCTCTCTTTGCAGCACCAGCCACTGCTCTGGCTCCCCTTCAGTGTGAGACTCTCCCTGTCTGGATGTCCTCCTGCTGGTGTGACGAGCCACCCTGTGAAGGTGCCACCCTCTCTCTGGGGCCTCTGGGCTGTGAAAGGTTGTGAACTGGGAGGGGAGAATTTGTGAACACACACACAAGGGGTTCCATGCCCCAGGACATAAAAAGGGACAGCAGCAAGCAGCACCCTTGTCACCAGCTTGGCAAACGTGATTGTTTACAGCCCAGGGGTCACACAGTGCATTTCCCAAGGAGGCAGGCTGGGGCAGGAGCTGGGAGAGGTCTCCACAGCCCCACTGCACCCAAGGCAGACCAAGCTGTGACTCAGTGAGCAAACACAGCTGAGCACTGGAGCCTTGACTGGACTTGTTGCAGTAATCCTGGAACTTCTGTTTGCTTTCCAAAGGGATTTAGCAGTGAGGGAACAGCCTTCACAGGAAGGAGAATGGCAGATAATGTTTGCTTCCTTTTGATATAAATATACCTCCAGAACAGGGTCCCTCAGTGCAAGCATTCCCACAAGAGGAAAAAAACAAACCAAGTTATCACAGGACAGCCAGTAAATGGTAATAGTAATAACAACAGCAGGAGCAACCACAACCCTTTCAACTAATTCTTTATTTTCTTTTGTAAAAAAGGTTACTTTGACCTGACAGAAGAATGCACCAGAAAATGATGTTGCCTCATCTATGGAAATGATACCTTTTGCATTTCCCCACTTCTCCCTTCTCTGGTGTTCAATCAGGATTTTGTGAGACTATTGCAGGACAGGGGCATGCTCTGAAGAAATCACTCTGATCTCATGGTGCAATTTATTATTCTGGAAATCAAACCAGCCCCTGGGAACTGAGGGTGTTTTCTCTAAAAAGTAATTTCAACCTATTTTGTTGCTCAAGACATGCCATATAAACTTAGTATGCTCCTCTGGTGCAAACTTTAAAATGCACATCATGTGGGCAAAGACCCACAGAAATGGCCCCTTGGTCCAGCTTATGTCACTATTGTCATACAGAGGCAAAAACTCCCTGCCCTCCAAAAAGGCACTGCTTGAAAATTGCAGTCCTTGAGGTTGACATTATTTTATCTAAGTTTCTGTTACTGCTCTTTGTGCATTAATTGCTACATGATGTGAAAATGAAACACAAGGACAAAAGGAAAATCTCGTACCATTTCTTGCTTTAGACATTTAGCATAATTTCTTATTACTTATTGCAGAAGTTCAGCATAAAATTGCTTAGCCGCCAGACACTGAGCATTACAGGTGTTGTAAATGTTAGAGGGTCCACCTGAGAGCACTGACTATTTTTGCAGGGATAAATACAGGTGAAAGAATCATTTGTAATGAATATCATTCAACAAACCATATCTTCCATTTGTGAATTGTCCGTGAAGAGATTGCAATTTTCTTGAGCTGCTTGGTGAATCACTTCTGGAAATCATTCTTCACTAGCAGCTTTTTGGAGGGCAATTTGCTGGGAGCATTTCATATTCAAAGTTTGCAACTTGAGCTATTTTTATGAGGTGTGTCACTTCCCTGGAAGGATCCATTCCCTAGTTAGGTGAATGTAACTCCTGAAGTTTGACTTTGTGTTCTGCGGGATTCCAGTTACAAATATGACTTTTGAAACTTTGCAAAGGTGTCCTGATTTATTTGTTTGATATCTGTTTGAAATAGATTTGCTTTTTGCAAATATTGGTAAAACAGGGAAAACAAAACCAGCAAGGTTGAGGCAAATTCACTACAGCATTCAAATCAACACCTTGGCTGCTCTGAAGTCCTGAGATCAGGCTCTGCGCTTTTGGTGGGATGGCTGGCTTGCAATGAGTGGTGTATCATCTTGTGCCCAACAGTTTTTTGGTAAATGGTCTTATTGAAAAAACAGAGATAAAATAAAACCCATCAGAGGTCAGGCATAATCAAAAATGTTAACACTGGTGATGAGTGGGTGCTCCATGTGACTTATTCAGAATTATTGCCCCTGATATTGCTCAAACATAGCCACTCTGCTGACTTGGGAAGAGCCTTTCCTGGCTTCCTTTATCTCTGCCACAGCAAAACTAATTTCCAAATTTGCCTCAGCTGAAACAGTTGACAGGCAGGAGATTAGCTGGAAATTAGGTCATCTGGGAAGAACACCCCTCTCCTAAATACTCCCAGAGATATTGTTCAAACCTGAGGCTGCAGTGGAGGCCTTAATGGTGGATAAAAAGAGAAGAAAGCTCTTCAGACAAGGTTCATGTTTCTGTTGGCAGTGCTGGACAAAGTTTTTCCAAAACGTGTGATGGTGCCAAGGATTGTGTTCGTTCAGCCTAGGCTTGGCTCTTCCTCCTCATGTCCCACAGTGACAGCTGGTGTTGAAGGTGAGGGAGGGTGGAGTGTGTGGGAACCTGCTGGAGGATTGTTTTCTCCTCACAGCTCCTTGGAGCTGCTCCAAGCTGTGCAGTGCCTTGGAGGAGAGATGTCCCTGAAGAGCTGAGGCATGAACCTGAGGACCAGGACAGTGCCCAAACAATGTGCCCCTCTCCTCTCTCCCTCTCAACATCAGACACAAATGGCTGCCTATAAAAAGTTGCCTTTTACATCAAGACAGCTGCAGGAAGGCAACTGAAAATGAGGCTTATGGTTTGTTGAACTGGAAAGGAAACTAAGCCTTTTAATATTTGCCTCTGCATTCTTCCAATCACACACAGAGAGAAGGCCTTATCTTTTGGTCACAAAAGAAGTATTGGCAAGGCCTCAAGTAATCCCAGCAAGACCTGTTCAAATAAAAGTTTGCAGAGCACAAAGCTGTGAAAATTAAGGGGTTCAGAGAGTCTATCACTCAGTCAGGAGCATGTACTTCCTGAGAGCCCAGAGCCACTCTAATGAACCTGACAGAGACAAGATGCCTCTGACATCTCTCATCCACCTGGAGATGGACAGAAATGAGACAGGCACCTTCCCAGAAGGAGCATGGAGTGGTTAACAGAAAATCCTTGATTATTGGTGATCAGAATTCAGGGCTCTTACTAGTGGATGCACTGTTGGCCTTCCCCAAACCAAAGGTTTTAGTTAAAAAGGCAGACAAATGAACTACTTTAGCCCAGTAATGATTTCATAAATGCACGTGTCTAAGTAATGATTCCCTGTATTATGCCTTTCCTCCCACTCCTATTAAGCCATCATGCCTGGATAATCTAAGACTTTGAATTAGGCCCTCCTGGTCTACCCATTCTGTGCTGAGAAATTGTGCCTGTGCTCAGCAAATTGCTGACCCCTATCAAGTCCCTACAAGTGCAAAATGATTCTTTTTATTTATACAAATCATCCTGCAGGCCAGATTTATAGGGCAGGAAAAGTAAATGCACCTGTGTTGATGCTGCAGTAATTTCATCCTGTTCTGTTGGGGAGTTTGCTTAAAGATGACACTTTCATGGTGCAGCTTGATGGGGTTTGGCTACAGAACAGCCCAGCTGGCCAGCAAGCAGGGTGAGCAGAACAGGGCTGGAACTGAAGGTGGCTTTTGTGCCTCTTCTATTCCTAATAATGTGTATTGGAAAAAAAAAAAAAAAAGAATAGAAAAGAAAAAAGAATTCATTATGAAGAAGAGGGGAAAATAACTACTCATTGGCTGCAAGAGGATTAACAAGGTAGTTTACCATAATATTAGAGGGGAGGAAGTCTTTTTATGGAAAATAGTGTTGGGAAGATGATTATTTTTACTTGCAGTTGTTTTCCTTGCCTCCCTGTTGTTCTTTTTTTCAGTTCTGTAGAACAGGCTCAGAAAGTGGTACAAATCATATTATTTGCTAATGTGCCAGCCTGGTGAGTGGAGAATTTTTAGTGGTCTGCAAAGAGAACAAGTACAATTCCTGTTATTTGTTAATAACCTCTGTGTGCTTAACTTTCAAAGGCTGTTTTAAATATTTATCTTCCTTTTCCTCCAAGGATTTGTGTTTTCTTCTAAGAAGAAAATTAACTCTATCCCAGCCAAAACCAGGACAGTAGCATTTCATTCCTTCCTGAGCCCAAACCTGGTGGGTCTAGAGAAGATAACACTCACAAGGAAAGTCTTAAGGTCTTTAATTTGAAATCTGAAAACAAAACTCAAGGAGTTCTCTATCATGGTAAAGGAAAAAAACCAAACAAATAAAAAAAAAAACCCACAGAAAAACAACAACCAAAAGCCACCCTGAACTTTTGTTTAAGTGTCTTCACACAAACTCACCTTTTAGCATTTTAAGAAGTGTGGCAAGTTACAACTGCTGGAAATGGATCCATCACAGAATAAGCCCTGGCTTGTCACAAACTTTTGGTGAACCAATAAATGGCCAGCCTCAACACATTCTATTGCAGATATTGTGCAAGTCTACCAGTAAATAGACAGCCTCAGCTTGCCTGGTTCTTACTCACCTCATTTGTCAGCCCAGAAAATGGGAAACAGCTTAATGAAATTAAGTACAGTCAGACCAGGCAGACTTCAACTCCTTTTTTTTACTGATATGTGACCTTAACTGCCTGCAATGTTGTCGAGTTCCTTTCAGTTTTAATGTGGTGTAAAGGGCCATTAAGTGAGTCATTCTGCAGAGATAAAGGAAGACAGCAAAGCCCTAGCGAGGTTGGGGTCCTGCTGGACCCGGGGCAGAAATCCCAGGATGGAGTAGGATTGCATGGGATGTTTCTCTGTGGAATGAATCACATACAACACCACAATGATAACTTTTCTTTTAATTGAAAGCATTTCTTTCAGCTTGATAAATTGGTTACTCTTTCCCATGCAAGCAACTCTGATTATTCATCATGGTATTTGTGTGTTCTTAATTTCCCACAAGAGTTATATGTGGGATGGAAGTTTTCTTTTAGCATTTGATAAGACATTGTTTTAAAATGCCCATCATCCAATCAGGGAGGATAAGCCTAGTGATTGAAGTCAGCAATTATAAAATCTGTATACTGAATACCTAAAGGTTACAGCTTACAAACAGTCAGATGACAAGAAAATACTGTGTGATACTAATCACTAATCATACCTTGCTTAAGGATGACATTTCCAGGAATCAGGATCAATCTGCCAATGATTCACTAACTGTAGAAAGAATTAAATTCTAGCATGCATTATCTGAAGTGAGTGTTTTGATCGGTTCACTATCAAAAGCTGATTCCCATTGGCTACAGAGGAAGGAGGCAATCAAAGTCACCTCTGTTTTTCACATAACTTGTTTTTTTTCAGTAAAATACTGGCATCAAAAGTTTGTCGTACAAAGGCAGAGCCTTGTCTCTTAGCCCTGTGTTACACACAGTGAAATGCCAGCCCCACTGGTTTTGGTGACAAAATTCCCGTTCATTTAGCCTCACGTCAGAAGATTGATTTTTATTGACACACTGGGGAGTAATTAATTATTTACCCATCAGCCTGAGAGACCATTTCAAAAGGATTTATTTAAGGTGCTGTTCTTTAAGAATCAGTTATCTTGAGGCATATGATACCTCATACAGCTCACTCTGCTTAAATACCTTCCACTCAATTAGCTCATGTTTTTATTCAAGAGAGGAGATGGATAGGTCTCTACAACTGGCAAGGCTTTCAGAGTGTGTCAGGCCAAAGGGAAGCTAATTACAGGGAGGAGAGAAAAATGTGGAAAATACTGTTTGCAGAGGGCACTGTAGAAAGGAAACTTTGTTGTGAGCAGCCCTCTCTCACATTACACATGCTGAAGCTGTACTCTTCTGACCATAAGATTAATGATGCCAAGCCAAACATTATACCCACGTCTCAGGGGTCACAAGAAAACTTCTTTTTTTTATCATCTGTTTCTCATTTTGCTGGCCACAAAGGTATTTACTAAGGAATTAGTATATATCTAGGTTTAAGTAGATTAAAATAGAAACATGCCACTGTTTACTGGATACATCTGCTCTCATTAGTATAACTTGTTGCTGTTGGCATGAAGCAGTTTAATTAAAATGACAGCATACTTTTCTGTGGAATCAGAGCCTGGTCCCAGCAGGGCTCCTCAGACAGATGTGAACAAGCAGTGCCTGCTGTGGTGGCTGCAGAGAGAACCCAGGGCAGCCCCTCTCTCACCCCTTCAGACAATCCCTCCAGGAAAGGGCAAGGACAGAGCAGTTCTTCCACTTCTTTCACTAGTCCTGTCTTTCTTTTCCCTCTTTCCCAGATATTCTTTATTTACTTTAGTCCTAGTTTTTTTCCATTAATGCCTGCAAATACTGTATATCTATTAGTGACTTAGGAGCAGGATGCATTGGTTGGTGAGGTACTGAGAGCAGATACAGTGCCTGGGATGATGCAGGTACCAGTTCTTCAAGAAATAAAGTTGCATCTGCCAAATACTGAAAGAAAGTCTGGAGGCACCATCTCCTCTGTTGCCCATGTGGCTGTCACATTTTCTCAGCACTGCTCTGCCCCAGGACCCAGATGGGTTCCAGGAAACCTGTGGTGCCTTGGAAGTTATGAAAAAGTCAAACAACAGGGTCATTAGCCTTCTGTTGCTGTGCTTTGAGATGATAGCAAATTATGGGACTTAAATTATGGTACTTAGGGATTTTTTTCTGCAGTGGTGGAGGTTAGAAACTGTGCTTGATCAGGAAACTACTCTGGCATGTGAAAAAAGGTGAGAGTTTTCAAAGTGCATAGCCAAATACTCCCACTGAAGTCAAAACTGGTGGCCAGGGCACTTTTCTGGCATTTTCAGCTGGAATGGGATTTAGGACATGCCCATCCTAACCAGTTTCCCTAGCCTGGAGCTAGTGTTTTCTTGTTCTCCTTGGGGAATCCACCCCAGGACTGAAATATAAACATCTGAATCACAGGTGTGGTTGCCCAAAGCTTCCTGGGGTAGTCACCAGAGAGAGGAAGGTTTCTTCAGGGAGTCATTGAAAGACCTTGGAGATCACTTCCCCAGCATCTTTTCTTGTTATAGTTTACTAAATAATATAAATCCTACATTTCAACTAGAGGATGACTCAGTTTTCTATTGTAATGGGAGGAACTGGAAGATCCAAGTCCTGCCACGTCTGCCTGACAACATAATTTCTGCATCTCTCTCTCAGCTCCACCTTGGACCAGCCACTTGCTGAAATGACACTGTTTTGAAGGGAAAGATGCTGTCATCTCCCAACCACTTTTGTTAGGAGAGAAAATCAGCCACCTACTTCTCACCCAGCAAACAGAGCAGTGTGGTTAAAACATTTAATTATATGAAGCTTCTGGTGAAATCTGAGGCCTCTGCTTTCTGTTTTTTTCTGAGGCAAGAGCATAATTATGTAGTTGGGTGTTTTCTGAGGTGGTTTCAGGAAAGTGCCCATCCTGCCCACTCTCTGGGCAGGTGCCAGCTGACACAGAGACCTGTGCTGTGCAAACACCCGGGGGCAGCTCCTCCCTCAGAGGACTGCAGTGCACATCTGGCATGGGGAAACTTTCTGCTCCAGGGTGGCCCAACAGCTGTAGAAGCATTTTGGGCTGTCTGGCCATCAAAGTGTGGACCTAGAAAGAAGGGAAGGTGTCCTGGTGCTGGTGAGCTCTGTGAAGCAGTGGGGCTGAAGGTGCCTCTTCTGCCATCCAAATTGCCAAAAGCAGGAAAGCAGATGTTGACAGACATATGGACTCCTGCTTGGAGCCTCAAGGGTGGCCACTGGCAGACCTGGACTTAAAACCAGCAGCCCCTGGACTTAAAACCAGCAGCCCCAGAGGCCGAGGGATGGCGCTTCACTTGCCTGTTCTACCCTGCTCTGTCTCCTTTTTGTTTCTAAATAGCTCCTCACTGCTTCCCCCTTGGTTAGCAGCATGGAGAAGCAGTGGAGGGGAGCCAAGAGTCTGCAGTGAGGATGTGTTTGTGTGGATGAGCACACTTTCCACATATAAAAGTAATAAAGGGAAAATACTACATAAGTTCACTTGCTGACTGTTTTGCTCCAGTGCCATGGCCCAAGAACAATCACCCAAACTCATCCATGTGTGAAAATTGTAATATTGGAAAAGGCTCCTGTGTTTGCTATTAGTCATATTTCTTTATAACCACTTTCCTCTGTAAGTGGATACAGAAATAACTCTCAGATTATGGATCAGAGCAGGGAGCTGTATTTGCTTAGTGGTGTAGCTGCATTGATTGGCATCCCCCTGCTCAGGAGAAATGTTTTTAACCAACCAGAACAACGAATACTGTTGAAAAACCTCCATGGGTTTCACTGACAGCATTCAACTGTAAAAGCAACTAGGTGTTTCAGGAGCCAAAACACGATTATTTTTAATTCACCGTGGTTAGCAATGGTTATTATTTATTGTTTGAACACAGCAGCACCTACTGGCTCCAGCCAGAAATCTGGACTTCACAAGAGTAGGTGTAAAAGGGAGTAAAAAAGAGGTTTCCACGCCCCTGAGTTGTCTGAGTCTGAGCAGGAAGCAGCTGGCAGTGTTTGGGTAGAGCCAGCACGAGGGAGGAGCAGGAGGGAATGGGAAGACTGGTCTGACTGCCCTGGGTGTGCTGGGCTGGCTGAGCAAGGAGATTTATGGAGGGGAGGGAGCTGCTGGCGATGAGCTGAGCACCTTTCTGGCTGGAAGGAAAATGAAATCTGGAGGAGTGGCAGGAGCTGGAAAGTTATCAGTGCCTCAGTGACATGGTGCAGTTTGTAAGAGAGGAAGGTGAGGAGGACCCAGGGGATGCAGGGGAGAAAGGACTCACCAGCTGGCAGTACAGGGTGAGAAAATGGCATGGGCAGAGGTGGCAGGAGACTGATGTACTGAATTGGAGCAAAACCCCCAGATTATCTACTTCTTTATGGTTTTTCTTTTTCCCATTTTCTTTTTTTTCCCCTTTAATGGGAAGGTTTTTTTCCGGAAGACCCACCTTTGGAAAAGCTAAAGCTAAGCTTTTTGTCTTGGCATTTACCAAGCTGGGATGGTTGTGCCAGCTTCACATCCAGGATGCAGGATACCCTGACAGCACCTTTCCCAGCCAATCCTGCTGGCAAAAGACACTCAGTGCAAGTGGGCATTGGTGTCTCTCCTCTTTCCTCCCGATCCTCACATCCCAAAATCCAGACCTCTACCTCTGCTGAACTTGGCTGCAAATCTTTCCATTCTCTAGAAAGCTGTTGTCCATTTTCTCTCTCCCTCAAGAATAACACTGAACCTTCCACAATTGTTTTGATAGTCTGATTTTTTTTTCCTACAGCAGAAGATGGAAATTATCTACAAAAGTGATTTCCTTCCACAAATATTTTGTTTTCTTCCCTAGAAAGACTTTTTTTCTTAGAGCATAATTCTCATGGAAAACTGTGTGGCCTCAGTGCTAAAACTGCAGTGAAGAAAATTATTTTTGCTACATTATTTCATATATATATGGTTAGGAAGAGTTTTGTCTCGGCCAGGAATCAGGAAAAAGAAAAAGTAGTTAAAGTCTGTATTCAATTCCATTTTAAGATCTCTCTTCTAGAGCTGTCTCCATATAATGGCTCAGAAATGTCCAGGGAAGTTCTGTCATTTCTGGTTTCCATTTCAGACTGAAACTAAAACAAGCAAGAAACCTATAAAATTCCTGTTCTTATGAAGGGTTTTCCAATTTCCTATGTTTTTATTCTCATGAGGTTTAGATAAAACATCCAGATTTTTTCCTTTTTTAAACAGAAGCCAGACTCAAAATCTATTGAGGTTTCCCCATCACTAATTATAGCATGTAGGTGAAATTATTTGCTGTGAAGGTGAAGGGTAGTGTGAAATTAAAATTAGATGCATCGAGAACAATGCTTTCCTGTCTTGACAAGTGTATGGGCTTGGTGCTCTGAAAGACAGTTTTTGTTTTGTCACATTATTTTCCTAAATAATCTAGAAGGATGCAACTGAAGGGGGGTTGTGGTTTTTTTTAGAAAAACAAACAAACAAACAAACATATTGTTTGGGGAAAAGAAAGTAATTTTCTGTTTCATAATTTCATTTAATTCTCCCTGCACATACTGGGAAACATACATGGTATTTTTCCTCTCTCCTCAAAGGAAAATTCCAGGAAAGGAGAGGTCTTGTTAGCCCACTGGGGGCAGGATTCAGCTGGACTGTTGTCCAGGGAGGGAAGGATATGTGTGAGTGAGCTGGGCTCATTCCCTGCTGCCCTGGCCAGGCCTCCTGGGCAGCAGAAAGGATTTCTTGGCAGCAGCAGTAACCAAAACACTTCTCCCAGTTGGAGTAAATGTGTTTTCCTCACAGGCACCTGGAGCAAAGGTCTGTGCTGCTGAGAGAGGTGGAGAGAGATGCTCCAGAGGTGAAGCACCACGGTCCTGGCCTGACAGCCAGCCTTGCTCTATTAAAACCCACATCCTGCATGGATGGCTTGCCTGAGGCAAAGCCCAGCATCAAGGCAGCCTGTCCACCCTGACACCAGCTCCTTGCAAATCGAGGTGGGCACTTTGTTCCCTGCCAGCTCCCTGAAAGCACAGGGAATGCTGCTGAGCTCCTCCCGACACTCCCTCCACCACTGTGAGCCACATAAAACTCATTACTGTGCAACAGCACATCTGTTCTCAAAGTTATAGATGATGGTTTGTCATGTTGGTGATTTTTTTTAACTGTGCAAAAAGTGGTTATTTGAGTTTTTTTTACTTCTTCATGCCATGAAAGCTTCCTGAATAGAAATATCTGGTGGCTGTGAGTTCAAGCTGAACTGCTTCAAATTATAAACAAGAGTCTTAAAACACAGAAAAATCTTACAAATGGGAAGACTTTTCAACTCTCACTTTTTAAAAATTGCTACTGGATGGGGTCACGTAGTTTTCCGGAAGTGTTTGACCTGGAATAAACAAAAATGAAATTTCAGAAAGCAGAAGAATTTTTATTTTCAAAATCTATGAATGTTACACACGTAGAAAAAGATGCCTGGTTTTTCTATGTGTTACCAACAAGATTTTTTCATAATTTCATTTAATTGAAATGAAAATGGCAAAATGAATGCAGTTCCCTTTGTTCAGTCTAATAAAAACTGTAACAGAAGTAAACCCAAATAAATTTGTGATTGTTAATTTCAGGGTGGCAATTGAAAAAAAGAGACACAAAAAGCACAACAAGCCACAACCAAACCAACACCTCCCCTATACAATTTGTGAGCTAAATTCCCTTGAAATTGCCCAACATTTGATCCCAGTGACACAAATTATTGTGAGCTTGGAATGATATCAATTACTCTCCATTACGACCCGAGGGCTTGCTGCGATAGTGGTTAATAAGCCAAATCCTAAGGTGCCCTTTCCATTTGTGGGTAAGGTCAAAAGCAATTAAGGAATGGAGGATCTGTAGTGAAAGCTGCACAAGTGCAATATTGGTGGGGTTTTTCTGTGTAAATCAAAGTCACATCGTTCCAGCAGTGCTGGGGTTGATCAGCAGATGGGCTCTTCCAGTGCTATCCAGACTCAGAGGTCTGTGGAAAATCAGCTTTCCCTTGATTCCACCTGCAATGTGGAGCTGTAACTTGTGGCTGTGCCTTACCAAAGACAGTGCATTTAGGGTGTAGTTAAAGCAAGCAGTAGCAGAAAGAATCCAAATGATGTCACATATTTTGAAAATTTGAGATATTTTATACAAGACAGATAAATTGTCATATAAGTGTACAAACTGTTCTCTTACATAGATATCTGCCATATTAAAAGCACATTCCCTGTGTCTGACTCTACCTTTAATTTCAATTTAGCTCCATTGCTGGCCCAAGGTAATTTTTGTGCACCTGAATATAGAATCCTTCTCAATAGGATGAGACAAAATATTCTCTTATGGTGACCAGACCTTCTTGAGGTTCATCTTGCAAACCTCACTGTTTTTTTCCTAATTTCAGAGTATTTTTACAAAGGCCTTTTTTCAGTGTGGATTTCAACTTCTCACTGGAGTATCCAGAGGTGGTATCTGGTGGCAGCAAAGTTGACTTCCTCAGACATACTTGTCCTAAGGAAGAGAGCATTATGACCGGACTTATTTTCCATAAACTCATCTTGATTGCATTAATTATGCTGCTATCTGTTAATTATTTCCTGATTTTCTCCCGTGTCAGATTTTGCGTGCAGTCAATTCCAGATGAACCAACGGAGAGTTATGCAAGGGTTTGCCAGTGACCTCTTCCTACACTGCTACAATAGTATCTCCCAGGCTGTGTGATTCCTCTAATTTTCCAAGATCTATTACAAACTGAGGTCTGTGACTCTGAAATTTACTCCATGATTTTTCTTAGAGAGCAATGATCTGCATTATCTTGTCCTGCAGACAAGTTTGGGGTGATAAAGCCTTCATGTATAAACTGCTGCACACTGGGCTCCCTGTGACAATCTTCAGCTGTCTGAAAGCCAGCATCCAAAAAATGATTGTCAGGTGGGCTCTCCAACATCAGAGGAGAGCAGGGAACATTGTCAGAGGTGGTTCCTGCCTTCCCAGGGGAGCAGGAGCCTCTGCAGATTCCTATCTGTTCCTAGTGATGAAAGAAAAGTCCACTTCATTCAGAGTACGTGGCTGCTTCTTGAATTTTTTATGTGTGAGAGGTAGGTCGTACACTGACCTTGTGCTCCCCACCCCATAGACTGCACCCAGAGGATTTGATATTCCCACCCTGTGACTGAGACTGTGTCCAGATCAAGACCCTTTCCTGGAGATCTCTTTCTCATGCATGTCCTTACATGTCTCACCCTGTCTTGCCAGTGATCTGCAGCACTTCTCATTGGCATTAACATCTTCCAGCGCTGGTTTTAGTCCCTAAAGCTACATTTTGCTTCATCGCTGTTCTTCTTTATTTCTTTTATAAACCAAATTTGCTTAAACCCAGGGCTTTTCAGTCTGTAGAGGCTTCTCTGTGGGTTTCTGGCTGGTAGCACACCCACAAGTGCCTAGACAGAGGTGTGTTTGATGGTTGTGGAGATGTCCAGTTTAGAGAAATAACAGAAAATAGTCACTCTCAGCACATTTCTTACGAGCAGAATATTGTTTCCCTGTAAACAACCACACTAAGCAGGCAGCACTGTGGTCAGACAAGGTCCCCCTTGCCCATCTCAGCCTGTTGTTCCAGTCCCAAAGGAAGTTCTCCAGAGAAAGTGGCCTTTTGTCTCCTCCCAGACCGGGTAGTTTGCATAATCTGGTTAAATAAAATGAATACACACAGGCACAAAGAATTGTGGGGGGGAAAATGTAGTATAAGTAAGGCTGAGTGGTCCATCTAATCTGACATCAATATAATAAAATCGTTTATTTGTGTACACTGGAACAACTCCTTGGGACTGTGGCCTATTCCTGTTTCCCAACAACACTGTCATTAAAACAATGGGCACTGTAATTACTGTGATAAAAAGGCATTATTGCTTCAGTTCTTCATCTGGCCCGTGTGCAGGAGGAAGAGGTTTTCTTTATAATCTCCCTGCAGAAGGAGCACAGGGACCAGAAGGCTCCTTCTCCCACTGGCTCTGCTGCACAAAAGATTTCTCCACACCGGAGGCTGCAGTGTGAGAGCCTTTGTCTCAAATGAAAGGGCATAATACAGGCCTTCTGCCAGCACTGGCCACGAATGAAAGCAGAGCCTTTATGTACCAGCTAACTGCTGAACTGCAGACAATACTGTAAAATCTGTACTCCTCCATTACCTCAGCTGCCTTCACATTGCTGGAGTGCTGCTGAGCCTTGGAAGGGGGCTGCAGGCGCCAGGCTGGGGCTTCACAAAGTCCCTGTCTGTAGGAGAGCAGAAAACCTGCTTGCCCAGCACAGCCACCCTGGTGAGAATGAGGAGAGGGGGTCAGGAGGGAGATATGATTAATACCTCCAGAACTGTTGCTCCAGCTATTCCTGCAGTCAGGCCATCTCATCCTGGAAAACTGCACTGGAGCTTCTGCTCAGCTCAGTTCCATGTGAAACCTGCTGGTTTGGCAGACTGCTCCGTTGCTGTGAGCTCGCTGCCCAGCTCCTGTAATACCAGACTCTGCAGGAAACAGCCCAGAGGTGAGCATTTTTCCACTGGTCTTCATGAAAAGCTCTTTTGAGTGAGTCCAAGAGAATCTGTGAACATGGCCTGGAGAGCCAAGATGCCCTCTAGTTTGTGCCAGTCCTCTCCATACCTTCATCAGATCTGCATTGCCTGCCACCCCTGAGGAGCCTGGGCTGCAGTCCTGTCTGGGCTTCAGAGCGCTCAAGTGGTCTCTTAAATCCTTCAGGTTGCTTAACCTGGAACAGTCTGGCTGCTGCAATTCCAGCTTCCAAAAATCCCCTGCCTTGGGGCTCTGACAGAGTGAAGTACTGACCTGGCTAGGGACACAGGAGCTGTTCTCCCTGGCTGCAGTGAGAATCCTAGAATTGTTAAGGGTGGAAAAGACCTCTAAGATAGAATCCAACCATTAACCAGCACCACTGTTAGCATTGAGGACAGGCTGGCAGTGAAATCCCCCCTGGCTGTCTGATGTGAGTGACTACAGGCTGTGGTGGGGCAAAAGAATATCAATAAGGTGCTGAGATGACCATTGCTAACAGCCTCTTTCAGAAGAATGTTTACCCCACTGCAAGCATAACTGATGTAAATTGAATGTGTCAGGCTGAGTAGAAGCACCTACCCCCTTCCCTGAGCTGCTCTCCCCTTGTTTGACAAGGTACAAACAGAAAGCCCATTCACATGTGAGTGGAGAGTACCAAACATTGCATCAAAAAGCAGGAGCCATCCTGGTACAATCTGCTGCTTGTCAGGATTTGACAGCGTTGTGAAATATAAATGATCTCTGCGATAGCAACGCCTGCCTCAGCCACTGGTAAACAACTCCCCTCATTAAAGAGATGCTTTAGAAATGACAGCACCAAATTATGTTAATATTTTTGAAAGTGCTCTTCAGCTAGAGATCCTGAAATGAGGTTTTGCCATTTGTTTGCCAAAATACAATTTCTTTGCAAGCAGAGGCAAGTGGACTCACAATTGAAAAACTGATGCCATCAAAGAGGCTCCAATCAATATAAAAATGGAGTTGTTTGGATGTATGAGAAAGGACTGTGAGGGAGGAGATTAACTTTTCCTAAAGCTCCTTTTTTTTTTTTCTTTAGAATATCCTCTGTAACCTTTTTAGCCCCACAGATTGTCTTCAGTTCTGAGTTTGTCCAGTGCCTAATTCAATATCTTTAGCCATGACAGTAACTCACAGGTCCAATCCTCCCATACCATCTTGCTAATGGTTATAAATGGCTAGATCTAAAACTTGCTTGATCTGAGACTGTATTCTACTGTTCAGTGCCCTCTGAAACCTTGTTAAAAGAACAGATTCAGATGTAGCCCTTGGGAAAGAGTCCCGAGTCATTCTGCTTCCCTTCTTAGCACTGGGATTTTCCTTGGAGACTTTTTGGTTAGGTTTTTGCCTTGATTTTGCTTATCCTTCAGATCTGGTGAGATTAGAGTCCAAGACAGAATGGCTGCAATAAAATCATTACAGATTCCACCTGCATCCTTCTCTGAGTCAGAGAGAAATTAACAGAATAATAGAGCTGCATTCATTTTTCAAGTGAGGGATCACTGAGATCAGTCCTTGTCAGAAATATCACTAGTAAGAACAAGCTATATGCAGTGACAGATAATATTTCATAAGATTTCCAAGCTTCTTTTTTGGAGGATGGGAATATTTGATCCTCTTCTTGTCAGCAGGCTCGCTCTGAGCTACTTTTATAGTAACATTCTCCACTAAAGGTTCAGTTTCTCTCACTCTGTCTGCTGCTACTCTTCAAAAAGGATCTGGGCTCCTCGTCTGCAGAGTTCTGGCTGTACCTGCCTGTGCACAGGAGCTGCACAGAGATGAGACCCTCCACTCATCATCCTCTGTAAGGGGGATCCAAAGCAGGAAACTCTTCTGTGTCTTTAATGTGGCAGTGAGAGTAATTTCTGCTGTGGACAGGTCCTGTCAGTTCTGCATGTCACATCTTCATTACATTGTTCAGTTGTACATTTTCTGAGCATTTTTAGCACAGTTTAACCAGCTGGTTAAGTTCTTGCAGGAGCTGATTTTCTTCTCTTCATTTTCCTCTTACCTTTCAGAATCCCACAAGATGGTTCTATTGTATAAACTCTACTATCTGGCTATAAACTCTGTATAGGTCTATATACTCCATATAGCTGGCTGAAGTAATGTTAATACAGTTTAAAAAAAAGTGATAATTTCTATTAATGGATCTGAAAACAACTGAAGGGACTCCTTTAACTTTTCAAATTGTACATGTCAGTTCATACCAGAACTTCATGCTAATTCTGTGTGTGAGTTTTCTACACATCAAGGAAAAAACCACTTGAGCTTTCTTAACACACAAATGTTCCAAATAACCCAGTTTTCATATTTACAAGTATAGCATATGGATGCCAAGTGTAGGAGTAATCATGGTGCTGTACAGCAAAAGAAGACACTTCTTGATTCCATGACCACCAAAGCTGGTATATGATGCTGTTCTTAACTCCCCCTCTAACCTTCCTTTTGGAAATGTTTGGTTATTATCACACCCAGGATTTTTGAAGAGATAATGATAAATTATATGTGTTGTTTCTAGAAATGGTAGGTGTTCATTTGTGTTAAATAGCTTTCCATTTTTGAAATGGTCTCTGCCAACCTTCCGGTGAGACAAAATAATTTCCCTTGCAGTGGCATAGAGTTAAGTGGGACTTTCATGTGGACAGAGAATTTTGATTTGCTCCATGTGACACCCGTGTCTGTTTTGACAGATGGAGACCACACACTGCCCTTGCTGTGCTACAATTGGTGTCTTCAGTGAGGTGGGTGAATCATTTGGTTGACACTGTGGCAAGGCTTGCATATGGAGGAAATGTATATTTGAGAACATTGTCACTCCAAGGTTGAGATTTTCAGGAGTGATTTCCACCCACAGGAGTTGTGTAAGTGTCCTGTCAGCTTTTTAGGCGGATGAGACAAAGGACGAGCATCCATAACTAAAGATGTTTCTGCACACCTGCACAACCTGCATTTTAACAATGGCTTTATGTTTCTCCTTGACATTTGGCTGGCACCAGGAGAGGCTGCAGGTTACCCACGGAGCTGCGGGCACTCCCCTGGGACACAGGCAGCCTGCTTGCCTCCAGGGCATGGAGCTGTCAGGGGGGCTCTGCAGCACAGCTCTGAGCTGGCCCTCTTGTAGATGTGAGGGTTTTATGACGAGGGAAGAGATGAATTTGACTTTATAGTCTTAGAATGCTGATTTATTATATTATGATATTATATTAAAAGAAAATTATATACTAAAACTATACTAAACTATAAATGATACAGATAGAAGGCTAGAAAAGAATGAATAATAAAAACTCATGACTTCTTAGAGTTTTGACACAGTTGGTTTTGATTGGTCATTAAGTAAAAACAATTTTCATGGAACCAATGAAAGAATCACTTAGTACATTCTAAAGCAGCAAACACAGGAGAAGAGAATCAGATAATTATTATTTACATTTTTCTCTGAAGCTTCTCAGCTTCCTAGGAGAAGAAATCTTAGCAAAAAAGATTTTTCATAAGATATTATAGTAACATGGCCCCACAGCCAGAAAGGAGAGTTTGGAGGGGATTTCTTTGCCTGCCTGTGTTAGCCAGGCTGTCCTTAGCTTGCCACAGGCTGGGAAGGAGGGTGCCCATGTCTTCAGCATTCACCCAGAGGCTTGTAATGCATCCCCTTTGGGTTTGCCTTTCTTGCAGAGTGAAGGTGTATGAAAAGCACCAGGGCTGTGTTAGACACCACTGCAAACAAGCAACAACTATTGCTGCATGTGATGGATTTCTTTGTATTCCTCCAGCACAGGATTGCTTGTTTTGCTTGGTTCGTGATTCCCCACCTTCCCACCTTTGCTCTCAGTATTAATGAGATGTAATTATGGCTGTTAAATAAGTACAACTATTCTGGCCTTTTTCTAATAAGTTTTTTTTATTATTATTTTTTTTTAACTTACTTGGTTTGAAAACACAGAATCCTGATACATTTAAACTGACAAGGAAGCTGCAGCTGTCAGGAACTGTAGTAAGGTGTGAATGAAAAGCTTATGCTGACAGAGGAATCTGGGCTCATGGCTCTGATTTCCTTGGGCAGGTTCAACCGTAGCCTGCTGACAACAGTTAGACATTACACAAGAGCACAGCTCCTTGCCAGGTTGATTTTCATAACACTGTGTGGTTGTTCTTTCCTTTCCTCTGCCCTTAAGATGAGGGAAACAACCATCCAGAAGAAAGATGGTGAGAGAAAATTCAGCCTGCCTGACCTGAGGAAGCTTTCTCTGTGGAAAGGCAGGGCTCATAGGGCTTGGATCACATTAAATGGAGTTCCCAGGGAAGAACTCTGACATTAGTCACTGCAATGCATGTTGAAAACCTTATTAAGCCAAAATAACAGGTACAACAATGCCTTTCTTGCAAAAGTTTCTTTAGATTACATCATGTTGGTCAGTCCATGCTAACAACAGGGATTGAGCAAGTATGAAGTGTAAGATATTTACTCTGTTTAGGAAAAGACTATAAGAGAGCACTTGGTAACTTATCAGCTTGAAAGTGATTTAGTTTAACAATGATGGAGCTCCCCCTTGCCTCTGGAGTAGATGGAAGATGAAGTGCTGTGTGTCTGAATGAAACCATAGGCTCCAGGCTTACTCTCCAATTCTTCACTGCAGATCTTATTACAGAGGAATGGGAATCAGTCTGCCTCTCCTGATTTGAAAGCCCTTGGTGTTTATCCTGTGTCTGTGGATGAAATCCAAGCCAGACTATTGGTGTCAGTGGTTGTGAGGGATATGAACTGGAACTCGAGCTTTCAGGTTGCCAAGAGCACCTCAGAGCCCTGCCTTTGGGAATCACAGAGGCAGAAGGTGGATTTCCTTCACACTGGCCATAGCAGTGGGAGCTGCCTGTGCAAGAGAGCTGTCAGTCCCCAGCTGCTGGGCACACATGCAGGGAGAGTGGGGATTGTTCAGCCTGCAGAAGAGAAGGCTTCAGGGACGCCTAAGAGCACCTTCCAGTTCCTGAAGTGGCTACAAGAGAGCTGGAGAGGGACTTTTTACAAGGCAGGTAGTGTTAGGACAAGAGGGAATGACTCGAACTGACAGACACTGGGTTTAGATAAGGCTTCTCTGCTCAGCCTGGAGAAGAGGACACTGAGGGGACACCTCACTGGGGTCTTCAGCATCCTCATGAGGGGCAGCAGAGGGGCAGGTGCTGATCTCTTCACTCTCATGGCCAGTGACAGGAGGTGAGGAAACGGCTGGAGCTGTGCCAGGTGAGGTTTAGGCTGGATATCAGGAAAAGGGTTTTCATCCAGAGGCTGGTTGGCCACTGGAACAGGCTCCCCAGGGAAGCGGTCACAGCACCAGCCTGGCAGAGTTTAGGGAGTGTTTGAACAATGCTCTCATGCACAAGGTATGATTTTTGGAGTGCCCTGAGCAGTTCCAGATGGACTTGATGGTCCATGTGGGTCCCTCCCAGCTCAGCATATCCTATGAGCCAGGATGTAAAAACTGGAAGGAGCTATGAAAGGGGGAGTGTGGGAGAATTTCAAGTCCTTGGTTGAATCATGGCTTGCTGTGATGTAAAAATCTTCCCTGCAGCTGCCCAGACTGCAATCTCTGTCAAAGAGAACAAATGCTGGTATTCTGACTGAATTGTTACATCTGTATTACAGTAATGCTCATGTATATTTTTAAAATACCCAAATACTTTTTATACACATCACAGAAAATTATAAATATGTGTAACATTAACTCTACAACAGACTTCTAATACACCAGTGATGGAGTGTATAAAAATATACCCACACTCTTATAATATCTCCTTTAAAATAACATTATTTTTTCAACAAAGCCCAATTAAACTGACAAGAATTCCACCAAGAATAGAAAGTTCTCTGTCCTCAGACAGCTAATATATCTTGCCTAGTCTTTTGAGAGCCCTAAAAGCAAAATTTAGTATTTTGTTTTCAGCAACACTCTTCTACAAGGAGGAAAAGAATAATTTTTTTTTTGATTCATAGGAGAAGTGGCTGAGCAGGGGATCACCAGCTGGTATTTTGATTACTATCTTTGTGGAATATATTATGGACTCTAATTAAGTAAACCATCTCACGTGTCTATAAAGTTTAGGATTCAGTGGTGGAACCTCTTGCCTGTGGATAGAGTTGGATAGAGCATGCATCAAAGACAGTTATGTCTGTAATAATTCTAACCAGAGCTCCTACAGTAAATGCCAGATAAGGTTTGAAATGTGTTCAAGGGAGGGATTTAAGATGAATCTATTCTCTTCTGGTTTTGCTTAGTGTTTAAACACAAAGGCATGCTCAGCTAACTGCAGTCATTGGTACCAGACATTGGAACAAGTGCTTGGACCTGGTTGGAGCCGGGGAGGAAAGATTCTGGAAGGAAAAGGCTTAATTTTCCTTCCTTCCTTCCTTCCTTCCTTCCTTCCTTCCTTCCTTCCTTCCTTCCTTCCTTCCTTCCTTCCTTCCTTCCTTCCTTCCTTCCTTCCTTCCTTCCTTCCTTCCTTCCTTCCTTCCTTCCTTCCTTCCTTCCTTCCTTCCTTCCTTCCTTCCTTCCTTCCTTCCTTCCTTCCTTCCTTCCTTCCTTCCTTCCTTCCTTCCTTCCTTCCTTCCTTCCTTCCTTCCTTCCTTCCTTCCTTCCTTCCTTCCTTCCTTCCTTCCTTCCTTCCTTCCTTCCTTCCTTCCTTCCTTCCTTCCTTCCTTCCTTCCTTCCTTCCTTCCTTCCTTCCTTCCTTCCTTCCTTCCTTCCTTCCTTCCTTCCTTCCTTCCTTCCTTCCTTCCTTCCTTCCTTCCTTCCTTCCTTTCCCTCTTTCTCTCCCTTCCCCAACAGTCCATCTTTCACATCAATACTACAAGAACTCCCCAATTAATCTCAGTGCATCACTGACAGCTTGTCTTACGTGTCACAGCTATCTGGGATTTTGACACATAGTGAAATGAAGATTATATGATCTTTCTTTAGCCTTTTTTCTTGGCCTGGACAACCCTGTCATAACGTTCAGTTGCATTAAATCAGAACATTTGGGCTATCACCATAAATAAGATGCACTGTACATGTCAAAACAAGTTCTTACGCAACCCAGATCTCTGTGGCTTCATTTGCTGCTTACACCCTTCATAAGTCATAACAGGGAACGAAGCAACCTCTGTGATATGGAAATTTCTTCTCAAGTGCATAAATTACGTCTTAATGCTTCAATTGCTTGAAGAGTGGGATGGTCCCACAGGTCACCATTTCCATTCCAGTGATGAGATTTGCAAATATTAACAATGATTTCTGGTTTATGGGCAGGATTAACTTTACAGGTGTCATGGTTTAACACCAGTCAGCAACGAAGCCTGACACAGACACTTGCTCACCCCCAACCCTGTAATGGAATGGGGGAGAGAATTATGACAGCAAAAGTAACAAGTAAAAGTGACTCCTGGGTTGAGATAATGGGACAGAAAATGAAGAAAATAATAATGATGATGGTAATAATAATGACAAAAGAATTGGGTGTGCAAAATTGCTCACCACACGTTGATTGATGCCCAACCCGTTCCTGACCAGTGGCCTCCAGCCAGGTTTCCCCACAGTTTATGTACTGAGCATGACCTCATGTGAAATGGGATATCTCTCTGGTCACTTGGGGCCATCTGTCCTGGCAGTGTCCCCTCCCATCTCCTTGTGCTCCTTCACTTTTAGCTGAAAAGCCCTTGACTCAGGGTAAGCACCACTTAGCAACAGCTAAAGCATCAGTGTGTTGTAAATGTTTTTCTCACACTAAATCCAAAACAACACACAGTACCAGCTACTGGGGTGAAAATTAACTCTTTCCTGGACAAACCAGGACCAGAGGCATGGGGGCTCCAGTTTAGTAGGAAAGAAAGCCTTAAACAATAAATTAGCAAAATCAAGAAATGATGGCATCTTTACTTGGTTTTTAGGGGTTCTATAAACTCTCCCAGCTCTGAAAGGCTAAATCCAGCTCCAATGTCAGAACTTTGTGTCTGTATCTTCAGCCCGATGCCCACGATGGGGATAAGAGGGACATGGACTCATAAAGGGAAGAATGCTGCACTGGGACCTGTCCTCTCATCCATGTGTGTCACAAGTTTGCCATGTGCTTTCTGACCAGCTGCCTCTCCTAAAACTTATCAACACGTCCTTGATTGCAAGCTCCTTTGGTTTTTGAAAGTCAGCTCTCCCATACACCTATGGGTGTTTTCACGATTGATTTCCCTGGAACTGTGGTGGTTCAGCATCTCTCACCACTGAGATGAGTGTAGTTCATCAGGAACATTTCTGAACCTCCAAAAATACGTGCAGATTTGCTTTGGTGTACTCATTTCTCCTTGTTTGAGCACTAAAAACGCATTCAGGCAGCCTCTTAAAGTCATACAAATAACAGTCATTGAAATGGAAAGCAGCAAAATTATGAATATTGTATAATGCAATGTTAAATTACAAATAAATAAAACATCTGGGGCCAGATGTTGCTGCTGGATTCCTGTGTGGAACTGCCATTCCTTTCAGCAACATTGTGTGTGCATTTCTGAGATTGGAGTTTGGCCCTTGATGTAGAGAAGCAGTGTTTTAATGCAATATTAATGGAGGATGATTTCTCCACTAAAAACAAGGTAACTTGGTAGATAGAGAGATTAACATATTTTAGAAAAACAGTTGAGCGTTTCTCTAGAACAGTGTGGGGGGTTGTTTTTTAAGGCTAAAAGGACAGAAAACAAGACTGAAAGAAACTGGAGAAACCTCTACAGAGTACCTATGTTGAGAAGAGGGAACAGACAGTATAAGCAATTTACCTGAAGCAAATATGCATGTTCAAATATCACTCAAGAGTTTTGAAATATAGAAGAATGGTGAAAATATGTATAGGAAGAAAAAGACATCTCAAACCTTCCAACCTCAGGCGGGCTTGTCAAGTACTGAACTCCCATTTCTCCTTTTTAAGAGTCTGTTGAATCTTTCACCAATGCAGACTTTACTAATGCTCCTGGGGCAATTACAGGAGAAAAATGGCCATTTAATCAGGGGAAAAAAATCCTCTTCAGAGTTTTGCATAGTTGGTTGTGGGCAGGTTTGTAGAATTTGACCTGTAGTAAGATCTGGAAGATCCTTTTGCACCATTTGATGATTTCTGTAGGTTCCACTGGGATGCCTGTGGTTGCAGGTGTTGCTTTGTCACCGTTTCTCTTGCTCCCCTCCACACCCCTGCCTGGGCCTGTTTTCCATGTGCTTTTCAGAGTTGGCAGGAAGCACTTGAGAGTGGTGGCTGTTTATTTTGAAATGTCCTGGAAGGAGTTAACCTTTCAAGGGACACGTCCCAGTTTCCAGCCTGCAGCCTTGCTCCAGCCCAGCTGGGTCTGCAGAGCGCTGGTGTCGAACTTGGTGGATGACCCCTGAAAGAAATTAAAGATCAGCCAGCAATTCATGGCTTTCTGCACATCTTTTTGAACATTTTATTAAGGTGCTCTTCGTCTCCATAAACAGTTGTCCACTTGCTCCTGCCAATTCCCTGCTCTGCATCACAGGGAAAGGAGGATTTTGCATCATCCAGCCCTCGAGCTGTGCCAGCAGCCTGGTGCCCAGCAGTCCAGCCAGGGGAACCTGGCAGCTCCAATCAGACTGGGAGCTCCCAAGCTTCAAAAGAAAGGCTCAAGTGTGTGAAACTACATGTGAAAGCAACAGCATGCATCTGACCCTGGACAGCATCACCAGTCCGTGCCTTTGGAGAGGAATTGAAGGAAAAATGCATAAAAGTCATCTAGCTTTACTAGAAGTTATTTACTGAAACAAAATCGAAGCAATAGTGACCAAGGGAAGGCTACAGAGTATTTTATTTATTGGTGACAGAGGAAGAGAAAACTCACTTTTTGGCAGTGTTCTTAAAGTTTTACAGTCCTTTCTTCCTGCTGCTTACTCTTTTCACTTCTTGACTAACACCAGCTTGTGAAAATTCAGGCTTCTGTTCAATGTCCTCTCTCCATAAAGTCCTTTAAAAAATCTGAATATTCTTGGCCTGTGGTCTTAACTCCTCACTGCACCTCCCTACAGATGACAATTTCCTAGGTCAGGGCAAAAAGCCTTCCCTTCCACACAATCTTTCAGCCTGGAAATCCTTTTCTGGCACAGCACGTGCTATTTGCTACTCTGCATTTCCTTAAACTGCAGGAGGAGATATGAAAAAAACCTGCTCAAAACCAGGGTTTTGGTCACTGCTGTGAGAAATGACATCATCAGTAACCCAGCCAGATGGAGCTGAGCACTGTGTCTGTGAAAATGTTCATAGGAGCAGTGAGCACCTTCAGACAGACGCTTTCCATTAGACTAAACACAGGTACTGCTTTTAAAACTGTGCAAGGAAATGGAGCAGGAGACCAAAGGCAACAGTTAAACACAGCTGTTCTTTAGCCTTGCTGGCCCACCCCAGTTATTTTCCTTTTCAAGGCATGGACTTAATCAGGAAAAAGACAAAAATGGTGGAGAAGTTCTATGTATGTCTGTTCCACACCCTGGATATTATAAGGTAAGCTTGAAATTTCTCCTCCAGTTTTTCTTATCCAAATGTTATCTATACAAAATCCAAGTGCTAAAGCTGGAGGGGGAAAACTGGATATGCCACTTTTTGCATGTAAGAAAATTGTGCCAGAGCTTTTACAGGGGCCTTTAAAAATGGTGTCTCTAAATAGCACCTGCACTGTACATTTTATATGCCAGTGTTTCAATTTATGAAGTTTCCTTTGGCTATGGCTGAATGCTATCCTGCTTTTTATATCTGACAAGAACTTCTCTGCCATATCTCTGGAGTTTTTGGACTTCAGGGTGTTAATAATGAACATCTTATGCTTGTTTCAGTGCCCATGTCTGACAAGAACAGCACTGGCTTTTAAAAGCCCTTTATCTGAGCTGAGTGGAAAATGATGTTCCCATGCCATGGGACTTCTCTGCATCTTCAGTATTTTCTCTCCCTGTGCAGAAATAAAATGCATGCTAAGTTTGTGACAGATCCGTGTGCTGCAACATGATTTTGGTTTTTGGTGATATCTGATCCTTCATACAGAATTAGCTGGCCAAAAGGAAATGAAAAACTCCCTCTCCAGTGGGTGACACTGGCCAGGCAGACCCAGCAGCAGCAGTTGCCGGTCCATGGGTCCATCTCTCTCTCATTTTTGTGTCTCTGTGCAAGAGCAGTGCCTTTCTTGCAGCTCCAAGGCATTTCCCAAAAGGTCTCTCATGATCCATGAGTTTCTGCCAAAAGAGTTTGCTTTCTTGAATCAGCATTTTCAGACTGGGAAGAAGAAATGTCAATTGTTTTTGCTCACTACAAATGGACAGATTGAGAATCCCTGGGAGAGGGACTTTACCCATCACATCCAGTTCAGTGTGGGCCTGAGAAATACACAGTAACCAATTAGCTTAATGGAAATCTCCTGATATCTCAGCGTGGAGAAGAGTTGATACTTTTAAAACAATTGCATGTTTAAAAATACATGTTTCAGTCATCTCCAGCAGCCTCATGCTAACAGGATAGAGCTGTTCCAGCAGCATAAAAAAAGAGAAGGTTCCATTATCAGACACTTCAGCTATTTCCCCTGGCTAGTCTAGAAAGAGAATATCAAAATCACTGAAGTGCCCTGGGCAGACATTTTATAGCAGTACAGGCTATTTCATTGCTGGAAGCAAGTCTATAATAGCCTTTTAAGCATCATTCAGCCTGAATTATCTGCTTAAGACATGTACATAAATCTTGCTATATTACACAACATTTTTTGCCCCCTTTTTGAATTTTAGTCCTTCAGCTCAAGTTCTAGAAAAGGAGCAAATTAGTTTTCCTTCAGTTACTCATCAAAGCCAGTGGGATGACTGAGCTATGCCAGGAATTTTTGGCCCAGTTTATCATATTCACAGGAGTGAAATTCTATCTAATGAAGTGGGAGAGGTGTTACAGAACGAGGAGGCAGTAACTGACTTATTATTACTCATTTCACCTTGCTTGATTTTATGTCATTTATCTGTGTGTGCCCTACACTGTTGTAGTACCTGGGTTATCCTCTGGGACTCATCTTCACACTTCCCTTCTGAGGGAAGCTCACTTCCTAATGATGGGCCATTAGGAAAAGGATTTTAACCACGTTAATTCCTAATTCCAGCTCCAATTTCCAGCTGTTTCACATAGGCATAGTGCTTGAAGGTGGATCAAACCCCACTGTGCTTGCTGGGGCACCTTCCACTGTGAGTGCTGCAACTCCAGTGTTTGCATAGCAAAACCAGGATGAAATATGGAAAACATGCCCAAGGCAAGAAACAGAGCTGAGACCCACCTGTCTGGATGAATGCCCCAAGCATCAGCCTGCAGGATTTACCTTGAATGCCTGTCCTCTCTTGCTCTGTGAAATCTCTCATTCTCACTCTCATGAGGACAGTGACTCAGGAAAAGACATAGTCTCACCTGAAATTTCAAAGATTGCTGAAGTCTTAGAAGTTGAGTGGAAATTGGCAGCTGTTGGAGGAGAGACCTCTGAATTACAGCCCCACATAAGGACAGTTGCCAGTTCCTAACATGTACCTGGAGGGCAGCAATCAGCAGACAGTTCATGGCAGCTCAGAATTGCTGAGGATGGAGATTATGAGGAAGAAGCTGTCACCATGTGGGCTAGAGGGCAGAAGACACAAACCCAAGGAAAACTGGGTCTTATTAGTTCTGCTGTGCCAAAACCTATTTAATGTTTTCTTTCTGGCTGCTGCCTGCAGGTTTTAGTTTCTTTATAGTTGCTGCTGGTGTCAGTTTTTCCAGGAGTTCTTTATGTCCGTGCTGCTGATAAGCTGAAGCAGGAGCCATCTATACTCACATATACACAGGCAGAGCTGCCCAGATTTGCTGTAGGACAGTCTGGTGGATCTATTCCTAGCGAATTGTGGAGTATGAGAAGTGATATATTGGGAAATTTTGGCTTTAAGGCTGCGAGGCAGTGCTGCTTACAGCCCCATTCCCACTGAAGCTGGTGCCTGTAGGAATGTGGCCCCCTAACCTATTGCAGGAAAGAAGATGCTTCTTTTTACTGGAAGAATGGAGCAGAGGAGAAATGTAAGTCCATTGCCTGCCTGTTGAGCTGGGCTGTGACCTGACCTTGCACTAATTGGATCACAACAGCCTGAATGGGTTCAGGTCCTACACTAGGGCCCTTGGGGCATGGATGTGTCCATAATGGCTTGGGAGACAAGAGCTGCCCATGGTTAGTGTGCCAGCTACTGAACTAACTTCTCTCCCTGGAGTCAGCACACCTGAAGGTGTTCAGGTGACATCTCTGGAGCCTGAAGGTCACTGCTGGTGTCCTGCAGAATCAATGCTGGAGGGACATATTCTGCTAGTGATCCAGCACCACCATCAACTCTGGAGGGACATGCTCTTCAGCCACCCATCCTTTCCTTTTAGATGTGAAGGACAGCAGATCCTGCTAGGGGTGAGAAGACAAGTTTCTTTCCATAAATGATCAGACTGCCAACAGAAATCCCAGGCAATCTGTAGCAGGGTTTGCACGATGCTGACAAATGCCCACTGGGAGCACGGCTGCCACCACCACCTCACTCTGCAGAGGCCATAGACAGCTGTCAGATAATAACAGCTTGGGATAATTAGTGTCCTGAAGGGCTTGAACTGAGGGCTCAGAAATGAAAAACAGCATTAGAGAGCAGCTATTGCCTCCTCACCCCTCGAGACTGGTTGTGTACGTTGAGCTCAACAATAACATTAATAAAAAGCAATCCTAAGAAAAGCAATATAGCAGGCTAAATTGCCTCTGCTGCGTCTTGGGCTTACATTTCATTACAAATACCTTCTTACTCAGGGTACGGTCTTTTTAAGTCATCAAGACAAGTCCTGAAGTCCTTTCTCAGCTTTCACTCATACCTCAGATTCTTTCTCATTAACTTCAGTGGAATACTCTTTGTCTGATTGGAAAGTGAAAGGGGGTCTTGGGATTTGAACTGCTGGGAATTTTGCTTGAGTAAGCAGCAAGAAACTTGGCCATGATAATAACCTTTTTTTCTTTTCCCCAATTTCTTCATGTTGCTTTTCTGACAGCTCTGAAAGAGTGGGAGGAAAGCCGTTAGGACTCGCCACCTTTTTGGCTTGTTTTTGAGGACTTGTGAAATGTTTTTCTTTTGAATTTCTAAGCAGAAAGTCATTTCAACTGAAAAGCCATCATATCTCATTTAGAAAATGTCAATTAACACTGGTAGGGGCATTTTTCAACTAAACCAACATGAAGATATCAGGGTAACTACCAAAACATTTAGGTCAACAGAAATCTAGCCTTTGTTTTTGATTATAAAGGCCACAGAAGTTTTAACTGAAATATTTGCCCTGCTTTAAATTGAAAGTTTGGCTTAATCATTCCCATAGAGACTGTGTTCAAACAAGGACATGTTTACGTATCTGCCTCTGATCATATAAGATAGTGATGGATTATGGGATGTGCTGGCTTTCCAGCCCCCGAGAGTGGCATGTCCTCCCCACAATCCTGTCCCTCACCAGAAACATGTACTACTTAGATAAGAACAGCTTCACTCCTTTCCTGACCTCAGGAAAAAAAAAAAAAAAAAAAAAAAAAAAAAGAAAAGCTCTTTTTTTTTCTTTTTTTTTTTTTTTTTTTCTTTTAAGGAGAAAGTGAGACCAAGGGCAAAACTGTATTTCAGCACTTCTGGACACTGCAGAGAGGCTGCCCCAGTTTCATCAACAGAAGGTGAAATGTTGCATGGAAAAACTTCATAAATGGAAAAAGTTTACTTTAGTCTATTTTGAATTTGATTTAGAAATCACCAAGATGTTACTAGAAGTCAGCAAAACTGTGGACAGATTTATCCAAGTTGAAATAAAGAGTGGCCAGCTCTGGAAATGGGTTATGCAGGTGTAGGGAAGGCAGTCAGCAATCACAGGTGTCTGGGACAGGAGATGCTCATGGGAGGGCCACACTGCTTGGGGAAATGCAGAAAGGTGACAAAAAGCTGTTGGAGGGCAATAACAGCATAAAACTAACACAGCCATGTCTGCAATTATCATCTGAATATGCTTAACGTTTCCTCTCCTTTACCTGTGGTTTTAACCTCAAACCTCTTTTATCCTATTCTGTGCAGCTGTGCTGCTGCTTCACAACCCCTCTGCTCGGCCAAAGGGGCTCAGAAGAAGCTGTGGCAGAAATGGCCAGGCATCCTGAGAAGATGCCCACACCAATCTTCACAAAGTAAGCCCCTTTACATACACCACAATGTAATAATGTGTAATAATGGACATCGGCCCTCGCTCAGCCTCATTTAATGACCCATAACTGAGTGAATAATTCATTCAGCGCCTAGAGATCTCTCGTGGAGACTTGTTTTACCACAGGGCCCAGGGGAATGAAAACAGCAATAAAGTTCCAGCTTTTAACCCATCCATTTACAAAGCCTCCTGATATTATTGCATCCATGATCAATTTAAATGAACTTGTTGGAGGTTTACTAGTGGCCTTCCTGTATTTCATGCCTCAGTACATATTTTTTCAGAGCATTTATAGCTTTTACTTATTGTTAGTTTGAAGGGAATAGAGAATTCTCACCTCAAAGTCACACTTTTATTTAAAGCTTTAATTGTCTCTAAGAAGAGCCTGTCTGAAACCCAGCCCTCTTGGAGGGCTGATGTCGTTTATTACCCAGTAAACTCTTTTAGGCTTTGGGACAGGTTAATAATCCTCAGTATCATTATAATTTCTCTTAGGCTTGTGTTACTGTGTTTATATGAGAATCTTCATTTTGCTTTGGCAGCAGAATTTCTTTTCTGCGTTTGCAAATTACAAAAAAAAAAAAAAAAAAGAAGGCAAAAAAAAAAAAAAGCCTTCCTAAGCTGGATCGCTTTGCAGCTGTGAAAACCTATAATAACTTCAGTCGGATTACAACTACATCAAAGGTATTATATATCCCTGAGTAACATATTTACTGGGCTTTTCAACAGCTGTATAATTAGCTCTGGATGACTTCTTTTTTTCCCTCCACATCTTTAAATATCCGTATTCCTAATTCACAGATATTCAAAGGGAAGGTGGTTTTCCCTTTCACAGAAGGTGTGCAGCCCACCAGATTTTTTCCTTATCTATTTTTTTTTTTTCTCAGAAGCAAAAATAGGCTTCATCTTCCCTGTCCCCTGGTAAGCAGACCCAGCATGTCCATCACCGCTCCTGGCTCGCTGCGGCTGCCCGGTTGATGGGGGAAGTGGATCGGGCAGGGCACCGGGACAGGGTCCTTTGTGGCGTCCCCCAGCTCGGAGGCAGCAGCTGTCCCCGGAGCCTGTCGCAGCCCGCTCGGACAATAGCGGGTGGCAGGAGGCGAGGAAAACGCTCGTGCCTGCACAAGGAGGAACAAAAGGAGGCAGGAGGAATAAAGGCTCCATATGTGCCGGGCCCCAGCAGATGCTGGCCCCGCAGCCGTGCCCTCCCTCCGCCTTCCTCCGGCAGCATCCCCATCGGCGGCACCGGCGGCTCCCGCTCACAGCCGCATTCCCGGCGACATTCCCGATGACATTCCCAGCGACATTCCCAGCCAGGGTCGCTGTCGCAGCCCAGCCCAGGCGGCAGCTCCGGGGAAAGGACAGCTCGTGGTGCCAAAGCCCTTCTCCCACCGCGCACGTCCGCTGTCATTCCCTTGCGGACGCTTTCTTTTTGTTATGCAATTACCTTTATTCAGGGAACAGGAGGGGAAAAAGGCTTTAAAATTCTCTTTAAGGCTAGCTGAGTTTTCTTTCCAGGTTTTTTTTTTCTCTTTGCCCAGTGATGAGTAGCAGAAGGCAGTGCTTGAGTGTTGATGTGGAGGGAAGTTTCTTCCCCCCACGAGAATACATCACAACCTGCTGGTTTATGTTGTGCTGATTGCTCATTCCCATGGCCACGGCAAGGGAAGGAGTGAGAAATGCTTTTACACGTCCTCAGTAGAAATGCTGATTTCCTCTTTTAATTTTTTTTTTTCTCAGCTAATGGGACTTTGAGCTCAGTTTTCTCCTAAGAACGATTTCCTAATGTGAGCTCCTAGCCTGGAATTGTCTGTTCCCAGTGGCCTTGCGATGTGTTGGCTGGCTGGCTCTGATGTGCAGGAAAGACCCAGCTGGCTGAGCACTTTCAGGACAAACAGATAAGACAATTTACTATCTGATTTTACGAGAGCCATTTGCACTTTGCAGAATTTTTTAAGCAGCAAGCCCTTAAGAAGTGTATTCTGAGCGTGATACCTGGGAGAATTGCACACACATTTCCTGTCAGCAGCCACAGAATAGTGTCTAACACCTGCTATGAAGAGCTTGAAATATATTCTTAAATGGCTTGATTGCTCTGCATTTCCCCTGAGATGGGATGAGATGTTATGGCGCAGTTTCTTTTCCGTGAGACGCTGCAGACACTTCTCCAGTGGAGCTCCCTTGCAGCCTGGCTGGGGCTGAGCCACTCATGCTGATCCCCCTGGAACTGGAGCCTGTGCTTGCAATCCAGCTCATGCTCACAGGGACCCTCAAGAGCAGCAACTGGGAGGCAGCAGGCACGGGCCAAAGGCAATTTAGGGCAGGATGCTGCCACGCAAGGGTTTACAGAACAGGCTTAGACCAGTAGAGAACCTCCTCAAAATGTCCTCACTGTAAGCACACACCTGTGGCTCTGCAGTGTCTGTTCCTCCTCTGCATCACACTTGGGAAGCCAGCAGTGACAGAGACCCGTTTTGCAAGAGAAATGCAAACACCCACCTTGGTTTCCTGGCTCAATCTGCTTTTTCAGAGCGTCCTGCTACTGCCACCCAGGTGTACTGCAGTGTCACCAGGAGGAAATCCTCCCAGCCCTGGCCAGGTGAGAGCCAGCATCCATTGTGGGGTGGCTGAACACACCTTGCCCTGCACCCCCAGCCTCTGACACCCTACCAAAGCTGCTATGACACAGTGAATATTCAGCTACCCAAGCACTGGATGGGCAAACCAGAGAGCCTCCCAGGCAGCACCTCCCAAGGGCTCAAGCCTCAGCCTCTTTGGTGCACAGCAGCTGTGAAGGAGGGGTGCTGAGAGTGAGACACACCTTTATAGGGGATCTTTTAATTGCAGCATCTTGAATGGGAGCACATTTCCAGACATTACCTTGCAGTTCTTGCACTCCTCTGTGCCAGCTCACCCCACCACACACCCACCCTGTGGGCTGGTTTATGGTGTTCTTAGAGGAACAGCTGGTTCTTAGAGGTTTCAGCTGGACTTGGTGGGAACTGGGAGTTTTCAGCCCCATAGAAAAGGCAGTGCAATCCAACATCAATTTTATATGAACAGAAAACCTCAGTGATTTTCTACTGCAGAGTGTTTGTGTTTTGAGACACCTGAATATATACTCTGCAAAGGAAAGAAGGAATCTATTAGGTATGTAAATATTAATATTTATGAAATAAATCCTGAAGTTTCAGCTCTTCTTTGGTTGTGGATATCTTGAAGCTTATTCCATGGAGGATAATGTTTTTCTGCTAATAGGTAAAATGGTGGAAAAACCAGGACAGGCAGAAACTCATTTAGCATTTCAATTAACAGGGAAAAGGCCCTGCAATTTGAGTAGCAATTTTTTGTAGCTTTCAATGAATATTTTCAAAGCTTTCTCAAATAATGTACTTTTCTTTGAACTTCCATTGCTGGAAGTTGCCCAGGAATTTCACACAGATAACAAGCCTCTCTCCTCACTGCCACTCCTATATCTGCAGGATGGTTCAACTGGGATTCCTCATCCCTGTCTCATGTTCCCTGTGATTTTGTGTGGACCCTTCCCTCCTTGCAAAGGCAGCTGGACCTGGGTGCTGCAGTGAGGCTGCTGGGATGCCAAGTTCCACAAACTCCAGGCTTAGGGAGTGTATTTTGCTCTTGCAAATTAAAAAATGCGAACAAAAAAATGAAAAAGGGCAGGTGTAAGGATGTGTTTATGGGTCAGCTACAGGCTTTCTCTAATTATTTTTTGGTCTGTGGAAGAGTACAAACTGATCCTTGTGTAAACTTTTTGCAAAATGGAATTGAGCCAAAATGCCCTTACTTAGGGGTCCCTCCATCTGGCAACAACAGGAAAATTTATCCTAGATTCTGTCAGTCTTCATGATAAGGCTCTGTCAAACATATGTGATGATGACAAAACTGCACATTTCAGTTTTACCCACACTTCCTGGTCACATGCAGTAAATTTTATTGTCCCTGTGCAAAATTTCCTAGTTCTTGGAAAGACAACAGCATTATTTGTAAAATAAGGTGGAAAAAGCCAGCTTGGGAACCAACTCTGGTTGATCACAGAGAGCTCCCTTGCTGTCAGGCTTCTCTGACCACACCACATGCGGTTGTTCATGCCCATCAATCCTGCATTTCAGAGCTGGGCAGAGGGGATGTGGCTGGTGGAATTCAGTGCCCACGATTTCTGATTTACAGCCATGAGGAACTGGATACACCTCCTCATTGCCCCTGTGATATCTCATTAACAGACATAGACCAGGAAGTTTCCAGGGTGGTGTGAAGCCAGCTGTGCCCCAGCAGAGCACAGCCCCTGGCTCAGGGAAACCAATCCCTCTTCCTCATGCTGGTGATGCTGTGATCTCCAGAAACTGTACAGAACTGCAGTGCCTGTAGTTAGTGCTGAAACATTAGGTGGATGCATCTGTTTTAAAGGAAGAGTCTAATTTTAAGCCTTTAAATTAATGGTCAAATTCTCTGTTGTGGTTTGGCAGGCAGGGGAGAGGAACAGGGCTGTCCCTTCCTCCATGTGGAATTGTATCTCCAGGAAAAGGGCCACGTGCTGAGCTGCTGGGATGCACGGTGCTCATCCTGGGGAAGGGCTGTGTCCCCCTCACTGCCTGCACTGCACACGTGGCCACGGCACAGCCTGTCCTCCCTGGGCTCCTGCTCCACACATCCCACAGCACATGTGCCACAGCTGGGGTGGGAGGCAGTGCTCAGCAGCCAAAATGACATCCAGAGGGAAATTCCAGCAGGCACTCACTGGGCTGATGCTTCTTCAGCTGCTGTGGATTGGTGTTGATGCCTTGTGAAGGCTGACCTAGAGCAGAGACTAGATGGAGCTAAAGAATAAAGTAGGGATTTATTAGGAGGCCACAATAGATCCACCTTGGGCAGCACAAGAGCCCAGCCAGGGCTACACCCAAGATGAACCCAAATGGTCACAAAATGCATGATTGGTTACAGGGTCTCTCACTTTTATAAGTTTTGGTCCATTTGCATATTGGAGTTAATTGTCCAATTCCAGCTTTAGCCCATGCAGCCCCATTCTTGTTGTTTTTCTCTCTTCAGTCCATGTTGTTTGTGCTCTTGGGCCTGAGATGTGGATCATTTGTCCTTGGTCCCCAGCTAGAGAAGGAATTATTTTGTCTCCCTGCTCTGTGCAGAGAGCTCACCATCCCCTCATATGAAGCCCAGACCCACACACTAAAGCAGCACAGAATCTGAAAAATAGAAAAGCGAAAACCTGAGGCATCAGTGTCATCCCACTGCTTATGCCAGGGTGATGCCACCCTGCACCAGGTGAGGCAATGGCCTCATGGTCTGACTTGCAGCTCTGCATTGACCCACAGCCTGACAGAATGGGTTGGGAGGGACCTCACTGATCATCTCATTCCAACCACCCTGACATAGGCAGGGACACTTTCCACCCGACCAGGTTACTCCACACCCCATCCAACCTGGCTTTGAACACTTCCAAGGATGGGGCATCCACATCTTCTCTGGACAATCTGTGCCAGGGCCTCACCACCCTCACAGGGAAGAATTTCTTCCTAATATCTAATCAAAACTGTCCTCAGCTTAAGCCACTCTCCCTTGTCCTATCACTCTGTGTCCTTTCAAAACGTCCCTCTCCAGCTCTCCTGCAGACCCTGCAGGTACTGGAAGCTGCTGTAAGCACTGCCCAGGACAGACAATATGTTATTGTGGCTCCCTGGCCATGGACCATGTTAGAATCCCCGAGTCACCTTGATTTCCATCAAGCAGTGTATTCAGAGCGGGAAGCTCTGAGTTTTATCTTCTGTGTCACAGTGACATTTCAGCTTCAGGCTGGTGTAGGGTGAGGCAATGAGGAGGTCCCCAGTTACTTGCAGAGTAGTTACCTTTTAATGGAAACATATTGCACCTCCCAGTGAGGTGGGATTCAAGGGACTCAATCCCCTTATCCACATGGAAGCAAAAATGACCATATAGAAAGGTAAAAATAAGGGCAAGCATGCCAATTCCATGTCCTCAAGATGTTTAAGAGCTTTGGGTTGGTACCCCTACATAAAAATGGATTATAATATCATGCAATCAATAAAAAAAAAGAAAGAAAAAACTATTAGAGGAAACAAAAACAATTCAGAAGCTCTACATGGTGGTTTGTAATGGATCTGACAATCTAGTGGCTACTTCAGTAGCATAAACACATTCCAGGATGCATTATGCTTTATATTGTATGTGTTAAAATATTTAGTAACTACATTGCAATAAACATTGTTTTGATCTCAAAGTGCACCATATTTTAAAGTCTGTTGTACTCCAGGAAGAATTATATTCTCCAGCCTCCTTTATAAAAGCCACAATCTATGATGTTCTTGATGTGCACGGACTACACAGTATGATGACATTCTTCAAGAGGCCTTTAATGAATTAATGCCTCTCCAAATGGTTTTAAGCTTACAAAAGAAGATGTGTGCATGGTCCTAAACCATTTGGAGCCATTTTATTCAGTGCCTATTGATTTTAGTGCCAGTAAACCTCCCTGCTGCCTGCCTCTGATGAGTATTAGATTATATCCTCTGTAGCACACAATGGGATTTAGCGGCGCCAAAAATGTAATTTCAGCACAAAATACAGAAGTCATTATAACATCAACTCTCTTTTTTCTTCCAAATTTCAGGTACTGAAGATCTAACTTCTGAAGAAACTGGTGTTATTTCTCTGAAGTGATTTCAGAGAACTTACTCCTCCATCTTTAAACTTATCAGTGGGGCTGAAATGGGCTTAAAAGTAAGGAATGAAAAGTAGGTGGGTTTTTTTCCCCTTCAAACAGCCTTTATATGGAGCCATCACTCTAATATTGGTAATGGCACACAAGGATGTTTGTCTCTGTGCTTATTATATGTTTTTAGTAAGAAATTCTCTCTCTTCCCCCCTCAAGGCAAGCCAGTCAAGGTGCTCTGGTCAGCAGAGCCAGAAATGCCATGCCATGCCCAACACACACAGATATTTATGCTATTCTAGAACCTCCCCAGTGCCTGCCAGCAGAAGCCTTTTCCCTTCCCTTTAGTTGCTGCTAAAAGTGAAGATGCACCTCATTTCCTCAATTAGTGCTGCATCTTCTTCAGCTGTGGCTGAGCAGAGGGAGGACACAGCCAGCATCCAACCTCCCAAAAAGTGCTGCTGTGGGGCTGGGGTGTCCCCAGCTCTGAAATTACATGGTTTTCCCACTGTGTCAGCCCTCATGGAAACAACTTTGATCGTTTCCAGCAGTAAGAAGAGATAAAAAGAGGGATCTCAGAAACAGAAGCCACAGGCAAAGTAGTTCTGTGCCATGGGAACAGACATGGATACAAGACCCATGGAGATAAGGGGTCTGTGGGAAATGGAAATATCATCCCTTTGATCTGCTCTCCTGATGGAGTACCTGACCAGGAAGGAAAGCTGGTGTGAATTCACCAGCCAAAGAGCCTCCCCAGTGACAGACTGATCCCTGTGGATGAGTTTCATCCCCACTCAGCATCCCAGGATGGAGGTGAGGAGGGGGTTTGCGCACCACCTGCCTGCCTGGGCTCCTGCCTTGCAGTGATGCAAAGCTGAGAGAGGCGGGTGTAAGAGCCTTTCAGCAGGCAATTAAAGCAGAATGTTTTCTGTAATATATAAACAAGCCCATTAAGCCTGACTTTAATGGGGCTGAGATTCTATGATAAATAATTGAAAAGAAAGCTTGAAGTGAATTTCAAAGATCTTTCCCCCCCCTTAAAATGTATTTACAATGCTACAGTGCTTTATATAGCTTGAATGTTTAATCAATTGTCATTTATAGAGAATTCAGTTCCTGGGGTTTTTTGATATATATGTGCTAAACAAACCACTTGAATGTCAAAGCCATGGAGCAGCAGCCTTGGGTTGAGACAGATTTGACACAGCTTGTCGAGGGCTGTGCAGGGGAAAAGCTTGTTCTCATCTCTGCTGCTCTCTGTAGTTTAAAAGGTTCTTGAACCAGCTCGAATTCCTCCTGCTGTAGCACATGGAGGATGACTGGAGAGGGACCTACTGATTGCTCACCTGGTCCCCAGGTCCAGCCAGGAGCTGGCAAGAGCTCTGGTTTCTTTATCAGCACCGAGGCAAAACCCCAGCCCTGCTTCAACAAGACCAGAGGAACAGGGAGGCAGAACAAATGGATGTAAGAAAGGAGCAGCTGATGTTTATTGTGCACTAAAGGTACTTGTCAGGTGCCTCGTTGCGGGTATTTTTCCAGGGCTGGTGGTGATTAAGGATGTCAGGGATGATATGCTATTCCCTTCTCAGCCAGCGAGCATTTATCCGGCTTCCACTAACACAGGGCCTGACAAGATGGGAATGTCCCTCAGTGCCTTTCAACACACACGTTTAAAATGTCTTGCAAATTAGACTCTGGACTAATCCCATCCACTGTGCAGCTGCCCTCACTGAGGCTGAACTGGCACTGCCTCAGGGACATCACTGGAGTCTCACTGCAGCCCCCACCACGCTGTTCAAACCCCCCAACCCCTCTTCTTGGTGCTTATTAATCTTTCCTGACCTGTAGTCAGATCAAAAAGACACAGATCTTAATTTTGCAAAGAAAAAGCTGTCTCTCTCTAAACCCCAGAAGTCAAGAGCACCTTTAAGCCCTAGAAATTCTTTTAATAGGAGATGTTTTGTGGAAGCTTTCACACACGTTTTAAGGCGCTGTCAAAGTGCTTTGGGACTTCAGGCATTCAGAAGCTTGTTGATGTCCTTCCCCCAGGCTTCACCTCCCACTGAAACAGGACTCAGTGGAGAGCTTTCACAGCTTTTTTAACATCACATGTCCTTTAAATTATTCTGTTTCTGTCCTGCAGTGTTTTTGCTGACTGGGAGAATGCTTATTCCTTGCCTTTACTGGGCTGTAAGCATCAGTGGTCTCTCCATGACATATTGGGAATTGAATTGGCACTAGAAGAGTTAATCAGGAAGAGAGGCTCTCTGAGATGTGACCAGACTGGCACAGAATTCTCCCTGCTCAGAAACGCAGCAATAAAAACCCATATGGCTTTTAAAATAATATACACAGATATTGAAAATTATAAAAACAAGCAAAGTAGGATTCAAATAACTACATACTCATGGCAAAAGGGATTAAATCCTGCTCTGAGCAGCTGTGCTGGAAATGGTGCAGCGTAGGCCCAGCTTTGCATCAGTGTGCATGAAATCACAGCTCGTTCCCACAGAATCCCCTAATCATCCTTCCATTAACTCATATAACTGTGTGGGACTAGAGCAGATTTCTCAATAAAAATGATGGATAAGTAAATTGGGAGAAGCACTCTATCACTTAGCAGGTGTGAGAAGATTGACAGTCCCAGCACTGCTGAGGGAGGATTGTGTGCGCTGACTCAAGGGTGTCGCTGTGTGGAAACGCTTGTGTGTGGCTGGGGAAAAGCTGCCATAGTTCTTTCATGAATGAGAAATGCTGGTGCTGCAAGAGGTGATGCTGCAACAGGATGCAGGAGAGCTGCAAACACCCCGTGAGCAAACTGTGCAGAACAACAAAGGCAGCAGGTGTGCAAGGAGGGACCAGGAGCCTCCAGATGCTGAGAGGAGAGAAGTTGCTGGAACAGGTTTCACAGAAAAGCTGTGGATGCCCCATCCCTGGCAATGTTCAAGGCCAGGCTGGATGGGGCTTTGAGCAACCTGGTCTGGTGGAAAGTGTCCCTGACCATGGCAGGGGGTTGTGGTGAGATAATCTATAAGGTGCCTTCCAGCCCAAACCATCCTGTGATTCTCTGTGTCCCAGAGGATGAGTGGGAACGCTGGGGTGCAGGCAGTGTGGGAAATGGCATTGGGGAGGGTACTCTTGTCTGTGGCTGTGAGATACACTGGCCCTTGGAGAACTTGCAGGAATTCTGCAGCAGCAGGCTCAATTGAATGGATAACGTAGTAAATTAATGGGAGAAACCCAAAAGCCTGCTCCTCTCTCCTGGTTAAAACCCAGCCTGAGCTCCTGCCTTCTCCTCAGAGTGGGAACTGGGGAGAAGGCACAGCTTCTCTGCTTCCCCCGAGCACTGGCAATAGGAATTGGAGGAGATTCCCAAGGTCCCTGGGTTTGGCTCTGCTCACACTGGCTCCTGCTAAAAGCGTGGTTTGAAAGACAGGTCCCTCTGGCTCTCAGGATCCCCCTGCACTGGTACTGCAACCTGCAGCTCCTCTTCATGCAGCACTTTTCGGAGAGCCACCAAATCCTCCTCGCACTGAAATCCCCACCATGGCTCTCCCATCCAGCATTTCTGAGCATTCATAACGTGCTCAGCAGCGAACTAACAAACGTCAGTGACATCACTCAGAGATGAAATAGCCTTGCCATCTTCTTGATGAGTCCAGAGAGGCAGAGATGACAAGCCCTGTGTCTCTGGAGGGGCACTGTCGCTGTCCCCTGGCTGGCTGGAATGCCCTTCCCTGTCACTGCAGCCTGGGGCAGGGGGGGTGGTGGCGGGGAAATACCCCTGCTGATGAGAAAAAAGGAGCGGGGGACCGGGATTAATTTTCATCCACGGTGCCTGGAGAATGAAGCGCTTGTTGGAAAGGTTTATTGAGTGAGAAACAATGCTGTGCCTAATCCCCTGGCAGGGGGAGCCGCTCCGGCTAAGGACTGCTCCGTAATTAGCGCTGGGAAATTCCCCGCTCTGCTCTGCTCTGCCTCCGAGCTGGCTCGGGAGCTACCAAACCTCACAGCAAACCCCACCCCAGCCGTCCTGCTAGCCTGTCAGGGCACGCTGCCAGCTCCAGAAATAGGGATTTGGGGCAGGGAGTTGGCTACTGTCTGTCTGTCCCCCAGGGCACCCTTCACTGCACGGTCCGAGGAGTGCTGACAGCCCCAGGACACACGGACAGGCTTTCTGGGGTGCCACGGACTTCCCTGAGCCTCTCTTCCCGGGCTTTTGCTGGGTTTTGATGCCTGGAATGCCTGTTATCTTGTTATAAACACAATATGGGGTTGTTCACTGGCACCCCATTGATGGGGGTACCTCCACCTGGGCAGGGTAGAAAAAGGGAAAAGTATTTCCCAAGTCCAAACACTGAAACAAAAAAAGGACAAACTGCCTGTTAGATGGCTCTGCTCTCATCCTGTGAGTGATAAAGTTGTGAAACAGGGAATGTCTCCCTCTTTGATGGCCAGGGCATTGCTGGAGCCACATCTGCTGGGAGGGAGGTGACACTCCTGTCACCAGCCAGCACCAAGTGCCACGATATGCAGGGAAAGGCAGTGGTCACACCGAAAACAGACAGGTGGGAGGACTGTGAGTGTCAGGCAGTGCAGGCAGCTGGAATCCACTGTGATCACACCGTATCATCTGCTGGGTTTCCGTGAGCGTCACTCATCTGCTGCAGTGAGCAGTTCCCTTACAGATCCCGAGGCAAGAGGCAGCAGAGAAACCCGAGATGTGCTCTGGGGTTGCACAAGAATCAGGCAGAGTCCTGCTGGAAAACGCCCCGAGGCTGGGCTCCGTGTCAGTGTCACGGCTGATGTGCAGCAGCGATGGCCATATGGTGTGTCAGCACCACACACTTCCCTCTGCAGGTGTCCAGGAACGGGCAGCCAGGAAGGTATTAGAGGAAAACGACATTTCCAGAGTCATTCTCCAGTGTTGGTCCTGAGTGAAAAGCACTAATCGCTTGGAGAAGCGAAGGTTGCACCTGACTCTGGGAATTTGTCCTCCCCCTTTTGCTTTTGGAGCCTCAGCAGTTCTTACCACAGAGCAGCACAGATTATCCCAGAAATGCATCACCTCATCAGTCTTACTTAAGACTAAGGTGGGTGTCTATAAGCTATTCCCAAAATACATTTTTACAGATTTTTTCCTTCTCTGTTCTTTTAAATGGCAATGCTCTGACAAAACCATCCCCACGAGCCAAGATTTTCTGAAGTGGTTTGGATGGCACTGGTTGAGTATTTGTGAGAGTGGGCTGTTGAGGGTGTTACTGTTCAGATCTGGTGAGACGCCTCACACTTGGGAGAGGCCTTGGCCATAACCTCAGTATTCTGTTGGTTTAAAGGTCACAGAGCCAGGCCAAGCACAAGAGACTGCCCTCCCAGATAAAGAATGAGCCTGGGGAAGGATTCAAGAGAGGAGCTGCGTCTTGGGGCAAGCTTCATAAGCACCTAGACATGAATCCTACCATCTGACCCTCATTTTCTTCTGACATAAAAACGTCCCTATGCTTTTCAAACGAGGGAAAGCAGCTCCCCTGGACCACTTTTTTCACACTTGAACTGTGCAGCTGACCAGATGCATGACAGGGATTTATCAGATGGACACTTACCACACAGTTTTTCAGTCAGACTGCCTGCTTAGAACATTTTCCATGCACTTCCTAGTATTTTTGGCAAGCTTTTCAGCTCACTTGATATATTATTAAGAGTAGCTATGAAACTAATTAACTGAGGAGAATGCTATTTAACTGTCAATAAACCTTTGGATCTCTGCCCTCTTTCCTCCAAATTTAGACATTAATTCTGCAAAGCCTTCTCTGTTCCCTACCCCACAGCTTCTCTCCCTTCCCTTTTCACAGCTCCTGGTGGCACCTTTTTGCTTCATCTGGCCCAAGCTGTTTGTCCTTTGCAGTGCTCCAAAGCCTGGTGGCTGCCTGCTCTCCATCACAGCGTGTCAGGATATGATGTCTCACTGCTGCTGTGCCTCCTCCAGCCTCCCATCACCAAAATCCTCCGTGGGGCTTTCTCCCAGGCTGGAGTCTGTCCCTGATGCATCCTCAGGCTTGTTCCTAACAGGGTTCTGCTGGGAATTGCAGTGGTGGCACAATGTGAAGGTTGATAGATGCAAATGGAAAGAGTAGAGGGGTGAATTTACCATCCAAGCATCAGTGAGCTCCCTACAGCTGCTCTTGCTGGACTGTGTAAGTTTAAGCCCCTTGAAAATACAGTTGTCTTGAATCTCCTGACTTAGAGGGCAACAGTTCTCATTCCTCCTTAGAACTTGTTTTCCAGCAAAGCTCATCACTGCTGATGCTTATTCCCCCTCCCCCTGGAAAAGCACCTCCTGGACCCACTGCTGTGGTGGTGCCACAGCTGAAGGAGCCCCAAGGACTCTGTGGTTCCCTGGAATTGTGCAGAAATTGCTCCTGACACACAAATAATGCCCCATTTCTCTGCACAATGGCCCCATGCATGCAGTGGCCTCACAGAGAACAACAGATGACTGTAGCTTCAGAGCAGATGTGCATGTTGTCCATGTCAGGGGTTTTGCAATGGAGATCTGGAAAGGGAGGGGGAAAGGCAGAGCTTTTGTGAGAAAGTACAAGAAGCCTGGTTAAAAAAAACCAACTACACAATGTAGAGAAAAAAATAGCTCTGGTATCTTCATGTGGCAGGCTTTGAGAACGTTGCTGATTCAGGGCTGTCTGAAATCTGTCAGAAAATAACCCTTTCTGTATTTGAAAGGCAGAGCAGAGCCTGACTTTTAAGGTACAAAATTGCTCCTGGATTTGCAAAGAAGACAGTAAGGAACAATTTCTATTGCCTCTGGGAGAAAGTATCAAGGGCTTTTCTCCCTTTGCACAGCTCCTCAAAGCCTGGAAAATGAAAGATAGCGACCTGAACTTTCTTGGTTTAGTTCTGCATGAACTATATTAAGTCATGGCACTGTGGATATGGACTGTCCTGAATGACAGCAACCAAAGTAGGCACCTGGGAATAGACTTTTTTCACACTTAAACCCTGTGCTGGTGTTTCTCTGTTGGGTCTTGAGGCTGGTACATCTGAGTTTGGGATCAATAGCCTGGCTTTCTTGGACACACTGCAAGAGACAGTATGGAAGAAGCAGCAGCCAAAATAGCAACAACAGAAGTTGCAGCAGGCAGATTAGTGGCTGCAGCAGGCTCTGATCAAGCTGTTCTCCTTCTGTCAGCATTTTGAGTGTTTATTGTTCAACACTCCAAAGTGCTGCTGGTTGCAGTGAGAAGGGATAAAGGACAGCACAAAGCCCCTGTAGGAATGCACGAGCCCTCCCGGCTGCCCCGTGCCAGAGCTGGATGCCTCCCCTCCCCTTCATTCACAGCCCACCTGACTCCTGTGCAAGTCACACATCCTGAGGAAACAGCTGATTTTTCTCTCCAATAACTTGGTTATAAGCCCGAGGCCTGGAGACAAGAAAGGTTCTGCCACTGAAGCACCCTTCTGCCCCTGCCCCCTGCCTTTCTCAATCTGTTGGCCAATGTCAACAAACTTTGACAGGGTCTTGTTTAGGCTGAGACCCCTTGTGCGAGGACACGAGGCTCGACTCCATTTTCATCAGAAGGCTGATTTATTATGTTATATATTATATTAAAATACTACATTACAACTATACTAAAAGAACAGAGAGAAGAAGATCAGAAGGCTACCAAGACAAGAATAGAATAGGAATGAATAACAAAAATCCTGTGACTGCTCACAGCCTTGGCACGGGTGGCTGTGAGTGGTCACCAATTGAAAACAATCCACAAGGACCAATGGAAGATGCACCTGTGGCATTCCACAGCAGCAGATAGTTATCGTTTACATTTCTTTCCTGAGGCCCTCAGCTCCTCAGGACAGGAAAAATCCTAGCAGAGGATTTTTCACTAAAATATCATGGCTACAGTCAGGGAGCTATGAAATTCCTGCAAGTTTCATGAAAGCAGGAGACTGCATTGAGGGTGGTGGGCTGAGTCAATGCCCACACAAATGTATGCCCCCACAAAGCTCCTGGCTGCTGTGTGTCCTGAGCTTTGTCCAAAAGGCAGAGCACATGATCAGAGCATCACCACGGAATGCTGAGGGGGGAAAAGTACAGAGGACATGAAGGTGATCAGGAGACACCCCAGGGAAGGAGGTTCTGTGTAGAAGGTGCTGTAGGAGGAGATCTGATGTCTTTCTGTGGGAGGCTCCAGAGGCAAATCTGTAGGAATCCAGGTTTAATTGTTTTTGCTGCTGACAGAACAACTTAATTATACACCGAGGGTCTCATTTGGTTTTGGCCTCCCTGTGCAAGTCCAGATAAGGAGGAGCACAGCTGAATGCCCTTTAGCTCCCCGGTTATCTTCAGACAGATTTCACTCTGATGTGCTGATATAGGATTTGGGGGAGGAGCTGCAATTCCTGCTCGGGGATGATCCTAACCCAGAGCAGCCTTAAGCAAGCCAGAGATGCAGAGTCCCAGGATGCCTGGCTGTGCTGGAGTGCTGAGAGCCCCTTGTGCTCCCTCCCCACTGACAGAGGAGCTGATCCCCCCTCCCAGCTCCCTGCTGGAGCTCCTGTGGCCTAGAGTGCTGCCTTCCTATTTTCAATAAAAATCTGCATTTGTGAGAGCTGATAAGTCTTTTCAGGGTCTGCAGCTGGACTGTGAATAGGCTGTGAAGCCCTAATTTGAGCTCAGATGAGAGCTGTGTTGGGCTTTTCCCCTGAGCCTGCCCTGGTGCCTCAGGGACACCCCAGGAGGCTCTGCAGGAGCTCAGCTGAGTTTGGAATGGAGTGCAGGTCTGAAAGAGAAGATTTATTTTTTTTCTTTCTCTCCACTTTGGAAAACAAAATAAAAGACTAAAAGGCTGTAAAACATCCAGTCTGCTACCAAATTGCTTTCTAAAATGTCTCCAGCTTTACAAAAGTTGCACGTATTGCCATTAGACATCCCTTTCTCTGTTACCTACTTAGACCTCTTCAATGTTGAATGGAAAAATTAATGCTGAGCCTCCTTCTCCTCATAATCAAACATTACAACACTGAGAAATTCAGAGTGAAGATTACAGAGAACAGTCATTCCATAACAATACAATTATGATGAAATCATTTTAGCATCTTTGGTCTGAGATGAGATTAAATCTATTTTAATGAGACATTAGATGGGCTTTTTTCTCCCATGTTTTTTTCCTCATGGCGCCATTACAATGCAGAGGAATTTTATTTTTTTAAAAGTTGCCTCGGTTGTGATTTTTTGTTTGCAAGAAATCAATATTCTGTGCAGGGAAAATAAACTGAGAGTATTGCAAAACTTCTTTTTGTACCTAAATTACCGATACACTCCCTCCATTTCAGCTTCATGCTGACAGTTTCTTTTTCCTGAGAATTTCTGCCTTTCAGGTTTCTTTCCCAAAAAAAAAGTATTTAATATTTCCTGCATCAGCAGGGTTGCTGGAGAGTTGATTCACCAGGCTTCTGAAGCTGCCAGGGAGCTCCATCTTGCTGAGCTGCATTCACAGCAGCTCTGAGTCACAGAGGCAGCACGGGGTGGCTGAGAGCCCTGGCAGTGCTGGCTCTGGCTGTGCTGCTTTGGAGGGCTGTGTCCCTGCAGTGTCTGGGAATGGCACTGCCCGTGCCTGCTGCAGCTCCGTGCCCAAGCTGCCCCTCCAGCCCTGCCTCAGTTTCCCAGGACACAGCGTGTGACCTGGGGGTGCAGCACCATGGTTTTCAGGGTGGCCATCACAAGGCCATACATCCACAGGGTATCTGTTCAGAAGGTCTTGGGCTATGTAATATTCACAAATTATTTGCTCTGAAGTGAACTAGAAGGTTTGGTTGCTTTTTCTTTTCTTCTTCTTCTTTTTTTTTTTTTACAAGCCTGATTTTGATGGCAAAGTCTGGGCTGTTCTCAGATATCAAAGTAAACCTAAGGCTCTTTAGGGAATGATATAGTTTAAAAAGGTGTGGGCTGTCTCCATCTCTCAGCTGGGGAGGCCTTTGCTGTTTTGCTTCATTTACCACAGCTTCTTCCCAAAGAAAATCTTCTTCCAAAACAAACTCTGGGAAACTGTTCACTCATGGATCACCTTCTGTGGCACCCTCGGTGGTTTATCTGGCCTGCATCACATTGTGGGGGTGACCAGATGCCTGCTCTTCCTTCTTCTGTTTTGAAGAATCAGGTGGACAGATGGAAAAGATCTTCCCAGGGAGCAAATTGGTTCCTTCAATAAACTGCTCAGCTGTGAGGGCAGCTGGAGGCTTTAACTGGGGTACCTCTGCTAGAGATGGATGCAGACACTCCTTGTCATCTCTTAAACCTACCAGCACAAAGTGCTCCCAAGGCAAAAAATGTGTTGATAACTTGCTCTGCAAGAAAACAAAAAAGTATTAGATAAAAGAGAGCTGCATTCATTGATCAAAGCAATGGGAAAAGGAATGGAGCTGGTATTAAGGATCATCAGCCAGCTGCCTGAGTTGGAAAAAGGGATGTCGTGTTTTTGCCTTCAGAGAAAGAAGGTCTAGTCAAACACGTGCCAAAGAAAGGGAAAGCCCCAGTCTCCATCTGAAGGCAGAAAGGAGTTCCATGGAATTGCTTGGAGCCCTTGAGTGAAATGCATGTTGAGAGGAAACTGATAAAGATGAAACACAGCAATGGAAACCTGTCTCAGAAAAAGCAGGTAGGTCCCAACTGTCAACAGTAATCTGAACCTGTAACAAGCACTCCTGTTTGAAAATGAATCCAACTGAAAATGAAAGATTAAACAAGTACAACAACGTAAGAATAAATTGCTCATAAATCTCTCTGGTATTCAGGATCAAAGGAAGATTAAAGAACAAGTTATGGAAATGTGGTAGAGGCAAAGAGAACCTATTAAGAGATATCATTTAGTGAATATACGAGTAATAGAGAGTTCACATCTAAGTTTAGAGAAAAAGGAATGAACCTGTAGCTGCTGAAAGAGAATTTAAATGATATGTGGCATGAATGATAAATGATGAAGAAGGTTCTGTAGCCCAAACCCAACAAAAATATGACCCAGGATCCAGCTGGTCTGAGGAAACTTACTTACAGTTGTATTTTAAGGATGATGGAGAAGGACCAAATTATTCCAGCCTGCCTTGCAATTTTGAAAATGTGAGGGTGGACACAAGCTATATTAATTCCTGTTATAGGAATGACATCCAAGTAAGGATGCAGGTGAGTCACCAGGGCAGGGATAACTCTTGGGATCAGCAGGGTCCATCATCTTCCCCTAGAAGCTCTTCTTTCCTTATTTTCCTCTGTGCTGGGCTGAGGTCACAGCCTGTTCTCCAGTGATGATGCTTAGGGACTTCTTTTCCTTCAGGAAACCACACTAAAGTACTTGTCTGTGTGTGTGCAAGACTACACATTTGTGCAAGCATGCTCTTTTACAGTGACAATATTAACACCAAAAGGCCCCATTTCAGGCACTTTGCACCCATATTTAATAAGCCTTCTGACTCTAATGATATAAATAAAGCAATATGGAAAAATAAGAGACCCTCTTCTCCCTGCTAAAGCAAGTTGAGAGTGTTTAGAAGATGCATCTTGTCCCAGCTCATGCAGAATCTGCAGCAAAATCCAACTTGAACCCATCAGAGAATCATTGGTGCTTTTTTACTACAGGAAACACTGTCTCTATCTTTGGGGAAAGAGGAAGATATATTCAGGACAGGGGCAAGAGGTTCTGGGTCAGCTGGGAGGATTAAGGGACTTCACCTCCATCCCATGTGGATGCTCAATGATTATCATCACTACATTCAAGAGACAATAAATACATTGATAATCCTGTGTTTGTGCTCATTTCAACCATTCAATATGAAATCTTTTTTTTTCAATATATTTTTTTTTCTATGTAGTTTGTAGTTTTCTGCATAAGAATTTGTCAGGAGAGTTTAGGAAAGGAAGAAAATGCAACAAGACTTTGTCAATATTTTCCCGTAGTGAAACCAGTGGAAATTGAAAGAGACCAAGGTGGGGAAGGTATTTGCATGTGCAAAAGATGATATAAGTGCAGCTGAGATTATATCAAAGTGAAGTCAGTACAAGGCAATCAGAGAGAAGGTTTTGCCTTCACTTGGCCTCCCAACCCAAGCAAACAGCTGCCTTTGATAGCTTTGAAGGTTGTTTCTTGCTCACACCTCAGATGGGTGTGCATTCGCTAAGCGCGTCGCCTGCGGGCAATCTGATTTATGTTCAAATGTTTGTGGTACATGAGGTGCACGCAAATCTATTTTTATGTATGTATTTATTACCAAGGCATGCACAGCACAGACTTTTCAGCCTACACTACACAAAACAGCTCAAAGCTGTGCCTGACAGCAGAACAGCCTTGTGGAGGTCCTGACCCAAGACATTGTGTAAGTCGCCCTACACAAGCCCAAACCTGAACAACAAATGCCTGGATGTGGATGCTCACATCAGTGTCTCCACCTGTTGAATCAGGGAGCCAGAGGAGGGAGCAGGAGATGGGTGAGGTCCAAGTCTGGGGGCATGGGTGAGGTGTAAGCATCTCACATCACACACAGAGGAAGGGAAGGCCATGTCCCAGCACAGAGCTATCACTGCCCCAGAGAGGAAAGCTGTTCATTTAGAGGACCCAGGGCATGCCTCATGAGACAAATTCTCCATTGCAGTGTTTGTCTCTTCATCCTTGTTTGGACTTGCATTTTTTTGGCTGTTATGTAGTCAAAGTGCATAAATAAAATATATCCAGCATTTTTCCTCATTAACAGACTTCTCACAGTGCTTTTCATTTTTAGACACTTCACCTTTTCAAATCACTCATTAAATATTAATAAATTAATCCCTCTCACAGTCTTTTGACGCATGCAAGACATTTTCATGATGATCGTCTTATGTTCTGTTTTTTATTTGAATATGAAATACATCAAGTAGATGTATCATTCAATACAATTAGCTGGCAGTTATAAACAGTGCCAGAAACCAAGCATGGCAGGCTGATTTCTCCTGCATGTGTTCAATTGGCACTCGAATACAGGAAGTGAAAAAATGAAGAGCTAATGACATGAATGACTTTTTGAAAGTTTGTGTTCTTCAACACATTGTTTACTTGCTTCCTTTCATTTCCACGAGTGCTTTTTATGGAAGTTATTAAAACCACCAGTAAGATCAGCAATTTTTGCTGGGCTGAATGCTTGTATTGGGATTGTATGGCAAGGTTTTGGTACAGGGAGGCTACAGGGGTGGCTTCTGTGAGAAGCTGCTGGAAGCTTCCCTCCTGTCCAACAGAGCCAATGCCAGCTGGCTCCAGGAGGGAACCACTGCAGGACAAAGCTGAGCCCATCAGTGACTGTGGTAGCACTTCTGGGATAATATATTTATAGGGGGAAAAAACCCCAAACAACAAATGGAAATGGAGCTGGAGAGAGGACTGAGAACAAGAGAAACAACTCTGCAAGTCCCAAGGTGAGTGCAGAAGGAGAGGAGGAGTTGCCAGAGCAGAGATGGAGCCCATGGTGAGGCAGCTGTGCCCTGCAGAGATCCATGGGGATGCAGAGATCCACCCACAGCCCCTGGAGAAGACCCACACTGGAGCAGGAGGATGCCCAAAAAGATTGTAATCCCATGGCAAACCCGTGCTGAAGCAGGTTTGCTGGTAGGACCCATGACCCCATGGAAGGAACCATGCAGGAACTGGAGCAGGTTGTGAGTAACTGCAGCCTGTGGGAAGGACTCACCTTGGAGAAGTTCATGGAGGATTTTCTCCTGTGCGAGAGACCCCACCCTGGTGCCAGGAAGAGTGTGAGAAGTCCTCCCCCTGAGGAGGAAGGAGCATCAGGGAAAGTGTGTGATCAGCTGAGTGCAGCCCCCATTCCCTCTCCGCCTGCACTGCTGTGGGGGAGGAGGTAGAAAATTTGGAAGTAAAGCTAAGCCTGGATTGAAAAGGAGAGGGGGAGAAAGGTGTTTTAAATTTAGTTTTTATTTCTCATTATTCTACACTGATTTGACTGACACTAATTTATATTAATTTTCCCCGAGTTGGATCTGTTTTGCCCCGATGATAACTGGTGAGTGATTTCCTTACCTTTATTTCTACCTGTCTTTTGCTATTTTCCACTCCCCTGATGAGTAGGGGAGTGACAGAGCAGCTTTGATGGGCACCTGGCCTCCAGCCAGGCTCAACCCACCACAGTGCTCACCTACATCTGGGTAAAATGCTGCAGCATCTCTGGGCTAAGCAAATGTCTGCTTGATGTCCCTGGGAAAGGGACACTGCCACCACCCCCTGCACTTGGCAGCAGAGCCTCTGAGCAGAAAGCTCTTCTTTAGACCTCATCATACATGGTATTTGTAATGCCCAGTGTGGAAAAGCATGTTGCCCAGAGCCATTTGCAGGAGTTAGAAAGAAAAAATGTACTTCCAGGCTCTACTGCAGGGACTGGTGGCCGAGGTTTGGATGCTGAGAGGGTGAGGACACTGCTGGTCCTGGAGTCCAGCACACCTTGCCAGCTGACAGTGCTCTCTCTGCTCTCAGGAGACTGATTCCTGCAGGACAGGAGCAGTGACTGGCCTCAGACAAGCCTGATCTCATTAGATTTAATAAACACCGCAGGACTTCCAAATGGGGCAGCAATAATGGGGAAAAGATGCCCATTCTGAGAGCTGGGGTATCTAGCAGGGGTTCAAACCAGCTCACACGAAGCACAGCCTTCCCTGACCCTGATGTCTCACTCTCAAATCATGACGAAATCTGCTTGTGTGTCCTGGCAAAACCCTGGCTTGTGAGAAAATGCTGAATATGTGGAGTGACAGGCCAGCAGTGGCTTCCCAGGGAAGTGTCAGCACTGCTGCCCATCCGACCCTTCAGATCCACACAGCAGCCTGAGGCTCGTGATTCAGCTGCAAGCAAGGAGAGCCCTCTTTCTACTGTTTCTGCTTTCTACTGGGGTTTTTGTGCCACACCATTTAGCCTTTCCTTGGGAAGGTGATGTCCCTCTGGTGGTGCTCAGCAGGCTGCTGGGCAGGCAGGATTTCAGCAGTGACAAAAATCCCAGACAGCCCCGTGGCAGGATGATTCCACTGGCATCACACAGTCAGCCACTCTCCTGCCACCAGGTACCCAGTGCTGTGTACAAATAGAAATATTACAGAAAAAAAGGCCTTATGAAATATGGTTTAGGCCCTGTTACTCTAGCTAAGCTAGCAGTTAGCTTGGAACTTCCCATGTGAAAAATCATAAGAATGGAAGCAGTTAGCACAACAAACTATTCTGGTTTGCACCTGTAATAAAGAAGGAATCTGTCCCATGGGAATCAATGAACAAAACATGTAAACTAACCAAAACCAGAGAGATTTGACAGACGTACACCTGGCCATTTACCAACCAATAAACTGAGTGTCAGTGTTAGCCAGCTAGGTCTAACACAGTGCCTTCTGATACTTCCTATAAATATGAGCTTTGTGAATAAAGAATTTTTTCCCTGCATGAAGAAGCTGAGTCCTGTCTGCTTTACTGGAACAACCCAGGACTCCTTCAGCAGAGGGTGGAGGGTGTCAGTGCTGCAGGCACTGCAGCCCCAGTGGAGGCACTTTGCTGTGCTGGAACATCTCTGCGCGTTGCTCACGCTGGGTCCTGGCATTTCCCCTTCTCCCCTTGCCCTGTTGGTGTGGGACTCTGGTGAGACTTGTCCCTGACACCTGAGGGCAGAATGCTGCTGGGAACAGGAGCAGACACATGCTAATGTGAGCCCATGGGATGATATTGATTCTACCATAGCAAGATCTGGGCTGCCTGTGGGAGCCCCTGGGCCAGGCTGAGCTCCAAGCCTCTCACTGGGGTGAGCTGTCATGTTCCTTCCACACTGAATGGAAAGCAGGCACGTCCAAGGTGTGATACACCTGATCTCCTCCTGACATCTGCTCTGGAGCGAGACCAGTCAGCCTCTGCTGGCCTCTGCTTGACTAACTGCAGGGGGAGGAGGGGGTGACTTGCTCCAGGTTAGGTGAGGTGAATCCCAAAGTAGGTAGGCAACACCTCTGTCCTGCTTTTGGTTATCCTGCTGCACCAGAGCCCTGCTGGCTGTGCCAGCTGAGTGCTGGGTTGGCAGAAAGGCGCTGCTCTGGAAACCACAGCTGAAAGTGAAGAGGCTGTGGAGGATGGATACACGTGGGGATGCAGGGAATGGGGGGTAAAAGCTTTGTTAAAGCTGCACCAGGCCCCATCTCAGATTCTTTGGAACGACCAGCTCTTTTAGAATTTTATTTTGGTAAGGCAAAATATAGGATAAACATGCTAAGATTGCTCACTCAGCAATGTGGTGTTTGGGAATCACTCACAGCCAAAAAAATACTCTTTGAGAATCTATTGTCTGAATTTCTACCTGATCAGCATCATGCAAGACCATGTCTGCATAATGCAGCAGCTGCATGCAGGCATTTTTTGAAGAAGTCACTCTGTGTGCAGCTCCTCTCATCCCCATTTCCAGCCCAGCACACCACCACTCACAGGCACTTTACATTAGCAGAATATATGAGGTTCTTACATGTTTTACAATGCAGCAGGCATTGAGTGTCAGGCAGTCCTGTTGGTCTCCTTTGGGTATCAGCACTTCAGACCATCACCCAGCTGCCTCTCCCAGCTTTTGTGTGTAGTGCCACCATGGCTCTTGCACCAGTGGCCACCTGTAATTACCTTCTGGCTGATAATTGTTCCCCCTTTCATGCCCATTCAAAACAACACTCGAGCACAAGGGAAGTTTTTGCTCTAGCACTCTGAAGCTGGGAAGTACAGAGCAAAGCCAAAAGGGAAAGCACTTAAATAGGAGGAGGCTTGCCAGGCTGTGATGTTACAAACAGCTGCTTTGTTGACAGCTCTGTCACAAGGAAATTACCTCCCCCCATGCTCAGTGCTTCTAGAAATGGTGTTGTTGGAGCAGATTGAGGGTTTTTTGCTTTTGAAAAGCTGTTGGGTGCTATACTTCAGGAGAATATGAACTGGAAAAATCTTGAAACCCTACCAATATTGTAAGGGAAAGGAGAGATTTGTGCTTGCTTTGTGCTTCTTGCCCCTTTCCCCCTCCTTCAGTGCTCTCACACTGACACTTGGTTCCTATTAGAGCCAAATGCTGTTTCCACATATAGGGGACTTACTCTGCTTTGCAATTATTATTAATTCCTGAGCCAGAGAAACAACATGAAACACTATCTGCCCCTTGGTGGAAGCACTGGTGGGCAGCAGCACTGAGACAAAGAGGAGGCTGGAGACTTAAAAGTTTGCAGCACAGCTAAAAAAAGTCATGATGATGCAATTCAGGTGCTTGGAGCAGATGTTTGACCTGCCCACTGCTTAAAAGGGAGGCGCAGCTTGAAGAGGGCACAATCTTAGTGGCAGATGATTAACACAGAAAGCAACAGCCTTGAGTGTTTAAACATTTACCATGAAACAAAGGGATAAAAGACTCTGTCCTTCAGCCTGCACCATCCTACAGTGCCTGCTCTGGCTACACATCAGGTGTACACAGGTGGGATGTACCCAATTTTAGCATCAGGCTGTTGGGAGGGGGAGTACAGAGTGACTTGGTGAATTCAGCTCTCCAAACCTATGGGTATTTTACTGCCCTAAATCACCTGCTTACCTGTCTCTGTCCAGAAACCATTGTACCCAGGCCAGGAGGAGCTGAGAGAGGCAGGAGGAGCTTTTCTTCATCTCCTGTTTGATCTGTACTCACCTGACACCACCATCAGCCTTTCACTGCTCTTTGCTGCAACTGCTGGAAGCAGCCCAGGTGTGGTGGGGGTAAGAAACCAGCTGAGCTGCCCTGGGCAGGGTTTGTGCATTGCTGAGGGTTACAGCTTGGCTGAGCAAGGAGCCAGGTCTGCTCCTGTGCAAGGTGAAGTTAAGGGAAAGGATGTTGACACAAACCTAATTACAGGTTAAAAAGGGAAGTTTTAAGTTTCTCTGTATTGGAAACACTTTTACAGCTCAGGTCTTTTGTAGTAGTTCTGGATCATTTAATTAGTGTGTCCTCTCACTCATGAGGATAATTTCAGTTGCACAATAGCTGTTGCCACAGCAGCTTTTTTTTCATGGATTTTACTTCCTAGATCCCAGCTGGTATTGTACTCCTCATAACTGTTCTTCTGTATACATATATACATATTTATATGTATAACTGTAGCTATAAAAGGAGGAGAGGCCAGGAGTCTGTGAGATGTGCTGCAATAACCCCAGTCAGACTGTGGCATGACCCCCTGACCAGCAGCTCTGCCAAAAATGACTGAGGTTGCCACATCAGACTCCAGCCAGCCACCTCAGATAAGGCAAACCATGCACCAGGCTACGTGAGCTGGAATGTGGCCACCTGGTGTGAAGTTTCCTCCCTCCTCTCCTATGGAATTCATATGGAATATTATGCCAGGTTGAGGTGTCCTGGTTCAAGGTGGTGTAGAGGATCTTGACAGGGTCCTGTGGAGATGGGCCTTGGCCCCCATGAGGAGATGCAAGGCAGCTGGACTGGGTTTTCCTGAACAGAGGAAGCTAAGGACTAATCTGACAGCAGCCTACAGGAAGCATGGGTACAGCAACAAAGGAGCCAAGCCATTCTCAAGCGCAGGGCAATGGCCTTGGCTGTGGTTTGGGCAGTTCAGTGTGAACAGAGAGAGAAAATGCTTTGCAAGGAGGATTCTGCAGCCCTGGAACAGCCTGCTCCAGCCTCTGTCCCTGGAGATTTCCACAGCTCTCCTAGAAAAAGCCATGGCTAACTTGATCCAGTGCTGGCCACAGTTCTGTTCCAGGTGGGAGGTGGGATAGAGACCTTGAGAGGCCCCTTCTGGCCAAGACCTCTGTGAACACACACAGAGTACCAGCACAGCCACACCACACTGGTTGTACTTTCTCTGAATTGGCACCAACAGCTGGCTGTAAATATTTTTCTCTGTTTTCCTTGCCTGGCTATGATCCTGTCCGTGTCAATGAGGAGATCTCTGGGATACAAATGATTTTTAGATCTGTATCTACCATGATCCATAGCATAGTGAGGTACTATGTACAACTCAAAACCAGAAAAATCCTGCAAAGGAACATGGCTGCAGTTACTTTCCACTGTATGAGTAACTCAGCAAAAAACAGAATTAGGACTTCACCTCTGGCAAGATTTGCTGTAACCACTCATCAGCTGTGTTTTCAGGTGTGCTTTCCCTGCAGCAGGGCACCTGCAGCCATTTCCTCATCAGTGAAAGTCTTTTCCAGCCAATCAATCTTCTATTTATCCACCAAATAATGAATGTGTGTTGACTCTTTAGCAGAGCCTGACCCTTAAATATGTTTGAAATGAGAGGCTAACTCATGTGGGCAGGTGTGTACGTGTGTGCATCTTCATCTGGATGTGTGCATGGTGGAAGGGAAAGGTCTGACCAGACCCAAACAAAAATAGAATCCTAATCTCTTTTCTGTGTAGAGAAAATTGGAGCAGATAGTTTCCAAATGAAATCTGAGATGATGCCAGCTGCTTGCAAACTGTACCCACTTTAAAAATAAAATCCCACTGCCTGCAAGTCATCCTCATCTGTCTTCTTGAGTACAATCTTCTTTCACCCAGAGTGTCCCATAAGATGTGGGTATTAAAAGCCACCATTTTGAATTAAACAGGGCTAATTTAACCACGGGCTGGGGGCTGTGGCCCCTTCCTGTCATCCTTCCTTGGAGGATGATTCCCTTCTTACCCAGGAAAATTGCTCTCCTGCAAAGATAAATTAGACAAGTAACAAATAAGGACTGCTTTTCACACATCTTGAAAAAGCTTGTACGTGCCACCACAAGACCCTGAGCAGCAGAACAACTTGTGTGAGCAGTGAAGAGTGGAAATGTTAAAGCAGCTTTATAGGAACAGCAGAAGAAACAAACAAGCCATGAAGCTGAAGCATATTGAATAAATGCTTTGCACATTGTTGTAATGAGATTCAGCTGACCAAGACATTTATATGGGGAAGAAATCACAGCCTCATTGCAATCAATAGACAAGTTGCCACCGACTAATGGAGCTCTGCTTTCACGATGTTTGTATTGCAACATAAGCCAAGATGCCTGTGAGCTGTCAAAACCCTTTAGAGCCATTTGTCCCAACAACCCCACAGTATCATCCCCTAATACTCTATTATGCAAAGAGACCCCTTTTATTTTTATTAGAGCTAATTCACCAGATGGCTTCTCCCCCCCTCCCCTCCCTGCTTTGATGTAGCAAATGCAAGCAAGTGATTTTGCTGACTACAGATCAAGGCAGGGATCAGTGCTATTTGCCATGCACAGAACATGAAAAGCAGAGCAGGGACTGTCGGGCAAATCTAACGTGTTTGTAAACAGCAAAGAAACCTTTGCAGACACGTGGGAGGCGAAGCAGCCCCGCTCCCCTGGCTCAGGTGGGCTGCAGGTACTGCTCCTCGGGTGGGGAAGGGGCTGAATTTCTGCATTTTGATGAGAAATTAGACCTGCTGGTGACACTGAACGAAAATTAATGAGGGAGTGGAGAGGCGCCTTCAAAGAGGAAGGAGTAGAAATAAGGCAAATGGGCCTTAGAGAAACGCTGATGGGCATGGACAGACAGATGGATGTGTTCCAGTGACCCAGCCCAGGTTACAGTGCTGGTATCATGGCTTTCTTTTCCCATAGCGAGGCTCTTAATTGCAAGTTTTAACAGAAACAATAGCAGAAAGCAAATAGTGGAGCCAGGAAGTCCAGCAGCCAGAAAGAGTGTCATTAAGAAATAAAAATTCAAAACTCCCTACCACTGTGAACACAGCCTCAGCAATCCTCACAGAAACTGTGTCTTTCACTGCAAAAACCTGTTAAAAACAGAACAGCAAAAACAACAGCACCCAAACCTTGTGTAGGTTGTATGCAAAAGAAAGGCCCCAAAGTAAGTAAATTTAACTCAAAATAATCCACAGCTTTCTCCAGGTTGCAATGCCATGCACTGAGGTGAGAATCCTCCCTGGGAACTGCGTGCTCCATTAGTGGTGGTGCAGCCCTGTTTGTAACAAAATTCCCAGCCCCATATGAGGAGCTGCATTGGCTGGAGGTGAAACCCAGCTGCCTGCAGCCATCAGGGAGTGGTGTCTCTCCAGAGTTATTTTCCCTGCCTGCAGCAAAAGGTGTTCCAAGCACAGCTGGAGTCAGGTGTGGGACCTGCGTGTTAACTCCATTTAGTGCCATCAGGAATGGTGCACATCACCTTGTGCCACACACATGGTGTGACAAATCCCTCAGAAAAGGATGGGCACATGTTTTTTTACATTGATTTACATAGCATTTTACAATGATTGACACGATTAAAAAAATATATGTGCTTTTAATCCAAGACCTTAATTTCATGCAATGCTGAAGGCAGCTGGGCTGGGCTGCAGAACCAGCAGTTGCATGAGTAGAACACAACAGCATCCTGCCTGTCTGCCTCCAGCATGGACTCTCTGCTGTCTAACAAGGCTACAAGCCATGAGAGAAGGTTTTCCAGCTGTTGGGACATGTCTGCTGCTACAAACTCCCCTGTGTCTAATTAAGCTCATGGCTCATACTCCCCTTTGGTGATGGTGCTAACAGGTTCTCCTCTCCTGCGGTGGCTGCTTATTTTCGTGAGAAATGGAGTGTAAAATCACTGGGACCTCTGCTGCTCTGGGAGATCTGATTAAAATCCTGGGTTTCAGGATTTATTAGGAAGAGGGAACTGGCTGGCAGACATAATAAGTAAGGCATTGACTTTGCCCATAATCATGTTGCTCTTGTCATGTATCAGGCTGGGGGAACCCTGATGCATCCCAGGCTCAAGAGAAGAGCACAACCATCTCAAACCAACAGCCTCAAAGAACAGAAAGATGTCCCTGGCTTTAAACAGGGTGAAACCATCCCTAAACATACATGCCTTGTTTACTGCCATGCTCTGGAACTGTCTGCCACATAGTAAAGTCTATTTCAGTGAATCCCCTGAAGACTGGATTCCCTGACAAACAGTTTTATGTGCACCTTGTAAATTGAGGCAAATTTTCCAGTCTGCTCCTTCCTGGAGAGGGGAATGTGGAAGATCTCAGGACAAAGATACATGAACCAGGGAGATCTGATGCTGCCCAGAGCACTTGGCTTTATTATTTTTAGGCAGTATTTGCACTGCCAGAGAGGGTAAAGTAATTTGTGGGCCTGGGAACCTGCTTAAGGTCTGTGGGAAGACACAATTCTTGCTCTTCATTTTGCATCTCTCTATAAAGCAGCACAGGAGTGGGAGTTCAGAGCCCTCTGTCAGGGAGGCAGGAGGGTCTCCCCACCACTGCCCATATCTGGGGAGTCATGGAGAAGCCACTGAAACCCATAAGTCATTCTCTGGAGAAAGAGAGACCTCCACACTGAAGAGACCAGGGAATCTCATTTAATCAGTGCAAACTCTCTTTCACCCCAACAGACAAAACTGTGTAAAAATTTTCTACACTGCTCTTGAACTTGCCCCATCAGAAAGCCCCAAGTTCTTTCTCCCAGTAACACCAACAGGAGGGAAAGGGAGTTGCTGTTTTTCCTGTTTGTCTCTCACAGATTTTTTTTTTTTTCCTGGCAACATCTCTCCAGAGCAGCACGTTTTCACAAACAAAGTTAAACTGCTTGGTTTCCATTAGTAACATAAGCAGTAAAAATAGAGGACAGGTGTTTCTTAGGAGGTGTGAAAGATTAACGGGATTTTCTTGGATTGTGGATGATGCTGTCACTGTAGGCTATCTGCTTTTTCTTTCCTTCACCAAAGAATATAGGAAAATTTTCAATAGCATTTACTGGTGCTTAGTGAAGCTCAGGCAGGTTTGTGCCTGCTGTGCCTGCACTCCCTGCAGGCAAAGAGGAATTACAGCAAATAACCCTCTCCTTTGCCCAGTGGATCCAGGTTCTCCTTCCAGAGACATTTTGCAAACTCTCAGGAGCAATTAGCACAGGATCTCTGTGGGAGGAATTGCATGGGGGATGAAGGACCTCAGCATGAGCAACTGAGCCCTGGTAGAACAAATAAACAGGAAAATACCAAACTCCTGTGTGAGTTCAGCCCTTCATCTGGGATCCCCAAAAGAGTTTTTAGTCCCCTTTAAGAAAAGGTGATGATCTGTGTGACAAAACATGCTTGTAAGACATGTTAAAGATGTATCTTCCCAGTTCCCACCCTCGAGATTCCCAGCTCTGGGAGTCTGGAAGACTTTTGCATGCACCTTTCTCTGAGCATCTTCTCCCAGTTCTTTCACTGAGGGTTTGCCACAGTGGCTAACAAGTGGGAAGGGCAAGGAGATTGTGATTGTGATTTCAGCCCTTGTGAGTTTACCTTTCCCTCTGTGCCTGAAGAGCTGTGTCTGTGCATTCCACAGGCTCTGCAGAAGGGCATTTTCCATAATGTGAACCAGTACCAGCAAATGCCATTAAATACCTCCCCGACATCAAATGTACAAACAGTCTGAATGAAGCTACTGGGCCCCATAGTTGTGTAAAAATCTTAAATATGCTGCTGAACTAGCTGAAAACACCAGCGTGTGCTAAAGCCAGCCAGGCACTTCCCCCTGTCTCTTGCTTTGTTTACCTCCTGCTCATGTGAAATGGTGCATTAGGGCTGTAGTGTAATATACAGCATTTGAACTTCTCCTGTGTAGTGAACAATGTCAACAGACTGCTTTTCCTGAGGAAAAGATCCCGAGCCCATAAATATCACCCTGGTGTGCTGTATGCTGCTCCCATTGTATAAATCTCCCCACAGTGCTCACCTCTGCTCCTGTATCATAGCGAGATAAATGTGGTGCTTAAGGCCTGATTTATTTCAGTCAAAGGACAAATAGTTTGATATCAAAAGGAGCTTCACAACAATTAACATGACAGGCAAGGAGGATTAGCTGTTGTGATTTTCGGTGTGGCATAAGCAGGCAGGTGCTGTTATTGGGCTGCATCCCTCCCCCACACCCCTCCTCATTAAAGAGATAGTTATTGTACTGCTGTGAAAAGAGCAGCTGCTGTGCCTGAATTTCCCTATCAGCCACTGTTTCTAGTGTTGGTATGAATTGGGGACACATTGTTGGGCTTTAATTAGCCCTGAGTCCTGCCACCACAGGACTGCCCTGCTCTGACACACACCCCATGATGCTTGTGCTGAATGTGCATTAATCTCCTCGCTCCTGATGGCTGGGACACAACCTCTCCAAGAAAAAAAAAAAAAAAAGATTAAATAAAAAAGAAAAGATACCTTTATAGAATTTGCAAAATGCTTAGCTTTATGCTAAGCACCCAAATTAAATATAACCTTCACTCTTGACTTCTCCAAGTCCCATTATAATTTTTGAGATCTTTGCAGCTGGTGCTGACTCTAAGGTTTCAACAGATGAAAACCTACTTTCAAACAGATGAAAACCAGTTTTCAAACCTGAGCCTAAACTTCATGAGGGAGCAACATTTGACAAGCATATTTTGGCACTGACTTCTTCTAGGGATGTGTGTGAAGCTGGCTTGTGAGGCAGAGTGGGCACATTAGGGCAAGGCGGGTTGCCAGCAAAACCAAGAATGACAGATCCCACATAATTACTGTGTTTCCAATGTTATCACCAAAGGTTAGTTTAAAAACAAAGAAAATCCCAGAAATTGTGGACTATCCAGAGGATCAAAACATTCAAGGCACTTTTATTGGGAAGATGCAAGAGTTTCTCAGCACTTCCCTGATCATGCCCCTCTTTATCTCTTTGCTCAGATGAGAAGAGCAGCCCCTTTTTCCAAACCTGAGGTATTGCCAGCTGCCTTTTGTTGTGATCCTGGTACCTCTGCTAAACTGAAAATTTGGGTCAGGTCAGGGTAGGCCCAAATTTCTGTATTAGGGCATTTCTGTAACACAGGAGAGTGCTTGTGCAAAGCCATCCTGGTGGCCTACTTCTGGTCATGGCCAAACATCAGCTCCTGCATAAGGCTGCAAGAGCTGGAACCAGTTGCTACAGTAAAGCCATACTGGAATGACTTACCAAAGCAATTATGATGGCTGCTTATACCCAGATGAGGATTTGACAGTGTTTTCTGTAGCCTAGCTCTAAAAACACTCTTCAAGCTCTTAGGTACATTGTGCCTACTAAAAGCTCCCAACCAATGCTCTTTTTTATTTAGCCTTTACCTCAGAGTGCCCCTGAAAACATAAAACACCTGAGGAAAAACAGAATTCTTGCTGACCCCTGAAGAGTTAATCCCTCTGTAAATTGTCTGCCAGCTGGTAGGAAGATCTTTGCAGCACAGCAATGTTTTCACCTGCTGTTTATGTAGCCTGTAGCAAAGGTGTGAGCTGGAGTATTTTTGTGGGGAAGTTTTGCCAGCCTGGACTCTCCCACCAGGAGTGCTCTCCGGCTCAGAGAGGGTGTGCACGTGCATGCAGGGAGACCACAAGAAAAAAAGTCTTGCTAGAAAAATATTGCAGGATTTTTCAGGTTGAGAGTGCAGAGATGTTCCAAACAGCCTTGAACTTCAACCAAAATCCTGATGTTTGTTGCTGGGTTTTTTAATCACTTGTGTCTGCCTTTTGCTTGGGGAAATTCAAATTTATTGTCCCCCAGCTGAGGTCTATTCACACCAAAAGTGGTGCTGGTATGGATTCAGTCACACCTGGTCCATGGGAGATGAATTTGGCTCAGAGTTGGTACAATGTCAGTTATTGATATTCTGTTATTCTTCAGCTTGAAGGTGCATGGATGTTATTTTACTACTTCTTTCAAGCAGATCAATTCTAAATCTATGGTTTTTTGTTCTGCCTAGACCATACCTGTAAAAAATAATAACAGCAGAGTTAGTGTCTTCCCTGTGACTGCTGAACTCTCTAACTCAGACTCTACAGCTCTGGAACAGCAGCTGGCATCAGATCACAGCACTTGATTTAAACTCCACTCCTTGTTCAATAGACCAAAAATAAAAATAATGCTGAGAGATGAATCAAACCCAAGTTTGTAGGTTTCAGGGTTTTGTTTTTTTTTTTCCCCTTTTCCCTGAACATAAAAAACAAAATTTTTTTTAGTCTAGATTACTTGTCTTCCAAAGAGATGACAACAATAAGATACTAGTACCAGGTCCCCCAGGAAGAGATGAGAACACTGACTCACTTTGTAACATTTGTCATGTGTACTGAAACATCCACTGTAGGGTCTTGCTGAGCAGGAGGTAATTTCCCCATCCTGCAAATATTTATCTTTTTGTTTTTTAGATTAAAAAATAATCCAGACCTAAAGAGGGTAAAACCAAAATATATATAAGAAATGAAAACCTGAAAAAGTCAGTACCATCTCAGAAATATTTCCCTTTGACTTGAAACATCCCTAGTTTTAAAATAACTTTAGTCTCACTAGAGTAATTAATTTTCTAGAGAGAAAGAGCAACCCGCATATTTTTTTGTTTTAATATGCTGCTGGTAATTCAGTGTTTCAAAACCTCCTTCTGTAAAGGGGGAAAAAAAGGGAGGGGAGAATAAAAAAGCTGAAAAATGCATCAAAACTGACCATTTCCCACAAAGCCAGTTTTCATTTCTGCATATCAGCGTTTTCGAGCAAAACAAAGCACTACACAACTTTCTTGAGCAGCTCTATTCAAGCAGGACCCGAGGCCAGCAGGGACACTGCTTTAATGTCATGATGTAGCTGCAGAGAACAAAATGATTCTCTTTCCCCCAGCCTGTATAGCAGAGAAATTATAAAGGGGGGGAATTACTATGGTAATGACCACATAGCTGCTGCGTGTTTATGCAGATTGATGACTGACGAGCCAAATCCCAGGCTCTTTACATCAGCAAAGCTCTGCCTGCCACCTAAAAATTGCAATCCAAAGAATTTGCCCAAGAAACTGGAGGGGAGGTATTTTTTCAGTGGATTTGAAAATATTTCAGTGGCTTATCGGAATAAACCTCATTCTTCTTACACATGGAGATGTTGTTTTTAACAAGTCAGAATTGCTTTTCCTAAATGTGGAAGGGGAAACTACCCCAGTCCCCTGGAAATGGCCACTGCTTAGCCTGGGATTAAACAATACCCATTCAAGCATCAGGAATTTCAGGGTTAATATGACAGGAAAGAAAATGGGATCTTGCCTGTTCCCATTCCCAGTAATGTCTAGCCAAGCTGACAGGAAAGATAAAGTTCACTCTTGCCTCCACTTAGCTGGTGCTGGGAAAGAGATTCACACCCAGGAGAAAAGGAGACATGGCATCAGTCGTGACTTCTTGGCATAAATGAAAGGAAATTTTGACAGGCATAAAAATGTTATTTTCTCATGAAAAGCTGCTGCTTCAATACACAAATGGGGATGTTTCTTGGGAAAGCAAAAGAAAGGGGAAAAGAAAAGAGCAGTCTTGGTCTGATGCCAGTTTATAATAATTCACAGTATTGCCCATTTCTCACTGCATAATGATCTCGGGCAAAGGAAATTATGAACTCTTATTTCTGGATCCACATTTTAAATATCAAAATAATTGGGCCAAGGAAAGGTCATCCCTTCCCACTGCTGTTAACCATCCACCTTCCCTGGCAGCTCAGGGCTCTTGCAATAGCTTTTAGCACCATGGAAGGATTCACATTGCTGGTAAGACCAGAATCATCCTGGGAAGGGGGCTGGGAGCCTGCTGGTGTCTGCAGGAAGCTGGAAAATGTAGGCTGCCCCGTGCTGCTGGACATCCTTCATGCACCCAGCTGGGAGCTACCTGTCCTGTGCTGGGCTCTGGTGCAGCCAGCAAGACTTGGTTGCTTGTGTCAAAAGCTGATCTGAGGATCTCACTCAGCCATTTGTTGGCCTCAGCTCAGTCAAACATTTGATCTTCAGCTTTGTCCTCTTCTGGAGACCCTCCAAGCCAAACCTGAAGAGCAAGGTGAGTGCACTCCTCATCACTGACTCCCAACGTGGGTCTCTGGGGGCTCCTGTCAGCTTCATTCTGCTTTATCCCCCTCTGCATGTCTCAGCACTCACACAGTTTGACTCTGAGGAACCCCACATACTGCTGCATGATCTTTATCCCGTCAAGTCCACCTTTCCAGCTCTGTCCAGATAAACCTATGGGCCTTAAAACTACATCTTGCTAGTAAAGGCCAAAATGTGACCCAAACCCAGGACAATGTGAAGTCCTACTCTAACCCTAGGCCAGGGATCACAAAACACCCACTCCCAATTTTAATAATTTAGATGCTTTGCCCTGTTCCTGCCTGACTTCAGAGAAACCCATCTTTAGTTGTTTTCTCACCCTTTTTCCAAGCCCTACAAGCCCCAAATTAGGGCTCAGCAGAGCATCTATAGATCAGCCACAGAAAGAATCACTGCTGCAATGACTGAAGCTCTTTGTGAGTTTGCAGGGCATGCGTGTGCATGTTTGTTTGGTTTGCACACACACAGAGCCTGCACAGGCACTGGGAGTCTGTGCTCTGGAGAGGAGACAGCAAATCTGCATTGCCCCGGAGGCCTGGGGTGAGATTAACTGCAGGACCTGTGATTTGTTGCTACCTGAATGGTGTGCATGCTGTCAGTTTGGTGTGTCTTTATTTCTAAGTGAGTCATATTATACAAATCAATTGCTAATTCAATTAATCATGAAAAACATGCAAAAGGACATCTCCAGGAGCTGATTTAGAGCATGTTATGTACGGGTGATTGAGCAAAGAAAGTTAATCTGGGTCAGGAGGCTTTGATTTTTAATTCTTAATGTCACAGATTTCCATTCTTTTGAACTAAAATCTGACTTACAATTTATTTTTCTGAGGGTGCAGCTTTATAGCTCCATTGACATTGGCATGTGTGGTCATGCATACTGAGTCTGTTCTCTTATGCCTGACAAATAAGAGCTTTTATGGATGCACAGATCAATACAAGCTTAAGATCTATAAAGGGCTGACTGGCAGTATTCATATGCAGGATACATCTCACTGCATTTATCCACAAAGTTGTTTACAGGAGATTAAATTATGATTTCATTGCATTCCTCTTTCCCCATTCTGTGGGAAACTACAAATTTTGATCTTTTGTGTTGCTTTGCAGTTTCTGGCCTAAATCTTACTTAAAAAAACAAAAAACACAAGAAACCCCAAACCAACTCAAAAAACCTAGGTGAAGAACATATGAGTTTTTTTTGCAAAATAATGCCTCCATCATGATATGTATGGAAGACACCCCAGGAATTCAAAGGAAAACAATTGTTTGCACTTCTTGCAGAGACTTAACAGGGGCATAAAGTGACTGTAGACCATTGTGGGGAAAACTCACAGGATGGATTCCTCCTGGAGGCCTGAGTTAGAAGTTTTCAGGGAGTAGAAAACTCAGCTATGACAAATCAAGTGTCAAAGATTTCAGGCTTAGATGCTAATATATGCTTTAGTCCAAAATAGGATGCCGAGTTCCCTCCTGACAGCATGAGAATCTGACATTTCTGTTTTATGGATAGCCCTAGGAAAGAAATGGGGCTATAAATAATGTGTGTGAATGCACAGAGTGAGGGAAAGAGGTGCAAGGAGCTCCTACTTGTCACTGAAAGTATGAGCAATCCTAGACCCTTCTTGCCCTTGGACATGTGGACTGCTGCCTGGCTTCTGGGAGAGCCCTGGGGACAGTGGGACCTGGCACAGGGCTGTGTCCTTCTTGTGTCTGCTGCCAGTTCTGATTCCCTGCTGCAGTCCTGGGGAGCTGCTTGACCCAGCCAAGGTGACCTTGGCCAGTCATTTGGTGATTCAGCTCCAGTCATCATGATGGAACTCAGTGTTGCTCCATCTGAGAGAGATTCCTTGGGTTTGTTGGGATGAAGGAGTTACAGGGCCTGCACTGGGCAGTGCCACAGCTCAGGTCAGGGAAGTCATACAGCTCTGGGGTCCTGAAGGATTTATCATTCCTGTTTCTCCATCAGGCTCCTTCATTGAGTCAGGCTGATTCCCAGACTGGAGCTGGTTGGCATCCTGGCAAATCTGAGTTAACACCCTGAGAGGTGGTAAGAGGCTAAAGGGATCTGCAGGGAACCAGTACATGGAGTTTAGCAGGCAGCTGCTAGACTCCCCATATGTGACATGCACCATTTGGGCTTTCCCAGATAAAGGGCAGCATCATGGAATTTGAAAAAAACTTCATGTTGGAAGTGATCTCAGGAAGCCCTTAGTGCCTCCAGCAGAGATCTCCTGCTGAAAGTGGTGCCAGCTGTGAGACAAAAGGACTTTCACAGTGGGTGCTCCAAGCCTAGGAAAAGGCTCCAAACCTGGGTGGACCAACATTTTTAGGAAATATATGACGAGGAGCAAGAGATTTGATTATTCTGGGAAGAAAGCTATTAATTCCAGATGAGGAGAAATCCCTAAAGGACACAGACTGTCTTCATGACTTTGAAGAAGGTCAGCAGCAGAGAAGCTGTGCGTGGGGAGGTTTCCAGTTTCAGAATGAGATTTTCTTCCAACATAATTGAATATACAGTTAATGCAGGGGGTTGGAAACAAATGCATTAAGGAGGAGAGTACAGCATTACCAACACCTTATAGAGCAGAACTACTCGAGGAACATGAGCAGGTAATGCAGGTAATGGTGATGCATTTCATTGTCACACATCTGGGTAGAAATGGCTGGGATGCTACTCTTCTGAAAGGCATGGAAGCACTTAGATGGATAATCAGAACACAAAAATGACCCTGCAAGAAGAGCACAAGCTGCTGCCCCTCTTTGTAGCCATTCACCCCCACTGCTGCTTCCTCGGAAGGAAGGTCAAACAAATTTTTGACAACAGAGCTGGGAAAGTGGCTTAAAAAAGCCACTGAATCTGTCTTCCCATTCCCATTTCATGTGCAAAACTTGATTCTCTTTAAAGTAAAATTAAGCTTCTTTACCCCACCAGAACTGATTTGTAAAACAATTAACCTAGCTGTCCCTGGTGGGCCTGTAAACCAGGATGGTGAAGAGAGGCCAAGCCTGGAGGAAGGCAAGCCTAAAGCTGTACAAGAATTTTAATCTTCTGCCTTTTTATCCCTGCATTGTGTTCTGAACAAATCACCATGTTCAGGAATTTTCCCAGAGAAGTGCAAAAGTTTAGTGATTGCTTGTGTGAAGTATGTCATCCAAGAAAAGGTTTGAAGAAAGGTGCATGTTTTCCCATCAATCACCCTCTGCACACATGAGCACATTCAGTGCCTTTCTCCTCCCACAAACAGTTCACTGCAGATTTATTCCCCAGGTATTTCCTATTCACTCACTGGCAATTTAATGTGATGAAGGTTATATTGTTTATTTCTTTGTAGATGCCTAACAGGATGAAACAACTTCATAACCAGGAGAATTAACCACCATAACTCATCAATGCAATAGGTGATCTCACCCAATAGCCAGTTAGGTCAATAGCAAAATTGGCCTTTGGCTGTAATTTACAGCTGCCTGCACAGCTGGAAACTGATGATTCTCTACAGAATCCTTCCCCAGTGTTGTTACAAGATGTGGTGCACTTACACATTTTCTCCTTGCAAAGACTTGGTTCTTTCATTTAGAAATACCCAATGATCAGGCTGGAGCCTTCCACATTCCACCTGTTTTGCTTTGATGAATGTAGTTAGGAGAGGAGACCTTTTTTTTTATTTTTATTTTTTTTAAATATCTAGCTTTATATATGTGGAGCTTGCAGTACTGACGTGGGGTCACAAAGTCCTCAACTTTGGACTTCACTCATCCTTTTACAGCTGCTCTGCCACATGCAGGGATGTGCAGCTCCCACTGACACGACAGCTCTGCCTCAAGCCTGCCTAGGGAGGCTCCTGCAGACTCCCTCAGGAATGATTGTTATTTGGGTTTCATTGTGTTTTATTAGCTTTTATGTTAATATGCACTGTACATTTAATTAAAATCTTATAGAATGGCTGAATGCTGAAATCAGGATCTGAAATAGGTTTGGTCTTGGAGTAAGTTTCCTGTTGGGCTGCAGAGTGGTGATGATAACCAAAAATCAAGCCTTTTCTTTTCCCCTGCCTACTTCCCAAATCTCAGCACTCTCTACAGTGGCAAATGTCTCCTTTGACTTCCTGGGGAGGAGGATAATTCTCCCACAATAGACACTGATCTCTCATTAGTCTCCATCCTGTTAGTTAAAAGCTGTTTTTACTCAGACAATCCAGAACTCATTTCCAATCTTAAAAGGGTACACTGTTGGATACTCACTGAGGGTATAATTTTTAACCACTCTGTTTACTGAATTTACAAAAGTAGTTATTGGAGCTGTTTGTATACAGTAATTTTTCCTTAGGCTCCCAAGATCAAGAGCAGGTGACCCAGCATTGCTAACCGTGGTAAAGCTTTTTCCTATTCAAAGGAGACAATATTATCCCATTTGACAGAAAGTCTGTTCATGCCATAACAGCCTGAGGAGATTTTCCTAGAGTTGTGCAGGGCAGACCAGGGCCAGTGTCCCAATCAGGGGTTGTCCCTGGATCTCCTCTCTGAGTCAGGCAGAGGCAAAGCCACTGGATCAGCCCTTGTGGCTCATCCCTCACTGGATCAGCTGCTGCTTTCATGGAGATAAATCCTTAATTCTTAGATACACAGTAAAAAACTTCCACGCCATCAGCACACACAAATATAAAGAGTGATCAGCAAGGTGCAGCTCATTGTACATAAACACAGTCCTTGCCTAGTAATTAACTGGCATACAACTGAATGAAACCCACATTTAAACCCTATTCTGCATGTGCTCCTTACAACTGCACTGGAGCTTAAACATCAGTTATCGAGTTTTTAGAAGGAGGTACCAGTGACACAGCTCAGGACTGGACAGGTGCAAGAAGCCAAGGACCTATCTGGGAGCAGAACAGCTCTTCTGGGAGCAGAAGATCTCAGTTTGTCCTGGCTCCTCACTGTCCTTCCCTGTGCCACCCTGTCAGCACCCAGGGCCAGGGATGATGTGGCTTCAGATTAACTCAGCAAAAGGCAGAAAAGTCTTCTTTCTTGGACGTGGTCAGCACCCTGTGTGTGTACCTGAGAGTGTGAGAGTGAGCACTGGGACCACCCTTGGCAACTCCAAAGACTCACTTGTTAAACTGGGCCCTGCATTTGAGGCGGTGGAGACCTTTATGGCCAGAAATTTTATGCACAGGCCTTAATTAGTTAAGAAGCTGGCCTTTTATTTTCTCCTCTTTATGAAGTGACCAGTAACTTTTTTGATGAACATTCTTTTCTTAATACTTTTTACCCCACTCTGCTGTTTCATTGTCTTTTTAACAATGCCAGCTGCTTCACTTCAAGAATTGGTTTTCTGAAAGTGGAATGCCTCTCATCCTGAAGCATCTCTGGATGGTATCCATTATTGATTTGGAGCTGATGATGGCTGCAGTAGCTGTCTCTGACTCCCTGAGCCACTTAGAGCATTTCTCCTTCAAGATAATAAGAAGCAGCAGAAAGCAAGGAAGAATCCAAGGACTGGCTCTATACTATGCCTGTGCATGCCAGGCACACCTAACAGAATGTATACCAGGGCAGCTCCACTCTCTTCCATTTCCCTGGGGTACTGTGGGATGTTATTTGATACATATTTTACCCCTTAGAAAGGCTCAGAACACATTCACTGAGCACAGTGCATACATTTTCAAAAGGGGCAGTTTTGACTGACATGACCTTGGCTCACAAAGAAGAGAATACCCTTTCCTTGCAGAGGACATCAGCTGCAGTTTCCAAAATACAGATGGTACTGGGAACTCTAGACCTCTGCTTTGCTTTTTATATCCTCAGGCAACGGGGACAGCCCCATGCCAGTTGGCCAAGTACCTCCAGGCTAAAAATATCTCTTTTTCAACCAGAGCTCTTGCTGCAGATGCTGTGAGAAAGTGACAGCTGAATCAGTCGATTCTCCATGGGAAATCTCCTTGGCAAGGTTTTGCTAATGGCCAAGGATGCCACACAATGTTCATCTCCTGGGATGACAGGGAAGAACAGCATGTGGGCAGGAGAGAGCTGCCCACAGCTGGGTACAAATGCTTCTAGTTTGACCTCTCATTCCAGCAGCTGAAGCATTTAGGTGGAAAATGAAGAGGAGGAAATGCTTCTTGGCCTGTTTAGAAGTGGAAATGCAGAATTAATAAATGCCCAGGAGATCATCTGCAACTCTGCCATCCGTACAAATTACTTTGTTACTGACTGGCCAGTGAGAGCTCTGAGCCAGAGACAATGCCCCTGTGCAGGCAGCAAAGAGCTTCAAGAGGAATCAGAATTATGACCTAAACAACAGTGAGTTTCCTTCTTAGTTTGCAAACAATCAGACAAAAACATATCTTTGCAAACTAATCCATCTGAATGCAGCACTCTCAAAGTGCACAAAGGATGGACAGCCTGAAATGTAGGAGTGTGGGACCACCCTTTTGGGACTTGGACACCCAGTTGGCCATAGCTGTCTGAGGACCCTGCAGCCACAGGGGTGGTGACAGTGTGTGCAGACATCTCTAGACAAGGTTTTGGTCAGGAACTTGACAACAGGGAACAAACAGGTTGAATTGCAATGTGAAGCAGCTTCTGAATCCCTGGGGTTCTGGAGGTTCCCAAGGGGTCATGACTGAACCTGCATTGCTTCTTTGGCACAGCTGCAGGAATATCAGGGGGAGTATTTCCACCCCTGCTCCAAACACTGTTCCTGGGTACAGTGCAGTAGAAATACATCTGAGTCCTTTGCTTGGCTTTGTCTCTTATTTATCTGCTCAGATCTCATTAGTAGACTCAGTAGCAGGAAAGCTTTGTCCTTGTTTCTGGTTGTTTTTTTTTTTTTTTTTTTTTTTTTTAACACATAGCCTTTCTATGACAAGCCCTAATGAAGGTCTGAATAAAACCAAAGGATCCTACAGTAAGCACTAAACCTGTCTAATGAAGTTGCAAGGTGTCTGGGTTGTGCTTTCAGAGGGGTGTGCCAAGGCAGCCACAGGGCTGTGGAGCACTGACAAGGCCAGGTCTTCAGCAGGGAAAATTTCACAGGGTATAATGGACTTGCAGAGGGCTTGTGCTAGTTCATGTTTGTTGGGCATTTGGCTCAAAGCTGATAGCAGATTTCCCCAAAGGAATCAGTGTGCTCTCTATTAAAAGGAAAAAACTGATATTAAATGTCACAGTAATTGATGCTGCCTCTTTCTAATTAACTTACCTTTTTCCAAGTCCTTCTACTGCTTCCTCCTTCCTGACACCTTTGCCTGCTGTTTACTGAGACTGCCTGCAAGCAAGAACAGAACAAACCTGCCAAAGATGCAACAGTCCCCCTGGGATTTCCCACTTTGTCAAAAGCTGCCAAGTTGCAGGTGGGAGAAGCATGCTGGCAATGATGTCATGGCCACTACACTCATCCCTGCTGATGGCTTTAAAAGCAGTATTTCCACATGAAAAAAAAAAGACAAATGGAAACCACATGACAAGGGAAGCAGAGGATCTAAGCAGAGCTGCCTCCTAAAGCAGTCTGCAGCACTTGCTTCTCTGTTCTCCTGCCTCCCCCCTTAGACACACTGTGAACAGGGTCCAGATGTGGCTGGGTCTGGATGCCACCTGCCCCGTTCCCTTGACCCATGTGTTGGCAGAGGGCACTTCCAGCTGTCACCCTGTCCTGGTTTCAGCGAGGACAGAGTTAATTTCTTCTCAGTAGTGCTCACAGTGCTGTGTTTTGGAGTCAGAATAAGAATGGTGTTGATAGCACACTGATGTTTTGGTTTTTTGCTAAATTGTGTTTATCCTAAGCCATGGACTTAGGGCTTTTCCCTGGTCTCATGGATTTGGCTCTGACAGTGAGGAGGTTCACAGAAAACACTGGGAGGAAGTGTAGCTGGGACTCAGGTGACCTCAACTGACCAAAGGGATATTCCACAACACAGAATGTCATGCCCAGTATATAAACTAGGGAAGTTTCCTGGAAAAGCATCCAGTCTGGATTCAGGAATCAGTTCTGGCATTGATCAGCAGGTGGTGAGCAATTGCATCATACATCACTTGTTTTCTCCCTTTTTGGTATCATTATCATTTACCATTATTGCTGTATTTTACTTTATTCTCAATAATTACACAGCTTTTATCTCAACATACAGATTTCACTTTGATTCTCCTTCCCATTCCACCAGGGTGGAGGGGGGAAGAGAGGGGGGTTTGAGCAAGCAGGTGTGTGGTGCCTCATTTCCAGCTGAGCTTAAAACCACAACACATCCCATCTTCACCAAAGGCTTTTCCCAGCAGAGAGAGGAAATATGAAGGATTCTTGTGGCTCTGAACACATGCTGCAGCAGGGGAGGTTTCTCTGATTGCAGGTCTATTTCCCACCACTGCTCAGAGACGTCTGGGTCACAGCACCAAAGGTTTGTCTGTTTGACCCAAGTAAACAGATTGAAGATACCCCTCTGAGGGCCCCTGGAGGGAGCCCAGAGCAAACAAACTTAGAGAAAAACATCACTGCAGTGGAAAAGGACATCATGATTCTATCATACTATGTCCTTGTTTCCAAGACACCAGTAAAACTAGAAGGAGAATGGAGAAAAAAGTCTGGATGTGTCACTGAAGTCACTGCAGAGTCCCTGTCATCAGCAATGAGCCTCCTTTACAAAGCTCCTGAATCAAAGTGTCTAATTAAGAACAGCTGACATGTTCAGTGTCTTCTTAGCCAGTATCCTGCTCTTGAGTTTACCCAAGTTTTAGCATCTTTTTTACTATCTTAGTTGGTCAACATTGTCTTTTGCTGGAAAAGAAAGGGAAGGGTTGGGATATCTCATATCAAACAGCATTTTTTCTTGGCAGTACAGAAAAGTGTTAAATCATGGCTTCAGCAGTTGACTCAAAACTCACAGGTAACACCTTAACTGGGATGCAAAGACAATTTTTGGTCACTAAATTATTCTTATTGCTGCTGGATGGCTGAAAAATCACAATCATAAACCCAGCAGCAGGCATTGCAGACAGATTTAAGATAAATCAGTTCCTGACCATGGCATTGTTTGGAGAAGAGCCCCATGCTCTCTTTTTCTTTTCTGAAGTAAAAGAGCAGACTGAGGTGATGGATGTTCCCCTTCCTGATGCAGCTGATTTGGTGTTCCCCAAACCACAGGTCACTGTGGTTTCATTTAGATCTGCAATCTCTTTTTCTCCAGGGCTTTATCCTAGGAGTTGTTATTTCAATACAAACAGTTTGCACGAAGTGTCTGGGCAGAACAGAGACCCGAGGCTGTCACTGGCATCCATGACCATAATAACCTTGCATGAGTAATGCAGCAAAGCCAACAGCTAAGCTATCTTATCCTTGGACAGCTGCAGGGTCCCAATAACCCTCATTATACCACACTCTCCTCCAGGGAGTAGACAGAAAAAAAAAAGAATGAAAAAAAAGATAAGTAATTTATAAAATGTTCAGAGTAGCACAGGAACACAGACACTGTACAGTACACTATTAATTGTGGGATTCTTTTTTGTGCCATACAATATTGATTTTCCTGCAGATAACCAGATATCATTAGTTTGATTAATGCTACCACAGCTTGGAATAACTGGCTGGAAAGTTCAAACTAGGGCATTTTTCAGGAGAAAAAGATAGAGCACAGCTCAGACTTCTCGGTTCATACCTGGGAATATGCTGGCCAGAGGGCTTTGGGGGTGTTAAGCTAGACAGTTAAGAAAAAGCTTGGTAGAGGAGAGCTGGAACTGCTCTACGCAGCCTGTCTGATAATGTCAGGCAGTTCAGCTGCACTCAGGGCTGAGTTTATTTTGGTACCAAACCCCTAGGTTTTCTTCCTAACAAAGGTTGTCACATTTTCAGGCAGAGCTGAGTCACACAGGCTGCCTCAGCCAGAGCTGTGCTCCTGTGCTGCTGGGTGTGCAGGCAGTGGGGCTGTGAACACTCATCCTCTCTGATTGCTTCAGAAGGGAAAGAAGCAGACAAAGCTCCCAGGGACTGGTTTATGAGTTGGCTGGTGCTCAGAGAAGTGTGTTGCTTATTGTCTGAGTATGTGCTCTGCCATGCAAAGGGAATCAGCTTTACTCTGCTTGGGGACATCAACTTGGAAGAAGGAAATATTGAGATACGTCAAGAGCCTCACTAAAACCCTACAGACTCACAACAAAGAGGTCATCTTGGAAAGAAGTGAAAGTCCTGCAAAAAAGGCCGGGGACAACACACACTGGTCCGTTTTCTGAGTGAGGAATCTCTGACACATCTTAAAGTTTGTCAGTGCTACAGTTTAGGAGAAGGTATGGGGCTGAAACTACTGCACTAATGGATGGAGTCTGTCAGCTCAACATCAGCTTGCTAATGTGTCTGGACTCCTGTGGTCCCCAGTCTCAAAATTATGGCAGAAGGAGCAGAACAGTCACTTGATCATCACACATGTCAGGAAATGGAGGAGTAGATGGAGGAACCTATTTTCTTTCTTTTGGCACACTGGGAAGTTAAAAAGCATTGTGTGGGTTTTAGTCCAGAGGGCTAAATAGAAGAGAGGCCAGAGAAGATGATACTGGTATTTGGGCTTTGATGAGTGGATAGCATAGTGTAGAGCATCTGTGCAGACCCCTATGTGGCCTTCTAATTCATGAGAACCATCCCAAAATACAAGAACCCAAGAGGTCTGCTCTGAGGGTGAGATGTGAGCAATGGTAGAGCCAGAGCCTGCAGGAGGGCAAAGCCTCAGCTCTAGCAATGTGTTCTGTTTAAAGGTAGGTTAGAATAGAATACATAGGCTTGTCTTGGGAAAAATCAGGCCAGTTTGGGCAGGTAGTTCTATCAGGAGATGGCATTGCTCTGCTTTGGTGTATTTGTGACAGAATAATGCCATTGTCTTAATGAAGAAGAAACTGCTCTTGGTTGCATACAGAGCTAGATGAAGAACTGGTTCTCCAACAGGTACAATGGAAAGCTTGGAAACTTTCTTATGAGATTTATAGTGTAAGTCTTGTGTTCTCCTTGCTGTGAAGAAGGGCTTACTACTGCAGGCATTAACCAAATGGGACAATTGGTCCCTAAAAATCTGCTGAAAATTGTGCCATTACCTTCTTTCTGTTCACCATCAGCCATCTCTGAACTCAAACTGTGGTAAGAATCTAACTTGCAGTAATTGATGAATTGAAGAAGGGCTTGTTTATTGTTCTTGCCTAAAAATGTAAGCTTTGAAAGCTTCCTCAGCATTTTTTGAGGTGTGACTGATCAGCTGAGTGAGGGGTGTTTTCCAGTTCCTGTAGCATGGAGCAGGCATTTCTGTGGGAGCACAAGAGCATTCCTGATGAGTGTCTCATTATTGCAACATGCTGTGGACTCTGACTTCAATACCTGTTTGGATTTTTTTTTCATTTACAATTTAGACAGCCACTTTCACAAGACTTTTATCTACCTAATCATTCTAATATCCTCCAAAACCAAGAACGAAGAGTTTGTAAGTATTGTTGAAACAAAGCCGTTTCACAAACCCAAATGTACCCAACATTTGCTTTCTATTATCCTCACTGTCCTCACATTTTCCTCTTTACGAGTTCAATTTTAGCAGCTTTGACCTTGTGGAACCTTTTCTCAGCCACAAGTGTCAGCGATCAACTTCTAGTCTGTCTCAAAAAAGCTGTACAATGTAGTCTGTCTTTCCTGCCAAGCATCATAAAGTGCATTAATACCTTCTGCTGTTCCATCCTCTAGGCAACCACACCTCATCTGCATTTATTGCTGCAGAGAGAGTGGGGTGATGTGACCAGCACTTTCTGCAGGCTGGATGGGAACTACAGCTGAGGAGTAGCGCAAGTACCAGAAGTGCAGAGCTGTCTGCCTCCCTTTTGGAGACTCAACTGAACAATTACTTTTTCTTTTTTTTTGTTTTCCTTGTGAAGAAAAGTAAATCTTTTTAACGATTTGCCAATCCTCCAAATAAGAAACTTTGAAACTCCAAAATGAAGTAAAGGCAAGTTTTGAGATATTTAACAGCTACTTTTAGCAATTGTAAGCTTCCAAAGATTGATATTCCTTCTACCAGACAGGTGGGATATAATGAAAACAGAGAGTAATAAGATAGGAAACTGTTATCTAGTCAGTACAAACTGTTAACTAAATCAATAAATTACGGACTTGGGAACTTCTATAGGCTAAATTATTGCTGAATTACTTCTCTGGAGAACTACCTCCAATTTTAAAGTTCATTTACTTTTACAAGATATTGGGTAGGAGTCTGCAAGGAGAACGGACCTACTTCATATATAACTGAAGGACGTTAAAATGCTGAAAAGAAAAATGATGAGCAGTAGAAGTGCTGAGCAGTATCTACACTTCTTACAATGTGCAATTCCCAGTGTGAGTGCAAGAGTCATGACTTACAGAAGTGATTTGTGTTTCTGCGATGCTCCTTGGAATTACCTTACAAATCCTTGCTTTTGGAAAGTACTGAATGAAACTTCTGAACAATTAAGCTCCCGTAACAGATGTCACAATGAACAGTCAGTGACACTAGTCGTGTCTGTGACCTCAGCCTTGCTGTTGCCAGTAAGTGTGACATCAGCTCAAATTCCCCACCCACTTTCCAACTGAAGGATTATATGGAGTGAATGAAATAGTTCTTTGCTGCCAACTTGATTTTAATTATACATGTCCTAACCTTTAGAAAATGTATTTAGATTTTAAAATAATAGTGTGGGGGAGAGTGACACAGGAAATATATGCTTGAGCTTAGTAAAAGACAAAAGACATTTTCTCCAAGTGATAAACAGATGTGAAAATGACAATAATACACATAGTTCTTGGAACAAAGGGGTCATCAAGATGAAGAATATTACATTTCTGCAGTAGTTTAATACTGTAATCCTTAAGTGAAGATTTGATTACAGATTAATATGATATCAGTGAGGTCTTTATCACTTGTGGTGCTGAGACAAGATTAAGTGACCTGCTCACAGTCATGGCAAATCTCTGGCAAGACTGATGCTGACCCCATGCAAGACTCTTTGTTTTTGTAAATTTTCAGGTAACAGCTTTTGCCTTTGTCTCAGTCAAAGGGCTGTGAAAGGAAGGTGAGAGTGAAAGGACCCTGAGGAAAAGGAAAGAATTATTTACATCCAACTGGAAGGGGGTTGGGGGATGCAAATGGGAAATCTGCGACCTCTTGCTCTCTAGGTGTCACAATCAAATCCCTTCCTTGTGTGGAACAGAGATTTCCAGACCACAGCTTGCACTCAGATGAAGTTTTTACACAACTGAAAATACTTACACTGTGTCTGCAAAAGGGGAGAAGTTGTTTTAGGTCATTGTGACATGTCACCTTGAACACCAGCAATCCAACATTAAGATTAACAAAACTGGTATTCAATTTGAAATGTTTTGCAAACATCTTATATTTCCATAATTTTTATTTCCCATCCTCTGTGTGCATCTATATCCAAAAAGACTCCACATGGGGTGCTCCAAAAGCAAGTTATTTGCAATCAAGAGAAACAGGTGCAGTCCCTGAAGCAGGAGATGAAGAGCAGGCAGAAAAGCCAGCTTGAGCATTTGAATCCATGGCCATCACTTTTTCCACTCTTGCTCCTGCCTCTTAGCCCAGTGGTGATTCACAGCATGCATGCTGAATCAGGATTCCCATTGGTACCCACAGCCCCTCACATCTGAGAATATTTCTCTTCTCTTGACTCTAAATATGGAGATCTCCTCTTTCCCTTCTCACCTTAGCTGGTAAAGTGCTTGAAAACATGTTGAAAACATGTGGCTCTGACCGGGGATCAGGACAGCAGCTGTTGATTTAGAATCATAGAACCATTGGGTTGGAAGAAAACTTAAAGATCATCCAATTCCAGGGGCACTTCCAGGGCAGGGACACTTTCCACTAGACCAGGTTGCCCAATGCCCCATCCAACCTTGCCTTGAACACTTCCAGAGATGGGCCATCCACCACTTCTCTGGGCAACAAAGAGACAGAAGATTTTTAAATGCTGCTCTTGAATGCATACACTATCAGAAATTTGTAGTGCCTCTGCATGAACAACTCACACCCTTCAGCCACAGTAAATTAATGTACAGTTGATGGAATTACTAAATCTCAAATAGCAGATGCTGAGGAAATATGGCAATGTCTGTATCCTCTTCCTTCTGTGTCTGGCAGCCCTGGGCCAAGTTGGAGGACAGAGGGACTGATGCAGGACACACCTCTGATGTGACCTGGCAAATCATTCCTCAGTCCTGCTTTGAAGCCACTCTTGTAAAACTTACAAAATCGTCATTCTTTTTATGGAAAAGCAGATCTTCAAACTGGGGTTGGAGGACAAGCCCAACAAATGTGAATGCTGTTTGAAGCTGGATCCAACCACTCCAGCCAGCTGCCTTCAGATGTCGAAAATGACCGGCTTTGTTTTATGTGGCAGATATGAGGCAACCAAGAGCTGGTTTAATTGCAGATTTCCATATGGCAAAAGTCTTTCTTTGAAAAGGGCATCAAAAGGAAAATAGTAAAACATTCAGAACCACGTGGAAGGAAAAGGAAACAATTATTTGGAGCAGATCTGGCTTGAGGGGAGCAGCAAGGCTGAGGCCTAGTCTGGCACTGGCTGAGGATTTTGTCCCAGATCCCTTCACATTGCACCCATTCCCCATGATCTCCAAGCAGCTCTGTTTGTTTGCTATCATCCCCACAGCTTTTTGTGGTTGTTTTGCTCTTTTTCAGCACTCCAAGATAGTTTTCTGATGGCACTGAGAAGCATCTTGATGTAAATGTGAAGCCAGAAGTTTCCACACATGCTGACTGAAAGAAAGCTGAATCAGTAAGAAGAAAGAAATGTGAGACAGAAGAGTTCCATCACACTACAAAATTTGCTTTTCATCGTCCTCTGATAGATGAGATTTTCCTTTGGCTTCTCCTAGAAATATCTGGCAATAAGTACATCAGAATGGTCACCAAAGGTTCAGCTAATGCAGGGTTTTTTCTCAAAAAGTGGCCGAGAGTGGGTGCCACATAAGCAATAAGATGGAATCAGGTATGCACTGACAATCTCCCAACCTCCAGAGAACTAAAGCCCCGTGAGGTACAGTCCCCACCACCTGCCTTCAAGAGATGATCAATCCATTCTTTTGGAGATTCTCACAGAAGCACAGAAACAGTCCCCATAGAACCCAAGGACAGAATCCTCATCTCCATTATTGCTAGTTCATTATCAAGGAAGACTCATCCTTTGGCTGAGTATTATAAAAAATCATAGAATCATTTAGGTTGGAAAAGACCTCCAATATCATCAAGTCCAACTGTTAACCCAGGACTGCCACATTCACCACTAAACCATGTCCCCAAGTGCCACATCTACATGATTTTTAAACACCACCAGGAATGGTGACACCACTGCTTCCCTGGGGAGCCTGTTTCATTGTCCTCAAAACCACTGTAATGGGTCTTATTGTTCCTGAAAGCTCTCCAGGGGTGGCATTTATTTGCTGAATTCCCTCACTGAACAGGAAACTCTTCTACTAAGGGGCAGTTTCTGTGGGGTGTTTATAAAGGTCAAAGCACATGATCATGCACAGGTGTAAGGCATTGAGGCTGCTGCTTTGAAGGACTGAAGTGTTCTAAACCATTCCTGTTAGACTGTTGATTTCCCTGGGACATGCTTTTGGGGAGATGGGCATTTGCTCCATGAGACCTGATGGTTTAGCAGGACCTCAGAATGCTTTTCCAGAGACGTCTTATTTTGAACAGAGCTTCACCTGCATCCACAAAAAGCCTCTCCAGTGTAATGACACAGGGAGTTCTGTGCAAACCTGCCAGGGAGCACAGTGTGCAGGGGTGGCTCTTGCAAGCTTTGGAGGAAACCAGTGCAGGGTTGTATCCACCAGACAAGAAGGAAGGTCACTCTGACAGTAGACCCCTACATCTTCCTCTTTGGAGAACCCCTCCCACTGGCACATAGCCATGCCTTGGCTCCTTTCCAGAACTACAGCATCTCAGCCAGGGAAAATTTGTACAGAGCCTGAAGGGAGTTGGGGAGCTCTGTAAATCCTTCAGCCCAGCCTGTTTCTGTTGATCCGTGGCAGCATGCATTGTATGTCCGGGTATCAATATGATGAATGTTGTGCTGACTTCTGCATTGTGTGTGCCTTGTACTAAATATTGTCTGCTGGAAAGTAAATAACAGCAGATGAGCAAATGGGGCTGTGATGACATTTCAGTGTCCGTAATGTTTCCATCCGCAAAATGCAGAAGTTATGCATCATTTTAACAGTAGGAATAGATAAGCAGTCAGCTCTCTGTATCCGGAAAATCAAAAAGGAAAGCAACATTAGAGGAAATAGATAGGCAGTGGGTGTTCAAGGGCAATGAGTCATCCTTGCCACAAATAAGGCTCGGAATGAAGAATACTAATAATTAGGCAGCATATTTCAAAAGTTCAGCTCTTTCCTCCTTTTTCAAATTATCTTTTATGCCCTGGGGTTATTTTGGAATGGCAGTGTCTGCTTTGGGATGTAGACATGAAGAAAATCCACTGTGGAAAGAAATGACCAAACAGCAGAGAAAAATAAAGTCGAGCTGTAAAGTTTCTTTTTGCTGAAACTCAGGTGGTCCCTCCAGAGGAAACTGTCATGATGCTGGGCAGCCAGCAGAACAAACAAATCCCAGGAAGGACGATTCCTGTGGCCACTGAACTCAGCACTTGCAGGAAGCATCAACAGCACCTGCTTTTTCCCTTTCCCCATGGTACTTATTCCCCTGAGCTTGCTCCGTTTTGCTCTCGTTCAGGGAATGAAACGGGTCCCTCTAGTGGGTGAATCCAGGAGGAAAGATCGTGCTTCCCATTCTGCTACACTGCCTCTTCCCCTCTCGAGGTTCACACCTTCTGCTTTACTGAAGCTGCCTTGGGTTGAAAACAGTGAGGATGTTGACCCTGAATCAGGCTGGGTCTCACCCTAGCGTAAATTCTGGACTGTCTAAAGTTGAAATTTCCAAAGAGCAGATTTGGAGAAAGAATGCTGATTCCACTCTGAATGCCAGTGCTCTGGCTCCTTGGAGGGTGGAAGCAAAGCTAAATGACAGGTGTTGTCTTCACTTAGGAGGATTTGTAGGAAAGAAGACTTTTTGAACCTTCAACATTTCTGAGTATGAAACATAGAATAAATAAAGTTGGAAAAGGCCTCTAGGTCATTGAGTCCAACCTATGACTGAATGCTACCATGCTCAAAAATCATATCACAAACAGCCATGCCTACTTGTTTTTCAAATGCTTCCAGGGAAGGTGACTTCACCACTTCCCTGGGGAGCCTGTTCCAATGCCTAATCACCCTTTCCATGAGAATTTTTTTCCTAACAGTTTCCTAACAATGACATAATTAACATTTAGCCCTAAAACCTCTGAATCACAGAGATGTTTGGGCCTGTCCTAGGTGGAGACTAATCCCTTTCTGAACTGGAATAAGCCTTAAACCATCAAACATGAGTCCTTGTGAAACCACAGGTCTGCAGTGTCATCCCTGTTCCTTCCCTGCTTCCCTCTGCTGCAGAGCTCTGATTGCAGCAGCCTGACTTCAAGCACTGGCAAATGTCAGCACTGACACTGCTGTGGTGGGTGCATGCCATCATTATAATCTGTATGCATTTAGCCATCCCAGCATGATAAGAGAATGATTAGGAGAATAGTTAGAGAGTAAATTAAAAACTCCCAGCAGTTTCCTGTGTGAAGGTACTAACTTACAGGCATATTTTTTCACAGCATTACTGAAAAATGCCATTAGTTATACCTGTGAATACATGTTAGATTTAAACCCCTGGTGAGAATTTTTATTAACATACAAATATGTTAGGGCTCTTATGCTGCTTAAAATGTAATTAACCATCTTCTGAAGATTAAGGGTGCATAATCATAAAAGAAGTGCACTCTTGTGCATTTAATTCTTCTAATCTGCTTTATGTTGATGTTAGTGTGGAAGAATAATCACTAGTTTGCCTAAATAGTTTGGGTTTGTGCTGTAGGAAGAAATTGTTATAGGATGCACTTCTAAACCTAAAATTTGTAGGCTTACAGTGATGGAGGATGACGAAGTGCACAGAAAGATTAGGAAAAAAATGCTTCTTTTATTCTTTTGCTGCCGTTGCAAATGCCCTGCAGTGGCAAAGCTGTTTCTGACAGTTTCATTCAGCAGACAAAAAGGAGGAAGGGACAGGCACACCCAGTGAATGACAAAGATAAGAGCAGTAAACTTGCAGTAGTCTCCTTAAGTACTAATTTAAACACATAATGTGTCATGTGGGGATTCAACAAGATTTTCTGAGAAGTATGAAAATGAGCAACCAACACAAGTCAGAGAGAGTTTTGCTTTGCTGTGTTGTAGTAAGAGAGCTGAGTTTGTGAAATGCTCTCTAAAAAAATAATTAATGATTTTATGTTGTCATTAAAACCTGCTATTGGAGTAGTCAGGGGTGTCACAGTCCCCATGAAATGTCAATCAGGTTTATTTGAAAAGTGGTGAAAACCTTCAGGGCCATAGAGTATGGCTCTTCAGAGGCTGCATTTTCCTAGCAACATGACATACAAAGTCATTAGGTAACTTAGAGACCTCCACAGAAATATTTTTTTGTTCTTCTTCCCTCTTGCAAACTAAGAAGAGATAAAGAAAGAACAGTGAAAACTGTGGGGTGAAGACATTTGCTGATAGCCATGACTGCATGACTACACACTGAAGTTGTGTAACAAGTGTGCAGCCTGATCCTAGCAGAGTCAGTGGGCAGAAACTCCCATGGAAAACATGGGATGAAGAGCCCATGGCACTCCTGCTTTTGTGGAGGAGTCAGAGGGGATGGAGACTGGCTGGTGATCCATGAAGACCACCAAAGAAGGGAGTTTCCTCCTCACTGCAATAAGCAAGGGCTCTGCAAAGTCCTGTAGGAAAAGCAGCTTCCAAAATCAATTTTAAAAATGGAAAAACAATTGCTAAATCATTCCATACTTTTTAAAAAAAATAATAATTTATGTTAGGAGGGTCCTTTAGCCCTCAGCTCTTTGTGGGACCAATAACAGTTTGCAGCAGGATATTATGGCCGAGTGGACCCTGCTCCAGGGCAGGCTGGTGACAGTGTGACTACAGGGAGCAGTGACACACAGCCCAAGAAGGGCTCCTTGGCTGCTTCATGCTTGTTTTCATTATTTCCAAGTCAATGCAGAGGCTTTATTGAAAGTTGCTTGTTTTCATTACAGCTTCCTTCTGACAGGTGTGACAGGCAGCACGACAGGTTGCTCTGGGCCCTTCGCCATGCTCAGCTCTTGAGGCAAAGCTGCTTTCTGTGATTCCCTAAAGGAGGCAGCTGCCAGGCTCCTTGTGGCCACCTGTGCTCGGGGACTGGCATGCAGCATGCCAGGGAAACCGTTCCTGTGGAGAGCACACACAGCTTTTCTCCTCGGCGCTGACAGGGAGCCACAGAAGCTGCTACTTGGGGAGCAGGGGCAGGGGAAACTCCTTCTTCCCCAGTCAAAACCCAGCACGACACCATAAAAGTTCCCCCAGGTTTTCCATCAGGCCCACAGACCAGGATGTTGCACAAAGACCATATTGTACCTCTAGTCTTTAGCTGGGAGTCCTTTACAAAACTGCAGGGAAATACCCAAGGTTGTTCAAGCATGAATAGTGCTTCAGACCCGTTTGGTGCTTTGTTCCAAGCTGGTATTCCCCACTGCCTCTTCCCCACAGCACTGGGCAAAGGCTGCATCTCTGTTTCCACAGGTGCCAGCAGCACCAGCACAGAGCTGAAGGGCGCTGTCAGATCACAGCAGGCTTCAGCCACATGCATATTCTGGCTTTTCAGAGAGGCATTAACTGGGTTAAATCTTAAAATCTTACTTAAAATTGCTGACAAGTTGAGTGCTCAGTTCCCTTAGGATTTTTGAGCACGTGGAATATACATACCCCAGCCAATGGAAAGGACACCAGATTCCCATTCCCAGCTTGTTTAAGGACTGCTAGTGTGAACAACCTTGGACAAAGTGCATTTGAGAACCTGATTAATTCTGCTTGCCATTCAATCTTGCACTAAATAAGACATGAAGTTCCAAACACAAAACCAGCCGTTCTTCTGTTCTAACAGTTTGCTGTCAACACAAGACAATAAAATATGAATATTTTAGATTCATAATGCAGACAAATAGGAAATAGGAGCTGTATTGTGCTTCACATGCATGGCTAACTCAGTAATGCTAATGTGATTATCTCACTGAACTTTTGTGCTGTCGCTTAAGGGTAACTTTGCCTTGCTTAGCTGGGGTATACATATTTGTTTCACACAGACTTAATGTCTTTTTTTAAGTTTATAGAAATAAGGAAGCCTGATTTCCCTCCTCTGTTACAAGGTAGCATCCTTTCTTGGCAATAAAGTCTTGGGCATAAAAATCATAAAATGATAGAGTTTTTGGTTCTTGGAGAAGTAAGGATGGTGGCTAGCAGTACTCCCATCCTGGACTTCCAGGCAGCAGATTTTTTTTCCTGTTTAAGAGATCAATTCACAGAGTCCTTTGGGAAGCAGTGCCAAGGAGTTCAGAAAGGCTGGAGATTCCTCAAGAAGGAAATCTTAAAGGTGCAGGAATATGCTAACTCTAGGAGCTGAAAGCTGGCTGAAACTCAGGAAAAAAATAAAAGAGTTCATGACCTTTTGAAGAAGGGACAGGCAATTCAGGAAGACTACAGTGATATCATGAGGTTATGAGGGTCAAAATTAGAATTGAAGTTAGAAAAGCATCAGAAATAGAAAAAGCCTAACTGAAATTTAATTTGGCTACTACAGTCACGAGCAATAAAAGATGTTTCTACAAGTACAAAAGCAGAGCTAAGGAAAATCTTCATCCTTCACTGGATGTATGGGGAGACATAATGACAAAAGATGAGGAAAAGGTTGAGGTTCTTGATGTCTTTTGCCTCAGTCTTTAATACTAAGACCAGTTGTTCTGTGGGTACCCAGACCCCTGAGCTGAAAGACAGGGACAGGGAAATAGTCAGCAACATGCATGGTCAAGGTTTTGCTGGCAATTGTATGGACATTTGACAGAGGTGTTCCACAGACTAAGGGTGTGATGGCTGTCTGTATGTCTGCCAGATAAATGGGGAAGCTGATAAAGCATTGGGAAGTGGGAGACTTGCCATGATGTAAATGCTGTGGGTTAAGGAGTGGATATTGTTCTGGTTTCAGCTGGGATACATTTAATTTCTTGCCAGTAGCTGGTGCAGTGCTGTGTTTTGGATTCAGTATGACAATGATGTTGGTAACACATTGATGTTCTGGTTGATGCCAAGTGTCATGTTTATCCAAAATCAAGGACTTTTTTGTGCCTCATGCTCTGCCAGTGAGGAGGTACAAAAAACACAAACCCAAAAAGCTGTGAGGGAGGAGCATAGTTGGGAAGGTGGCCCAAACTGGCCAAAGGAATATCCCATACACGGTGATGGCCAGTTTATCAAATGGGAGAGTTACCTGGAAGGAGAGCTGATGGGTGTTTGGGAAAGGGTCTGACATTGGTCAGCATGTGGCGATCAACTGAATTATGCACAGTTTGTTTTTTTATTTTTTTATTCTTCAATCTTATAAATTCTTCTAATCTACCTACTACTTTCAATTATTAACCTATTCTTATCTAATCTTAACAGTCTACACTTAGAGTTCAACCTCACTGTCAACTCCAGTCGTAAAGTAACGGGGTTTAGGCGTCTGGGGGTGGGGATGGGGGTACGGCGTGTGGGAGCATGGGGTGTGGGGGCAACAAGCTTTGAAGTGCTCAGTCGCCAGCTGGGCAGCACCTCATAGCCTCTTTTCCTGAGCTGCCAGCAGAGCGCCACGAGCAGCACCAAGATTCCAGCAATGGCCCAGAACTGCCACTGTAGCAAGGCAGCCCAGAGCATAGATCCCCACGATCCGCCAGTCTGCTCCATAGCCTTGTGCTCCAGCTCCTCCAGCATCCGAGTCATCTGCTGGCTGAGGAACTCAGAACGGCGCTGCATGCGCTGCCGCGTGTCCTCATCCAGCTCATCGTTGACCCTCTTCGCCTTCTGGACGATGGTCTTCACCAGCGTGACCAGCCACATCAGGACAGACACAGCCTTCACGAGGACAGAGAGAAAGGTTTGGCACCTCTGATTCTCCGATCCACCGCAGTCTCCGGCCTGTGGACAGCACTGCGTGCTGCTCTTACTTATACCTGGCCCCTCATTGTGATGTCCCTTGTGATGTCACTGACACCAGAGACATCACAGCCAGGCCAGCCCTGCCCTTCATGCCCACCCCAGCCCTGCCCTTCATGCCCGTAGGTTAAGAAGGAAGTGAGTTTTTTGGGAGGTTGTGGTCAAACCAATCAGTGCTTGGATTTGAATATTGGCACCTGGTTTGGCCACTGAAGGTATGGACCTTTTAACTGTGGAGAACACAGTGGGTTAAAAGCAAGAACTCCCAGCAGAACTCTCTCTTAGTTTCAGTCTGTAAAGGAGCTCAGAGCTCCCCTGCCCAGCTGGGGCTGGCTGGGGGAAGCCATTCGGCCGGGTGAGGTAGGCCGGAGCCTTGGGCAGAGCAGGGGGTGAAGGCCTTGCAAGATGGAAGGGTGGAGGAGCCCTGAGAAGCATCGGGCCCCTGTTCCCCCACCCCTACCCCCCAGGAGATAAAGAGAGAGCCAGTGCCTGTGCTGCCTTGGAATTTGATATCATGGACTGGCAGCACGGCCGGCCAGAAGTGGGAGATGTGGGGAGAGAAGGTGCCCAGGAGCTGTGGGAGTTCTGGGCAGACAGAGGTGAAGATTTTAACCCCTTTTTAGAATAATGGAAACCTTCCTGAATCAGAATGAGGAGAGAAAGATGAAGCATGACGAAATGGGCAAGTGTGAGGAAAGATGGTGCATGTGAGAGATGTCAGAAGAGGTGAGAAGAATCCTAGGTGGGAAGAGATGATGGAGTGGCCTTGGGCTGGACTCTTTCTTGTATGGCCATGGACAGACCCGTGTTTTTCCCTGTGACTCAGAGATTGTATTTAGGGGGAGGCAATGCCTTGGAGTCAAGAGAGAAGCAGTAGAGTGAACAGAGGCAGCTGAGGAGGGTGTGAGATGCCCTCTGTCTCTACGAAGAGGAAGATCTCTGTTCATGAGGCCCCTTGGCCCCAGGGGGTGAAATCTGGGGGGGACTGGTGTCCTGAAGTTGAGAGGTGAAACAGTGGTGAGAACAGAGACAGCTGAGGAGGGTGTGGGAGGCCCTCTGTCTCCGTGGGGAGGAAGATCTCTGTTCATGAGGACCCTCGGCCCCAGGGGGTGAAATGTGGGGGGGGGATTGGTGTCCCGAAGTTGAGAGACTGCTGCTTTTGGAACTGGGTGGAGCATCTTTAAATGGGGAACCCTAAAAGCAGTCCTGGCCCGTGTCCAGTGGTGAGAGCACTGGACATGGAGGCGGGGGGAGAAGTCAGGAGAACCGATGTTCTCTGGGCAGTGCCATGAGTGACACGGAAGCACAGGAGGTTTCAATTGTGTTTCTGGGGGAAGCCTATGGTGCAAGAGAGGACTCCTCTCTCCCCGATGGATTTGAGGGTTGATTATTTGAGGGGTGATGATGGACTGAAAGTTGATTATGTGAGAGATGATGACGGGGTGGGAATCTATGGTGTTATTTCATTCTGTGGAGAAAATGGAGGGGAGGAGGAGGAATGTATTTTGAGGGTTTTCATTCTTAGTTTTGTGTTAGTTCCTTTTTAGATATTGTAATTAATAAAGTTTGTTTCCTTTATTCCTAAGTTGGAGCCTGCTTTGCTCTGTTCCTGATCACATCTCACCAAAGCCACTAGAAAAAGTGTATTTTCATGGAGGCACTGGCACTGTGCCAGGGTCAAACCATGACAGACCCTCACAATGGCCCCAAGAAACCTGAGTCCCGACACCCAACAAATGCAGACCCACTGCTCTGGAATGGCCCCCAGAGCCTCCCTTTACAAAGCAGGACAAAGCTCCCCTGAACCCTTGGCAAACATAAAATTGGATGATACAATTCCTGGGTGCTTTTTTCCTTGAGATCCCTTGTGGTGAGATGGGATCAGTTCCCTTGGCACTCATTTCTGTCCATGTGGGAATGCTCTTGGGGCCTTTGTGACATCCCTGTGTGTGGGGTGCAGAGAAGGACTTGGGGGTTTTTGTGGATGAAAAACTGGCCATGAGCTAACAGTGAGCACTCACAGCCCAGAAAGCCAGTGAAATCCTGGGCTGCTTCCAAAGAAACCTGGGCAGCAGGTTGAGGGAGATGCTTCTGCCCTCAGGAGGCCCCACCTGGAGCCCAGCATCCAGGCCTGGGCTCCTCAGCCCAAGAAAGATGTGGAGCTGTTGGAATGGGCCCAGAGGAGCAGTGGGTCTGTGTTTGGTGGGTTTCTTGGGGCCATCATGAGGGTCTGAGCTGGGGTGAGTGTAGCCATGATATTTTAGTGAAAAAGCCTCTGCTAGGATTTTTCCTGTCCTGAGGAGCTGAGAGCCTCAGGAAAGAAATGTAAACGATAACTATCTGCTGCTGTGGAATGCCACAGGTGCACCTTCCATTGGTCCTTGTGGATTGTTTTCAATCAGTGACCAATCACAGCCACCTGTGCCAAGGCTGTGAGCAGTCACAGGATTTTTGTTATTGATTCCTATTCTATTCTTGTCTTTGTAGCCTTCTGATCTTCTTCTCTCTGTTCTTTTATTATAGTTTTAATGTAGTATTTTAATATAATATATAACATAATAAATCAGCCTTCTGATGAAAATGGAGTCAAGCCTCGTGTCCTCACACAAGTGGTTCTTGTCGAAGCAAGAGGTGAGCATGAAGGGCGGGGCTGGCCTAGCTGTGATGTCACTGGTATGAGTGACATCACAAGGGATGTCACAATGAGGGGCAGGTATGAATGAGAGCAGGAAGCAGCACTGCCCCAGGGCAGCCTGGATGACATCAAGTGTGCACACACAGCTAGATGCTGCACTGGATGAGGGCAGGACCACAAACACGGGCACCCAAGAGAGTGCTTCCGACCCTGCATCCAGGACCCAGCCCCTTCCAGGCACACCTTGCAAAGGGCACAGTGCCACCACTGGGACTGGGCACAGGCTTTGTTGCCTGCCAGCTGCCTAGCCCCCTCTCCTTCCTGCCTGCTGTCTCTCATCCCTTCTTCCCTCACTGCTAGCACCCTTCATTTCTCTTTTCTTCCTTCCCTCCCCTCTCAGCACTGCTGCACTCCTCTCCCCTCTCTTGCAGGTCATAATGCTCATACTATTCCTCCTCTGGCTTGAGCAATGCATCCGCCATTACTTCAATATGTATCTGGATGAGGACCTCGACCAGCAGAGGACTGAGATGTTGCAGGAGTTGGCCTACAGGACCATGGAGCAGAGTGTTGGGTCCTGGGAAGCCGTGCTCTGGAGTGTCATGCAGAAATGCCTGTTCTGGTCCCTTGCTGGAGGCCTGATGGTGCTCTTGGCACTCTACTGGTGGCTCAGGAAAGAGGTCCTTGAGGTGGACAACAGAAGGGATTCAGAGAGTGAAGAAAGTGAGGAAGAAAATCCTCCTGAGATGAATATGACCTGGATCTTTTCGAGACGCTTCCAGCTGTCAGTGCCGAAGCTGGCTTCTAGGAGACGGGTGGTGCAGGAGCTGCTGAGTGACCTGCTCCGAGTCTCCCACAGTCTGTTTTCAGACAGCTTCTTCCCGGTGCTGGAACCAGTCATTGGGGTGGGCTGTGCCTGTGAAGGATGGAGTCCCCATAAGGAGGAGGACGTTGTCTACTGCATGTTTGTGCCCCTGAAGCCCCCCCGTGGGCATGCCTTCCACCTGGAACCAGACCCCACGGGGGAGATGCCACAAACGAGCATGCGCATCCGCGTGGAGCTGGTGTGCACTTGCACCGGGGCACAGCCTGACCAGAACATGCTGTGCTTCCTCCACCACTCTGAGGAGGAGCTGAAGAGAAATCAGGTGGCCAGCCTTCTACACACCCTTTGCACTGGCTCTTACCTCGATGGGGAGAAAATTGCCCTCTGGTTCCAGACGTTTGTGATCTCAGCCTGGTCGGCGGTGCCTCAGTCCCGTCGCTACAGCATGAAGGTGCTGCCCTCCTGCCGCTCCTGCAAGATGAAGCTGGTGAAAGCCTCTGGGAGAAGCCTCTTTGTGGAGACGGTTTTTAGTGTGCAGCAAGGTGACTCGGACATCTTCCTGAGCAGCCAGCCTCCAGAGGCCCAGCTCCCTCCAAGCACGACATGGCTGGAGAGCTATGCCGTGGCAGAGGCAAAGTTCTTCAGGCATGTCGCCATGCAGGCCCCACCCCGCAGCTGCCACCTCAAATGCCTGAGGCATAAAAATGATAAAATTTATAAAATTTATAAAATTATAAAATTTATAAAATTATAAAATGATAGAGTTTTTGTTTTTTTGGAGAAGTAAGGACGGTAGCTAGCAGAACTGCTATCCTGGACTTCCAGGCAGCAGATTTTTTTTCCTGTTTAAGAGATCAATTCACAGAGTCCTTTGGGAAGCAGTGCCAAGGAGTTCAGAAAGGGCAAAGGAGTTCAGGAAGGCTGGAGATTCCTCAAGAAGGAAATCCTAAAGGTGCAGGAGTATGCTAACTCTAGGAGCTGAAAGCTGGCTGAAACTCAGGAAAAAAATAAAAGAGTTCATGACCTTTTGAAGAAGGGACAGGCAATTCAGGAAGACTACAGTGATATCACGAGGTTATCAGGGTCAAAATTAGAATTGAAGTTAGAAAAGCATCAGAAATAGAAAAAGCCTAACTGAAATTTAATTTGGCTACTACAGTCACGAGCAATAAAAGATGTTTCTACAAGAACAAAAGCAGAGCTAAGGAAAATCTTCATCCTTCACTGGATGTATGGGGAGACATAATGACAAAAGATGAGGAAAAGGTTGAGGTTCTTGATGTCTTTTGCCTCAGTCTTTAATACTAAGACCAGTTGTTCTGTGGGTACCCAGACCCCTGAGCTGAAAGACAGGGACAGGGAAATAGTCAGCAACATGCATGGTCAAGGTTTTGCTGGCAATTGTATGGACATTTGACAGAGGTGTTCCACAGACTAAGGGTGTGATGGCTGTCTGTATGTCTGCCAGATAAATGGGGAAGCTGATAAAGCATTGGGAAGTGGGAGACTTGCCATGATGTAAATGCTGTGGGTTAAGGAGTGGATATTGTTCTGGTTTCAGCTGGGATACGTTTAATTTCTTGCCAGTAGCTGGTGCAGTGCTGCGTTTTGGATTCAGTATGACAATGATGTTGGTAACACACTGATGTTCTGGTTGATGCCAAGTGTCATGTTTATCCAAAATCAAGGACTTTTTTGTGCCTCATGCTCTGCCAGTGAGGAGGTACAAAAAACACAAACCCAAAAAGCTGTGAGGGAGGAGCATAGTTGGGAAGGTGGCCCAAACTGGCCAAAGGAATATCCCATACACGGTGATGGCCAGTTTATCAAATGGGAGAGTTACCTGGAAGGAGAGCTGATGGGTGTTTGGGAAAGGGTTTGACATTGGTCAGCATGTGGCGATCAACTGAATTATGCACAGTTTGTTTTTTTATTTTTTTATTCTTCAATCTTATAAATTCTTCTAATCTACCTACTACTTTCAATTATTAACCTATTCTTATCTAATCTTACTAGTCTACACTTAGAGTTCAACCTCACTGTCAACTCCAGTCGTAAAGTAACGGGGTTTAGGCGTCTGGGGGTGGGGATGGGGGTACGGCGTGTGGGAGCATGGGGTGTGGGGGCAACAAGCTTTGAAGTGCTCAGTCGCCAGCTGGGCAGCACCTCATAGCCTCTTTTCCTGAGCTGCCAGCAGAGCGCCACGAGCAGCACCAAGATTCCAGCAATGGCCCAGAACTGCCACTGTAGCAAGGCAGCCCAGAGCATAGATCCCCACGATCCGCCAGTCTGCTCCATAGCCTTGTGCTCCAGCTCCTCCAGCATCCGAGTCATCTGCTGGCTGAGGAACTCAGAACGGCGCTGCATGCGCTGCCGCGTGTCCTCATCCAGCTCATCGTTGACCCTCTTCGCCTTCTGGACGATGGTCTTCACCAGCGTGACCAGCCACATCAGGACAGACACAGCCTTCACGAGGACAGAGAGAAAGGTTTGGCACCTCTGATTCTCTGATCCACCGCAGTCTCCGGCCTGTGGACAGCACTGCGTGCTGCTCTTATTTATACCTGGCCCCTCATTGTGATGTCCCTTGTGATGTCACTGACACCAGAGACATCACAGCCAGGCCAGCCCTGCCCTTCATGCCCACCCCAGCCCTGCCCTTCATGCCCGTAGGTTAAGAAGGAAGTGAGTTTTTTGGGAGGTTGTGGTCAAACCAATCAGTGCTTGGATTTGAATATTGGCACCTGGTTTGGCCACTGAAGGTATGGACCTTTTAACTGTGGAGAACACAGTGGGTTAAAAGCAAGAACTCCCAGCAGAACTCTCTCTTAGTTTCAGTCTGTAAAGGAGCTCAGAGCTCCCCTGCCCAGCTGGGGCTGGCTGGGGGAAGCCATTCGGCCGGGTGAGGTAGGCCGGAGCCTTGGGCAGAGCAGGGGGTGAAGGCCTTGCAAGATGGAAGGGTGGAGGAGCCCTGAGAAGCATCGGGCCCCTGTTCCCCCACCCCTACCCCCCAGGAGATAGAGAGAGAGCCAGTGCCTGTGCTGCCTTGGAATTTGATATCATGGACTGGCAGCAGGGCCGGCCAGAAGTGGGAGATGTGGGGAGAAAGTGCCCGGGAGCTGTGGGAGTTCTGGGCAGACAGAGGTGAAGATTTTAACCCCTTTTTAGAATAATGGAAACCTTCCTGAATCAGAATGAGGAGAGAAAGATGAAGCATGACGAAATGGGCAAGTGTGAGGAAAGATGGTGCATGTGAGAGATGTCAGAAGAGGTGAGAAGAATCCTAGGTGGGAAGAGATGATGGAGTGGCCTTGGGCTGGACTCTTTCTTGTATGGCCATGGACAGACCCGTGTTTTTCCCTGTGACTCAGAGATTGTATTTAGGGGGAGGCAATGCCTTGGAGTCAAGAGTGAAGCAGTAGAGTGAACAGAGGCAGCTGAGGAGGGTGTGAGATGCCCTCTGTCTCTACGAAGAGGAAGATCTCTGTTCATGAGGCCCCTCGGCCCCAGGGGGTGAAATCTGGGGGGGACTGGTGTCCTGAAGTTGAGAGGTGAAACAGTGGCGAGAACAGAGATGGGTGAGAAGGGTGTGAAATGCCCTCTGTCTTCAGAGAGGATTTGAGATCTCTGTTCATGAGGCCCCTCGGCCCCAGGGGGTGAAATGTGGGGGGGGGATTGGTGTCCCGAAGTTGAGAGACTGCTGCTTTTGGAACTGGGTGGAGCATCTTTAAATGGGGAACCCTAAAAGCAGTCCTGGCCCGTGTCCAGTGGTGAGAGCACTGGACATGGAGGCGGGGGGAGAAGTCAGGAGAACCGATGTTCTCTGGGCAGTGCCATGAGTGACACGGAAGCACAGGAGGTTTCAATTGTGTTTCTGGGGGAAGCCTATGGTGCAAGAGAGGACTCCTCTCTCCCCGATGGATTTGAGGGTTGATTATTTGAGGGGTGATGATGGACTGAAAGTTGATTATGTGAGAGATGATGACGGGGTGGGAATCTATGGTGTTATTTCATTCTGTGGAGAAAATGGAGGGGAGGAGGAGGAATGTATTTTGAGGGTTTTCATTCTTAGTTTTGTGTTAGTTCCTTTTTAGATATTGTAATTAATAAAGTTTGTTTCCTTTATTCCTAAGTTGGAGCCTGCTTTGCTCTGTTCCTGATCACATCTCACCAAAGCCACTAGAAAAAGTGTATTTTCATGGAGGCACTGGCACTGTGCCAGGGTCAAACCATGACAGACCCTCACAATGGCCCCAAGAAACCTGAGTCCCGACATCCAACAAATGCAGACCCACTGCTCTGGAATGGCCCCCAGAGCCTCCCTTTACAAAGCAGGACAAAGCTCCCCTGAACCCTTGGCAAACATAAAATTGGATGATACAATTCCTGGGTGCTTTTTTCCTTGAGATCCCTTGTGGTGAGATGGGATCAGTTCCCTTGGCACTCATTTCTGTCCATGTGGGAATGCTCTTGGGGCCTTTGTGACATCCCTGTGTGTGGGGTGCAGAGAAGGACTTGGGGGTTTCTGTGGATGAAAAACTGGCCATGAGCTAACAGTGAGCACTCACAGCCCAGAAAGCCAGTGAAATCCTGGGCTGCTTCCAAAGAAACCTGGGCAGCAGGTTGAGGGAGATGCTTCTGCCCTCAGGAGGCCCCACCTGGAGCCCAGCATCCAGGCCTGGGCTCCTCAGCCCAAGAAAGATGTGGAGCTGTTGGAATGGGCTCAGAGGAGCAGTGGGTCTGTGTTTGGTGGGTTTCTTGGGGCCATCATAAGGGTCTGAGCTGGGGTGAGTGTAGCCATGATATTTTAGTGAAAAAGCCTCTGCTAGGATTTTTCCTGTCCTGAGGAGCTGAGAGCCTCAGGAAAGAAATGTAAACGATAACTATCTGCTGCTGTAGAGTGCCACAGGTGCATCTTCCATTTGTCCACAATCAGTGACCAATCACAGCCACCTGTGCCAAGGCTGTGAGCAGTCACAGGATTTTTGTTATTGATTCCTATTCTATTCTTGTCTTTGCAGCCTTCTGATCTTCTTCTCTCTGTTCTTTTAGTACAGTTTTAATGTAGTATTTTAATATAATATATAACATAATAAATCAGCCTTCTGATGAAAATGGAGTCAAGCCTCGTGTCCTCACACAAGGGGTTCTTGTCGAAGCAAGAGGTGAGCATGAAGGGCGGGGCTGGCCTAGCTGTGATGTCACTGGTATGAGTGACATCACAAGGGATGTCACAATGAGGGGCAGGTATGAATGAGAGCAGGAAGCAGCACTGCCCCAGGGCAGCCTGGATGACATCAAGTGTGCACACACAGCTAGATGCTGCACTGGATGAGGGCAGGACCCCAAACACGGGCACCCAAGAGAGTGCTTCCGACCCTGCATCCAGGGCCCAGCCCCTTCCAGGCACACCTTGCAAAGGGCACAGTGCCACCACTGGGACTGGGCACAGGCTTTGTTGCCTGCCAGCTGCCTAGCCCCCTCTCCTTCCTGCCTGCTGTCTCTCATCCCTTCTTCCCTCACTGCCAGCACCCTTCATTTCTCTTTTCTTCCTTCCCTCCCCTCTCAGCACTGCTGCACTCCTCTCCCCTCTCTTGCAGGTCATAATGCTCATACTATTCCTCCTCTGGCTTGAGCAATGCATCCGCCATTACTTCAATATGTATCTGGATGAGGACCTTGACCAGCAGAGGACTGAGATGTTGCAGGAGTTGGCCTACAGGACCATGGAGCAGAGTGTTGGGTCCTGGGAAGCCGTGCTCTGGAGTGTCATGCAGAAATGCCTGTTCTGGTCCCTTGCTGGAGGCCTGATGGTGCTCTTGGCACTCTACTGGTGGCTCAGGAAAGAGGTCCTTGAGGTGGACAACAGAAGGGATTCAGAGAGTGAAGAAAGTGAGGAAGAAAATCCTCCTGAGATGAATATGACCTGGATCTTTTCGCGACGCTTCCAGCTGTCAGTGCCGAAGCTGGCTTCTAGGAGACGGGTGGTGCAGGAGCTGCTGAGTGACCTTCTCCGAGTCTCCCACAGTCTGTTTTCAGACAGCTTCTTCCCGGTGCTGGAACCAGTCATTGGGGTGGGCTGTGCCTGTGAAGGATGGAGTCCCCATAAGGAGGAGGACGTTGTCTACTGCATGTTTGTGCCCCTGAAGCCCCCCCGTGGGCATGCCTTCCACCTGGAACCAGACCCCACGGGGGAGATGCCACAAACGAGCATGCGCATCCGCGTGGAGCTGGTGTGCACTTGCACCGGGGCACAGCCTGACCAGAACATGCTGTGCTTCCTCCACCACTCTGAGGAGGAGCTGAAGAGAAATCAGGTGGCCAGCCTTCTACACACCCTTTGCACTGGCTCTTACCTCGATGGGGAGAAAATTGCCCTCTGGTTCCAGACGTTTGTGATCTCAGCCTGGTCGGCGGTGCCTCAGTCCCGTCGCTACAGCATGAAGGTGCTGCCCTCCTGCCGCTCCTGCAAGATGAAGCTGGTGAAAGCCTCTGGGAGAAGCCTCTTTGTGGAGACGGTTTTTAGTGTGCAGCAAGGTGACTCGGACATCTTCCTGAGCAGCCAGCCTCCAGAGTCCCAGCTCCCTCCAAGCACGACATGGCTGGAGAGCTATGCCGTGGCAGAGGCAAAGTTCTTCAGGCATGTCGCCATGCAGGCCCCACCCCGCAGCTGCCACCTCAAATGCCTGAGGCTCTGTGCTCGCCTTCTGGAGGGCTCAGGCTTTTCCATCTATGCCTTGAAAACCGCGGTCATGCACCTCCTGACCTTGATCCCTCTGTCAGAATGGCAGAGCAAGTATCTCCTGATGCGGGTGGATGACACCATGCACTACCTGCACTGTTGCCTAGAGGAGAAACGCCTCGTGCACTTCTTCTTTGACAACGAGGACATGCCCCAAGAGATTTCCTTGCCCCCAGCCTTCCAAGGGGCACAGCCCTGGAACCTCTTCCAGCACCTGGAACAGGATCCAGCTGCTCACGCTGAGACTTTGAAGAAGTTTGATGACCGGCAATATCACTTCTACTTTGGGTTCTGAGTGAGACAACTGTAGAATCACTGAATCATAGAATTGTAGTACTGTAGAAAAGTAGAATTGTTAGGTTTATAGGAAAATACTTCCAATATCATCCTAATGGTACTTTGACCTTCTGGGAGCTTTAGTTGATGTAGTTTACAACAAGTTATGTGTTTGAATGAACACTGGATCTCTGGGCGTCCATGCATCACCTTGGCATGGAATGCGGCTGCTCAGCTACCACAGATTGGAGATTATTTGGTATAAGACCTGAGGCGGTAGGCTCTGGTTTCTCTGATTCCCTGGCTACCACTCCCCCACTGTCCATGCTCCTGCACTGGAGAAATAAGAATAATTGGTCACCCTCCACAGCTGTGCTTGCTGCCAAGTGGTATTTAATGTTGCTGCCTTCCAGCAGCTCCTGCAAATGCCCTTTTTGAGAGAGTCCACTCCTCCTGTGAGTTTTACTGGGTACAAAGATGGCAATAAATAATATATTTGAGAAAATACTTCATCTGTGAGTCTCCCTGTTCATTCTGGAGAAGAGAAGGCTTCAGGGAAACCTCATTGAAGCCTTCCAGTACTTGGAAAGGATCTTACAAAAATCCAAAAGAGAGTGACTTTTTACACTGTCAGAATAGTGTAGGACAAGGCAGTTTTGTACTAAAAGAGGAGATTTAGATTACATGTTAGAAAGAAGCTTTTTACTGTCATGCTGCTGAGGCCCTGGCACAGGCTGCCCAGAGCAGCTGTGGCTGCCCCGTCCCTGGGAGTGTTCAAGGACAGGTTGGATGGGGATTTGAGCAACCTGGTGTGGTGGAAGGTGTCCCTGCCCATGAACTTTAAGGTCCCTCCCTTCCCAACCACTCCAGGATTCTGTGATCTTGTATGGTGTCTTTGGACATGGGCCTGAAACAGGAGCAGGAGGGGAGCCTGTTTCTGTGGGGTTCAGCATCCTGGGGCAGCTGGTTCAGGGGTTCCAAAGGCTGCCTGTGCACAGCCATGCACAGAGGAGCTGGGGAAGGCTCTGCAACACAAATCTGAGGGTGCTGGGGGTGTGTAGCCTGGAGAAAAGGAGGGTCTAGGGAACCTCATTGCTCTCAACAACTCCCTGAAAGGTGGTAGCAAGGTAAGGGTTGGCCCTTTCTCCCAGGTAATAAGTTACAGGACAAGAGGAAATGGCCTCAAGTTACATGGGGGCATGGTTTAGATGAGCTGTTTGGGAAAGGTTTCTTCCTGGAAAGGGTTGCCAAGCGTAGGAACAGGCACCCCAGGGAAGTGGTGGAGTCACCATCCCTGGAAATTTTTAAGAGATGCTTCAAGTGCCTGGATGTAGCACTTGAGGACATTGGTTAGTAGTGACCAAGGTGATGGCACTGGGCTGGTTGTTGGACTTGGTGATCTTAAAGATCATTTCCAACCTTAACAACTCCATGATTTAAGTACTATTTTTGTCAAAGGAGCCGTCACTATATATTAAAATATGCTAACACATACATACTGTATGTGATAATCTCTGCTCAACATACAGCATTTCCTCTTGCTTGAGGCAAAGCAGTTTGCAGAGAAGTTACTTTTGCCCTTTGAATCTTCCTGCATCAGGTAGGCACTAGAGCAATCTGACTTTTTGCCAGAACATCTGATGTCCTGTCTTAATGGGATGGTATGCTGATGCTGTGTTCCATTTCTAGGGCCTTCTGCACACCATTATTAAAAAAATTACACAGATCTTTTTGTTTTTCCTACTGAAGAACTGCATAGAGGTCTCAAACTATGTTCCAGCTGGAAACATGCTATTACTCATCACATGATAAAAGACTGCTTCCCATACATCTTCTGATGATTGCCACATTTACAGGTGTCTTTGCCTTGGATGCCCCTGCCTTCTGTAAGAGGAGAAGAAAAAGGTGGGCCTGATGTTCTCCCTGCAAATTTGTGGGTGTAGCTAGCCAACACTGAAGATAACCAAACTATTCCACACTTTGAATTCCCTCACCATATCTTGCTGCCCGTGGAACAAAGGAAATATGCATCTTTCTTATTAAAATGAATGAATAATAACTGAATAATGAATATCTGTGATTAAAATCCCAGTATCACAGCCCCATCTAATGGACTGGCTGAAAGATATTGGAAGGACCTACATACAAAAAGTCTGTCTGTTCTCTAGCAAAATACGTTATCATGATAAACAGGACCCTGTGGCATATTAAACTCTTAATTATGGCACAGGAGGCATTTTCTCTGAAAATTAAAGAGGTTGCAAAATGGCTACAGCCTCTGGAAGGCAATTCTTAGAAGCAAAATGTAACTCAGCGTTAGTGACTCCTTTATCTGTTTCCTTCAGTATTCTCTTGGCACAGATTAATGTGGAGAGGGGAGTCTCCATATTTCTTAGTCATGTTATCATTATGCCAATGACTCTGGAATGCCATAATCCTACAGAGCAGCACAGGCCCAAGGGAAAACACAAGGAAATCACTGAGAGAAGAGAGATATCAGTTAATCCAGGCTTCATTTGCTATTGTATGTTTGAGACCTTGGGTTTTTTTTAAATTTATGAAAAAATGGCAGATGGTGTGTGGCTTCCAGAGAAGTGGCTTGGCCTGCAGAGTGTCAGTCTTGGGGAACACCAGCTCCAGGGTTGCCTGTGCTACATGCTGTGGGATACATCTCTGTAAACCTTCCTGGTTTACATTCCTGTAAACCTGATACATTCCTGTAAACCTAAGGCTGGTTACCAGGCTTTTATGTCTCATAGCCAAAACCTAGTGGATCAAACCTCTCTAAATAGGTACTGCCAGCAGGATGAGTTTTACATGAGTCATGAGTTTTACATCCTAACCCAGAATCCTGAAGGGAAGCAGGAAGAACTTTTCATTTTAGTAGGTGATGGATGGAGTAAATACTAGTTTCTAAGTGTCTGCAAAGGTATTTTAGACACAAGAAATTTTTGTGATACTAGGTCACTAGGAATTTCTAGTGCTTCTTCCTTGGAGCTCCTCAGATTCTCCAGCAGTGACAACTGAAAAAGTACTTCTACCCAGATGACTCAGAGATCTAAGCTCACATCACACTCAGGAGTGCTACTTAGGCCCCTTACTCCTGGAAACAGGAAGAATTAGATAGCAGAAGCCCTTTATAAATGTTCTCATCCTGAGAGCCCACTCTCTTTTCTCTTCTAAAGGTTTCCCATCTCTTTACTCACCTTGTTAAGAAAAAAACTCAAGCAAGATGTCTTAACATTTCCTGTGTTCCTGAGAGTGAATGCCCAGACACAAACAAGGACTTTTTACTCCAAATCCATAAATCACTGCTGTGTTCCACAGGAGTTCTGAGTTGGGTATCTGACCGCAATATTTATCACACACTTACCTTAGGGCCTAGTATGGACTTTGGTAAGTGGACTCTGCAGGCCCCATAAAGCCTGGTCAAGAAATAACTGAAGCAGGAACATCTGCTTATCTTAAGAGACTCTCAAGTAAATCCTTACTTAAGCCAAGTTCATTTTGGGGGAGAGATCACTTCAGATGGAGAAAATGTGACTTTCTATGCTGACTGTGGGTGCCTGTGGGGCTGGAATCACATGGTGCTAGCATTAATCTTCTGGATGCAGAACTATTTCAGCAGCCACAAAAGTTCCCTTGCCTTCACCGAGTGCCACATTCCCATTTGAATCAGTCTCCTTGCTGGACCTGTACACAAGGAAACACTTCAGGGTTCATCTGGGAAATGTTTTTGCCTGGGTTAACAGCTTTGCCAGGAGACTGGTTTGGATTGATTCACCCCCAAGAGGCAGTGGGGTCCAAGAGGGCTGCTCCACGGCTTGGAATGAGCTGTGTGGTCACAGGAACCGGGCCTGCAGGTACAGGTGGCTGAGCTTTGTGTCACCTCCTCCAGAGCCATCACAAAACAGGAGCAAGAAAAGGCAGATGGACGACAACACCCCCCTTAGTGACCAGCACTCTCTCTCCTAAATTCCACACCTAGAACAACAGACTCAGCTAACTCTAAGGTCATTAGGGAAGAGGAGGCTAAAGCAGTCAGGATTTCTCTATGGGGTGAGCCCCAAATTCTGGCTCTGGCTGCTGCATCGTGGCAGATGCCCCACTCTGGAGCAGTCATCAGAAAACAGGGGCATCTAGTGGCTGAGCCAGAAAGTTCAATAAACACCACCATTCCCTTGAAAAGACATCAGAGTTTGCCTTTCCTCTATCTCAGCTCTACAAATAAAAATATTTTATGCCATAACATTACCTGAAGAGGGAGGGAGAGGCACAAGTCCACGCCAGATTTCACGCTCTTGGAGCAGCATTTCTGACCCATCTGTGACCTTTACAACAGTGTAACCAGATTAAATGAAGCTTTTGCTGGTTTCTGCTGCAGCTGCTGCTCTGGACAGACAGACCTACATCCCTGGGACTCAAATCCCCTGCTGACTCATGGCAGGGGAATTGCTGCCTCTTTCTGTTCCAACCAAGGCAGAGTCTGGCCCCTGAGCAGCAGCTGTGCACTGCAAGCACCACAGCTGTGTGTGACAGCCACGCTGGCCTGGTGCCTGCTGCTGCCCAAGGATTGCATTTGCTGTGGTCATCCCCCTGCACCACTGAGCTGTGGCCTGGGTGCAGCACTGGAGCTGCACCTCGTCACAGTGGGTTAGGGACAGGCAGGGAATCAAGGACTGAGGTGTGCTTTGCTCCTGTGGCTCTCACAGCCCAGCTTTACTCTCTCAGCTGATGGCTCCAGAGCACAGTGAGGCATTGCAGCAGCTCCTCCTTCCCTACTCTAGGGAGGCAGTCCCATGTTTTCCTTCTGGACAGGTACCTTCCTGAGGGTTTTCCCCTGCAGGGAAGGAAAGGAGATTATCAGAAATGCAGGTGAGGAAGTATTGTTTGCCTTAATATGTTACAGCTCCAGGTACAATTGCCTTATAGAATGCTCTAAGCCTGCACATGCAGCCCTTGCACACAGCACTTATCAACCTATTCATATCCTAGCAATTGCAAATGGGACTATCTGGTCACTAATTGCCCCTGGCAGTGATAACTTTCAGTCCCTCTTGCTCTATTAGGTTCTCATCAGCATCACTGGCTTAGTGTGATCTGAATTTACCTGAATTCTCCCTAATGTGTGGACAGAGCTGGCACATTGCAAAGGGACTGTCACGCAGGAGAGTTCCAAGTTTTCCTATTTAATGGCTAAACACAGGACAGCCCAGTCCCCCAAGCTGTCGGGCATCCATCAAATGCAAAATTCATTATTTTATTAAGCAAAAGGAAAAAGGGAGAAAGCACAAAGCAAAGAACTGAGGGCTGAATGCTAATAGGGCTATTGCTGTTATGCAATTCTCTACAGAAAATCAAGACAAATGATAATACTGGAAAGGCATATTATTATTTTATAGGCTTAGTCCCAAAGTGAGAGGAGGAGAGAGAAAAACATGCACAGCTGTTTTTCCCTTTTCTGGCCACTTTGATGCACTTACAGGATAATTTTGCAAGGTCTGTACGTGCTCCCTGAGTCACAGCTCAACTCACCAATAAACCTCAAAGCTTGCATTCCCCAGACAATTTGGTTTATGCATAGATGTGCATTCTATGTACAAATACTATTTATTTTCGTGAATTTAGCAGGCTGGCAGTCAGCTAAGGAAAGAGAGGTTCTGCAAGGTGGTTACTGCTGTGACTGCAGTTCAGGTGAACATAAACAAGCTCAGCTCAGATGATACCCGCCCAAACCCAGCTGGCAGTGGGTCCATGCAGAAGAGAGCATGGTGAGCAGCTGCCACAAGGGTAGGGAAATAAATCAGTCCTGAGCCCATGCTCAGCTGTGCTGGTTGCAGCAGTGGATTTGACTTAGATCAGGTGTATCATGAGGAGTTGGAGATCCCCTCCTTTTCTTGCTCTGCAATAAATGGACTTACAGAGTGGAGACATATTTGAAAATCCTGTTTATCTGCTGTCTTGAGGGGTTTTCTATGCCCATACCCACACACAGAGAGAAAAATTTCGCAGAGATATGATGTGCCAGATGAGGAAACACTGGTAACAATTTTGATAGCAAGCTTTTGGCTAAATGGCTTTTAAATGGAAGTTCAGCTTTGGGATCAGTTACAGAACAGTTACATGTAAACAAGGACATTTTTATTTGTATCCCTGTTCCAGTGTGGAAGATAGCTACTGTGATGGCCTCCCCTTGGTGCACATCAGAGGATGCCCTGTGGGCACAGACCAGCCCACAGAGAAGCAGCTCTCCAGATAGCATTTCCTTTTCCATTGGCTCCAGCCAGCTGCATGGATCTGGTAATCTTTTAATACCTTTAATTCAAAAAACTGTGAAAGCATCACACAAATGTGAAACTGGCTTTTCTGCTCAGTCCTTGTGAGAAGAATTGGAGAAGGTCAGTGCAAGACCAGCAAGGGCCTGTCTCACTGGAACTGTGGCATGGGCAATGCTCCTTTTCCAAACAGCCTTGACACCTCCATATGTGACACCAGGGACTTGCTGCTGAGTGCTGCAGGTGCACCTTGGCTGGAGAAGACACATGGTGTTGAGTTTGTCTCCTTTGGTTGCTCTGAACTCACTTTAATCTCTGTAGTTCTTGACCTGATGTAGTGCTTGATTTCCTTGCAAGTGGAATAAGCTAAGCAGCATTCTGATGGTAGAAATTGGTCATAGTAAGCAGGGACTGCTTCTTACTCCCTCTTTTTCCTGGCCAGCAGTGAGAGCATTGTGGCTCTATTCAATATGTAAACATCCTCTGCATAGCCTCAATACTGAAAAAAAAATTAATATTCCATGAATGGCAATATTTACTGTAGTGAACTTAAAACCCCCTCAAATCCACTGTCCTGGAAAGCAGATCCACCTTTTCAAGGCAATATTTACTATAGTGAGCCTACACCCCCCTCAAATCCACTAGAAGACTGACCTGGAAAGCAGTTCCACCTCTCAGGATAGCTATTCTCCCTAGCCAGCTCTAGAGCTTGGACAAGAGCTTGACACTGGGGCAATGGCAGAGAGCTACCAGAGAACACTCACAATAATTAATTCTGAGACCACACTTTTCTCTTGGCAACCATCCACCAACACAGCCACCACAGCCCAGGTGACAACTTTGCCATGTGTTAAACTGCAGGAACCCCCATGTGTGTGTCTGAGCTGCAGTGATATGTTAATATTTTAAACATTTTTGATCTATTGCTTATCTTCCAGCTAAACAAGATGGTTTTTTCGCCTACTTTTAATTTCTTTTCCATGCTGCTGAAAGCAGTCAGCATCTGCAGTGGTGATGAACGACCTTGCTGAGCCCATATAAAAGCCAACAGTTCTTGATAGTCCAGTTCAGTCTGCTTTCTTCAGCAAGAGCTGCAGGCAGTCTGCTCCAGTTCCTCATTGATCATTGCAGATACCGGGGAAAAACATTTCTTCCCTCTGGATTCAGTCAGGAGCTGCCGTGCACTTCATTGGGTGGGAGACTGAGCCTGGAGCAGGGGAGCTTGTGCTCTGCTAGGAGTCTCTTCCATTTGTTTCACTTTTCCAGCTCTTTGATAACACTCCCAAGGCTAGGATCTTTCAAGGCCATCACCCACTGTTCTCCTGGGAAGCTGATCCTGATCTGTCAGTGTGACAGGAGAGGCAATGCTGGTGTGAGGACCCTTACAAAACCACAGCCTGCAGAGACTGAAAATCTTGTCACTCTTAGAAAACAGACACATTTAATCCCCATGTAACAGAGATGCAAAGAGGGCATCCCCCTGTTTGTGGGAAGTTCACAAATCTGTGTGTCCCAGCAGACAGTTCAAAGCTGGTTGTTTGATTTCTAAAATTTAATGAAACTGTGAGAGAGGAAAGTCTTCTGGCTTTCAGCAAAGAAAGGACTTTTACAGGCTCAGATGATTAACACACACTTATCTCTGTCAGTTACTGAGATAAAGCGAGGTCCTGGGGTTTCAGGTGTGTGCCTGGGATGATGGATCTTTGCAGATTTTTAATGGTTGAAGTGATCTTCCTAATTACCCTAACTTTCTACAGGACAGAGAGAAAAGGAGCTGCCCAGACCCTCTTCAGCAAGGATGTTTGGTTACACTGATGGCTTATATTTCTGATCTTTCCTGAAATGTTTGTTATGTAGAGCTGTTCTTGGTCTCCAGCACTGGCTCGAGCTGAGGGCAGTTCATTGAGTCCCTCCATCCAGGTCTGAGCTGTAGATTCAGGAGTGCTGGGGATGGATCTGTGTGATGCAGCATTGGTGCCTTGCTCTCCCCTGCATCAAGTGAGGTCTTACCAGGGCTGCACCTCTGTGGGTCTCAAGCCACAGCACTGGGGAACTGCAGTCCCCTGCAGGCAAAGGCAATACTTGCTGGGGAGAAAGGGATGGATCTCATGGCTCAGAGCCTTTAAACAGGCTCCTTTCCAGGAGCCACATCCCGTCCCCTGTCTCACACAGCAAATGTGTCTCGAGGGTGACTTGCTGCCCTGCTCCCCTATGATCTTATGACTGTTAAAGCTTTGCTTTAATAACAACAAATTATTGCTCAGTCATGAGGTCCAAAACTACTTGCACAGGTCGTGTGAGTGAAACAGGGCCTACAGGCCAAAGGGAGATGATAGACAAGAGTAGGTAAAAGCTTTTTTGACCATCATCTCTCAAATTTAGCTACACTGGTAGAATGGTTTGCCACACAGGCCCAGAAATTGTCTCCAGTGTTAAAGAGTTTAGTGCTAGAGCACTGTGCAAATTATTAAAGGTTTCTGTTCAGACAGGACTTTGATTAGTATTTTGTTCCTATTATTACAAACTCCCATCCTTCACATCCTTCCCTGGCTGCAGAGAGTTCAGCCAGGGCCGCCTTTGCTGCATTTAATCAGCCTGGGCATATTAACTACAAATTCCTGCAACGCTTGAAACACTTAGGTCTTAAATATGTGCCCATAACTGATGATTACTAATTTTTTACTTGGAAATTTATCAACAGGGTTGAATAATTGTTCATTTCCCCAGTCAGGCTGGCACTGGAATGAATTACATTCATTCCCAAAGTTTTGATAGTGACCTGAGACATTCCCTTCAGTCTTGTATAGGGACGTCTTACAAACAATAACTAAAAACCAAGCTACAACAAGGGTTTACTGTAAAGGTCAATGAGGTACAATAGTATAATAACATCATGTTAATGAAGAAAACTGAATCCTGATATTTTCAGCCCCAGGCCAGCAGTCCAGTTTGCTCTTTTGCCTGTGCTTTCTGCACAGAGTTCACCCCAGACATGGAGCTGAGGAGCTGCAGTGTTAATTTCTGGATTACTTGCCCTGTTACACATTGGTAGCATCTTTTTCACCACCTGCTGAACATGTGTTTCAAAAAATGATGTTTCAATGCAGATGCAAGGGGACTGCTCCCCTCCAAATGTGACAATGTTCATGCTGGGAATTAAATCATTTGACCTCAAAAATGAGACAGGTTTGTTATGGCAAGGCAGAAAGGTGGGGATCACAGTGGTCTAAATTTGCAAAGTCGTCAGTGAAGTCATGTGTCAGAGGTTCAGAAGGTCCCTCTTGAAATGCCTTGCCTCACTTAGCAAGTGCTTAAACCTGTCTGACAGTGATTCCTCAGGATATTTTTGGTTGGTGATTGGCTGGGGAAGTGCAGCTACAAGACTCCCCTGTAGCAGGGAGCAGAATTACCAAGAGCTGAACCAAAGTTTGGCCAATGGCTCCTAGAGTAACTAAGCCTGAATTTTGCCAAAGTATCTCTATATAGTGGAAAAAAAAAATTGGAGTGTAGTAGGGACTGGATCTGTCTTCAACCCCTGGAACAGTTTTGCACAGAGCTAATTTCGAAGCAGAGGGATATACGACTGTGCACAGAGCTTCTCCAGGGGGAAATAAAAATAGTCTTATTATGCTAGTGATAAAAATGTCTGTTTCTATGTGTACAGATCTTTGAAGCTCTTCTAGTACAAGATTTGCTCTGCTTTTGTGTCACCACTTCTAACACTCAGCTCTGACAATGGTTGAATAGCTGACCTGTGTCTGCACAGCCTGCTGCTGTAATTAAAGAGGCTGAAATGGTGGCTACAGGGGCAGAATTTTGGAGAATATTCTAAGAATCATACTGGCTAATCCAGACATTCATTGCTCTAATCCCATAAACGCTATGGGCTATCATGCCAAGAAGAGTCCCTAATTTCCATACCAACCCTGCAGCAATAGGAAAAGCACTAAATATTCCTCTCACTGTCTTCACTCATCTCCCTCTGACGATGTTTTTAACATATAGTCCTGCAAATATGTCGAACTCAGAGTTGTGTCAGGACAGCTGCTAATCATGTGGCAATGATGCCTTTTCTGATGGATGTTTCTGTTATTACAATTGAAGTTTTGTCTCTTGAAATTAAGAAACAGTAATTAACGTATTTAGCGCCATGGGCTGATAGAATTGTTTTGACACTGGTTCTTGAAGAAACTGAAGTACTCCATCTTCCCTCCCAGCACTGACTTACAAGGGGATTCCAGGAAAATAATTGAAAATTTTAAGTCATCTGGGGCTATGGCTTGATTGCATTTGAGGTGACTTTTAAGGGTGAAGAAACATCTTGCACCTTTTAAAAAGTAATGTTGATGAAGAAAATAGAGGAAAAAAAGAATACTGGCAAGAGGTGGTAAATATACGATCACCATAAAGACAGAAAATGTGCCATGGAAGATTTTTGTTTGTCGTTATCATGAAACACTCAGCATCCCTAGGAAAAGCTGTTAGACACAGACAAGGGGGGCAGCTCTGAAGGAGCAGGTTGGAGATAATCCTTCAGTCTCAGGTCTGTGGATTCCCCTCATGATCATGACAAACAACATAACTCTGCCCTACTTTTTCCTCTGTAAAGGTGACTAGCATTGTGATGCTGCAGGGCTTAAATCTCCCCTGTGTGTATGACAACACACAAATAGGTGCAGATGTATGTAGGCACAGTATTTTGGGATGGCTCAGAAGTGGATGAACTGGAATAGGCCAGGGCTACTTGATGTATGTGATGCAGGCTATGACAGCAAGTGTTTTTACTTCTGGTGAATAAGGAACTTCCTCCTTTCTGAGTCCATTTTGTTTCTCCCTCTCCAAAAATAGCAGGAGTGGAGCTACTAAACTGTAGCAGACTGTTGTCATCTTCAAGGTGCAAGACAAAAAGCTGTCTTAATTTGCCCTGGAGAACCATTTAGGAAGTGGAACATTTAAGTGCCCAATTCCTTCAAAAACACTGTTTAAGAATGGTCTTGATGAAGGGGACCTTGACCCAGAAAATCAGCTTATTTCAGGAAAAGACATATTAAGTGTGCATCTAAGCACTTCTCAAAGCTGGTGCAGCCAGATCAGAAACAGCAAGAGAGAAAAGAGCAAGTGGTTTTGAGCACGCAGGAGAATCAAAGAAATAATCAGCATGGCCCTGTGGTAGAGATAGCACTGGAGATGGGGGTTGGCAAAATGATAACCGTGAAAGTACCAGGCTCTGGGTCTTGTGAGCCTGAGAGGAGGTGACAGAGCTGTACAGAGATACAGCTGGGGTGTTAGAGACATGGCACATGGAGGATCTGTCATTTCAAGAGAAGCTGTCAGGTTGAAAGCTTCGGATGGGGATTGGTTTTTTTTTAGTTCAGAGGCTGTGGATATAATTATGACAATTTGCATAAAAGTCAAGCCCCTTGTACAATTTAATGGGGCTTGGCAGGAGGGTTTGGGAGCACTCAATGTGCTGGAGAGGCAGGGAAGAGTTGGAGCAGAGCTGCTGCAGTGGGACACAAGCTGGAGCTGCCCGATGGGAGGGTTGTGTCCAGAGCAGGGCAGCTGGGCTAGGGACAGCAGAGCCACAGCCACAGCCACAGCCTGAGCCTCTGAAGCAACAGCTGGGCTTTCTAATGAAATATTTCTAATTCACAGTATGTCTGAGGCCCCGCCTTCAGAGCCAGATCCCACTAAAGGCAAGCAGCTCTGGAAACCTTGCCAGCCTTCTTAAGGCATGGAAGAGCCCTTCTGCAAACTCCCCTTCAACTGGGATTTTAGGAGCCTGTGAGGCTGAGTGCAGAACACAGTCCTGCCAGGAGTCAGTGTGAGCCACTGCCACCTGCCAAAAGTGGGTCTCATTCCTCTGTGGGTTTTCTTTTGCTGCCCCAAGTTTTGACAACCAGGAGGGATGAGTAGAGAGGGTCTGAGCAGGCTTCCTCTCTGGCACACTGCTGCACGGTGCTGAGAACTTCTCAGCTCTGTTATCAAGAGAAGGTGGTGACTGAGTCTAAACCTCCCTGTCACCCATGGGGAAAGAGCCAGGCTGGACATGTTAAGGGAGTTCATGCCCTCATAAGATTCCTCTTCTTGCCTGGTAGGAGGTAAACCAAATATATCTTCTGATCTATTGAGGGGTGGAAGACTGTTTGGGGTTTTGCTTGTCTGTGTGCTTGTCTGGGCTGCAAGTTTTCTGGTGTCTGAAAAGGAGTCAGAAAAAAAGGACTTGGGTCAAATTTGGGCTGAAGGATAAAAATACAATTTTCTACTATCCTAAGCCATTCAGAGCCAGAAGAGGACTAACCCATGCAAGTGGATGCTGTGGTTTTAGTATGATCATAATTAAAGCAGTGGGCAGCTGTTGCAAACTGGAAATTCATTTGAACCATTGCTACATAAGCACCTTGACATGAAATTAGGACCTCATTCAGAGCCCCCAAGAGAGAAAATTCTGGCTGGTACTCTGCCTACATATATTCAAATTAATGCATAATGCAGCAAGTTTCTTCCTCTCTCTGCCTGTCCCTTTCTCTTTCTCACACACACAGACGCACGCACGCAGCTGAACTCCCACACAAGTTCTGTGGGGAAATTACAGCCTGCTCATGTCACTCCCTTCTTTGTCACTGAATTAGTGCCACAGGTCTGGAAAGTGCTGTCTCTCTGCAGTACCAAACTTTTTCCAGCTCCAGAACATCTTACTTTGATAATACATAAATTAGAGTTTTCTGTTTATGTCAACTAATTGATTTTTTTCTTCAAAGGCTGGATTGCACCAACACTAGCCATAAAGTAGCATTCATGTTTGCAAATTTTTGGGAGCTAGGCATGAAGAACCAAACTTTTCTGTTGTCAGGTCACATTAACTCCGGGATTTCTCACAGGCAAATTGTGTCTTGAACACTCTGCATGATTCACAAAATAAAAGGGCCCTTTTCCATGTAAAGCATCAGCTTCCATTAAGCAGAAGAAGTAAACCATTGCATGCAAAAGATGTGAGCACGTGGCTTGTGAATAATCAGAACAAGTTTAGAAAAACCACCTCAGAGCATGGCAGGCAGCAGTAACACACTCGCTATCTCCGATCCTCCGAGAGCAGAGCAAGTGGCATCCTCTTGGTGCTGAAAAGAGAGCTCAGCTCCTGGCTGTTATCAGTGGCAGTGGGAGGGAGGTTTGGTGCTCTGAAGCTGCAGTGAATCTCAGTGGTGGAGGTGAGCAAGGGGCAAGAATGAGCATTTGCCTCAATGCTCAGCAGAAGCCAGGGCAAGTGGCTCCAAGGGGCAACAGTGGAAACATGGAAAGTGGGAGGCAGTGTAGGAACTATGCAGAGATGGGCTTGAGGAAAATTTTATCATTGTAAACCAGGAGTGACTAACTTTAGGGAGACAGAAGGCTATGGCTGTATTCCCATCAGCATGGACCAATGGCTTAAAACCATCGATATTTCAATAGGAACCTTGTCTGAATACTCCTTCTCCACTCTCTTTCTCTTTGCATTGTGGCAGAGATGAGCAAAGTTATAGCCCAGGGCACCCTTCCACACTAATAAAACACATTCCTTTTGGGCTGTAGGAAGGTTGCTAATTGCCTGCAGTCTCAACTATAAGCCTGCAAAAAACCACTCTGTTCTAGTACACCAGTGGAGGTCCAGCACTTGCTGCCATCACACTGCAAAACAGAAGACTTTGCCCATGTACACCAAGTGTACTGTCCTGCTAGACGTGTGCAGCATGGAAAAAAATCACCTGCCACAGGTGATGGGAAAAGAGTTGTGGGTCAGGCCCAGATTAGAAGGTTGTGCCCCTTAGAGAGGACTAAGAGAAACCCCAAGGAACATCCTGTGGAGTGTTTTTTACACTTCACAAGGCATATACCCCCAATGGTTTCCTAATGTTGGAGTTTATTGTGGCTTCTCCCATTAAATTGATTCTGAATGTTAATGATTTTACTTATTTCAGCCCCCAAGCAGGTGTTTCTATCCTCAGCTTTGTGCCTATTGAACATCTGGCTGGGTCTCTTGTGGTTTCTCAGCCAAGCTTGAGAAATTGGAGGGGTACACCAACATTCCAGTGTTGACTTGTAAATCTCAGATACTTTATTCCTTCAACAACACTGGCCAAACTCATTACGCACATGATTTTGGACATGGAAAATACCTGACTTCACTGTTTTTCTTGACATGGAAATTCAGAATGGTTCTTCCACCTTTGCCTCCAGGACATTTGGGAAGACACCACCAGAATTTCACCTGAGAGCAAAACTCTAACAGCAAAGAGGTCGTAGCAACACTGTCAGGTCCCTCTGGAAGGTCTTTCCTTGGCCTTGTAGATCATAAAATGACAGCATTCAAACATTTGTGTGCAGATGAAAAATGAAAATCAGTTAGTACTGTTCAACTCACTGCAGCCAAATTAAGTAGAAAATGAAATATTTTAAGAAGCATCCTATGGTAAGTGAATTTGAATTAGCTGCAAGCATGGATGATTTTCTTCCAATCACCAGACCACACAGAATTGCTGCTTGGATTTAATTCCCCCTTCATCTCCCATATGCCTTTCCTTTATTTCCTGGCATAGATAGATGTGTGATTAAACTATCACTTTTGATATCCCAAAAAGCTGAGGAAAGGAGATTACGCTATAAATCATACAAATCTTCTTTCCCACCTGTTTGTGAATTTTAGACAGCTTTAAATTTTTTTTTTTCTGTTGTAATTACAGCAAATTGTAATAGAGATAAAACATAAAGTGTTGTAAGTATTTTTTAGAGTGTTAGATTCATGAGATCAGTTTATAGAGATAATTTTGTCAACAAATGCAAAGTCATTTAGGGGTTTTTACTTATTATGAAAGCTGTTAGATTAAAATACTGCTGAAACTTGTTACTTCTTTGTGCTAACACAAGTGAAAAGATGGCATCCCACTGAGCTGGTCACTGTCTTATTTTGCGTTTTTGGGGCAGGATATCCCCAAATTCAGCCCCTATTCATATGCCTGCTGCAGCTGCCCCCACAATATATCCTGGATATCCAAGTCCAAGGCCACCAGCAGCACTGGAAGCCCTTGGGTGCCGATGGAGACTCTGCTGTCAGATCCTCTTGGCTCTTGGGGAGTTCACAGAGGACGAGCCTGAACATCTGTGCTCACGGGCCACAGTCCAAAAGGAAAGACTCGGAAATGGTAGGATTTGAATCGAGCTCTGGACTGGCTTAGGGTGGATCAGCAAATGGACACAGAGCAAACACAAACCCAGTGACTGGGACCTGACATGTACCTGAGTTACTTCATCTCTGCTGAATAGAGGCACAGTGAGGACCTCCAACAGTTCTGCTGTGTCTGATGAAATTTTACCTGGTGAAATAGTACAGCCTTCTTCACTTGCAGGACAAGAACAGAGTGCCAGTCAGGTGTGCTGGATCCCAGGTTTCTCACAGCAGGTGGGTCTGTAGATGGGGCCCAGGAGCAAGCTCAGGGCACCCTCACCAGCCAGGAGTGATTTTATTCAGCCAGTCTGGACATAATTGTGGGCTAGACACTCAATATCCCATGTACACTTTTAATTGTGGCAGCATGAATGAAGAGAAGAAATAACAGCATCAGGTTGCTGATGGGGAAACATTTCCATGAGGAGAAAATATTTTGTACAATGCAGCCAACCATTAAGTGCTGTTCCCAGCTTCCTCCTCCATTCCCCCATAGCTTGTGGGAACTCTGTGTCCATCTGTATGCCCTCCATATCCACACACTGCTTCTCTAACCTTTTTTGTAAAACTAGGAGAACAGGTTGTTTCTGAGGAGAGCTGTTCTTACCTGATGACCCGGCACAAGGAGATCCAATGAACATGGTGCAGGGACTGGGAGAGATGGACATGGACACACACACAAGGCATGACCTTGGCACTGAGAGGGTAAATGGCATTTCAGGAGCTCACAGAATGGTATGAGAGCACATTCCCAATGAACACTTCAAACTGGATGAATAATTCAGAATAACATTTTACTACTCGGTTTGCTTCCTTTAACTGTGAGTAAATGTCAGATATTTTTTTGAGATCCACTAGCCTCAAAACTATTTATGCAGTCACTTCTCTTTCAAGCCCTTTTAACCCCAAAACCAAAGGACTACTCACAGTTGTATGAAAGATCTGCTGGCTCAGAACCCTTAGTCCCAAAATAATGATGCAGTCCATTGGTCACTAGTGCTCTGTTTGCAATAGTTATTTGGGATTTGTTCAGTTAAGTTCATGGGATAAATCTCAGGAGGCTGTGAGTTGGTAGCTTGGTTCAGAGCCATTAAAAAGTTGTAATAACTGTAATGCAATTGCAGACATCAGCATCCTTCCTCTTACATTATTACTTTTTCATTTTGCCCTTGGCCAGACCAAGTGTTCCCTGGGCAACACCAGGCCTTGGTGGAGATGCAGAACAAGCACTGGGGCAGTGTGTGAAGGTCTTTGAACAGAGGGGTGAACACCCACCCACTGAGAGCTGAAAGCCACACAGTACAAAGATATGGGGGTCTCACTTCTGGTATTTGACTGTTGGCACCACAACAGGGCTGCCTGGAGTGGGATTCCATGGGATAAAGAATGTATCTACACCAGTTTGTCCTGTGGAGCCATGTGGATTTGCAGTGAGTACCAAGTGAGAGCTGCGTGTTGTTGCACTGGAGTATGTTTCTAATTATACAACAGTTACACTTTCTGGTACTTGCAGTTATCATTAAATCTATAATCAGCCTATTCCCCACATGTTTGAGAATCTCTCCCATGCTAATACAATATAATTAAAACAGCCCCAGTTTCAACAGTATCTGCATTAAAAAGGAACACCAAAGAGATCATAATAGGTGGAGAGAGGTTAATAATAGGTCATGTGGTTAATCTTCCAGTTACAAGGGCAAACACTAATTACAGGACTGGGAAGGGAAAGGGCAGCCTGATTGCAATGTGATTATGGTGACCTTGTTAAGGAGTGATCCAAGGCATGATGGGGCCTCAATAAATAAAGATAATAACCCCTCAGCACCTCCCAGTGAACGTCAGACAAACGCTGAGAGCAGCATCAGCCCTCTCTGCAGGCCGGGCGGGAGCTCGGATGCTGAGCCGTGTTATTCTCCAGCTCCATCCTCAGCACAGCGGGATTGCTGGCTTCTCCTTCTGCTCTCTGAGAAAAACAAAAGCACTGGCCACCGATAACAAATATATCAAGTTGACTTCTAAAGGGCTCTGCAGTACAGCATGTTGCACATTACAGCAAATTTCAACACGTTGGAGCTTGGGAGAAATGGCAGAGCTATGCAATTCACCACATTGTCAATGGCGTGGTGGGAATTCCCAGGGAGATGCAAAAATACTGGTTACCATCTTAGAAAAATGGTAAAATCTCAAGCTTTTTCAGCTCTTTTTTTAACCAGAAGCATAAGCTCCCCTGCCCAGGAAAACATGTCCTACAGATTATAACAGTTTCATTATCTCAGCAGAGAACTCGCTGTCTGTGCTGCAAACTGGTCCATGGAGAAATTAGCAGGCTCCCAAATTTAATTAGGGCAGGACTCAGACAGGGAACACAGTGAGGTTAACACAGATGTCTGTATGTCCCATCATTCTTACATCCTGTAATAAACAGGCATTTGGGGAACAGTATCAGCCAGGGCTGGATCCAAACAGTCCTGCATTATGGACGTGAGGCTGGTGTCTGCTGAACGCTCATAAAACCACTGGCTCATTGGTACAGAAAGTCTTCTGTTACCCCTGATGGTGGTGGATGTTAATTGAGGATGGAGTTAATATGACAATCAGTGTCTCCAGACACATCAGGGCTATGCAGAGCTCTGTGGTCTGGCAGCTTCTGTGCTGGGTGTGCGCGGGGCAAGAGCAGTGAGTGGAGCTGTTCAAACTCTCTTTCTTTCTGGCTTTAGAAAATGTGCAAAAATGCTGTCTGCTTTGGATTTTATCTTTTCAACTGTACCTTCTTTTATATAAATCTATACTTTGTTAAGGACAAATGTCATGGTAACTGCCATATACATGAAGAAACCATTAAACCTCTGTGTTTAGTTGTGCCCATAAAATAAACTTCTGGCTTAGCCACACAAAGCCCTGCTCTTGGGTGTCCAGAAGATACCAGGGTATTTCTTCAGCTGCCTGCAATGATGGTGTGAGAGCTTGCTGAAGGGTTTGGATGGCCACAGGTCACCAACTAAGGCTTCCAGAAAGAGAAAGAGCACTGAAGCCCTGAAGTTGCAAAGGAAATTTGTGCCAGCTGTTCCTGTGGAGGTGTGTGTCTATGTGCAAAAATGCAGAAAGCAATTAAACCTTGACATTTTTCTCTGGGATTCCACTCATGAGGATTTCCTATTAAATATTAAAATTAACTCCAATTAATTTGTTCCATTCTATCCTTCCAAGTTGTCTTGCAAGTGCTGCTGGAAAGCAATTTCATGATAATCTCAACGAAAATACATTTCCAGGGCGATTCCACTGACTCCCATTCTACCTTCTGCACTGCCAATTACCTACCTTTGAAACACCCACCTGGATGTTAGAGAAAGCCAAAACAAATGTTTAAGGATAGTAATTTTCTATTCATGCCCTCTCTTTCTACTGTTACTTTTGTCAGGTTAGAATATCCCAGGAGCAGAAATGAGTTTGCAGGAGAAAGGATCGGGAACCTGGTGATTTTCCAAGCTTGAATTTTCAGTTTCCTCATGCTGAAAGGTGGGCTGCTTTGGGAAGAAAAGCAACTCCTGCAAGCACCTGGGGTGTGCATGAGGGAGGGAAGGGCCCAGGAGCTGGGATGCTGCAGGGGCCTGCTGTCACCTTGGGTGAATTTTGTTCCTTCTTCAATGACACAGATTGACATTTTACAAGTTTTGAGAAAGCTAATTCTGCAAAGATGGCTGCGTTGAACCACAGTGCCATAAGGTAGGCTCAAATACACCATTCTGGACCATGCGAGCTTTGAATTATCTCTGATTCGAGGATTGAACATGATTGTATAAAATAAAACAATTTATTTCTTGCGATAAAGCAAGGATTTTGTCAGGGTTGCTAAGGGATACTATTCCTTGTCTTTTTTATTTGAAGACTGAGTTGTAAATAGTTCTCCCTAGAAGCAACTTAATCCGTGATTTTTCTTTGCAGAGGATGATGTTCTTAGCTCAGCTCTTGCTGCTGCTCAGTCCTTCTGTTGCTACCCTAAGTTTGAGCATGACAAAAGGGAAGATAAAGGCTATGAATTTTCCATTAGAGCAAAATGCTGCAAAAAGCCTCCCCATTTAAAGCATGTTTTGAGAGAAAGAAGAATATTATTCAGTGTAGAAGGGATACTGTTGATCACCACAGGCTCTGAGCATGACTGCTATTTTTAGCTTTATCATCCCTAATGAAAGCCTCAGATAGTACCACTGGGCTTACCCAAGGATCTGGTGTATTAAAGCAATCATAAGCCTCATCAGGGCTGTGAAAGCAATGATGAGTCTAGAGAAGCAAGCTGTGATGTGCTACCCAAACAGCCACAAAATGAGAAAGATTATTTAGAACAGTTCTTTGGCAAGCGGAAATATTTATTCTCTCCCCTCTAGAGAGTAAATATTGTGATATATTCAGTCCTCTAGCTGCTCACCCAAAGGATTTAGATGTCTGACCTTGGTCCCCTTGTAAGTGGATGTTGTGCCAAGATAACACTGGAGAATTGAGGAACACTGTAGAGCATTTGAATACGTGCTCATATTTTTTTCTGATGCCTGAAGCACGTGAGTTCACAACACCTGCAATCCCAAAATATCTGACTCCCTACAAGGTCTGTGGACTGGTAATGGAGTGCCCTCATTATCCACTTCTGCTGGACATGGAAAGGTCTGCATGACCTGCAGAGGACTTTGGAAGGTGAGATTGAGAGTAAACCAGAGGAAACATACAGAAGGTTTGGAAGGGGAAGCATACAACTTTTTCTAAATTGCAACCAATATAAAAAGAATAAAATATCTAATTTACCCATCTAAGTTATGTCTCTGATATATGGCCTGAGGGAGTGCTGGGATTTGCTTTCATTCAAGCAGTTTTGAACCTGCAGGCCCTTGAAGAAAGGATGTGGGTGAAACAGATGAGCTGATGGACTGGGTCTGGTGGCAGTGCCACGTCATTACTGAGCTTAAAACTGCCAAGAATTTGGTCTCTTTTCTGTGTGGCATGTAGATACTCAACCCCACTGAGGTCTGCAATAGGTGTGGGAAGCATGAGTGGGTTTTCTGTCAGGTGGGACCCTCGCCATGCTGATGTGGGGAGCAAAGGGAGAGGGAGAAGGGAAGTTTCTGATTCCTTCAGTCCACACAACTGTGGCTTTACTCAATATTTGCATGAATTTTCATGGACAAGGTAAATCTTTGAGAGTGCTAGAGTGCCAGAACAGGCTGCCCAGAGATCTTCTGGAGTCTCCTTCTCTGGAGATATTCCAACCTGCCTGGACATGATCCTTTGCAACCTACCTAGGGGACCCTGGTGGAGCAGGGAGACTGGACTAGATGACCTCCAGAGGTGCCTTCCATCCCCAACCATTCTGTGATGATGTGACTGAGTTTTTATTTATTAGGATGTATGTTCTTGGGCAGACTGTGTATCCAGAGGGACTTGAATGAATTAATCAACCCACACACTCTGTACCACTACTCAAATGCAGGAGAGCAGCAGAAGGCCACATGCAAGCAATTTCCTGGCAGATGGGTCCTACCCACCATCTTTTACTTATCCAATTTAATGCTCAAACCCACAAGCAAACTAATTGAAAAAGAGCATTACACACACACGCGCCCTCTTTTTCTGCTTCCATTCCCTTCACACCAATTGAATAATAAGTGGTAACTTATGTATTACAGAGCCACACTGCTTGCATGGAGACTAATAAAAGCATAACTTTGATCTGTTTTGACAAATACAAGTACAACTTTTGAGTCTTTAATAATTACATTAGTCAAAGTCACTGATCACGACATGCGGCAGTGTGTTATTTAGAGAAAGGGAAACAGGTATTCACATCACCAGGGTGGCTAACTAGAGTGTGAAGTTGTTTTTACCTTCTTTTCTCCCACTTCCTTCATGGGAAAAGCAATCAAAGAAAGCCAGGGCCAAAGGGAGCAGTGTCTTGTCCTGAGGTTCAGTTCTTTGTTCCTTGCTGGAGCAATAGAAGCATTTGGGGCACATGGTATGAGTTTTGGGATGGTTCTGTTCAGGGCTGGGAGCTGGACTCGATGGTTCTTGTGAATCTCTTCCAACTCAGCTCATTCTGTGATTCTGTAATATTATGTACAGCTCATCATTTGCTCGCACAATATTTGAAGACGTTTTGTGAATGTATTGCCTGTAAAAATGTTCTTCACCCGCCTGCTTGAGTGATGCAAGTCAACTGAGCAGGTGAGAAGCCTGATTTCAATGCAAAGGGAAGCAGGGCTATTGAAAGCACCTTAGCAGGGCTTTCAGCTGTTCTGCTTTCCTCAGGCTGAAGGGATCTCAGCATGGTCACTTGGTGTGTTGCAGCTGAAGGGTGGTACCTTCTGGAGCAGTTTCTGCTTTTCCTCCCGTGAACATCCACTTAGAGCTCCAGGCCATTGAGTTCTTGCCGTGGATCAAGCCCTGGCAGATGCTGTGCAAAGACAGAAATCTCTGACTAAAAAGCTTTTTGTCTAAATAAGAATCAGTAGCTGGAGACAGACAGACTGACTGGGAGGAAAGGGAGAAAGCAAGAAATAAGGAGACAGCATTGGTCAGGATGGCGGCTAAAAGTCTCAGCATCTCAGCAGACTGACTGATGTCAAGCTGAGAACCTTGGCAAAAGGCCACCCTAGTTCAGCAGGGAAAGAAGGCAGCAACTGGAAATAAAATAGCAATATATAATAAATGGAGGGAAAGAAAGGAAAGTAGCTAGCAATCAATATAAATGAGAAGTTAATGAGGTGCAGAAAAATTATAAATGTATATAAAGGCACCAGAGACAAATCCATCCCTAAGAACATTATGAAAAGTTTTTAACAAAGGGCTGCCAGGAAGAAGAGAAAAGCAAGAACTGAGGTAGGCCAGTTTCCAGAAGGAGGTTTGGAGATGGGTATTTGTGGCCCAGGACAGACATAAATGTACCATGAGCAGTGTTGTTCTGTGATGAGGAGGAGCTCAGAATTGCACCCTTGTCTCACACACTTCACTTTTTTTTTCTGTTCTAGGCTAAGCAGTATCCAGACAACTAATCAATTAAATTATCAAATGAACAATTAAAATATCACAAAGCTACTAAGAAATATTTATATCATGCAAAAGTGTTAATATAATAAATTAAAGTATCAGTCAGTCATCAAAGCAATCTTGTTTGCTTGTTCTGGGGTTACTCTAACAAATAGAGTTTTACCACAGAAAGGTGCAAAATTTGAAAACACAGAAAGCAGATTAAACTTATATGGAACATGCCAAAACTATATGCTGTAAAGCAATAATTCTGACAAGGTTGTCAGATTCATAAAGAAGAGGCAGCTCAAGTGTATCACATCCTGCACTCCAAAAGATGAAGTGTCTGTAAATTTTCTAATCCAATCTTTAGCTGAAAAACCAAGACAGTGGTGAGAAGAAGCAGAGAAGAGATTTGTTCTCTATGCAGGACACTGAAATCCAGTGCAAAGTGCAGTGCTGGAACCTGCATGCACTTTTTGGTGTTGCAACTTCTCAGAATTTGAGTGAACTGTAGAAAACATATATGAAATGATGGGATGGCTCCTGAAAATGCCTGTGTATCCAAGTTCTGGAGGGATGGATCCCTCAAATTACCAGAAAGAAACATTAGAGTTGATTGTAGTATGTAGATATGCTGCAGGAGAAAAAACATGGACCACGACATTAGAAATGAAATGGAATGCCCTGAGCTCTTAATGGGAAGCCAGATAACAGGATTTGCTGGCTGCTCTTGGGCTTAATGTTTGCGAGTCTGTAACATCTGTGGGCAGTCACAGGGGATGGCATTTAGAGGAGGGTGATGTGGTAGCTCTGCAGACAGAACCACACAATTCCTTTTAATGGGAAAAGGTAGTTCCATAAAAACCTCCAAAGGCACTCAGGTGAAAGTATAACATGGAAGGAGAATGATCAAGTAAAAAAAGGTCAGAACAAACCAAGGGAAAAACTGGAAGCCCTACCAGAAGAAAAGGGAAAGTTTTAAAGCAGTGGAGAAGATGGAGCCAGTGGAAGTGGAGAGACATCCATCTCAAAGTGAAGGGCCAGGGAAACCACAATTTACAGCAGCATTAAAGTACCTAATCCAGAAAGAAATCTGTAAAGAACACAGAGAAGGACGTTGCAATTCCTGAGTTGTGATTATCAGCCAGGTCTCTGAGCACTGCATCTTGAAAGGCAAGGCTGCATGTGGGAGGTGCTCTGGAGAAGAGGTGGGGGGAGCAGGAGAGGAGGAGGAAGTATGGAGACAGGGATGTTTGGGAGCTGAAAGAAGTGACAGACAGGCTAATTCTTGGAAAAGCCTTGTTTTTGCTGCAATGCTTCCAGCAGAAAATTTGCAGATGCTGTGAGCACCACTGCACCCTCCCAGCCATTGACCTACCTTGTGGATTTAGGTTTTCTTAAAATAGCTCTTCTTAATTTACCTTTTCCATTCACTACCAGTGCATGCCAGAATACCTGAATTTCTGCAAAACTCCAGCCCTGTGTGACAGGACATGTTCCACAGGGAGCTCACAGATTAATGCAGTAAATTTTTCACCCATCCTTCCTCTCCTAGCAGGGGATCCTGAGAGAGAAGGATCAGCATTATCTCTTCCCATTCCAGCTTTGAAAAAGAAAATTCAGTTGTAAGGTTTCTGAAAGCTTCTTCTGCATTTCTTTGTGAGAGCAGCTTTGGGAAGATATAAATATGAATATATATATATAAAATCTTTTTTACATTACAAGAAAGAAAAATGTCATTGAAAATGTTGTTCTTTGTAATGTATTTAAATTTCTCTTCACAAATTTAAAAAGTTTGCTTAAGCTCTTTTTTTAGAAGGAATGAAAATGGAAACAGTTCCATCTAAATGTCTATGCCATTAAAAAGTCTTTTCTTTTAGTTGAAAAATATTTAAATGGTAATTTTTTCTAGGATCATTATAGAAACAATACCAATCTGAAAAGGAATAGGAAAAAGAGGCTGCTTTAGCCATTACACAAAGCTCAGTGTCAAATTCCCAGTTTGGGGTCATATCTATTTAAATGTGAGTCTTCCCTCCTCCCTTCTGCTCTGGAGAAGCCAGCAGTGGTCCTGTGCCAGCCGTAGCTGTGTGGAGCTGCAAGGAGCATGTTCCCACTGTCAGTGACAGCCACTGATCCCCAGATAACTCAGTAAATGCTCCTGAAGAAGCACAGATGAAAAGGCACAGGAGAAATGGGTGGCTATGAGGCAGGGGAGGAATGACAGCCATAGGGATGGAGGCAAGAGGGGATTTTCTCCAGATGTGAAGAACACTTAACCTGGCTGCTTTGCCTCACACAGGGACCCCAAGAGAGAGAGGCAGGTGCTGCAAGACCAATTGTACTGATCCCATGATCTGACCCTGCCCAGCTAATCGTTCCCAAAACGCTGAATGAAACAGCAGGCTTGGCACTGAAAATGTCTTCCCCACACCCTACACTGCAGGGGTCAGGCAGTAATTCCTGGAAATGGTTAATTGCTGGCCAGCTTTGATCTCCTTGAAACAGAAATCAATTCTCATACTGACAGTTTCTCAAAAAAGGGCATGCCTCAGCACTCAGAGGCATCCTGCACTGTTGGATGTATCTCCTGTCTCTTCATCACTCCCTCCCTGGCTCTTGGGAAAACTGTGCTTAATGGCAAAGGTGATGGAGGGAGTGGAGCATGGAGCCTTTTGCAGAGAGCTGCCTTTTGCATTCCACTGAGGGAGGAACTCTAGCTAGAGGGAAGAAAGCTATCAGACATTTCAAGAGCAGAAAGCTTGTAGATACAAGCAGCAAGACACAAAACCTGAGTGTTTTCATGGGATCATGGGATTCAGCCTCCAGGGCTGATCACAAACCAAGTGAACACAGCCTCTGATGTGTGTGTGAAGAGAACAGAAGAACATGGAGCTTGTCTTCAGCTGCTCACATGTAGGTGTCCAGTGTCACCTGAGATGTTTTGGGTCATCCTATCTGACCTCCAGCTGCTATCCCAGAATGTCACACAGGTCCCACATTGTATCCACGAGCTTTCCCAGTATGTCTCAGGGAGCTCAAAGCATGTGAACTGGTTCTAAACACCTCAGAGGCCTCAGAGGAGCTTGTGGTGGTTTTCTCATCAGGGTGTGTGTGTGTTAGGGGACAGCAGCACACACACTCATGAAGCTGGAGCACCTACACCCCCATGGGAGGAGGTGTGAGCAGGGGAACCCACATTTCCAGGGTTCCTGTTTGCTCCCACCTGGCCTGGGGGTGCTTACAACTCAGTGAGGGTGTGGCTATAAAACTGGGATTTAGGGCCTTGATTAGAGAGGAGTATTTAGAAGTCCACAGTGTTATATTAACCTTGTATAAACATCTCCTACTGTGTGATTTGTTGTTGTTTTTTGGGTTTTTTTTTCTTTTTTTTTTCTTTTTTTTTCTTTTTTTTTTTATTGCTAATACTAACCCTGAATATATAGTTCATGGATTGCTGATTAATTAGGTTTTTTAAAAAAAACTAATAAACACTTACTGCTTAATTAAATCTTAATTTTGGTTTAAATGCATGAATTGATCAGTTTTTCCTTGCAACCTTTATCTTTATGATCAGAAAAGCTTGGAGAAGGATTCAACACAGCCACAGTGCATGTTCATGTCCCTTGGCTGTGCTGATGGCATTGACCCACTTGCCCTGACTGGAACAGCAGTGTAGGCAGGTAGTTCCTATGTAAACACCTCTATTTACAGGTATTTTAACCTCAAGCTAAGCCATCTACATTCAGCTGTCTGAAAATGAGCTATTTGTTTGAAACTCCTGAGACTGCAGAGAAGAGAAGGAGGTTTTGCTGGGGGGTCAATCATCACATCCTAAACCAGGCATTTGAACTGAGGCAAATCCCCTCCTCAAAGTGCCTGATTCCCTCTGTCAGGTACAGGCAGGGGATTAATCTGACTCAAAGCCTGGTGCAGGGGGTGACCACAGGGTAGTGGCACCAGCCAAACGTGGGGTGCATCTAACTGGCTGCACAGAGGGGCACTACAGCAGTGACACACCACAGCAACATGAACAGCAAAGTTCTTCTTGCTTACTTGGAAGTCTCTGCTTCAGTCACATTAACTGCTGCCACCACTCTGAGGAAGGGGAGACATGAAGGAAGTTTATTGGTATCCTGGAAACTAGAGGTAGATGACAAATGAGGGGGGTGGTGCCTTTGGCACATTAACAAATAAACCTTCTTTTAAACCCCATTTGGGAAAGTCTGGCTCTCCAAATAAGCACTGAAGTTAGTTTCTCATCATGTTGTATGCTAAGTTAAACATTAGCCTCTCCTACACTCTGCTGTAGCTTAGGGTAATGCCTTTTAAATGTACTTTCATTACCTTCAGGAATAGTTCAGAACATAATAGCGTGTTTCTCTTTTGGGCAACACAGTTAACCTTTCCTGGAACAACAAAGAATGTATTGTAACATCTAACAGCAAAATCAATACATTATTTTCTTGCCTTATATTTATATATGCCCTCTTGCCATGACATTCAAGCAAGAGAAAGATGATTTTTCTCATGAAAGAGACTTTCATGCAACACCACGCCCCTCTTTTCTCTATTCCTCTGCTTCCATTAAAAGCACCAGGTCTTGCCATTCCCAGACTTTTCCATTCCCATCAAAGCCTTCACAAACAGTAAGGTCAGAAACCTTTAGTAATGTTTGGGAAAATTTTGCATAATCCAAACAGTTACTGAAAATACTCTGGTTCAGTTTCTAAAGAAGGAGAAACATTTGCTTAGTCAAATCACTTTTCAAATCACCCTTCATAATGGGATAATACTTGTCAAGTTCAACATATGACTTGTTTCAAAAGTCTTAGGATGTTGCTCTTTCCCAAGGAACTGAAGAAGAAGTTAGCATTAGTTGCTTGCCCTAGTCAACCACTGTCTGTATCCATCTATAAAATCATTTAGGTCATAGGGAATTGCCTTATCTTCTGCTTGTTATTAAAAGCTTCAATTTAAGCACTAGAGAATTTTTTATTCAGGCAGACACTGTATCATTAAAAATATCTCTGGTATCAGTCAAATTATCTTATGTTTGTCTTTAGAACTTGTTCACAGTTTTACTTTTATAATTTTTAAGCACTTTTCATCGGGAAGTGATTGCTGCAGACACTTCTCAGGGGTGCTGCTGCTTCAGTGCTGATAGGACAACTGCAGTGTCTGAAATGAGACCAAGGAATGAACAGCAAACCCATCCTGTCTGGGTGAAATTCATTCTCAGCCCTCCCCTCCTCTTCCCCCAGGACCAGTATTCTCCCTACACTGCACTCGAGAGCTCAGAAATGGATGAAGTGGTTTGTACAGAAGTGTGCAATGTTTTTGAGCTCTCTTGGGGGCAGGTTTTGTTCCTGAAGAACAGCCATTTCAGCTCTCTGTTCATTGAGAATAGATATGAAGTACATGAACAAAACCAATCTGAAGAGTCCTTGGGGATGGGAGAAATAGCTAGGAACATTTTTTCCATATCAAGCAGCTTGGTTCTCTGGGACACCAGTGAAATGGTGCATCCCCTCACTGGGATTTATTTTTCTATAACTGGCCCTGGGAAAAAAGGTTTTTAGCCTCATCCTCTGGAAATGCCCCTCTGCAGATTTATGCTCTTAATCCAGTTCCATTGCCTTTCCAGGTGTGGGAATAGCATCACCTTCTTATTTATAACACTTTGATGCAAAATCTTCCAGCTCAAATGATCACAGGGCAAAAATGGCAAGGAAATTTGAAATAAAGTAAATTAATTCCCTGTTTGTGTGCATGAGTGTGCCCTGCTCATTCTACATGGAGACTCTTGTCTAGCCATGAATATTCCCTATAACATCATTCCCCACCCTGAAAATAAGAAAGGAGACAAATCTCTGATTTATTAAAGATTTTGAGGCAAAAAAAAGGAATTAATAACTAGCTCCCCAGCTCATGAATTAGAACTGTCAAAGCTACATCTTGAACTATTCATAACATTGCTAAAAGAGTTTTAAAAGGATAAATAGAAAAGCCCATTGTTTCTAGTTCATAAACAGAAAAGCAATCTATTTGACATAATGCATGTGATTTAAATTAATATGTCATCATTCAGTAGTTTTATTTCTTGGGAATAAATTGTTTTCTCTGTTAATGGACCTGGGCATGTTTCATCATCAGTAGAAGAAATATTTGTAAATTTACCCCGTAGGAGTTTTTGAAGTGCAGTGCTTTTATTTACTATAAAAGTTTCTTTGCTTTCAGGAGAAACCCTGACTGAAGACATAATGGAACGAGGCAACATCTGAGCCCAGGGGAGGGACATCCAGTGAATCACTTTGGGCTGGCTTGTGTTTTTCTAGCAGCTTCAGTGTGGGGCAGGGTATGACAAAGTCCAAGCACTGCTGGACCTGTAAAGGTCTGGGTGTAGTGACTGAATTTTTCTGCTTAGAAAGCAACTTCATCTCCAAGAAATTGAGCTGCCAAAAGGTTGGTTGTGTGAGGCACAGTAAATATAAACTAGACACAAACACAGACAAGTGCAAAACCACCCACTAATACCACCCCAAGCCCAGCCCATTTCCAGACACCTGAGGCATTTGAAAGAAGGTCCTAAACATCAAAGCATAAAGAGATGCTATTTTATAAGCCTTGCACTCTCAAAGAAGATTTCTATGTGCTCATCATAATAATCCCTGAGATTATAATTAAGTGGGCACAATGCCAGATAGGCATTTTATGCTTACCTTTTCTGTGAATTTGCACCAGCAAGATGAGATTCAGAATAATGATAGTGTGAAAACAGTGCTGTGCTCCATTAGAGGGTGAGTGTTATATTTAATACACGCCTATAATCCAGTAAGCACATAGGCTTCCATGTATTTAAAACAGAATGTCTTCAGGGTTTTCATAATAAATTTAATACTTCAAAGACACATTGACTAATGGCTTTCAGATATTATAGAGCAGGCTCTTCCCTATAGGAAATCAATTAAAGTTGAATCTTATTGATTTTTACCCATTTCTCCATACAGTGACAAACCAGACTTTGAACTCTCTTTGGATATAACCCCAATACTTTATTCTCCTCTACAGCCAAAGTAGAAGCAATTTCTAAATCTGATCAGATAAAATAAAGGAAATATTAGCCTATTAGTTTCCTCAGTTTTAAAACTCAACAACTTTACTTCTATTTAATCTACTTGAGGTGAAGCAAGATAAATTCCAGGTGACCCTGCAACACCAGGAGTTGGAAACAGGAATAATTTGCAGATGCTTAAACCTGAAAGCTCATATGGGACCAAAGTGACAAATGGGCATGGCACAGACTCTCTGCAGTGAGATGAAAGTAATTTCCAGCCATCAACCACCATTTGCAGGTACAGAGTGAAGAAGAGGGTTGAATCATCCTGGGAAGTACACTTGATGGCCAGCATCTCTATCAGTTTCTCATAGTGGGTTTTTTTCTTCTATGGGTTAGACTATAACTTGCTCCAAATAACTTTGCTAGGTTAAGTGGTAGCTACTCCTCGTCTGTGAAGATGCACTTCCCTTAAATTTTGATTGAGCTGCCTATCCAGTCTGAAAGAAAGAGGCACTGCTGCAGGGTAGTTCATCTGATGTGTGCCAGACATCTATTTTAAGGGAGGTGATTCACATCATGCTAGCCTTCATTTCTCTCCTTTGACCATATAAGCATCACTGGTGACTGATGCATATATAGGTGTGCACTGCAGATGTCTAAACCTGGGCAGATTAATGCTGCCCTGTGTACGTGTGAGGAGGGAACACCTTAATCTCACTGACAATGGCATAATGAGATTTTGTAGCTGGATGCTGAAGACTGATAAATTCAGGTAAAGGATAAGGCAGAAATTTTCGACCATTGAGTTTATTAGAACAATTGAAGAACCTAAATCAAGTCTGGATTGCAAAATATGCTCCAACTCAGCTAAAATCTTTGGAAATGCAGAAATTGCTTTAGGAGCAAAGGAAGCTTTGGTATCTATCAGAAAATCAGTGAACACTGTTTCTTCTGGAACTCAGGTATTCCCTTCTTCCTGCTGCAGTTCACACAGAAAACAGCATAGGAGCAAACACTCTGTGATCTGATTTGAGTTCTGTGCCAAATTGCAATGAGCAGGGAGATGAGAGGGAAACATCTCCAATGCAGGCAGTCTTTGCTTCTGCCCTCTGTGCTCTGCTCTCTCCTGGCTGAGGGCACTATGAAAGCTGCCTGGGCATATCCTTGGTATCACTGGCTGTCTTTGGCTTATGATTGCCTTTTTGCTGTCTGGAAAATCACGGTTCTGGATTGGCAGTCTCCAAAAAGCCCTGTGAAATGCCGTCCAGAGACCCATGTCTGACCAAAATGTTGGGAGAAGGACTGAGCAATCGTGGCATGGATCTTCCCACTGGCAGCAGGAGCAGGCAGGGGTAGCAGCTCACTGGTAAGGAAGAATGGGCATGTGTCAAGCAATCCCCTTAGGACAGAGAGCCCCAGGCTGATCTTTCCTGCTGAGTGTCTCTACATGTGAATGGCCAGCACAAGAGAAACCAGAGTTTGGCCACAGCACTCAGCCAAGGGCCTTAAGTCCAGCTAAGCTTTGCTTAGCACAACTTTGAAAGGACATGCAAAGTAAAGATGATTTAAAACTCTCTTGTTCTCTCAGACAGCTGAGGGGTTATTGGCTCCTTACCACATATTAGAGCACTTTCAGGCCAATTCCCATTTACATCAGCAGAAAAGGGCCCTCTGGCTGACTACATGCACTGGCAGAGAATGGATGGTTAGTCCAGACACTCTTGCTGGCAGCTCTGAGGACAAAGCAGGAACAGATGCCACCTCCCTTTCCCACTGGAGAGAGGACAGCAGATCTGTCTCGTTGCTCTCAAAACTTTGGAAATAAAATCAGCATTGGAAATAAATTCCAGAAGCCATTAATCTGTCTCGCTTCTGACATGAAAGGATAAAATATAGTTCTGTTAAAAATAACAAAAAGCTGTGAGCAGTATATTTTCATTTTCCAAATTACTGAAAGAGCAGAACATGAATCCTTGTCTGTCAGCCTGAGAAAATATTTTATTTTTCCTGCGAAGGAGATGCAAACATAAGCAAGTGGCAGAGAGAATGCAGAACTGCAATGTGCTGCAGCCACCAAAAGACCCCCAAGATTGGTGATGAGAAACCTTCAGTAGATTTTTTTTTTTTAATTTTTGTTTTCCTTGCTTGAGTTTCTATGCCATTACAGTACAAAGAGTTTACACAGCAGGGCCAAGAGGTCTGTGCTGCACAGCCTTATGGAGGACAATAGTTGGGATGGTATTATCATGGATGAGTGATTTAAATCCTTTCAGGAATTACCACCAAAGGTACTATTAGCAAAAGTGGTTTAATATTAATTTGTGAAAGCACAACTAACAAAGTTTGATGGCAAAGTTCACTTTATTATTTACTACATGGAAATAACATACACAGGAAAATCAAGTTAGAATCGAGCTAGAATTATTATTAAACAGAAGCTGAAGATGCAAAAGGGTGAGTGAGACTTTCCTGTTGAGTCACAAGGTTCAGAGTAAAATCTTGTGCTTTTTAAACTCCTGACAGAGCTTAGGTACGTCTTGAGCCCATCTCATTCTCAGACTTGGCCATGGTTTATGTCTAATGGAATTGGCTCTATGGATTTCTCTGGTGTGAATTCAGCTTGATATCAGTCACTCCCTGAGGACTGTTGTGAGTAAGGGGTCACTGCCCTCAGCTAGGAAGGATCTCAGTCTCAGGACAGGAACATCAAACCCGGCTCAAGGGGAGACTCACCTGGCCTGCAGTGCTGCTGCAATTCAGAAAGAACTTGAATTGGATGAGTGCCAAGATCTGTTATTAGCATAAGGTCACTCTGCCTCAAGGAGCAACCTTGAGAGGTGTCCCAGCTCCAGGCAGATCCCCACCATGAAGCCACACTGCCTGGCAGGGAGAAGGCTCACTTAGGCTGTCATATTTATGGAATAAAGTGGTTGGCCTGCAGTCAGATTGCATACAATGGGAAAACTCCTTGTACCCACAAATTTCTTTGTTCCTTGATAAATGAGTCTTGGAAAAAACACCCTCTATTCATCTGTTATGTGCATGATTGGTGTTCCCAGCTCATATGCATTGATGCTCACGGGGTCACTCTGTTCCTTTGCGTGTTTCCTGGAGGAGTTCTTGACCCTGTGGCTCAGGCCTTTATCCCCTCTGGAGCCTGTACCAAAGTTGGTTAAGGGATGTGCATCCATCACAGGTGTGCAGTGGTACACAAACTCCTCTTTACACAAACTCCTCCTCCTGTGTATTTTATTTAAAGACCTTTCACTATTTTTTTCCTCAAGAGAAATTAAACACTGTAATTTTTCCAATATGTAAATATCAGCATAATGACTAAAAGCAGGCAACTATCTCTTCTTGAAGGCATCTAACTATAACAATGATGGGTGAAAAAAAGAAGCAGGTTAAGGTGTCAAAAGTCCAGATTAGAAGAAGCCTCTTAATTAAACTTGATTTTAGTCATGGAAGTTGTAGAGACATAAAATATAAAGAAGCAGAGAATGGGAAAGCAAAGTATAAGTAGATGAATTTATAAACAAATGAGTCATTGCCTCACTCCAAGTGGCAAGTGGGAGGCAGAGGGATTTAATGAAAAAAGGAAGAGTGACGAGGAATAGGAAGGAAGGTCACACTTTATCACATCTAGCCTTGGATCACTGCCACTGGCTGTGAGGCAACGTGTCTGCAAGGAAGCAGCAGGAGGAGGGAGCGGCTGCTGTGGCCAAGAGTGGATTTCTTTAAGGCATAATCCTAAACTTGCATCTTCTGTCTTTCAGAGGCGACCTCAACGCAAAGTTTGAATGGCAAATGCTCCCCTTGCAGCAATTTCTATTTGTTTTTCAGCCTCAAGGAAGGACTGAACCCTCCTGAGGTAGGGACCTCCCTAAGCTCCCACAGCCTGCCCATGCTGTGAGCCCAGAACTATCTGGAACTCCTCCTCTAACCAAACCCAGCTCAGTTTGAGCCCCTCTCTAAGCTCCCCTGGTGTTCACCTGATCCTGGCTGAGCAGGTGGGCTGTCCCAAGGGATAAAGCCCTGCAGAGGACATCCCTGCAGGGTCACTCCTGCCTGGATGGTCCAGGGGAGGGAGGACATGGGCTGACACAAGGTGTTTCAGCAGGGACCATGTCTCAGAGGACACAGGAGTAGATTGGGTGGCTGCCCCAGATGTCTGCAAGCATCCAGCCATGCCATGTATTATTTGGTGCTCACATGGTGTATGAGGATGGTCTGCAGGCATGTGCAGCAGCAGAAGGAGCAGTGGGCTGCTTTTCTGCCCATCTTCTTCCTTTGCATGTTGTGTTTCCCATGTCGTCTTCACTAATTCTTATGCCAAAAAACGAGGGAACCCTGCTGGGAGGTGATTGCATTACGTTTTTCTCTGTTCTTGAGTGTGTGCCATGCTGTGAAGAGAGGAGTGGCTCAGCATACCTGCCTACAAGGGATAAAATCAACATTTCTGACATTCTCCTTCTGGCTACCCTCCATACACAATTTGTCCCCTAAAGCAGAAGTATATATTTTTTTTTTAGTAGGGCAATGAATAACAGTCTTCCAGTATATCATCCATATTAAAATATTTGCATATAAATATAATCCAGAAAGGCATCTAGAGTCATGATTTCCTAAAATTAGTAAGAGAAATTATGATCTAATTTAATTTCCTGCAAAGCAGTAGCTGCAGCATTTCTCACTGTGATTCCTGCTTTATGATTTCACACAAAGAAAATTCAGGCTTGAAGGTTGCAGAAGCTTCTTCCAAGCATTTACTTGCTTGGTGGAGTTTTTTTCCCATTCTTCTTCCTCTGCTGTGTTCCCCTCCACTGAAAAGCATGAGAGAAGCACAGGAAGAAGCTCTGTGTTCCCAGTTCTCTGACCCCGACAGCCCCCAAACTGGAGGACATGGAAATGTCTTTGTTGTGCAATTAATACAAATAAGCAAAAGGCTTTCAAATCCTTTATTGAGCAAGGAGAGTGTTGCAATCCTGTGTGAAAAAAAGGGGATACATCCCAATATCAAACTATTAAAGTGGAAGGATGGAAAGAGACTAAATTCTGCAAAGAGAATTGGGAATGCTCTTTATGCTGCAGCAAAACAGCCTGGAAGCAGGAAAAGGAGTCAGGCTGTGATTTACTGACAGCTCTCAGGGTTCATGGTGGGCTCCTGCACAGGTGTGGCTGTGGTGGGACAGAGAATCATGGAATGTTGAGGCTTGGAACTAACCTTAAAGTCTGTCTAATCCCAAACTTCCCTGCCATGGGCAGGGACACCTCTCCCTGGACCAGGTTGCTCAAGGCCTTATCCAGCCTGGCTTTGGGAAGCTATAGGTTGGATATTAGGAAAAAAATTTTCACCAAAAGAATAATAAAGTACTGGAATGTTCTACCCAAAGAGATGGTGGAATCACCATCTCTGGATCTGTTTAAAAAAAAGGCTGGACATGACACTTGGTGCTATAGTCTAGATTATGAGTTGAGGTGTTAGGGCATAGGTTGGACTCAGTGATCTTAGAGGTCTCTTCCAACCTCATTACTCTGTGATTCTGTGATTTGAACACTGCCAGGGATGAGGCAATGGGTCATAGCATGGGCCAGCCAGTAGCAACCATTCCAGGAGCCCAAGGGCCAGAAGCCTGGCTGGAGGGGAGTGGATGTCAGAGTTATCAGGGTCCCAAAAGGCTGTTGTGAGGCAGGAGGCAATAATCTCTTCCTCACATCCTGCAGTGATAAGGCAGGAAGGACAGGGCGTAAGGCACAGCAGTTTCCTGCAGCCTTAGAGGATTCTGCAGCTGATTCTCTTCTCTGGGAGTTCAGGGCTAAAAGATCAGTCCAAGAAGAAAGAACAAATGATGCAATTGTCTGGAGTGTTTTATGGGATCCTTTTACAGCCAGCTCCTGGTTCTCCAGGGCAAGGAAGGAAGTGGAAAGGAAAAGAGTGAAGGCAAAACCCTGAGCAGAGGAGAGGCAGTGCCTGTCTGTCAAGGAAAGTGGCACCCAGCTGAGCAGGGCTGTGGGGCCAGGGAGCCCCTGTGAGCCTGTCATGGTGGGAATGGGGGCCCATCCACTGGTGCCTGGCTGGCACTGCTGGTCAAGCTGGCTGTTTCAACATCCTCGGCCTTGCTTGTCCAGCCCTGAATAAGGAGGAGCTGGCGGCTGACAGAGGAGCCCTAAGCACTCTCTTTCCTGGTTCCATCTCAAACAGGAGTGACAAACTAAACAGCCCACCCTGAAGAGACAAGATTTGATAAATGCAGGTATCAAAGCTCATGGCACATGTCCCGCCAGGCTGAGGTCTGGTGGGCAAACACACTGCTTTGAAATTAGTACATTCATTTTATTGGGGTGTAACAAAGTGGACTGCACCTAAAGGCTGGATTTTGAGGGTTTTTTTAACTCTTGAAAACCTATTAACATGGCTTGTGGTTTGACCACATCCCTGGTATAAAGCCAAGCATGATATCAAGTTGTTGTTGCAAACAGGAAAGTCAGAGGGACTGTAACTTTCAGGTGGAAAGCTCTTTAGTAGCTGAACAGTTAAAGATTATGTTCACTATGTTTTTCTGCTTTGCAATTTCCTCATTCATAATGTATGAGTGAGATCATTAAAAGCAACATATTGGCTGATACCATCACAGCTGCTACCTAACTTTAACACTTCGTAGCGAGGAATAACATTTCTCTTATGTGTGTCTTTGGAAAGGGAAAAAAAGAGTTGTAGATGTAAGAACAGGATAAAATGTTTAACCTCATAGAAAAATCTTCACATGTTGGGCAATTGCACATTTGCTGGGAATGTTTTTTAAATGAATAAAAAATATTAATCTCTTTTTATGAAGCCCTTTCACCTTTTGCATCTATCACAACATGGCAACATATTTTTCCCCTGCACAAAATCAATATTACATTAACTTCCCTAATAAAAAAGCATTAACTCCTACATTGAACACAAAACTTCATCTCTAGCCAGGGAATTTTAAATTCTACAATACTTCACTGTTTAGAAACATAATGATGATTCTATTATGCCAAGGATGGGATGTGTCAGTCATATCAAACAGAGAGAAAGATGTCTTAGGGCTTCCAGGCATAAGCTCTGTGGTTGGTGTTTCATTTGTAAGCTGCCCAGGGTGCAGATATGGTTAAATACATTAAATAAAAGTGCATTTAGGTTGACAGACAGTAACTCCTTCAGCTGAAAAAAGGTACTGTCCATTTTCATGGGTAATGTGAATCTTTACAAACTTTGGGCCTACATTTTTACTTTTTATTTTTCAGGGAGAGGAAAGTATCTGCTACATAAAGCTGGCCTTAAATTTCCAAATATCCTATTTCATATTCCAACCTGAGAGAGATGCTTATTATTTATAAATCATGCATCACCTCTAATAGCTCTGTTCCATCACAAATTCAAGAGTTTCAAGGTGGGGGGAGAAGAAGAAGGCCAAGTCCAAACCACCATGAAAAATGAATTAGCTGCCTTTGAAAGAGAGGGCATTCCCTCTGGGTGTGTAGCAACAACCCTGAACTAATCCCAGATGGTTGGTGTCACTCTGAACCACCTCAAATCTGAATTTGCACATCTCTGCCCCATGCTGAGGTGATGCTCTCCCTCTCCTCACCCAGGCTTTGCACCATTCCTACACCAGTGGCTCCCACTGGTGCACACGGAGAACAGGGCCCCACGGGTTCATTAGTTTTAAACTTGAGTCAAATAGCTAAAGCTGGGATGAAAGAGTTTCCTTCTGTTGCAAATTCATAATTCATTTTAAGTGTGGCACATGGAGCAGAGGCAATAACATGGTCCTTTCTGAAAATCTTCGTTCAGGGTTTTAATTGTGTCTCAGAGGAATAAATGTAGGAGGGTTGCCTTCCTCCCTCCCACCCCCCTTCTTCCTCTGATAACAGCTTGGTTTTTACTACCATCACTTATGTCTTTTATGATTTCCAGCCTCTGACAGAAGTGCTCCACTACCCTTTCCTGTTCAATAATGAATGGACACATTTGAAGCTGCACATATTTGCACTTATGAGCTCATCCAGGCAAAAGATATAAGAAATGTGACTTATCTAAACACCAAAAAAAGCCAAGGGATCAAGTAAATCACACAACCCCCATTGCTGTTCCTTTTCCCTGCCTCCTTACTGTACCTAGGAGAAAGATGACACTCTTATATCAAATTTTCTGCTATTTCTTCCCAAGCTGCTGCAACAAAGATCTCAGGGAAGTTACATCAGATGTGCCCAGTTAACCTGGTGGCATCTCAGATTCTCACCTTTTGCAGCCAGTGGAGAGCACCTGGCATTTTTGCCACGCAGTTTATGTCATGAAAAGGTGCCCAGAACAGGCCAGCCAAAGCTCTGTCCCTGGGAGTTCTTGTTTCCTCCAGGGAGCTGTGGCCACACCACAGGCGAGTGAGGAGGAGGTCTCTAAAGGGGACAGGCAAGTGCATCTGGGGACAGAAGATGATGCTTGTGAGCTTGGCCAAAGCCTCAAAAGGAAACCAAAAGGACACCCAATGCTGAATTTCCTTGTCAAGGCTGATGAGGGTGTGGAATAATGACTCTTTGAGTAACCATTGAAGTCAAGGTTTAGTTTAGCAAGTAACAAGGCATAGGCAGGGAAAGCAGTAGGAAGGGTGAACTCTGAACTGTAAGTGACCTCTTTGGGGTCACTGGAAAGGTGCAAAATGACTGTGTACAGCCTCTGGAGCAGGACAGGCTCTCCCTGTGGTTAAAGCCAGGCTTATGGTAGAGGGAGCATTTTCCAAAAGCTGTCATAATTTTGGGTGCTCTTAAAATTCTCACTAATCCCTAAGGTCACTAAAAGACCAAATCAGTGAAAAACCAGGTGTCCACCTGAGGGTTCCTTCCATTCAAAGCACTGAGTTTGCTCTTTTCTTATAAAACATAACCAAGAAAAACACTTTTTGCTTTCATCACTGTCTAGACTTTTATCTAATAGTCTAAAAGGATGCATCTCCAAAGCAGAAGAATCAGGAGCAATTCTGCTTTTCACCCGAGGTGAACCAAACCCTTCTTTTCCACCTCAGAGGCAGGAACCCAAAAACCCAGAACCTGAATGTGAGGAAGTGCTGGCTGTCAGCTGAGACACTCTTCTGTAAGTCAGGGATCTTGGTGGTGTGTTACTCCTTGGGCAGAAGGAGGAATTAAGTGGAGACCCCTCACCTAGAGAGTGGATTAACCAGTAGCCTACACCAGTTAGGGAGCAGACAACACTGGGAGCTCAGGATGACCATGTGTACCAGGTCTGCCCAACAAATGTTCCCCAGCCTTGAGGGGGTCTGAGGCAAAAAATGGGTTTGAATCCACATGGGCCTTTGGCATAAAAGGGACACCATGCTGATGAGCTCTGTCAACATCTTTGCTGAAAGACCCTTTCTCATGGAATTCAGACAGTTTAAAGTTTTGTAAGAAGGACACCTTTGGGGTTGGCTGCCACCAGAGGTACTGCAGGGGGCAGATGTGTTTGGGTGCAGAGCCACAGGAGTTCTTCAGTTGCTTTATCTCCATCCCTATGCTTCATCTCCATCCTATGTCTGGCTTTCATTCCCAATCCTGGAGGTGACTCGCTCCTTAGAGAAAGAGGAAGAATTTAGGACTGTAGAATATGTAGAAGCTGTTGGCACAAATGCCCTCAGAAATAAACCCAGCCATTTGGGAGTGTAATGCTCAATATTCACATGCCACGTGGCTTTAGGTTTGTAACATGAAAGCTTTAGAAACAGCTTTTGTTCAATCAAAAAAGAAAATAAATTACACCCACTGTAAAGAACAATTAAATATTCTGCCCCTGCACTGTCTTTTGAATTCCAAATTTTCTTTGGGAAGGCATCTTTTACAGCCAAGGCTGAAATCCCCCAAAACTGGGAACAGCTGGCACAGTGCACATGTAGTTTTTGTAGTGCCAGTGGGCACTGCTGCAAAAAAACATGGCTGGTATTCATGCAAAAGTCCTCCTTTTTCTCTTCTCTCACTCAGGCAAGCATCAGGAGAGCTTGAAATGTAAAACACATTCCTATGTGACGATGAAAGAAAAATCACTTAGAAGAAGACAAGGAGAAATTGAAGTTACTCACTCAAACAGGTCAGGCTGACAAATTGCTTCTGCTGTCTTCATTCATCCACATAATGGCTCTCCCATTCCCTGGCCAGTTATAGAAGAATAATTATCTCTTTCAGATCAGCTGCCTTGGCTTCATCATAAATCATTTCTTTCCTCCCCTCTTGCACTACCACTGCCTCCTTCCCATTTTCATCAACACTTCTTTCCCACAAGACTTTCAAAGTCCAGCTTTTGATTGACTAAATGCACCTTATGACCAAAAACCTCCCGTCAACTCACCATTTTTGTCACTCAACCCAAAATCCTTCTTTTCCAGCCATGTGCCTGCCTGTGATGAGTTCATAGAGCTCAAATGAGAACAAGCTGGTCATGTGACATAAAGGATAACATAAGATTAATAAAATTGAGCCATGCCTGAACCTGCAAGGGGAACTTCTGGTCTTTTCAAAGCTCCACACAAACCTCAAACTGCTAATAAGCCATGGATCTTCACACAAAGGATTTCTGCTTATGTGCAATCCCATTAAAAATGCAGAAGTCTCTGCAGAATGAGGCAGGTGGGAACAGCCACACCCGAGGAATCACCATGCAAGTTTAAGTTCATTGCTGGGTGTTGGCAGAGCACTTGGGTGCCATCTAGTTTGGGATGGACTTGCCCAAAATGGGCTGAACCCTATTAATTAGTAGGGCAGGAAATGAAGCCTGTTCCTTCCTCCTGCAGGACAGATGCTGTGTCAGAGCCAAAACCAGCTCTCTGCTTCTCTTTTTATCTTGGCTCCCCTTGGCACGAGTCAGGCTCACACCCTGCCCCACCCTGACAATCCTCTGCTTCTGCCATCCCAAATTGTTCAGTGCTGGCAGAGAGATGCTTGGCCTCCTCCTTCTGGCTGCTTTAATTTACCCAGCTGACTGACACCTTCCCACTCTCACTGCTCACCTCTCAGTCCCATTAGCCTCAGAGCTTCAGCAGCCAAATCATGGCTCTGCTTGAGTCAATGACAAAAATCACACACTCCCAGAAAGCCCCAGTTTCACTGGAGCTGTTATCAGAACAAATAGCCAGAGGGCTGATGCCCCAGTGATGGACAGAGTGCCTTCATGCTAAAATGCCTTTTTGTGCACAGTCCATTGGCTTCATATGATTCCATAATAAAAGCTCTTATCCATTTTTCTGTCTACTATTATGTGAGGTTTTCTAGTATTATTACAGTATCTTGGCTACTTTAAAGTTTCAAAAGGCCTTTTTGATACATTAAATGAGCTGGTCAAAATTCTGTAATTTGCTGACAAGAAACAAGAGGAAAATAATCTAGAGTAGCCACTGTATATTTCCCTTCTTTTCTCTCTTTTTTCTCATTCAGGTATTCTGGAATACATGTGGTAAAGCCTCCCTGCCTGACAAAACTGGATAGAGCAAGAACTCTTAGGGGTCCTGGTGAAAATAATGCTGGATATTCTCAGCAGAAAATTCTAACATTAATTTAAAACCCAAAAGGCCAAATGGCCCAGTGGCATTTTTTTCTCTTCTTTTATTTGCACTTTCTGGTTCTCACAAATGGAATAAAACAAGCTTGGCACCCTACTTGGGCAATAGAAATAAGCTCCCACTACTGAGTTATGAGTGCTTGAAAATAAATTAAGACAGACATGTATAACCCTTTGCAGTGACAATAGTCCATAGACAGTGGGGTGAAGTTTTTTCCCCAAGGCCCAGGTGCTGCAACCCTCAGTCTGTGAGTTTTGGGGATTTCTGTGGTTTTTGAAGGTCCTGATGCAAAACCCTTTGTTTATAGTGTTCATGGCCCTGGCTAACATTGCTTACATGTGGCACAGCTGGCAGCCTCCAGAAGGGCTTTGAACAGAAGAGAGAAGGAAACAAACACTTCAAATTGGAGCTGATGGATGCTGCCAAATCCATTTGCAGCACCTTGGCTTGCCTTTCTCTCTCTGATTTGACACAGCCTCTTTCCATGGGGTGTGGTGGGGGCAGAGTGGGCTGAACCAGCACCAGGCTGCAATCAAGTGGTTCTCACCCATTTCCTTGGTGTCTTGGTTTGAAAAGACAGGTGTCTGCTAAGGAAGGCATGGAAAATGTAAACCCCCTCCTTCCAAACTGTTATAATTTTGAAATTAAGGGGCCCTCAGGCAAAGATATGGGAATAGGAATAACAGTTCTTTACTAGGAAAATTAAAAATACAAATGCAATAGTACAAAAAGAGAAAACAAACCACTGCCAGAGTCAGAAGAGGATGCAACACCCTGTTGGTTATGGTGGTGGCAGCAGTCCCATTCCATGGTGTCTTAGCCCTCCTGCAGTGCCAGCTGTGGTTCTGTAGGAGCAGGGATCCTGGAGAAGGGTGAAGTTTTCCTCTGAAGGTCCAGTGGTGGTGTTCATGGGGCTGCTCTTCCTCTGGGAATGCAGTGGAGAAGAAAGCTGCTCCTCTGGGAATGCAGTGGAAAAGGCTGCCTGTGGTGTTCCAAATGTCAGATTATACCCAGGTAGGAATGCCTGGCTCCTCCCCTGGGTGCAGCATCTTCCAACAGCCTGATGGAATTTGATCAGTGACACTCAACGGCCCATTAGCAGAAGATACTTCCCGCAGGGAGGGTTGTTTGTGGAAGAGATAAAGAAAACTGCCCAATGAACAGAAGATAACTGCCCCATGTCTAACAGATGGCAAATAAAATACACACCCCCACTAACACCTTTCAACCTAAGACACTTGGAGAGCCTGGGATGATTGCTGCTGTGGGGAGAGAGATCCACATGGACTTTGGGAAGAAGTAGAGAGGTAAGAGTTTAATAACCCATGTGATAAACTCCTCAACATTATGTGCAGGTTTCGGATGTGTATATTTCATGCTCCCTCCTTCCTTCCTTCCTTCCTTCCCCCAGTCCCTGCCTTGCTTAATTAGATGTCCCCAGTGAGAACAACAGGTAGATTCATTGTGCTTGCAGCTGAGGCAGGAGTAATTACATTATTCCTTTTCCTTGTCACCTGAACATATATTCTAGCCAATAAGTCATACATGAGAGATAAATCATGGAGGATATTGCCATGTTCCTTCCCTTCATTGTCTCTCTCCCGTGCGTCATGAAGAGCACAAGCAGCTCTACTGCTGCCTTCAGACACTGCACAGCTGGGGTACTTCTCCAATCTCCCTGGATTTTCTGAAAGAGTAGATATCTCCAGTTTTATTTCAGTTACTTGTGAGGAGAGAGAGGATAGCTCTCTCAGTGTGGCTGGAGAGCTTGAAGCTCCTGCTTGTCTTTCTGCCCACCTCACACACTTCCCATGGCAGCTGCCAGCTCTCCAGACATCCCTGTGTTTTTCCCTGTGAGGGACATGCCAAGTGCCAGTGTGACTGTCTGCCTCCAGGAGCTTTTCAGGTGATGTGTTCATATCCCAAAGGCACCATGGATGGTGCAAAGTGATTGCTGGGACAGCCAGGGCCTCACAGCAAACAGGCCCAGGCCTTTCCTTCCTGTGGGGGATCAGGATCAGGCCTTTCAGCTCTGGAAAGCCAGGCTTTACTGAAGGTAAAAGAAATGTTTGGTTTCTGAAATAGAGAAATGGCACAGACACTAAGTAAGGCAGAGCAGAAATAAAAAGGATTTATAGCCCCATCTCTCTGTCTGCCCACTGCATCCTTCCTTCCAGGCTTGCACTCAGCCAAGTCCCTCTGGCCCCTAGGAAGTGCTTTCCCTTGCATCCTTTGACTCTGTCACTGCAGAAAACATGAGACTTTCAACGATGATCTTAGAGCCTTTAGTTGTTCAAGAATCCAGCTCTGCTCCTGGCTGCTGCCTCCATTTGGAGAGCTGAGATGTGCAGCACTCTTGTGGGAGACACGCACAGCTTAGGGCAATTGCTGGGGCCCTGGCATGACTTCCAGCAAAAAATGCCCTTCTCCATCAACTCTGTAGGGATTTAGGCCTCCAGACTGAGGCATTCTGAATTAAAATTAAAATTTGTGCCAAGAGCAGAGGAGAAACATCTGTAGTTTCACATCTAGGGTTGGTTCTGCCCCTTCTGCGCAAAGCCAGTGGGTGAGACAACATGAAACAGTCCACAGCAGTGGATAAATTTGGTTGTAGGGCAAATTCATTACCCAAGAGGAGCACAGCCAGTTACAAATGAAGGAATTTGATGGCTAAGGAGATGTTAATTAGGGTACAGCCAAAAATTTGATGTTTGGATATTGTGGGTCCTTTAAAAATGTCTCACAGAATGGCCCTGAATGGGAAATTGGACAGAAATTGCCATACTCATAGGCAGGGACAGGTCTCTGACCCCAGGAGATGCTATCCTACTCCTGGCTGTCCTAACTAATTCAGGGGATGGCTCTCTAACCTTTGCAACTCTTTCTGTATGAATTCCTGATGCCACTCTGATTTTTGTATTTTATCTGCAAGGAAGAGATTTAACATCCAATGCATTTTTATTAGAAAATTGTCAGTTCCAATTTTTAGCAGTAATATTGAGACCTAACCTGCAGCTTTTAAAATGCTTGAATAGGGAAGAGTTGAGGAACATAAAGCTGCAGCACAAGGCCACATCAGAATATCTGCAATTCTTAGTGTGTCTGAGGAACAAGGGTACAGCTTTGGGTATGTGAAAGAGGTGATCTACAACTTGAACCAAGTAGCCACGCTTGGAGATAAAAGACTTGTCCCATAAGAAATAAATCTGTCTAATAACACAATAACAAAAACCAACTGATTTTGTTTACTGAGGTTTGCTAACCAATTTCACCCCATGACCTACAAAACAAAGCTCGTATTTAAAATCCAATTCTCCGCTCTGCTGCAAAAGAACAATTAGGAAATAACTCTGCAATAGCATTGGATGTACCAGACTGAGACATATGCTCTTAATCACAGATAACAACAATATTTATGGGAGGGTGGGGTGTTGATATAAATTGCCCTATTAAAAAAAAAAACACAACCAAAAAAACCCATTCTGCTTAGAGAGTTAGTGAGAGGGAAATATAAATAGGATTTGAAAGAAAACCACCAGCATTTTAGCTAATGCTTGTGTACAAAGAATGAACCAGAGCCAAGCCAGACACATTTGTGAAAACTGGGCCATGTGGAATTAGACATAGTGCTGATAAAACTGCAGAAATGTCTACCAGCTGCAAGAGAGACTGGGTGATGTACAAAATGCTGGATTTTCACATGGTAAGACAGCACATAAGATGGTCTTCCTACTTACAACTGGAGATGGAAAGAAAATACATTCTTATTTTCCTTGTACATGTGAAGCGTTGATGGGTGAGGAGGTGATGGCTGTTTCTTTAAATAGGTTGAAACCTCTTCTCTGGATTTTAGAAAACAGTGTAGCTCAAGCCCACACTTTTAATTACTTTTCTCTCCAAAATACAGTTCCAGTTAGCACAGCACAAACCCTGACAGAGCTCAAGGAGTGTTTGTTCTCTGACACATGGTATGATTCTTTGGCTGTCCCGTGCAAGGCCAGGAGTTGGACTTCGTTGATCCTTGTGAGTCCTTTCCAGCTCAGGATTTTTTGTGATTCTATGGGATGTCTCCCAGTTTGGAGACCCGAATTTTGGCTGGGCAAGGCTGGGAGAGGCTCTCTGGGACAGGCTGGACTGTGCCAGGAACCAAGTGAGTACATGTTGTTTGAAGTGCCCCATCATTGTCATCTTGGTGCACACAATCAATCAGTATTTGAAACATCTTACAGACTAAGCCCCAAATCAACAGCCAGCAGGAGGCTGCTGATATTCCTCAACAGACCCTCATTATGCTGCTTTTATAAAGGAAAAAAAGATAAAACATAGTATTTTGCCTGGAGCAAGACAGATTTTGGTGTCTGGCCCATAACTGTCAGCAAAGGGAGGATGTTAAACTGAGCCCTGCTCCCCTGCTCCCACCCAGCTTGGGTGAGGGGGCTTACATGTTTCATCATGCCACTTTCATATTTTATTTAACTGAGAAGTCCATAAAGTCCCTTTAAATAGAAACAATTATTTGAATAATTTATCCAAGAGTCATTTCCGTGTGTTCCTGAGCCTGCTGAAGCCAGCACTGCCCGCTGCTGGGAGCTGGCACGGTGCACGTGCTGCAGGCTACCAGGAAGCTCAGAAGGCACACAAGCCCCCACGTGCCCTTGCCAAGCCTGCTCCTGGGCTCCTTCCAGAGCCTGAAGTCTCCCCTGACCTTGGGAGCAAGGCCTTGCAAGGTTTGCTGGGGGTTTGAGGGGTGCCCTGGCCCCGTGTCTGGAGCTGCAGGGAGGAGCACAGGGATGGGGAGCAGGGGCTTCCCTGGCTCAGCGCCCACCAAGCAGCTGCACCGACCTTCACAACCACCCGGGAGAACAGCTGGGAACGAGCTGGGATGGCTGGGGAGCTGCTCTTCTCGGGGCTTGGATGGAAACAGCCAGGCACAGGTGTGCAGCCTGGGTACTAAAGCTGATGGTGGGGAAGGCCGAGTTTGTCAGGGTAACAGCCCCATTGTAGGGACCAATTAGCCAGAGCTTTCAATTGCTGTGATAACACACAGTGGAAAAACAATTAACCACGGAAGTCAAATTTGCCAATTCTGGGCCCTCAGTCCTGTGCCTCTTCCTTGAACAAATAGAGCTTTTAGTGTCATGTAAATTCTGCACAGCTTGGGGTTATAAAGTGCTCATTGTGTGCATTCTGGCAGGAGAAAAAATAAGGACTAATGAAGAGGAATTTTTATTGCTGTGTCATGGTTTGTGCTGAAACCTGACACTGTTACCAAAGAGCATTTTTTCTAGGTATTTTCTAAAATCAGATGAAGAATGTAAACGTTCTTTTAGCATTGGCTCCAGCTAAAATACCTCTCTGTGCTGATTGGACCTGAATCTTCATTTTAGCTGTGAAAATAAGATGTTCTTAAGACACATAGATATTTTACTTCAGGATAGAATGTACTGTATTCACCATATCATAATTTATCTTGCTAAAGGCCAAAAAAATGCAGATTTGGTTAGGTCTTGAAGAACTGTGCATAATCCAAAATGCTCCAAGGAATAAATACACAGCATTACTTCTGTCCCATTTGTGATCTTGAATAGCTAGCTCTTCCTTTTGCATTTCTTCTGACTTAGAAGTCAAAGAAAGGGCTTATTTTCAGCTAATTAGACTCCCAGAGATTGCCTCAACTCTTCAAGAACTACTAACACATTTTTTTTACATCTTTCTTCTTCAATCACAGAGAAAGCCTTTGTGCCACACTTGTTTTTTTCTCTCATGAAGTGATTATTGAAACATCTAACGATTTTGCTCCTTTGCTTGTTAAAAAATCTTTTGTAAGTTTATGATAAACAGGCTTGTAAATTAAACAGATGATCAGACATCTGCATTCCAGAAGGTGAGTGGCAAAGTGTTTTCCCAAATGGCTTGATCACTGTGAGAACAAAAATATTTGTTTATGGTGTATCTTGAAAAGACTTAGTGTTTTCCCAGTGTCCTGCACCAACAAACTCCTCCGTGCTCCTTGGTGAAGGTTCTGGATAAGATTTTGGGGATGGGAGAAGGGCTGGGAAGGTGGAAACCTGGGCTCACAAGACAGTCCTATAGAACTTGCTATTACAGCACTGCACAAATGGGACCAGGGTACCCTCAGGGTGGGCTGTGCTCGTGGCATCACATCACTGATTCTGAGAGCACACACAGCAAAGGTGAATGGACAGATGTCACCTTTTTAAAGCCATTTAGGTGTTGTAACACCTCTTGCTTAAATGTTACATCATTTTCAGCTTCATCCAGTTTCAGCACCATTTTGTGAAATACACTTTGGAAGTCACTACATTCATTTCTAAGGGTCTGGCCTGCACCCTTCAGGCTGCTGAGGGATGAAATCTGGGCTCTGCCACTTTTGATGCCTCTGCTTATGGTTTTTAAAGGTGAGCTTTAGCAAATGAAGTTGCAGCCACCTGAGGTACTGCCGGTTTCTGCCACTTGCTTCCCGCAGCTGCTGGCTAAGCTGGCCCAAAGCTGGATGGGAGGTTGGATCCTCTGTTTGGGTCTTCAGCAGCAGTCCAATCTCCATCACCCCTGCCTGGGACACAGACCCCTGGCAGAGGAGGGAGACAGATGCTGAGAGTAAGGGGATCTACCTCTGCTGAAACCATCAGGACTCGTCTGCAAGAACGTGGTGACATTTTGGCATTGCAGGGCTCAGCACAACGATGCTCAAACACTGCTGCAGCTCTGGGCTGTGAGAGACATGCCTGAGCTCTTGCAGCAAGTCAGCAGCACCCTGCAGGGGAAAGACAAGTCTGACTCCCAGCCCAGTGCTCCATCCAAAGCCTGGCTTTGTTTTGTACCCAAAAGCATAGCTATTTGTATTCAGTGAAATAAATTGCATTATACATGTCTCTTTTTAAAAAGAACATCAGAACTCCTATTCATAAGCATATGATTGCCCTTTTACTTTTCCATTTGTATTTCTTTCTCCCTGCATTTGTCCTTAACACTTTAAAATGAATGGCAAGATCCCATTTCATTAAGATGGTAGCAAAGGTAACTAATGGAACTGTCTGGCCAAACAAAGGCTGTGGAAAACATCCAGAACATTAACATTGACAACACAGAAGTATACAAAAGTAGGATGGGAGCCAGATGGGTCAGGTTTCTCATTTGTTCTTGGTTTTAAAATGCTTGAAGGTGGAACTTTTGCACGGGTTGGAGGAAGCCATAGTAGAGCAATGTGTCTCTGTGGTGACTAAACCTGCTGGGAGGCCACTCCTACCAGCAGTGCAAGTCTCTCCCAGCAGACATCAGCATCTTTTATCACACCACCTGAGCTGCATCCTTCTGGTTTCCTGGTCCTGTGGAGCTTCAGCTGAAGTGCAGGAGCCTGCAAGGCCCCTGTGAATCATTGAGTTCTGCTTGTCTGTGTTTGCTGCACAAAGAGTTGTAGCTCTGCTCATACTTTCTTTCCTCTTTGGTGTTTATACAGAAGATTCCCAGTAGGAATAATCTCCAACTTTTTATAGGTTCTGCCATGCAAGGGTGACTCAGACTGCAGTTTCCTAGCAATTTTGGTCAGATAAAGAAAACCCTTAGCAGTCCTGCAGCAACTCACCTCTCCACTGCAACCTCCTCTCCTGGATCCAGGTGCAGCCAAGTCCAGCAAGTACCACATTGAGCATGATAAGCACTTCTTTGGTGTCTAAACATGCCTAGTTCCTCCTGTCTGGCAAAGGCCAAAAGGAGACCCAAAGTGGCACTAAGCAGCTTGTCTGGCTGCCTGCAAAAGCTCTGGTGGCTGCTGCTCGTGCTTGCATTTATGGATACCCATCTCTTGTCAAGGGACACAGCTGAAGGGTTGCCATTTCACTAAGGCATAGCTGCACCATCATTTTTTGGAATGATGCAGGAAGAGATGGTTGTAATCTGGCCCATGGTCAATCTCCTCTCTCAAAGGTAGTTTGGTCCCTGAGATGAACAAATAATACCTTAAATACCTAGTTCTAGGAGAAAGTACCATCCCAGGCCAGATTTTTACTCTGTCACATACAAAATGAGGTGATGATGATGGGTTGGTTCCATGACACCAGTCACATTCAGCTCTTAGAGCAATGCTGCATGCCCTGAGGCAAGCCAGGTGAATGCATTGCAGAGACTTGTGCACCATTTCTGGATTAGGAACCAACATTTCCTCTAAATATGACCTAAAGAGGGAAGCAAAGAAAGCCCCAAATGTACAATACAGATGTCAACAACATCTCTTTGAGGAACGAGGAGCTTGAGGGAGTGCCATTACTGCCAGTGGAGCTCTCCCAGCTGATGTGGTCCTCTCTTTCCACAAAAGCCATGTGGAAAGGGATAGTCTTGAAGACTGCCACCACAGCCCTTTAGTCACACTGGGCTTTGGCTGCCACTGTGCATAATAATGAATGAACAAAATTATAACTCACAGTAACAGTGTGTATTGATGGGAATGGTTTTGATTTTGGTCAATATTTCAGTGAGGTTCCTATCCTCTGGTGGGATTGCAGGTCAGGGAGGGGTTGGGCTGATGCAGCAGAAGAAAGGAACATTGCTGGGCGCTGATTGATGCTTTACTGGGCTGCAATACCAGAAGCTTTTGCTTGCAAAAATCAAATGTTAGATCTCTGTCTCTCAGGGTTTTATTTTGCTAGTACCTATGGGAACCAGCTGGGCTGGCTGCCTAGAGAAAAGACAAAGCAAGCTGGTCAGGAAGTTTGTGGTGATTTAAGCTAGATGCTGATTAGTGATTCACATTAGTCTGAATAATAAAATAAGTACAGAGAATGGGAACAGTTTCCAGTGTATTTCTCTATTGCTTCCCAAGCAAAAAGAGAGCTGCTGTGTATAAGGTAAGGCTGAGAATTTTCCCACTGTGGCAGACCTGGTTTATTGCAAAGAAGAGAGCAATACCCCAGAGAGAGAAAGATGTACAGTGCTGTCAGTGTTAGAAATCCTGCACTGAGGACGTTTGTGTTGGTGAATTCATTGGGAGGGGGGAAAAAAGGTAACTTTTTATTTGAAACATAAACAAGAAATATTCTCTCAGGGGCAAGTGGCAGGCTGAAAAATTTGGAGCAAGACCCCATGGGCCCCATGCTCCAGCAGTGGGATAGCTGCAAGAGTTTAACACTTAAAACCCTGCTCTGGAGAGACAGGGCTGGTGCAATTTGCTCTCTGGATACAGCCCTACAGCACTGCTGCTAGCCTGGGTCAAGAGATGAGCAGCCTCTCATTATCTCTTTTCTCTGCCAGAATTCAGTCAATTATGGGCAAATTCTGAGAAAAAAGTTATTTGCTGGGCTTTGTTGTGAATTTTTTGAAATGTGCTGTCTTGTTTCAGTGAATGAAAGTACCATGATTTGACACCTGAAGCTTTATTTCCTGCTTTTAAAGCAGAATGGGTCATTTTTCAGCAGACAGTATCTTCTTCAAAAGACGATTGTACTGCAGAATTAAATACCCTGCCTCAGGAAACAGCATTAGAGACTCTGAACTTCTTAAGTGACTTCATAAAATTTGGAGGTTAGGAAAAGAGAGACCTGTTGGTTTTCAGCCTCGCTTGAGGAAAAAAAGATTCTTTCTCTAACAGAGTCAGAAAAGTCCTGGAGTCAGACTGAGGATGGAGGAGACCTTCCTTGCAGGCTGGTGCAATTTCTGGCAGAGCCAAGAGACATTTAACACTGAGGGGAGCAGAGCCACTGCTCTGGAAGGGAGGTTTCACCAAAGAGACTTTTGGGTCTGACCTGAAGCTTCTTTCTCTTTGTGGACAGAGGCACCCCGGTATTGAGGCTGGATGCATCACATCCAGCTGATCTAAAGAGCACCATGAACTTTTTTGGAAATCACATTGTCATTTGTTTCCAGTCTCGTTTATAGAGCTGTATGACACACTCTGTGTTTTCAGATGGCTCAAAGAGCCTCTAGCTTTCTTTTCACATCTGTGATTGCACTTCTTGATATCTTCTTTTCTTTCCAATGATGAGTTTGGACATATCCTGCAAGTATTTCTCTACCTTCCCTTTTCCTTCCTCTCTGTTCTCACCACCAACTTCTGTCCTCTTTTCATACTTTGCCTTGCTTTGGGTTTTCTCACCAGAAGTCACTGCTCATGCGAAGAGGATTTCTCCAAGCCTGGGATTTTGCTGCATGGTCAGAATGGACTCTAAGTGTCTAAGAGAGATAAATCATAATGGAAAATAGCTGCTGTATTCTACTTCTGTTCACACGCTCTTAAAATAGAAAGAAAGGGCTCTTTGTAGGCTGCAGTTCAGATATTTGTCTGATGCCATGCTAGAAGGACATCTGACTCATGAGCCCAGTTGGATTTAGCTGCAGCGTTTAGAGATGCTACCATGCTGAACTGCCTGCCCTCCCCTTTGACCAGTGGTAATTGTCCTTGTACCAGAAATAGAATTAAATGGATGTCCTCATCTTAACCTCCCCATGCTTGTCACCATCCACAGTATCAGCTCAGGACGCTGGTGATGACAGGTTTGCTCAAAAGAGCTGCTCTGCCAGTCAAGGAAAACCTGCATTGTTTCTGCTGCATTGTTTCTCTGACTCAGGCATGGGGGTGCAGAGGGCACTTGGGATTATGTGGGTTTGACTCCCACCTGCACAGAGTAGCCCAGAACAACAAAAAAGTACAACAAATATTACCAGGAGCTTTCTGGGAATTTTTTTTCTTTTTTTTTTTTTTTTTGCATCTCTGCAGTCAGCAGAATACTGAGGAGGCCAAGTCCCCATGAAATACAGGTGCAAGCTGCCTGCATCCACCTGGAGTCATCTGTGCGGAGGGCAGAGGGCAGAATGGAAGTGCATTTTGAATGTGAATTGGACTTTGAGATGATGATTGAATTTTTTATTGCATCCCCACGCGTGCAGCTTTGTAGGTGTAGGAATTGAATGGCAAGATGTTGTTTGCAGCATCTGCAGACAGTGCATACATGAACAGGCTCATGGGGGTGGCATGAGCAGGGTTCCCAGCCCTGGCTAGGAGCAGACAAGGGGTGCATCACTCTGCATGGTCCTTCAGGCAGCTGTGTGTGGGGCAGGGGGTCTTCTTTTTCCAGTACTGTGAATCCAACAACTTCCTGCAGCACTGAATTCTTTCTGCATTCAGCCTGACATAGATAAGGAAAACAGACATTAATTTGGGTCACAAAGAATAAATCATTCCACGCTAGAATGTAACTTAAGCTACATAAGAAATAAGGCTTCAGTCTGAATATGAATGGAAAAGTTTTTTTAATTTGCCCAAAGTGGGCTGGGCAAGCTGATATCTTGACTCTGTCCATCCACCTCAAGCAGAGTCTGAGCTGGACATGAGCCCTGGTCAGTCTGTCTGGCCTGCAGATTCTCACTGAACTCTTGTCTCGAGCACAGGACTGGGACAAGCTGGTGTCACCCCCAGCACTGGGAAACACTGTGCTATGGAGCCTGGAAAGAGTGAGGATCCTTTTCCCTGCTGGACCAGTCTGTCCCTGTAGCCATGGGAGCTCAGAGGATGTGGGAGCTGGATGCCTTGTGCAGCAAGAAGGGGAGTGAGGGGGTACCCAGCACATGTCAGCTGGCTGCAGATGAGCCATCTCCTGCTAATGACTTCCCCAGACTATTGCTGTGCTGTGGGTCTGAACTTCCAACCCAGAGGTGAAAGGCTCCTTCACTTACTGGGCTATTAATCGTCCAAACCACCAGTCTGGTTCTGAAGTGGAATTAATGGGAAGCCAGGGCTGGAGCTTATAACTCCAAGAGGAGCCTCACGAAAAAGATTAATAAACAGTGGAGGAAAGGGCTTGGGAGGGCGTGAGATCTGGACAGTTCATGCACCCAGGCTGTTGTCACAAACTCAGACAAACAGCTGGCCCAGGGCAGAAAGTACCACAGGGTCTCTGCTTTAGTCCAAGATTTTTTGGCTCTTTTCTGAAGAGCAATTTTCAACAATGGGGAACTCTTCAGTGTTTCAGTTCTGCATTTCCATCCAAAGCCATTGCACAGCCTGGATTGCCTTTGCTGTGAGAAGTCCACCAAGGTTACACAGCAAGGAATTTCACTGTGACATGCTTCAGCACAAGACTTGGATGTTCATCCTCAGGTTAAAAGCCACATTATTTACAGGAGAAAATATTCCAGTGCAGTTTCTAGGGTTACCTCCCCACAATTTATACCTCTTTGCTTTCTCTGAGCATAAGTAGGCTCCTCATTTACAGAATACAGTGTATGCTCTGAACAGCAGAAGGAGGGGGCTGTAAGAGGGTTTACCAGTGACTTACCCACTCTGCAGATGATTTATATTATGCTGATCTTTCCCATCCAGTGAAATATGCTCAAGTGAGCAGAAGGTATCTGCTCACTAGGGACACTGCTTGGAAGCTGAGCCTGCTACAGATACATGCACACAACCAAATGTTTTAGAGGTGGGAAGGTGTTTGTTCAAATACTGCAGGATAATGGGGTCTTTTCAGCTCTTTGGGGCCGTGGTGGTTATTTCCAGTGGATCTTTTTCTTACATTTCTGTTTAAGCACCAGAAGAAAGCTGCCTGAGTTGCCACCTAAGAGGAATAAATAGCACGAAGAGCCATTTCACAGAGGACCTGGCTAACCTGGTCAGCCTCATGTATTTTGGATGGCTGCAGTGTTTTGGCTGTCATGTTGCAACCCTGTTTTCTCTAGACTTGAATGGTCCACTGTGTTCTCCACCAGGACAGCCTTTGAGGGTGGGATTGATGGACACAGGCAGCTCCAGATAGCTGAAAGTTTTATCCAAACCTTGTTGACCCAGGGGAAAGATCCCTGTTTGTTGATCACACTGCCATCCCTCCCACTCAACGTGGACACAACCTCTTGTCCATCTTCACAGCTGATTATTTTTTAACCAGGCGCAGCAGCTAATATTAGTGATATTTTGTGGTGCAGGATGTGCCTGACATGCTGGGAAAACAGGGTTGTTCAACACGCAATCCATATAGATTTTTCAGCAGCTTTTCTCAGCATTAGCCAGGCTCATGCATCATTGATTTCTCAAGTGCTCTGGAAAACATAACAGTAACATAACAGGAATAGTTTGTCCATCAGGCTCTCCCAGAGTGTCAGGGCTATTGTTTTCAGACCATTAGAGCTGGTAGGTGCTGCAGCTGTTATAAGACCACAGAAGCTTCACATCTCCACCAAAGTGTTTACATGGCTGCTACAGACAGGGCACAGCCATCTGTAGTGTTAGTGCAAGTGCTTTTCCATTCTTTGCATAAATTAGGAGAAACATATTATTTTGTTAACTGCTGTTTGTACAAGTTTCAGCAGAGGATCGCAGTTAAAAAATGTATTTTTAAACATTTTTTTATGCATTTGAAGTGAAAAGTGAGGGTTAGAGCAAAAATTCAATCCCAGAGCTATTTTTCAGATTGTGAGGGAAAACACATAATTTTACCAGCAATGAAGAGAATCCCTGGAGTTAATTATAATGGCACTTCCCCATAGCTGGAGTGAAGCTCTGTGTGTCAGCACTTCTGCTCCTCTCAGGGCTCTACAAATGGTGCCTCTGTAAGTGCCAAGACACACACAAAACCAAGATTCAAGGGGAAATAATTCTTAAAGTTGTAATTTTGGAGTGAAATGAATACCAAAATGTTGACCCCTTTAATAAAGTTTTCTCCTCGTGGCATCCAAAAAATATCTGCAGTGGATAACATGTAGGTTAGCAAACTGGGGGAGAAAATGCCATTAGCACATGACAGAGCCTGTTTTATTTGTTTATTAGTGGATGTCTCATGTATGTGATAAGACAGGAGGAACATTTCACATCTCTGGCCTTTGTCCAGCAAACCCCTGAAGGACATGCTTCACTTTGAGCATCTTAATCCTTCTTCACTTTAAATGAATTAATTCAGTCATGTGTTTGACACAGTCAGAAAAAAGGGAGAGCACGGAAGTTGCTGTCACAGGCTTAGGGAAATGTGATAGCCACCTGTAGCTGGAAAAAAATGCCCAGTATGCATATATATGCATAAGTTTTATCTGTATCAACCATACGCATAATTAATAATTTTTTTTAAAACTGACTGGACCATTTTCTCTTTACAACATCCTCCATTTCTGGGATTAAACAATTCTGTGCATCAGAACTGGACACTTCATTGGTTTATTTCTCCTTGTTTGCTTAAACAAGAAGATAAGCATAGAAAATTTCTGCTTTAAGGTTTTGAAAACTCCATTTATTCATTCTGTTGCTTGAAGTCATCAGGTGGGAGATATGACTAGGCACAAATGTTGTTTATGGTTTGCATGATATGCACATCTCTTAATGGGCTAATTCCTCACCTCTCTGCACTGCAATAATCAAGGTGAGAAAGTTTTAACAGGTTGGACCCAGCTCCACCTGCTTTGAGAACCACCACATGCTTTCTTGGTCCAGTTATTGTGACTGATATGTTTAGGGGCAGACGTTTGGATTTGGAGATCACTGGCATGTTTTCCAGCTCCACAGTCATCCTCTCAATCTGTTTGCATTGTTGTTACCTGCTAAGCTTCCTCCCCAGCTTTGCTGGACCTGATCCACAGCACAGTGAGGAACAAGCAGGTGATGCTGAGCCATGCCAACCTCCACCTCCTGAGGTGGTCACAAAATGCAGGGGAAATGTTACCAGAACTGGCTTATCCCAGATCATATGCTGGAGGTTGGATAGCTGGTCTAGTTTCCACCCATTTGTGCTGCTAATAAGGCACAGGGAACAAAGCTGCCCAAATGAAGCTGTCAGAAACTCCCCACAACAACAGGAGCTTTCTTAGGTGACAACAAGCTGGCACAGGCACCTTTCTGCCAGCCTATAAAATTCAGTATAATGAGGGAGCCAGGGAGAGGATGAGGCTGGCTGTGTGGTGCACTGGCACATCCTTGGCAGCAGCAGCAGTTGGAGGCAGGAAAATGAATACATTGTCCCATTAGAGGCACTTGACTTGCTGGCTCCTGTCCCTGTGGAGCCCTTTGTGGACACGGCAGAGTGCAGACATCCAGGGCAGCATCCAGCCCTGCTCTAAATCACTTTCTGACAGGACACTGCCGTTCCCCAGACTAACAGGTGATGAAAGCAGGATGGTGTGAATCCCCCCGTTTACAGCCCCCTGAATCCATTCGAGGATTTGCAGATTTGTGTTGAGCCTGTTCACCCTGCACTCTGCTGAGCTAAGAGGGACCAAAGCAAACCAAACCCAAACCCTTTTATTTAGATGTCCCTGCCCCCATAAAACAAGCATCTCCCCAGCTCAGGTGCAGCAAAGCCTTCTTTTCTTCTCATTTCCAAGATCTATTTAACCAAGTCCTGCTGCCTCCTCTCCTTCCCTCTCCCTTGAGCAGCTGCCAAGGGCATTTGCAATGCAGCTTGGCCCTTAACGTTTTGCCCTAAGCAAGCAGCCAGGACTCCAGCTGCCTAACTCCACTGCAGCTGGATGCTCACAGAGAGCTTCAGATTCCCAACTCGAGATAAGCCAAGATAGCAAGGCTGAAAATACATTCCAACTGAGGCTTGTATCTGGGTCACAGAGCTGCCAAAACCACCCCCGTTCTGTTGAAACAGCTATTGAATTTGCTTCTAGAAGGAAAAAGACAGTAACATGCCAAGTGACACTAATTGTTAGGCAGCACTGAGCAAGCATAATGCGCTCCTACAAATTATCTGGGAACATTTTTTTTCCCCTTTTTTTGTAAAGCATTTTGAGGGAGGAACAGGGAAGTTGATCAAGGTGAATGTGTAATCCATGAAAATCTGTGGAAAGGCATCGTTCTTCCAGGGGTATACTTTCAGTAGAAAAATGTTACCTGTGGGTTAGGTAATTGTTGTGGAAATGTTAAGAAGTTTTTCCAGATTTGAGGACAGCAAAATCTGTGTAAACCACTGAAAGTGCCATCAGCTTCTATGCCAATGCTACAGGGAGAAGCCTGGTTTTCCTTTGCACCATTTCCAGCACTGATTAGGAAGGTGGAGATGGCCCTGGGAGAAAGCCAGCTCCTGCTTTGGAAATGGTGATAAACTACAGAGAATTCAACAGTTCCAGTTCTTTCCTTTCCTTAAGCTATACAAACAAACTTATTTTCATCATCATGAGTTTAGAGAAGAGATACAACCTGTCAAAAAAACCCAACAAAAAGGCCAAACTTGCTCTGCATTGGATTTGTAAAAGCATGGTGGATTTGTAAAAGATAATTTAAAACACATCTTACTACTGACAATGCCCAGCAGAAAATCCTGTTGGATGAATTACATACTCTTAACAATTTCAGACTAGCAAAGAGAGGGCAAGTAGGTTTTGTTTCTGTTTCCTTTATCAAGTCTTGATACAAAGCATTTCACACCTGCATCTGTTCCTCTTTCTAAATTAAGCAGTATATTCAGCCGGCAGGAATCCAGATGACTATTCAGGGACAAAAGAGCTGTTCAGCTTAAATAAAGGTGGCAGAACTTGGTGATTAATTTGTCTCCTTTGTTTCTCTAGTTGGAGAAGAAAGAGAAAAAGACAGCAAAGAAGTAATTATACTTAACTGCACCAAGAGAGTTTTGCAGACCTGAATTCATGAGTGTTTTCAAGTTGATGGAAGATAACCAGTTATGAGACACTTCCTAAATACAAGGCAGAACTGCATGAAGGCAGGAACACGTGACAACAGCAGCCAAAGAGTGGTGCTTTCAGCTTGTGTTCAGCTCATTGTGCTTTTTGTTCTTTCTTTAGAGAGCTGTATATGAAAGTTGCAGTGGTTTTGGGACATGGCATATGGAGAGAGGCTGTCATGCACCTGCCCTGGCTGCTGGCTAATACAAATGTGCTGCAGATGTGTGTGGTTTGCACTGGTTGATGTTTGGGTTTTACTTCTACTATTGACTCTTTTACAAGCAAAAGGTCTTAGGAGAGAGCAAATACCTGATTTTGAAACCTGTGGCTGAACCCTCCCAGCTGCTGTTCTAAGCCCAGCAGAGTCAGTGGGAGAGTGACTGTGGCAAGGCTATAATTTCATCTTGGGAAGGAACGTGGACATTTCACTTTATCCATTTTGCCTTTTCATTAGATGAGCCTTGTTTAAAGATAAGAATGTGCACAAGTCTCTGAAGCTTCCCCTTAACCCCTTAATGGGAATCAGGCTTCCAGATGAAATATTAGATGTGAAATTATTTGGGATCTCCAGTGTTCCCTGATCATTGCTGGATCTGGTATGAGCAACTGGAGGCTGCTTCTGGGGGAGCAGTGGCAGCAGAGCAGCATCATTGCTCAACAAGCACTGACAGCATTTAGAGCAAGAGTTCTCTGCCTCAAATCCAACTGCTCTCATGCCTAAAGCTCACACTGATTTTCAGTGCTTTAACTAGGGAAGAAATGTGCTCTGCCATGTAGGTTGTTTTCCCATTTATTTACACTCTTTCCAAGTGGGAAAGAGCAGGAAATAAAGAAAAAAAGGAAATAGCAGTGGCACAGCCTCAAATCTTTTACAATAAAATGCAGATGTAAATAGGAAAAGGTAAAGTCCAACTTCTACAGTGGAGCCCCTATTCAAAACACATGAAATATTTTTGATCTGGACATCTGGATCCAGAGCACACTGAAAGGAAACGCTAAACTGAACCAATGAGCTGTGTGAATTTTAGCCCTTGTAAAATTCACTACAGTAATTTCCCATCTTTAAAGGTGATGGTGGCTTTGTTTTCCAGTTTGGGTTTGGAGAAAAACAGAACACTGAATGTCATTATCAGAACTGGGTGACACTTGACAAGAGCATAAAATGATTTTATTCCTGAGTAACTCTGACAAATTATTTGGCCTGGGCAATTTAACAAGGCCATAAGAGATTGGAATCACTACAGAATGATTTCATGGCCAATGGGCTGGAGGCAGCTCTGTTTATTTCTGCCTAAGCTGTGGGTCATTAAGGATGTATGACAAAATATGTTCCAGGACTGAGGATTTGAGAAGCCTTAAGATGAAATGGTAGCAGCTGCTCATATCACAGACAAGGAAGAAGCTCCTTTTCCCAGCAAACTAGAGAAGAGTGTTACCAACAGATGTAATTTCCCCCCATTTAAAAAATGTTTTGTACATTTCTGCATTGTTGCCAGGCTTGGCTGAGATTTAAATTTGCACTGCATGCTTTTACAGAGATATTCTTTGGTTTGCAAAAATGCCTTCTGAAAGCTTTTCTGAAGCATGCTTTCAGTACCACTAACAGAAACACCTTTAAAAAGCAATAGCCACTTGGAAGTGACATTTCTAAGGAATGTTTTCCCTTTCTTTGCCTTGTGCTGTTCAACCAGCAATAGCTGCAACTGCGAGGAGCAATAGAGCCTCAGGGGATCATATGCTGCTACTAACAGGCATTTTCTGTATGTAAATTTAGGAGGTCGTCACATAAGAGGTCTCAGATCTGTTAGTTATTGTTTCTTGTCACTTGGATCCTCTGCAGCATGTGCCCAATCCAGTATCTATACATCATCCACAGAGGCCTGCTGCCATTCATGCAAGCAATGTTTACTTTTGCTTGATTTTGCTTTGTCTTTTCACGTATCTTGTCCTCCTTTATCCTGATTTTGCTAACAGTTTCTTCAATTAACAAATATTTTTCTGTTGCTACAGCAAATACTTCCTCAAGCATGTGTGAAGTTGAGCATGTAGGAATATTTTGCTGAATCAGGAATTCTTTGCACAGTAATATCCCACAGTCTGTGTACAGACAGAAGACTTGGGTGGGGAACACTCCTGGATGCTGCTATGGGAAAACTGCAAAAAGCTGACCTTTTATTTTGGGGCAAAAAGCTCCTTCTCTAATGTAGTTACTACATTTCTCACAATTAAAAGTTGCCATGATAAAAGTCAGCATGGAAGCTGAATTGTAATGATAGATTACCAATTCTTCCTAGTTACTAGAATGGCTGAAAACGAAGCTTGTAGTGCTGAGGATGTCAGTCTTGTCCAGACTAAGAGTGCAGAGCAACCAAAAAGTCCTTATGAGGGTTGAGATAAAAGCAAAGATGGAGTGAATTGTGATTCTCAGAAAGATTCAGTTCAAGGGAGAAGAACCTTTCCCTTGACAAGGGTTGAAAAGGATTGTGCCATTTGTTCATCCAATAAAATAAAATATTTTTCAAAACTACGACAACAAAAAACCACCTACAAACCAACAACATGTGCTACCTGGTAATAATATGAAAACAGGAACTAGAAACTACTACCATCAAGCTGGTATAATGCCTCTGCCTGCCTTGCAACTCACTCTGCTGGCTGCAGGTCATATGTAGATTGCCTGATACCAATTTAGGAGCAGTGGCAAATATTTAAGGTGCCCAAGTGCAATGCTGCAGCCATCTAAGTAGATATATGGTAGGGATAAGCAATAGCATATGCTACAAGAGTAAGGAGACAGCTTCAGTTCTGCAAATGGGTCTCACAAGGCCCTCTTGGGAACAGTTAGGTCCATCCTGTTTTCAACATTTCACAAAGCTGAAAAATGTAAAAGGGGCAGAAAAGAGCTCCAGGATTACTTAAAACTTAGAAATATCTCCCAGTGTAATACATCTCACTCATCCAAGAGCCTCAAGATATATTTAATTAACCTCCATCTGAAGTTAAAAGTTTTCTTCATCATGCTTTGCAAAGGTCTGCCCAGGGAAGTGTCAGACAGCCTTTGGAAGCTCACGTTGGGAGCCAGTTCTTAGAAAATGAAGCTGGACCAGGTCACTCTCCTAATGAGACACAAGACCTGTCACGCTAATTAACTGCTTAAATAGTATAACTAGGGATATCACAGATCTTCATGTATTTGATATATTGAAGGCTAAATTGCATGTCTTTCAAACACATAACACAAATCACAGTGATGAACTTCCAAGAGAGGGATTATGAGATTGGTTATCTCACCTGTCTTAGGGGGGTGGTCAACTTAGATCATCAAAATGGTTTCTGTGGCTACAAAAAAGGTAGCTCTCATGTTTTCTCCATCAGGACCGTGGGCAAATGAAAGACCTAGGGTGGGTTTTGTGCAAAGCTTAGTGACCTTACCATATCCTCACGAAATGAGGGTATTTTAGCTGCACTGCTGGGTCAGGCATATCTTTGTGTAAAAAATGCCTTCTTATGATCAGCTCTGTTCCCTCTCCCTGTGTAACATAAAATATGCCTCCTACTCCATTACCTGCTCTCCTCAGGAAGGTACTGCAAGATCCCACAGGAAAATTGAAAGCATCTCCATTACATGTCACCGTCATATTTTCTGGAAAAATCCCTTTGCTAGGATTTCTCTCCTGGGAAGCTAAGAAGCCTCGGAGAAAAAGGAAAACAATATTATCTCATTTGCTTCTTCTGTGTTTTGCTGCTTTGGAATGTGGTTTGGAGATTGTTTGTCCAACAGGTGATTGTTTCATTGGTTGTATGTGAATTGGTTTTACTTATTGACCAATTACAGCCAGTTGTGTCAAGACTGGAGGAGAGAGTAATGAGTTTTTTGTTAGTAACTTTCTAGCTTTCTGGCTGTATCCTTTCTGTATGCTTTTAGTATAGTTTAGTATAGCTTAGTATAGCTTGTATCATATCATACCATATCATAAATTAGCCTTCTAAGAACATGGAGTCAGATTCATCCTTTCCCCGCCTTCATCAGGGGACTCAGAAAATACCACAATTACACTGTGGTTTTCTGCACAGGAGTCTCAGATGTTTGCTACTGACATCTCAAATGCCATGTAAAACCAGGGCAATAGAGTGTGGTCTTTTCATTCGGCCTTTAGCTTGAGATGGGTCACTTTGTTTTGGGTACAGAACTCAGGTATTGTTCTGTACAGTTGGATCTTTGGCAGAAATAGAAGCTCCACTTGGACAGAAAGTTACTCACCATGTGCTTAACACTCTAAGTATCAAATACAATTTCTCATCAGAAGCCTTGGCACTTACCTCAGGATTTGAATTATCACTTGGAAAACCAATGGCCTCATGAGTGCTATCTGTTTTGTAAGTTAGGAATCTTCAGGAAGTATGGAATCCATTCTTCCTTTTTTTTCCTTGGAGCAGTGGGGACTCTTTTACATATTTTGCTCTTCCAAAATCTCTTCATTTTTTTCCTTATTTATCTCAATGAGCTCTTCTGTATTTTCTCTAACAACTCTAATTTCCCATTTCTCACAAGTTTCAATTTTTTTGCTTAAACATTTTCCAGCATAAAGTACCTTTTTTTGCCTTAAGTCATCTCTGAGTGCTTTAATTTCTTTACCTATTCTCACAGCAAGTACAAAATTCACTCCTTTTGAAGAAGAGAAATGGAGCCCACAGAGATTAAATTATTAGCCCCAGTACATCTGTCACGCAGCAGAAAAATGAGATCAGGGCTTCTAAATCCAAGATTAGGCCCTCACCAGTTGAACAGACCACACCAGACAATTAAGATCCTACGTAGTCCTGGTGTGACACACGGCCTTGCCAGATGTTCAGCAAGAATTTTTCAGCTGGAGACATGTCTTGGAGTTTTAAAGATGCATTTTCTGAGCTGGCATTCCCCAGGCGTGCAGGCATTTCAAGGCTTTCTGGTTATTTTTGCCTTTCTTCATGTATTGCAGTCCAGGTTGCTTTACACCATGAGTTCCCAGGGCTTCCAAAGCTGGCAAAAAAGGCTCGTATCTGGTCCAAAAAGACTGTGAGAAAAACCCAAAAAGAATAAAATGAAGCCATTTTATACCAAGAAAAAAAAAAGAAAGAAAATAATGAAATAAGGCCATTTTATTTCTCTATGCAAAAATAGGCAACAGAAAAGCAAAGTGCACGTTCGAGCTCTCCAAGTGAGAAGACAATGACTAGAATTATAAAAGGAATTATCAGCAACAGCACACACGGAGTAGCTCCCAAACCATCAGCTACGTGGTCTGACTCAAGATCAAACACATTGATATTCAAACACAGGAGAGACTCCCATTTAGATTCAACAGGGATGACACTTAGCAGCCCTTCTACTGATGCTCTCAAAGGAGTGTTAGTTGAGATAAAAGAGTTATAGTGTGGGACTTAAACAGCAGCTATTACTGTAAGTAGAGAGCAGCCCGGGGCAGATAACAAAGGGCTGAAGAGAGGATGGACTGGCTGAGGCTGAGAGAAAGAAATACCTGCAACATGAAAAGAAACTTAAGTTTTCCTTTTGATCTTCTTTAGTAACCTTCAGTATAATTTTGTCTGTTTATGTACTCCAGCGACTTCCACTGCTGCAATGTCTACAAGGCTGGCTGGCTTTCAGAGGTCCACTCTCAAAGTGCTGTTTTGAAGGAGGGGAGGAGGAGCCCCACAGTTAAAAAGCAGCACTGGAAATGAACAGGAAAGGTGATGCCATTTCCCTTAGAAGACACGGACATGCTCAGGTCACACAGGTTCGTGTGACAGAGCCTGGCAATAAAAGGAAGAGTGGTTTGTAGGGGATACTGAAGAGGCAGGATTTACCAAAAAAGTCTGATCACCACAGTGAGAGGGTGATGAACGAAGAGAGAACACAGATACGGAATATGTGAGTTAAGAAATATATGCATGCTACACATGGTTGTGTTAAGATCTTATTTCACATGCTCTTGGTTCATACAGATCCCTTAATACTGTAAACCTCCTTTCAAACCCTAAAATCGTTAGACATAAAGCTGCTTCTTAGCTGTTGAAGATATAATCTTAAAAGTGACCTGAACAAAGCAGAAAGCCCCATGGGTTCACATATTCTAGCACAGGAGCCCGTGTGCTGGCCCTTCAGTCAGTATCTTCTCCTCAAGCAAATCCACTGTGCAGAGCAGGGAGGATTAAACACAGTTCTGCATCTTTTAAAACCCAGACGGTTTTCGGGAGAAATTATCTGTCATCCTAATCCCTGCAGCTCTGTTTATCTCTGATCAGAAAGGGGAGTGCCAAATTGGCATAATGATTCAGTACCAAAAAAAGAGCGTGCCTATAAGCACAGATCATGATTTGCATACTTATTAGCCTTGACTGCCAGGGAACATTCTGGTTCCTTTGTAAGCACAGAAACAGTAAAAATATGCTAATAGCAGCATATCAAATTTGGGCTTTAGCCAATCTGTCAATATTGAAATTACTTGCCTGTAGTAGAGTGGGTAAACAACTCGTTGTATAGGATGATCCGAGGCATGATTTGAACTTGTTGAAATTTAGTCATTTTGTGTCTGAAAAACTCACAGATCAGCAAGTGAAACATAAGCATACATGCAAGACAGATGTCACACTGACTTTCTATTCTCTTATCTTTGCTGCCTTCTTTTCTGCTTTGGGAAGTGGCTCATTCAAGAGTCTGGGGGTGGGGTGGTTTCCAAAGAGAATCACTTAAATCACTGCCAGTGTACGTCCTCCATATAGACCCCATTTCTTCTCCTCCATGTGCAATAAAGACAAAATGTCTCCTGACATAAACTTGATATAAACCCAAGTCATTCTTTTCTTACCACAGACAAATAAAGCTTTTTCCCACAGCAATGATCATCAAAACTCATCAAAAGTTAATGATCTTTCCTTAACTCTCCAGAGCTCTCCCATCTCTGAAATCTGCAGGAAAAAAAGGAGCTACAAGGTTACCATGTGCTATCTTAGCCTTATCCTCTGTTTCTTCTTTGTGTCTTTATGGAGCAAGAAGTTCCTTTTCTTCATCTCTGCTATTCTTTCACTCCATTTTTTTTTTCAATTATCTGGCATAGTCTGTGCTAATTGTCCACAGTTGATTTCCCTTTCTTTGAGGGCCATTCCAGACTGAAGAAAGAAAGATGATGGTGTAGTTAATGAAATATTTTTGGCCTGACTCTCTTTATTCTCAAAAAATGGGACTGGAAGTTGTTTCTCTAAGCAGAGCTAAAAATAAAACTAGAAAAACAATAACAATAAAAAGACTCAGGAAGACTTCATGATGTTCCAAGACTCCGTAAAGATCTTTAGCATATCTTTACACCCACTTCTCCTCTAACCCTTGTGAGACAGACCAAAATCTCCCAGTCCCAGCTCTGCAGACCAGGAAAGCCCTGAATCAGAGGCACCTCTCCATTGAGCCAAGCCACTTGGGCAGCACCTTGCACTCATTCCAGCTCCATTCACTCTACAGAACATCACTGATCATTGACCCAGAGATGAGGGTGCCACTGACCTGAAAATAAACTTTTCCAAGCTCTTGGTCTGCTGAATAGCCACATCTGGGTCCTACATGCAAAACCAAGGAGGGGAACCACAGGAAGGGATAAGCAGGATGCATTAAGTGGAGAAGCTGGTTGGCAGGTGGAAAGCATTTCCCTTCACAGTGTAACTGAAAAGTCAGGGACACAAAGAAGCATCTGGAAGGGGAAAGGAAGGTCAGTGTTGGCAGAACAACATCTCAGCAATCCTATCCATGATCTAAGGAGCTGCACACATCCACATGCAGACACAGCAACATATGTCACCTTCTTTGCAAAGAGAAGTGTGTGTTTGCCAGACAGGAATCCTCCAGATGACAAAGAGAAGCACATCCTGCAAGGAATCCCTGTTTTAATTATGAGATCCACAGTATTTAATGCCAACACCTCAATATCTGGGATCCCAGTCACTGAAAAATCTCACAGCTAAAGTCAGTGTTTCCAGCCTTAGTAGCTGAAAAGAGAAGCATGTAAATGTGTCCCCTGAAAAGAATTAAATAACCCAGCTTCAAACTCCATGGAAAACCTGTTGTTTGGGGCCCCCCATATGTTGTGTTCTGAATGAGCCCAGTTTTAAAGACCATCAACAAGTTTTGCAATTTATATTTGTGCATAATCTCAATTTATTTATATGCCAGAGGGAAAGAGCCTTGTTCTTTTCTTCTTCCCAGGGGATGATTCTAAGTTTCACAGCCAAGGATGAAAAGTAAATTAACAGGATATTCTATGATTTGCCACAAAAAAAGGCAGTGTGCTGATATCTGAAGCACAGCAGGCCCTCCTTGTTCTTCACAGAGATAACTAGGTGGGGTATCTCACATAGCACAGGGTGGTAATTGTAGAGAAAAGTTAACTTGCTAATAGCAATCACTTTATCTTGTTTGTCAGTGATTAGCTATGTAAATTTGTTCTCCCCTTCAATTCCACACCAGTGCATCAAGGTGACATGCCACATGTGCATAATTACTGCCAGTGTTATTTCCAGACCTTGATCTACAAAATGCAAAGTGCCACTTATTAGGAAGTCCACACAATCAAAGAGGCTTCTTTCATTTCTCTACACATGTTTGCTGTTCTCTTTTGATAGGCACAGCATGGAAGAAGCCAGTGGGAAGCATTCACAACGTGGCTTCTCCTTTGTTCATTAACTAAGTCAGGTGCATAATATTGCCTGTGTAACTCCTTGAGAGTCCAGGACATTGCTGCTCTTACAACACAGGGAAATGCTGCTTTATCCAAGTCTGTAAGACAACAAACATTAAAAGGGATGATAAAAAATTATATTTATTGCTTATACAGCTCCACAGCACTTCACAGGCAAATTATATGAGAATCTCGACATCCAAGGAATTAATAATCTCCACAGGCCAGATTCAAACTGTGTCACTCTTTACTCCCTGTGTCACCCCTCTGAGTTTGGGTCAATTCAACAGAAGTAACAGCACCAGGATCTGGCTTTAATTAAAGAAAACTTTAGAGACTAATAACCAGAACTAAATAAAAATGCTGTTGCCTCAGCCCTAACTCATTTAAACAGGAATGAAAAAAAAAAAAAAAAGAAAAGAAAAAAAGCAAAACCACCAAAGAGCTTTCAGCTGCAGCCATGTTTTAGTGCTTGACATGCAGAGTTGTCATGGCTGGGACCGACTTGCAGAGTCAGACAGTCAGTTCGGTGCCCACCATGTCTGGCTGTAATAAAACTGAGCTGCTAATGACTTAAAAGCTCCAATTAGCATATATTGCTGAAGAAATTAATCCCATTTGCTGATACTTAGTAACAGGAGTGAGAATCCCATCCAGTTCACAGAAAGAGATGGATTTCATCCCAAAACATCCTTGTGTTTGCTCTCCAGACCTTTATCTCACCATGTACCAGCAGCTCCTACTTCCAGAGCCCAGAGACAAGGCAATAACAATCCCTGCTCTTCCCTGTTCCAACAACCCAGCAGAGAGACCATGCTTGACCTTGTGCAGCAAGGTTTTCCAGTGGGAGCACAGCTTCCATGGCAAGCAGTGGGATGAGGTGCTGGAGACCAGCAGCAGCTGCTGCTGTGTTATGCAAGGACCCAAATTCCAGCTGGGATCTGCTTGTACAAGTGAAGCAGGAGAAGGCAGCTGAACCCATAGGGCTGTGACTGCCTTGTTTGAACCAAGTTCAACTGCACATCTGTTTCAAGCTAGAAAGCTTCTCTGGAAAAGTTGCCCAGCACCAGGATTTTTTGTTGAAGTGGTTCACCTCAGTGGTACATGTGCTGCTGGGGAAGTCCATTCTAATTTGATTTTAAAAATGGTGTGTGCAGAGAAGATCAGAGATCAGCACCACATCACACTGCACTGTTAGAAAGGAAGAAAAATTAGTATGATAACAATAATATTGTATTAGTCTAAGCACAAATGCAGCCACACAGACAAAGTGACCTTACTTGGAAAAGGGCTAAGTATAAAGACAGAGCCAAGGGAAGCTGTGATAAGCTTCTTTAAGGAAGCACAGGGTGTGCTGTTTCCTAAACCAGGCAGTCCAGGGCATGTTTGATTCTCTTTATGCTTTTATCACTGAAGAGGAAGGAAAGTGCAATTTATTGAAGGAGGCAAATGAGGCATGGTGTAGCTGGCTGACCCCCATCAGTGATACCACCTGCCTAGGAAGGATCCAGAGGTAAGATATGAAAGAGTTTAGCTAAAAAAACCACACAGGGCCATGTGGCTTCCAGCTGCTCAGTAAAGTTCCCAGTTTGGTGCTGGGAGAGACGACAGGCTGGTACCTAGTGAAATTAATGCTTCATTATAACAATGAAAACAATACAGCTTCCTTTCCAATAGGAGGGAACCCTGTTGTGTCCAGTTTCACAACTTTTGGCTGGTTAATCTCTGTTGGACACTCTGAGCTTTGTGATCCTTTCTGTAAATACAAAGCTGTTCCCACAGTGTGCCCCTTTCTCTGGCAAGGGCAGGAAGAAAAGCATTTCTCCTTCCCAAGCAGCCCCAGAGTGTTTCCTCTATTCTGGGCCAAAGCAGGAGGCTGCTGCCCTCTCAGCCCCACCCAGGCAGTGCTCAGCAGTGCCTGGACACATGTCCTCCTCTCAGATGCTATTTTGGGGCCTGCCATAATAGCTGGCTTTACCCACTCCTCAGTCTCTGTGGTCAGCCTTGTGCTGAGGGGGTTTGTCAGCCCTAGAGGATCAAGCTGTTCCCTATTTCCTCTGGAGCTGGAAGGAAAGGACAGATAATCTGGCCCAGCCTGTGTGATGCAACTTTTAATGTGCAGGAACCTCACACATCCCAGATTTTTCATGGTCTGTGGTGAGGCCTGGTTTTGCTCTCAGGCAGACCTGTTGTTCCTTTGAAGCCAATGAACTGGCTCCAGATTCATTCTGGCATGAGATGCTTCTGGGTAAAAAGCAAAGGGAAAGCACTGCAAGGTGCTCCACAAGACAATTTAATCTGAGCATCTCTATCAAAAGAAATTCCACTCCAGGCAAGATCCAGTAACGCTGGGGCAAAGCACTTGGCTCCCCACAGACCCGCCCAGCTGGGCAGATGCAGCACCTTGAGCAGTGTATGAACATCAGTGGAGAAAACACTCCTCTCTCTTGTCCTCTTTAGCTGCTCTGCCAGCATCCCCCCTCTCTGGAGCTGTGAGCTGGAGGAGAAGGAGGCTGCTCCTGTCAGGAGCTGCAGGGATGGGGGAGTGCAGGGCAGCAGGGCAGGGACTGTCGGGACAGCTCTTGACCCTGTGCTCTGCCTCTCTTTTCCAGATCAGGGAGCTGGGGAATGGAGGGCAAGGAGCAAATGGGACTGAGGCCAAAGGCTTCAGTGAAGGAGTTGCCTTCCTTTTACAGGCCAATTCAATTAGAAACACTTAATGGAGACTTGTTTCATGCCTCCCACTCAGCCAGGCAGGTCTAAAGGACATGCAGGACTTGCTGCCACATTACAAGTCCGGGGTCTTCACCCTGGTCCCCTGCAGTTGTCCAGGCAAAAGCAAGAAATAAATACAAAAGAAAAAAAAAAAAAAGAGGTCAGGTTTAATAACTCATTTGGAGAGACGGCAAACCTTTGCTTCAACCTCGCACCCTTCTAACCCCAATTCTACTTTGTCCTTAATAACAGAACTAATTGGAATATCAGGAGATGATCAGAGTCCTGATGGATAAAGCAGCAAAAATGTCCCTGCTTTTAGATGCTAACTTCTCCTGCCCCTGTGTGCACCAGCAGAGAAATACATATATGTTTGCAAGCTTTTCCCTATTTAAAGCCCTATAGAAATACTCCAGTCAAGATGAGGATGCCTTGGAGAAATGGGTTATTTTTGCCTTTTGAATATATTCTTGTGTGTTTCCCAAAAGATATTATTAGGCCTTAATATTAAAAGAAAAACAAACCACAACAAAAACAAAACCAAAACAACAAAACAAACAGTAAACAGCTTAAGGTGGTTTGATAGCAAGCAAAGGCAAGCAAGAGCTGAGGAAACTCTCTTGTCCAAGCTTTTTTCACCCTTTTCCAGATAAATGCTTCCTTGTACTCTGCACAGTGCTTGCAGACAAAGTTGCGGTATTATTAGTAAGGTTTATTATAGCATCTTGCCTTGAATGGCAGCAGCAGAGGAATCCCCACTGGGTGACCCGGCGTGCAAATGAGTGTAGGAGCTGTGTGATTCATTGTAGGCAGCCCAGTGTGAAATAATCACAGCAAACTGTTTGGCTGGGGAAGAACTGGGCCTCTTTCTGTCTTAGGACAGCTAAGAAAGAAAGCCTCTGATCTAGATGGCATTTCCCAGGGTTGAATTATTCTTCATGACCCTGTTTCCCAAACACATTTTTACCTTTTGGAAGAGTGTGTACAGTGAGACTGCCTAACACCCCAGCCTTTAAATTGAATTGCTTAAAAGGGAAGATGGGTCAGGTAGAGCTATTTCTGTTCCTCAGCTATGCAATCAAGTACTTCTAGGACATGAAGTACATGGAATAATGGAACCATAGAATGGTTTGAGTTGGAAGGGGCCTTTAAGGTCATTTCATTGCACCCCCTGCCATGGGTAGGGACACCTCCCACCAGACCACTTTGCTCAAAGCCCCATCCAGCCTGGGTTTGAACACTCCTAGGGATGGAGCAGCCACAGCTTCTCTGGGTAACATCTAGAGCATTCATTCATGTGAATGAATTTTCAAATAATTTTCTGAGAATATTATAATGTTTCCCTTTGTTGTGTCTTCAGAAGTTATTTCAAACTGGGTTGACTGTACTTCTTCTCTGACAGACAGAGCTTGCACCAAATCTGCTGCATTCAACTCAGAGCTAAACTCAGTCATTTCATTGCTTAAAAAGTCAGCAATTATTTGATCACTAAGTCGATATATCAGTGAACTTTAACTGTTATCCCTTCAGTTTAAACGCAGAAGGCCCAGGTAAGGGATAGACAGCAATCTGACCAGTCTTGTTAAGGCTGAGGTGCCTCTGAGTATGCCACAAGAATGAGCTTCAAGCACCTCTGAAATCTTAGTGTCAAACCAAACAGTGCTTGGCTGTAATACAGCAGGTACTTCCAGAGAACAGCAGCAAGAAGGAAGGTTCTTCATCTCCTTCTGATCACACTGTATTCAAGATGCATGGACCAGACTCTTGTCTCTGTGAGAGACACCAGCAGGAACAATGCCACACCCACCATAATCCTTTCCTTTATGGAGAAATGGACGCCCAAGTTGCCCATAATTTCCACGTAGGCAGTTCAGTCATTGCAGCAGTTGTTTTCCTCTTCTATCAGGTAAGAACACATAAAATTAGTTATATTTCCCCATACTGAAAATCATTCAAGAATGAGCCCAAAGCAAGAATGACATCCTGATGATAGAGGAGAACATCCAGACAGTCCTTTCCTTTTCTCTGTGACCTCCCTGTCTGCTGTACTGCAAACACTTGTCTCAGGTTGAAGTGCTCCATTTCCTTCCTAAAATCTCTTTCTTGTGCTAGTAATCAGGGCAATATAAAATGTTCCTTTTAGACCATCTGGAAGCCACAGGAAACATCAATTAACTGCATATATTTGAATCATAAGTACATTAGGCTAGAAATTTCCACATATTCTAAAAATGAAATCCTATAAAGATTTTAAGCTGTGCAATATTTAATTAAGTGGTGGCCCCAGAGTGTGCCGAGCAGAATCATGTCCCTGGGCCATGGAGCAGGGTTTGCCACAAACCCACACAAGCCAGTCCCCATCACCAGTGCAGCTATAAAGTTTCTTTCACATAGCGAGCTCCCTGTATGGCTGGTGCAGCCACATCACAAGCATTGCATTTATAGCCTCTTTTGAAATGCAGAGGATTTTTTTGGGTGGCTCCAGCTGAGCTGCTGAAAAATAAAGGAAGTGTGCTCCCTACTGTCTGGAAAAGCTCTCAGTGGAGCCTGCCAGTTTGATTCAAGCACATTGGTCTAAAATAGCAGCAACAGTTTAAAATGCAAGCCAAGCCCTTTCTGTGTGTGCCTGCAACCCATGAGGATGTCTGTGTGCATCAGAGCCCTGCTCTCAGCCAGCCCAGCCACCAGCCAGCAGCAGCCCTTGGGTGGCCTCACTTGTCAGTGGGAAGGTGAAGAAGAAGGAAGTGTGCCATTCCCACCCTTCCTGTGGGGAGCACTGGCTTCAGCTTTGCTCAGTGACCTCGAGCAAGTCGCCCCACCTCGCTTTGCCCTTCCCTGTGGCCAAAGCAGGGTTTGGATGCTGTTAGTTGAGCACAGTTCCATGATCACCCCTGAAGCCTCCTGTCTGTGAGCTGGCTGCTCCAAGAGCAAAGAGGGTTTCTCTGCCAGCAAGGGCAGCACAGGACCCAGCACACGAGTTACTGGGTGCAGCATTCCCTGGCTCTCTGGAGAGCAGGCGGAGCTGCAAGGGAAGGGGCTGACCACTCCACCACCACTTCCCTGGCAAAGCCTTCAGAGTTCTGCTCTGTGCAACAGAATAGATAATGAACAGACACTGAAGGGGAGGCTGGGATTTGCTGTGTTGTGCCCAATTCACCTGACACTGCCCTGTTCAAAAGCAGGGGGGAAAACTCACCTATGTTTGGGTTTACCTTCACCTGGGAGCAAGCCACGAGAAACTCTAACTACTGTTATGGAAAGTATGGTGAGAAGGAGTTGGCTAAGGGGATGTGGCAGTGAAGGCTGATTGGTTAAGGTGAAAAATATGTCAGAGAACAGCTGTTAGTGGAGATCATCAGAGGTGATAATGAGTAGTATTCCCATTAGTGAGCTGAAATAAATATTAAGGGCATTATTAATGGCATCTTTTGATGACAGAAAGGTATGAGGCATCATCCATGGAGCAAAGAATTAGGGATGTAGTATGAGAAAAACTGAGTGAGTTTAAGGAACTGGAGTATTAATAAAAGTACTATGAAATTCACAGTACATAATTCACAGTACAATGTTCAGGGTCTCACAATGAGGAACTGATGACAAAACCTTTTCTATAAGCTGAGAACTCATCTGCTAGAATTGAGTGAAGCAGATAAAGACCTGTGCATATGAAGTTATTATGGGATGATTACATGCTGCCAATGTGATGTAGCTGTGTAAAAAGAAAATGTGGTCTTAAGCGGGTGTCAGGAGCGGCACTGACTGTTTGTACAAAACTGACAGTAAAACGTCACCCCCCGTGGTATGCAACAGACCCTGATGAAGAGAGACGAACCGCGCGGGGGAGGAAAGTTGCGCTCCAAAGGGAGGCTCCGCGTTTTCCCTGCACAGCCAGGTGCATTGACGGGAACGGCTCTATCTGTACATAACCCGTGCCAGCGATGGACGGGACCTATTTATGTCCTCTCCCAATGCTGTTCCAAAAGAGAACGGGTGCAAAACCCGCAGTAAAGTGCAGCTGGAAGTCAGGGGTCAGAGCTGTGGGAAGGAGCGGCTCTCGCAGATGCAGCGGGGGGGAGGACAGGCGATGCTGCAGTGCCATCCTCTGTCCCTTCAGAGCATCGCAGGCATCTCGGGAGCGGCAGCGGTCGCTGCCAGGCTCCGGCAGGACGCGCTCGGTGAGGAAAGAGCCCGTGTGGGCTGTGGTTTGGACCCACGCAGGGCAGCAGGTCCTCACTGTCACCCGGGAGCGCAGCTGGATGTGCGGCTGTCCCAGGAGGACACGCGGAGGGGACAGAGGGACAACGCAAGAGGGGACTCTTCCAGCTGGCCTCTGCAAACAGCTGGAAAAATCTGTATCATGTTCTCAATGAAATCAGCAGAGAGGAAATTAATAGCAAAATACCCACAACCCCTGCAAGGGGGGGGAAAAAAGGAAAGGAAAGGAAAGGAAAGGAAAAGGAAAGAAAGGAAAAGGAAAGGAAAGGAAAGGAAAGGAAAGGAAAGGAAAGGAAAGGAAAGGAAAGGAAAGGAAAGGAAAGGAAAGGAAAGGAAAGGAAAGGAAAGGAAAAGGAAAGGAAAGGAAAAGGAAAGGGGAAGGAAAGGAAAGGAAAGGAAAAGGAAAGGAAAGGAAAGGAAAGGAAAGGGAAAGGAAAGGAAAGGGAAAAGGAAAGGAAAGGAAAGAAAGGAAAGGAAAGGAAAGGAAAAGGAAAGGAAAGGAAAGGAAAGGAAAGGAAAGGAAAGGAAAGGAAAGGAAAGGGGAAGGAAAGGAAAGGAAAAGGAAGGAAAGAAAGGAAAGGAAAGGAAAGGAAAGGAAAAGGAAAGGAAAGGGAAAGGAAAGGAAAGGAAAGGAAAGGAAAAGGAAAAGGAAAGGAAAAGGAAAAGGGAAAGGAAAGGAAAGGGGAAAGGAAGAAAGGAAAAGGAAAGGAAAAGGAAAAGGAAAAGGAAAGGAAGAGGAAAGGAAAGGAAAAGGAAAGGAAAGGAAAGGAAAGGAAAGGAAAGGAAGGAAAGGAAAAGGAAAGGAAAAGGAAGAGGAAAGGAAAGAAAGGAAAGGAAAGGAAAGGAAGAAAGGAAAAGGAAAGGAAGAAAGGAAAGGAAAGGAAAGGAAAGGAAAGGAAAGGAAAGGAAAGGAAAGAGGAAAGGAAAGGAAAGGAAAGGAAAGGAAAGAAAGGAAAGGAAAGGAAAGGAAAGGAAAGGAAAGGAAAGGAAAGGAAAGGAAAGAAGGAAAGGAAAGGAAAGGAAATGGAAAGGAAAGGAAAAGGAAAGGCAGAGTGAATAAGCCCATCTTGGTTCCTATCTCTATCATCAAGTTGACCATGCAGTGTCTGAGCTGACTGGTTTTGCAGCAGACCCTCGCACACCAGACTGTGCCACCTTTGGCTCTGATGGTGGGGACAGCACAGAACAAGTGTCTTCCTGCCACTCATCCCTTTGGTCGTTATCTTACACGAGGCTTTGTGTTAAAGAAAAACTGCAAACATTTTCACTTTTTCACTTCAAGTACATGCTTTGGCTCATTAATTCTCAACAGTATTGATTTGCTGTCATGTTTTTTTTCATGTTAATTGTTCCAAATGGAGAGGAGCTGCCAAGGCTGCAGTGCTGATACATCTCCCCCTAACCACACACCTCAGGAGAGGATGGAAGGTCCATTTTTTAGCTGCTAAGTGTAGCTGTAACACAACTTGAAACCAGCTGTCTCTGTTTTGCATTTGCAAATGTTTTTCAGTGTAGGTTGGTGTTAGGGCCTGCCAGCATCTGCAGCAATGCTGCCAGCAGCTTATTAACAGGCCAATTGCCAATTGCTCAACATTGTCATATTACACCAGAGCCTAAAAGTCTCTGCAATCAGAGCATCCATTTTCAATATCCTTTGCATATATTTATGATATTTTCTTCTTTTAAAGTGTCCTGCTATTCCTCTGTTAAATATCCATCAATCATTTGATGAAGAAAAGTATTAAGAATAAAGAGAACTGCCACTGAGTACCACATTTCTGAAAGCAAACCTGTATGTGATAGACCTTAACACTGTGTCCGAGTTGGTGTGACAGGAGTGCCCATCCCAGGAAGAGCTTTCTGGGGTTTGCCAGGCAAGGAGATCAAACTGCTGAGACCCCAGGTCCTGTCAGCTGCATGCAGCACTGACAGCCCTGGGAAGGATGAGATGGAGGAGTGGAACAGTGCATGCTGTTGTAAGCTTTTTTTGCATTTAGGCTTCCAAATTCATTGGAAGCCTGGAATGCAAAAAAATCTCACGACAGCATGCAGGACCAGGACAAAAAAGGCTGGTATGTGAGGCTGTCCTGCAGTGAGCAGTTAGCTGGCAGGAGCAATGGGAGTGCTGGGACACATCAGGATGCTTTTGGGACCTTGAGTGCCCACCCTCACTGCAGCTGATGAGTCAGTGCTGCTTTTCAGAGCAGAAGTGCTGTCCAGCAAGCCTGCAGAAGAGAAGGGTCAGCATTTCTCAGCTTCTGCTCTGCACTCACGGACAGGACTGGTGTTGGGAGCTTCTGTCTCCCTCTGAGCACAGGCAGTGCCTCTATTCCTGCCTGCCCACCATCCGTGATGCTGCTTCTCCTGACCTCTGCAGCCCTCTGTCCTGCCCTCTGGGACAAACACTGCACAAGCTCCTGGGCAGAGTGTTGCTCCTCATGTCAAAAGTGTCATTTGGAAAAAAAAAGAACAAACCACAAAACCAAAGACCCCATGAAGTGGCCACCTCCTGCTGACAGCACTAAACTCCCTGAGTGTGAGAGGACACCCAGGCCTTTCAGTGTGTCACCTTAGGCTGTCATCCTTCGTACCAACCCCCCATCTCTGCAGGACCATCCCGTGGCACCATGCCCATCTCTGCACTGGCAGGTGAGGGAGAACACCTGGTGACCTGAGGTGGGGAAGGCCGGGATGTCTCCAGGAGAAGAGCCCTGGTGACCTGAGGGGAGGAAGGCCGGGATGTCTCCAGGAGAAGAGCCCTGGTGACCTGAGGGGAGGAAGGCCGGGATGTCTCCAGGAGAAGAGCCCTGGTGACCTGAGGAGGGGAAGGCCGGGATGTCTCCAGGAGAAGAGCCCTGGTGACCTGAGGTGGGGAAGGCCGGGATGTCTCCAGGAGAAGAGCCCTGGTGACCTGAGGGGAGGAAGGCTGGGATGTCTCCAGGAGAAGAGCCCTGGTGACCTGAGGTGGGGAAGGCCGGGATGTCTCCAGGAGAAGAGCCCTGGTGACCTGACAGGAGGGAGGGCTGCTTGTCTCCAGAAGCAGCACGTGCCTCCCTCAGACATTAATTAAACATTGCCTCCTGTGCCGTATGCCACAGATAATTGCCCTTAATTTCACATGCTTATGCAAAGGAGAAGTAATGACTCCAGTGCCTTTGTTAGCTGCCAAGGGCCTCATTACTGTCAGGGATGCAGCCCTGGACGGGTGGCTGAGGTGCACCATGGCAGTGCACCCTGACAGGGCCCACTGTGCACACCCTCCCCTTTCCCCAGGGCTGCTGGGCCATGTGGGGACTGCTGGTGTCAAATCACCTCCCATGGGGGCCCTGAGCTCCTGCTGGGACATCAGCCCTGGAAGGAAGGCAAGGATTTGCCAGCAGGCCTCTGGCTGGAGCCACCAGTGTTGGAGTGAGATGTTTTCAGTCAGTGAGCAGAGAGTTTTCTCTAAAGCATTCAAACAGAACCACCTTTGGTGGGGGGAAGAGGGCTGAAGGACATCCCTTCCAAGGATGTGTGCCAAGACCATGTGGAAAGTGCTCCACACATTTGTTCCTATTGTTGTGGGTGTAAGAGACCACACACTAACTCACATAAGTCCCACGTAAGAAGGTTTATACACCCCAGCAAAACCAGAAATGGGACAAATTCAGATTATCCACACTCTTTAAATCCTTTTCTCCATCTGTTACTCACGTTTTACACCTAACCATCCCCTCCACCCTATCAGGCATTCCTGTTGACCCCTTCCCTTCACAGCAGCCCCATTCTGTCTTCCAGCTCTTACTTTACCTCTAAATCTGCTTTCTGTTCCCTCACCTCTTCATTCATGACACTTCAGGTCATGACAGCCATGAACACAATGTGTGAACCTTGAATTATGCTCTAGCCTCAGAACAGGTCAGGAAACACAAAGCTAGAGATGTTCCACAGGTCATTTCCTCAAGCTTAGTTTCTCTGCCTAAGCTAGAACAACCATTCATTACTACACCCCTGGCTGATCTGAACGATATCTCAAGCACACAGAAATCCCCCCCTGGACACTCTCCTACTCACCTCTTGCTTGTGATGGCTCAGGGACTTCCTGAGTGTTATAGCTTCTTTGTGATAGGACTCAACTGCTAGGGACTGTCACTTATTTGCTAAGGCTGTGAGAGAGCAGGCAAAGAGGTTAAAAATACAGAGAAATACTCTTTAAAAGGATTTTATTATCTTTTTCTCAGAGGGTGTGTCATGTTATGCATGTTAGGAGACAATTTTGTCTTACCTGCCACAGATAACAGAGCAAAATTCTCAATTGCAAGGTGAAATAATATGCAGAAAATGGCAGCCAGACATATTTACTACAGAAGGAATCCAGTAGTGCAATACCTGGTCAACGAATTGGGATCTTTCTGCAGCCCATGTTTGCACTCAGCCCAAGTTGCTGAGATCTGTGGCTCTGGTCCAGCAAAGCACATATTTATCTCTCAGCATGTGAGTAATCCCATTCACTTCATTTGTAGCACTTACGCACTTCACGATAAACAAATATTTGTGTGACTTGTCAGATATGGCTCTCACTGAGCCAGAAGCAAAGAAAGAGAGGTGATTATGCAGTTCCACGGGGAAGAATGTTTTGAGATGTTTTTCTCTCCTTCATCCTTGCAGAGGATGCTGTATGAATTAGAACCCTAGTTAACGCTCAGTTAGTGTTCATAGTTTCTGCCACTGAGTCTGCTTTGGCTGATAGTGACAGGAGTCTTTAGGGATTAACTTTTTTTTTTTTTCAAATGTTTGCAGTACTATGTTTCTTTTAGTTAAACAGATCTCAAGCCTGGGAGAAGCCATCATGGGTGCTTTTCATAGTGTTCTGTTACTCCTATAATTATGTAAGCCCTCTTCCTGAGCTCTGTAAGAATATGTGGAACTGGTCCTTGTAAAATGAGGATTTTTTAATGCATTAATGTAGGTGCCAGTGTTCACACAGCTGCAGCTGGGGTGTGTGTGTTTATGCAGATAAGTATTTTGAGCAGGGAGAAGCCTCTGTTGGCTGCATACTTGATTTCTCTGCTGAAATGAATGACATGAAGTTCTACAAGACAAATAATTTCTATTCTTGCCCCAGGTTGAGGTTGCCAATGCTCACATTACAGGGAGACCACTTGACCCATCTCCACTTCTGCCCACAAAGTACACTTCATGATTTTACTACAGAGTGTATGATTTGCCTCCATGGGTCAGCCTATCATCTTTCATAAATTCCTAAAAGAACAACACCTGGGTGGCAGCCAAAATAAGGACTGCTGGGGAATCTGATATTGTTTCGTGTTTATATCAGGAGGAGTCAAGCAGTGATAGACCTCCTATCACTTCATTCAAGTTTCCTGCATTGGGTTATGGGATGAGAAGCCAGTTGCTCCAAACAAAGTTGTGCAAAGTTGTAGAAGCTGTTAAACTCACAACACACGAGAATAAAGAGTTATTAAAAATCTCCTTTCTCAATTGGTCTTTGTGCTTAAAACTGAGCATCATCTCCTTTACTTTCCCTTTTCTCATTTCAGGACAAACAAAAAAATATGTAAACCCAGGTTTTCATATGTTTTGTATCACTTTGTGTGACAGAGTTCATTGCAGAACTTGTTGGGATCTCCTGACTTCTGTTTCTGCTGGAAAAGCTCTTTACCCTCTTTGCAATTTGCAATGTAGTTTTTCTCCATAGCTACACCATTTCTTTGTGTTTGCCCAAAAGACTAAGGAAGAATGCAAGACTACTTTGCTATCTACTGCAGCTGCAGCTGGCATAGTAAGAAGTGATTTCTTCTGGGGTAACGTAAGTTAATTTTTCTCCAAGAGCTCAACGATGTACAATTAAATTTGTGGTTTAATGAGACAGAGAAATGTCATATCATTCCCATGAATTAGAAAGGTATAAAGCACTTCCCAATGGGCCAAGTCAGGCTTATCAAATTTTAAATGAACCATCATTATAGTTCAGAAATTATCACAGATTATTCTTCCAAGACCTGTTAAAAATGAAAATTTAAAAGATCACATAGATAATGCCATGTGCATACGGTTTCAACTCAAATTTTAAGCCAATAGAAGGCCTTGGATGCAGTCTAATTAGGCACATGGGCCATAAGTGAAATGCAAAACCCTAATCACTGTCAAAGGAGCCTAAATTCCAGTTAAAACCTCTGAGACTTTGATCCTTATACAAAAGTCTCATTTTAACCACAATTTTTTTCATTTATTTATGGTCCAGTCTAAGTGCCTTATATAACCTGGGCTGCTCTCTTACTCAAACATGACTAATTGCCCTAATTGTGCCAAGTTCCTGATTCAAGGACGTCTGGTACAGTAAGTACCACAGGCAAAACCTACAGTACATGAAAGCTATTTTTACCAACCTGAAACTTCTGATCAAATGAAATTTTGCTTATAAAAGACCTCCTGTGCTAATTTAAAAGAATTCTGACTGTCTACATAGAAAGCATAATTGCCACATTAACTGCCAAAGTGGGCAAGAAGAATGGTCATTTCATAGAAATTTGTTTGCATTACTCATGCTTTAATTTCTTTTCCATTTTTTCTAGTAACTGTACTAATCTATTGTTAGTCTTCAGATCTATTAAACACTTTTTGCACTGCTTCTGTTCAAAGCCCTACTTCAGTATAATTCAGTTTACCCTAACTATTACCAAAAAGTCTGTGGACTAAATTGATTTTTAACTCTTTTCATAGTTGGATAGATATTATCTTCATCTTACACATTGGAAATCTAAATCTCTGGTATTTCTTTTTGTCTGCTTTGCTTTGCTTTCATCTACAATGTTTTCACACGTACAATCAGGGGTTCATCTTCCAAAACCATAATTATTTCAGAACCAGTGAGGGTTAAGTAGTGAATACTACAAGAGGAAATTTAACCTAGAGATTTCTTCCTTGACATCCGATCAGCCTCCGCTTTTCACATGAATTTCTCTCCTGTTATCCCAACATTACCCATGCCTGACCTGTTCCCCACCCCAGACTCCCTCAGCAGGTAGTTTCCACCATGGCCTGGGCAATTTGTGGGCTATGCAACCAGCCCATGAAGGGGAGAGTGAGTCAGCCTAGAAGTATCTGAGGGAAAATTAATCTTTTTAGATATGGCCCTTTGAAAAGGATAGATATGGGTTATCTGAATCATAGGTCCTACATATAAAAATATGGCATCAAAGAAGCTCCATTAACAAACATTCTCTCCACCTCTGCTTGCACCCTTTATCTGAGTGAGGAGCAAATTAAGCTGCAGCAGCAGGAACAAGCAGGAGAGCTGATAGTACAACACTGAGCACCTCTGAAGCACCACAACCCCCGGGGACCACCGCAGTGTGAGTGCTCAGCAGCAAAAATTTCCAGATCAGATGTTCTCTCTTGCCCTTTTCAGAGTCTGTGTGGATCTTCAATACTCTCTTCAGATCTCTCAGATAGCAAATCCCCTGGACCAGATCTGCAGTGGTGTTGTGTGGATCAGCTTTCTTCACGTTAATGGAGATTAGGCACGTAGGAATAATCAAACATCCCAGGTTACTTATTCCATTCCCTTGTCACTGCTGCTAATCTTGCCATCCAATCACCAACACAATCTGTTTTAAGAGCACGTATCTCATTTGTGAGAATATTCCAATACTTTTAACAAACTATTTTTTTTAACTTATTTTATAAATTTCCACTATCGCAATTTTTCCTTTCTGAGATATCCTGTACATGCAGATTGTGGTTTCTTAAAATGCTTTCCAACTACTTACTTTTTTTCTTATTTTTTTTTTTTAATTTAGGAAACATTATCCCTAGCCCTTTAATTAACCACACTGCCCATCTGCTCCAAGCTCTCATCAAATAACACCATTCTCATGGCTGTGCTCTTCATCTAGAGTTCAGAGCTATCACACTATCTGGGCTCCACGATAGGCAGCCTGCTGTTCCAGGCCAAGGAATCATCTCTGCTTCCATTCCCATGGCTGTGTTACTCTCAGGCACTTTGCTATTAAAAGCCTGCTTTCTCCAGTGAATCATTATCCCCATCGTCAGCACATGCAGGATGCAGCCTGGTCCTGAGGACCCTTCCTAGGAGCAGAGACAGGCACTATCAGTGTGAGTCAGTAGATGGCTCTGTTTCAAGCCATTGCAGCAGGTTTTGGGTCTGTGTGTGTCTGTGTGGGATGATTTTTTAGTCCTGCTTCTTTCTTTTTGCAGAGTGGGTTCATAGCCAAATCCGCCTCTCCTCTGCATGTGTCCACAGTAGGTAAACTGTCCAAAGAATAGAACTCAAAACCCAAATCAAATCAAATATGTCAAAACATGACAATCCCCATATATCCCAGGTACTTTTCAGTCAAATGCTAAGAGAAAGTGCTGTGACACCCCTGGGTATTAATTCATCAGAATGACAAAATTAATTACCTCCATCTCCCCTCAGATGTCCTTGCTGATGCTGCCTAGAGTTTGAAGGTGCTCAGAGAGGTCACAGCTTTTTAGTATCACACTAGAGACACTGAACTTTGTTCACAGTATCATTTTTAATTGCGCTTAACTATAAGAATGGCCACACTGGATTAGATTAATTGCCCATATTGTCCAACATACTGTTTCCAACAGCAACCAACAGTGAATGCCTAAGGAGGACTATAGGAACATGTCAAGGAACTATGAGATACCCTGAGTAATTGCAGCCCTCAGCCATTCCTGCTCCAGGGATATTATAAATTGGAGTAGTCTTTATCTTTTCAGTAACCTTCAACAGATTTTCCTTGCATGACCTTGTGCAGCTTCCTCTTGCCTCCATTTAAGGCTTTTCCATCAACAACACCCCACACCAAGAAGTTCTACAGCTCATCTACACCATCTGTAGTGTGCCTCTTTTCATTTGTTCACAGCCTTTCCCTGCCATTTTCATAAGCCATGCTAGCTCCTGGATTAGAAGGCTGAGTGAACAGGCAGGCTCTGCCCCCCTTCTTTGTGTAGCTCCCCATCCAAGAGATTTGTGTTGCATTTTGTTCAGTCTGTGTACTTTCTATCCATGTCCACATCACAGGTCCAGTGTTGGGGCTGGAGATACACCCTGGCCAGGTAATTCACATCTCTGTGCACCTTCCTCAAGTCCCAGAACTCAAAAATCAGCATATTCTACAGCTGTGCCAAGAGACTGAGGGGAACTGTGGTGCAGTTCACGACATGGCTTATAAACCCATTGCTGCCAGCACCACTGCACTATCTAGCCCTAACTATGGTTTTCCCCTCCATTTTCTGCCTTGAGCACCAGTTAAATTTGATTTTGGCCCATGAGCAAGAGCAATTCTCACCACAAACTGGAACCAGGTCTTAGACTGTGTTTCTTGTCAGGCCAAAATGACATTCAGTGCCATTAAAAGGCAATTTTAATGGTAGTTCCTGCTGAGTAATCATGGACACCAGGCACTTTGTACCTTTGGAAATGTCTCACTAATAGCAGCATGGGGGAGGAAGGAAGTGTTGCCTGTGGAGCCTGACACATCACTAATTCGAGTATGATTAAGTCTGCCTGTCCATCAGTGGCCTGTTCCCTGTATTCTGTCCTTCTCACTCCTCTGGAATTACCTGTTCTTTCTCTTCTCCAAGTTTGTGCCTGACTCCACTCCTGGCTGTGGTTCTGTCCTTTGGGAAACCTCAGGCCCTCTGGATTTCCTTGTATAGTGTATTGAAAAATTACCAACTCATTATCCTAGATCTGCTTTCAGCAAGTGATATTTTAAAATCCCCACATCTAATATTCTGCATGGTAAAAAAGCCTGTCCAGAAAGATATGGTTACTCCAAAATCCCTCTGTGAAGTGCTCAAACTAATACTTAAATACCTGGAAGGAGGGGACACTGGCACTGGGCACATTGCAGAGGTTTCAGTTCTTGTCTTTGACATGAGAAACATGCAAAAGCTGGCAGGAGACCTTTACTAAAAAGTGTTTCAACTCCTCTGGCTGTTTTGCTCTGTGGACAGGCTGCAAGGCTTTGTGCTGAGCTGCAATAAACAGGAAACATTAACAATAGCTCTGAGACAAGAAGGCTCCCCTGAAAGTCTGTGGCCCAGATATTTGGCTGGTGTTAATCAGAGCTATTCAACTGGGCTTTGGGGAACTGCATTGAGTACAACAGAACTAGTCCCAGCTCACATGTCTCTCATGGAAAGAACGGGTGACAGCAACAGAAGGTGGTGAGGAAACATTTTATTGTCCAGCTAGATGTTTCTCATAGGTCAGAAATGAGCTCACTTTCCAACCTCATTGCAATCTGTGCAGTAAATATCTGCTGGTTTGTTGGCATTTTTGAATCACCCAGAGGAGATGCTGGCCTGGTGCATCCTCTGGAACGTTGGATCACCCAATTAATCATTTCACCACAGGAAAATTATCTTTTCTGTCAGTTTCCAAGTAGCATGCTGCTCATAGCGTGCAAAACAAACCAAAGGAGCCTGGTACCCATGGCCAGCTTTGGAAGGAATAGGAGTGCAAAAGGTGCAAAGCAGGAAAATCCCTAATTACTGAAGTAAATAAACATACATTTCCACTTCCCAAGGGTCAGCTTGCTCAGCTCAACCACTTGTCCCCACAACAGCATTTTATCCTTCATCGACTTCATCTACAGGCAAGGGATTTTACCTTCAGGCAGATGCTGGTGCCTGTCACAGGCTGGCTCAGGCTCTCGGCTGCCTTTAGGTGCCGCTGCAGCCCAAATAAACTCAGCAGGGCTCAGCCCGGCCGTTCTCACGAGTGGAACCCAGCCCTTGCTCAGACTGCCCTGCCTGTCAGAGTCACGGGCAGAAAAGCACCGAGTCCATCACAGTTACACCGAGCAAGAGTCATAAAACTCTCGTGGGCTCCCCGTGAAAGAGGCTGCTGGATTGGTGGGGTATTTATTTGTATTTATTCCACAAACTGTTCAATTCAAGTGACCTGATCGTTCCCAAGATATTCCTTTAGCCTGTGGGGTTTTTTGTAATTAATTCCATCCTGGAAATGGGACATTGCAGTTCAGCTGTCCTGTCCCATCTGTAGGCAGCCCCACAGATGTCCAGCTGCTTGAGCAAACACTTCCCTACCTCCAGCCTTGCAGGTGCTGTGGGTTTCAACTTATTCCTTCAGGGAAGTGACAAAGTTCCTCCAGACTTTACAAAGTGTGCTAAAAGCAGTGATTCTTCATCCTCACCAGTGCAAGAACTACGAAGACTGAGGTGAAGTTGTCGAAGAGCAAGATGGAGCTCCATGCTGAAGTTCACCACTCTTGAGACTTCTGTAGGTTTTGGTGAGTGTCCCAAGATGGCCCTGACTGCAGCTACTGGCTTTTCCCATGGACAATGGATCAGTTTCTCCATCCTATGCAGCCAGTTTCTCTGATCCTCTGCTGTGAGAACAGCTCCTCTGCTATAAAAGCTCACCCTCCTGTTTCTCTCTTCTGCCCCAATTTCTTCTCTCTCTTTACATTTTCTTAAAGTGAGAACATCCTGGTTTCTTTTTTTCCACACCTGAGTATTCTCCCTTTCTCTTCAGACTGCAGAGTTTCAGATCCCAGGCCAGATTCACCCTCTGAATCTCTGGCATTCAAGCAGAGCCTGGAATGAGAGCTTGCAAAACATTTTGCCATGGTATGGACAGGAAGAGTGGAAACATCTCTAGGATACTTCCAGGCTGCAACAAGCTCAAACATAACATTCAGTAATGCAGCAATTTCATTAAAATAACCCAAATTCATCAGTTATGCAAAGTGTCTCCACAGCACGCCAATGAGTCAATTAGTGAGGTTAAACCAGAACAAAACCCTGTCCCTGGGATAGGCAGTGACTTGCCCACAGCCCCGGAAAGAACAAGAGGGAGATTTGTTTTGTGCCCACGGATATACAATTTCTGCCCTTGAAATCATTTCCTCGAAGGAAAGGGATAAATTAGAGGCCCTGCTTCCCTCTCAGGATGAGGAAAGCTCTGATGTTGTTTTGCCTGAGGCAGGTCATGAGCTGGGTTGGAATTGTTTACATGGGCATCTCCTGCTCACCTGTGGGACCAGTCCAGATTGGTGCTGCCAGGGGACACCTGGGCAGCAGCAGTGGCCAGACCCAGACACATCAGTCCACGAGCACGTGCCAGACAGGTGTGGCAGAAACCAACCCTGTGGAACACTTCTTTCTATGAGTTCAGTGCTCTGGGGGCATCCCCAAGAATCTGATGCCAGAATTAAGGCAGTGGGGCCTGTGGGTGTGAAGGGAGCATCTCTTGGGAACCAAGTGCAAGTATTGGTGCTTAATGTTGTGCACCCAACTCTGTAAACTGTGGCCAGAGTGTTTTAACTAGGCTGGGTAAGGGCTTGCTTCTCATATTGCTTCCTGTGCCTTTGTGCATTGTTATTTCTCAAGTTATTCAAAACATCTAAAGGAGGCTGAAGCAATTACATTGCAACTAAAATAAAGTCCTAATTTTGTAACCCACTTCCCCCCTCACCCACACAGAAAAAATCCACAATGAAATATAGTGCATGAGAAAATACAGAATATTCCACCTACCCTTCAACAGAGCATGTATGAGCACAGCCCTATCACAGCTAGCACCAGGCTAGAGAGCTTTTCATTAATTTGGAATATATATGGGCAGAAGCTTGATAAGCAAATAGCAGAGTTCCCAGCACACCAGCCAAGCCCTATGAAAACTAAAAACAATAAATTTATTGAAAGCTTTTTTAAAATTGGAGGAAATTATTACTCATTTGAATTCTGTTCATGTTAAGGTCAATGGTCTTTTTTTCAGATTCTGATTGTTAATATTAGATGAAAGGACATTTCCTTTACATTGTATTTATGAACTCTAGTGGCACAAGGAGGATAACAGCCACATACATTGCACACCAGAAACATTTCTCAATTTTGCATTGTTTAAGAATTAGTTCATTACTCATTTTTCCTTTGACCTTTAAGTTAAAGCCAGGGCTATTTAAATACATTGGGCCTGATTGTGGTTCTAGAAATTGTGCATGGATACATGACTTGAATTAAAGTAAATGAAGTAAATGCAGCTTAGACTGGGCACATGGATAAGACTGTGGTTTGAAAAACACTGGTCTGAGGGATTCAGCTCTGTCATGTTCTGTATGATGGAGGCAAAAATCCCAAGAGGTTATAGGATGGGATGAATATGTTCAGTATCTTGTGTTGGGTTTGACAGAACAAGCCTTGTTTATTCCCTAAGGTGGAACACCACAGCATTCAGCTGAATATCCTTGGATTTGCATGCTAAAAGTTGCCTGCATTGCATAATGCTGTGGGTATTCAGGAGGAAATGTCTGATTGCTCAGGTGAGAGCTTTCACAATGCCACACGAGCACAAAATTATGGTCTTAGATTTGCTGCGGCTTTCTGCTAACAGCAAACATAATTTGACAACTGAAGGCACCCCAGAGCCTTTTGTGTGGTCTGTACCATGGAATACACAAAACAATATACTCCTGGTGACACTTCCACTGCCCCCCCAGATTGCCTCCTTTCACTTGGCTGGTGTTACTGTCATTTCATGCTAGTCAGAAGCTTTCTGTTCATGTGGCAGAAAAAAAAGAAGCAAAATTCTCTCAGATTTGCCTGTGTTTAGGTGCTGGATATTGCTCAAGGTACATTCTTGCTCTGTGTGATTGCTAACAGGGCCCAAAGATCTATCAACACTGTCAAACTTTCACTCAGCAGTGGAACCATGTCAGATCTGCCCTGATGTCTGTGAGAACCAGGTTTGGCTCTGGGTTTTCCAAATGCTCCCTCCCTTTACATCAGCTGCCAACTGTGTGTCTTTGTCAGCCAGACAACAGAACTGTGTGCTGAGCTCCAGCAATGCTGGCAGCTCTGAGACTTCCACCAAACACCTGTGAGCAGTGGCTTCCTCCTCACGTGGCTGCTGAGACACTGCTCTCATTTTTCTGGTGACAGTGACACCATAGCATGTCCTTTTCCTCCTGAAGGCATGACAGCCTGTGAGCAGCATGGCTGAAACACCATAAAATTTTAGCCCAAATCCTTTCCCCCCACCTTTTCCTTTTCTTTTAATGATAGGATGAATGTGGCCTTCTCTTGCCATGTCCTCATGCACACACTTCCATCCCAGCTTTGGCAGTTCTGAAGGAAATTGAGAGTATGTTGACACTTGTGAGTGGTTTGGATAGATTTGTAAGTCTCAGAACCATTCTCCATCACAACTTATATATACACAGCAGCAGCTCAGTCTGTCCCCTGCAGTAATTGTTAAAGGCTTCTAGAAAATGCATGAAATTAGTAAAGGCATTTTCTGGTTTGATTCAAAAAAACTCTTGTGCTCTCAGAGTCAGAATTCAGCAACAAACTCTATGTTTGGCTATCACTGAGAAATGTTAAAATATATAAAAAAAATTATCAGCATTTTAACAGAACGAGGCAGGCAGCCTTCTCCTTCCACTTTCTAATCTCCTCTGCTCACACATGATGCACAACAGCAAAGCTGCACAGAATATTTTGAACAATTCCAGTTTGTGAAGAACTCCACTAAAATTTTAGTCTCAAGTAAAGTTTTAGAGCCTCATTCAGATTTCAGAGTTTTGGCCTAAAGAAAACATGGGTTGCTAAATTATAACTAATGATCTGGACAGCCACAGCTCATTTCAAATTAGCAGTAATATTGCCGTTGTGATAAACAGTCATAGATTTTATGTGAAAATTTGCAGAAAAGGCATTTGGGGGGTGCTTTGCAGTCTTTTGAAACAGTGCAAAAACCACTATTTTTCCCATTATCCTTCCAAACTCACATGTCTAAGGGCAGCTTAAAGTGAAAGACACACTGAGGGTGTCCCAAGGCCGCCCCCGCTCCAAAATAACAATAATACACAAATAGTTCAGCTATTGAATAGGTTTGGGTAATCCTTTGTACTTTTAGTATTTCACCATCTGCCATGTCTAAAAAGAAGTACATGTAGCCAGGAGCAGTGTGAAAGACAGGCAGGCGAGGGATCATGACCCCTGCTTTTGACCTTGATGCTGAGAACTCCCATCTTAAAAGAGATCTTGGGCTGCAAACCCGTCACTAGCCCTGCCCTTCGGGGCCAGACAATTGGCAGGGCAGATTCGTCTCTGTAAAAATGAGAAACTGTTGTGGGGGGCTTAAGGGGAGGAGGGAATGAACACCAGGGAACAACAACTGCATTTCAAATAACCTCACTTATTCCTCTCAGCCCTCCTATCAGCATTTCCCTTCTCTCATTTCCATACCGAAGGCAGATATAAAGCTGTGAAAGATGTTCAAGATGTGGCACCCATTTGGAAACCTCCCAGGCAGTTGTACTGACATGTCTTTAAAGACTGCCTGTAGGTCTTTCGTCTGGATTAGCTGCACATTCTTCCCTTGGCTCCTTTTCTGTACTGAAGAGCTCCCTCACTTTTATCCCTTGCAGGACAAAGTTCCCCTTAAATCCCCACCTTAGAACTCGCTCATTTACACAATAGAAGAGACTTGCTTACCACCACTTTGCATCTGTATTTACACACGAGGGGCACCTGGATCCAAGTGAAGTTCCTTTTGGGGATTGACTTCCCTTTGCAAATCAGGAGTACATTCCAGAGCTTCACTCGCTTTAAGTTCACACCAAATATGCAAGTTCAGCTGGCTTGTTCATGAGAGTAAGGCAAGCAAGAGCTGGCCTCCTACTCAGCCTCGCATATGAGCAAGGTCTGTCTTTTCTTTTTTATAGGTTTTTCTTGAGTGCCAGAAGTAAGCAGAAGTTTCTACTTTCAAAGGCAGGGCTGGTGGATGCAACACACTGATCTTGCTGTCCTGGTCTACTTCTCTTTCATTAGGTTGTTTTTTCATTATTGGAGAGGAGAATAACATAGATGAGATAAAAAAAAAAATCAGGAAGGTCTATGCCAGACACATAAAGATGAGGTGTTCATGTTTTGCAAATTGTTTCTTCTCCTGTTTGCTCATAGATAATGGAGTTTTTGACATCGAGCCACAGAAAAACAGAAAAAAAAAGTTGCCTGCCTTGGCCAACCTATTGAAAGAAATAATCTCCTCTTTCCAGTTTGTTTCCATTCCCCTCATTAATCCTTCTTTCCTGCCCAGCTTAACTCTCCCATCCTGTTATCTTCACTTCATGATGTTTCACCCAAGACAGGGCTCATGCCTACCATAACAAATTCTTCAGAGAGACCTGGCAAAAAGAGAACATGACAAGAATCTGCAGGCAGATGGAAACCTGAATGGCTGGCCTTAAGCTATATTGATATTTCTGTAGTGATATATACAGAAACTGCAACACAAACCTAGACCTTTGGCTCACTAGGGCCAGTTACTTGTTTTTAGATGTGGCTGCTAATCAGTTTTTCAAAGGAAAATGAAAAGTCCCTGTATTACACTGAGCTCTGGTGTATTGCTATAGAGAGGAATTTTTCCTTGACCTTACAAATCAGCAAGACATGTCATGCTTATTCTGATATTCTGGTATCCAAATACCTTCAAATATTATCAATCAACATCAAACAACCAAGTCCTACTCAAAATCCAGGGTAACACATACATGAATGAGACTATGTAATTGGGCCATTGGTCATCATATGTTGTCCTTTTAAAATGTTGTTTTCCCTTCATCTTGGAAAGGTTGAAATAAATGATCTGATTGTCTCTGACCTAGCGAAGGGAAATGAAATAAGAACAGCTGGGTAGGTCAAGAAGGAGATGAGTCATGTTACATTCAACTCATCAGGAAGGGCCAGGAATCTGGACTACAGGAACTAGGACAGCTGAGAGGGAGTAAAGCAGTTGCAAGTGTATTAGATTTTTATCCAGATCCCTTCAAATGGCCTTTGGCTCTTGCAAAGTCAGCAGAAAACTGGCAATATATTGCTGGAAATGCTTGACAAAAGTGGAAAAGAAATTGCTTTTAACACAATGTTCAGTGGAAAATGTCAGTGTTTCATTTGAAAATATGGGCCGTTGTCTTAAAACCTGGAAGGTTTTAGCAGAGAAATTGTTGCAGCAAAATACAAATTAATTTAGGTGAAATCAACAATCTATCAGAAATGTTAGAAGATTTCTTAACCTGACTCGATGTAGACTTTTTGGATTTCTTATCACTGAAATATATGTACAGTCCTAAATCAATACACTGAAATATTGGCAAGCATCAACAACAACACATATGCTTTCATTTTACTATTAGTGGCATTAATGTTAGAAAGAGCAAACTGTACTCTTTTATATGTATCTGATTACTTCCATTTACAAATATGGATTTGCTTTAATAGTCTTCTAGAACAGGACACACCCTGCACACTTTTCCCCCTATAAATCATGCCTAAACTTCTTCTCCTGGCCAAAACTGACTGCAGAACATCTCCTGATCACTTCCACCATTTCTGCTTCTTATCCACTCAGTTGATTCCACAGTGTCCAGAAGTTATGAATGTCCCAGTGATGTCTCAAACCAAAACCGAGCCACTGTGGATGAGTCAAAAAAGCTGAGTCCACAAGACAGATAATGTTCAAAACTGAACTGTGCAGCAAGGCAGCAAAATAACTGAAAACTTTTTTTAGGTCAATGAAGATCAGGTAAAATTGGAGGCAAGCAAAGGCAGGCAAACAGTTTTTGGATTAAGCACACGGGTTTTTTGCTCTATGATTTTGCCTCAGGTTCATTTTGAAGTTTATAAGTTTTTATTTTTTTTAATTATAGCTCCAGTGTTTGAGGTTTTATTGGAATTTGGGGGGTTCTTTTTTCTTTTTCCTGGGTAAAAAGAATATCAAAATAGGATAAATGCTCAGACAAACTGGCAGGAAATATTTTCTGAAACCAAGAGGAACAAAGATGAAGATGAAAGTAGCAGCAATTCACATTGTCCTAACTAGTCACTGCAGCATTGAGGGCAACTGTTTTTTCACGAGGAACAAGAAGGAATGCAAATCCTCTGAAAGACCAAGGACTGGCACTGCGTTGCCCAGCACACAAACTCCTGCTAGCTCAGTTCTGAATAGCTGCATGGTGGGGTGCACTCAGCATCAAGAGAGCAATGAGTGCTTCAGAGGGCGACTGTTGTGGAGTCTCCATCCTTGGAGGCACTCCAGTCTCAGCCAGGTATGACCCTGAGCAACCTGATCTGGCTTTGAAGTTGCATTTGGCTTTGAAGTTGGCTGTGCTGTGAGTGGGCGTGTGACCAGGTGACACCGAGAGGTCCCTGCCACTCTAAGTTGTTCTGTGATTCTCTCTAAGGCTGCTCAAATTGGCTCCCTGTGCAGCCAGAGTGACACAAAGCGGGGCAGTGAGAATGCTTTAGCACAGAACCTGTAGCCAGCAGCAGAGCAATGTCTCTCTTTCCAAGGGTGAAGACAAGATGTGAGAGTTACTAAAGTAATGAAGATCTAACGACATAAACAAGGCAGTTGTTTGGAAGGTGAGATAGCATCTCTTTATTAATCCAGCTGATAACGGTGGGAAAACAAAGATAAGGTAGGGTAAGACTTTTTCAGGTCTGCTTTTTTTCATGTCAGGTCATCTTCAGTTGATCTTGTAAATAATCATAATTATTGCAGTGCTAAACTATGGAGAGATGGTGAATCTATGCATGTAATTACTTGAGAAAATGAAGAATGTGAAATTAGGCTTTAAAATGTGCATTAAGGAGATGTACAGTTTGACAAAAAAGGAAATTTGAGTTTGTTTTGAAATAAAATACAATGTAAAAGGAAATTCTGCAAGTTGGATTTTTAATTTACTTTTAGAAATAATTTTAATTTTCATTTCCCTGGGAGACTCCGGGTTACACAGGCCACAAAACTACAGCTCAGTTCACTGGAAATGATGGTGTCTGGGGAAGAGAATCTCTTGTCTGGAACAGCAGAGGACATTTCAGGTCAGAACTAAGAACTTCTTTGCTATCAGTGATGGCCTTCAAAGAGCTCCCGAGAGATGCACTTGCCTCATGTCAGCCCTGTGAGTCACTCTTTTACACAAGTAATAAATGTATCCAGATTATATATACTTAATGACAGAAACCAGGCTTTATATCTTGTTTCATTAAAGATGTCTTATTTCCTCAACTGTTCAACATGAAGACATCTCCCCAGTGCTGTGTGGCAGCTGTGTGTAACCTGAATTCAGAGGGCTGTCTGACCCAGTCAGGGCAAGTTTGTAGTTCAGACAGATCCAAAACCTCCCCTAGTTTTGCCCTTAGATTACCCTCTAGATTATTTGTGAAAAAGTCCCTGCCATTTAGCAGCAGAATAAATTATTTGTTTAGAGTTTGAAGAGAACCCCAAAGCTTTCTTTCCCCTTGTTCCATGCAGCTCAGCACCTCACTTTTGCTGCTCTCATTCTGTGTGGATCAGTTGAGGGTGAAGTTATCTCAACAGGTTCCTGGGGGGCCTCTTGGGCCTCATTTCCCAGAGTTGGTATTTTTAAAGAATGCAAGATTATATGAGGGGTGGGCTACATATGTCCAAAATAAGGCAGGCATTCTGAGAGAAGTCGAGATGTGCTGGTTGGAAAAGGCACAAAGGACCCACATCCAAGGCCCAGCGGATCAATGGAAGGATGTGCAACGCCCTAATCTGATGAAGCGCGGCGCAACAAGACGCTCAGAAACTGAAGACTTTGATACCTGAGCCCTGTAGCAAAGATTCCCTGGATGCCATGAAGGTGAATTGAGGTTAGCAGGGAGCAGATAAATACAGGAGGGTGCAGACTTCCATACACCTGATGAGGGAGCACAGCTTGCTTTCATCTAAGCGGGGCCCTGTGTTTTCTAAACACATCAGATGCTGTGTTCTTGTTTTGGTTTGGTTTTCATTATTAAAAACGCAGCAAATGAAACCCCCAGAGAAGAAGCTGGAGGGAGGGCTGCTCCCACATTTTCACCTCTAGGTGGATTGCTTGACCCTGCCCACAGTCCCACCTCGAGTGAGTAACAAAAACATAAATCCCTGTGGGACATGGGAAGATACAGGCTTTACATACCAGTAGAGTGTGCCTCAGGAAAAGGTATGAAATCATTGCCAAGGAATTTCAGCATTTATGTGCAGCTCCAAAGTAATCATCTTCTGTTTATTGCCTGGGTAAAACCCTTTATTTCTTGGGCGCTGCATATTTGAGTTTCTACCTATCACAGACAAAACAGGCATTTTGTTCTTGCAGCTGCACTCTGTATACTCAGAAGTGTCCTGTGGTCTCTCAGATTTTCCCTTTTTTCCCTTATTTTCTCTTTATTGGCGTAATTTCCTTCAGTGAAGAACTATAGCAACATACTTTTTGCACAGGAAACAATGACATATACCAGGGCTACCATGAACACCCTGTTACATGTAAGAAATGCTCCCTATGCTTATTTTTTCACTGAGAATACTTCAAATTTTCAGACCAAAATGGCTTGAAAACTCATTAGTTTACACAAAGCTGTCCTGTCTTATCAGGCCTGATATTTCTCTGTGTATAAGGCTACAAAATCCATTCTCAGTGAATTGTGTCTGCAGGGTATCAAAGGCCCTGTAGGGAGGATGGAAGTTCTCTAAAGTTCTCTATATGTCATGATTTAGGCAGTGACACAGGTGTCCTGCCTGACAGGTGCCAGGTGTCCTGCCTGAGGGGAGCAGAGTCAGCAGCACAAACCACCCTGTACCCTGTGTACATCTACTACATGTTCCAGTGATGCACCAGCTTCAGCACATTTCCTGCAAAGAAACAGCTGATGGAGAACACCTTTTTGACCCCTCCACAGATTCCAAATATTTAAGAACAGGAACATGGTCTCTTTAGTATGGGATGAGAAGCAGCATCTCAACTGACATGTGACTTGTGTCTAGCTTGTGACTATGGACCCTTGGACACCTATGGACCCTTCCCAAGACAGGGAACACCCAGGCAAGGAAGATTGTTCATGCCCTAGACACAGTGCCCCTCAGTCCTGGCAATGACAAATTAAATGAGTTGAGGGCATTACAGACAGAATTACAGAATTACAGAATCTGTTCCTGGGTGGTGCCAAAGCTGATTTGAGTAAGGCTCAACACAAAACACCATCAACTGGAGACATTTACTTGAGCAACAAACCCTGGCATTTCTTATCACAAGCAAGTTGTGTCCCAGACAGTGCTTTAAAAATATCAGATCCTTCTGATTTTTTAAAAGCAGTGTGGCCAGTGTTTCCTGCACAGCCACAGTATAGACCATCACCACAGGGGTTTGTGGCCACCTTTGGCACGACTCAAGCTGTGAAGAAGTTTGCTGATTAATCTCTCCATGCCAGCTAATAAGAAGCCACTGGCTGGGTACAGGTGGTGGATGCATTTGCTCAGCCCATGGCACTCAGGATGACTTGGATCACCCTTTCAGCAGTGTGCTGTGATGGAAACCCCATAAAACACTTTGGCAAATACAAGTGTGCACCGTGTGAATGTTACAGCCACCAAATTTTTTGTGGGTCCCTGTGACTAACCAGAGCTCTAAGATTTTAGTAGGGATTTAATTTTGTAGTATCTCTTAAGGGCATGTGGGAAAGGCATCCTTCCTATAATTCCTTGGACTGTGGAGGGAACTGAGACCCATGTAAGTATTAATCCCAGGTAGTTATTCTACAGGATTTTTCTAGAAGGTACAGAGATTTCATACTTGAGCACTCTAGGGCTAAGGAGAGCTGACCTAAACTTCCAGTCTTCCACAGACCCTGACTCACTGGCTCTAAAGATGTGCTGGGGTCTGCTGAATGGCACCATCTCTTCTCTGGTTATCCCCCAGGAGTCTGGCAGGGATGTCATGGCATCCCCTGTCTGCCCTTCCCCTCATCCTTCTGCTCCATCCTCTGCCTTCCCAGCCCAGTGCTTGCTGCCTCAGCTGGCATTCCCAGGAGCTGGGGCACAGCTTCCATGCTTCGTGGCTGCACTCCTGGACATGCTCCTGCTTTTAGGGGGCTGCAAAAGGCTGCTGTACTGAATTAATGTCTCTTGCAGCCTCACTCTCTGGCCGTGCCACTTCCAAAGCACAAAGAAAGGTTTGTTAACAAAGCAGCAGCTACTATGAGTTTTAAAAATCACACCTTTTGCCTTGTGCTGGGAAATCTGTGGGTGTTGGGGTTAGGTGTATATACACATACACTAATAGTGTGTGCATGCATGTTATAGAGGTTCTGCATATCTACATATATATGGATCTGTATCAACTTACACATATGTGTACATGCACAGGTTAAACCTTATCTGTACAACAGGCTAGTATGCCCCCCATTTTTTTTGAAAAACAAACATTTATTGCTGACTTGTCAGGCATATTCCTTTGTGTTGTTTTTTTAACTTGGCCAGTTCTTAGAGTACAATAGTACATTGGCCATCTGTGCAGAGGAGAAGAGGGGTTTAATGAATAGACAAAGCAGGGAATGATTGACTGATTGGGACTCTTTCCCAGTCTCATTCATACCAGCCATACAATGGAATCACTCCCCATTTACACCGCCAGAAGTGAAAGGAGAATCACGTCTGTTTTGAGTTCATTCCTCAGAAGCTCAGATCATCCTCCTGGGCAAAAGACTTTAAAGCACGTGCTGCTGAAGCCAGGCTATCTGGTTTATTCAGAACATGCCCCAGCCTTTTATACGTGCTAGTAAAATTAGCTTCTCCTCGGCCCCTCTGATGGTGTCATGCAGCAGACGTGGCCTTTGTATAGGGCTAGGACAGTTTGTGTCCGGACAAACTTGTTTATGCAACCCAGTATGCCCCTTCCTTTTTTTGTCCCCATGTATAATGACAAAGTTCTAGGCATGTGGGCAGATCACTTACTTTCCCCTTTTGTCAGAGTACAAATTTACAACAGCCTGTTTGCATACCGTGCGCTGGATTTTAATCAAGTTCACTGTAAGGAGAGATAATAAAAATGAGAACCATGATTACTTCACAGTTGATTTCATTTGAATAAAGAACTGCTCAATGACAGATGGTTTCTAGAGCTGCTCTATATGTGAGCTGCCATGATGTTGAATAGTAAGGAGAACAAGAAAGTATGCTGCTGTGGTCTTTGGGTCCTTACTTTGTCTTATCTATATTCATGTTTTATTCAGAGAGGAAATTAGACTCCGCACCATTTTTTATTCAGAAGAGAAGGTTGGAAAGGGATAATACACAGTGTGCAAACCTGCCAGCTTCTCTCGGATCAGGTCTACATCCCTCTACTCTGCCAATACAACTTTAGCAGTATTCTCCACCAGCAAAATGCCTTCCTGTGAATGTAGCTCATATCAGGGGAACTGTGCTTTTGGCAGTGTGACTTGTTTCACCTCCACCCGCAGCCCAGGGACAAATGTGTCATCCCAGAACAGTAAAACAAGGGGGTTTATTTGTAAAAACCTGTCTGAGGAAGGGGTGTCTCTATGTACTGCCTGATGTGGCTACACCAGTGACACTGCAGCACAGATGAGCTGAGAGTCTGTTTCCACTTTTGGCTATTTCTGTGGGTTACTTTTGCTACATCTAGTAAAGTATTACACAAAACTGCTGAGGGCTTTGTTCTCAGAATTTTACTCTGTGGCAGAAATGCTCCTCTGGCATATATTGAGGGAGTATATATAACCTGTACAAACCAAAGATGCTTGGTGATATATCCTTGTATGAATGAGCAGTCTTTCATCACCAACTTACAGCAATTTTAATCTCTCCCTCATTGCATGCTTACCTGATCTCACCTGCATTATTGTGAGCTGCAATGGAAAATCATTGACTTGATGAGCTAAAATGCTCAGCTTGCTTTTCCTTTGGAACAAGTTTTCCAGAAAAGGCAAAAATCTACACTTTTCCAATGAATAGCTAGGAATGTAAAAATTTTTCAGGAGTAGGAATAGCTTTTCTCTAGACCACCTACTGTGCTTGGAAGGGTTGGGCAAGTTTTTAAGGACACACTGAATGTCAGAAAGTTCCAATCTTCAAAAACGGGTAGGGGTTGAAAAGTGTTGCTTTGAAATCTGTTAATAGAGCAGGAACAGATATCACTTGAGATGAAAGGTAGCTGGTGCCTGTGGCTTGCTGGTGTCAGGAGGGACTGCTACTAAAAGGGGAGTCCCGAAAGGCATTAGCCTGTGTGGTTCAGAGGGAAAGAGACAGGTAATTTATCACCTCAGGAACACGGAGGTATTTTCTGAGAACAGTTACTGAGGGATTAGAACATGCCATAAAACCACTGTCTTTATTGCATCCACAAATTTTGCATCCAATAATGATTAAAGCCAAGAGGTAAATATTTCAGCTCCTCAGGCCTCATTAATGGGAGCCTTTCCAGTGGCTTTTAAACGCTTTGAATTGTGCTCACATAGAGCACATTCATCTTGTGAGCTTTTGGACTAAACTTTTTTGGCTGTTAAGTCATGGGTTCAGCTAGTGACCACCTGTGACTCTTGAGATCACTGTGATTATTAGCTTAGGCAAATGCACTTGTCTTCCATTCCTCCTTCCTGTCTCCATTTATCCTACCGGGGTATTCACCTGTTGTGTACTGTCTAAATCCTTGATTAGGAGGTCTCTGGGTCAGGGCTTGTCTTTGTTTCCTTTGTTAGATCCCTTCTATATTAATCCCTTTCACATTGGCAGTATATGAAAGGTGGATTCCTCACAAATTCTTATTAAGTACCCAATTAATAAGAGCAAGAGCGTGTTAAGAGCACAGCACAGAGACAATGCTCCATTCAGATGCTGCATGAAATCTTGATGCTGATACTGTCACTTGAGTGAAATCTGTCTAGGGCTGGGAAGAATCCTAGGATAAGCACTAGAAAAGCATTATTAACAGAGCTGGATATATTTTATTTATTTATTTGGGATTTGGCATGTGTGTGTGTATAATAAAATAAAAATAACTACTGCTTTCATTGTTTTTTCACTATTCACCATTTATATAGATTTTAGAAATTCAGACACAAATTGGTCCTGGGTAAAAAACAAAAGAAAAATTGGCCTAAACATTAGCCCCTGAACCTGAGCATAATTTGGGGGTTGATTCTGCTTTATGACTTCTCTAGAAGAACAGGACACACAACACAGAATTTTAAGGTCATTTTCAGAGAGAAGCATCGTCTCCTGGGATAGCTCTGTGTTTCTAAGGGACTCATCAGTTCCCATGTACTGATCCAAAGGATTAGTGAAATTCAGACATCAGACCCAAAACCTGAGCAGAACAGAATAACTAGGAGCATCAGTGATCTAGTGAATACCAACCTGGTAAACAACATCCCTGCCCCTGGCAGTGGGGTTGGGACTAGATGATTTTCCACCTCAAACCACTCCATGAATCTGTGGCCAGGAGGAACACTGTGGCAGATAAACACTAAACAAGAGAGGGCTGTACTGGTCTAAGAGATGAGCTGGGGGCATGATGACACTTGGGGGCCAGTGACAACAGGAATTAGCAAGGGTGAACTGAGTGTGAGATCAAGCAAGATGAAGGAGAATGTTCTGGTACTCTTGGTTGAGAGAAAACTCTGGGTTTGACCTGAAATGCCAAATTGAATAAGGTGCTGAGCTACAGTATTTACTTTCATAATAGATGGCTACAAATTTCCAGAAGGAGGCTCGCATCTGAAGTGGGTCCAGTGGGCCCATACTGAGAGGGCTGAAAAAACTGTCTCTGCTTCCAGGATCCTTCCCCCTGCAGGCCTCCAGGCTTCCTTCTTCCCCCTCTCCACATCTCCACACACACAAAGGTCAGAAAGCACAGCCACACATGCAGTGCCTTGAGTTCCTGACTCTGCCGTGGCACTGCCTCCAGCAAACATTCCCACGGTGCACCTCCGGCTGTGGCAGCGAGGTGATGAAGGCCTGTCTCTGTGTGCTCCCAAAAGGGCTCCCAAAGATCCAGGGTGCTCCTTTTGCCATTCATTGCCCTATAGAGCAGCCTTTAGGCCACTCTGAATGGTAACAGGTGCTTCTGGCCCCATTGTGCCGTCCCAGCTGTCAGGGATTTCTGGGGACCAGTGAGTGAGATTGTGTAGGAGTTGCTTTAGTGGCTCTTTGCCATTCAGGAATTCTTTTGCGCCAAGGGAATCCTCCAACAGCTGTTTGGGCTGGCTTGGTGACAGCTTTGTGCTGCCGGAGCTGGGCAAAACGGCCCCAGCTGGGCCAAGGATCTGGCTCCTTGCGTGTAACTTGCTTATTTAGGCCTGTGGCCCTGTTTTGTAGGTAATCACTGCTACTGGTGGTGAATGCAGCAAGCTGCTGAAGCCGGTGGCCTTTGCCAAGGAGCAAAATACCGACTGATGTAATTGGAATGTGAGATCTGCAACGCTTGAAAATTCTGCCAGAAAGTAGTTAAATGGAGATGGCATCTCATTAAAGGGAAGAATGGGGTCTCTGTGCATGTGCTCTGTCCTTAGACTGGGCAATGGATCCCCAGCAAGTTTCCTCTGCAAAGAAAAGTATTTGAAAGAGAGGATGGGGAAGAGCTGGATCTGTGGGTGCAATGGGTAGGTACAGAGCTGCTGTATTCAAGGATGTGACATCCAGGTGCAGCAAATGAAGGCCTGGCTGGAGGCTAACAAACAAAGATAAGCTTTACCATGCCATGATTTTGGTTGTGCATGTGACCTGAATGTCTGTCCTCATCCCTTTGTGCTACTGCCTATTGAGGAGCCACGAGGAGCAAATCATGAGGGCAGCTAGCGACTGTCTCCATATCTACTGAGTCACGATTGGCAGCGCGCGCCCCGAGGATCAGCTGTTTGATTATCCAGAGAGCATGTGGCTTTACTCAGCTGCTCCAGGCAAAAAAAGCCAAGAAGGACAACTGACTGATTGTCGGGAAGTGTGGACAATGAGGCAGGAGCGGGAATCCATGTGACTGGTTTCTGAGTGCAGTCCTTCAGCACCCAGTCAAAACAGAATGGGCCTGAGCTGGCTGATGACCTGCATATGTAAAAATATTTGTCCTTATTCAAAAGGGAGTGGGACAACATATACTGTGAATGGAACAATGCACGCAAGCATTTGGAAATCCAAGATGTGCCTTGCAGCTAAATCATATGAAATGACATTAGCTCCCCCAGTGTATTGTTGGTCGGGTGATCAGGTTCCAACAAAGCTGCAAAGAAAATAAAAGTGGCACAAAACAAACTCTTGCTAATGAGCAAGCCCATTATTTGTCTGCTGCTAAATATGTAAATACTGAAGCAGATTAAACAACAGTAGCTTAAAGATAGGTATTTTTCTGTTCATTTATCTGTATTTTGTAGCCTAATGGATTAAAGTGTAAAGCTGACAGGCTGCTTTAAAGAGATGTTCCTTGGGGGACATTAAAAAGTCTTTATGCATGGCACTAGACAAAACACCCACAGCACTGTCTTTGCTCCGAATGAAAAATCAGCTTTTTTTTGGTCTGCTTTCTATAACCAGTTACTGAAGAATACTATTTATTTTGGTAACTAGGCAAAGGATTTGCAATAGAGTTAGACTTCACCTAGAAATTACAGTATTTGCCAGTATTTGAAATACATTTCCCTTAGGACTCTTCACTTCCCTCACCTCTGCTGCAAACACAGTTACAGAATTTTTTGGCCTGGGCTCATCCAAAAGAATGCCTTGAATTCCCAAGGGAGGAGCAGCAATTGTGATCCCACACTGCTCAGCTATTTCCTTCTGGACCTTAGTGAAGACCCTGCCTGCAGCTGGTGCTCCTGAGGGATGTCAGGCTGGATGGGCCAAGTGGGTCTGTCCCCAGACAGCCTCCCAAAGCTGATCTAGAAAAGACTGGAGCCCCAGCACATCCCCATGTCTGGCAGGGAGCAGAAGGAGGCATGTGGTCCCCAGCCTGTGTGCCTCTCTGTCCAGCTTCCCACAGGAGGGGAGAGAGGCTGGCTGGGTTTGGAGCCAGGGCTTGCAGCCATTCCAACACAAGGGTAAACTTCATTTGCACCCACAGCAGCACGTGGTGGGGTTGGAAGGAGGGAGGATGGACTCTCCCTGAGGTGATATCCTCCCTGCAAGGGACTCTCCAGGGTTTTTAAGCGTAGGCTGCAGAAATCTTTTTGATTCGTAGATATATATTGCTCTTTGCTCTTCCTTTAAAGAAAACAATTGCCTTTTTTTTTCCCCCTCCCTCCCTGAGCTGCTTTCAAATCTTCCTCTCCCATGAAGACTTTATCCAAAGAGAAAAGTTTCCTCATCTTATTAAAAAGAGCCCTTCTGGGTATGAGCCATTGCACCAAATTAAAAATAAACTTGGAAAATATTGGCAATAATAATAAGCATAAGAATAAAGAGCCTGTATGATGTGAGAAAACACTCTGTGAGCATATTAAAATAGGAAAGCAAGGGAGAGCTTTCCTGAAGTGGATCCACAAGAATCTCTTAGGGCAAAGCCTGAGCATTGCTGGCCCAGCTCCTGCCCCTCCATTCCCACTCCCATGCTGTAGAGTCCTCCCACGTCTCCTCGCTCTTTCCCATCAGGGACTCCTTTGCCACATGAATTTGTGTGCCAGATCCATCCCATTGCTCCCACTCCAGGGAATGTGGTGGTTCTGTGCATAAATCTTGGTGTGGATTTACCCTGCTCCAAAGTTCAAGCACAGATTAGGAAGAACAGCTCCACACTCCTCACAAAGTCTGTGTCATCACAAGCTGCTACTGAAGGGACAGGGCCAGCTATTTATTAACTTTTTTGCAGAGCTTTTTGTCAGCTTGAGCATGAGTAATGTCAGCTCACTGATATTTTTCATGCTTTAATAAGATGCATCCAACACTTTGGGAACAGTGAGCATCTACATTTTTTTCCTTCAGTCTCAACCACCCTAAAAAGCAGCAGTACCAAATGCTAGGCAGTCACCATGACCACAACCTACAGTCACTGGTGGTGATGGACCAGACAGGAGAAAGAGAATACTGTTTTCTCAACACCACTTTTATCTCACACTGTAAACCCCCATCAAAGAATTTCATACATATTTCTCTACGTATTGCAACTTGTTGTAGGGGCTGGACTTGGATTGCCTTTTTAGTTAATTGCTACTTCACTTTTCATTTCATTTAAAATACACCAGTTCTAAGAAGTTCTTCTAGGAGGTCATTGTCTCAGGTACTGCATAAATGTCAGCTATGTTTTCATTTGCTCCTTTATTTCCCTTTTTTTTTCTTCTTCTTTTGGTTAGGATTTTCCTCCAGGCCATTCCTTCTTGAGGTTCAGAGTCCTCGAACCTCTGTTCCAGCTTCTTTACTTTCCAGCTCAGCATTCTACTATCATTCATGGTATAGTTCCAAAATGCATACATTCCTTACAGCTGAGATAAGAATCACTGGGGTTTTCTTTGAGGAGCTGGTCTACCTTTGGCCTCACATGAAAATGTTGCCCTTCATAGGAAATAAATTTGCACTGCTTTGATTCACAAATTCATCTCTCCTGTCCTTGTGGACCTAATCCTGTAACTGGATCCAGGCACAGAAGCTACATGTACACTAAATTAAACATGGGCAGCAGCACTCCTGGGCACTGCAGCCAGTTGGAAAAGGCAGTGCCTGTGCCTGGACTGCCTGGTTAAAACTGTTCACATGGCAACCACTTACTGGAAATGGACCCTGGACTGGTCTAAGTGCTGTGCCTGAGAACAGAGTTAGAATGGGCAAAAGCCCTGAGAAGTCGTGGCTGCCCCATCCCTGGGAGTGTTCAAGGCCAGGCTGGATGGGGTTCTGAGCAACCTGGTCTGGTGGAAGGTGTTCCTGCTCATGGCAAGGGGGTTGGAACAGGATGATCTTTAAGGTCTCTCCCAACCCAAACCACTCTAGGGTTCTAGGATTCTATGAAATCCCTGTCAGGATGCTCTAAAATTCTGCTAGTACAGGCACAGCCCAGCACCTACGGATGCTACTGCCATACCTGAATTTACAAGTGCTGCCACCTGAGTCTCTTGCTGCAAAGCCCATCCTGTGGGAGCAGCCCACAAGCACCAGATCATCACTTTGTCTGAGTGAGTGGTAGTATTGTGGTGCAATCCAGGTCTGCTGGGTATTTGAGACACCACTGGTGTCTCAGCTGCTTGTGAAGGTGTATTTGTCTTAGGTACTGTAAGTTACACCATGAAGCTCAAGCCATTGAACGTATTATCTGGGTGCATAGGTAGGTAGGTATGCAGATAGCTAGATTGACAGATCAGGATTCTTCATCCTCTGACTCTTCTCCAAAGTCCAATTAGAGAAAATTATGTGGAAGGGACCGCAAAGGGACCTCAGTCCTCACTGCAGATCATTGACATAAAAACACTTACACAAGGCCACCCATGAGTCCAGGTACCCCAGGACATTCTCTCTGACCTGCAGCAGGTTTGTAGATTCCAAAGCAGGGCATGATGCAGTAATCCTCCTGTGGGCATGGCATCCTCACGGCTTGTGGCAACCAACAACTCCCTCCCCTCCTTAGCAGACTCTAAAGGAATTTATCATCATGAATGTTTCTGTTCCTTTTCTGGAACCAGTTATACTCTTGGCCCCCATAACACCCTGGGCAAGGAGTTCCACCAACCCATTAGATGTGGTATGAAGCAGTATTTCTTCTTATTTGAGTTTGCTGCTTGATCATTTCTTTGCATGTGTCTCAGCTCTTCTATTGTAAGAACAGCTGTCTTTATTTACCTTTTCTGTGCCATTTGGGATGGAAAACATTTTTGTCTCAGATGTTGCCTTTCATCATCACTTTTTTTCCCCATAAGGTAGATTCCTTTCTACTTATTCAGCTTTGCATAGAAGTTATTTCGCCATAAATATCACACCATATTCTGTCACAGTTACAGATGTAATATAGTTCTGCTCTGAGCTTTTGAGATGGGGGACCAGGCTATTTGAATGTACTTGGACTGGAGTAATGGCTTAATAATATATTATTTTTTTCCCTCTATTCTCTTTCCTGTAATTACCAACATCCCATTTGCCTTCCTGATCACTACTGAGCACTCACTGGTGGTGTGATAATCTCATAGTACTGTCCCCAGTGACCCCAGTTTCCCTTTCCTGATTGGTAATTGGTATATTAGAAGCCCTCATTACCTATGTAATATTCAGATTGTTTTTCTCTGCAGTGCATTACTTTGCACTTTCCAACACTAAATTCCATTTTTGTTTTATCATCCAGACACTCAGTAACACCAACCTCTTCCACAATTCTTTGCTGCCAGTGGTAGTTTTGCCAGGCAGGGCTTACAGTATTTGGTGGAAACAACCAAAGCTGACTCTTTAAGATATCTTTAATTCCTGTCTTTTAAAAAACAATCAATTCACAGAGGAGCCCATCCATTTCTTTTCAGACTCTCTCCTACCTACACACTATTGCTGTTGTCCAAACAGAAGTTTTGTCGTGGACTTGCCATTCTTCTCCAGGTGAGGCTGAATTAATGAATTAAATCTCTCAGCAGGTTGCTGGGAATGGGACTGGACTTCTACTCCACAAGTGACACACTGTGCTCCACTGGCCCCCTGCAGCATTTTTCATCTCCACACATCAAAGATGAGGGAGTATCAGTGTCTCCAGGTGACAGCCAGGGAAACTGATACCCCTTTTAGCAGTAACAGTATGCAGTGTTCTAGAGTGGCCTGAATGCTATTTGTTGAATAAATTAGTTAATGAGTAACAGCAATAGTTGCTAATTAACATACTCAATGAATATTTATGATGGCACCAAGCCAGTTGCACATCTTATACAATGTGTCTTTCACTCTCACTTTCCCCTTATTTATTTCATACCGTGAGCTCCCATCGGAGATGACCTATCCTGGCTCTGCCTCCCCAGCATCTGTCACAGGGAAAGCCAACCTCTTCTTCCCACCCTGCAGCAGCCAAATATGATCAAGTGTAAGCCTCAAAAATCATCCCCAGCTCCACTCTTTCCCTGCTTCCCAAGGCAGCAGTAGATCAATGGCTCCTCCACAGCACCCCTAGGATTTACAGAGTCAAATTTTATAGAGGAGAGAAGATCCCAGCTCATGGAGTGAGACAACCAAGTGACCTGAGGGATTCAAGGTCACAAATACACATTTTTTACCATTGTCAAAGACCAGATTCAAAAGAGTCATGCCTTTGAAAGAGAAGCATCCTGGGATATTTAAAGCTTCATAAAGAAAATCAATCACTTAATCTCAAAGTGGAATCCAATCTGCAAACTGCACAGCTTGGGGCCCATTGCTGTACCCCACAGCCTGGATTAATTCCAGTGCCTGGAATAGCCCCAAAGCATCTACATTACACCCAGCTCACTAATCAGGCGTTTCAACTCTATTCCCTGGAGCAGGATGAGGCAAGGATTGTGTTTGTAATTCGAGAAATGAGGTGTTGGTGTCATCTCTACTTCTGAGATGTCCAACACACCTTTGGTCCTGTGAAGAGCATCCTATAGGCACAAACCCCAAAGCTTGCTGGATTTTATCCAGTGCTTCCCTTAAGGATGAGACCCTAAATATTATCCCTGTATTGCTAAAAAGTGAAGGCTGACTTTGAAAAGTCAAACAGCAAATGCTGTTTGAGAAGAGTCACAGAAAATCCTGCTCTACCAGTGACTGTGATCTAACATAAGCAAAAGATGAAATAGCAAATAAAATTTTCTTGACAACAAATGCAAACTGGCTCTTACAGGGCAAAAACCACAGCCTAATAATGTCTATACAGTAATGGACATTACATTAGCTACTTCCTCAGGAAAGACACTGCAATCAGTGTGGCTTGTAAGTACATAACTCAGGGTCTAGCAGCACTGAGAAAGCAAAACTGAGTATCAGGAACAACTAGGAGAGAAACAGAGAGGAAAAAAAAAAAGACAGCTGTTCTCATCCCTGTGCTGCTGTGTACATTGATGGTGTGTACCCCTGCAGGCAGGGCTGCTCACTGTGCCCAGGAAAAACAGAGCAGGGCCAGAAATGTTCACAGGAGATCAACAGGGATGATCAAAGCTATGGAAAGTCTTCAAAATAAAGAAGCATCACATGGGCTGGGATTGCTCAGCTAGTGAAGAGACCACTGGGACACAGATGAGAGTGGTGTGTGAAATCAGGAATGGCCTGGAGAACGGGATAAAAATGTGTCTCCCATACTGTGAGGAGAGACTTTACATTATTAAGTGCCAGGATTAAAGCAAACACACAATGCACAGGATGTGGAGGTTAAAGGTATAAACGGGTTCCAAATACAATTAGAAAATTCTTGAGAGAAAAGTCAAAGGCCCCTAGACTGCAGAGATGAAGGTACAGCTCTGGATCAGGAAGTCCCTAAACTCCAGACTGCCAGAAGCTGGAAGGATGAAGTGGAGGAAATATCTCTGTGCTTGTCCCTATGCTCTTTTGCTGAGCACTGGCTACAGGCTGGTCAGAGACAGGATGCAGTCTAGGTGACCCCTCAGCCTGACTCAGCACTGCCCTTCCTGCAGCCTGGCTCCCTTCCAGCAGGGCTCATTCACATGATGGCTGCTCAGAGGCTGAATTTCTTTGTGTCCTGCTGTCTTGTGTAATTTGGGTTATCCAGAACACAGGATTTTCTCTGCCAGCCAAGACAGACCCTCACTGGGATCAAGGCAAAGGGACACAAATTTTCAGACACGACGATCAGAGCTGAGAAACTTGGTACTATGAGGTCAAGGGTCCTGATGGAGCTGCAAAAGAAAAGCAATGACAAAGAGCTAAAACAGAGCTGCCATGACCTGACCAGCATTCTGGCAGGACTCATCAGAGTGTAGGAAACCACACTCAGACTCATTTCTTCTGAGACTGTCCCCATCACATACCAGTGCCATATGGAGTGGGAATATGGACGTGTAAGGAATTTTGGATCCATGCCATGCCCAGCACTTAAACAGTTTCTGCCGACTTCACGTTCCACCAGGGTATCACAGCTCTGGGTTTTGCTCTGGGGTTCCTCACTAAACAAAAGAGGGGGCGAGCCTTGCTCCAGGCTCACACCAGGCTCTCTGAGACTTCCCAGCCTTCCCATGGCAGATGCACAGAGCTGTAGGAGGTTCAGATAAGGCCTCGCTCCAAAATTAAAAAAATAAAACAAACCCAAAAAGCCAAAACACAAAAACCCACCAAAAAACCAAACTGCTTGAGCACCCAGGTAATGAGCAGCACCTGTGCACCTCAAGGCACATGGAGCTTCCCAGCTGAGCCCACAGAGCTGCTCCACGTGTTGGAGATGATGCCTGCACTATTGCAGTTTTGAGGTATAAAATAGTGCAGAAAATCCCTCCTTTGCCTCACTTTGCAAAGCTACAGCGTTTGTGAACACTGTGCAGCAGATAAGTAGTGTAAGTGCATTGTAGCAGGGCGGCTGTTTTTGAATTACTAAAAATCTCAGCACACAGGCTTTGTCTGTGATAAGCCTAATCTTCTCATCATTATCATGCTAGAAATCACGCTGGAGGCCTCTATAATCTGTCTTCATTTTGCATTAACCATAATTGTGAGAACTCACTTTCTGCATGCGTGTTTGGGCAAAGATTGTTTGCCAGTGACTTTATACAATTATTTTACTCCCAGATGTATGCCAGAATTAATTTTTTTTCCTTGATTTGAAAAGTAAAAGGAAAAAAAAAAGGAATGATCCCAGAGGAAAAAAGAAAGTGAGAAGAGAAGAAAGGTCTTGTTTTACAGCACGACTCTGAAGTGTACAGCAGTGGCACAAATTTCAGAGTTAGAGATACTGAACAACCAGGCTTCAGCAGTCAGCTTGGTGTGCATGGCTTCAGTGCACATTGCTGTGACAGGTGAGGTCCCCACACACCAGCTCTCAGTGGGCTACATATGCATTGAATTCATCTGTGTTGCTCTCTTATCAGTACAGATACAGTGTTGGGTTTGGACATCCTTTTCATTTTCTTCCACTTCTACCAAAATCCACACAGTCTGCTCACTCATAACCTTTTCCTCTACAGACTGCCAGGAGTTTACCTTGCCTCTGGGGACTGATCCTATTCTTTTCAAACCAACACAAGGCCTTGCAGGAGCGGTGGGCCAGGGCCAGGGGCTGGGCTGGGAGCTGCAGGGGAAGTTCTCTGGAGTCAGTCAGGAGCTGCAGGGATCAAAGGGCAGAGACAGTGTTTGCAGCTGCAAAGCAGACCTGATGCTGATCCCAACTCTTTTAGATCCCAGCCTGATACGAGAAAAGAAATTTTCATAGTATTTCCATTAAACACCTTATCAGCAATGTTAAAGCATCTGGAGTGACGGGGTGCTAAGGAGGAGAGACACATCAGGAGGGGTTTATAAAGAGGAACACCTAAGAACATGAAACCAAAGGTATTATTATGGCTAATGAAACAAAGGTATTTGATTAATTACTGACATCGCAGAAGTACATTTTTAAAAGTGATTACTATAACTAGAGATGTCGAACGTGATAAGATGCACTAAACAACATACAATAGGGCAGGAGAAGATTTATGAGATTCCCCTGCACCTTGGCTGCAACAAGGTTCATCAAATCCCAGAAGTTCACAGGAAGAGACCTGAAGAGCTGTGAGTCTTCTGCGAGGTCCTGGAGAGCCACATTATCTAACCAGGACTGTCAGTGATCCAGATAAAATACTGGGAGTCAGCTAGGAGGGCTAGAAGGCAGCAAGGCTGCTTGGGCTGGTGGTCTGTTCTCAGTACAGGGGGTGTGGTGGTTTGGCCCTGACCAGAATGCCCAGGGAATTGTCTAGCAGGGAGCACATGAAGAAAATGTTCAGGTTTTGATGTGCCACTTCTTCCTGGCAGCCCTCATGGAGCAGTTTGGAGGTGGCAGGGTGTTCTGCCATGGAGGGGTAAAACAGTTTTCCTGAAGGGCTTCACCCATTTCAGCAGACATGAACTGAGTTGTCTGCTGGTGCTTAGAACCATTCTGGCCATGCTGGAGTCATAAAGCTTCTCTCTCCTTTTACTTTGCCTTCCAGCACTTGGCCCTGGGCAGTTTGCTCAGGGAGCACAATTATTCATGAGCCTCTTCCTCTGCAGGGGAGGGAATACATCCCACCTCCATTTGCCACTGCCACCCCAAGGAGATGGGGGCAAACTGGCCTAGGGAGGGGAAACCCTCTGAAGACAAACTCTTGCTCCTGCTTCTAGACCAGGATGTCCCCAAGAGCTGGAGCTACTTGCATTATACAGACAGCTGATGGGAAATGGGTAATATTTCATCAATCCTTTATACATTACCACTTGCAGCACCTGGGTCAGATTAGTCACTGGTGGCTGGCAGAGCAGGCTGGGGGCTATCTGCTCTGTGCTGTTATCCTCTTCCTCAGACACCAGCCCCTGGCTGCTCTCTGAGAGCACCAGCACACAGCCAAAACTCAGGTTACACATTGCATGTTAATTTGTAAGCTAATTTTGCCCTCTTGGCTGTGTTCGTGCTCTGGCTCAGAGCTGCTGCTCACAGTCAGAACTAGCCGTGCATATTTAGACAGTGACGGTGAGGAGGGCAGAGCTCAGGACAGGCAGGCAGCCGGGACTTCAGCACTTCCACCTGCACTCAGCTTCTCTGAGTCGGGAACATTGCTAGAAACACTGCTCCTCTCTGCATTCTGCATGGAAATACGACTTTATTGATCACAGGGGTGCAAACACAGTGTGCCTCAAGTGGCAAACAAATGGTGATCACAGAAAGAAAAACAAGTTACCTGGAAAAAAAAAAAGTCAGCTATAAGAAGGCAAGTTGCAACAGTGAATACTGGGGACTTGTCCAAGGGCCAAGAACTAACCCAGTGCTCTTAGGTGCTCTTGGACAACTGTAATGTGAAGATTTGGAGCCAGATTCTCTGTCAGGGTAAGAAAGCAGTGAAGTAAATTGCACTAATGTGATTTACAGCAACAGAGACTCTGCCACTAAAAGCACAGATCCCTCCAGAAGAGCAAGGGGCATCTCTGATGAGTTGCTGCATGACAGCAACTCCTTACGCACTGGAAAAACATCTCAGTGATTTCACTGGCAGACACATGCCTGAAGGGAAATTTCAAAAGGTGAAAAAAATAACAATATCCTTAAGCTACCTATAACAATTGCTAATTTCCAGCTACTTTCTCTTTTAATCATCAAGACTGGCATATGTTGACACTCCTCTATCATTGCTGTTAATCAGATTTTACTATCTCTGTTTAACTACCACCTTCATAGGCCCCATGGCATTTTTTTGCTTTTGTATGACAGCAACATTACCTTACCCGTGTTGCCCCGCACTGACACGGAGGGTAATTGAACACCTCCAGATAAAGGTGCTAATAAAAAATCCTGTTTGCAGATGGAGTGGGAGGGAGATCCCGGGTCCTGCCCTTGCCAGCAGAGGTCACTGCAGAATGGGAGTGTGAACGCTCACCCGGGGCCCATTTCCAGCCAAACGCCTAAAAACGAGTTTCTCTATTCCCAGGCATGCACATGATAGTCCACACGCATTAGGTATTTTTAAAAAAATAAAATTTACTCCTGAATCCAAACAATGCCTCCAGGCAGCCCAATGGATCTCCCCAAGCTCAAGTGATCACACACAATGTTTTTCCAACACTCACTTCTCCCAGCCGGCCAGATCACACTTGTTTTAGGTGAGGGCACCCGCTATACCACTAAATGGTACATTTTCTGAACATAGCAATACCTTTTAATATCATTGCTAGCAGACTGGCTACTGTTGGAAGCAGGTCGGCTACTGTTGATAGCAGATCTATTGTGTGAAAATGAAAGGGGCTTTTTTTTTTTTTACTTATTCTTGTTCTTTATCTCAGTTTCAGAGGTGCTGACATTGAATACTGTAATCTCAGTGAGATTTAATCCTGCTTAGCCAGTATGGAAACATTTCTCCCATTCATCTCTCTGGGGTACATGAACACACTGTGACTGTGGGCCATGTGGATTTCCCAGTGCACCCAGGGTCACTCAAGGGTTGTCAGAGTAAGGTCTAAAGGCACTTGCCATGGAAGGCCAGCTCTGCTGTACACCCAGTTTTGCCATGGGAGCTTTCATGATGGTCATCTGTACTGCTGTATAACTCTGATACAAAGCCATTTCCCATGAGCTCTTCTCCATTTTTAGATGTTGCAGAAGAGATTCCAGGAAGTCGTCCACTCTAGATTAAAAAGAGAAACTGAGAATCCAACTTTACTCTAGTAAGTAGTGGCTAATTACCGTCAATTTTTTTACTTGCCTTCTGTTCTGGATGCATCCAGCATCAACAACCAACCACTAGATTTTATTATGGGTTTATTTTCTGCTTGGAACATCTGTTGTGTTTTCCCCATGCTCATACTTGTAGACCACAAGCAAGTCACCCCTCAGCCTTCCTTCAAACAGAATTCCACTGAGTTCTCAGTCTCCTACCATAAAGTTTTCCAGATCTCAGGCTGCTCATGTACGTTTCCCTGATGCCTTTCCAACCTGTCAACATCTCTTCTGAAGTGTGGACTTGAAAATGGGACAGAACGTTCCCATGGCTGCCCCGTGCTGATGTGCACAAAAATAAATCCAGGTCGTGGCTCCTCCTGTGCATGTTCAGGACATTCTGCACAGCAGCATCACACAAGGAGATGACATTCACCTGGTTGCTCACTGTCACCCCTACATCTTTCCAGCTCCCCTGTGGTGCAAGGGATGGAGTCCTTTCCCAAGGGATCATTGACCTCCCAGCACTGTAATGAAAGGCCAGCCCTGATCTTGGAGAAGAAAATGGCTCCCCTGATCCTTGGACCATTTGGCTTAGGACCAAGCCCAGGTTTATGTTAGAGCCTCAAGGGAGACTCCCCAGCTGCAGCAGCACAAAAAGGATGGAGCTGGGAGCAAGGGTGGAGCCTGCATTCCTCAATCTAAAAGGAGACTTTTAGTCTATTCCTCACCTCCCTTTCTTTGAAATGTCTCTCAAGAGATGGTTAGAGAACAAAGGCAAGGAATGAATAAAACACACATTGTCAGTACTTTGCATGAGTCCTGCAGGGAAAGGTGGCAAGCTCCCTCCTCTTCTCCTCCCTTTCTTGTTCCTCCCTTGCCACAGTGACTCTCCCAGCTCTGGCTTGGAGTGACTCTCTGGCTTGGCATCCTCCTTGCCATTCTTTGCAGATCTCTCCTTGGAGACACCAGAGATGCTGGCTCCCTCCTCAGAGGGCCTCACTGCTTTGCTGCTGCTTATTGACATCCCGGTTAAAATTGCCTCATTGGAATGACAAAAATGGCAGAAGCAGAGGAAAACACACAAGAATGGGGACAAAATGCTGCACAATGATAAATGAAAAGCCATAACTGTTGTGGGGTGGTGCACACCACTGACTCACTGGGGAGCAAAGCAGAGCCCTATCACTCACTGCCATCAGGAAAACCTGGAAGGACTAACGTTGTTCCTTTGAACAATGACATTTTCAAAATTAATATATTCTTTTTTTTTTCTGTCTCTTGCCACATATTTTTGAGCACTACATTGTCCAGTGCTGCACCTTTTTTTCTTCATAGGATTTTAATGGAAATTACTTCCTTTGCAACCCATAGAGCTTTATACACAGTTTCTCCAAGTATTACACCATTACTGCCATGCAATGGAAAACCAAGCCCTACGGATTGTTCAAATTGTTCAGTTATTTGTATAGGCCAGAAAATCTTTTGAATGCATTCTTTTATTAGCTGTTAGGGGGTTTGTGCCTTTTCCAAGCAAGTTCTGCAGAAGATGAGCATTTGCTAGCCTGTAATATGTCAGCATAGCTTCACGGATGATGTAAGGCCAAATCTGAAAGATGCCATTGCTGTTAATTTGCATGGCTGCTTAACATTATCACAGAAAAGTTGGATAGGGATGGACTGTCAGTTGTTTTTTGCTGTGCATGAACTGGGTTCTAAACAAGAAGTGGTAGTTTTGCATGCAAGAGATAGTAGATCTATGGAATTGCTTGCCAAAGGATGTTGTGGATGATAAAAGTTTATAAGGGTTTAACCAGTGACTGGACAAGTTCACAGTAGAGAAATGCACTGAGGTTACTGAACAGACAAACCACACCTTGCTCAGGGAGTCCCTGACCTGAGAACAGCTGATGCTGCAAGGGGAATGTATCTTACAGGTTTTCTGCCTCCTTCCTCTTCCCAAGACATCTGTTTGTGATTTCAGTCCAAAGCTGGATGCCAGTCAAGATGGACCTTGATGTGACCTATTACAGCTGCTCTCCTGGTTTTATGTTTATGTGGTACAGGCACTGGTGACAAGGAAGCTGTAGCTCATGGAATCAGAGAATGGTCTTGGGTTGGAAAGGACCTTAAGGATCATCTTGTTCCAACCACCCTGCCATGGGCAGGGACACCTCCCACTAGACCAGCTTGCTCAAACCCATTTACTGAAGTGTTTAATTTTTCAGAGAAAAATGACTTGGATATTTGTATTTACTTCTACCATTACAGTAAGCTTTGGGTTATGCATGGCTTTCAAGAAGTAATGTTGGTTAGTGACACTATTACTTATATTTTCTGTGGATAAGTTTTGTCTTCTTTATTCACATTCTTACAAGAAAATTAGGACAAAAAAAAAGAAAGAAAAGAAAAATTGAAAACAAAGAAATCAACTACACGTGTTATTTTGACCCAAAACAAGTCCATGACAGCTAGTACACACAGACATTTCAACAGGCATGTTGGCTTTATAATCCCTTTTTTTCTGGCGTCAGTGTAAGTGATGAAAGGTAGCCATGTGTCCAGATAACTCCATATGAGTGATTAGAAAACCTGGTCATTTTTCCCATGGCACAGGCCCCTACCTGCCTTTTTAAAGACAGCTTTCATCCCAGATGCTTGATGAATGCCAGCTTGTTGCAGTATTAGCAGTAATGTCATATACCTGTAAATGTGCAGCCCAGCCCTGCAAGAAACAAGTGCCAGGGAAGAAGATGAAAAGCAGACCCGAAAAGCCTGAATACTCCAGATGGGCAGGCTGTCCCCAGGGATTAGCTCTCCTCTTGTTTCTATCAGCAAGCAGAGGGAAACAGTTAAAAGAAACAGGCCTTGTTTGCATTAATATTTGGAGTGTTTTGCCCAAAATGTAGCTAAATAATGAATCTGAAGGTACTAAACACTGCTGTGTGAAGCTGCAGCTCATTCGAAACAGAGGAAGAGAGGTGGCAGGAAGGCAACTTGGGGAAGCAGAGACTCTGCTTGGCCGTGTGTGCCGTCAGGATCTTTCTGGAGGATTCCACAGAGATCAGACTGTGAAACAATGACAAACCTGACAGCAACCTCAGGTGGAAACAAATGCCAAATTAATGGCCACTGGAGAGCTTCCAGTGAAGCAGGTAAGTGCTGCCCCTGAGCTCACAAAATCCAGCAAGAGCTTGTCTATGCAGCAAGCCAGAATCATGTGCTGAACTAACCACTGAAAGCAGGGAAGGCATCACTTTCCTGAAGGGATGGACATCACTTGGGCTTCCCTAAAACTGGTCAGCAGAACAGTGGAGGAATGGGCTCTAAATTAACACCACTGTGATGTTCAAACTGCAGGTGGAGAGCTGAGCTCCAGAACTACTGACAAGACGCTTCTGGGGGTGGGAAGCAGCAAATCTCACTTAGCAGCTTAGATTAGATCTAGATGCAGACACAGATATTGTTGGTTTATTAATGCGCCTGCTCTCGAGCTGGGTGGCAAGTCCCCGGAGGGGCTGGAGTGCAGAGGGTTGAATAGTTTACCTCTGCAAGGGAGAAAGCAAGTGTGAGGCAAAGCCCCCGCACTGCTTCCCTCTGTGTTCCTGCCTGGATCAACCAGAGGGGCTCCTCCAGGATGCCAAGCCCCACAGGCCACATCCGATGTCCAGGTGAAGCCCCTGGCCCTGCACTGCCTGTCCTTCCCCAGCTGCTCCCAACACAGCCCTGGGACTGGCCTGGCTACATTCCCAACCCTGCACCAAACAAGCCACAGCTATTCCTCCTGCTCTCCCAAATTAGGATGTTTTCCCTGGGGACTGCTGTCTGACTGTCAGTTTTTCCAAGCTGAGGCTATGCCAGCTTTGCATTTCCTCTTCTTTCCTCATACACTAACTCAGGCTTTGTCTGTGGGAAGCTTTCTCTCCTAAAAGCACTTGGTGAATATCCTAGTTTTCCTAGGCTCCTGGGCTAGGGCTCAGGCTGGTGGTAGCCATTATACCTGATGAAATCACTGGCTATGGCAGTGTTGGCCAACAGGCTGCAATATGAGGGTGTACTACAGCAATTTATAAATATGAATAATATATAAAGACTGACTAAGGACTGAGGTTCCATGTCTGATGCACAGGTGTCCTCACTGCAGAGAAAGGTGGTCAACAGTGATCTGCAGTCCTGATCCTCCTGATTCTCTGTCACCTGTTTTATTTCTGTTTATTTCTGTTTATTTCTGGTCCTGGGTGTTGCTCAGCTGCAGCCACAGCAGTGTCCTTGTCTGTGCCCAGGGCAGAGGCAGAGAGCCATTCCTTGCCACCTGGACAGCTCTGGAGGAAGAGGAGCCACCACATTTGTCAATGGTGTCCCAATCCTCCTTCAGTTTCTGGATCATCGGGAAGAGCATCAATGCAGAAGAGGTGCGAGAGTGTGTCAGAATAAAGGGGTTTTTTTTGGTTTTCAGTGACTGGATGCTGGCTGAAGTCCTGCTAGAGCCCATGGGTGGTCTATCACAGCCAAATGGTTGGGCAGGAGGTGCCATTTGGATTATCTGATGGGAAACTGAGGCTGGAGGTGGGTTAGTGACCAACGAACAGACCAGTTCACCAGGGGCACAGCACTGGAAGTGCATAAGTCTTATAATAAGAAAGATCACCCAATGATGGAGGAAAAGGAGGAAGATATTCAGCCTTGGCCTCTCCTGAAGATCATCACATGTCTGAGTCCTGAGTGTAGGTTGGAAGAGGGCTCTTAATTTTGTGATGAGGAATGCAGAGACTGGGTTTGCTGCTGGAGAACTCACCACTGGGGAGCTGATGACTTTCCATAAACAACCCCAATCAGCCGAGCCTGACGCCACTTCACAAAGAACTGAATTTCATTCTGAGCAGATATATTTGTTTTGGAAAGGTGTCTGTAAAGCTGAATGTGGTGCAAGTATGCTGCTGGCGGTGAATTTTCTGGCAGAGTCGCTCTTGGCATGCAGCAGTTACCAGTCCAGCCCCGCCATTCATGCTGGGCCTCAATCACCAGCGTGTTGCTGCAGCTTTGTGCTGGTACCATTCCAGAAAAACAAGGGAGAGGCTCCAGAGAGTTCCTGAGCAATGCCATGTCCTGCCTGCATGGCAAAGTCCGTGGCAAAGCTGCCTGCCAGTGGCTGGCTCTTTGCAGGAATGCTGCTCCAGCCATGCCAGCATCCTCTCAGTGTCATTTGCCATCTGCCTGCCTGTGCCTTGTTCTCTCTCCTGGTCCTACACTAGGCTGGGTGGGCAGGGAGCAGACAGTGAAAGAGATTAGTGGCTCCTGTGCCTCCTCCAAAAGGCAAGAGCTGTGTCCTAGCTGTGCTGGGGGTGATGTCAGCGAGGCCACAGTGGAAATTGAGGAGAGGCACAGAACCCTGGTAAGGTTGGCATCTGAGCTGTGCTCAAGGTTAGCAGAGCCCTGCCTTGCTGGAGGAAAGAGTTAAGTGCCATAAAGTCAAAGGTGTGCCTTGTACATACAGGCAAAAAATTATTTTGAAGGTAAAACTGTCAACAAAGTCTTGCAAAAATGGGATTTAGCTCTCTCCATTGTCACAATGCCCACGTCACCCAACAATGTTATTTCTCCATGTTTCAGTTCCTTCCCCGTGGAATGGGAAAATCTTCTGTCTCCAGCCCTTTGCTGCTCCTGCCTATTTAAACTGCAAGTTATTCAGGCCAAGCATCATTTCTCACAAGGTGTACACACACAACAACATATTCCACTGCATATTCCATACATCTAGAAATGAAAATGAAAACTTGGGACTCCTGTGAAAACGACAAGACATGCTCACCCTGCAGGCTGTGTCTACCAAGTGGCTGCATATGTGGCCAGTGCTTTGAGAGACATTAATGTGATGTTTCCTTATGCCCTCAGTCTCTTGGACTCCGTGTGCTGCCAGACATCCACGGCTACAGCAAGCCTCCCTAATCACTGGCTGCTGGCAAATACACAATCAGTCACCAGCCACTTTTGAAGTGTGCCAGACACATCGTGGAATATGTGCTCCTCTCAACCCATCTGCACAACAGGCTACAGATGCCAGCTGCTTTTCTTGGAGTGACATGGATGGGATAGAAAGAAGGGAAAAGGAGGAAACAGAGTAACTGAAAACCTTATTCTCCACACTTCTTTTAACCCATTTCCTTCTTGCCTCCATACTGCTTGCAAACTGTTGCCCCAATTTTTCTCTCCTTTTCATTTTTTCCGGTGATTAATTAGGCCGTCATTGAGTCAATGAGGTTTTACTCAGATGACAATAAAATAGGATCTGTTCCTGAACTGACACTGCAGTTTTCTTTGGGAATATTCACAATTTTAAAAAAGATAAGCTAGAAAAGAGCACTGGGGATAATAAACTTAACCTTCTTGTCCCTTATACTTGCCCAACACTGCTCTGACTTTACTGATCATGATGACAGTACTATCGTGCTGCAACACTATTAACAGGGTGATGATTTCACCAGGATCCTTGTGCAGGATCATACATATTTTGTGCCAAAATTTTAGGAAGGAAATCTAATGAAAATTTTTATCCTCCCTAGTGCAAATCTACATGCAAATCCTCTTTTAAAAGAAACATAGCTGGGTATGATTCTGCACATGAAGGCACATGAGCATGGCTGAATCACCTGAATGAATCCCACTTCAATGGGATTGAAATAAAAATGCTACACAAAGTGCATTGGAACATAGAAAAAAAAATCTATGCATTGGTGCATAGAAAAAAAGAGGAAAGAGGTCTCACTGTGTGCAACTTTTCCTTTTGAGAACAAAATGAATGAAAGCAAGCAAAGGTTAATTATTTCATGTGCCTTCAGTTGAAAGGTGCTTGATGAGCACAAGAAGTCATCCTGGGAATTCTGTATTTTTTAGAGCACGGCTTTCTGTGAAATTCTCAATCAATTCTCATCTCCCACATCAAGCTCCCCAGCTTATCTGGGGGCCCTGCACACCCTCCCCTCATGTGTAATGAATAAATCAGGACTGCAAACAGCAGAAGCCACATTTCTTCTGAGTAAGGTCTGTCTGCACAGACACACCATATGAATGGAACCATTTTCAATTCACAACTCTTAATAATTTGGTGACAGAGGGACAGAACACAAGACTGCTGGGTACAATGAGCTAATTGGATAAAAGGCATGTGAAAACACCATACCTATAATGTACCTTGTTAGCATATGCAAATGACATAATTATACAGGCAGTTAGGCACAGTAATATATTGTCCATGTGAACTGTCCACAAATACTTTTGAGATCAAGAAATAAAAGTAAATTCTTTAAACATCCTAATTGGTTGCCAAAAGGAAATTCATTCCAACTAGAACTTAACTCAGTGTAAAGTAACGTAACTCATTTGATCTCAATGAAGATCAAAAAAACACAACCATATCCAGAGAATCTTGGATTACAACATATTGTTTGTATATATTTACTACATAAAGTTATTATGCATAAAACAATCTTAGTGAGATGAAGGCTCTGTGAAATCATTCAATGCTGTTTCTTAGGTGTTACTTGTGAGTCAAACATTGTCCTGTTCGTGCAAGAAGACACCAGGTCTTCCTTTAGTCTGGGTTTGCATGCAGGATTTCTGCAAGCCAAATGGATAGTCAGATGTTTCTCATTCCCTCAATTGCACTCAGTGATTTTGCACTTCAAATTTAGGCCAGCCTCTCACCTCTCAAACGATTAATGTACCTCAGAGACATTTTCTAGGGAATTATTCAGGTAGATGACATTTTTTCTACTTGATTTGCTATGAAATGACAAGCACTGTTAAACCAAAGGTTAATCATTGATTGAGTTTAATGACACTAAAAGAAACAGGTCATGTGAGAAAGCAATTGCACTTTCATTTTTGCTGTCACAGGTCATTTATAGCTTTTGATTCAAATTCCACCCCACGCAAAGAGTTGCTAACAACATCCTACTTCAAATTCTAATGTACTACAACTGCAGAGCAAGCATGTGAGCTGGCAGTAATCAGGTCATTTGTAAAGCATACACAGATTCTTTCATTCATCCTGGCCATTAAGCTGTTTGAAAAGATTATTTTTTTTTTGTTCTGCATTTAGAGGCAGTGCTTTTGACAACTTGTATTACAGAGAAATGCTCCTTTTTATTTGTGTTCAAGGCTGTTCTGCCATTTCCGTGCATTTCAGAACCTCATACTCATCATCAACAGCAGTTCTCCCCAGTTTGGTATGGACACAAAACCAAACAAAGCAACAACAAAAAACAAACAACAACAAAAAAAGGGAAAATAGCTTGAAAATAGATAATTTATTTTCTCTGTGAGCAATAGCTCTTGTGCCCCAAAGTACAGGAGGACCTGAAAAGTCAACTGTAAGAGTTTATTATTCTTTCAAGGATGGCTACATCAGCAGGGAGCTGCCCAGACAGTAATAGAAACTCCTTCTGATCTCATCCTCCTTTGTGCCCTTCCACATTCATTTGGTTCCAGGTCATGACTCTTCCTTTACACCACGACCAAGCAGATCAGAATCAAACCTTCCACCTGCTGAGGGAGAATTAGTGGGCACTGTTAATCCAATATTCATCTATGCTTTGGCTCACTAGACAAAATAATTAGCTCTCTAATGAAGAAAGGACCCTTTAGAAACTTAGACATGGGCATAAAATAAGCTATAAAAGTAGATCATGAGGCTTTATAAATCCTCTGTCACCTTTCTTTTCTTCCTTTTCATCCATGTAATAAAGAAGGGCCTAGTCCTCTAAACTTTTGGGCACTTACATCAGAACCCACATAATTGTTCAAGAATTTGCATATATGTACAAGAATTTTTAAACTGACCTTGTACAAGAATTTTCAAATTGACCTTTTACAAGAATTTTCAAATTAAGACAGTGATATAAAGTCAACTTAAAAATTCAGGATTTTTGTTACAAAAAGCAGTTATAGGCAAAGGGGAACTGTACTTTCAAAAAACTAATGGTGGGACAAAAGACATGAGATTGCCTTTATTTACAGATTGTACATGAATTCAGGGGTGAGCTGGTTCCTTGGAACTAGGCTGCTGCCAGGTGCAAAGCTGCAGAGAACAGTTTGTCTCTGAGGCATAGCACTGATTCTTCCTGCAATGGGCAAACGACTCCAGGTGTGATTTGATGAAAATGGGCTGTTGGTAGAGACCAACTCCAGAGTATCACCAGAGCTCATATCAAAAAATTGGCTTTAAAATGGTAGTAGAAGTGATACAACAAAAGGAATGCCTTGAAGCATTGAAGTGTTTCTCTTTTCAAAGAATGCAGTGAGGATTGTTCAAATCTATAAAACACGGGGAGAGTGCTTGTTCTGCAATAGCGACAAGATTTTTTTCCCCTTTAAATCTGGTTCAGGAATGACCATTAAAAGCCTGCATTAAAATTCTCATTTTCAGTGTGGCAGAGCTGGACCATTGCCATGGACTTTTTGAAGAGTCACTTCACATCCACCTCTATTTTCACCCTTTCAACCCAATTCTACATTGTTACTGCTGAGTGGTGGAGCTGCCTTTGAAAACATACAAAGCAGGTGATTTTCAATTGTACAAAGCCATGTTTGACTTTAGGCATTTGAATTCACGGGAATAGCCTTTCAAAGTGCCTAGTCCAAAGCATAGTGAAGTCAGTGGAAAATCTCCAGGTGACTTAACTGGACCTTGGATCTGGTCCAAACTGTGGAGCCTCAAAGTCTGGAAGTCTCAACTGGGCTTGGAGTTAACCCTGATTGTTCAAAAAGGGAATTTTGTTAGGTCAACCTCCTCCACACATGCTGTGTCCTATTTTGCAATGGCTTGACAGTCTTCTTGAAGGCTGCAGGCATTGAGCACCTTACAAAATGACCCCTCAATCTTAGGATAAACCTTCTCAGAAAAGCCACTGCAGGAGATTTGCAGTGGCTTCATTACATTGCCTCAATCCAGCTCTGCCAAAATTCATCCAGCTGTTCAGACTAGTCACCTTTAGCCACAAGTTGTGGTTGCAACTCATCTGCTAAATTTAGCAAGCCACATGGAAATTCACTTCTAGGAGACTGTTCCCTCCAGGCACTGGCTATGAAAAATAAAGGAATAAACACAGAAATACAAAAATTTAAATTAAAAATACGATCTGACTTCCAAAACAATTCTTTATCCATAAAGTTCCCACCCAAGGAACCAGTTACATGTTTCAAGGGACTATATTGTTTAAAGAAACTGTAAATGCCACACAGTTAAAAGAGAGAGATGCAGCTAGATTTAGTTAAACAATTGACTAATAACTCAGTCAACATTATTCTTACCCTAGGTAGTAGTTATCAGCTTAGACAGCTGTTACAGTCTTTCACTGTAATACTTAAAAGGCAAACCACCAAATTCAATACCATATTGTTTGTGTAGTAGTGTTTGTTTAAAGGTAAATCACTCATAAAAGTGTAATTTCCTGCTGATACATAATGGTGGATAGCGGCAGGAAGCCGGTCGGAGCAGACAGAGCCTGAGATATGCAGTGCTAAATCGCCAGCAGCAGCTAACCCAGCTCTGAAATGACTGTGTTTTTACACCCAGTCACACCTAAATCAGCATCAGCATATTAGGCCTTCTTGCAGACGCCTCTTTTCTCTTTGTGCAACAGCACATGATAAGAAAAAGTGCTACAATCGACACAATAAAGTCATGTTTCTCCAAATAAAGATTCCCTTCCTGCTGGGGACACCCTGCTGGGCAAAATTCTCTCCCCAGTCTGTTTATCTTACTAATTTTCTATAGAATCATGCTTATATTTTGGGAATCCCTCTGCTTGCTCTCAGCTGACCCACTACCTCATAGGATTCCATCATTTTTGGAAGTGCTGCTTGAAGCTCCCAAATCCACAGCGTTTTGCTCTCTGGTTTCCAAGTGTCAGTGGCACAGACAGAGAGCAGCTGCTGTTGGCTTTGGGAGAGCTGCTCCAGATTCATGCCAGTATGACCAAAACCCCAATTAACTTGCCAGCATGTGCTGATCCTTCACCCAGTGGCCCCTCAGCCTGTACGGCAGGCCTGGCAGTGTGAAAGCCATGGGGATGCTCCCAGGGGTTAAGCCTGGGACACTGACACATTTAACAATCATGAGATGAAACATGCCCTGAGAGAAATAACTTTGTGTTTCCATCTTGTTCCTTGCAGCTGAGTGCTTTTTGTCCGAGTTCATCTGCCTAAGTCTCAGGTTTCTGAGTCCAAGCCAGCTCACTACATGATTAAATTATAATCAATGAAAAGAGAGGCAGAAGGTAATTCATGCTGGGCATTCCATCTACTGGGTTTTTTTTTTTTAGCAGAATGAATCAGCATCCATCTCTCAGACAGTCCCTAGTGCCCAGGGTGGGTGGATATGTATTTTACTTTCCTGCATTTCTCTGAAGAGATTTCCTGGGATGCCATCAGTATGCCTTGATGGCCTGCTGCCAGAGCACTCCCCAAGTGCCATAAGAATGCACTGGATAAATTCACACAGCCTGTAGCTCAAGCCCACGCAGAGTGGGGAGCAAAGGACCCTGACTGCATCTCTCACCCTTTCTCTGCCAATGCCTAATTGCTCAGAGAGATTAAGAGAATAAAAACAATGTGTGTCCTCTGCTCACTCTTACCCATCTTTACCTGAGAGGCTGGACCCAGACAAACCTGGATCTAAGCCACAGTGCTCAAAGGAAGTTTTGACAGAATGAGGATGTTGAGCCTCACATGGTAGGAAGGGCAATTGCTGTGGAATTTGTACTGAGATTCTCTTGTTCCTCCTTTGGACAGGAGAGATTTCTGATATGTGTATACACAGATATTTTTACAGAATTCATTTCAGCAGTTCATGGAAAGGAAATAGGAGACCTGCAAAGATTACAGAACAGTGAATTACTATGCTAAATTTAAATTCATAAAACATTAATAGAAGGCTAAATTGGAAATCAGTTCCATCTTCCTCCATCTGCCAAGCTCTACTTTCTCAGCAGCAATCACGTAGCTCAGGGAAATTCTCCCATCTCCCTCCATTAGGGTTTGATGTTATCAGCATTTTCCTGTCATATACAAGAAATTATCTTTAATTAGCTCAGCTTACAGCTACACTACCCAGACTTGGAAACTTGTTTTGGGATATGAGGAACTAGTTGTCTTCTCAAGTGTCTTATGAATCATCAGCAGCAGCAATAAATACATCAAAGTCCTGTAGCTCAGGACTGTTCCTGGCATACCTGAGGCCAATGCTTATCCCTGGAGATGGAGCTCCAGTGCCCAGGCCATGCCCACAGCTCCTCATCCAGTCCAGTTCAGCCATCCTTTCCCCTGGGCTATCAGCACTGAGAGGAACAAGAACAAAAAGTAACCTTGCCTTCCAGTGCCAGCAAGTGTATCCCGAATTATGACTGAGATAAAATAACTGCTAGCCTAAAAATGCTGCTTTGTTCACCTACTTTTGATTTGGATTTTTCTTTGTTCTGTTTTAAAACTCAAGTGCATTTAGGAACATGAGCTTCCAGTGCTTCCAGTGTCGTGTGAGCTGCCCACATTCCCTGAAGTTCAAGTTGTTAGAAATGAAGGGGGATTCGTTTCCTGGTAAGTTGGGTAAAATCCTTTTGCAGGTTGCATTAGTTCACAACTAAATATAGCACTTGTCAATGCCTTCCTCACCCAGAGGAAGAGAAGATTGTCTATTGGTTTCCTCTTCATTAAACAGAGTTTAAAATAAAATGTCTTTGTTTAATTGAATGCCTCTGCAGACCTGCTCAGGCTAAACTCCTGTTTCTTCAAACAAAAAGATAACACAGGAAACGTGGATCTGACACATGACCTCGTCTTTTGCTTGGAGGGGAGGAAGAGCTACATGCCAGTCACAGCTTCCCTTCAAGGACAGAGGGAGCAGCTGCCAGTCTGGGGGCAGCAGGATGGAGGAGGTTCACACACTCTATAAAAGCAGAATAGCTTTTGGAGAGAAACTGCAATCAGCAGGGGAATGGTTTGGAAAAGGCTGTGAGGGGCACAATTTTGCCATGGTAATTGTCTTTGCTGGACCATCAGGCTTCTGCTGTGATTGATGGTTCATCACCCAAAAAGTAATCTTGAAACCAAGAGAGATTTTACAACGGCCCTGGTGTTTGTGAAGACATAGAAATTTGGTATCACTTGTGCAAAATGCACTTATTTGGTATAAGGATTGAGCTAGTGACCTGAGTCAAGGATTGGGTAAATGTTTGTCCTTTCAAAAATAAATATTATTTCTTATAATAATATTTATAATAATTTTGCAGGTTTGAACTGCAACCCTGAGTGAGAACAAGACCTCTTCACACTTACAGAGGCAGACCCTGCCCCTCAAAACTTGCATTTGAAATCAGTGAGAGAGATGTTTTATAGCAAAGATAACAGAAATAGAAAGGGAAGGATTAGGTTGTCATAAATCACACAAGAGGAGAGTGTCTGTGGCTGAATGCTGATTTTAGGATGCTAACGATAGAAGGTAGGACTATGGGGAAACAGTTACAGAAATCCCCCAGGTGTTCATAGTTGATGATGAAATTCAGGGTTTCTAAATAACACTCTGTGTTATTCATAATAACAGAATTCAGAATTACACACTGAACAGAAACATACATAGAGCCATGGTTTTGCAGTCTGTAGTCCAAAAAGCACAAGAATCTCAGACTTTAATTTTTTTAATTGATCATGAATTTGTTCTCCCTTCGGTTACATTTGGGTTTACTTTGTGGGAAGCCATTGAGTTATACCAGAATGGAACTCAGAAGAGAGCAGACCAACAGCAAGTCCCCTGCCATGCAGCTGCAGTGAGACTCTGCCTGCTTTGCTGCTCTAAGACATTTGACAGCCTGTAAATTATGGGAGCCTGAATCTCCTTGTGCCTTTCCCCCCACCTTGAATGGCACAGCACAGGCAAAGCCCCACGCTGATCTCAGGCTGTGGCAGCCCATGCACTCACAGCTCATGATCTCATGATCATTCACTCTGACCTTTGGAGCAACCCAAGGTGAAGAAATTCATGCTGAAGCTCCTTCTCAACCCTGTGGTCTCAATTTGTGGTTGCTGGTGGTTTGAAAAAATACAGCTTGGTCCAGTCTCCTGATGATGGAGAATCACCACATCCCTGGTCAGGCGTTGTTGTGGTTTGCTACACTCAGTGAGTCAATTTAACACAAATCCTCTCAAGCCTCACAGGCCTCCTATCCACTTGCAAACCTGGAAATCAAGACAATTTGCAGATTTTGTTTCAGTACAATACAAATTAAAAACTCATGTTTGGTCTATTATTCAGACTAAAACATCCACCAGAATATGTGGATATTCTCTAAAAAGTGTCACTGAAGACTGGAAAACCTCCTTTGTACCTCCATCAGAAATTTACAAGTTGATGTAAAGCCAGCCCAGATGTTGTTGTTTAAGCCAGTCTTGGCCTCAGAGAGACAGTCTAACTTTACTAAGAGGCTCTTGAGGACATTGAAACTGAATTTCTTTTCCTATTTGAAAACTTCTCTTACTGAAACACTCTTTGAGGGAAATCACAAATGCAGGAAACAGCAGCTACAGTGCTGCATGTTTGTCCCTATAGAAGGAATGTGATGATATCATTTTGGAATGTGCTTTCTTTCTCAGGTTTTTGTTTTGGTGGTAGGAATGTCACTTTCTTAAAAAGTAAAGCACATTCTTGGCTGTTGTCTCCCTCCCCCTCCCTCCAAATTTTGCCTACGAATCAATATTCCCATCTTCTGCCATGTGTTTTTCCCAACCTGTCAGATACCGTTCTCATGTTAGTAGTACAACCATCTGATGTCAGGCATCCCAACAGGCAATTATAAATAGTCATTTACTATTAGTTTGGAAGGTTTATTTCCACAGATATAAGATTCAAGATGTTCTTTGCTATTTTAACTTGAAAGCGTTATTTTTTTTGCATAGAGGATGAGAGCCTTTAAAATATGTCCATTTCTGCCATGCTGTAGTAGAACCCCAAGACAAACCTTTGTTTTCTGAAATGATCTGTAAACACCTCATTCTTTCAATTTTCAGAGGAGCCCAAAGGCACATGATGTTCAGTTCTCTGCAAGTCTGACTGGGTCCCTCTCTTTGACAGCTCTGCCTGAGTGAGACCATTTCCCAGTGGATATTCCCTTATAGCCAGAGTCAGTGCAGATGAAGTTGGCCGAACATGAAGATCTACTTTGCTATGATTTTCTGTGGAACTTTCTTATTTTCCCCATTTATACCTAATCCATGTGCTATCTACTGCTACTACATCCTCTGTTACACATCCAGTATCTTAAAATTCTACTTCCAATTGTTAAGACTGACTTAAGGATAAGTAAGATCCTAAACTTAGGTTCTCAATGCCCCAAGGGACTGAGATGCTGGAGAAGACACCTGCACTTCTGAGGAAAACCCCACCTCATCAGGCCAGGTTGTTGTCCTTCCATCTCATGAAGCAACAAAAGTTCAAAATTAGCCAGGAAACAGACTTCAGACAGAAGAACCTGAGAGTTTAACACTATTTTTCACATCTGAAGAGAGCTCTCATTGCAGATTTCAGCGTGCTTTGCAGATGATCAGGAAAGGAATAATCCTTTCAGCAAACAACACAGGGAAATGTCTTGTTTGCTGAAAGGATGCATGCTTGGAAAGTTCCCTTGTGCACATGCATGATGAGAATGGCTTTCTGAAAAGGCAACTCTGGTGCTTCAAGAGTTTGTTCTGCAGGAGTCCTGTACCTCTTCAAGTGGCAATTGGATCTTTGCTGGTTGGAAGAACAAAATGAACTTCTTGTCCACCCCAGCAGCTGGACACACAGTATTTAAATTTTCATATTGAGAAGGCAGTGCATATCAAACCAGTGAGTTGCAAGAATCCTGCTTATCCCAAAAACCAACATGTTTTCTGAAGTGTTTGCTTCAGCAATGAACATCTGGTAAAGATACAGCAGAAGAACAGCAGGGCATTGCCAACATGGCAGGCAATTCAAGAGCAAAAATGTTGTATCCTGTGTAAACGAAGCTGATTCCAGAAAGCTGTCTTGGAATCTTCTTGTCCTAGCATTTCTCATGTCTCAGAGATGACATGGTGTGATTGCTGGGTCTTTATTCTCAGAGTACAGAAACATTAACCTCAGTCACTCTGCAATTTCTGATCAGGATCATCATGTTAATAGGGATGAAGCAGTCTTAGTGAAACCCAGCTCACTGATCTAATGTTCTGTCTGATCTCCAGGGTCATTTGCAATGAGTGCTACCGTGGTTTTTTTTAATCACAGAAGTCCTTTTATTGAAGAATGTTTGACAAAACGCTAAGGGTCTGTAATTTGCCAGAGAATCAAAATTATCTGTATAATCAAGGACATTGCAAGATCAAATATTGACTTTGCATAAGCAAAGCTGTTGCTACAAAAGAATTAAGAAACCTGGCTGGGCAGATGTAATCATGCAAGCATCAGCCAATACATTTTTTGTAAGTCTCTATACTGGCTGCAAAATGCTTATGCAAAACCAGAGGCTTCCTACTGACTTAAATCAGGATTGTGTGTGGGTGTAGGGTGTGCCTTTGTTGGAGCAGTTGAGATGTCAGAGGCCAGAAATCCAGCTCTGTATTCTTTAACAATTAGATAAACCAGTAATAAGTTCATAATTGCAATTCCACAAGGTAATTTCATGTGCCTGGGAGATGACAATATGCATACAATTAAAAGAAGAAAGCTTTTCATCCCTGCAACCTGTATTACTGAATTCTGCAATCTTTTCTATTTGCAGCATGCAGAAGGGAGGGCAGAGGTCACCCTGCACAGGGTGGAGGTACCAGGAGAGGAAGAGGGAATCCCCAAGGCTGTAAATTCACTGAGTTCAGTTCAACACAAAGTATGGAAATGTAGGTCTCTCCTATGCTACCTCTTCTTAGCAATTTTCATCTTTTCAGTTGTATGCAAGAGGAAATGTCCTGGGATAAGGTTCTTAGATCAAGTGTAACAAATAGGGTATGAAAAATCCCCTTTACTCTGACCATCTTTGAAATAACAAAGCAGCTCAATTTCTGAATTATTATATTTAAGCTGTCTTTCAACTTTCCTTTTTCCCCCGACAATTTTAAATCTCTCTGTGGGTGGAGGTCTAATGTCAGCACATGCAATTCTATACTTTAATCATTTTTTAACTACAAGATCAAAGCAAGTAGGTTTTTATTACTCCAGTGTCCGATACTTCAACTTAACTATTGAATATCAGCTCTTCTCAATGCACATTAAAATAAATCTTTCCAGCTACACTTCCTGTCCACCAAGAAATGTATTAAACAAAAAAATTATGTTATTAGTCATGTGAAAATAACAAACTTGTTTCTACATTTACTCTGGGGGTGTGCAAGCAGCACACTGCCTAAGAAGAAACCCATGGCAAACATCATTAATATTCTCATCTTATTTTCATTTCTAACACTTTTCTTCACTTTCCCTGCTTCCACACAGGAACCCAGAGAAATTAATACCTGGCCCATGGCCAGACTGTCTGGGAGAGCAGTCCCTGGGGTATTATTCCTCTGGCTATGGCAGTGCAGAGCCAACCACATGAGAAGAACGAAGGCATCTTTCACCTCCCAGTGTCAACCCCTCCCTAACTGTGCCCAAATCCCATCTATGGTCCCTCTCCACTACCCTGTCTGTGGGAATTCTTCCCATCCATTTGCTGCTCTCTCACTCTCATGGCTGGGTCTCACAGGAGTAGTTTTCTGAACTGGCTGCACAATTATTTGCCCTTTCGTTGACATGGCTGGTTTTATATTTGGGACAGTAACTTCAAGACAGGGCAGAAGGTTGGTAATTCCTTCATTCTTCTGGAGAAAAGGTGTCACTTACAGTTACACATGACTTGTTAAAGTACTCCCCACTGCTCACAGGGGAGTGACATATTCCTGCTTAGCCCAGAGGAGCCTTAACAGTGTCAGTAATTACTGTGATTACAGCATAAGCTCTGAGCCAACCTTTCTGCACATGAACCACTCTGGGCACGTGGGCAGTCCCACTGACCCTCACCATTCCTCTGATTTGGATGTGCTGGGCATCATTTCCATCGGAGCCGTGCACACACAACGTCTGCACTTTGTTATCCTCCCAAACACTTCTCTGTCACAAGCCGTTCCAATTAAGAAGGCATGCAATAATATCCCTAATTGCATTTTACTTTGATGAGAGATCTAGGCTTTTTTTTTTTTTTTTTTTTTTTTTTTTTTTTTTTTTTTAAATGCATGTTGTATAGGGTTAGGAGAATCTTCATTTCAATTCCTTGCATATTTTGGCACGAGCTGTGTCTCCTCCCTCGGTGGGCTCCAGGCCCTGTGGGGCACGTGCATCCCTCCTGCTCCTGCAGCCCAGCTCTGCATGCCAGACACCAGCAGAGCAGCACACGGCTGGTTTTTGCTGACTAACCACAACACTACATCTGTGAGCTCTGACAGCTCCAACACAAGATTTAAAAAAGGACCCTGAGCAGTCTGGGGGTCTGGATGGAAGGGTCCTGCTCTAAAATGCTCCCTTGGAGCTGTCAGGCTCATGCAGACGCTTGGAAGGAGATTTATATTTTGTTGATTACAATGGTAATAAGCCACAAACACAAATTCAAAGAGTAAGAGTGAACCAAACCCATGTTCCCTTTGAGTGAGATAACATCTCTACCTTTTACACGCCTATCTATTGATGTGTTCCTGGATAAAATGTGTAATTTTAATTAACTGAAAGTACCTGCCTTTTATATTGGACTTGGTGCTAAAAACAAAGAAAATCACACAGTAAAAATGCTATGCTGGATGAGTGCTTTTTTTTTTTTTTTTGTGCTGAGGAATTGATGTGTGCACTGCTTGCCTCTCAATCAATACACATTAACGTGTAATTGGTGACTATAAAAATATCCCCCCTCAAGGTGTTCAGTGTTAATTAGCATCACTTTGCTAATTCTCTTGCCAAACAGGTACAAGCATTTATATCTTAAGCGTCTCTGATGCAGGCTCCATAGGTGAATTTCTTTCTATTAGTGAAGCAGCCACAGGGAATGTGATTATCCCTAAAATTAGGAAGGAAAAGAAGAAAACCTAAAAGCAAATGTGTCAATACAGAACTAAAGCACAAGGAAATTAGATTCTTTATTGTAATTGTTTAATGCTATTCTATTATGAAATATTTCTCTCTATTATTTCAACTATTATGTCAAAACCATGTCCATTTAACACAGATATTTGTAAGTATGGATGGAGGTATATATATTATATTTATCTATGTATACCTCAAGAGTGCTGTGTTTTTGCTGGATCTCAGAACTATTTGGTCAGCTCAGATCCCTTGATCATACTAAAGAAGAATTTTAGGTCAAGAATTTATATTTACAGTGAACCAAATACCTGAGCAAATGGGTGTTTCATTAGAGCTAACTTTTAATCTCCATCTGGACCCAAGTTTCAAACACTCCTTCCTGGATATCCTCTCTCTGCCCAAGGGTTTTGCCATCTCACTCTCTCTTTCAACACCACCCTGTTGTTTGGCTAGAGAGAAACGTTGTTTCTCTATCTCAACCAAGGATTTTGCCAAGTCCTGTTGCTTCCACTTCTGTAGCATATTTAGAATTCCTCCAGCCCTCTCTATCTGAAAATTCTTGGCCCTGCACAACTGTTTTATTTTGGCTGCTAGAAACCCAAACTAACCTCATCAGATTTTGGCTGGCAACACAGATCTTTTTAACCATGACTGTTTTTCCCTGGGCACATCCTTGTTTACTGAGTCTGCTGGTGGTGGAACCAGCACAGTAAAACTCAGCACACAAAGGTACCAAGGAAAATCCATGCTGAATCTTTGAAACAAATACAAGTGCCACAATACAGAGTTGAGGACATGGCTTAGCCTGAGTCTCAAATTTTCTTTGTTGGGGTTTTTATTTTTGAGGATAGGTATGTATTTCTACTGACTACAGCTTCTTTTTAATGTTTCCAAAATGTAAGCATACAATGCACAGTTTTCATTTTTTTCTGCCCAGTTTGCACACAGGTGAATGCCCACAAGCAAGTCTCTCTGGATAAGGGCAAACAAGATACAGAGACTCTGTGATTCTCTCACTACATCTGACTGAACTGGGCTATTACAGCTAATAATGCTTGTTAATGTATTAGGGGACTGCTGGTTAATGTACACTGGTAGATAAATGCTGATGTTAGTATTGGTGATGGCAGTGATAAAAATATAACAGTATAAACACAGTCTTCTGCTGCAAATCACTCTTTCCTTTATTACCTTTCCCAAGTGAAAATCAGCTTTGATTCTAGTAGCAAACTTTTAAGCAAAGCTCAGATAACACTAATCCTAGACCATTTTTATCACTATTATCTTCCTTCTCTGGAAGGTTAGATAGAGCACCACCTCCAACAGTTTTCCTACATACAAGGTGCACAAGGTTGCCTTCATAGAAGAGTTGCTTCAGTGGTTTACTAAAAGACAGAATTAATCTTTCTTTTTTTTTAATTTTTAGAGCTTTTTATAAAACCCATTTTCACTGCACTTGGAAAATGTGACTGTACAATGGGAAAGGGCAGGCCCTCATTTTTTTTTCTTGTCTGAACACAATGGCAGGATAAGGGAGGCACCGCTCATTACAAGGAATACACTTTAATCAAGTTGCCCAGCACCAAGTGTTTGTCTTCCACCACTTCAGATGCCAATGTTTCTTTTCTCTCTGGGAGAAGAAACAGACAACACTTTGAATTTTAATAAAAATCTTTCAGAATGAAGCAAACAGATGACCTAATTTGGAGGATCTACTTCTTTGCTTGAGTTGCAAATAAAGGCAAAGATGACTGGCAGGCTCCCATACAGCATTGCTGCAGTAGATTTAACACTTTCCTGCTCAGTTTGTTGGCTGGAAGTGTGAGATGGATTAGCATGTTTGATTCTACTTTCTCTGCTCCAGCAACAGTGTCCTTTACTATCACATACTGCTTGGCTTGAGTGGGAACTGCAAAATATACTGCTGTGACTAAAGCTCCAGTTAGAAAGGTGGAAATCTGATTTTATTAAACACATGTGGATGCCTGTTAAAATTACTTCTGCAGCTAAAGCCAAGACTTTAGTTTCACAACAGTCTCATTCTCTGGTATGAATCCATTTTTTCCAGGTTTAAGGATATCAAAGCAAATCTGATGTGTTTCTTTAACCTACAGTATTGGGTGTCTAAGTAGACAAAGACAAGAAATCATAAGAAAGAGCCATCTTTCACCTAAATAATTCATTTCAAGCTTCCACGTTTGTGAAGAAAAACACAAAACCATTAAAGACTCCTAGAGCAGGGAAATTGAAATGCTTATTTGTTGTGAATCCTCATGGCCAATTCCTCATGTTCCAATTCATGGATTTGGAACACAAGTGATACATTTTTTTATGGTGTTGGCTGACGGAAGATAACAGTTGAGGGCTTCAAGCATCTTGTCCTGTCCAGATGTATCATCCAGTAACAGGAGAAACTTATTTTCTGTGACCAGGTAGAAATAACTGGAGCCTGAAGACTCCTGTTCTGTTCTAGGATTCATCTCCTTCAAAGGCAGATCTCCCAGCCTTTTCTCCCAGCAGTGCTGAACTCCCAAATTCAAGGGAGGGAAGTACAAAAGGAAGGGTGAAGATGCAGAAACACGAAACCTAAGTCCTCTTTCATCTACATCACCTTGAATACCAAGTGAGCAGCCCTGTTGTCCCTGAGCTGCAGGCACAGAAGGTGCCAGCCCTGCAGTTTGACCTCCAGAGGCTCCCTGCTGGGAACACAGGAGGGACACCAAGTAAGAGGACACAGGAGGTGGTGGAGGACTAGAACCAATGCATTTTCTGCCATGCATTTGTCCCCAGACAAATCCCTACTTGCTTTGCTTACAGTATGTAACAGATGAAACTTGCAGTAATCTATTAAGTTGTCTATAAATTACCAAAAAATACCATACTAATTATCAGCCATGAGGTGGTTTCTCTTGGAGCTTGTGCTCCCCTGGCCCACTGTTGGAAACACACTTCTTAATTTTCATTTAAACTTGCCTTACTGCAGCTTCTTACTGCAAATTCTGCCTATTGCAATGCCATACAGCATCTCCCTGCAAGGGTGAATTGGGCAAAATCGAGGCACTCCATGATTTTTTTTTATTAATTTTTAATTTTGTGAACAGATTCTGGGACCCGCTCTTCTGCCTGCCTGCACTAGAGCATACAGCAGTCATTACTGAGAGCAAAGAGCTGCTTTGGAGCCCCAGGGTACTGTGCAATGCAGCAAATGTACAAAAATGCATGGTCTGCTGTATGGATCTTGCAGTGAAATCTGGCTGATCAATGAACACTTGAAGGAAGCATTGACTGATGACAAGAATGGGATTCAATCTTTGTCCCAGATCCATCCATGAATGGATCAGCCCTCATTTTCATAAAATCATTGTTTATTCTACTGGCCCACTAATTGCTGCTATTAAAACAAATGGTACCATGTATGGTCTTGCAGAGTATCAACAACCTCGAGCTGCCTGGCACTTAGGTGTGTAGCAAGGTGCTGCATGCAAACACTTCCACCCAGAGGACGGGCATTTCTTTGATTATTGCTCTGCTGTACCTTTGCCATCTCCTGGGGCAGTTCCCCCCACTGGCACTATCCATAGACACCAGCTGCCTTCCTGCTTCAGCCAGCAGCTGCTACCAGCTCTGCACGATTCATTTGGCAGAGCTTTCACTCCTGAGCAGGTTCTTATGGTTTATGGGCATTTTTATTTGTTGGAAGGACCAGGAATGAAGGTGCTTTCATGTGCTTTTGGCCCATATCCCCTCTGTGTCACATTGAATAGCCAGCTCTCTGAAGCCACATCCCCTGTTCGCTGCTGACATTGGGGAGCCACTTGGATTCCAGGGTACAAGATTTGCTGTGTACTTATGTACTTTTCCCCCCAGATTCTGTAAACCAACTTGGGATTTATTTTATAATTTATTTTAGTATTACCAGGAGGATGTTGGATTAATACTTTCTCTACCAAAACCAGCAGAGAATCTGTCCCATAAACTGGATGGAAGCCGGACACACAGGACTCCTGCATGAACAATGGATTGTTCTGGAAAATAATCTGTAGAAATCCTGCTATGTCTCACCCACAAAGAGGTGTCAGAGATCCCAAGCTGGGGCTAAGGAATAACTCTTGGCACCCAGGATAGATTCCTAAAGACTTCACTGTACACAAAGCAGCCACTAAGCTAATCAACTTCAGTGTAAGGGTTTCATATAGATCAAAACAGTTCAAAACAAACATCTCACCATTCATCAGTTATGCTCTTTTTTCTCTCTTTTTTTTTTCTTCTTGTTGTAAAAAAATGGGCAGAAAACAAGTGGAGAAATATAAATTTATTGTCCATAGACTGGAAATTCTTTTTTTTCTGGTCAGCTCCATTCCTGAGTCAGCTATCTGTGTACACTGCTAAAGGAAGTAATGGAAGTTGTCTATACAAAAGAAAGTGAGCACAAATCAACAGGAGAGAAAATTGGGTTTATCTTGAGCCACTGGCAAAAACAAAGCTATCAAGCATGTGAAACAAGACAGGGCTCACTGCAGAACTGCAGAGCCCCTGCACTGTATTGATGATATCTTAAGTTGTGTGACTGCTTTGCAACTCTTTTGCCTTTAATCCAAATAGTGCCAGTCTTCAGATTGCTTCTCAGTGTATGTGTCTGCCTGCAGACACTACTGCATTGATTTCCATCTGGTGCATGTTTTAAAAGTTTTCCTCACAACCTTAAGGATTAACTGCCTTTTTTTTTTTTTCTCTCTCCACAGAACTTCAAATTCTGAAGCATTCTGAGAAAACAATCACAGCAAAGAAGCACCAAATCTCCTGTGAGCTCTCCCCTGATCAGTGGGCACACAAAGATCTACCAGCAGCTGTTAATGTCGCGTTATGGATGATTAGCAGGACTTCCTGTATCTAATGAACATGGCTCTTTCAGTGAGGAGACAGTACAATGCTGTCCCAGGAACATAAAAACGATGTAACATTCAGTCAGGAATGCATTTACTACATGGCCTGGAATGGTGAATTGATCTCATGCCTCTGTAACAAAGCTCTCATCTGTAGTCCCCATGCACTGCTGGCACTGGCACAGCTTCAGAACGAGCCCGACGAGCCTGCTCCCAAAAGGAACTGATTAGGAGGGATGTTCTAGGAGCTATTTGATACAGGCAGCACAATCCAGAATGCCAGTTATGGAGCAAAAATAAAACAGTACAGCAGTCTTTAAGTATTTTTATGTCTAAGTACGCCAACGGCATCTTCTAACTGACAGTGAAAATAAGAATTTAACACCCCTATAACCATGGGGTTCCTGGATTTTAAGCAGGTAGAGTGGATGGACAGATGTTTTGGTGTGAGCATGGCACATAACAGAAAAAAGTTCAGTTTGGTTTTTGCTGCTTTGCTCTTGATTGTAACTGGAAATATAAAGGTAGGTCCATTTACAATCCCTCTGCTCATATCTCTACATCTTGTTTCACACACCAGGCATCCAAGATATCCAGGGATAAGTGAAATAAAATGTAAAGTTGTGAGATGACCTATATGGTGAAGGGAATAAGGATTATGTAAATAACACAGGCAGCTTGTAAGAAAAGCTTTCAGGACCTTTTGCCAAATATCTACCTTATGGCAACAGTGCAAGGAAGGGGGTGAAAATGTACTTGGAGTTTTGCTTTGTCAATAATATAAAATAAACCCAAGCTAAAACGGGTGTTACCCAACCCAATTGTCAAACATCGCTGCTGCAATACAAAGACAAATGTTTATTGGCTTAACTTTGAAACTGCAGTAAATGCTCTTCTATTCAATTAGATAAACAAACACAGGACAGAGTATATAATAGGGTCCTTTCATGTAAATTATGCTTTCTAAGTCACGTGTAAAAGAAAAATGACTTTAATGTTTATATTTCTGTAAAATAAAAAAACCATCAAGGTTCTCCTTCTGCTATATTCTAAATATAAAAAAATAAAGAATGTTTAAATGATGTCCATTTTATGACAAAGTCAGCAAAGCAAAGAAGCATAGCCAGGCTGACAATCCCGCTTTTCTTCTCACCATTACAAGAGAGAAGGAGAAAAAATTCTTTATTCTGTTCTCATTTACAGTAGCACAAATCCCCAGGAACTGCACTGACTTCAGTATGTTATTTTGGATTTACAGCACGCTAAAAGAGATTAGAATTCAGTCACACATGAATGAAGAACAGAATATCCACATTCATTCTAAACATATTTTCCTTTCTTGTGTACACAGAGCAGCAATGCTGTCCTTAGCAGTGACAGATTATGTGTTGTTTGTTTACCTGCTTGCCTACAGGTATTTGTACAGGTACCAGACAGGATGCCTCAGTGAAGGAAGAACTTTGTTACCCTTTCCAGCAAATGCATCCCAATTTATGTCCAGAGAGAACTGCCTCCTCTGCAGCATCAGGGCATCAGGCAAGGGGCTAAAACATACTCACAGCATTATGCATCCAGTGATGAAAACCACCTGTTTGTGAGCCTGTTCTATTGTCTCTGCCAAAGACTGCCTCTAAGTCCTCACAGTTTCTCATGCAGATATATTAGCATACATGGACCGTATATCTTTAAAATACGAGCAGAAAACTGTAGCAGTTTTTGGAGAGAACTATGGTTAAAACAATATATAATCCCTGATTTTGATGGAGGAGGGCAATTTCTCCCTACAGGTTGCTTAGTTATGAGAATCTCAAATCTAGTCTCAGCAAAAAGGCAACGCTGTGAATAGATCCCCACCAGTTTAAAAGCACTGATATCCCCTGCCCAGCACAAGCCAACTTCACACCCTAACGCCCCATGCCTTGTCCAGAATGTCCAGCTGAGCTGCAAACTCCTCACATGTGAGCAGGGAGCCAAACAAACAGGGCCTTTCCTTTGCTCTTGACACCTGTCAGCATTAAACACATCCGCCTCTCCTGCTCTGCAGGCTTTCTAATGAAGTGGCTGCAGGCAAGGAAGAGGGAGCACTGCACAAGTAAAATGAAAATAGGCTGCTCCAGGAGATCGACAGAGATTAGGGCTGGATATCCCCGGGCTCAGTTTTACTGTGGGCATACTAATGCCCACATCTCCAACTGAAATGCTCTGGAAACCTTCTCTGCAGCCTCCAAGAACACAGAGCAACATAATAATTCCAGCAAGGTAGATCACAAAAAGGAAAGAGGAGGAAGGGTTGATTTTTCTGGTTATTTTCTTTTCTGGACTACAACTAAAGAATTGAAAAGTATGCAGAACATTTATTAAAAAAAAATTGTCAAGATTTCAAAGGAAGGCACTTTCCCAAGTTAGGAAAGGTCTTTGCCAACAGTTTTGAGAGTCCAGTATAAAATGCCTAGGATTTTGTTTTTCAGAACTTTGATTTTTTATTGGGATCCAATCTCTTCCAGACCCAGTCTTCTAAAGACCCATATTCTAACTTTCCAGCTAGCCCTCAACAACAAATCAGTTCAACTACCTGCAGATTACTTGCTACATCATTTCAACTGACTCAGTCCAACCCTCATATTGCTTCCTGACATCAAGTCTCTGATAATGAAATCCTGCTGCTCCATATCTCCAGCCCACATCCCACGCTGCCACTGCACTCCCAGAAGCATGGTCTGTGCTGTCCTTCAACCACATTTTTTGAAGTTTTTTGAAGAAAAGTTACAACTCCTTGAACTAAGTTGTGGGGTGCTTACCCTGTCCTTCCTCTGAGCTCTTCTCCAACTCACTTCCAAGCACAAGAATCTCACTAGAGCATTTAGGCTGTTTTGTTCTGTGATTTGATACCAATGATCAAAATAAAGCTCTGGGTTCCTAATCACTGGTGCAATAGAAATAAACAAAAAAATTATATAATATGTCTAATGAAGAGGAGGCAGGAAAATGGCCAGCTGTGTCTCTCTACCTTTCTATCACAGAAAAAACACATATTTATATTTAAATATGTTGAAATAGAAACCATGTACCTGCTCCCTACATCTGGTAAAAAACCCCTCTCTGACTATATTTTTATTTTGGAATGTCTCAATTTACCAAACAGAAACATTTCATCCAGACAAGTATTCAATTTAATTCCTTTGAAAAACAGGCAAGCATCCACTGGAGCTATGCCAGCCCCAGCTTGTGAGCAGCCCAGCTGGTAGTCTCCTGAGGACCAGGGCTTCCAGCTCCCACAGTTTCCAGAAATCTTGCTAGACAAATTGGCTGAAGATTAAGGACCCTGGGGTCTGTAATGCCCCCATCCAGGGCAGAGTACCAGGCACAGCACAGTGTCGTGGTCACTGGGGAGCTCAGATACCAGGCTCATGGCTACAGCCATGGCCAGCACTCCAGTATCCAACAGCTCCAGCTCCAGTCCTTTTTTACAGGCAATTTCAAACTGTTGGAACATGATTCAAGGTTCCCTGAGAAATCAAAATACTTCTCTCCTTCCAGCTCTTATTGCATACACACGTGGCAAACAAAAAAAAGATCCTTCGTGATCTTTTGCTCTCCTTCAGCTGTTCCTTATTACCGTGCATTCATTTTGTTTGTTCTTTTGTGCAAATTATTTTGCTGTTTTTTTGTGAAAGATGCCATTTTTCTACCTGCATTTGAACAGCTCCCAGCATAATGAGATCCAGATATTGGTTGTACATGGTTCTGTAATACAAACAACACAGCGTTATCATTTTCTTTTTTCCCTCCTTAGAGAAGTTTATTGAAAAATCAAAGCCTTCCCTCTAATCATTTTCACTCTGCTAGCTGTAGGCATCATTTGTTGGATAGTAATTAATATAATATAAAAGTATCTAAATTTTGCATGCATATTGTTTCTTTTTTTTTTCACAGACTGCATGTTTGTTCTTCCCCCAGCTGAAAAGTTAAGAATGAGAATTTACTTCCCATGTTCTCACCTCCCCTCCTCTACTTTATACCATATTGCAACTTGTCACATTATATTGTGAATAACTTAAGAACTATTTGACATATTAGTTACACATTTATGTTGCAGAGCTTTTTTTCTTCACTATTTTTAGAGAGACCAATTTTACATGTCATGATATCTGTATCTATATTTATACTGAATATGTTTAATTTTTTTTTTCTTACCATATTTAGTTCAAGGCTTTTACTGATGATAGGCAGAAAAAAAAATATTTATCAGACCTTCATTTCACAAGGCAGATGGATAAATTTCAGCTCTTCTGGGAAATGACATTATTCTAACTAGACACAGGTGAGTGTCCTACTACAGCCATGAGACAGTTCTTGACTTTGCAAAGTAAAGACCAAGATGGTTGTTCTCATGAAAAGAGATAGACTTTTTTCTGAAAACAAGGTGGAGCTAATCAAAACATCTAAGGGAAACAAACTGACATATTCCTCTAACTCACTGTGGTGCACATCAGCAATACCACACACCATGCCTGTCTTGATCATGCTGTTAGTCCTTACAAACCAAATTCAGGGATAATTGCTCCAAGTTCTTCAGACTGTGGCTATTCATGGATTAAAGCAGACCTGAACCAATTGATGGTGAATAAAATTGTTGGAACACAATATTATGTACTGCAGTGTGGACCTCTAATTTTATATTTTGTAATTGAAATGTAAATAATTTATCAAAACAAAAAGTTGTCTCTCAGGAAAGTTACTACTAAAATCAAAACAAATTTCTCTAGGGCTCTATTTACAATGCCAAAAAAATTGCATAAGCACAATTCCTGACTTTCATGAATGTAACCAGGGTGGTTATGCCCCAGAACTGAATAATAATTAAAAGTTAGATATTGGCAGCTTCAGGCTTGCTTTTCCCCAGGAGCCTAAGGGGTAAGCTTTAGAAGGCAAACTTCACAACAGCCACTTCATTACAGAAAGAACATGCATCTGATCCCCAGAAAAGAACTCAAAACTAACATCTCTGTGGCGATGCAAGGATGGCCCACATGAAGAGGATACGATTTCATGCTGTCAACCATAAGGATTCCCAACAGGAGTTTACAAAATAGACTTCATTTGGGACACTTTCATCCATCCTTCTCACTAAGCCTGTACAGCAAAGGTGTTCAACTCTCCTAATGCTCCTATGTGAGCTTAACAAAAACTGCATGTGGCCCAGGGAGCTGAGGCAGAGGAAGAAGTTCTGGGAGCAGTTTCTAGACAGAAGACAATGGCTTTAATGGCATCCCAGCTGGATGGGGCTGATGTGAGCACACAGCTGGATCCAGTGCCTCTTGGCTTCAGCAGCCTCTCCTGGCATTCTTCTGCCCAGAGCTGGAGATCCAGGTTATTTGTCACCCCAACAGCAAAGCCCTTCTACCAAACATGTGGCATTACCTCCACTTAACAGCTCACAAACCTTTAAGTTTGCCATCATTTACATTGCCATCATTTACATTTCCATCATTTACATTTCCCAATTTTCCCTGCAACCAAGAGGGTTAGAAATATTTTATAAAAATGGGATTTGAGAACTGCAAGTCAACACGCCTTTAACTGTTGAGGCTTTCGTACTTGTAGTATCTTAGTAACTACTGTACTCACAAATAACAAAAGTAATGGCACTCTGCAATACATTAAGGAGTCCTCTGGAGATGAAAGGCTCAGGACCTGATGATTTTTTGTTCATGAGCCATGGCATGTCAAAGAACAAAGTGAGCCTGGCAGGGATTGACGGAGATTAAAAGTACATGCAGACACGTACACACACAAAAATCACCATGGAAAATGCGCTGCCTAACTCTGCATGAGTGAACCCAACAGCTCAGGCACCTTGCTAAGCTCCAGTGGGAAGAGGGAAGTACTGCAGGGGATATTCCTGGGTGTCCACTCTCTGTAAGCCTGGGCCGAGGTGAGAGATGTGCTTGGCTCCCGGGGCCACGGCGAGCAGACGGAAACATTCCCGGTTGTGTCCCAAAGCAAACAGCAATAAAACAAACTGCTAATGAGGATGCAACCTGACCCTCTGCAGACTGCATGCCCAAGGACCGCGGGGCTGTAAGGGGAAGGGAAGGACTGTGTCGGCAGAAACTCCAAGCTCAAGGGGATTTTTTAAAAGAGCAACCAAAAAAAAAAAAAAGTGTTTGGATACTTTGCTGGTAATAAAAGTTACTCATGAAGTAACCCAGAGCAAACACTGCTTTGAAGGAAAGAGAAGTCTGTTAAACAAAGAACTTTACTCTGCAGAAAGAATTCCTTTTTAACACTAATGGTGACATTTCATTTTTTGTAAGATATCCCAGTGAATCTTTCCTCAAGACTCTTTACTCTAGACAGAACACTTCTCTTTCTTCCCCTCTCTGCCTGCTGATATACTCTCCATTCCAGGAAAGACACAAATTTTTATTCACACTTTCTGCTTTTCTTCATTGGGCTGTTTATCACACTGATACATAAACCATTCTCAGAGCTATTACAGCCTAGGGACAAACATCTAGATTTTAGTATTTTACAGCAGGAGACCAGCAGCTCCAGGAGACTGAAGAACCCATGAGCAAACTATCCATGACAGCATTCACAACCTAGTATCTGGTGGGGTCTTTTTGGTTTTGGTTTTTTTTCTTAATAACAAGAAAGCGATCCAGAAGCCACTTTAATGTAGTGAAAGATAACCTGTCATTCTGACAGATTTCTGGAAGTCAAGTTAACAGTCAAACTTGGCAAGGAAGGTGTGATGGCATAAGGCACTTGGCTAGTGGAAGGACATCAGAGGTAGCTGTTTTGATTAGAAGAACAATGATAAACCTGGATAGTGCCCTGCAAAGAAACTGTGATAGCCAAGAGTAATCCAGGGTGTAAGAAGTTGGGGAACTTATGAACTAGGGAAAGGATTGTAAAAATGTAAATTATACTGGAATAATGCTAATCAAACCCAAAGTTAAACATGGACTTAAGTATTGGAAATATCTCGTTGAAGGTAATAGGCATGAACACAGTCCTTAAACACTTTGGAATTATGGATGTCTGTTTTCCCAAGTTTCTGGACACATACCATGGCTAGTATCTCTGCTTTATAAAGGAGCAAACACACGGGGATGTCAAGAAACACACAACAAAGCAGCTAGGCCAGTTTACTGAGCAAACTCGCCACATCCTTTGGAAGCCAGGTGGGAACAGAGCTCTCCTGAGCCCTGAGCTGAGAGGCTGAGCAGCATCTCTGTGTTGTATCATCTCCTAATTCTTGCTCTGAACTCAGTGCACCTTCAGGCTGGTTGGTGTCACTGTGCCAGTCAGAAAAGCAGTGAAAGGGAGCAGGAAAGCAGGAGTGTGTCTCACCCATACAAAAGTTGTTCCCCTTTGTTATTGTCCCTTTGAATAAATGGTAGCTGAGAGAAATTTCCTTCTTGGGATTGCTCCTGGACTAGCAAATGCAAAGGCACTTGCTGCAGAGGGTGCCTAAGCCTTAATAAAGAACTGTAATGGAATTCAGGTCCAGGTGCTGAATGGCAGTCCCACTCTGCAGAACATATTTTTCCTATTTATTTTCTTGCTCAGATTTCACCTGTAAAACAGGAACATTAAGGCAACTCCTCAATCTCAGCCTGTTAAATCCTCAATTCAGCTGGCATGCTGACAAAGAAGATTTCCAACAAAGGAATCAACAGCTTTCCATTGCAACTGCAACACCAGAGCATCCCAAAATGCATTTTCCTGTGACACTGTGCTCAACTGTTCCAGGTACATTAATGAGATCAGGTCTGTGACACATCACAACCCCAAAAGCTTCCCACCTAAGCCTAGGAATGGAATAAGCAATCCATCACACAGTGTGACACGTTCCCCAAAACACACACACACTCAAAACCTGAAAGTGGTGTCAGAATGTTTATTGAAGAGGGCAATCTGACTGGCTGAACCGACCTGGGTAGTCGGTAACTTTTAACATAAGCAAACAGAGATACTGTAAACCTGCTGTGCATGGAAACTGTGTTTATACTTAAATTGGACTTGGAAGACTGAAATAACTTACTAGAAAAATATAGCTGAAGTTCCCAGGAGCTCTGAATGACCTTGAGATCATTCTGAAAAAAACAGAAATATGTAGACATATACAGTGATGCAAACAGAGTTACACAAATATTTTCGAAGTCAGCTAATAAAATACATTTCCTTGCCTATTTTTTATGATAGCTTTGCAAACATACTTTTAAAACCACACTTTTCAGCCCCACCAAGCATTTTTTTTGCCACTTGCGTTATCAGAACTGATGGTAAGCATTCTGCAATGTAAGTGGTGCCTCATTTACTTCTTAGTGAGTTTTGTAATTGCTGGATCTGTTCCTTTTAGCTAGACTGCTGAAATTCTTACTACCATGTAACAAGACAATAAACTTTCTTAGTAATGCAGTGGAAATACAGAGGAAGACAAAAAAAGAAGAAGATACAAGAAACTTCAGATTTTTCTCAGTGCAGCCAGTACACTGACAAAATATTTTGATTTATATAGCACCTAAATTGCTGTACAGAGGCACATCTGCATGGAAAGTGATCACAAATCAGAGAGATAACAACCACCACAAATTGTGAGCTCTGTTGCTCATGAACCTAGACAATAATTATTAGCAGTATTAAAGCACCCAGAGTAATGTAACCTAATGTTGCATAACTGTGATCAAACTTCTGTGAAAACCAGGAAATCGCTAAATCTAATAGTGTTCTGCCTAAAAAGTAATGAATAAAAGGAGAGGGAATTGCTATTTTATAACTTGAAAACAGCCAGGGGAGTCTAACCGAGTTGTTTTTATTCTTCTGCCACGGGCTGGTACTAGAAGCTGACCCTGAAAAGAAAAGTTGGAGATGCATGGAGCGATGGATTGCAGGTTATCCACGAATCTGTATTTGTACCTGCATTTTCCACAGCACTCATACAACCTCCATCTAGCAGGAAAGCACCACGCATGCAGGCAGGCAGAAGGGACTGTGCTTTGCACAGCAAGGGGCTCATCCTGCAAAGCCCGATGGTGCCCAGCAGTGGGATAACCTGGGAGCACGTAGATCGCATCAAGGCTTTGGAGGAGAGGGGCGGGTTTCTGTTCAGTGCCGGCATTCCCCATAGATTTTGGTGTAAAGTGTGGGAATAACTGACCCTCTGTGAACATCTGCCAATCTCCTGAGCAAACAGGATCGTGAATAGGTGTTTCTGGAGAATAATTCTACTCCGTGACCGGGGGCTGTAGTGAGCCGGGTGGGGGCCGGTCTCTTCTTCCGTGCCTGCAGTGAGAGGAAAAGAATAAATGGCCTTAAACTAAGAGAGGGCAGATTCACAATAGACAGTAGAAATATATTTTCCCTGTTATAATGGTCAGACATTGCAACAGGCTGCCCAAGGAGATGGTGGAGTTAAGAGGTGTCTGGCACTGTGGTTTAGCGAGGGTTACAGGGGCAGTGCCAGGCGGACGCTTGAACCGGATGATCTTAAAGATGTCTTCCAACCTTGCTGGTTCTGTGAATGAAGGCGGCGAGGCTCCCGTGTCCCGGTTTGGGGGTGTGAAACTCAGCATCCCGTGATTCCGGCTCGCTCTGAGGGCACAGGCCGGGCAGCGCCGCAGCCGCGTCCGTCAGCTCCGCTGCCGCTCCCGGCCCGTCCGCCGGCGGCTGCGCGCGCCTCTCCCCTTCCTCCTCCTCCTCCTCCTCCTCCTGCCGCCGCGGCCGCTGCCCCCGCGGCAGGGATGGAGGCCATCGAGGAGCTGGCGGTCCAGCCCTGCACCTCCTCCCTCTACCTGCGGCCTTTCCGCCTCTCTTACCGGCAGGTGAGTGGCGCCGCCGGCCCGCCCGCCCGCCGTGCCCCGTCCCTGCGCGGCCCGCCGGAGCCCGCCTGCGCCATTTTGGAGCAGCGCCTCACGGCACCCCCGCGGCGGCCGCGCTGTCCCCGGCGCTCCCTCGGCCCGCCCTGAGGTGGGGTTCGAGGAGGGCAGCGCAGGTGGCCCGGCAGACCGTGGGGTCACTGCCTTGGGGAGCCACCGTGCCCATGGGTGTTCCCTGTGCCTGCCGCCCGCGCCGGGCTGGGGCTGTCACTGTCACTTTCACTGTCACTTTCACTGTCACTTTCACTGTCACTTTCACCCCGTGCTGCTGTTTGAGGTCACCTCTGGAGACATTCCAATTCCTGTGTTGCCTGCTCCAGGTGACCCTGCCATGAGAGGGGGTTTGGACTGGGTGATCTCCAGAGGTCCCTTTCCGCCCTGTTTTGTGATCCTGTGAACAGCCTCAGCGCCCGCAGGTGGGAAGTGGGGAAGGAAATCCTGTCCCTTATCATGTCTATATCAACATGAGTCACCTTCCACAGGATCACTGAGAGAGAGCTGGTGCTTCAACAGCGGCAGGAATGCGAGCTGTGAAAGGAAAGTCACTTCTCCCAGTGCAAAGCCCTGCGTGGTGGTCCTTGGATGCTTCCCTTGGGCCTGGCTGGTGGCTGGTCCAGGGAGAGCTTTTACCCAGGCAGTGGTGGAAGGGGAAACGGAGAGTTTGGACAGCCCTAGAAATGGGTGGTGGAAAACACATCTCTCATTCCTTCTTTGCTTTGCTTCTAAACACACCCAGCACGGTTTCCAACACAGTTGAAAGGCAGAATGGGAATGTACTGAGTCCAACAGTGAGATATACTACAGAAAATGAAAAGCAAGAGTTCAAATAGGTTTCATCAAAGCAAATGAGCTGATTTTTAGCATTATTAAAAATACATTTTATACATGATTTTCCTAAAGAAAGCCCTCATTGGCTGGGATAAATAAACCATTTTGATTTATGAACAGCTGAGAGCTTTATACTGAGTTATGCCTTTTTTAGGTATCAGAGGTAAACCTGAAAAACATTCTTTCACATTCTGAATTTTTGCTGGCTTAGCTTACAAGTGATGGGTCTTACTACTTTATTTAATTCTCACTTCTGAGTCATGCTCTATTTACATGAAAAACGGGATTTAATTAAGATGTTTGAAACAGTATTGCAAAATTACATTTAATTGGATAGATGTGCCTTAGATGTGATGAGTATTGTAAAGAAGAAATAAGGATATGTTTGGTCATGTGCTGTGAATTGACAGAGATCAGCATTGCCACTGAATGAAGTATACTTGCCCTTCTTGCTACTTCCTCTCCTTGCACAAGTGTCTGTGCAGCAACTGAGTGAGCTGGACCAGGGTAAAACCTAATCTAGCCAAAAAAAGAAGTCAGTTTGAAGCGAGACAAGATCAGTGATTCAGTTTGTTATGCTGGCAGAGGGGAGGTGGTAATGTGGTAGTTAGGGATGAGTGTTTGGGGCCTGGTGAGAGATTGTTTCTCTTGGCTGCAGCACTGTCTTAAAAAGAACTTGAAAATGTAGTTTCTATGGCATCTGTGCAGGGGCTGGCTTGGGTCCAGCCCACTGAGAGCGTGAGCTCAGTGTGAGCACAACTGTCTGTACCTGACCTGAGAAACAGGCCCTAGGTTTATTGAAACCCATTTTGCATTTAAAAACTGAGTTACTAACCAGAGGAAATACTAAATATTTTCACTCATTTGTCTAATTGTTTCAAAAGCATTTAGGTCTGCTGAAAAGCCCATTAAACAGTCAAGTGTCTAAAATCCAAGGGAGTTAGGTGCCTGTTCTGCTTAAGAATTTTGAAAATTCTACCACTCCTCTAAAACTGACAGTTGTTTCCAAAATCTAGCCCTTGATCTTAATGCTTTTATACTGAATAGGTCTTCCCTCGTCCAACTATTTTAATTCACTAGCTGGAAGAAGAAAAGAAACTTTTCTTCTTCCCAGTTTCTAATTGTTCCTAAGTAACATTAATTTTCCCCATCCATGAATTCCCTGCACTTGCTTGCTGAATTTGACCCAAATCTAATAAAAAAGTCTTTCTGGGTAACAGAATAATCTAATGGAGAAAACTTGAATAATGGATTTGTTGCACTGTGAAAGCTGAAACTAGTTTGGATACTTAAATTGTACAATATGTGGAATTGTAACGTAATTGGAAGGCTTGGGGTGGTCCTATAGGCACACTTTATGAAGCTATGACACATCCTCTATAATTCATTGTAGTCTGAAGAAGATTCATTGATGCATTTTTTGGTGTTCAGGTGATATTAATGAAGGATAATTGGGGCCTTGAAGACTGAGAATTTCAAATCTATTTTCAAAGAGGTATATTCCTAAAATAGGCATTGATATTTAACATAAATCTTCTGTCCAGGGACATATAGAGAGTGAGAGGTTTTTTTAATAATTTGTTTTCTTTCACAACTACTGCCTTTCCATACAAATAGGAAATTGAAAGAATTTTTACATCCTATGTAGGATTTTAAGATTAAGTATTCATGAATGCTTAAGTAACAGCATTGATTTCTAGACATTTCATATCAAAATTGTGCTACTTGTGTGGAGATAATATGAATCCTGCTTCTATATCTAATATAGCAAGGTCTTTAACATAAACATAAATTTTATTATTTTAAAGATAAATTTTGATAGGTGATTTATAATGTGGTATATATACCCTGCTAGTCTGATTTTATCCATTCAACCTGCACCCCACTGAGTTGTAAACCACTGTTGTTCTAGCAGCTTTACAAACTACTCAAAATCTGTAAGACAGATTTTAGAAGAGGATTCTTTTGGGGGCTGAAATCTAAACAAAATGCTGAGTAAATTATCTCAGTTGGTCAGAGCATGGTGCCAAGGTCACAGGCTCAGTCCCTGTATGGGCCATTCCCTCAAGAATTGGATCAATGATCCTCGTGAGTCTTTTCCAACTCAGAATATTCTGTGATTCTGGAAATACTTTTGTAAACTCACACAGGTTACACATCTGAAGGAGGCTGTGCTCCCACCTGGTGAAGAGTGGAGCCGCAGAGTCAGATCATTGTCTACCTCCTCTCAGAGGCATTTTACACATTTACAGTTGCAGGCCCAAGGACTGCATTAATGTTTTGGCCAGCTGAGTACTTTCCTTGGACATACAGATGCTCAGACTGGGAGCTGTGGACAAACACGAGAACAGAGTTGTGTTTACATAGAATCCAGTCAGGCAATTACTGTCATGTTAGAAAAAAACCACAGTCCTTTAGGTTTGTGCTTGAGTCCCAAGTTCCCCTGTGTTGTAAGAGGTTGAGTCATCCTTTACACTGTGTTTGGTTACACATAGGAATACTCTTCCAAAAGTCTGTGAGAGAAATGTCCTTTTCTGGCTGTTTCACTGAAATGAGGATTGTAAGAAATCATGGCAGTTCCTGAAGAAGGAATGGTGGAAAACCATACAGCAGTTTTTGCCCATGGTGGATTCTGTTCTTCCCGTGAGTGCTTTTCATATGAAGTGTTTCATCATCCTCTCCTTCTGCCCATCTGTATTTTAAATGAAAGCAATGAGCTCTGAATTTTTCCTATAGAGCATAAAAGTAGGTGTATACCTTTCTGAAAGACTTCCAGGTTTTGAACCTTGAAGATTTAGGCACCCTGCAGCTTGGTGTTGGGCATCCAAGCTAAGGAGAATAGCCTGGCTTGCTGGACAAATCACTGCACCAGTCACTCATTTAAATGATTAGTTCTGTCTTTGTGTAGTGTAGGGGTAGAAATGGAAGTGCAGCCAAGGAATTGTGGAATTGAGCAAAATGCAGTCAGATTTCGGTGAGGGTCTATATGGAGGGGTAAAGTACAAATTAAGATTATATTCTTCAAGATGGGTGTCTGACAGAACTTCAAAAGGGACCTCAGCTTCTATTTGGGATTTTCAGCTGTGAGCCCTGCTCCAGGTGGGGCCCTTAGTCAAATCAACCAATTTTGAAGTGAAGTGGTCTGGGGTTGAGAGATGGACAAGGGACCTCATGTATCCTGAGGAATATTCTCTTCGTTTTGTCAGTAGGAACCTTGTGTTCCTATATATTTTGGTTCTGCTTGGTAGTGAGAGAAGAAAATTAATTTTTCTCACATAGAGGATAGCATCTGTCTAGCTTTAATGTGTACTTGCCCCCAAAGTGCAAATTGATTTGTTATCTAAATTGGCTTTTTTTAAAACATACATTACCTCCTGAAGAATTGGCTTCTTTACCAGGAACTCCATGGTAAATCTCTTTTCACTTTTTCCTATTGAAGTTTTTCTGCTTTTCATAAATAATTTATTCAAGAGACCAGAGGGATGGCTAATGAGAGATTAACTCAATGCCCAAGGGCTAGGGCATTTCCCTGGGATGTGGTAGAGTCAGGCTGCAAGATCTCACTTCAATTAATATTGCTTCCCACATCACAGGAGAGTGTGCTCACTGCTGGGAAACACATTTGTGTGTAAATCTTCAGCTCTCTTTTGTGTATGTATGCTAGCCAGGCACTAGCCTATATATTAGACAAAAAACCAAAAAAACCAAAAACCAACAAAAAAAGTTTAAGAACTCTGCTGAGACTCCAAGTCATGAAGTCAACTCTGAGTAGTCAGCAGTTAAGGAGAGTAGTTAGGATTTTGAGCAGCATTAAGTATCCAAATGGGATTTGGATACAACAAAATCTTAATGAGCACCTGAGCAGGGAGGGATTTCAGTGGTTCTGTGTGTTGGATTTGGACCCTTACACAGGGTTTTGACAGAGCTATGGTGGATCTTGCTGTAGCAATGTAAGAAGTTACTGCATGCAAGTTTTCCCTGTGCTAATGGTTCTTACCCCCTGGGAATCAGCAGAAGGTGGCTTTGCTCCAGCTCTTGCTCTGTTGTTCCAGTTCAAACCCACTGCCATCAGCCCTTTAAGCCGAATCACTGAGCTTTACACAGAACTAAGTGAATTGCCTTTACATATTCTTTTTTGTGACCTCTGTGCTAGGGACAGCACCCTTCAAAAGGGGGGCACAGCATCCATCAGCTGGGGGGAAGCATCTAGCTGGTGGAATAATACCTTGAGCTGTTAGAGAAACTTTTGTCCAGAGCTCCCATATCAAAGCTTTTGTGGATCTCTCCCAGACTCATATACCTTTGTTTTTGAAAGTTGTTCTGGCAGGGGAGCTCTTGCCACTGTTTCCTTGCATTCTATAAACATATATGTGCATTCTGCCCGGGAGCTTTTAGAAGTTTGCCACCAGACTAGAACCAACTGTCAGTAATTTTCCCAGCGTGTTTGTGTGTGAGTTTGTGTTTTGAATCTGTGGAATGGTGAATGGGCATCTGTTTCAATGATGGGGGTGGGATAAACCTCAAAAACTCCATGCATATCGACTGAACCATGCAGTCAGTAATGGTAAATTGGAGCTATTTGCTCTTTTCTGAGCTTCACATTCCTTCCACACGTCAGAGTAGATCAGTGCCTTAGCATCACATTTCCTCTATTGATTTAATCCTTAGAATAATTTATTTTAAAGTTAAACATGAAAAATGGTCCCTTCAAGTTCATTTTAATGGATGATGTTTTTCATTCACTGTTAAGGGAATTAAATTATTATGTCTTTGAGTTTTGAGTAGTTCTAAAGCGATTTTCAAGGCTGCTGTAGAGTTTTACAGCTCATGAACTTTGTAATGGGTAGAAAATGTGTTTCATGAGCAGGGTGCAGTTCGTCAGTGAAGAAAGAATTTCTTCTGATCTGGGTTTGCTACTGCTTGCTTTTGTGACCATGAGCAACCACTGTGTCTTACAATTTTAACTGTCTTGGAGATGTCATCAAGATTAGAATATGTGTATACATGGAGAAAGAAGTGAGGCCTGTATCATTAATGCCATGAAAACTTTGAAGATGAAAAAGCAAAGCAGGGCAGTGTAACAATAATATTAACAATCTTATTTTGCATTTAGGAATTTTTGTATATGGTAATAGCAACACGAATGTGCCCAGCTGCCTGAAATATTCTCTGGAACTTCCGTCTGCTTTTTTATAAACATAAAACATTCTTTTCTGTTTTGACAGTTAAAAATTATGCTGTTGAGGGAGTAAACAGATTTTTAAGTTACCTGTTCAAACAAGTAAGTCTTCTGTTGAATCTTCAAAAGGTTCCAGTAGTAGGAAATATGTTACCAAGTAACACATTTATTTGCAGTTCATTTTTTTTAAAGCAGTAGTGCAGTGAAAGGAGAGGCCATTTTTTCCCTCTGAAGTTTGTCTCATTTTCTTCAGCTTGTCAAGTCTGTTATGTCAGTGTTGAGTATTAATCTTAAATGGAAACATACTGCTTCCAGCTCAGGGAGTCCCTGAGCTGCAAATTGCAGGAGTCTGAGTGTGTTTTAACAGTATATTCTTACTTGGGTATCTTGGCTTCTGTCAGAGGTAGATCCTGGATGAGACTGATTTTTGATCTGACTGCTGCTGTGTTAACAGTGAATGTGGTTGAGGTGCAGTATAATTCTTTCATATGGGTGAAAGAAAAGTTTTTGCAAAGCCAGCATTAGGGAGTTGAGTACTGAGGGAACATAATTTCCTTTGAGAGAAATGGTGTTCTCTGCAATTAAAACACAGATTTAAGAAAAGGAACTACAGAATCTAGGCATGTCTGCTTCTGACTCTGCCATATGCTTTGAATTCAACTCTGAAAATTTATACAAGTTATTTTTGTGTAAGACATTTATTAATTACTGAAGGGGAAATGAGAAGCATTAGTTAATAAGAGTTGTAGTTGAAAAGAACACTAGTACTTGTTTTTGTTTCAGTGAAATTATGTTGTGTTAGTCTTAATTTCTTTATCCAGCATGCTTTGACAAGTGAATGTAAGCTTTGAAGGAAATGCATGAAAAGTAGTTGACGTGACAAAACTTCATATTTTTAGGTCAGTCATACTACAATTTAACACACTTGTGACAGCAAGTGTCACATAAAGGAAAGAATAAGGCCTTGTTGAGCACCTTTTGTAGCTGAAATGTGTCTGCACTTACACAAACGATCAGTAAAATCTCATTTAATGCCATCAGACTACTTGGGTTGCTGTGCAGTAACTGTGAAGTTAACACTGAGTGTAGGAGGAGGTACCGAAGTTGTAGTGAGCTTAAACTGCACTTCTCAAGTTCTGATAAGCTGCTCAGTGAGGACCATTGGAATACTTGTAGGTCATCCACATGAGGCAACTAAGAAAAGCAGATCAGTTTTCAGCAGGCTTAATGTGCTACAGCTTCCCTGGAAGATGTTTCCAGATCTGAAGTGAAGAAGTTGAAAACCATCAGCTCTGGCAATACCACTCCAGTAGCCTCATCTGCAAGGACTTGTCTGCACAGGACTTTCCTGATTAACTCCATGTCTCATTCTACAACAAAGAGTCTGGTTCTGTTTACGTTAAACCATTTTCAAAGTACGATTGCACTTTGAATTCATACCCTACCTTAATCCATGTTAACTTTCCAGTGCGTGCCCTAAGGGAGCAGTAAACTAAACTGGATGACTGTGTCCACACAGGGGTTTAATGGAGTTTAAGTAGCAGAATTCAAGTTCATCAAGGTACTTATTTCAGATTCATTTTCTTGATGTCCTGGTATAGACAAGCCCTGAGAATAAAAGTGGTTTAGTTCTAAGTGAATGAACCATGTTATAAAATTCATTACTGAAGTTTTATTATACTTTTGTATGTGAAATACAGCTACTGTAAGGTATAAAGTAGGCTTTTTTGTCTTTTTTGGTACCATCTCTTTTGTAGTAATTGCATTTAGATCTGAGAAATAAAACAGTGCAAATGTTCTTCCAAAAACTAAATGCTGTATTTTTTTTCAGTTTGGATGAAAATTCCTGTGTTTGCTTAACTAGCAGAAACTTTTCCTCGTACAGAAAATCTGTCATCTGAATCACAGTCTCAGCTATGACATTACGTGTATTTGATATGTTTTAAAGCAGATGAACATTGTAAGATTTTAAGTGTTTATAGCAAATCTGAATATTGTGGAAATTAGATTTTCTGTAAATGGCAGTATTCTTAAAATGTCAGGGTTTAATGTTCTATAGGGGATGAAGCTATCCTACTCTGTTTCTGAAAACAATTGTATTTTAAATAATTTTATCTCAACTGCTGCAGTATTTAAAATACATTTGTATTTTCAGCTGTAACACATAAAAGGTCAGCTCCCATGCTTTGAAAACTCTATACAACTTGATACTGCATAAATGAGCATGTTTTACACAGCAGGCATATAATGTTATCTGCCCCTCTGACTTGCACTCAGATTAATTATTCTTCATAATTTTTAACCAAAGTTAAAGAACTTAGCTTTTTGGTACTGTCCTTCAGACATTGATCAAAATCTTGTTAATATAGTAACACTAAAGTTTACTGAAGTTTAAACAAAGTAAAGCTCAGTTTTTCTTAGTGGTCAGCTCATGTCACACTAAAGCCCTGATCACTGATCAAAACAGCATTAATTATTTGTTTCACGTTGAGGTTGCCGTGTCAAAATCCTTTAAATACCTCTTGGAGCAGAGAGGGAATCTTACAGCCTGTGACAGAGCAGCTGGTGTGGACATGGGCTGATGCCCCAGTTGACAGGTTGTTGGATTAGAAAGAATATCAAAGGCAGTGAGTAAGATTAGGGATAAGTGAACATCTGACAGCAGTTTGCAGCAGGGGAGAACAGATGATAAACAATGGGAGCGGGGTGCGTGGGGGGGTGAGAGGTGAGAAGGCCATGGGAAAAGTGTGGCGGCAATCACTAAAGCTCCAGGTTGCTGAGCCTCATGAATAGAACAGGAAATGGGATTTGCTGGGACAGATGTGCTGAGTGGTGATGAATACATTATAGGGAAATGAGGCTAAACTCTTGAAGGTGAGAGATGTTCTTTCTCTTAAAATGGAAAATAGGGGGAAAGAAAAGTTTAGCCCTGTGGAGAAGTAAACATTCTTGAAAATTAATACAGAAAGAAATAATGCTAATGCTAATTTAAATTTAATGATTATTCCGCAGGAGCACTCATGATAAACTCTAAGTCATGTACTTCCAGCATAACAATCTTACAGTGCTATTACATATAGAGAATTGGAACTGTTTATTTTAGTCATGAGACTGCACAAATGGTGGAAGAGTTTGAATGATGGAACAGCCTGGAATGGAGGCTCTGACTGGATAATGCTTAGAAGCATATTCTGTATCTGGCATGTATTACATAGCACTCACATAACATATGTTTGATCCTGCCACTGTTAAGAGACTTGTACTGAGTGATCTTGTGAGGTCCTTCCAGCCTTAACATTTTTTCAATTCTGCAAAGTGATTGAATGCTTGTAGAATATCATACATAACTCCTCCTGTTCCTTAGGGTATTGTTTCTTTACTTCTTGGACTTCCTTAGTTTATATTCTTGATGGATCCTTTTCCAATATTTATGTTATAGTGATATCAGAAAGCAAACACACTTTTTGCATGTTCTCTTATAGAGTTGTATGTCAGTTTTCTGACTTAGAATTTCTTATGAGATTTTTTCTTTCAAATTTCTGTAAAGAAAAACTCATTAAAAACATCTCACACTAACTTTTTAATAATGAATTACTTTAGCTGAAGGGAGGACAAGCAGAAAGTATAATTGTTAATGTTCTGAGAAAGTACCAATAAGATTTTTTCACGAGACATCTAGAAATTTATTCCACAACGTATTCTCACAGTTTGAGTAACAAATACAAGCTTGGTAAAATAATGTAGAAACACAAACTGTGAGAGTCACCAACTGGCAAATACAAAGCTCAATGTTGTAAGGACAAGAGGTGACTTTGCAGTAATGGGCATGCCCACCATCTGTCCTCCCTGACCTCAGATCCCTCATATGTGCTGCCCCTGTCCTCAAGCTGAGGAGAGATGAGGCTGGCCTCCTTCATTCCCTGTTTGCTCCAGCCACGTGTACTGCAACTGTAGCTCTCATTTGTAAAATAACAAGGGATTCTAAACAAAATCTGGGATTGATGTGTCCCGTAGCCCTGCTTTGCGGAATTAGCTGTTCACATTTCAGAAAATCCATGTTCAGTGTCTTGACTGCAGTGACATCACTTGAATACAGCAACTGAAGAGTTGGTAGAACTTTGGAGTCACAGATGTTCCATAAAATTAGCAATCAATGAAATTTGTTCTTCAGTCAGCCATAGTCAAAGAAATAAAATTATGGTGAGCACAGCAAAACAAAGACAAAAAAATCCACTCTACTGATTCTAATTAGCATAAGTACTGTCCTAATAGGTGTATTTTTCCATGAAACTGGGATTTCTGCATTAGCATGAAACTATAACCCAAGAATTTACCATTTGTTACAGGCAATTCCCATATTAAAGATCATTTATAGTTGGCTTGCAGAGTTCTTTACTTTGTATCCCAGTATTGAAACTGTTACAGGGTCACTGTCATGCAAGTTTCAGAAATAACTGCAGTAGCACACAGAACTGTAGATAAATTACTAATCAATTAATCACTAATTCAGTCAATTTACTGAATGCCAGTGGTATTTAAGTAACAGGTCCATGTCTCACTAGTAGTGCACTCCATTAGAATGGATGACAGATTAGAAGGTGTTCACAAGTTACGTGAATCTTTCTGTGCATTACTTTTTCCCAATGGGAAGATGATAAGAGGACTGCCTCTGTGGGAATCAGATTTCAGTTGATCCTACCAAAATTGAGAGGTGAAAGTGAAATTAAGAAAAGAGCAGAATCTGGAGCTAGTTGCATCTGTCACTTTGAACTGATTTTTGGGAGGGGGTGGGGAGGAAGGAGAGGATGAAAAGCCCTGAGGATCTTTGTGAGGAGGGTCTGTGAGAAAGTCTTAGGAGAAAAATCTAAAGATTGTTCCTAAGCCTTGGCTTCTGTTAGCCCCCTGCTGCTGTTCTTCATCAAGTTGTTTTAATGGCTTTCAAAGCAAGTGAGTGGAAAATGGTTTCTCTGGAACTTTAAGGAGTCTGAACTGAAAACTGTCATTGCTTTATAAGTAAAACACATCAAAGATTGATGGAAGAATTGCTTGTTAAACACATTGTAGATTTAATTAAAAAAATGGCTGATATCATAAAAGAGACATCAGATCATCATAACTACCTAAAGGTGAAAGTTTAATGGCTTGTCATCTGCTCAGGAACCTGCGTTAAGTATCTCTTTCATAGCTTTTGTGACCCTCTGTGTATCTGCAAGATGTTTTTTTCCACGAGTGTTGCGGTTTTTTTTTCATCATGTATAGACGGAAAAGTACCAAAGCATAAAAATATGTAGGTGGTCGTTATTGTGCTTTTTAATTTTCTGTCTGTCTTAAGGGATGCCTTTTTCTGGTATTTTTAATTAACTAGTGCTTCAAATTCTTATCTAGTTCTGAAATAGTTGTTTTTCTTTGTGTTGCAGTGCATAATATTTGTTCTGTGTGTTCAGTGTGTGCAAAGTGCATTTGTTTATCATCTAGTAATTGCATATTTCTTCTGGAACTTGCCCTCTTATTTTCTTCTCCTCTCCCCACTGACAATTCCCTCCACAGTCCTCCCAATCATTAAATAGCATGGTTTTTTTACTGTTGTGTTGTAGATCTAATATGAAAAAGTAAAGAAAAAAGAGTACATTGAAAATTGCATTTCCACTGAGACTATGAGCCTCATTTTTTTAAACCAAATGCTTTTTCTGATCTCATGCTGCATATGACCAAAGTGCACTTCTAGTAAGCAAATACAAACAATTCTTTTTAAAGATTAGAATAATTCCTCCGCAAGCTGATAAAGTACAATATCCATGTTCAGATTTCAAAAATATTCAGTGTTGTAATTCCAATTTTAATTCGCAAGTTCCTTCTGGAGTAAACCAGCTACATCTATGCACGATTCTGACTCCAGATCTGATTCTGTGAAATGAAGAAAATTGTTTTTCCCAAGAGCCTAATATGTGATGACTCCAATTACTGGATTTTCTGCAAATGAAAAGGCTTAGAAACGGTATGTTTCACCAAAAAGTATGACATTATTTGAGTGAAATCTGTAAGATTTTCATGGTGTACGAGATCATTTAAATAGGGAGTAAGAATATTGAGTATCCAATCAACTACAAGAATTTGGTCACTTGATGTTACTGTTTTAAGGATTCTTTTAAATTATATTTGTCATTTTAGATGATGTTTTAATTAGCTGTAATGGTTATTTGTGAACTTAGAATAGATAGAGCATTTTGGTTTGCTGCATAAAAAGTTTCTAGACAATAAGTGGGTCTGGCCAGATACTGAGATCCTTGTCATGAATTTTTGTAACACTGTGAAATTCCAACCTTGCTGAATAAAATAGCATTTTAGCTAATCTCGTTGATGAGCTTGTTTCTATTGTTACATTGTTTCTATTCAGTCCTGGTTTAAGCAAATTTGAAAGCATTTTGAGTAACTTTTATTTTACTTAGTAGGTAAGTTGATTGGAGTAGCAGCAGTTCAGTGGTTTTTAACCAGAAATTATATATTCTGACAAACTGAGAGGGAAGCCAATATGGGGAAAAGTAAGGGAAAACAGTAAATGTATATATTGACGATAACATTATAAATAATAAGAAAAAAATGTAGGCTATGATGCTATATAGCTCTTGTATATATTCTTATCCAGAGCTGCTGAAATAAACTATCACTGTTGACTTTGTTTAGTTTGATTTTGGCTTCATTTTGGTTATTATTATGCCACTTAAACTTGTTGAGCTTTTAAAGCAGCAGGATTAGAAGAAAAATTGGCTTTCAAAAATCAAATCTTTTGGCATATCTGCTGTAGAATTTCATATGTGTGTCTGCACTTAGCACTATGCTTTCAGCATTGTACCATTTCTGACACTTAAAAATATTGGACAAAGGCGATTTCTGGCTTGCTTTGCAAAGTTGTGTTGCTCTTCAGAGTGACATTTCCATAGCACTGCAGTTTGTACAGCCTAAAATTTTATCTGTAACTCATCTGATTTGTAGTGTTCAGCTAAATTAAAAAACAATATGAGATTATTTCATGTAGTGATAGGAGAAGGGAAGAACGTCTTTATACAGACAGAAGGTAGATTTAGATTTTCCATTAGAAGGAAACTCTTGGCTGTGAGAGTGGTGGGGCACTGGCATGGGTTGCCCGGGGAAGTTGTGGGTGGATGCCCCTCCCTTGAAATGTTAAAGGCCAGATTGGATGGTGCTTTGAGCAACCTGGTCTGGTGAAAGGTGTCCTGGCCCATGGCAGAGGGTCTGGGAATTGATCTTGAAGGTCTCTTCCAGTCTAAACCATTCTGTGAATATTTGCCTCTTATTCAGTCTAACCAATCAGTAAGCATTAGTTTGGAAATTACTGCTATAATATTTTACAGGATAATTCCACCAAATCTGAAATAGTAATGTCTCCCTTGTTGTTTCTGTAAACCACCTTTACTTCTTGACAAGGAGAGGTGGTTGACCTGTCAGTCTGGAGAACCCTGTTTCTTTTTATCTCCTCACTTTCTCTTTGATCTGTCTAGTAGTTCAAATCTCTTGGCAGAAATCTGACAGGACTCATGGGAACATATGAGCCTCCCCTAGAGCATTGTGGGACACTCCACAGAGAAAGATTAATTTGTTAAAGTAATAATATGAATGTTAAGATTTAAGTGTACGAATTACGTTGGGAGGTGGGAGAGTAGAGATTTAATCACACCCAGGGGCTGAAAAAAGTCAGGGAAACTATTTCATTAAACGAAAAAATTGTCAGGATATTTACTTTTGAAGTATTTCTGAAAAAACCTAGATCAATGCCAGTTGGTGTTGTGTTTTCCCTCCCTCTGTCTGTACAGTCTTCTGCAGCCTGTAGGATAGAGCAGTGTCAGGCTTTCCAGTCCTGCACTAAGTGGGATGATAAACCACACCCAGCAGTTGTGCCTTGGGGAGAGGATGAAAGGAAGAAGAAACAACTGTCTGCAGTGGTATGTTATGTATACGTTTTAGTGAGGAAAATGTCTCTTGCTCTTGCAAGTGTGGAATTGCCTGTAGTAGTTGTGAATGTTAAATCTTCATTCTCAGACCAGCCCTGCTGACCCTGTGGGGTGAACTTGTGACCTTCATTCTTTGTCTAAGATTTAGGCTCTTCTCTATATGCTGAGTTTGTGCCATTGCATGCTCAGAATGAAGTCTTAGGGCTTAAAGTCTCTTGGTGTTCTACTGAAGGAGACAACAGAAGTGGCCAAGAAACTGTTTTGACATGCTCACAGTATTCAGTACTGCTGAGGAGACATGCTCAATATCCTGGGACCCTGTCTATGAACTTATTTAGAGGAAGTGGTAGCTTTGAGTTCCTGTGAGATTTGGTGCATAGGATGTGTCCTCCAGTGCTCTTACTTTTTCACAGCAGTGCTGCTCCTGGCTTTGTTCCCAACTTTACTGAGACTCAGGATGTCCCAAGTGCTGACCACTAACCTTGGTCAAGCTTGTTAATGCTGGATCTTTGTTGGCAGGTACCATCCAGGTGTGTAAGGCAAGGTGTACAGTTCATTGAGCTGCATTTTCTGCATTGACTTGAATGGTGCATCAGAAGTGTTTTGTCCTTTGTAAGTTATATATATGTATAAATTAATAGATTTGTGAATCATTTCAAAATCATACTCATGTGATCCGTGATACTGCTTTTCAGGTGCATTAGGAAAACCAAGTAACTTGGCAGTTAGGGATTAAAACATAATGGATTGTTTTCTGTGTTGTTTGGGGGGGTTTAAATCCAATTTTAATCATACAGCTGTTTATGGACAGGGTTTTTCTTGTCAACATTGTGCTTCAGGTGACACAGTCAGTAGTGGGGTTTTGGTTTTTTTTAAATTAGAGCAGTGTTCATCGACTGCATTGTTTTTGAATGCAGATTTATTATCTGTTTAAATGTGAAGTGGCCCAGTATTGTGGTAGAAGAGGGATAGTTTTATTTTCCTGCTGGCTCTTTGTCAGCCAGAAAAGATTTTAATCAGATCCTATATAAGTTGCCGTGGATTGTTAGCAAGACTAAAGAGGTAATGAGAAATATTAGACAATTGATGGTGGTGATTAGCCTTTGGCTGAAGTACCAGTGGCAACTTAAACTGTGGTTTTATGGTGTTGTCAGTGTTGTTTTCCTGAATGACATAGCAAAATTAATGATGAAAGGACAGTTTCTTTCCTTCCTCTCTTGGATGAGGGTCATGACCTAGGGGAGCAAAGATGAAGAAATTATGCTTGTAGGCGTAGTGGTTGCCTTGGGACTGATGATTTTAAGATTCATTTACTCCTTCTACCTACTATACTTGTGTTTGCTTTTCTCCCTGCTGTGCCTGCAGAGATGAGGTGAAAGCCCTAAATCCCAGCAAAACTAGGGGCGTGACTCTCTCTCTGAGCCAGAGATCCTAGGTGAGGCTGTGCTGTACCAGTAACTGACCAGGGAATCATGAGTTGTGGACCAAAGCAGTGTTTGCCCTGTGTGCAGCATTTGGAGAATCCTCTTCCTAAGGGTTTGAAAGGTTATTTTGACTGATGAGTGCACAGGATGAGTATAGGAAGGAGATCAAGAATATTCAGTGAGAATTCTCATCAACTGTGGGGTCTCGAACTTGCAATGGGTACTTTATATTGAATTTCGCTCTGCCTTGAAACAGCTACAACATACAGACATGATTGATCTAGGTATGTTATGATGAGTGCAGAATTATTGCCCCTGCCTGTCATTAAATATCACTAGTCTGAAATTTCAGTCAGGCCCTTTATCTTGGTAACTCGTCAAAAGGAGCAGCTGCCAGTGGACAAGAAAAGATGAAAACAGGTTTCATGGAAATGTTTTTAATTCTTTTGGTCTCTCTTAAAAAAAACCAAAAAAAACCCAAAAAAAACCCGAACTTTTTTTTTTCCTCATAGTTATATGTGTCTAAGTAAAATTTAGAAGTTTGGAAAATGTTGTCTTTAGTACCTTAGGAGTTTAAGTGCCATTTTCCAAAGGAATTTTCAGGAATTGGTCTCACTTACTTTCAGAAACGCTCCATCAGGTAGTAGAGCAGAAATAATTCTGTAATCCTAGACAAATGTTGCAGTGTAAGTCCCACTACAGAAATTACATTATTCAATAAAGATGTTTAGATGCAACTGGGGGGTTCTGGTTTTTGGCTGAAAATGCAGTGGTCCACAGTAAAGTCTAAATTAAATTCTTCCGTGTTTCTAGTGAAGAGCTTAAAGGTGAAGGTTGTTGAATGCTAAAAAGTGCTTTCGTAGATCTCATCTTTTGGAGTTATTAAAGAATTATTATAAATTTGGAGTGGGGCTGTGAACCCATGTCTGTGTTCCCCAGATTAATTTATTACTGAACTACAAAGGCTGTGCTTGTTTGTTTGTTTGTTTGTTTCCAACTGCAACAATATGCAACAATTTATACAAATAAGGAAAACTCCAGAAAACGTACTGAGGCACAGAACACCCGGGAGTTCTCAGCAGCCTTTGGCTGAGGTATTTCCCTGGCTTTTATTCTCTGAGCTGGAGGCAGCAGATGTACATCCTGGACCTATGTTTCTCAGCCTCCTATTGTAGTTATTGCAAATTGTGTGGGATATTTTCTTAAACAGTAACAGAAGAATATTGGTAAAAGATTAGAGAAAAGGCCTTTGGTGGGGAGGTTTTCAGCAAGTATGGGTACAAGTGTGAGATGTGTAATACATCTGTTTGAAAGTGCAGCACTTATTTACAGTAAAGTATTTTGCCGTCACATCATTTGAATGCACTTTCCAAATTATATTATCTCTGTTAAAACTTCTTTTGTTATTAGGAATATTTTTCTTATCTACATCCAGTCAAAGTTAAAAGTTTTATGTTTTCCTATAGTGTTCTAGAAAAAATAGTGTAAGTAATTTTGGAAATATGGAAGGCGCGTGTTCCTTTATCCCTGCAAAATAAGAAAGTGTGTTATAAACTTCAAAGAGAAAACACAGTTTAGTGAAAATGGCAAAATACATGCAGCAAAATTTAGTAATATAAAAGGAATTTATGTAAAAGAACCGTTGAATATTGACTTTAAATTTTATCAGTTGCATACAATGAGAGAGGAATCTGAAGACTCTACCTGTTAGCAATTGGTTTCTTTGTACAGAATTGGATTTAACTTAATACTAGGAAATCCCCATCTGTATCTCAGCTTATAACTTTAAATTATATGCTGACTTGGCAGTAAAATGATATGAGAAAAGTCATAAATTTGACCTTTGTGCATATTGTGTTTCTCAATGTCCTTATTCTTTGTAGTATAGGTTTCAGTGTACTGCTGTGGATTTGCCTTGGAATAAAGTGTGTTTGATCCATACATGCAATTGTTCCTGATAATTGTGTATATTAAAAACAGAAAAACAAGGTGAGAAAGGAGATTTGATTGTATTTAATGTACTTATATATGCTTAATTCTCATGTTTTATAAATTTCATTCAAAGGTAAGTGATCTTAATGATAGCTGAATGCCAAGGTAAACTGCAACAACTCCATTGTTGAAAAGTACACACAAAAAAACAAACTGTGACCTGAAAAGTAAACTTCCAGAGGATTATAGGAGAAAGTTTACTTACACATCAGGTATCTTAGTTGTAATTGTTCTGGCAGTTGATGTACATAAAATGAACAAAGTGGCTTGGCCCAGTATTGCATTAACAGTTGAATAAATTAATGCATTCTCCATTGTTTATTTTACCTCCCAAAGTGTGAAAAAATTGCACCTTTGAACAGTAAACTCTATTGCTATAACCATCTGTTTGCAGTTTCATTACATACTCCTACCAGAATAACCTTCTCTTTGAAGAGAAAATTGATATGGGTTGTAAAAATTACGGTCTCTGACCTTAGGTTTTATGTCCCTTGAGGTATCCCTGGTGTGGTCTCCACTGGTAGATGTTAAGGTTTCCTCAAGAAGTACCTTTATGTCTTCCAGCTAATTTCAGATAAGAAGCCCACGCATCAAAGAGTTGGCTGTCACACAGAGCTGAGCACTTCAGTCTCTTGTTCAAGCCTTAAAATGAGCTGAGTGAGACCCCAGCAACTTCATCCTGCCCTGCCCAGAACTGCTGGACATCTGGCATGATGCCCTTTAGTGTAAAGGATGTTTTGTCTGCATGGACTTCACTAGCTCAGCCTTACTTCTGAAACTGTTCCTATTGTCAATTAAAGCCAATTAGCAGCAGTAGTATTTAGCTTCAGGTAGAATGTTCACTTTTAATTCTTTTAAAATATCATCAGTTTGTGTATTTCTGAATGCATAGTCTACAAAGGCACTAAACTGAGTAGCTTCCAACTGAAATACTTGAATAGGGAAGTGAAAAACTGAAAAATGCCATTATTTGTAATAATGATGCTTTTAAAATAAACACTCCGGATAGTTTAGTAATGAAATATTACAAGCTTTGTTTAAAAAGCAAACACTCCCCCCCCTTCCTCTTGAGCTTAAACAGTGGCTTGTTTAAAAAACCCAGTAAAATTCCATAACACTTAAACTCTTTTGAAGTAGTTTTTCAACATCAGCAAGTAATTCTGCAAATTGCTTTTGAAGATGAGGCTTCATTTACTCCAGCGTGTGCAGTCTGATGGAGTGGATTAGTGGGTGTGGACTGAAATGGTAATTTAGGCTTTTTTGTGTGCATGTGTCTCTGTAGAACACTCCCTATCACACACATCTCTGTCCTCCTGGAGTAGTTGTAAGTGGACCAAGGCTGTTCTGCTTAATAGTCTCTGCTGAAGACTTGCAATCTGTATCATGGCATTGCATTCATGTTGACTACTAGTTTTTATTATTAATTTTTACTTTCATTTTACTAAATAATTTTTTCATCAGGTTTTTTTTCTAGAGAAAAAAAAAGAACATTTTTTTGATTAGGTGAGTTCGCAGAACCCGCCCAAACAAATATCACTGGTGGAGTAAGGGTAGAGTAAAGATGTGCATGCAGGTGGAGTAGGAAAAGGGACAGCCTGGTTTTTGTTTGATTTACACTGTTTTGGGACTGCACCCCAGGAGAGGATGACTTCAACTTTGCACTTGAATTAGTTGTTATGTAATAAGAGAGCCCAGCATACGACAGTTCCCTAATACTGATGTGTACATTCAAGAGGGGAAAAAAGGTCACTCAACTAATGCAAATTGAAATGATTTTATTGATTTTACTTTTTTGTAACTGAGTTGCATGGTTTTATACTAGCTGAAACTGCTTCCTTTGATTTTGAAAGATAATAAGGATAATGTAGAACTTTCTATGAAGTCTGTAATTATATAAAAAGAAGACAGCATTCTCCCTGCTTGCTACAAATCAAACCTTTCAAGTAGACAAAAAAATTATGATAAGTCATTATTTCAAACATATTTCAGATGCAAAGTAGTCTATTTAAGACAAGGTTTTTCTTTTAGATGAAAAAGTTGAATATTAAATGTCCTTGAATTTTTGACTATTCATTTGCACTTTTTTTTTTTTTAATGGATGAAGATTTTTAGATACAGCATGGCAGTTCTTTAGCTTCTGTATACAAAAGTACACCCCACTGACTCATTAATCCAATGAAAATATTCAACAGGAAGCAATAAAGCTTTTAAAGTGTATTGAATAGGTATTTTATTGTCATTTGGAAAACTTCAGGAGTCCAAACTTGCTTTAGCTGTCTGTCTCGGTTTGATTTCTGTTCTTCATACAGGTTTCACAGCATTGTGATGACTACCAATGCTTTATTTCTTAAAAAAATTCCAGACCTTGTATTTTGAGGGTGATTTTTTTTAAATTCACGTAATTTTTGTATATGCTGAAAATTCTATGAAAAATGTTCAGACAATGCAAGGTGATGTGGTGACTAATTGTCTCTGATAGCAAAGTGAAAAGAATAAAGGCCTGAGTTTGTCCTGGAAGTGCAGTTTCTGTGGGCACATCATTGTGGGTACTGAAAACATTTTGTATTGATTCTATAGAACAGACTTCCAGCATTAATAACTGAGCTGACAAGAAATTGTTTACATTAGGTTATCAATGCTCATATGTTGCCACTGAGAACCACTATAGATGTGACATCAGGTTCCATTAGGCTGAAAAAAGAAACGTAACAAGGAAGCCTCAACTGATAGCAGCACTTCTTCACTTCAGTAGTGAGGGGGGAAAGGAGGGGAAAGGTTCATTTGCAGAGGGATGAGGACATGACTTTTATGGCTTTACCATAGGGGAAACCCACTCTGCTTAGCCCAGGATCTGGGACTTGAGAAGCAGCAACTGACACACATCTTTCCTGATGTAGAACCATATCTTTTATAAACCAAAAAGTTTGGAATTCCTGAGTTGCTTTTATTGCAAATTTATCTCTTGGCAGCTTTTACTGGTCATAAAAATGTGAATATGGCTGGAAAGCATTAAGCTGAGACACTTAAGGAAGTAAAGGTGGCAGGAGCTGGCTGTGTTGGTGCAGACTTTTGTCTTCATGAGTCAGTTACTTGACTGCTCATGTGGATTAATCTGACAAGAACCCATCTAATAAAATGATAAGTTCGGTGTTCTCTTGCTATGAAGATCTGGGCAACAAGTAGATACTTCCACAGGAGAATGCATGGTGAATTTCCAGATAGAGGCATTGCTTTACACATTGATACTAAACTGTGTGAATACGTTCATAGAAGATTGGTTGAATGTGAAAATAACTGCAATAGAAAAACAAGTTTTACACTTTTGGAAAGTGTAAAACCTTTCAAAATTCTTTTTGAGAGCAGAAAAAAAGCAAAAAATTGATTATTTCTCTAGGGAGTTTTACTGCTTTGGTCCATGTAAATCATTAAACAGGGACCTCACTCTTGCTTGACTTTGCTGACTCTGGTTTAAGACCGTTATTTGCCAATTGATTCTCTTACCTGTTTTTCTGCACCTATAATATAATTATTTTATTACATGAAGAATGCTCATTATCCCTTTGCATTAAGGATGTTAACTGCTTCTGTGTCTTAGGAGTGTGGAAACAAAGTAAATGGAGCAATGAGGACAGAGGTTTTTTTAATGTTATAATTGCTTCAACTTCTCCAGTTGGATTTTTTTTTTTTTTTTTTTTTTTTTTTTCCACAAATATGGAACATTTACTTCTTGGGTGACTGCTTTAAACCCAATCCAAATGGTAGAGACTGGGGGATCATGACTTGTTTGTCATTTTAACCCTCATAACTAGTGCATGTAGCTTATCTAAATCATTATGTGTTTGTCTTAACTGCCTCTGTTTGTTTACATCAACTTTTGTCTGGGCTCTAACTGAATTGTAAGATCATTGAACAGGAACTGTTCCCACTATATGTCTTTAGTGCCTTTCACAATGGGTCGCCAAACCTCATGTTGTCTCTCCTGTAATGTAAACAGAAAGAAGTTAATCATTGTCATGGACAGATTTCTTTTCTTTCTCGTTTGGTGCTATATGTGATGGTAATTTGCTTATTTAGGACATGTTTTGGACATACATCTCCTGCATTAGAAGTGATCTGCTTGTATGGCCTGTTACCTTTCTCTTCAAAAATATGTAATACAAGGTACGAAACCTTTTCACTGAGGTAGTTTTGGTGTAACTTTACAGTTCTTGGCCACTTGGAGTTTCTCTGCCCAAGCAGAAGTCTGTGGATAAACGTGGGAGATGACATAAGGCAGTGCCTTTAATTTGGTCACTTTTACAATTTTTAGATACTTGCATAAGGCAAGTAATATAGAAGAAGTGTTAAGTAGGTTTGAGGTAAAGATAATTTCTCCTTCACTTGTGTATTGTCTGTCCAGACCTCATTTCAAGGAGTCATTAAATAAGTGAGGATCAAAGTTTTGTTGAATAAAACTCCCAAAAGAGCAACTACAGGAAATCTGTTACTGTAAACCTGTATGTGGAGGATTTATTTCATACACCCTTGTGTAATGTTGTGAAAAAAATATTACACAAAGGAATTAGAGCAGTTTTGTGAGTGTTTTTTCACTTGTTACACCAACCTGTTTTCAGCTTACTCTCCAGAATAAAACTTCTAACAAAATCTAAGAAGAATAAGCCTTTAATTGCACATGTTTAAAACATACATGTAATGCAGTTTGTCTGCAGCTGTTTCAGAAGCTGTCAGTTAATTCTTTTATACATAAGCAAGGCAGACCTCTCTCTGTGTAGCTGCAGGCCTTGAGCACTGCTTCGTTGAGATGAGGCAGATCAGAGAAGATCAGGGCCAGAAAAACCTCAGCCTTTTTCCCAGGTAGCCAGCTATGACATAGTGCTTCTCTATTATGAGAAATAGTGAATATTTTTTTCACATTCACCATCTCTGTGTGATTCATGGTTTTACAGACTTCTGCTGTGGCAGCCCTTAGTGTGGCACTGTACCAAGTTTACCGTAAGCTGCATGCCATGGACTGCAGCATCCCTGTCCTTTCTCTTCCTCACCTTGAAACTCAGTAGCATCTTAAAACTGGAGTACCACGGCTCTAATTCAGTTAAATTACTTACGAAAAGGATCTCATTCTTTGGGAAGATTCTTGGAATGATCCTTGAGGAAAGGCCTACACCTCTCTCTCTAAAATTGTGTTTAAGTACTTATTCCTTCAATTTGAAAAAGCTGCATCTGCAGAGAAATTGTGAGTCTCTGGAGAGCTGTACACCACAGCAAGACTGAAAGGATTGGTTTGTTTGGGTTGAAGGTATTTTGAAAGCCCAGCATGGTATCAGTCTAACAGTGGTGAGCATTGGTACCTGTGCTGATGCATAACCTCATGTAAGAGCTGCTTCAAGAGCTGGTTCTTCTCAGGTGGCAGACAGTGCATGGGCACTGCCCTCAGGGAAAAGGAGGAGGAAGGCATTGAAGCTGCCCCAAGTGAAGAGTAGAAACTTCCAGTGACTTGTGTCAGAGCATGTCCAGGGTCTGTCACATGTGGAGCATACCCAGTATCGCCCTACAGTCAGTACCACTGAATGTTTCTTTCTGCATCATTAGCACAGCAAGTCCTTTCTTTCCTCTTTAGTGGCCTGCCTGGGCTAAGTCTTAGGCAAGTTCCTCTAGCAAGCAAGAGTTATCCTTTAGGCATTCTGGCAGTGATTTGACCTTGCTGCTCAGATATTTTATCGCCTCAGGTGGTGGACAAAAGCAAAGGACAGCAATATCCCTGGCACAGTGATTCTTAAAGCATTTTAGGTAGAGGGCATGTGGTAAAAAGAGTGGTATTTTGATGGGCTGCAGACAAGTCCAACTTACCCATTACAGATAGTGTGAAGAGACTCCTGCCTGTTATTATGGCACTGACCTGCTGCAGGAAGAGTCTGAAGAAAATTATTTCAAGGATGGTAGCAGGACAGAGAACATGAAGATCGAGAATGGTAGCAGGACAGAGAATGTGAATATCAAGGATGGGTGATATAAACAGCTCTGCACAGGTAGGAGTCACATCTGCTAAACTTGCAGCCACTGTCAACACTTGTCTAGCAGAGAGCACTTGGCAGTGCTTGGTTGTCCTGCAATCACCTGAACCAGAAGGCAGTGAGTCTCCTTGTGCAGACTGTCAAGCTGGGAGCGAGCTGCTGTTCATTCTGATTAACTTAGCAATGCCATTACCAAGTCAGTCTTACAGACAATATGGTCTTGTGACACACTTTGCAAACTCAGGTAGCGCTGAAATGGCTGTTTGTGCTTGCTTTCTAGAGTTGAGGGAGAGGTGTGTTTTATTTGGGGGCCTTTTAGAGGCACTGTCTTTTGCCAGCCTTTGGTGCCTTTTGCCAGACTTGGAAGAGTGTTCTGGGGAAGCATTGCTGTGTGCTTTCTCTGTTCTTAAATTTTAGAGACAGGTTGCCAGGCAAGATGGACATCTCGTCTGACCTGGTATGGCTTTCTTATGCAATTAGTACTTATGTAAGTGATCTGTCTTCTGTGTAATGTGAAACGAGGTTGTCTCACATGCTGCCTCTCCTGGAATACAGCTTTATTAATTTACACATACTATATGCACTAGTTGACTGTTGCAACATCACAGAACCTGATCACTGAGCACAGAACTAGAGTGTGATTACTTTGTGATTAAAGATTTACTAAATCGATTATGTGTTACACGAGGTTGTTGCAGTATCAGAACTGCTATTCTGAACAGATTAAAACTAGTGTAAAATATTTCTGACATATTTATCTTTATAAACATCACAGGACACATTTCCTGTTTGAAGAATAATTTTTAAAATCTTTCTCAAATGTTATGAAATAATTCTTTCTCCTTCCTGTCATCAATGTTTATAATCTGTTATACTCAGTTCTCACTGCATTGAGAGATACTGTGATTGTACCTTATTAGACACTGGAGAATAAACTACTTGTAATAATGCAATTACGTATGCCTATTAAAATGAAAAATGTTAAGGGTTTGAGAGAGCCTTTGTGTTTCACAAAGATACTTCTCTTTTTCAGAAATGATGTTGACCACTGATACCTTTAATATTTCAGCTGTCTGTAACTGTGGTGATAGCAGAGCTGTGTCAAAGACCAGGATATATAGAGTGGAACAGTTTAACAAATAATCATAGCCACTTGGCTGTTAAAAGCATGAATCTTGATCAGTTCAGCAATACTTTTGTCCCAAAGATAAGATAGAGATACTACATGGAGCTTGATATAGTTGGTTAGAAGCTGGCTGGAATTAATGTTCTGTAAAGTATGTAAAGCAGCATAAGAACCATTGGTAACTGTTTACATGCTATTAATAATTAGCAACCTTCCTACCAGTCTGTTAGGAAAGAACCAGGCATTGGGTACAATAGAAACTCAACTCCATTCGGTTGGGTTCAAATTACATCTGACTTCGACAATAGGGCATGAATGGGGCTCATTTGAGTTTCTGCCACTGTAAACAAAGAGATGTTGGAATGTTTCATTTGTTTATTGATTTATTTATTTGGACAGGTGCAACTTGATCATATGTAAATATTTTTTAATTCAAATATAGGCAAAAAATCTCTTAGTAAGCATTGTCCAGTCAGAGTATGTGATACTAACTGATGTCTTGACTCAAAATAATTTAGCCTGTAGCTGGTTTTGAATTTGGGTCTTAGACTAATGAAATTATGTTCTAGAGAAAGTGCTTTACCTGGGCATAGAAAATGCAGATTTTATTTTCTGATTAATTTCTTTTTATGTAGTGAGTTCCTTCTTTTACTTTCTGCTAAAAATCATGTGTACGTCTGTGAGGTAGGCTCTGCTAATGGTAACAGGGCTCATCCTTGGGAAGAGGTCATTCAGTTCTGATGGATCCCATCTGTATGGGGATGATTCTCTAGGGTGTAATTTTCCTCAGCTATTTGAAACCCTCTCGTAAGTGCTCCAAAGCAATCAGGTTCTATAATTTGCAAAATGATGGCAAGAGGAAAGAGCTACAAAGGTTGTTGGTGGGATTGCGTGTTAGAATCCAGTATCACAGGACTAATAGTCTAAATTAATGCAAGGAGAGACTTAATTCAGGGGGTTTTTTGGCATCTCCAGCAGCTGGACACCCACACTTCTCCAAAGTGGACACTACAAAGTGAGAATGGATGATGGTAGCACCAACTTATGATTTGGGGCAGGGGAAGGTTGAAACTAGAGAAACAATATGAAGTTACATGCAGAGGACATTACCCTTGGTACAAAGTTTTCCAGTTCTTTTGTGTTAAATGGAAAATTGCTCAGCAATCTGGTAACAAATCCCACAAATACAGGTAGAAACAAACCTACAGAAAGATTGAGCTGACCTTGCACATTTAATACCTTAAATTATCTTACCATACAACACAGCCCATGTTGCAGCTGTGTATTTTATCATAGTCCTATCAAAGTTGTTCCTCTGTCTGTCAGCAGGTGGAATGAATTGGATATACACTCAGATTTGGAAGCAATGGCTTTAGTATTTCAGTTCACAGTAAGAATTTGCTGTCTTTATTTCCCTTTCAACATTACACTGCATTTAAACAACGACAGGACTTCTCCTGTAATGCACACGTTGGATTCCTGTCAGTGCTAACAGAAGGTATGTGCACACACCAATGGAAGCACGGATTAGAGTTTCTCTTGAGGTGAACAACTGTTTATAATTAGAGTTGTGGGAATGAAGGAAAACCCAGCTAGCAAGCAAACAGCCCCTCTTCCAAAAAGCTTGGTAAACTCATAAAGCTCAGGGGCTTAATCTCTGAACCAGAGTGCTTGTTATCTAATCCCCACCAGCTGTTGTGTACTTGGTAGCCATGACATCTGTAATAGAGCTGAAGGGCCTGTCTGTATTGGTTGGCACCTTTACCCACCAACTGAACTTGATTCTTCTCTCATTGCTCACATTTACCTGCTTTAAATCATTAACCAGTTGCTCAGGGTTTGATCATCCATTTAACCATACTTTATAATAGAAGTCAAGTGCTGCTTTTCACATTAAGCATATTTTAGGTATGTAGGTCTTCAGCAGGTCTCGTTTTTGTGTTGCTTATAAGAAAAAGGTATCAACCACAAGAATTTCCTCTGGCTTCATACTGATTCCGAACACAGACTTAAAACTGACCTGGGAGTGAAAATCCTTGAGTTGTATTTGAGCTGAAAAACACTGTCACACTTCCAGTAAACAGAATAAAGAATTATATGCATCTCCATTCACTGATGTGTATGAATTGCTATACAAGGTATACAATAACTATATAAAGTATAATATAAATGTAAGCAAGGTATATGTGTTCATTATAATTGTGAAAGAACACTTGTTTTCAGAGATCACTGTCAGCTGTAGTGGATATTGTTCCTTTTAAGCTGGCAGAGGACAGGAATTGGCCCATCTTGAGAAAATCAGCCATTTAATGTCTCCCAGCTCTTGAGTGAGTGCTGTGATTTCAAGCCTGCTGTGAGACAGTGCCCTCAGCACCACCAGCAGTGCAGAGGAGCAGCTGCTGTGTAGAATGGAGTGTGACACCCTTCATGTTAGGTGTGGATAAAACTCTTATTTTGGATCTTGTAAGGGGTTAGAGGGAAGGTGTCCTGTTCCTGGATCCCACATGGGTTTAGTTAGGAGGTAAGTGCTGAGCTGTTCTCCAGGTAAGAGCATTTCTGGACATGGAAGAACATACCTGTGGGTTATCCTCCTGGTTAAAACAGAGCTGTTTATGGCTTGCTGGCGCTGTGAATGGTTAAATTGAGCAGCTGAAGTTGGTGCTGTGGCCAAAACTGGGCCTGAAGGCTGCAATGAATGTCTGCTAGCTGTCATCATATTCTTGTGGGTCTAAGATTTTGAACTGTCCTGAGACAGTTCTCAGTGTTTGCAATACTAACTGTCAGAATCCAGACTACTGGCCTCATAAATAAAACTAACTGTACTGAGTTTTCAAAGAAATGCCTCATAAGTTTTGTTAAATTTCATTATAGTAATTTTTCAGTTGGAGTTAAATTGATTGATTTTAATTTTTTCCCCTCCAGAATGGCACTAAGAAGTTCTGGGATTTTATGAGGACACATGACAGGTAACGATGGCATCTCATTATTTCCAATTGTCTTCATGTTGTATTTCATAATGTATTCTCTTTCATTGGTCAAGTGTTACTGATATTTTCTTTCCTCCAATTACCTCTTCAATTCTCACTTCTTGTCTAATACTTGCAGGTGGTTCTCTACTGTTTAAGATTGAATTAGCAGAAATTTAAAAATCTCCTTGTGGTTTATTATGTTTTGTCTGTGCTTGACTGTTCCAATATTAGAGTTTTAACACATAACTGTACATTAACACATTATTGTACACATTATTTACACATTAAATTATTAACACATTATTGTACATTTTAATGGTTAAAATCAGACATAAAATGGCTGATTTTCTCAAGATGGGCCAATTCCTGTCCTCTGGATGTTTGGATTGTATGAAATCCTCTTTTTGAGTGGGAATTTATTACTTGGAGGAAGGAGTTTCTTCAATCTTTCCAAATGTATTTCTCTGATCAGAGGAGAAAAGCAATTAACTCCTGACTTCAAAGATCAGTTCATACAAGATTATTACAAATAAGGTGTATATAAAACAGACCAAGTCTCAGTGTTATTAAAAACTAAAATATTTATATGTCTTTGAAAAAGTATTAATATTTCATCTGTTTGCTGAAAATTCAGGGACTAGAAGATAAAAATAAAAAGCAAGGGTAACAACTTTTTCCAAGAAAAAGCTTTTCTAAATCTATTAAATGTAAAAAATGTAGCAAAACATTAAAATAAATTGTATCATCACCAGAACCACATCAAGAGATGTGTTTTTTGTCTGCTTTAAATAACTCAAATCAATTGCATTTTGGGAAATCCTTCTCTGTTGGAGCTCTCTGAGTCCTTACATGAGTCTTTTTGTGGCATGAGTCTTTACATGCATGTGGGTGCCTGGGAGGGATATAAAATTCTGGCAACACTTTTTATCTATATAAAATTATGAGGGTAAAATTTTCAGGAGAATTGGGTAAGTATTAGTTGGATTAAAAATGCCCGTACTGCTTGAGAATGAGGACAGAAAAGGGAGTGATATTTCAATACTGAACTTCACACTTGCTTTTGGAATTTGCCTGGAAGACAGTTCTGTCTTTGCACTTTGTCTGTCCATATGGGCATGTGCCTGAATTTATGATGGCAGATACAAAGGCTGAAATGATAATTGATTGCTGGAAATTTAATATATTCCCATTCAAGCAAGTGAATCCAGCCTCAAGTCACAGTGCTGAGAACATGACTTCCAGATGAATTTATATGACTATTTTTGTTTAAACTTCAGTTTATCACTCTGTGATAATGTGTGAATATATGCAACTAACTGAGTGGGGTAAGTATTAAAGGATCAGTTTTCCCTGAACTTCTTGGGAACAGTATTTCTGAAGGACTTTTGTGGACATTTTTAAAATAGTTGAGAACATAACTTTATAAAAAGGCTACGGCCACATGTCATGCCAGTCATCTCTGGTCACATAACATTTGTTAGCTTCAGATGCACAACAGCTGCCACCCCAACTTATTAGTGACTACTGTTGAACTGCAGAATGTCTAACACTCTTTCACAAGGAAATTCATTGCAGCTTCTGACACCAAAGGTAGTAATGTGAACTTCCTGCATAGGAAATCCATGGGTTTACATAATTTTTTTTTCGTGAATAGGAAGGCAATTATTACCCAATACATTAGTTGGATTCAAAATCCCTTGTAATACTTTAAAGCCCTACATTTTGATGTATTTTAATAGCTGTGATGCTTATTATATGGAAAAGTCATGTTAACTAGTTCCTGAAGATTATAAAGAACTTCATGCTGAGAGAGCTCTTACAGGTTCATTACTGTCAATGAAAGACAAATATTGAAGGAGAGGAGAGGAAAGGTTTCTGGGACACAGTTCTGTTGGTCAGGATTTCCTGGTGTGTATGTCTCCTTGAAGAAGATTGTAGATGTTTTCCAGAATTGAGATCCCTTTTCCATAATACTTTTTCATAAGTATTCACAGCTTACTACTTAGGGAAGTGCTGTAAGACTGTTAAATGCTCCAAGTGGTTGTAATAGGGCTGTTTACCTGAGCTCAGCATGTTCTATAAAAATCTGTAAAGAACACATGTATATATTATATATTTACATGGAATTGATATGTATTATGAATTTAGTGATGATGAATTAAAAAAACAACTGTGTAATCATATAAAACCTGACATTGTGCCTAACCCATGTCTTTATTTGTCATCCTCTTTCAGCAGCACAAGTAAACACGCTTAAGACTGACTTCCTTGCTGCATGGTAGTGAACTGAGAGCTTGTGTGCTGGGTTCCTTTGGGACCCCAGTGTTCTGTCTCATTTCAGATTAGGTCAATATAAGCCAATATTTAGTAGATTTGTATCAGAAGATACAGGAAAATATCTACCAAGAGAGATGAAGTTATTGTTGTATAAATGTATCCTTTCCAACTGTTCAGATGAACAGCTGATTAAATTTTACAAAGACAAAAACACAAGGGCTGCAGTAGTCACTTCATTTGCTTTAGATGTGAGTCATCTTTTAAAATCTCACTATATGTTGCAGTGGGGCAAGATCATTTAACCATATGTAGTCTGGTGGTATAACTCTAGCGTAAGGTAAAATAGCAGAATTGGTATTACTTTTCCTTTTTTCCTTTTGTTTCTTTTCTTTTCTTTAGTTGTTTGCACATCTGGGCATGAGTCTACAGTGTGTGGTTCATGAGATTTCTTGAGATCAGGATCATTCAGAACTAGACATCAGTCCTGAACTCACTGCTGTAATTTATGTTGAACAAATAATTGCTTATTCCCAATCCCTCCCTGCCACTTAAAGACAAAAATAGTTATGTGCAATTTATTACTTGTCACACAATAACCTGCGTTAAGGCAAACCTTCAGAACCTGTGCTGTCAAAAGTCAACTGTGTGTCAGCATAGACAAAAGAAGCAGCATTTCTTACCATATTTAGGTTTAAATTCTAGCAGAAGGAAGACCCACGACACAAGGATATACCTATGGACGGTAGTTTGGTCTTGGAATGCTTTGCCCAGAATATCCATCCTTAAAGAAATCCAAACCTTGACTGGACAAGGCTCTGAGAAATCAGGCCTAACTTAGAGTTATAGTGACTTTTAATAGGAGATTGGATCAGATGATTTCCAAAAATTATTTATGTCCCGAAGGTTTCTATGATTTTACAAGCACATTAAATGCATAATGAGTGTTACAATTCCCATCTGAAAACTGTCAAAAATTTGTAAACTTGTCAAGAAATTTGTCAATTTCTAAGCCATTTTTCTATTGAAAAACAGTGATCTTACTATTGTTCTTATCCTGTGGAGTTAGATTTAAGTTAATCTTTCTTTGAAACATGCAGATGAACTTTATCAGAGCTCATTGGAAGATTTTAGTATGTCAGTAGAAACAACAATGAAGTTTACTAAAAATGAATGAAGAGAAGTAAAAATCCTTGACTACCTCTTCTCCACTGTAATTATTGAAAAAGTTTATTAAGGTGTTGCTCCTAAGAGTTGCATAATTTTGGCCTGTTGTGTCAGGCACACAGCAAAAGATGCTTTCTGCAGTTATACACTGCTTACTTTTCTAATTAAGTGTAATTTTCCCTTTAATACTCAAGATGATGTATTGGTCATTATTAAACATATCCTGATGAAAATCAGGCAGAGTGCAAGCAATGAAAATTTAGATACAAGGTGTACTTCAAGGTTCTTTTTAGGCTTGGGTCTGTCAGAGCTGGGTAGCAATTTCTGGGGGTGTGATTTGTGGGCTGAAGAGCTGGTAATTTTTTTAAGGACTCAGCTTTTAAAAATGAAAGTCTTAATTGGGAGAACATTTTCCTTCTGCAAATTTGTGGTGATTTTCTGTTAGAAATAGAAACATACTAAATTTTACAGAGTAACCATCGATACCTGTAACAAAAAAATATTCTCTAAAACCAGACTCAGGTTACAGTTATATTCTCCCTCATCCTAATTTTGCTATATATAGTACAGTAAGAGCCTGAAATGTAATACTTAAGTTCTACATTCATCTACTTTATAAAGCAATAGACCACATTCGTTTCAGGTTTCAGCAGCTCCCCTTAAACAGATTCAAGGCTTTTAAAAGGCATAATTTGGGAACAGATGAAGGTCAGTGTACAGTCATGTGCTCCCTTCTGTGCTTTGAGTAATAACGCTTGAAACAGGGACACAACTGTACCTTTTCCTAGTTGACAAAACAAAATTATGTCTACCTCTCTATTTGAAAGTATGAAAAATTCACTGTAAAGTTCACTGCATTTAAAAGAGAACAAATTTGAGGAGACTGAACTGTGTGCAAGATAGTTATGTGAGTTCCTCTCATCTCTGAAAATACCATGTGATGAGTAAAAAGCATTTGGATTAAAAAACTTGCAACTCTGCATGTGCATTGTACCCCATTCATGCTGCATTTTTACTTGCAAAATCTTATCACAGTGACTCAGCATGAATTCCTGACTTCAAAAATTCTTAATGAAAAACCCTGAAAGTTTATCCTTATATTCCTGCTTTATAAGATTTGCCTTTTTGTTTTTTCAAGTAAAGAGATTAATTTGTTTTCCATTTCAAACAAATTAATTCCTAATCTAATTTTCTTCCTCGGAAGAAATGACTTCACACTTTATCTATTACAAAGACAACTGTAAAGTGTAGTTTTCCATCAGGAGTGAGTTTACAGGGTGAAAAAACCAAAGCAACCTCCACCTTGGCTTGTTCCCTCCTGCAGGTCCCAGTCCTGCAGGCAAACAGGAGGAGGTTCTCGAGGCAGGTTAGAATTGAGCACGGCTCCAAAGGAGGAGATGCAGGTGTGGAGGCTGTGTGCTGTGCAGGTACCTGGCCAGGGCAGAGATCAGGAGCTCCTGCCTGGGGCACTGAGGAATGCAGCCCAGCAGCTGCAGCTGCATCCCAGCCCTGGCCACGGGACCAGCCAGGGATGGGTCACCAGAGCCAGGCCAGTGGCCTGCAGGAGCCACGGGTGCTATTCTGGCTCAGGGCTGGAGCAGGCAGCTATGGAGACAGGGTGGAAGTCATGTGCCCTGACCACATTATAGGAGTGGATTAAATTCCTTCTCCTATTTCATATGCCAGATCATTTGGGCTTTATGGAAACTGAATCCTGTATGTATTTTTCTGGTTTATGTCCTAGTGTATTATAAGGCACCATGAAATGTAACTCAGATGCTTCCTTTGTGCAAGAATTATCACAGTAGCTTTAAAATGCAGCTTTTAAACATCATTACAGGTAAAAAAAAAGAAAAATGTTTTTCTTGGGTGGCATATGCTTTTTACTTTCAATGATGTGCTGTTATTCTGTAAACCTTGTCTGTCTTTGTAATGTCTCCTCCAGGGTGTCAATGATGTGGAATTCTCTTGATTATCTTCAAAGATAGTGTGGAAGATAATGCGCTGTTTAAAATCAACTGGATGTAGTTCAACAAACAAAAATAATGAAAAGTTTAGGGAAATAATAGCTGAGAGAAGGGAATGAGGGCTGGGCATGTTCATGCAAAGGATATCACAATTGAGGAGAGAAATTACCGCTTATCATAAAATGTAAAGGAACGTTACAGAACAGGCCAGAATAATTTAATTTCATCAGTAATCAATGACAGAATGAGAAATGATGTATGGTGGGGAAAATATTTAAATATTTTTAAAATTAAGCACTAATAAACTGTTTTGACCAATAAGCAATAAGATAATCCAGGAAGGCATGTTTTGTAATCACTGTCATTGAAAATGCTCAGGTCTAGGCTTGATATCTATCAAGGATGTTATCAGGATAGTGATAATTTTCCTAGTATTAGAAGGAAAAAATGTAGTAGCCTATTAGTTTCCTTCAACCCAAGTAATTACATGATTTGTTTGCATACAGTATTTGCAAATAAAATGCACTTAATGCTGTGTTTTTTGTTGTTCATTTTGGGGGTTTTCTACAGTGAAGACTTGACAGATCCTCTGCTTTTGTGCCAGGAATTCTGCAGGCGTATTTACTGTCTTTTAAAATGAGTTACTATGTTGTTACCTTAGGATCCAATTTAAATAAAAGTATAGGAATGAGAGAAACATGAGATGAGATGCTGTAAAGTTATCAGAGAGAAACATGAAGTCATAAATTTTCAGATTCTCATTTCAGCTTCTTACGCATGTGATATGAAATCACCCTATAGTATACAATCTCTGCTGTATCACTAAAACAGGGTAAAATAGCAATAAAATCTTTATAGAGGGCATTGCTTCATTGGGAAGTTAAATATTTGCCTAATTTTAAGAACAGAATCCATGAAAATTCTTATAACTAAGAAAGTACAGTAGAATTTTGGCTTAGTCATTAATTTCTGAATACAGGTTTCTGGTATCCAGATTAGAAGAATCTTGGGTTTTTCAAAAGTTTAGAGATTTAATTTTCTACTGTTCCTGATAATATGCAAAGTAAATAAATGTGTTCATTCTCTTACAATCACTGAAATCAGACAGTGTCTTCCCTCTGCTTTCAGGTGATTTTGAAATAAACCAGTTCTGTGTGAAGGATGCCAAGAGTTTGTACATGGCCTAGAGACAGTAGCATGCACGGCCTGCATTTGGATGGGTAAAAATACTGTTAGGGAAGCTAGGAAATGTTCTGTAGTTGGAGCACCTGTATTTTAGAATTGTAGCTGAAAACATCTCTTGGAAAAGAAGGAATTATTTAAACCTTATTCTAGGAAAATGTGAACAATTATCAGTTTCTCACTGATGGTACTGAGAGTGTGCAGTTATACCTGGCAAATGTGTTATGCACATCATGCTTGGATTTTGGTAGGTAATTAACAAAGTTCTGGTTTCCCCTTACCTTAGTGCAGCACACTTGAACTTTTTTGTTTTGTGAGCTGTCCTTGTAACCTGATGGTATTTTAAATCTTTGACTTCTGCCATTTCAGAATGGAATAGACATACTTAGGCTTTTTAGGTGGATTATTTATTGGTCTTACTATGTGATAGCATTTATAAATGGCAGTTTCACAAATAATTAGGAATTGGAACAAAAGCCCATCAGGCTCTGACATCTGCTGCACATAATTCCCATAAAGCTGTATTTAATCAAATAAGTTAGCATAAAACCTGAATTTATTTATTAAAATATTTTGTTGAAAGAATCCTATTGAGATGCAACGTGTCATTTCTAAGGGTATCCTGGGATACTGGCCAAGATATGGCACTTAAGGAATGTTATTGAGAGCAGTGTGCTTTGATGTCTCATTTATTTTGCAGTTGAATTTTCTTTCTAATTTTTCTTTGTTGTATGAAAATAAGTTGCTGAGAGAATTGTTTATTCCAAAGAAGTTATCCTGATGATATTCTGGTTGGCAATACAGATTGCTACTTTACAAGTAGATGCAAAATGTGTATTAAAAGTGCATATATATGGGTTTGTAACCACTTCGTAGTTCATTTTTACGCTGGTCTGATGATTAACCAAATATATGCTTCCTGCTTTATGGTGTCATGAACAACTTCCTGCTGCAGTTCAGTTTACTGAAACCAGTCTTCCTTTTGATTTTTTTCCAAAGTAACTTTTATTTTCTCAAGCATACATGGCTCACCACTTTATTTTGGGTTTATTTAGTATTAAATATTTATGTTGTGTTGGAGAAAGCATTCAAATTTCATCAGAATACAGAAGTCTTTTAGATGTCTCTAATTATCTATTGCCAAATCCACTTTATCTGTGATTAGTATGAAAGAGTGAATGTTTTTGTCAGGAGCTTATAGCTTTGCTTTTGTAATAGGCTCCATTTTTAAGCAGCCAATTGGATTGGTGTAGGCCTTTGAAAGATGCAAAATGCTTTGAAGGAAAACTTAAATGAACCAGTAAAGACTGTGCAAGCACACACATTTAATCTCAGGACTATCTGCATTATAGCTAAAGCTCTGGGAAACTAAAGGAATTGCACTGGAGAATAATCAAAGGGTACAGCTTTATTACATCTCTGTTCTGAAAACGAAGGGGCTGTTTTCTCTGGCTTAAGGTACTGGGTGCTGTGCTGATAAAAGGAAGAAGACAGCACTTTAGACACCACATGAGAAATTTTCAGGACATGTCCAGCTGTGCAATTGATCACTGATTTGAATACAGAGGTGGCACAGGGGCTACATACCATTTTTTTGTACGGACGTAAAAAATAATTTTGAAATAAGATGAAGTAGGCCCTCCTGAAGGCTGACTCCTCCCAAAGAATTGGCTCTCAAACCAGTTTAGGTGGTTTTTGATTATCACTTTCAAATTGAAGGCACAGTCATTTTAGGTTCAAACAAGAAGAGGACACATTCACAAATGTGAACGTGGTTGTGTGGGGACCTTGCAGGGTCTGAAGGGGACCCACAGAGAAGGCAGAGAGAGACTCTGTCAGGAACTGTGGTGACAGGACAAGGAGCAAGAGGTACAGATTCAAAGAGGCAAAGTTTAGGTTAGATATTAGGAAGAAATGTTTTACTGTGAGGGTGGTGAGGCACTGGAACAGGTTGCCCAGGGAGGCTGGGGATGCCCCAAGCCTGGAAGTGTTTAAAGCCAGGTTGGATAACACCTGGAACAGCCTGGTCTGGTGGGAGGTATCCCTGCCCATGGCAGTGGGGGTTGAGTGTAGAGGATCTTTAAGGTCCATTCCAGCCCTTTAGCACATTATAAACATAATTTAGTTGTGATCTGGGGTGTTTCTCAAACACAATATTTAAAAAAGACTAGATGGAATTATAGGCTTGACATGGAACACTATGAATAATCAATTTGTCATCCCTCTATGAACAAAGAAAGCCAAATTCATATAAGTTCAAGAAGAAAAACAAATTTATACTTGAAAGCTAAAACAATTATGGGATTTCTGAATTATTTATTTATTTCTTACTAACTTTTCATCTAGTATGATTTGTAAATCTTGACATTTTCTCCTTTATGAGCTATGTGGGCAAAAATATGAAATGTATGTTTTATATTCACATGCTCTCCAGCAGAGATGAATGCATCTCTAAATACCTCTGTGGTTGCACACTACATTTGATTATTTTCTTCTGATTGTATCAAAGGGATTTTTAAAACCAAATATCTGTTGAGAGTCAAGGGGGCTGATTAAATCACTTACTTGCTTTTATTCCTGCATGCCGTTTTTGTGTCTCCTTTTGGAATCTGCCATTCCTTTTATTTTGTCTTCATTGAGAATGGTAACTGAAATACTGCAGGCACAGTATTAGTAGTATTGGAGGGGTTTTGGTAGTTTGGCTTGGTTAGTTTGTTGTGGTTTTTTAGAAATCATACATCATTAGTTCCTAAAGTCTCCCCCATGGAGCTGAGATTATTGTTTGTAGGCAGCATTTACCAGTATTACAAGCTTTAAGCTAATTTTGAGATACTTTTTAACCTTTAAAAGTAGATGAAAGTGGCTGAGGTTAATAGCTGAGAAGTCCTGGCTTTCAATGTTAATACCAGACTTTTTTTAGGTGCTTTATCTTCCACTGTTCATTTCTGATCACAATTTGTGTGTGTCACACACATATCCATGCTTGGCACAAGCAGCTCCTGAGTTGCTCTTACAAGGATTTAAGAAAGGTCAATTTCTTTGCCTGTGTTGCCTCATAATTTACCTAATGTATTAGTATTTTAGTTATTAGTACAGGATTGTCATTAAAAGTCCTCATCTCCAGCCTTGAGAGTCTTAGCTCACTGACAGAAGTACAGGAGTCTTGTCCCTGTCTTTGCTATTGCTGTACTGTGGGGATTTTCTAAAATTATTTTTTGGTTTACAAATTCACGTTTGTAAAGTCAGCTTTAAGGCCGCATTTAAGAATAAAGAAAGACTGAATCCATCTTTATTTATTAAAGGATTTTGAAAGTTTGTCTCATGAAAAGCAATTAGTAAGTGTCAGCAGTTGCATGTGGATTAACTAGAGCCCTAGAAGTACACATTTAAGAAGCTGTGGTAAAGTTCATTTGCTGATCTCAGTTTCTGGGATGCATTTCAAAAGAATTAACTTTGCATGGTCCATATGTGTGTGTGCACATTTTAACAGGATGTCAGTTTTCATCTGTCCCCTACCTCAGAGCTGCTGTGGTCAAATGCTGCATGCCCTGTGCTGCTCCATGAAACACCACCTTCCTTTCTCAGTTTGAGAGTGTGAAGTTGCAGTATTTCTAGCTAAATGTCTGCTGAGCTGGAATATCACAAAGCATCAGTTACTGTGATTTCAATAAATACAGAGCTGTACTATGTTGGGGGAAGGAAAATGGTGGAAGTAGTTTTCTATGGCACACAATGGAGTCATTTTCTAAACTATTCTCAGCGGTGTTTTCAGCTGTAAAGGCTGTATTCAGGTGGGTGTTACCTCTTTTCATAAGAGTCTTAAAGGTGGAGGAGGAATTCAGGTTCTGCACTCTTGTGTTGCAGTGTCCTTGGGTCAGCTTCTGATTTCTGCACATTGCCTTAGTTTAGAGAAGTCAAATATCCATCAGAGAATCCTAATACCTATTTCACTCGGGGCTTTTTTTAAGTTTAAATGGTTAAATGCTACATGAGAGTTTGGCTGAATAGTTGGAATCCCTTTCAGAAAACATTGTGTTAGGTGCCAAGACCAGACACACACCAGTGCAACAACAGCTCTAGTACAGGTTAAATGCTCTTTGTATGTGACATTTTAGGTACATATCTTTCTTAAAATACTTTAAAGCTACTCTAATTGTTGCCATATTTATAGAAAGAACAATATTCTACATCACTGCACAGTAAGCTGTTTACATGCAAGCTTTCTTTGGGGAGAACTTCTGTAATTAGAGTAGTGATTTATTTTATGTATAAAGTGAGTGGGAGCTACTGCAGTGGGAAGTTGAGGATGAGGTTGAGCTGAAGGCTGAGTAGGTCTGTGGTCTTCACCAGCCCTGGAAGACACTGTACACACCTTGTCATCTCTTAAAAAGTTCTTTTTCTGTTTGGTTGTAGTCCCTAATGCAGCCACGACAGATGTGGTGTGGAGGAGCCAGGTCTCCTTCACTGGGCAGTGGTGTTTGCATTCCTGAGCTCTCCTTTTACACCTCTGGTGTCCCCCAGAGTCAGCTGCTGGAGGAATGGCCAGCAAAGATCCACACCTCTGGAATATGGTAAAAGTGATCTGCCACATCAAGTGTAAAGATTAGCAGGTCTGAGCTGAGAGTGTTTTCTTAGTGCAGAGGTGTTACAGCTTGTTTTAAGGCATGGATGGAAGCTTGGGATTTATCGTGATCCTTTTATATCTGGGTATTGTTTTCCTTTGTAAAATATAATAAACAAAGTGGTCTTGTGCTCCTGTTTGAGACAAGAAGCTTGTTGGTACATTAGGACTTTGATATCCATTTTAGATTAAATTCTTGTATAGTATTACTGCCTTCTTTTAGGGAGTGTGGCTGGGCTTTTTTTTTTCCCCAGTACTTCTGTGTGTTTTTCCTAAATGTACAACTTTGGCTTCATTTCTTTTCTGTATCTTTTGGGTGTGGAGATGCTCACAAAAGTCTTTGTGGATGTTTTAATTTTTCGTATGTTTACTCCTCACTTAAAAGCTGTGTATATAATACCCTAAAATAGATCTGGTTGTAATATTTTGAAGGGAATTACCTTGAAGCATCAAATACTTCTGTAATACCCCATGGTATGGCACCACTGAAAGATGTGTTTGGACCTACTAATGGATTTGTAGTAGTTCTTTTTAGTAGCCTATATCATCTGTAAAAATAGCAATCTCAAACTGATTTTGTAGTGAATTCTTTGTATGATGGTTTAAAACTCCAGAAGATAAATATTTTCCTTGTGGGCCACACCAATCATGTGAACCCACATTTTGGGTCATTATAAAGAAACCCACTGAAAATGGGAGTGAGGCTCCTCCACTTAGCTCAGTTGAACTGTCTTGCTTTAACTTTGTGTAATACTCAGATAACTGTCCTGAATGCAGCCTTCAGTGGGTTTTCAGACCTGGTGACCTGTGGAAATATTTCATGTTATATTGTGTCTTGTGAACAATGAAACAGCAAATGGCATTCCCAGTGTTACCCCCCTCCTAAGAAGGTATAATTCTGAACTTTCTCCTCCATGACTCTCCAACTCTGACAGGAAATATTAGAGCTTGCGTGTTGTGGTTTGTTAAAGAATGTACATTTCTGTTCAAAATTGTTTGTCAGTCTCTCAGAAAATTAGAAGTAATTAAATAGAAAGTTCTACAGATTTGTGCCATTTCTGTACCCTCTCATCTCAAGATGGTGTGAGAAGCAGACAATTGTAATAACTTGCTGCTACTCCTTTCCAGCTAATTTGATCTTGTTCCTTAATTCTGACAGATTGTTTTTAATTTTCCCATCTGTTCCATAAAAATCTCAAGTGATTGACTCCTAGGAAAAAATAATGTCTAATAGCTGAGCCATTTTTAATGAGTTGGTATGAGTTATTTAATGAGACATGCTGAAGAAGGCAAGCCAAAGGAAAGATTGGGCCTGGGGTGGTGGATGTAAAGAAAGGTAAAGGGCAACCATCTGCTTCAGGAAGCTTCCACTCTTCATCAGCAGCTTTAGGCTGCTGCTCTCTCCACTTTCAGGCAGTGCCCGTGGACAAAACAACAAAGGTTCAGTGGCAGTAATTCCTTTTCCCCTTTTGTTTAGAGCAGTGTCTGCCCTCAGACACTACTGCTTTGGGGAGAGGATCAGTCATGAAAAGGAAAAAAAAAATCAAAGAATAAAAGAATAATATTTAAGTAACCTTAAAACTATTATGGTCTGTGGTTTAACTTCATTTCTTCCAGCACAAACTCCCAGATATTCCAGAAAGAACCCCAGTGCCAGGAATCAGAGTGAATGTTCTCCTCCAACCTCTCTGAAGGCTAAAACCTTTGCTTTAAAATTGCCTGCAAATGGCATCTCCCAGGGCAGGAAGCCATCAATATGCAGTACAGGTCTTTGAGAATAGCAAGCATGAATATAAATACTAACATCTGGACTTCTCCCTTCTGTTTGGGTTTTTATATATTATTATAATAAACATTAACATTGTTTTTAATAATCATCAGATAGCATTTTCTTTGGCAGCTTGAGACTTCATTATTAAATCAAATAGTGAAAATAAATATACAGCTCTTTTACAAGAAAAGTTGAAAGTTTGACTCAGCCCTGCAAATATGCCATTGTGAGTCTAATCCATTGTAGAATTCATAGAATAATGAATTAACGTCTCGATTGCATACAGTGAGGCAGAACAAATGAGAGAATGCTGCCATGGTAATGTACAAAATATACACTTGTTTTTTCAGGTGGCAGTGAGCAACCAACTAAGGAGAAAAACTTTCGTCTGCATTTTCTTAAACTTTCATTTAGTAAAACCTGGGAGTGTGTTAGGCAAGCAGAGAGCATCAGTACTCTACACATCCAGAGCATGTCCAAATACTCAGCCCCTCAGGTGTCCCCATGACACACACTGCAAGCAACCACTGAATGTAGCAGGAGAAGCTACTGGATTAAATTTGTACAAAATTGGACTTGGATGGTGTCTGTTTTGAAACCTGAGCTCAGCAGGAAGCTGCAGATGGAGATGCTCTGTGCTTATACAGAAGTCACTGTCTCTGAATGAGACTAGACTGTGCCTGAGGTTTTGACCATCCTAATTTGAGACTCATATAAGGGGAAAAAATGTTTTTATTTGTAAGGATTTTTTGCTATCTAGTACCAGTGTTCTTAGACTGGAAGAGGGAGTGGTGGTAGTGTTCCTGTTAGGAAGAAGGAATTGATTGGTGCTTATTTTGCATGCCAGGAGACAAAAGGGACTTAATTTTGAGCAAAATTGTCATGGGCTTTGGGAACATGATCCATTATCTATCCCTCTAGATGGATTTTGGACAAGGACCTTGCTGTGTCATGGCTTTAGTAATAAGTCTTACATGTATTTATGTAGTTGAAATTAAATTCACAAGATGTAAGTTGAATAGTTCTGCATTAATCCCTCATAAAGCATTGATCTTTTGGTGTTTTTATCTTCCTCCCCAGTGTGTCAATCCTGATCTTTAATACTTCTCGGCAGTGCTTTGTTGTGGTGAAGCAGTTCCGCCCAGGTAATCCTCTCTTTTACATTTACTTTTGCTCTCTAGTAAAGCAGGCTTTTAAGGGTTTAGCAGTTAAAACTTGGTGCATCTGTGGTGATAAAAATCTTTGTTCTATATTCTGTTTCTTTGTATGATAGCCCATCCTTTTCAGTCAGTCAGAATTTCTAACCAGGGAAATTTCCATTACAGATTAAACGAATGATCAGGGTAGTCTTGCATTCTGCTCTTGGGCTGGTTATTGTCCTTTTTTGGATTAAATTACAAACAACTCTACAATGATCATGCAAGAAATTGCTTTAATTTGAAGTTCCTTCTTGACCTACTTGTACAGAAGCACAGTGTTTTCCTTTTTGTTTTGTTTTGTCTTAAATATTCTTTTTATTTGTACTGTCTTACTGTGCATTGTGTAGTTGGGAATTTGAAATGAGAGAGATTCAGGACCGTATGCTTTTTCACCAGTATGTGGACAACTTCATTTTACCAGTTATTATGAATTTAGGTTAATGCAATTTTTTTTTCTGAGTTTTTGTATCAGTTCTTTTAATTCAAATCAATATTTACTTTCTGGAAGTTAAAAATGAAATGCGTATTCACTGCATTTTAATTAAAAGAAATGACAAGGTATTTCACTGACTGTTGCTAAGAGACAGTTTCAAGACTGCTCATGGTAGACTTTGTAGAAAACTTTCTAGGGTAGTGTCACACTGCCCTTTCTTCCTGACAGTGATTACAGCCTCTCCAGTGCTGTGCAGCAGTGTTACATTGAGAGTGCATCCTTTTCATCGAGTGCTAATTGACTTGTATAAAGTGTTTGGTTATTTGTTCATCACTAATCCACTGTCTTTTATTTGCCAGCACATAAATGGCTCCCACAGCTCTTGCTCTCTTTGAGGCAATCTTAGGGAGAAGCATGTGCCTGTATATATATACATATATATATATATGTATATATACACACACATATATATATATGTACTGAGCAGCAACACATTCATTGCATTATCTCTATGAAGGTGTCAAATCAGCCTCAAAAGATTGGAGTTAAAGCATTCCAGGGGCTGGAGCTGCTCAGACACCTGGCCAGTGTTCAGTCAGATACCCCACAGCACTTCAGTGATCTCAGCCATGCCCTGCCCTTACTCACATCCCTATATTTATAATTATATCTCCATTCCATGGTAATTGTCTGCCCTGGTGCCTGTTCCACAAAGCCTAGACAAAGGCTGAGGCTTTTCTCCTTGCCAGATCCACCAGGGTCCCACCAGGAAGGCGATCTCTCGTTGCTGGGAGGAGCAGCTGCCGCTCGCTCTGCAGGCACGTCCCCTGCACGTGTGCTGGTGCCATGTGTGCTCGCCTTTCCCCAGGCTGTGCTGGCAGGAGCAGCTTTTCCCACTGGTGTCTGTGCTGCTTGTAAAGGCACTCATCCCTCCCGTTCTGTTTGGCAGCAGCAGCCCTTATGCAGCCACGGCAGAATGGCTGCAGACAGGAGGTTTTGAGGAGCAGGGAGCTGAAGGAGTCCCTGCTGACTTGAGGGTGGCAGAAGCACACAACCAGTGAGGCAAACAGTGTGCTCTGGGATTAGATCATCTTGAATGATCATGAAATCACACATTTGGGAGGAGCAGAGAGAAGAAAGATAAGCATCTCTGGAGATGTACCTCACCCATGACTAATTTGCAAAGGTATTGGTCAATGCTTATTTTGGTAGACAATTGACCACACATTTTCAAATATAATAAAATTATATGTTGCTAGGGTTGGGACCTATGAAAACACACTCTGGTTTATTAACTGTAAGTATAATGACGTTTCAATGGATTGTGATGTTTGTTTTTCCACTGACTTAAAATAAACAGTATCAAAGATTTGAATCATAAGCCATGTTCCGTTTCAGGAGGTAGGAAACACCAGTGCAGTCAGAAGTTTAGAGAGGAGCCAGCGCCTTCCCAGACAGTGCCTTCCCACTGGCTCCTCAGTCCCTACTGTTTTCTTCTGCTTAGGGACAGCAAACATGTCCCTGTATGTGTCACCTGCAAAGGCTGCTTTTAATAATAGCAGTGATTTTCTTTGCTCCATTTGGTTGAACCATCTATCCTTTGTCCCACGTTACAGAAAGGAAGGTGAGAACATTGATTCTCCTGGAGTTTCCACTCTGAGTGGAAACTGTTACAGCCAAGTGGCTCCAGGGTGATTGGTCCAGATGTGGATTCCATCACTTCCTTGGGAAGCCTTTTCCAAAGCCTGACAAGCCTTTCTGTTGTCCTTCTTCCTGATGTGCAGCCAGAAGCTGCCCTGGCACAGGTTGGTTCCTCACCGTGCTGCCGCTCGTAGCCGTGTCCATCTGGCCATGGAGGAACTGCCCAGCAGTGGTGCAGAGGCAGTTCCTGGCCAAGGAAGCATCGGAAGAAAAGGGAACAGCAGACATGGGACAAGTGGGTGGGTGACTGTGCTGGGGCTTCTGGATTCTGCTTTCCAAACTCTTTGTGGATTTGCAGTAAGATGACAACCTGTGGTGAGGAAGAGGAGGGTGACAGGTTTCCCTCTGTAGAGTGTGCTTTAGCTAGTGGGTCACACACTGCTTTTCCATCCAGTTCTTTATTATCCAGTGCATCTCTTTGCATGTCAGTTTTGCACCTTCAAGAGAGTTATGGGAGGTTCTCTGTTCCCTGACATTAGAAGGCAGCTTGGCTTTCTAGGCTTTGCTTATCTGTGAGAGTTGAGTTTGAACTTTTGCAAACCAGGGGATATTAAATTCATAATCAGACTCCTTGGTGAATGCTCTAATATCCAGGCTCTTACAGAAGTGTCTGGTACTGCTTCTTTTCTTCCTTATCTACAGAGAAAAACTTTTCCTGCGCTTGAAGTGTGGCCATATCACAGGACTTTGCTCTGAAGAGGAATCTGAATTAGGTCCTTCTGGGAATGTAGGTGTTGATCTACGTGGGGCCAGTTGTGCTGAGGGAGGAGAATTGCATGTGCCCAATTGAATGACAGGATGGTTTTCAGGGATACAGAAGAATTTTTAAGTCACAGCTTCTTATGTCTGTACCCCACGCTTTTACCTCCATCCTGTTTTAGTATTCAAAGCCTTTAAAGGATGCATGTGTTGCTCCTTTTTTAATTATCTGATGTGGGTATGTCTAAAAAAGTACTAAAAAAGAAATGAAACTTTCAGAGGATTTGGCTCGTCTCAGAGAAATCTTGGATGTGGTTGTCATTTATGATAATTTTCCTAGCTTTTAGAAGTTTTTGGAATAATGACAATAGACACCCTTCAAGGAGCTGTCCCTTAGAGCTGGCAGGGAATATTTTTTCTGGCTTCATGCTGCACTTTAAAAAAAGACAAACCCTCGAGCTCTAAATCACGTCTCTCAAGTAAGAAATGGAAATGCCAATCCAAACCTGTTTGAATCTCAAAGACCTGGATATACCTAAGACTAGCAGCTTTGGAAGTTTTAACTTCTGGAGAAAAATTAGATTTTGGATATTGGACTGATCTTGACATCTCCCTTTCAAGTGCAGATCTTGCTATTCTGCACTTCTGAGGGGTCAAAATGAGCACTGCAGAAAGAGCCCAGGCACAAATTGCAGGGGTGTAGACTCTGCCTCAGAGACCAAGTGCTTAAGAAGTCACTGTGGAACTTCACTGTTATGCAGCAACATTTCTCCAGAGACCTTTTTTTAAGAAATACAAAGCTACAGTATCTGGAAGGACAAAAATTTATCAATTCTGCGAGATTTAAAATGGGATATAAAAGAAAAACCAATGTAAAAACCATGTTATGTGTATGTGAAATATGTTTGAAAACTATTTTAATGGAATAAAAATAGGTTCAAAGTTTAAAATAGTTTTATTCAGGGTGGTTTATAACACTCTCTTGGAAACCTTTAATGAAAAGCAAGGGGATAGACATAAGGAAATTTCAAGGAAAAAACAAGTGGAATTATGCCTGTATATAAAAGTTGCAATGATCTGGAGTTGTCTGTCAGTAGGGATTCTTTGTGTGTTGACATCCAGTCCTGCAGTTCTCACTCAGGCAAAATTTCTGTTGACATCAGTGAGAGGTTTTGCTTAAATAAGGACCAAAATCTGACATTTGCACTTTCTTTAGGAGTGCATTACAGTGGCAGCTGTTTGTAGATTAGTTCAAGAAGTCTTTTTCAGACTCCACACAGGAATCTGTGCAAGGAACTGTATGTTCAAAAGAGGATTTTTTTTTTTTTCAAACAAGCATACATGCTTTTCATACCCTTTCTAAATAACAGCTGAGTTGACAGGCTGAAAGACTCATCATTGTGCACATGGTACTTTATGTGCAACCCAACTTTCCTGCAAGATAACTGCATAGTTTAAATTAAATCCCAATATCTGCATTGCCCAACAAATGGGAGCTGTATGGTGCTTCTGGCACTTCGATTTCTTGGATGAACAAGCTTCCTTTTTCAATTTTTGTTTATTTTAAGGTGTGCATGAATTCATTTCAGATGATGTAAGTACAAATAAGAGTTTAAAGAATAATTTTATGGACATGGCAAGAGAACCTTTGTTCTTTAAAATTCCAGTTTTGTGTGTCATTATTTTAACAGATAACACAGCTGAATTCCTTGTTACTCTCAAGTACTCTCATGGTTGTTAATTTCCAGGCAAAATTTGTCTGCCACCCTTTTTTATATTTAATATGAAGAGACTAACATACTGCCCCTTGTTTCTTTTTCTTTTTTTCTTTTTTTTTTTTTTTTTTTTTTAAGCTGTTTACATGTGTGAAATAGAAAGGCATCATCCTCAAGTCTTTGAGAATCAGGACAAGGAGAGCTTCCCTTCCCTGGAAAATCCCTTACCTGCTGTGGTTGGAGTGACCTATGAACTCTGTGCTGGCATTGTGGACAAGCCAGGCCTTTCTTTAGAAGAAATTGCTTGTGAGGAAGTTTTGGAAGAGTGTGGCTATCGTGTTTCCATTGCAGACCTCAGGAGGATCACTTCTTACAGGTAAAGAGCAGCAAGTTACAATACTTAGCATTTTGTAATTTCACAGATTGCTGAAGTGGGCTGGGTGTTCCCTCTTGCCTTGTTTAAGCAGAGTGTTGGAGGAACGTGGACATGTGAAGGTACAAGAAAGGTGAAATTTTTTAGCAAGTGAGAGGAGTATTTACAGAAATATAAGCAATTAGAAATATATGATCTATATGATAATTATGGAGTTGAATTCCCAGGAAGAATCATACTGTTGTGACTTATTCCAAAGACTGTTAGAAAAGGAAGAACTTGCATTGGGCTCTTCAGAGTTTGGCACAGCACTAGAAAACAGCTCATCTTTACTATACTGGGTGTTTTCCACCTCTGATTCTTATTACTCAAATTAACAATAGAAACTGCCCAAGATGCTCTCTGATTAACCTTTAACATGATTTTGCAGAAGCGTGAGGACCTGTGGCATTAGATCTCTTCATAATATTTGGTCTGTAATTAAAGCTTATTTGAATTGGACAATAATTATTGTTATATATGAAGATTTTGCGGATATGACTGTCAAAATTATTACATTGTATTTTTGCACGGTTACAAATAGTTACTGAAATAGTTTTTAACGTGTTTTAAAACATTTATTAGGAGTAAAGGGAAAAATTATTATGTACGTGAAAAAATACAAAATGTGAGTTGTTGGTGAAAAAAAAACAACAAAGAGAAACTTTGCACACAGCTTTAATCCTATTATATCACATTCCCAGCTTTTAGTATTGTTGTCCAAAATGTATGTATGTTTGTATTACAGAGAAAGCAGCAGGTTTTTTTACTTTCTTTATTTTACTTGACAACTCCATTGAACTAGGCACTGTCATTGGTTTTTAATTTGGGAATTGAATACAAATCCACAGCTGTCAATCCTGGCAAATGTTATTTCCTGCTGGATTAACAAGCAGTGCTTCTGTTGAGGGGAGGGGGTGAATCACAGGAGCTGTCTTTTACAACTCATTGAAACCAGATTAAGGGTTTGTTCTACTGAAAGAAAAAGTGTCTTCCAGATTTATGAGCAAAAGCTGTCTATAGAATTTCATAGGTTGGGTGACACTGACAGGCTGCTGCATGCAGATATATACATATGTATGTGTATGTATGTATGTGCATACAAATGCAAAAGAGGAAGCGTAGAATACAATTCCTGTAGAATGTTGTAGATTTAGTGCAAAAGTTCAAAAGTTTGACTCAATATTAATGATTTATATCTGCATAAAACTCTCTGTGTTTTGGTGTTGATAAATGTCTTTATATGTTACAGGTGGTTGTTCATTCAATTGCTTTTTTTTTTTTTAATTGCACTGACTTGCAAAGAGTGTATACAATTGGGGTTTTCTTTGTTGAGACCTTTGCAAAGAGCTCATAATCCTCCATTGTCCATGTGGACACAGCTTTCTGCCCATGGAGATCCATGCTGAAGTCAGAAGGGCCTGTATAATTTTTACATTTTTAAATTAATATGAAAGTTTGAAACCTCAAAGATGATATTTCACGGGGGGGGGGGGGGGGGGGCGGTTTGTGTGATTTCCCATGCTCTATTACTAGGATTTTATTCCAAATATTTTGATATTCCTATTAGGAGTGTCCTGATTTCCTCCAGCCAAGGATTGGCATCTTTCTGATCCTTGAGGATTTGATGCCAGGACAGGAAGTAATCAAGTCATTTATGGTCTCCTAATGACATTTTTTCTGTAATGGCTACACTATATATAAGAATTCCTGGGCTTTTTCTAGAGTGCAGCAGGTTTTTCCAAGTGGCTTATGCTGCTGTTTCATGCTGTGACTGTCAATACAAAGCACAGGCATAACCCATTGCATTAATGCATATGGATGCCATTACAATTTCAATGCATCCTGCACTTCTGCTCTTATCTCCCATCCCAGCAATCTGTGTAATAGCTGCTCTGCATTATTTATTGATCCAGTGCCTCAGGTCAGAGTTTTGGGGGGCTCTCTCTAGGTGGCTCCTCTTCCAAAGATCAGCCTCAGCTGGACTGGCACCAGTTGTGACAAATGTGCATCTGTGCTTTCTCTCAAGTCTGACCATTCCATGTCCTCTCTTGGAGAGTTTTGGCATTCTGTCTGAAGTGTCTCATCTGTCTGTACCACAAGCAACTTTCCCTTCATGTTTTGCCTAAATTTCCCTTTCTTTACTTCAACATTGACACTCACTACTCTGTCCCCAGTGGACATGAAGTACTTCTGCCCCTTCCACCTCCTTGGTAAAGCATGTTCCCTTTATTTTATTTTTGCCTGTGCAGAACTATTTTAATTGATGTAGTCTTTCTCTTCAGATCATAGTTTCTAGATATCTGATCATTCCTTCTGCTGTCCTCTGCCTTCTCTCCATCTGGCCTGCATATTTCTTAAAAATTTTGTGCCCAAAGTGAAGCACAGTTCTGTAGTGGGGGCCTTCCTGGAAAGAGTGAAAGCATGATCACACAGATCATTCTTTATACACTGGAGTTTGTTGTTTGCCTTTTTTGCAGAGGCATTACATTATTGATATAATTTATTTTCCACAATGCCTCTCCTGTCTCAAAACTAGGATTTGAACCTGATGATCCTTGTGGGTCCCTTCCAATTCAGAATATTCCATGATTCTGCATTGTCATTCACCTCCTGTCTGTATTCTGTGTCATCACAGCCCTTGAAAGCAGGGAGTTCTACTCCTAATGACACCCCTTGCTGGAATCATGGTCATCAGAAGGAAATTGCCTACCTGGAATAAAAGCAGGAGTTGAGCTTGACCTGACAGAAGGGCATGAAGAGCCAAAGACACATCAAATGTAAAGGGAGAAATGGTTTTGGCTGGGGAGGTCAGTACATTTCTGTGCCTAATGGATTAAGAAAGATGGAGCATGGACAATCCATAGGGAGAATTTAGACTATGGGGAAGAATTGAACATGAAGACCTTGAGTGGAAAAAGAGGAAGAAGAGATGAAGGAACAATGCAGAGAAAAATCATAGGCTGAGAACTAAATGTACCTGGGGAAAGTACATTCACTGTGGTAGAGAAGAATTCTCTGTAAGGAAATGAGGAAAGTACTTAGACTATATTCAACTTTGCTCTGTTCTCTTTTCTATAACTCTATAGATTAGAGGTAATAACTCTAAAAGATAGCAGGGATTTTCCTCATTTATTATCAGGGCCTGTAGCAGTGGTTTTGGGGGATTTTTTTTTTAGTGCTTCTCAGCTAAACTGGAAAGTGTGAGCCCAGTACTGCCACAGGTAATTCATACACATACAGGTAACCCACTGGACCCCCTTATTAAGCTCTGTCAAAGCTCCAGTGACTTAATTCTCATCACTTAGAATGATGAATGATGAATAGATGAATTCACATAGACAGTGAACTAAGCAGATCTCAGACTTAATTACCTTGAATGATCCACAGAGGAGCTGTGGACTCAATGAGGAAAGAAGCCAGGAGTTGGGGAATTTAGGCCATTTGAGTAAGAGTCTTTGGAACAAACTGTTCCAGCAGCAGGAGGACAGTATGGTGTGGGTGAGTGAAGGAGGCTGGGCTGGGGACAGATAACAAGAAACACAAACATGTTTAGAGGAACTTGACTGGAGGAGGACAGAGGAATCACACTTTGAAAATCAGAAATATCTGTTCCTATTATATAAAATTGCCAGACAGAAGGTGAATTGAAATGCAGATGGTTCATGTTGGTGTGTAGACAGAGGAGGGATCATTCTGAAAAGAGTCTGTATTGTTTGCAGCTTGTGTGGTGAATTCAGTATCATCACTCCACAAATTTCTACTTTTCTGCTTGGCATCCAGCAACTTCATTTTGGTATTGCAGAAAGGTTGGTTTGAATTATGGCAGCAGCTAATTCACTTTTGGAGACTTCAGGAAGTTTTGGTGGCTGCTGGTGTCTTGAGTTCTTGTCGGTTGTATGTATGGCATCAGTCAAAAATAGCCTAGGTGGTTGATGTGAGGGGTGTAAAGGAATTACCTGGTGCAATAATAAATTAACACAATGAAGCTAATCCTATTGTAGTATAATTATACACTGAGGGTTCATGAAGGCTGAAGTTAAATTCAACATTTTTAAAAGCTCTAAAAGAAATCTGTGAGCTTCCCTTAATGTTTAGGGGTTTTTTCACAAATGCAAAATTTTTTAAGTGAATGTCTTACTTTGGACTTACTCATGTACCAGATATAACAATTTTTCTTTCTGTCATGGTATCCCAGCAGTTTTCTGATTGAATCCCATTGCTGAAATTGAGCTGTGAGTTAGTTTCTTGGGTTGAAGTACTTCCAGCTATCTGCCTTGAGACGTGTTTCCTTACAAGACAGGGGCAGGGAAATAAGTTGTTGTTGTTGTCATTGATGTTATTGTTGCTATTTCAAAGTATTTTCTTTTAGTTCTTGAAAATACTGGTTGTCCTGAAGAATATTTATAAAATTAATTGGACTTCAATAACACCTCAGAGTATCAGGGTAGAGTTGAACTGGAGCTTCTAATTCAACTTCCCTTCCCCTTCATTACATCTTTCTTTTCTCCCAGAGGCTGTAAAAAAAACTCTTGGCTCTGACCTGGATACAATAGGAGCTGTGGGTTTTCAGTCCCACTGCAAAGAAATCAGATGGATTAGTTTAAAGGACCGACTATATTAAAATAGGTACTTACTTTAATCTTCCTACATTTGTTTTTTTTTTTCCCCGAAGTGTACAAGAAGAGCATTCAGAGAATTAATACTGGATGTTCCAATTACTGTGCCATGGCTTTTAGCCTCTGTGCAATGAGGTAAAAATGGTTTGTATTCACAGGTTTTTATGTGGAAAGAATAATAGCCCTGAAAACGTTAGACTGCATTATAATTAGAAAGATCACCTGCTAGTACACCTGTTGGGTGATGGCATAATGTAATATAATTTTATGTTAATTACTTCTGTGCTTTTTTCCCTGCACCTGCCGCTTATAATGTCAGAACTGTACAAAGGTCCTAAGAAGTGACAATAGGGGCTTCATGTCACTGATCATCAATTTACATGCTGCATGCCTAAGTGGATCTTGATTTAAGCATAAATAACAGAAATTTGTGTCACATTTATTTGTAAACATGAATTATGTATTTACTCTATACCCAAATTCTGCATCCAGATGGCTTATGTCTTAGAAAAGGATATATTGCTTTCAGGAATTTGGACATTACAAAGTAAGATTAAAAACAAAAAAATAGATATATTTCTGTGTTGATAAGAATGTTGATTGTGCATAGATTTTGTATTTGTTTAGTATTAACACATTACAAGAAATTTGGCTTTTAATTGCTGTCTATCAGAAATCTGTACTAAAGTAATAAGTCTTCACAAGGATATAAATCAACTTATTTGTTCCCCATGTTGCAGCAGAGGAGTAGAGTACAAAATAATGTTTATATTCTTATACATGTTTGTTTCTTCAAATTAAAAATATAATATTTAGAAACATGATACATATGAATAAAATAATTGGTTGGCATAGACAAGCACCAGACACGAGAAAAAGGCAAAGCTCATCTCAACCAAAGCTTTGAATTTTGGCCCTGATTACCAACGTGTTTGTGTGTGGACATGCACACGTGAGTACACTCATTGTGAAGAAAAAATTCACTGACTGTTGGCAAACTCCATCTCACTTGTGGCTTCAAAAACTACTAAACCTATTTTTTTAAGCCATAAGATACTGTTTCCCACTTCTGATAGAAAATGTATGTACTGTATCTTTATGCTCATGAACTTAGGACAAGTGAAAAGTCCCATTTTGTGAGCTCGATTTCCAGCACTGTGTATTTCCTTATGCATTTGATGAAAGGGAACAGTTAAACAAAGGCTTTGTGGTAGCTGATATTGCCATGTTTCAAAAACAGACTGGAGTGACAATCTGCCTCCTGTGTTTCCCCTGGTCTGAGGAGGAGGTAGATGGAAATACTGTAATTACACTACCAGCCAGTCCCACCCCTGGGCAGAGGGTGAGAAGTGCTTCTCAGTCACTGCAGAAACTCCTTCTCTGGTGTGGCATTGCCTAAAAGTGTGTTGCCCAGGGCTTTAAAAGCCATAGCATGATTTAATCTCACTGTTTGAGTGTTTTATTCAAAATGAAATATGGGAAGGCAGCACACAATCTTGTTTTGATGTGTTAAACTTATATATAAGTTACTATTGTGATGAAAACCATACTACTTTGGTATCCTTACTTTGACATGCTTACATTCCTAGACTTGCTGTTGTCAGAGGTAATGGAGGTTTCTAACTGTCTGAAGCAATGCAGAAAGTTTAGTGCTAAAAGAGTTTTGAGGTTTAAAATCTCTCTGTTGAAGTGACAGGGCTTGTGAGCTTAAGCCCTAATGACTTGACAAGGAGTATTTGTGAGCCCTGTAGCTGTTAATTGGAACAACCATCAGCTCCTCAGGGGAAACCAATCCTCAGGATGAAGAGGGAGGAAAACCGAGCTGTGTTTTGTGTGGATCATTTGCCTTTGTCCCACAGTGGCAAATAAGTCAAGCCCTGTGCAGACACATCAGAATACAGCTGGAACAGTCAGCTGAGGTCAAGCCGGGCTTAGTAGGTCTGGGTCAGTGTGAGCCACGACCTGCTGGGTTTGGGCAGCACGGTGCTAAACCCTGCACTGACACCGAAGCCTGAGGTCTCCCCGTGGGCTGGTGCTGAGTTCAGAGCTGCTCACCCTCCCCCAGCCAAGCCTCTCTTGTCCCAGGAAGGCACCTTTATCGGGAAGGTGGCTTTCCCAGGCTGAAACTCATCACTTGCAGTTCGGGTGTGCTGACCCCTGTGATTTCCACAGATGCAAAGCTAATGAATATAGCTGTAATCTGTTAATAGGTGACTCATTTCAGACCATGGCAGAAGTGTTTTATTTGTAGTGGGAAATACTGGGGCAAGGAAAAGTGTATGCCACAGATGTGGGCTAGAAGAAGATGGTAGCAGAAAGAGGAGTATAAACAGGATTAAAGGCGCATCAAAATTCCTTAAGCAACATGCTCAGAAAGTGCAGGTAATTGTGCAAAAGCAGAGAAAATTCCTAGTGACAGATAAACCTGAAAGCTCACTGCAAACAATATTTCATGTAGCCTGTTCACCAGTCAGACCCACTTTCTCCCTCTCTGCTTTCTTCCATTGCCCAAAATCACTGAAATGTGCAATGTTTTGCAAGTTTATATGGAAAATCACTTTATTACTTCTACCTGAAAAGCTTCAAAGCAACAAACCTAACTTCTGATTTCTGTAAAAGCCAAAGGTACTAAGACAAAATGCGAATAGCATTGATTTTTGTGCAATTTTCTAAGGACAAGCAGGATACATTAGCAGTCTGGAAATGTCGTGAAAGACAGCAGTAAGCAATACTGGAGAATATTTAATTTAGTAAAGGGCAGTCTGTGTGGATCTATGCAAAAATGATCAACTGGCAGTGTAAGCCAAAGCATTTAGAGAATGAAATAGCAAGTGAAAAAAGCTAAGATATTTGCCTCTTCTAAGAAATAAAGTATATTTTTATATCTTTAAACTTCTTTCTGAAACCATTGAAATAGGCTTTTAGAGTCAGAGACTAATGTAATATATTGAGTTGGAAGGGACCCACAAGGATCGTCGGATACAGCTCCTGACTCTGCACAGGACACTCCAAGGGTCACACTCCAAGGGTCACACCCCATGCCTGAGAGCTTTGTCCAAAGGCTTCCTGAGCTCTGTCAGCCTTGGTGCTGTGACCACGGCCCTGAGCCTGTTCCACTGCCCGAACACCCTCTGGGTGAAGAAACTTTTTCTAACATCCAGCCTAAACCTCTCCTGACTCAGCTTTGTGCTGGTTCCTCAGATCCTGTTGCTGCCACAGGAGCAAAGAGATGGCTGTCTGTCCCTCTGCTGCACTTTGTCAGGATGTTGGAGGCAGAATCCTCCAGCATTTGCTCTTGTTAAACTCCACATGGGTGATGATTAATTTGTTGAGGTCTCTCTGCAGGACCTCTCTGCCCTTGTCAACAGCTCCTCCCAGTTTAGGATCATCAAATTGGGAGGATCTGTCAACTCCCTTGAGGGAGACTATACAACAAGTTAGAGCAGTGAATATGTTTATAAATAACATCCTGCAACAGTCTGCAAATAGTGACTATCTAAATAGTGAAGGGATTCTAGATAGGCTTAGAAATGTTAGATTTACTGGTTTGGGGAGGAAAGAGGAGAATAGAATGTAATGAGTATTAATACCAGAATTCTTTAATTTTTTTATAGCTCACTTGGAAGTTTGTATTACTTTTTAGCTAATATCTTATGGCAAAGTTGCACCAGAGAAGAGGAAATTAGGTAATCAAGTAAGAGAGAATGATCATGTGGGTATGTCCTCCTTTGAATATGTATTGTTAGAAATTTTTGTTTGTTTCTGTGGTTAATTATATGCCAGTAGATGTGAAGAAATACTTTGGTCGTCATAACAAAGGAAAGACCTTTATGTCCAGGACTTCCATCTTTTCAAGTATATTAAGTGTAGTAGCTACTCTTGATATATTTAGTTCATAACAAGGGAGTATCATGTGAATAAGTACAAAGAAATTACACCATATGGAGATCAATTCTGCTATTTGAGCTGTGGTGGCATGATCCTGAGTCTTACAATGTAGCACCTTGGAAATTGGTTTTCCTTTAGAGAAAAGTTGTGTGGAAAGTGAACTGATTTCACAGCTGTAGCTATTTCATAAGGAAATGGTCACAGGGGCTATAGAAGGAGATTATGCTGTAAATTATCAAGCCAGAATGTTCTTGTAGAAGTACTTCTTATATAAATTTGCTGGTTTTGTATATAACCTTTATATAATATCAAGTGGACATGGAAATACTCAGGTTAGGATCATTTTCATTCTCCAGGTGGGGCACCCCAGAGGAAGGTGTCAGACTTGACACTCATCATAAAAAAAAACCAAAACAGGACATTAAATATATTATACACAGTCCTGTGTTTTTCATGGAACCTGTGGCAACCAGCAAACTGCATTCTTAGTCTTGCAAGTTTTACAGTTAGTTAAAACGTGGATCAAAAAGCCCAGACCTAACACTGGAATAAAGAGGTCCAGTATCAACCTTCAGAGTTCCTGAAAATGCCAAAGGTGGTCCAGTTTCTTCACATAGATGTACAGGAATGATCCTCGAGGGGTGACACATCTTGTCCAAAGTCACAGAATACATCAGAAGTAATTTTAGGAAAAGAATTCACTGATTCACTCCCTATTCATTATTTTTAAAAAGTGTATATTGATGTAAGAAACCAATTTCAATAGTCAATATTAGAAACCAGCTTCTCTAGTCACTATTAATTCCTCAAACAAAATAATTGCCAGTGTTCTTAGAAAACTGAGAGACAAATGATTAATTCCTGCTATGGGGTGTGATGTGTGCTGGATTAACTGAAAGATTTAGTTGACTAATGGTTGGGTAAATCTGGATATACACTCTAAGATCATAACACTGCTACAAATCTGAGAATCCTCTGTATGTGTAATAATATGGAAGCTAATTTTTCTTCTTGCCCTAATGCCTCATTCATAGTTTCAGTGAACTTTGGATCCAGATTTAATGTGAAAAGTCGCTTGTAATCATGTGAAATGAAGAAATTGCAATTACAATGTGAATATTTTCTTGGAAGGACTAAATGAGTGGATTATCTACTTATCCCTTATTTAATAATACCTAAATTAAATAGTCCTGAGGAAATAGAGGATTAACAAATAAGAAGTATAATACACATCAAGCAGTCTAGCTGAAGAAAGACTACATAATCTAAAATATCCTCAACTAAATCCAGTGAAGCAAATTTAGCAGGGAGACTGAATTACTTTGGACATGTGCGTGCTTACAGTGGTCCATTTGGGTCAAGGCTAAAGTTCAGAAAGGATAGAGAGTGAGTCTCAGACTGCCTTTCCCTTCTTTACCTATCCAGTCCATGAGTGGAGGACTCCAGCTGTGAATGGACATAATCCTCTTAAGAGTAAAAAATCTAAATATTTGTGTAAAAACAAGCAAACAAATGTAGCACGACAGCACACAGATAGACTGGGGAGCTTCTTCCTGTTGTTTGTGCATCTCTGTGACTCATCCTGCAGTTTGCTCTCCCTGAGGTCAGCTGGAAGAACTTCTGTTGACTTCAGTGTGTGTAGGACAACAGTTCACCAATACAAATTTTTTTTCTTTTTTTATTTTATCCCAAAATCACATATTTCCAAAGAATACATTTGAAGATAGGTCTATTTTATGTGGAGCTGTATTCAAATCTCTTGGTATTTCTGCATGAAAGTTGCAATCAATTCCTGTCTCAATAATTTCGTCTCAATCAATTTCTGTCTCCCACATTAAGGACCCAGGTTTCCATTCCTAGCTCCTTGCTGCCTTCTTTCTACCTAAACCAAAATTTTCTCTCTGCTTTTTTCCAGGTCTGGAGTTGGTGTGACAGGTTCTAGGCAGACTTTGTTTTATGCAGAAGTAAACGACCAGATGAGAACCAGTGGAGGAGGTGGCCAGCCTGAAGAAGGAGAGCTGATTGAAGTTGTGGAAATACCTTTAGGAGAATCCATGAAGTTTGCTTATGATGAGACTTTCCCGAAGACAATGGGTGTCATCTTCAGCTTCATGTGGTTCCACAACAACATAGCACCCAAACTTCCCAAAAAGTAAAGCACCATGATTTTAAGGAAAGATTTTCTGCTGCTGCTGTGCATGCAGAAAGCTGCAAATCTGCCTGCCTCAATCAACTCAACTTCTCACAAGACAAATATTTCTTTAAATAAATTTGGAAGTAAAATCTGAATTTAAATCTTCACACAATTTCCATTATTAGCAAAACACTAACTGGCATCACTGGAGCCAAGATTTGCCTTGGAGAGGCAAATGTTGATTTTTGTGCCAAGGTTAAGTGAATGTGTCCAGTTCTCCTTTCTCACAGCACTGTTTTGAGGAGCTGCCCAAGCCCTCAGCACAGCTGCCTCAGGAGCCTCTCACCGTGTCTGTACACACTGGCAACGTGTATTCATTGTTAGTTTTGATTTTTTTTTTTTAAGAAAACAGCAAACCTTAACACTCACAGATAGCATAAATGTTCCTGAGTTCAGTGCAGCTTTCAGGGAGCAGCTCTCTCTGTGGCTCCTGTGCAGAGGAGGGGTTTGCATTTCTGAACATGCAGACCTTTATTTCATAAGCAAACAGGTCTGCAAATCCTGCCAACGTGTCACTTTGACAATGGAGCAGCTGTAAGATTATGTGCTCCTGTTTGTTCCCATCACAATGCTGGGCAGCAGTGATGGTGATGGAGGGGTGAAGGATGGGGGCTTCTGCTGGAACACATGCTTCTTTGTTTGCTTTATGGGCAATAGTTGATAAATGAGATCAAACTTTGTCCTCTAGAGCGGGACCAGAGAGGCCGAATTCTTTTAATTTGACTGTGAGGTGATTAACACAAGGGATTTCTCTGAGGTTTGATGTGGTCTCTATTTCCTTACCACCCAAATGGGAGGAATGGAACTTACCCCTTAGATAACACTTCTTGGAATCTAATGATTGGAAGTGCTTTATTGTGATTTTATCATGATTTGTGCAGTTTACATGAAAGCCTGTGCAACCTGCCCAGACGTACTGAGGAATGGCTTTTAAAATCAACGTCTTGATTTAATAATTTGATTTAATAAAGTGGTCTAATTAGAACGTATAGTACTTGTTCTATCAGTGTTGTTTGGATGTGGACTGTTTGTCATGTGAAACTGTTAAGAGCATGAATGGAACAGAATGAAGTCTGGCAATTTAATTATGCACTGGGTTATGTTATTCACTGACTTAATCAACATGCCCACATTATAAATGCCTCCAGGAGTACTGAAGTGCTAAGTGTGTTTAGAAGAGAACTGCAAATATGCAAACTTGAACTTAACAGCTGAAATGAATGCAGCAGAGGTGTCTGATGGTGTCCAGTGGCTGATTTTAAATCGCTGCTTATCTCAATAGGTGTACAAATTAAAAAAAGGTTTTAGTTAAAAAAGAGCTTTTAGAATTGCTGCTTGCAGGTTCTCCTCCTGATAGGGAGGAAAGGTCCTTGGAAAGCCACTGAAGAAGGAGCAGCCTCTGCCTGTGGAGCCAGGCTATTTGTGGAAGTTCAGACACAGCTGTGTTGAGCTGGGCCTGGTCCATGGTGAGTCAAGGGCTGAGTTATTGTGAGAAGCAAATAAATTCTGTCTGTCTGATGTATTTACATTGGAAGGTGTTTCAAGGTGGGGTCTCCACTGCTCTGTCTAGTACAGTGTGTCCTGATTGCTGCTGAGGGCTTTATGAACTACTACAGTCTATAGAATAAATAATGCCTTTTATTCCTGGGTGTAGTAACCAAAGTTTCTATTTGATTCCACGAAAATTACTGGTCACACAGCAGCTTGTGTGCATACATGTCAAAAATCTTTTTTTCTGTATAATGCAGAAATTGGGAAAAATAAAGTATTTTGCCCCTCCAAGACACTGTGACTGTGCCTCTTAATGTACCAAACCTCCCCAGGGGCAGTCCAGGCTTGCCAAAATCTGGCCTCAGGTCCTGCTGCTTCTCAGGGGTGAGGTGAGAGCTGGAGGTCACCCTGTGGTTTGAATTTGCAATATTAAATATAAACATGTCTTCAACTTCTTACTATTTCCATGTTAATTTTGGCAGGAGATTTTATAAGCAATTATAAAGGTTTGATAAATGTGGGACAAAGGGTTTGGCCTTGTTGGTTTTGGGGTTTTTTTTTTTCAACACAGTAGATGATTCATATTTATAAAAATAAAACCAGAACAGTTCAGATCTCATTTCACTCATCCGGGCTCATTTCAAAGATCCTAATTAGAGCAAATCCAGTATACATTGGCCAAGCCAGGCAGGGGAAAAGTTCTTCTAATGGAATCTCACAATCACATCTGCGTTTTAGATGCATCCTTTGGACGTGCCACCACGCATACATCCATGGAGGGTGGACAGCTAGCATAAAGCAGGGTCCCCATTTGCTGCTAATGAATACTGGCTCCAGCCTGCAGAATTCTGATCTGATCTCATCCCACCGTCCCCATGAGATCAGCATCTTTTATTGAGTACAATTGAGTGGTCCACATTTATAACACAAGTCTTAGAATCTCTGCTGTCTTTACGATGTGACTTTGAGATGCAGAAATAATCTAATGAACCCGAAGTTATGACTCAGACTTCTAATGAAGCCTGGAATGATAAAACCTTCAGTGCAGTGTGGCTGTCAGGCTCACTATTGGTGGCAGAAGAGAAGGAACCAGCACCTTGCAAGTCCATGGACCTGGTCTGTCACTGCTCTTTGTGACCCTATTTGTGAAGTGGCTGCAAGCCCCGAGCTGCTCCCAGCTCTCACGAGCAGAGAGATTATTAAAACGCTTCTCTAAAAGCTGTCACTGTAAACAAGCGAGCTGAACTGCGCCGTGGGGCTGGCGGGTGCGGCATTCCCCGGGAATGCGGGGATGCTCCCGCGCCGCTGGAAGCGCTCCCCGGCCGGCGCCCGCTCGCCTTTCCCCGCTCCATCACCTCCCTCGCCGCCGGCCAGAGAAGCGGCGCCCCGGGGCCGGGGCCAGGCCAAGGGCAGCCGAGATAATTGCTCCTGAAATACACGTGCCGACCGCGCTGGGCGACCCGCTGGACAAATAGGATTTTTTGCTAAATTAGGACAATTGCCGAGCGCGCTCCATCCCCTCGCCGGGGCTCTATACATAGATGAAAGGCACACCCAGTTGTGCAATCTGTTGCAATGGCACACCTGGTGCTGTCTGCAAGTCTATTCACAACCGTCAGCAGGTGCGACGTGGCCTTTGTGGCCATAAAAGTCTGTCTGGGCCGCCCCTGCTGCGCTGCCCGCGCCCTGGCAGCGCAGGCTGTCACAGATTAATGCGCTTGTTTGAAGCTGCTGGGAGCCACCGCCTGAAGCTTGTAGAGGCTTCAGGGGGATCAGAGAGAAGCCTGTGCACACAGGGGGGATTTGCAGCTCCTGTGCAGGGGTGGAGGTAACAGGCTGAGCAGGGACAGGGGACGAGAGCAACCTGCTCAGATGGGAGGGGGCTGGAATCAGGGACCTTTAAGGTCTGTTCCAAGACTGGTTCTATGATACAGCAGGTTCCCGTTTCTGCAGCCCCAGGGGTGCTGCCCAGTGGCTCTGGCATCAGGTAACAAAGATTTGCAATCGAGCCCGTTTGGGCTCAGCCTCTCCAAAAAAAGGGGTTTGCTTCCTTTGCTTTGGGATGCTACATCTCACACAGCATAGCATCAAGGTGGAGTTCAGAGACCTCAGCCCCAATCCAGACTCAACTTTCATTAAAAGAAGGATGCCATGGACCTTGAAGTAACTTTCCAGCAGGAGTTTTCATTCCCACTGGGTCATGCAGGATTTCGCTTGATACAAACAAACAAAAAAAAAGAGGGATGCTCATATCCCATCCTGCTGCAAAAGGTACTTCTCAATTTGTCTAATCCTTCAGAGCCACTCTCACATTTTAATTGGCAATGTATTTTTACAAGGACTTAAATGCTCTTGAGATGAATCATGAGGGAAGAGAGGAAGGATTCATAGCAGCTAAATGGCCCAGATTTGTGGCGCTTGGAGCTCTCTGGTCTTCCTCAGGACTGGCTTCAGTGCATTTCTGGTAATTGGAAATACAATCAGATCCATATTAAACTCAGCCAACCACGGGCTGTATTGCTCTGCTGCTGAAGTGCTCAATATCCTGTGCTGGCTTCAGTCTCTAATAAAACATTCAAAAGCAGTGACGCTCAGAGAAACCCCTTTTGGACCCTTGGTTATGAGGAAAATGGGCTGGGAATGGGCAATGTGGGAATGTCTGTCAACCACCATCATTAACAGTGGCCCTCGTGCCCCAGCCTCGTTAACAGGAAAATCCCTGGGCCCCTCCTGTGCCCACCTGTGCATCAGTTCTCAGGGTGTGGGTTGACAGGTAGAGCATTCAACAGTGAGAAAAGCATCATTTGATCCTTTTATGACAGCAAAATGTTGCTGTGTGGGGGAAGCCCCTGGGGTTGAAGCCACACGTGTGAGAGACTGACCCCTCCAAGTGATGCCATCCCGTGCATGTCCACCATGCTGTGAACACAGCCTGGATTTAACCCTCTTTCCTGGGACTTGTGGAGAGTGGCTTGGGAAAGGAAAAAAATAACAGGTCAGTTTGTTAATTTCCTGACAACAAGCCCAGAAGGACAGGTGAGAACCTGGCCCTGGGTGCCATGGAAACATCTGATGAGCCTTGCCCCAGTGCTTTGGGGTGTCTGGCACAGCACTGGCCCCACACCAGCCCTTTCCAAAGTCCCCAGCAGGTGATGGTGGGCACGGATGGTGCTGTGCTCCGTGCTGTCTGTGGCACAGCCCAGCCACCACCTCCAAAGCCACCCAGGGGCTGCAGGCAGTGCCCGGGGCCGTGAGAATCGCTGTGTTCCAGCCTGCTGGTCTCCTCCAGCTCTCCTGGGCCTGGGGATGGGGACAGGCTTTGGGTCCAGGGTCACCAATCGGGTTTCCAGTCGGGGAGATGATTGGTGAATAGAAGGTGCCTCCATCTCCTGCCCGGCGTGTGGGTCTCTGCAGAGTCCTGCCCTGTTTCGTGGGGAGGGGGTGTTGGGGAAACACTTGCTCGTGCAGCAATCGCTAAAATAACTGTTCAAGGCACAATCAGGCTCTTGAGAGTGCTAGAAACAATTTAAGAAATGTTCTTGGGACGAGCGGCGGGCGCTGTGCAAACAGCTCCGCGGGGTTTGTGCGAGGGGCCCCGCAGGAATGCGCTCGCTCCGATAACCCACACGCTCCTTCTGCAACCTCCTGCCTTCGGTCCTCCAGGCTCCCACCCTGGCCTTTGGAGTCCTCCTTTTGCAATAAAATCAGGGAAACAAAACCAGAGTTATCCATGCTGCGCTTTCTCCAGCAGCTCTTTTCTAGTCACTATTAAAGCGAGGGACTTTGGGAGGGCTTTAGCACTCCCCATGGGTCTCCCCAGAGGCAAAACCTGGGTTTTGCTGCTCTGCAGATCCCCAGTCTCAGCAGGCTCTCAGTGGCAGCTCGCTGGCCTGGCTGGGTTTGTGCCACAGCCCAAGTGCTGCTGCCCCCGGAGCTGGCGCTGCAGCAGGGATGCAAAGGCTTGAGTTACAGCAATCCATCAGCTGCTCATCCACTTGCCAGCCCCGCTGCTCCCCTGCTATCAATCATGTGGGAGCCCCAGGGCTGGTTGTTCCTACTATGGCAGCTCAGCAGGGCGTCAGCAGCACAGGGGAGCCCCGAGCCTGAATGCAGCTACAGAGCTGGGACCTTCCACATGCACAGCAAATCTCTTTGGTCTTTGGGACTGGCATCAGGATCTGTCCTGCCTCTTCCTATCATGGCTGGGGTAGCATCAGGGCAAAGCAGCCAAGACCACATTCAAGGTTTATGCTTAGTCATGGAAGTGCTTCAGAAAACCCCATTTGCTGGAGTGAGCAATCTTTTGTCTGATATTTATGCAGTGTCTGTAAAGAGCAGGGAGATCGGTTTGCAACAGGCTGCCAGGAAAACAGGGAACAGGGTTAGCTGGTGCAGGATGTGTTTGAAAATTGCACAGCCTCAGGCTGGCCCCCAAAGCAGCCACAACCCTTTACATCCCTGACCAGCTGATTTTGTAAGGGTGGAGATGGTCCCATCTGCAGCAGCACCATCATTTTGGGTTGCCCAGAGCTGGAGCAGGACATAGCCAAGCCAGGTACCAGCTTTGTACCCAATGATCTCACCTGCTACATCTTCCCAGTCATGCTGCCAGCTTCATTTTTCCAAATGGCTTTGTTTTACCTCTAATTTCTTTGTTCAGGGTAATTTTTTTACTACTATTTTTCCTCTGTTTTATTGCTCTTCCACACAACCTGATCCCAGCCTCTCAGATGAGCACAGTCAGAATCACACCAATACATCACCATAATCAGATCTGATTGCAGGGGCTCTCTGGGAGCCAAGACACTGAGTGAAGGCTAACAGGCTTATTGATCACAGCAGAACAACAGCTCTCTCTTGCACAGGATTTGGGTGGACTCTAACATGTCCATTTGTTTTTTCTCACTGGCAAAAGCAATGTGTAAATATTCTGCTGTTAATGATACAGGTCTGTTCCTGGTTAATACATGGGGAAACAAAAAGATTGAAGTGAATGTCTTGCCTTGTAAAGCCTCATGACTGATCCTAATGCCCTCTCCTTTTTCTATCAATCAAGGCTGATTGGCAAAGCTTTTTAATTCAAGTCTCTAAGCAGGATGATCAGCATTTACTTAGCTAGTGTTGATTTCCACTTGACCAGGCTGCTCTGGAGAAAGGTGTCACCTTATAGTGCAAACCCTCTTACAAGGGATAAAGAAACTGAGACCACCCCCGTCCTCCTCGTTAGCGATCCTCTGAGCAGCTCTTGCTGTGGGTCAGGGGCTGGGGGTCCCGCAGGAGCTGGGCAGGCTCCCAGTGAGGGCTGTGGCTCTGAGGAAGAGCACAGGGCACCTCCTGTGGCCCCAGCCCAGCTGTGGTGCTGGCTCATGGCAGCCCAGCCCCAGCCCTCCCTTCCCAAACCCTGGCTCCAGGCACGGTGCGTGGCTGGGACTGAGTCCCAGAGCTGCTGCAATATAAAACAAACCTGGCAGCGGGAGCCTGCAGCCCGTGGCACATCCCCCCAGGCTATTTTTAGCAGCTTTTCCAGAGAAACAAGGCTTATGCAACCTGCCTGTGAGTGCAGGGGCTCTGGCTACTGCTCACCACGGCACCTCCGCCTCTTGGATGGGATGGTTGCTCCAGGATGAGTTTGACAACGCTACTGGAGAGGGCAAGCCCATGGAGCTGCAGCACAAGCATCCCACAGAGCTGGACCCTGAGCTCTGCCACTCCCAGGGTGATGAATTTCTCCCAGTGTTTCTTCTGTCACCTGTACCTGAGCACCCACCCTGGGCTGCCTGGCAAGCAGAGAGGGGAGATGGAAACATGAAATGCAACTAGGCTAACTTTTAACAAAATTACTCATTTTTGTGAAGTTGTTTGCTTACAAAACATGTTGTTCTGTAAGGTCCTGTTTCTGGATGAGATGGGAGAAGGCTGGAGCTAAGAGTGGTGGTTTGGCACTGCAGGGCTGGTGCTCCAAGGGCTGGTTTTGCCTCACTGGCTTCATAAAACACATCCAGGACGTGCACAGAGACTGCAGAATTTACACAGAGCATTTACACTTGATGCAAAAAAAAAGGAATTTTTTTTCCCAGGTGCTATTTAGATATTTTATGTGTAATAAGAGTTTGTGTTGTCTCTTCAAGAAAAGCAGAGGATAATGAGTCCCTGGGAGCAGGGGAGGTTGGAGCTAGGCAGGACCACTCTAAATGTTTCAAGGGGCTCAGGACCCATCTCCAGCCAAGACTTCCACTGATATTCCACTGATACAAAACACATTATTAAGCATAGACAGAATATTGCATAAAGCTATAAAACCAACCCGAGTTTGAGTACTCAGAAAGCTGCTTATCTGCTCCTTTGGACTAAGAAGACTCAATGCCTTTCAATTATTAAAAGGGCTGAATGATGTCTCAGTCTAAACTTGGAAGTCAGAGAAGCCACAGACCTCTCCAAGACCTCAGAAGGAAGTAAACCCCTTTAAACTCCAGCTCAGCTTTTCAGAAAGAGCATTTGACTCCAGGAGGGATGCCTTGTTTGTTTGTTTGTTTGCTTGCTTGCTTTTTTGTCTCCAACCAAGCTTATTCTCAAGCAATTTGCATTGACACCCTTTATGAGCTTGGGCTTTTCCAGAGCTTCAAGGAAGGTCCCATTCCAAAGGATTGTGCCCTCCCAGGTGAGAACAGATGGACGTGCAGGGAGGAACCCATCACCAACCCCATGCTTGTGTCCATTTGACTCCCTCCCACCATCAAGCCACCAAACGGCCTTTTACAAAGGACATTGTTTTCACCAGAAAATTTGGAGACAGGGAGGCTCAGTCTCCAACCTAATGCAGCCCTGTAATCTTAGAGGTCCCTGCACCAAAGGCAATCCTTCCACTGGCAAGCTGTGAAGGCTTTGTAAATCAAGTGTGTGTTTGTGGAACACCAGCCTGGGTAACAGCCAAGGTCCTGAAGGTTAAGGGATGATATAGAAATACAGCAGGCCTCAAGGATACTGGATATATTTTCTATTTTCAGATTTATGTGCCTGTCCTGGCCTGTGGTTTTTGTCACGTGTACAGCATGAGCCCTGGATTTGACACTTAAATCTAGGAACAAAGGACTGCAACTGTAGAGGGGGCTAAATTGAATTGAATTAATTTGTTTATCCTGCAAATCAACATCTGCTCAGACCTATTTCTTTCAACTCTGAAGTTGTCATAATGGAGTATTTTGCCTTCTCTTCAGTCTAATTATAGATGCACGAGCCAAAAGCTCTTAATTTTGCTCACAGCCATCAGTGGGAGTTTTCTGCCACACAGCTAAGGCTTTCTCAGGAAGGCGTTTTCCCCAGTGAGTTATGTGTTGGTACCCATCTAAAAGGATGTTTTTGCACTTAAAAGCTTCTTTTCAGCACTGATAAAAGCCATTACAGAAGCAGATCCCAAGGGGTCAGGTCTGCTCAAGCAGGGATGGGAGGAAAGTTCTCAGAGGTACACAGCTCTGTCATCCTCACTCTGCAGTGCCCAGGAGATGAACTTGTGCCACTTGTGCACAAACAGAGCACCCCCCCACCCCTGAAGGCCCCAGAAAGGATCATAACTCCAGAAGTAGCCAGCACAAAAACCTTTCCTCCATCCTCATAACATCATAGCATCCTAGATTGGAAGAGACCTTCATGATCACTGAGTTCAAACACCCCTGCCATGGACAGGGACACCTTCCACTAGATCACGTTGCTCCCAGCCCTGTCCAACCTGGCCTTCAACACTTACAGGAACGTGGCATCCATGGGTTTCCTGGCAGCCTGTGCCACTGCCTCACCACACTCACAGTGAAGGACATGCCAGGGTGGCTCCTGCAAGATGGAGGTGCCAGGCTGGGGCAGCCGTGGGGCTGGTGAATCCCCCCAGCCCAGCACAGACAGGGCCACAGGCTCAGTGGCATCAATCCAAGGAGCCTCAGTCAGGTGCAGACTTGTCCCCACACCTTTGATGCAGCAAGTGTGTGACCTTACCAGCCACAGTGGCATTTCTGATCACCTCAGACTATATATAACCTTTCTGTGCCACCTCCTAAAGAAGTCCAGGTGTCCCACGCTGTAATGATAGAGAAGTGTGGTTTAATCTTTCAGGTTTCATCAATTTTCTAAGAAATATGAGGCATCCCCACTTCAAAAGGTCTCTGAAAGCAGAGGGGAATTTTCAGCTGCTCGCTGATGGAAATTACATGGTTTTATTTGCCAAATCAGGGCCAAACCAGGTTGGATGCAAATAAATACAGCTCTGTTGTTTCCAGAGAAGGATCTCTGTTGACTTACCCTACACAGAAGATAGAATGACTTTTCTTTGCCTTGATTGTTTTGGCACAGCTCCAGCTGCAACAGCTTACTAAGAACTGTCAACACCAAAATCCAGATCTGCTATTGAGTAAAATGAGCACTTGCTGCATTTCCAGGCCTTCTGACTACAGACCCTACCAGAAAAAGGACATGGGGATAGAAATGTGAAGAGAAACCACTCTTCCCTCCCTCCAGAGCTGTACCTGTCTCTGAGCTAAAGTCCTACAGGACTTTTGCTGGTCAGGAAAAGGTCTCCAGCATCTGGCAGTGGCTGCTCCCAGTGCAGTCCTGCCCTGAGGCTCCTCAAGATGTTGTCTGCCTGCCTACTGCTGCTTATCAGCAGCCCTGCCTTGAGGCTACCCCAGCAGTGCATGGCCATTATTTCCTCTGTAGAATTGTAGAGTTGGGTAAAACAAGAAGCTTTTTCCAGCGTTTCATATTCTCATCTGGGGATTGCAAAGTAATTAACTCCCCTATCTGAAGTCATCTTCAGCACAACTGAGGCTTCTTTAAGTAAGGCTCATTAAAAAAGCATCATTACCAGAACCTCACACAGTTTAGAGTTTTTTCTCAGAGAGGCTTGAGGAGGTGAAGAGTTTTTGCCCTTAAGTTACAGATTTCAGTGCTTTTCTCTCCTTTAGAAATATGTCCTGGAAAACACAGTTACCAAAAGCAGTCCCTGTGTAGGGTCTGTATTGGCTTCCACAGAGGAGGGGTCAGGATGGATGCTTAACTCCTCTCTATGTGTCTGCAGCACCTTCCTTACCTGCTGTCTCTGGATCCTCTCTCAGAGTGGTTGCCTCAGAGGTGCCATCCCTGGATATGATACATTGGACCAGAACTTAAGACAAAAGTTTGATAGTGCCATTTAAATATAAAGATAATATTTAAAAAAAAAAAATCCCCTGAAAACCAGCCCACCCATTTATACCAGGTATCCCAATTACAGGTTCATCCTCCAGAATCCTTGGAAAGGCACAAGACCCTGAGAGCAAATGCAGGAGCAGTCCAGATCCTGCAAAATGCAGAATAAGCAGCTGGAGGGCAGTTAGTGCTGTAGTTAACAATACAGCAGACTCTGCCTGGTAAATGGGCACAAGAGACCCAGGACAAAGGGACATGGCAAACCTCCTTGTTCCTCCAGACACTGGAAAATGCATTTCTCTGACCAGTGCCTGGGTGGTCTGTTCAGCTGGATTTCAAGTCCTAATGAACAAGGATAAAAGGTATGAAGTTGAGCAGGAATGTGCCTGGTGAAAGGCTGGCCTATGCCAGAAAATCCACAAGTTTTTGTAGGGTCAGGATTTGACACTCTGCCAGCTGGCCTGTGTCTGTACTCCTGTGTTAGGAGAGTTGCAGTGGCTGGATGTAACTGCTGTGCCCCAAATATCTGCAGGACCTTCTCTGCAAGTGGCACAGGCTTTCTCCAAGATGAAAGCCTGGGGAAAAAAAGGTAGCACTGAATCAGTATCCTCTCCCAGAGACTGAGCAGGAATTTGGAGCACTTGAATAGTCCATCCCCAAAGAATCTTTTCCAGGTCTGACTCTGCTCCTGGTGCATGCTGAGACAGGACTGTGTGAGTTTGTAATCAGGGCTGTAGACATGATTTAAGGCCCTATAATATGTATCTCCCTATCACATCACAATGCTTTGAATTGAGGAGCTCCAAGCACAGTGTTTTCATGCATATAGCCTGCATCTCAGATAACTCACACCACTGTAAAATAACTGTCCTTTCAAACGAGTCCTTAGCTAATCTGCATCCTCAGATAACCCAGGGGTCATCCCAGAGTATCAGTTATGTGTGTGGAACCACGGGGACAGGGTGGCAAGTATCCAGTCCCCTCCTTCCTCAAAGCCTCTCCATCCCTTCCTGCTCCCAACTCCTTCCCACAAAATGCCAGGTTTTCTGCAGTCCCCATCTCCCTTCCCGTGTGCAGCAGATGTGAGATGGGACAACAGAGCCAACAGCATCTCAAGCTGCTCACAGCTACCTCCTGGTCCACTTTTGTTTCTACATGTACCTGGTGCTGAGCAGGGACCATTCCAGGGGCTCCAAGGGACAGTCGGTGTGGTGGCAGCCTGCAACTGCCAGCAGCTCGTATAGGGAGGGTGGGAAGATGTGAAAAGTCACAAGCCGGGCCCTAAAACTGTGCTGAAAACCAAAATAACCAATTCTTTCTCTATTGCTTGTGTTGCCTTCTCAGAGGTAACTCTGTCCAGATGATCCTCCTGAGTATTTCTTTTCTTATTTCCATTCTGAGTGCAGACAGTAAAGCCTTCTTGATGCAAATTTCCACTCCAGCCTACAGAAGCTTGGCAGAGAAACTGAGCATTTACAGGGATGCTTGCTGCAGCCAGGAGCCTAAAATTAGACTTTTAATGCCACTGCCAGCACCTGAGAGGTGACCTGCTTTTCAGAAGTGGGGGGAAATGTCAAAGCCTGGTCCATGTATGGCTCAGTGCTCCACGACAGCAGCTGAGTCTGCAGCTGCTCCAGATCAGCTGCTTAGAGCCTGGTCTGTGGCTGTCAGCTCTGCAGCACAGAAAACCCAACTGCCCTCTCCTTAGGGGACCTGCCTGCAGAGCTGTGTCATCTGTGGCAAATTTATTCACCCACTTTGCATTCTCCAACCCCTTCTCACTCACAGGAATGTCTGATTATCCCTCTTAAGTTCTGCTGTTGAACAATATGGCACATAGGTTTAGTCTGCTGACGAGGTAATGGCATCATGTATTTGCAAACATCAGCTCATGGGCATTTCCCAGGCTATGGGGTCATTTAAAACCATGAAATGTATGGCTCCAAATGAGCCAAAGGAATAGCTCCCTGCCCAGCAGCAGTGATGCTGCTAGGTGTACACATAGCCAGCCAGCTTTGGCAAGACAGTGACACATAAAACCTCTTTTATAATAAAACCTGTGTGTGTATCAACCCCTTGCACGTGCTGCACCTTGGGGCCTGTGTTTGTTTTTGACCAAGGTCATCACATGAATTATATCCTCATTGCAGGGTTTGTTAGAAAGGTCTTTGAAAGCAGATGGGATTGTGAAACACTCCTTTACTACACCTAATGCATTGCAAATAGCAGTGAAAAAACTGACAGCAGGCTGGAATGCTGAGAAAATTGCTTTGCTAAACTAAAGTGTTTAAAATAAACTTTAATGTTATTGATTTTAACCCATGTCGGGAAGCTGAAGCAAGAAACATTCTTTCTAGTGTAAATGAGTTCAGCTTCAAGTCTCTGTAAAATTGAAAAAAGCCACAACACAGGGAGTAAGAATTAATCTGTGAAAAACTGGAGATGTGTGAGCATGTCAGGAAAAAATAAACACAGGCTGGGCATCCCTTAATACTTGCTCTGGTTTTATTATTTTCTTTCACCAAGAAATATGAACATCCTAGCTAATGCTATGTGCTCCAGTTGGATGAGGGATGCAGACAGCCAAAGCTTACTATTCCCTGTCCTTTGAGCAGGGAGAGCTCATGTAAAGTTTGTGCCAGGCAGAACCAAAGGGCCATTGCCCGTCCTGGAACTGAGCCAGGAGTCTTCCCGAAAACATGTTTTAGGAGATATTTCCTTTGGTTTCCATTACAAAGCCACCTCCATGTCTTTGGAAGCTTCTGTAAGGCCGCAGAAAGGTGGTGTTCCATGGTTCAGTCACTGAATCTGAGCTGGCGTAAGCATGTTCATCATCAGGGAAGGGCAGTGGGGAAGGGGGATGCTGAGATCACATGAAATTTTCTAATCACGCTGTGAAATGAGAAACCTGCACTTTTGGGGGCAATGCCTGCAGACAGCTGCTAAACCTCTGGCCTTCATCTCCTCCCATCTCATTCCCGCCTCGTTGGGGATACGGGAGTTGTCTTTGCACCGCTGCAGAGAGGGAGGAGCAGCAGCGACAATCTCAGTTGGTGTGTGAGGTAAGTAAGTGTGGGGGTGAGGCTTAGACCGAGCTGTACCGGGGGCTCCCCAGCCCGGGGACAGCCCTGGGGCCCGCTGGGTCCAGCAGCGAACCGGGCGAGGAGAGCACGTGAGGGAGGGTCAAACCGACCCGGGGAGTAGCAAATGGGCAAACGGGCAAAAAATGGGCAAAAATGGGCAAAAATGGGCAAATGCTCATGGGAAAATGGGCAAGGAATGGACTAATGGGCAAGGAATGGGCTAATGGGCAAGGAATGGACTGACGGGCAAGGAATGAACTAACGGGCAAACAGGCAAGGAATGGACTAATGGGCAAGGAATGAACTAACGGACAAGGAATGGACTAATGGGATAGGCAAGGAATGGACTAATGGGCAAACGGACACGGCGCGTGGCCCAGCAGCTCGCCCTGCCCTTGGTCCGGCAGTTTGTAGGACAGTTTGCAGGGCAGATTGCAGGACAATTGTAGGGCACTTTGCAGGACAGTTCACCTGGCAGTTCAAGAAGGGCTCCTCTCTGACTGTCCCAGGGCAGCCAAGAGAGGCAGCAAACGGGCTCCTGGTGGGAAGGATGAGCATGAAGAGCTCCTTTCAGCCCATGCCATTAGCATTCTCAATGTAATGGGTGCATGGCTGAGGGCTGTGCCACACTGGGATGAGAAATGTGCCTGGTGGGTCAGGCTCACTGAGCACCAGTCCTGCCAAGCAGAGTGGAGGGCAGCCAGAGTCATCCCTGGGCACTGGGATACTCCCTGTGCTAGCTCTCTGTGTCCTTTGGATTGTCCCTCTGCTCCATCCTGGCACTGATGGAAGCTGCCAAGGCTTCTCCAGCCATGTCTGTTTCTTATATAAGCGGCTGGGTACTTGCCTTCAGGGTGAGAGTGGAACATATGACACTCTTCCAGGAGCTTTTCTACTTTTCAGCCTTCCTCTTATCCTATACCCTCTTTCTGGCTGGGCAAGTTCCATTTCTGCTCAGGGCTTTTGTTGTGGCCATCCACCTCCATTCAATGGTGACCCAAGCTAAACACACAACACTTAAAAGAGTCAAAGAAACTCTGGGAAATGCAGCCTCCTGTCCAGGCCATGTCACAGAGTTGGGCTGGGAGTGAGGTCTTTGAACTGACCTCGCATTTGAGACATTAATGCCCCATCCTGCCTCATGACCCAGTCTCCTTGGAGGGGCCCTGAACTGAGAAGAGGGTCAGATTTGAAAAGGCTGCTTGCTTGCTTCTTTTTCCTGGAAATTTCCCAGCCAGCTGCTGCTGCGGCCTTGTCTTGTTTGGCTCACAAGGTCTGATAGGATCAGAGCCTGAGATAGTACCCAGATAGGCCAAAATGAGTGGTGCCACCTGCTCCTTGCTTGTAGGAACAAACTCTCTAAGATCTAATGGTGACATGTCTGTGAGGTCCCTCTTTGGTGTCCCTCTGGCTGCAACACCCTTCTCTGCAGAGAGGATGTTGCCAACACATCTTCGGGGTCTCTCCTTTCAAAAGAGCAGAGAATAACCCTGCATTTATCTCCAGGCTTTAATAGACATTGTAATGCAAAGCAGCTGCTCAGCCCCTGAGGGATCTTTGCTCTCCTTTTGGCTCAGTCTCAGGATGTGAAAGCAAGATAAAACCAAAATCTCCTGATGAAACATCCCTGCTGGACTGAGGAACTGGAGATCCATGATGGGAGTGCAGGATACTGAGCCCCAGCTCCATCTTGGGCTGGGCAGCACAGTGGTGTCATCCCCTATTGTGACTTGGTCTCTCTCTGCCATAACTCCACTCCACTTTCCTGCAGCAGCTGGAGCTTTGGTGCTTCGATTTTTGCACATACTGATACAACCATGCTGGGTATTAGATCCCACCTCAGGTCTGAGTTTTTAAAAATACGTGCCAGTGTGCATCATTTCTGAGAGCCCGTTTGCATCAGCAAAGCCCCTGGTGTTGGATTATGGTGATGTTTGAAGGGACAATAATATTAGCAATAATAATAATGATAATAATAATGATAATAATAATGATAATAATAATGATAATAATAATAATAATAATAATAATAATAATAATAATATAATCTCCAATAAATTTGTTTAGGATCATGACTAGTCTGTGGGTGGTCATTGCAGTCAAGGCCCCACGTGACAACATCCCTCCGATCCTGTCCCATCCCAGAATGTGCCTCTGGCTGTGAGACTACCTCTATTTGGAATCAAAGTGCCAATTGTGGGCCAAAAATGGCAGAGCACAGCATAAAAAGAGGGTGTGATTTGGCCCTGGAGATGTATTTTTAGACTTTCTATTTTGGACTACTCATCTCTAGCATAACATCTGTTGGATCATTTTATAGCTGTGATTGTTTACTGGTGACCGGCTGCCACTGACACTGCAGGGATTTGATAATAGTAGTTTTTCTGTCTTCTGTGGATATGTGCTACTAGAAGGCAGTGGGGACCAGTGAATGAGCTGGATTTAAACACCACAGCAAAGGGAATAAATGTTTAAATCAACAATTTTCTTGCTACTTGTAGGATTGTCTTGGCTGCAAAAGACAAAAGAAGGGATCTTTACGCTTATGTTTGCTGTTCAGAGATTACCTTGAATTTGACCCTTCTGCTCAGTTTACTTTGTTGAAGCTGCTGAAATTGTCATGTCCTAATGCCACAGAGTCAATTAATCCCAGCTGCACCATTGCAGGTCTGGCCAGGGACTCCATGGTTTCTGCGCTGTCGGTTCCTGTGAAAGCCTTATCTGCAGGGCATGTCAGAGAAAGGAGAGTGAGGGGGTTTTAAATTATAAAATTGTGGTTTATTACAACAAAAAGGAGAGAGAGAGAGGGAGAAAGGAAGAGAGGACGGGCAGTTGCCATGAGAGGAGAATCAATCCAGGCAGAATTTCCAGCAAGGCACATTTAGAGGCAGTGTGTAATTGAGATTACATTGATTTTCCTCCATTTACTGTAAGGTAACTGTGAGTGAAACTGTAACAGGAAACTTAGAAATGCTCTTCACAGAAGCTATATTTAGGCAGACACACTGACATGATACCACTGAATAAAATAAACATGCAGGAGACAACCAGTCCTGAGAGACTTTCAGCTCCATCCGCCTGACATGAGCAAGGGGAATGCATTATTCCCAAGCCATCTATGTGACCTTTACGGTAGGAACCTATAGAAGCCAGCAGGCTTCTGGGCACCTTGGGTAAACTGGGAGGTATGTCCTTTAAACACAAGGGTTTTTCCCTTCCCTGCTAAAATAAAATGCCTGCTAGCTGATTTGAGCACAGCTCCTCTGGCTGCTGTTCCCTTTTATAATGGGGTAATTTATGGCTTGTTGTCAACAGAAAGAGCAACAATTTGTTTGCAGTGCAGGATGGAAGAGATGAGTTTTCTCAGAAGTCTGGTGATTTTTGGAATTAGGGGGCAGCTGCTTCTTTAAAGTCCCTGGCATGGTTTCCTGGGTGGAATTAAACTGTGCATGAGGTACAGCCGCCTGGTCTCACTGATGCTATCACAGTGCACACAAGGGCCTGATTTTCTGATGGGGCACCCAAAGCTTGTCTGTAACAAATTCCTTATTGCTCCTTTACCCCTGGCAAGGGGCACCCTTTCCTGAAAGCATGGCTCCCAAAGTCCCAGGGAAAGAGAGCAGCCCTGTGCCCTAAGAGCTCTGATGGATTTCAGGTCCTGTTATGGTCCAGATCAAGCATGGAAAAGTCACTTAACTCCCCTGTAAGAGGGAGGGATGATATTTTCCCTCCTCCCCATCTACACGTGACACACACTATGTAAATATTTAGTATTTGAGCGTACTAATGCTTGCCGGAGCAACACAAGTGAATATCAGATCTGCAAACATTAAATCCAGGAATGCAGCTCAGAATGCTATTTATTTTTATCAGCTAAGTGCACACCTTCTCCCCTTGGCTGCAAAGATTGCTCTAAGATGGGAAGCGAAAGTATAAAATATCTGAAAAAAATTCAAGTTATTTCTTCTTGCACAGTGTCCACACTGAAGTTACCTTCCACAGGCTTCTCAGCTAAATCAACTCTGAATCAATAGCCTGCTTCTGCTTCTGGAGGAAAGGTGCAGCAGCAAATCTCACTGCTGATACAGCAGCCCAGTCTCTGTATCCAGCATGCCCACTTTGGCACCAGACCCCTGGCAAGGCCATAGGGTGACTGATTGCAATAAAGGTAGAGAAATTCAGCAGAAATTAAACCCTAATGAGTTGTAGCTCATCATGTGAGATAAGATGGGCAGAGTGCAAATAGGCTGAATTTCTGATTAGAGCCAATTCAGCACAATAGTGCTGGTGGACTACAATAAGAACTTGCACAATCCAGATTCTGGAACACTATGTTGTATTGAGAAGACAGGAGAGCAGGGATAAAAACACTAACTCTCTCTACTGAACATATCTCCACTAACTGCATAGTAACTACTTATCAGTTGGTGGGGGATAAGTGCACTATCTACATATTAACTACTTAAACATGAACTAGTCCTGATACATACTAAGTCCCTCATCAGGTGTAAGCCCCCACAAGCTCAGCTCTGTGTGTTGGGACTCATCTCCAGGACTTTCTTTGCCACAGCATTGTTTCCTTCATCTTTGCGGTCTCATTCACATTGTTGCTGGATGGATCTGGCCACTGCACTCTGGCTAGTGGCTTCTTTTTTGGAGGCAAAAGCACAGAACCACGAGCAGGACCAGGACTGCAGCAGCAGCCCAGAGCAGCCATTGCTGCAAGACAGCCCAGAACACAACTCCCCATGAGCTGCCACTCTGCTCCAGGTCCCACGGCCGCCTAATCTTCTGCCACTCCTGGCGCTTGCACACACTTCCATGCAGACATGTCTCCTTCTCCAGCCCTTCCCCGACCACTTGTGGGTACTGGATAAGGCTGTGCACAAGCCAGACCAGGAAGATTATGGCCACCATGGCCTACAGAACAAGGAACAGGAGGGATGAGTGAGGTTCTGAGGGATATAGAAGGAGGGAAGTGGGGATAGGAACCTCAGGGAAGTGGGGGCAGGAAGAAGAGAGAGCCGGGCAGCTGGCAGGCACCAAAGCCCAGCCACAGCCACAGCCACAGGAGCAGCCATCCTGAGCTGTGCCCAAGAAGGTCCTGTGAGGCACTGGGTGTTGGTTACAAGAGGGGAAGCACTCTCTCAATGCCAGAGTTTGTGCTCTGGCTCTTGTCCAGCATAGCCTCCAGCTTGGTACAAGGGACACCATGGGCAGGCCAGCCCCACCCTTTGTCCCACCCCAGCTCAGCCCCTCACAATGGCCTGGAGCACCCACAGCCCTGACACCCACCAAATGCAGACCCGCCACTCCAGACTGGGCACCCAGGGCTTTCCTTTCAAAGCAGGATGAAGCCCCCATGAAACCTTGTCAAATATATAAAACTGTGTAATGTGACCCAGGGATGCTTTGCTCCTTGACATCCCCTGCCATGAGACAGGATTGTTTCCCTTGGTGCTGATGCCTGTGCTTGTGAGGGTGCTCTTGGACCTTTGATACAAGGCATGAAGTCTGATGCAAGGCCTCAAGTTTGAGACAAGGGCCCCAAGTTTGATATAACGCCCCAGGTTTGACATAAGGGCGCCAGGTTTGACACAAGGCCCCAGGTTTGACACAAGGGCCCAGGTTTGATACAAAGACCCCAAGCTTGATATAAGGCCCCAGGTTTGGTATAAGTGTTTGATATAAGTGCCCCAGGTTTGATGCAAGGCCTCAGGTTTGATACAAGGACCCAGGTTTGATAGAAGGCCCCAAGTTTGATACAAGGGCCCCAAATTTGACAGAAAGCCCCAAATTTGAGACAAAGGCCCCAGGTTTGATACAAGGCCCCAGGTTTTGTGCAAGCCTCAGGAGGCCACTGGCAAAGGCAGAGACATCTTTGCCACCTCTTTGGGACAGCGCTGCTGTCTACGCAGCACCAGAAGTGCGATGCAAGCGGAACCCACTGATGGGGAGCTCACAGCCACTGGTGGCACCTGGATATATCTTTAAACAGGAAAAGGGCGTGCTCCAGGGGTAGCACCGCCAGGAGATGATGCGATGGGGCATGATGCTGCGGGAGGGAATTGGAGCCTGCAGAAGGGTGAGGCAGGCGTAAGGAGTTGCGGACACCACACAAGCCGTCGAGTGCCATCTGCTGCTGTCTGGAGATGATGTGAGCTCTGCGAAGGGCACGACACTTAGGGGTCTACCTAATATGGAAGAAAAAGCAGGAATGAGCTCAGTGGTGCTGCATCTGCTCTCCCAAGCTGAGGACGAGGAAGGAAGGGGTCTGGCAATTGTATAGATCCACCAGCTGGCTCAGCACAGTCTCAGCGCAGACATCAGCCCTGCCCCAGCTCTGCACAGGAACATCTTTCCCAGTGATATTTTTCTTGCCACCAGAGCTTAATAATGTTTTGAGGTTTCTGGAGACAGGTGTCTGCTGCCCTTTCTCTCCTCACTGCAGAGCTGTGTGGTGGCATTTCTTGCTGCTGCCTGGCTGGCTGGTTGTCTTGGCCCTCCCTGACACCCTGCAGGGCCTTTAGCAGTGCAGAGAGCAGAGCATGGCTGGCAAATGGCTTGCAGGAGCAAAGGGGGATCTATAGCTCCCCAAATAAGTGGATTATGCCATTTTGGTCCCCATGGACCAAACCCAGATCAATACAGAGTGATTCTGAAGCTGTTTCAGCAGCATTCCCTGCTTGCACCATCCTTCTTTGCCTCCTCTGGATGGATGGAGCTGCTGCACCAGGATCTGACCTATGGGTCACCAAGAGAACCTCAATGGAAAAAGGGTGTTCAACACACAGGTGCCTGCCCTCCTCCAGCAGCCCACAGCTCCCCAAATCATGCCTTGAATCATAGCAACCAAGCAGAGAAAATCGTCTCACCCATGCCTGACTCAAGGAAAAACAACTCTTTACCTTGGCTTCCTTCCTGCTTGACCTTCCCATAAATGCAAAGCGAGGTCCAGCTCTGGTGTCCATGCCTTGACTAGAGTCATGGAGAGCTCTACCCACAGGGCCGAGGCTGCTGGATTACTTTACTCTCAGGCAATGCTTGAGCTGCAATTTTTGAACAAGTGGTCCAGTGATTTTTTCATTACAGCATTGTGTGAGTTGGCCCCTCCTGTCATTCCCTTAAGAAAGACTGACTCAGGAGGAGAGCAGGTTCATTTGTCAGTGGTGTAACAGCTGCAGTTAAACACAGTTCTCATTCCCACTGTGCAGCTGACCAGCTTGTTCACAGGCCTGACCTGATCACCCAGCCTCGATGCCATTCCCTGATCTGTGCAGTACTTAGCACTGAAAACAATGATTTCTGAAATGTGGATGCATCACAGAAATGATGAGACAGTTTCTGGATGGAAAAAAATGATGAGACAGTTTCTTTGATTTTTTTAATGCCAGAACCCATCTTGTGCACTGCAAATCTTTTTCTTCCTCATTGAGAGAGAAAGCAAACAGGAAAATTGCTTTTTTCTCCCACCTAGATGGGTCTTTGGATGTTGTGAGCTACATCACGGTGTAATTTCCCTAACCCCACCAGCAGCAGGACAGGTCTGGGCAGAATCCCTCCCCAGTGCTGGGGATGGGGAATACCAAAGGAGCAGTGCTGGGGCTTGGTATGGGGGCAGGGGTGGAGGGGCCAGCACCTGCTCCCTCTGCCAGCAGCACCTGCTCACGTGTGAGTCAACTGCACGGTGGGAGGCTCTTGAGAGAACATAAGAAGGAAAGCAGATATTTAAGAAATTAGTCATAAACATAATGGCTTAATCAAGAGCTTGTTGGAGGCATTTGGGTTCCATTTCACCAGAGGCTGCTCCAGCCACCTGGGCCAAGATGTGGGGATGAGGGGTCTTGTTCAACAGCATGGCTGGTTCTTGACATTCCTGCATCTCTCCACTCCTCATCCTGCGCCAGCACCGGGGAAAATCCCTCCTGACACATACCTGCCCATACAGCGTGTCTGTGAGCCAGCCTAGGAAACTGATCCAGCTGGAAAATAACACAGGGAAGGAGAAAAAAACCCCCACATTTTCCCTACAACCCACTCTGATCTCTGACATTGTCCTCACCAGACCCCAGTACACTTCCCGAAGCATGGCCAAGAGGATGGAGCAAGTTGCTGGGAGGGAGGAGTGAGAGGGGATTTTTTGGCTGAAACTCAGCATGGCCAGAGCTAATGAGCTCAGAGAGGCAGGTTGTCACACCACCCTGTACAAAGCTGATACCTGGGTCACCATGCTCATCCATGTGGGCATCACCTTGAGGCCTCCAAAGGCTCCAAAAGAGACAACACAGGGGTGGCCTCCCCTCCCTTGCACTGCCTGATGCTCCTTTAGCTGCTGCTGTTTGTCATAACAGCAGGACATATTTGTATTTATAATGACAACCTGGGTACCTTGACAAACCAAGGGAGCAGAGGGATGAGATGCTGAAAAGCATTTGATGTTCGTGCTATTTATATTTGGCAACTTCAGTGCAAAATGAACATTGAAGGTAAACCAAGTGCATGTACTGAACAAGGAAGGAAGGATTATTGCATGAACAAAGAAAATTCAGAGGGAATGATGTGAACATAAGAATTCAGAAGCTGAAAGGAGTTGTATTAATAGCTGTCTACTTCATTTCAAGTTCTGTCTGGAATATATTCTAGTAATAGATAGGAACAGAGGCACACTGCTATTAGTTGATTTAGTCGAAACATTTCTGCTGAGAAATTTTTGCTATAAGAAACTGGATATTTTACTATAAAAAAGTGCTTCTATATTCTATAAGAGAAACTAGGTTTTCCTGAGGAAAGGCAAAATGCTTCACTTCAGCTAAAACTTCATTTTGTCAAAAAATATCTCAGTTGGAAAAGGGCAGGAAGAGATAAGGAGAGGATTTTCTTAGTCTGCTCTAGCCATTAACCACTGTGAGTCTTGATATCTTGATTTCATAACCTCTAATAAAAAGTTAAGCTACAGGACAAGTCCCTGCATGATTAAATTGTTTTTTTCTGTCTCTACAAAATGTTTCAGAAGATGTTTGGCACCATGCATGAAGTACTGATAAGAGATACTGTCAATAAATTCCCAGCTGCATTAGGATGTAAACAAAAAAGACAAGTATTACAAAAAAAAAAAAAAAAAGAGTAACAATTTATGTTAAGAGCATTCAGAAAAAAAAAAAAAGTAGTTGGTGTAAACAAAGCTAGAGGTTTGAATTAGATCTCTAGTTTGTTTAGTCCAGCTTCTTCAATCTGGCTCAGGAACTGAAGGCATAATCTGGCTTTTTCAGTGTACACCTACCATTTGATTATCAGGTCTATGAAAATGTGCTATCAAACTTAAATTGTTACTTCTCATCTCTTTCCTGAATGCAAACCCTTTTACAAAGAAGTAAGACTATGTGGCTACATTTTCTTTACAGTAAAGCAAACTGGAACAGGGAGGGGATAAAAGCCACCAGCAAAACCCACTCCTTCTGTTTAAAATTATAGATGTAAGCAAAGAGCCCAGGGAGCAGCCCATATTAGGCAAAGTGCACTCTTTTCTTGTAAAAAGTTTGAAGAATTGAAGGTCTGCTCTCCCCACTTAGGACCGTCAGGGCACTTGTGTACTGGGAATGAAAACAAGAGGAGATGTGAGGATACGGCAGTGAAAGGAGGGGCTGTCAGCCCCCAGCTGTGGGGACTGAGGGGAGGATGGGCTGATGAGACCTGCACAGAAGGAAGTCACCAGGCCACCTGGGCTCCAGCATGGTCCCTGTGGCCAAACTGGGGTCAGCATCACTGCTGCACCTGCTCTGCCACCAAGGGGGACCTTGTGGCCAGGGCAGCTGCAGGGAGAGCCCCATCCCAGGGGCTTGTCCAGTTGCCCAGCTCTGTGCTGCTGGTGTCAGTGATGGGCCATGCTCAGCCCCACGCCTGATGATGCTTTGCTTGGCAGCACCATCAGACAGACTGTGCTCCCAAAGCACCATCAGACAGACCCAAGACAGAGCACGCTGCCTCTGATGACAAAATCAAAGCTTGTTTTAGCTCTGAGAGCCTCACTGTACAGCACAGCACTGGGTAACCTAGTGAGGACATGGACATGGATTACATGAGTAATCCAACCTCTCCAAAACACCGTGTAATGCTACACCTGGGTCAGGATCCCAGGTATGGTTTCTGCCAGGTCTGCAGCTGAAAATGTGCCTTCTGGTATCTGGTCTCTATCAAGCTTCAGGGATCAGATTGGTTTATGAACCTGCTTATATTAAAAGCAAACAATTTATCACTGCAGATTTTCCATGGAGTTGCCTCACTGTTCCTCTGATTCCACAGCTACCTGACCCCGAGAGCTCGAACCTCCACCCATGGCTTCTGGGAGCTGTGCAGGGGGTGACTCTGTGGGTACCTCTCCCTCATCAAGGCACAACTCAGATCTGGCATTTTCAACCTTACTTTTAAATTTTTCTGTCATGCAAGGTGCTTTTGTTCACAAACATCACATAAAGAGTTCTGGTCTATAATATGAGTGAGAATGGTGCACTCTCCATGCTTCACACAATTTCCTTCTTTACCTGCCATGGCTTTTGGGTTGGTTACACCATGATCAATAAGGTATGTTTTGTTCCAGATAGACTCCACATACCATACCCTATGTTTAAAATTGCTGCATCAACAAATCAAAGTAAACAACCTTCTCTCCCCTGTGAGATGATGAAAAACATAAATTATGTAGTCTTTAAACAAATGGTAAAGAGTTTCCTTATTAGGCGTCAGGGTCCTGTGTGTGTATATGCCCATTGTAAAATCCTTGTCATTCCTGGGTCTGTAGGTCTGTATAATGTTCCTCACAGGTTCAATTGAGTGGTCAGCATACCAGGCTTTTTCTTTCACAAAAAATTTTCTTGATGGTGAAAGCTTGCCTTGCTTTCAGGAGAATTTTTTTCTTCCATTTCCCTTCTGTATGATTTTCTCCATTTCTTGACTTGCATAGAATTATCTCTTTGATTCAACATTTTGCTTTACCAGGTAACAAGAACACACCATCCCTGGCTGGGGACACAATGCTGTCCTTCCCATCAATGTGAGATCTAGTGTACCTCCATGTCCCTCAGACAATGGACCCAGCCACATCCTCACCTGCTGCCCTTCCTAACCTGCCACCTTCTTCTGGCCAAAGCCACCAAAGCACCTGGAAACCAGGAAGGACCTCGGCAGAAAACTGAAAAAGGACACTGAAAACACAGAATAAATTGAATCAGCAGCTTTGCTCAGTCTCGCCATGGCCACCTGGGCTGTGGCAGACATCTGGGTGAGCTTTCCAGGGACAGTGGGTGGGAAGAGCCCTGAGGTGCTGTGCTGGCTGCCCCGGGCTGGCCATGGCTGTGACCATCAGCTACCCGAGAGCACCTGCAGGTTACAGCACCAGCCATTCCCTTCATAAATAATTTTGCTTAAACAAATAGAACCAAGTTCATTTTGCTTGTTATAGAAATTATCTTGGATAAGGCAAATACTGAGGTTATCACAGAGATATGTCTTATCTAAGGCAAATGGCAATTTTTAGGGGGGTCATCACTGTTGACTTATTAAACATGTTCCTAATGGGATGTCTGGCATGTACTTATCCATAGAAATGCCTCACTTTTTCTGAGTAGCCTTTGAGAACCAAAGCATGTCCTGGTTTCTTGCCCAACTTCTATTTCCCATGCAATTACCTGTTATCTCAAAGCAAAGGTGCAACAGAGGAGGAGAACCAACAAGAACTCTCCAAACTGAGGTGCTGGACCACAGCTGGGCCTCCAAGTATTACAGCAACACAAATAAGAAGTCTGTGTAGCCAAATGGACTGGATATCTCACCATCCTGGCCACTGTCCACCTCCTTTGTACAGAAGATTTCAGCCCACCATTCTGCCATATCATTTGAGATGAAACTGACATTAGAGATAGAAAATATTTCAAGTTATTTAACTGAGTCAATGAACAGCCACCCAGGATCAAGTCATGAAACTGCAATCTGAGGATGATCTTTTTCTTTCCCTCTTACTTCTCATGGATTGGTAAGGAACAGTTTATATCTTTGAAACTACAAATAGGACTGGAAAACCAAGTACTGCACAGGTAAATCAGCAGCTTTAAGGATGTCTTCAACTACATCAACACCTCAATTTTCATGACTCGTTCAGACCAATTGCTCTTTGCAGTAGCTGAGCAGGTTGCCAGCATTGAGGAGCCCACCTGCATGACTTCCTGAGAGACTTGGTGACATTACCTCTTTTAGAAAGCTGAAAAGGACATTAAGGTCAAAATTGGTAGTTTCCAGTTACTAAGAGTGCTCAACCTGAGATATTTCTGAATGTTCCATGTTTCATATCACCAAGCAGACTTTGTGGTCTGAACATAAAGATTTTGCACTGCCTGTAAACATTCAGACATCAGAATATCTGAAGTATTGATGCAAACCTTGTGCCCTTATATCCCTGCTGAAGCACAGACAAATCAGTGGATCTCTCCCACCTCTCTCTCTTCTCACCTGAGGTGCACCTGTACACGCCTGTTCAGCAGACCCATGAATGGACAGAAGAGACAAGAGAGCAAAAAGAAAATTATGATTCCTATCCAGGGACTTGGCTCTTCATGTGGAAGGCACTCAGGTGATATGAAGTGTGGTGGCAATGTGTCGCAGTAAAATAAATGAGTGTCTCATACTGTGCACAGAAAAAAAAAAAAAGAGGAATACACAAAAAAAAAGTGCGTGTGAGTAGTTTGCCACAGCTTTGTGCAGCTTGCATGAGGGAGGTGCAGGGAAGAGATGATTTCTCCAGCCTGGTGTAGGAACACCCTCCTCAGACCATCTGCTCTCCCTCATCTAACCCACCACCTGCTTTCTTCAGCAGTCACTGAAAGAGCCCCCCAGAGCCCTGTGTGCTCCCAGTGAGCCCCCACCCCCTCCTGCAGTGCAAGGAGTGAGAGCTAAAGGGAAGTGGCACACAGCATATGAAGAGTGCCCCACCATCTCTTACAGCTAGACCTTGTGTTCAGGAGCAAAACAGAATGAAGTCACCTCTGTCACTGGCACAGAGCAGGGTTTGCCCCTTGCCAAACCCCCTGTCTGGCTGCCCGTCCCCAGGCTGTGGGAGAAACCAAGGAGTGCATGGTTCATGGACACAAGTTGTTCACCATGCCATAGGAATACTGGCCGTGTGGGAGACATCCCAGCTGCTGAATACAGCCTTGGCCAGATGGAACAGGGGCCTGATGAAAACAAGTCTTTGAGTTCAGTTAAGGAGATTGTTTTCAATTAAAATGCGTTTTCTAAGGTGATGGGTCATTTAAAGGTGATTTTTGGCTTTGACATCTCAGCACATACTGCAGTTGACTTCTTTAGCTCTCTGCTCTTGAAGCACATCAAGCAAAGTAAGACTATCCGTAATTTCTTCCCTGATTTTGGCACTATCAGTCTTTCCTGATCAGCCACATTATTTTTATCTGATTACTCCTAATCATATGTCCCTACCCAAAGCGGGAGGAGTGGAATAAGATGAACTTTAAGGTCCCTTCCAACCCAAAGTGTTCTGTTATTCTGTGATTCTAATTTTACCTGTCCTCCTGGAGTATCAGCCCGCACATCCTCACTCTTGGCTTTGAAGCAGAAAGGTTAATTATCTGGAAAAGTGAGAAAAACTTATTTACTGTGAAAAAAACAAACAAAGAAACAAAGCAGCTCATGTAAGGAAAGCTAAAGATAAGCACTTAAAAATCCTAAATACCTGACATTTTACCTGAGTTGAGATTTTTCTGCCACAGCTAATTCAATGCAGTTTAACATAACATTAGGGACCTCACTCCTGTTCCATTTATCTCACTGAAAAAAAAAAAAAAAAAAAATAAATCCATTCTATTCCAAGGAACAAAACCATTTTGAAAGGGCTGGAGGTCACCAGTAGGCGTATCAAATCTAGGCAAATTTACATGGTGTAGGAGTCCTCAGCTTTTGAGCCACAGTGTAGCTATTAAGTGAAGGATCAGGGGTTCATTATATTAATCTGGCACTCAGTACAAGGCAGCAGGTGACTGGGGAGCACGTTTCAAGCAATCACTGTGAGTCAGATTTAACTCAGCTTTCTTCGAGGGCTGCTCACCATTATCTCCCACAGAGACCTTTTCAGGCATCAGGGTCAAGGGAACATGCACCAAAACACTCCCTCCCCATAGAAGGAGGGATGCAGAGTGAGATGGAGCAGGAGGTCGATGCCTGCACGCCCACATCCAGCAGGACCAGGCTGGGCTCTGCAGGAGGCAGCCCCTCCATGGACCAGCAGGGCTTCAAAGCCCCATTTCAGCATCTCCTACCCAGGGTGGGAACTGCTGCCCATACCTGTCCTCCCACGACTGCTCATGCTGGAACAGGACCAAGAAGTAGATGCTGTTTACATCTCCACTTCCTCACTCTAAATCTCAGGAGGGTTATGGGGTATATTTTCCTTTCATGTGCTGTGTTCCTGAGGTGCATCCTACATTTCCTGCTCTTGTTTTTGCCTATGCAACCACTGGCTATGTGGATACTGCCTTAGCTTTATCCCAGCTGAGCTTTTTTATCTGGACTCTACTGTTTATTGCTTAATACATCCCCATATAGTCATTTGGATGCTGAACACAAGCCTTATGAAAGGAAGAAAAGAAGTGGAAGGGCACTTAAAGTAGATTTAAAGACTTATTACAGTAACCAGCAATTTGTGCCAGATACTATATAGCCAAAGTACTGAAAAGGATTTAAAAACCTACCATAACCCAGAAATTTCAGGCTGATTTTTCTGTTATTTCTCTATTCACCATTATTAGCTCAAAATAGTGCTTTTCAGCATATAGAGCTGTACTAGTGCTACTTTTGCACATGGGTTAAAAGAAAGACCCCGAGTGTACAGCTCTCCAGTGGAGATGTGAACTTGCAGATCTGTGCTTCCAAGCAGGTCCCTGGAAGTGCTGGATGCTGAGGGAAATGCTCTCCTGAATGCTCAGGGAGGAGGAGCAGCACCCATGACCCAGCAGTCTGCCACAGAGAAGAGCTGCTAATGGCATTTCTTATCTCTCCGCAAAAGCTGCTGCTGATTGTAATTTCCATTTCCACCCATTCCCACCTCCCATTAGCCCATTTTGTCTTCTGCAGCAAAGCAGAATAACATATTTGTGATGCTGAAACACAGTCATCTCAGTAGCCAGCAAGCAAGCCCTGCAGTGCAACTTATTTAGAAAGTTACTGCCATTAGTTTGAGATGTTCTGGTATTTTCTTTGCTTCTTCCTCACTCATCCTTCTTCATCCCTCTGTTTTTTGCCACCAGGACTGCTGTCATAATTTCTGGTTTCCACCACAGGCAGAGGCACCTGTAGTGACCAGCTCTATTTTGTATGTGGCTCAGCCTGAGCTGACACCTGCACAGCTCTTGGAGAAGCACTCTGCTCCATCAGGTCACAGTGCTTCCTCCACAGTCATGGGAGGACTTGGAAATAGTGCAACTATTGCTGTGTCCAGTATTCAGATAACACTGAACAGGGTTTAGAGTCCCAAATCAGCCACAGTACCTCTCCAAAGTGCTTTCTGAGCCATCCCACCGTGCAGACCCTGCCTTCCCAGGAGGTCCCCAGAGGGAAGCCAAGGGTTTGCATTGCTTATGCTACAGATCAGTGTTGTTTGGTGGTGAAGTCAGGTGTGCCAGCTCAATGGATGAATGAAGTGGTGAGAGCATTAGGGAGAAGCCTTTGGGTAATGACGACTCTTTGTGGTCACGCTCTTGTAATTTCTCCAGCACTGGGTGAGCTCCAGCTGTGAATCTCACCGTGTCCCATATTTTCTTTATCTCCCACAAGGTGTGTACAAAAGACAGCACTCCTGGTGCAGCAGCACTGCTCCTTGGTGTCTTTTGCTGGGACAGAAGGCTGGCAGGTGGGGATTGACTGCAGAGCCAGGCTTGGAGCCCCTCAGAGAGCACTGGAGTTTAGATGTCTGTTCCTTCAGCCTGCCGTGAAGGCAGAGTCTGTTTGCAAATCTGGATTTCAGCAGGGCTCAAAAAGTCAAAAGTAAAGATCCTGTGGTTTAAATAGGGCATGTCTGACTTAAATGTTCATTCAGAAAGTAGTTTATCTTTTCATCCTTCCTTCACGAGCCAGAAGGCAAGGATCAGTCCCCTCTATTTTCCCTCTATTGTGCAGCCCTTCTGAAATATCATCAGACCCTCAGGGATGTTTATTTACACTGATGACGGGCACATCTTGAACTCGTCACAAAAATAAATTTGCTGTGAGAATTAGAAGTTAGCTAGGGAATTATTTTCTTTACAGCCCAAAGCCCCACCTCTCTTGTGTCTGTGTTGGTTTGAATGTGACTGGGAGGCCTAGTGTCAAACCTGGGCTTTGAATAGGATCCCACAAAGCATTTGCTTCCTTCAGACCCCGAATGTGATGGCGAGTGCCCAACAAGTGAGTCAGTGAGGTTCTGTGAATCTGTTTATCAGACAGCAACAATCATTTGTGGAAATGTCTTTGGTAGCAACAGAAGACTCTATTTGATGGTAGCACTGACTAATGTAAATTAGGATTAATTAATGTTTTCCTGCAGTGATGTTGGCACTGATAGTGCCTTATTCATGTAATTTAATTTCTATTGACAGGCTGCTAATGGAAATGGATAGCAATGGTTGTCTCTTCCATCAGGCACGCTCTGCCATAAAAATAATTCTCCAAACTGGCAGTTGGGCTCATTCATTGCTGAAAATGTGAGGCAGTAAAAGAGGATGAGTCAGGAATGGGAAACAAAGCAACTTATTGTCTAATTCACAGCAGTCCACTACCAGGTATTTGAACCAGAATAAATCTGGGGGTTCAGGTCTGGTTTGGTCTTAGCTGCCTGTGAAGCCCAGCTTCATTTTAGCCTCAAAGCACAGACATGCAGCTTCACAGTGGGAAGGAGCATATTCCAAGTGAGCAGGTGGATGTGCCCTCAGTGCCACAGCTCAGGGCACAGGAGGGGAGAGGCTCAGCTCCCGATGTCTGGCAGCCCAGCACAGGGGCCAGAGAGGAAGGGTCTAGCAGGGTTAATGTGCACCAAGTTGGGTCATTCCCTCTCCCTGGAGAAATCCAAAGCAGTCTCTGCTGTGAACAGGGCCCCAGGAAAGCACTGGTGTTATTCTAAGACAATAACCAGAAACAACTGCTGGTGTTTGGGGATGATTTGAGTTCAGCAAAGACTCAGGTTGAGACACCCCTATGGATTGAGAAAAATAGTCTTCTGGTTTCCTTCCAGTGTTCAATTCCACAATGTCCTCAATTGCTCCCCTCAATGTTTGGAAGTGCAGTTGAAGAATTGCTGCTCATGAGAAATCATAGATGTTGGAAAGCAGATAGAAATACTCCAGTGGAAAAATATCTTCCCTCTTAGCTAAGTAATGTACAAAATCTAATTATTCTGGGTTAAACCATGACACTTTTTTTTCAGTTTTATTTAATAATTTTGCATATTGCTTATTTGTTGAGCAAAGATATAATTTCCAAGTCTCCTTTGCTCATGGGATGAATTTCTAAGGGACTGCAATTTTCCCCTGCAGTGAGGAAGATCCACACAAGGATGACTGAAAGGTCTCCTGGGAAACTGGGAAATTACTATTCCACCAGAGCCTGACACATGCCATCACCCCTCTCCTTGCAGAACTGAATAGCAGGGAACCATCTTTCAACACCTCTGTATCTTCAAGCCCCACCAAATGTCTGACACTGAAGAAATTTTAGCTGTTGAAGGTCTTCCTATGATCACCCTGAAATATTCATGACCACATTTTGTCATACTCTTGCTTATATCACAGTCAGTAGAAAAAGACTTTGAAATGTGCAACGTGCCTGTTCATAATGAGTGGTGGGGCTGGAACAAGAGCAGCACAGCAACCTGCCATGAGCAGCCTGGAGACCAGGCACAGCAGCAGCCCCAGGAAGAGCCCCGTGGCCAACAGCTGCCCCACAATTCAGCCTGTCCCCACTTGCAAGGGCCTGCAGCTCTCCCTCTGATCTGATCACCCATTTACCTGCTCACCATTAGCATTTGCTTAATCCTCATGCCTTCACTGCACTCCATCCTTGTTCTTTCAAAGCAGAGCCATAACCTCTCCCCTCTGGGCATGCTGCTGCTACTATCCTCATTCTCTGTCCAAACTGGAGGCTTTAGTTTGATGCTTCTGCTGTGGTCTCGTTGCAGCAGCAGTGAGGAGAGTCTGGCACCTTGGAATATGAGATCTGTGCCAGCTGAAGTCGAGCATCCAGGGAATACTGAATCTGAGAGGGGCTGTGATGCCCAAGTGAATCGCAGTGGTACCCTCTACATCAAAGTCTGGGTCTGGGTGAGATCAGCAGGGCTCAGGGCTGTGCCCTGGGTGGCACGAACCTTCCCAATGGCCTGGTAGCTGAAGCCATTGCTGCAGGGTAATTTATTCCCCACTGCTTTCTATCTTATCTCTCCTTGCTGCTTTGGACAGGGAGGAGCCAGCTGTGGGGATCAGACTCCCTGGCTGCCACTCTGGTACACTCAGATGAGGAGCCAAACTCACTGAGGGTCCCCAGGAGGACATCCACACTGGGCTGGGATGAAGTGGTGTTCCCCATCCCTTCTCCCACTGATGCCAAAACAAAGATAACTGTGCCAGGAGGTGGGGAGAGGAAACAACGTACCCATGCTCGAGGCACCCCTAAGGAAAGCCCTCTGCATTTAAAATTGAACAGATGTGGAAAGATTTTTGGGTACGGGGACAAGAGCACAGGGCTTTCTTCTGCCTGCATTAATCAAGGCCAGGGTTGTATGGTAGTATAGTGACCCTCATCAGACAAACTCTCATGGTTAGAGAAAATAGGTGAATTTAGAGTTTAAAATCCCTTCTTTGGGTTTGGAAAAGAAGAAGTAGTTCCAGTCTAGGTATATCTGAACACAACTTATGGAGTTTAATTTTGTTAATTACTCAAGATAAGTGAAAAGAAGGGTTAGCACCTGCACAGAAGGGAGGACTGTTTGACTGTTTACAAGGTGATAAGGTTAGGGGGACAAAAAGGCAAAAATTACTGCCTAAGGAAGGGAGAAAGGTTAGTTCAAGGTATGACCTGAGGAAAAGTGTTAATAACAGCATGCAGAATCCTCAGCCTTTTGCAGTCAGCCGAGCTATGGGGCTGGCTCCCAGGCTCACCTTTGTCTCAGAGGTATTTCTCCCCTTTGCCCTCCCTTCCTACAAGCCCCTGCCTGCACAAAGTCCTGAGCGTGCCAGCTGTGACCGGACACTTATTGTGCTCCCTAAGGGGCAGAGGGGATGGTGTTTGGACCTGTCCCTCTTCTGAAATGCTCTAATTAGGTGGCTGCAGAAAGTGACTTCAGTCCACCTCCCGCCTGCCCGCCTGGGGCAGGGACCCGAGCAGCAGTGCTGGCCCCTTTTAAAGGGAATGCCAAATGAGGAGTGTGCATTAGGACTTCTCTTTCCTCTTTCAGCATCTCACAGCCACACGCTGCAGCTGCTGCCTGGATTGGGTCCTCACTGCCAGCAACATCCCAAACCTCAGTGGTGCTCTGGAAGCAGGCAGGGGCAAGAAGCATTTCTATCCAGATTGAAGGCGTGCAGGGGGTGTAGAAGAGTGGTCAATGCATTCATGTGCTGGGCAGAAACTTCAGCTGTGTGCCATGGGATGCTGGGTGCTCAGTGTGCAATGCTCCCAGACCATGCTCTGGCCATGCCTGCATGTTCTCTTTCTCTATGGATTTGGCTGTGCTGAGAACTCATTAGCTGATTTTACAGGGCTGCCTGAAGGTTTTGTGAAGGGGTGCAGACTCATGTGGCACACAGCTTGGAGATCTTGTGCTGAGGCTGAGCATCAGCCTGTTCCTGCCCAGCAGCATCCCTGTGAAGGTGTTGAAAGCCATCACCCCAACAGAGACACTGCCATGGAGGCTGGACAGCTCTGTGGTGGGCAGAAGAGGTTCAGCCGTGGTGCTTCCTCTTATTTTTATCACCAGTATTCCTTGCTGAACAGCTGACAGCAGCTCTGCAGCAGGTGATATCACACTGGAAGCACAGGGTTGCCCAGAGGGTGGCAGATACCACACTCCTGGAACTGAAATGGTTGCACAGATGTGTTTTTTGAAAGCCACTTTTGCACTGTTAGGTGGTTCTACGTTTTGGGCACTGACAACCATCTTAAAAACCTCTTCCACACATTTGATCCCTGAGAGGCTGAGCACTGAGCCTCTGTCTGCAAGGTTCAGGATTTTCTGCTGGGGTTCCAATAATTTATTCCCCCACCCTGTACATTTGCTGCTGACCCTGTGAATGATTGTTTAGCTCTTCTGTCAAGGGGATGTGACTCAGGACTCGCTTTTTGCTGGATCCATCGAGAGCACGTAGCAGTGTCTGACAAGCACGCTTGCTGATCTTCTGATAATAATACCATGTCACCCTGCATCTTCAACACTCCCATCCCACACAGGCTTCCCGTATCTGTTTCACTTACAGAACACAGTAATTATGTGTGCCACACGTGAAGTTACGATGGCAGCCCAGCATTGTTCAGCTGGCGGGGTTTCAGCTCTGGTTGTAGTCGACTCTCGCTGCCCGAGAGGTAAACAAACAGCCTATTTAATGAGTACCAAATTCTGTCAGTGCTGGTAGTTGCTATGGTGAGAATTCCCAGCGCGACGCTGCAGCCCTTGGTCACTCCAGGCAGAAGAACGTGGGCGTTTCGGATCACAACACTCTGTTTACCAAGGTGGGTCTGAAATGCACAGAAGGGCAGGGGCGGAGGCTGCTGGAACAGGGAGCCTGCTAAGGAAACTGCCAGAAACAAACACTCATGGATGGGAAGATTTAGGAACAATCAGAAAACCAGCTCAGGTCAGCAGCACTGGATTCAAGGCTGGCTCAGAGCTGCTCAGTTGCCGTTGCATTGGTATTTTTCAGGGCAACTCGGAGCATGCAGGGATCCAGAGCACAAAAATCCCTGGCCACAGCAGTCAGCAAAGGCACCAACCAGCAGCTGCAGATGGAGAAATATCTGTGCTTTCAGCCCTCGGGGAAGGCTGTGCAGAAGAGATGAGAGGGCTGATAGCACTTTGCTTGATCTGCCTGCTGCATCCTCACTGCTCCAGGAAGATTGCAGGCTCTGGGGCTGTCAAGCCGTCAACTTTCACTTGGTTTGACAACAAACTCACTTCACATACATGGTTACACTTAAAGAAAATAAGAGGAAGAAAAAAAGAAAGCTGTTGGAGCAAGCAATGCCCACAGATGCTTCCTAGAAGTAGAACGTTATTTTGCGATCTGGCACCAACATTTTAGCAGCCTATAAAAGGTAAAGTTGGTACTACAGCCAGCCATTTGTACTGTACAAATAAGAGCTGTGAATATATTCTGGAAGTAATGTCAAAGAGGACCAGATGGGAAATGAGCAGCATTCATTCTAATTTAACAAAGACAGCTAACCCAGAATATGCATTAACATGTAGCATTTTTCATCTGCCTCCATTCAGAACAGATTCTCAGTAACATTTCCAAGGAAAGGAAATTGAAGGAATACTTACTCCTTGGTGAATTACTGTTCTCTCATAATTGGAGAAGTTTGGCATCTGAAGCTAGGTGTAATATGTTTTCCCTGGAAATGTATGCAAAGACACAATACACCCACAACCCCCTGCATTCGGGCGTGCAGCCAGCTCCGTGTGTTTTGGTCCATGCTGGATGCATCCAGGGTTTCAGAGGCCTTGGGCACACTGCTGGCCTGCAGAGAGAGGTTTCACAGGGCAGGGCAGTGAGGGGAGGCTGTGCCAGGTGTACAGAGGGTCTGGTGTCACAGCTGGAGGGTCTCTCTCCACCACAGGTAATTTTGCACATTTCAGTGATAGCAGGTCTTTGCATAAGGACAATTTGGCTTGTGGTTGACATATGCTTTAGACACATGCTTTGAGGGCTGCACCCAAATTCAAAGGCTAACAAATCCTAGATGTAGATTCTAAAAGTGCAAGCTCATTTTTGATTCTTCCATGATGCATTGAGTAGGATGAACCTGTTTGAGAGGAGGGATCCCAGGATAAAAGATGTTGAAGCATTCCTTCATGTGTTTAGGAGAACCTCTGATCCTATTTTTAAACAAAGAACTATTTCCATTCCCTCTTTTTATTCTTCCTTAAATATTTAGAAGGGATTAACCACAGAAAACAAGCCACATCCTGAACTTCTTTTTTCCAGCATAAATTCAATTTTTTTATTCAAAATTACTGGAACCTCTCTCAGTTTCCAAGTTCCTTTGTGTAACATTTGTCTTTTTGAAGTCTAGAATTGCCACAGTTCCCCCTGGCCCCCCATCCTGACACATCACAAAGCTAAAGTTTTATGCCATTCCACTCAGTGGAGCTCTGCATATAAAACATGCCATTAATTTACAATGAACAAACAGGTATCAGCTCTGTTCCACAGCACTCTTCCCTTGCATGGGAGAAATGCATAGACACAACCCATGCTGGCTCCTGGAGCTTTCTGCTGCTCAGCAGTGTTTTTTCAATATTTTTGGCATCCCCTGGGCCATATTCTGACCTGTGAGCAGCCTGTCCTGATCCAGTCCTGGGGAGCCCTGCTGCAGAGCCTCTCTTTTAATAAAAGCAAGCAGAATGAAAGCCTGAAAACCACTTGAGGTCAGACCAGATCACCAGCAAGTTAGTGTCTGACCTTGAAAACCTGATAAAAATGCACAGCTCTGGCTGCAAGTTGACACTGTAAACAAAATGCTTCTTGCATGGCTGCAGTACCTGGTTTAATGCATCCATTCAGTTCCCTCAGCTTTCTCTATGCAGAATCCCATTTTAGAGAGAATACATGTAACTCCTGGCCAGTGATCTGCATCTGCACAAATCCTCTTCCTATCTCTCTCAGCAATACCTACAGTATGCCCATTTGGTATGCAAAGAAGCCACTTTCAGAAGCAGAATAGGATCTCCAACTTCCCAGGCTAAGGTTTGGCCCTCAATCCCAGGGACAGTTGTGCTGGCTTTGTTTGGTAGCAGACCCTGTGCACCACAGACAGACCAAATCCAGCAGCAGTCCCTGGCTAAGGTGTGCAGCCAGCACCACACCATCCCCACAGAATCCCCCCAGTTTCTGCTCCTGCAGCTCTGGGGTGCAGCCCCTGGTATGGGGTCACTGCAGTGCCATGTGTGTGCTGTGCAGTTTGCTGGGAACACGCAGCAGAGGCTGCTGGAAGTGGTGCCAGCCTGTTTCACTCCCTGCTTCATCACTGTTTGTGTGCTGAGCAGGTGCAAACCTGGCTATGGGTGAGGGAAGCAAGGCACAGGTTTTGAGGCTCGCTTATTCATGGCTCTGAGAGTTTTATAAAGCAGCTGTGAACAATATGAGACTGCTGCCATGTGAGTATTCCAGGGATTGTCACCATCAAGAGCAAACACTGCTGGAAACAAAATCTTAACCTGTAATTATGTGCAGTACAGTGCACCAGATCCTCTACAGCTCACCAGCTTTTTTCCCTATGCTTTTAGTCTCTGCAAAGCTCAGGTGCAGGTTGTCCCCTGTTCATTAGGGCTGCAGTAATGACTTACAACAGCTCCTGAAATCCCTGGCTAGGGCAAGGGAAGCAGCATGAATTTTATAGGCAAGAAAGACTAATAATCTTTCTCCCTTCCTCTAAAATCCTCCCTCCCCCCTCCTCTCCCGGAACAAACACACTTTTTAAAAGGCTTTTAAATAATCTCGTGTTCCTTAACAAAATTACAGCAGCAGTTTCCTCCTTTAATAGCACTCTTCTTCTTAGTAATCTTGTTTTAGCTACAATTTTTGATGGAGAGTACTGGTAGATGAATCATCTCTCACCCCTCTTGGTTATTTTGCCTGGCTTCAGGAAGAAGGAATTCTGTTTTGGAGCAAAGTTTCCTGTTCAGAAGAGGAAGCTCCATTTATGCGTGCTTTTAACTAGGAGTGATAAAAAAATTTATTTGAATGATTAATTGGGGCATAAATAGATGAATTGTGAATGGCAATCTGATCCATCCCAGTGGATGAATTGAGCTGTCTTCTGCAAGCTTGAGGTCTGCTCCTGCACATCTTCTTATGGAAAGTGCTGGAAGGCACTGGCTGAAGGGAACAGAGACTGACTGAGATCCCAGCGTTAATGCAGACAGAGGCACAAGTGTTTTGATTTGAGAGCTATAAGGACAGTCACTTCTCTGACAATCTCAGTCATAAGAGAAGCCTTAAAAAGAAAACTTTTGTTAAGTTTATTTTGCAAAACATAAATGGCTAGAGGTGTCAGTGAGGGAGAGAGAGGATTGCATGAACATGTAATCAGATCAAATTGCACACTGAAGAGCAATTAAAATACATTCATTAATAACTGGAAAAAATTATATGAATCTTGTAGTTGTCTTTTTAAAATTCTTTAAATCAGTGTCACTGTGTAAGTGCACTAACAGTGCACTGGAAGAGCTTTTCTTGTGCCTCTCTGCTGCTGAGGCTGGACTGGCAGGATGCTCACACTGGGACATCCCCAGGTCATGTTCAGCAGTGCCAGGTACAGATCTGCATTTCCTTAGGTCTGACTGCTTTACCACAAATTGTCTTACAGCTGTCTCTACATGACAGAGGATGCTAACAAAAAGTAAGTCCTCCTCCTTCAGTGCTGGGTCGATTTTCCAGGTCATCAGAAGTAATGAACACTATCAACTGCTGGGAAAGAGCCTAAATCAGTGAGGAGTGCAGGAACCCTGCTCTACTGACAGTGAGTAGGATGCTCTCAAAGAAGTTGGAATCGTAATTTTAAGCAATTCATATTTTTTGTTCCCTCATGTACCATACTCTCCATCTTACTCCCATTTAGGGTGAGCTGGTCAAACCCAGCCACATGGCTAATGTGGAGAAAGGAGTACCTTTGTATGAAGAGAAAATTACCATTCTATCTATGTAAATACACCACAACACATTGCACCATAGCAATTTATTGCATAGATAGATGTCTGCTTTCCTCCCTAAATATGTCCTTTCCACAGACACAAACATTTTACTGCATTTTCCTGAATTCTGCCACCACCTCTTAGCAGGAAAACAGCACCTTCTGGTCAGTGAGAGTTTCTGCTCTGACAAGTGGTCCAGACACAGGAGAGGGATGTCAGTCCTCCCTGGTCTCACAGCATGTCATTGAAGATGCCAGACTTAATCTAAATCTAGATTAGGTTTCAATTAGATAAACTGCTAACTGCATCTTGGGTAATTTCCTATGATTTTTCCATGGGAATCAGAGATCTGATGTGTTGACAGTTGTCTAGACTCAGCATATCCAGAGTGGTTTTCTTAGCACTAGTCAGGCTAATTCATGGATTAAAGGAGGAAGGGAAAATTCCTTCCATGAATAAAGCACTAGCTATTTTGGTCACGAGTGGCATCAGCTACTTATAACTCTATTCCTGGAAATGAATGCATGGCTGTGCAGGTGGTTTTGGCTTGCTTGAACCTGGATGGATGTTCCAAGAAAAAGAGCTGGTGATCAGAGCTAGCATGGAATGCAAGACAGGAAGAGCATCTCTGTGCCCTGACCTGCTGGATTAATGAAACCAGGATCCACAAGGACTGAGTTCAGAAGTGAGCAGGTAAATACAAGCATCAAGTACTTGGGCAGAGCCATTATAAATGAGGGGAAATACCATTACTCATTAGAATATTGTTGGAGGGCTGCTGAAGAGGATAAGGGATCATCTGATGGAATCATACAAGACACCATAAGGAATAAATAAAAAGAGATTAAAATCTGATACATAATAAAAATGAGAACTAAGTTTGACTGAAGAGAGGAACCACTTACATCATGCAAGAGGAATGCAGCTTGGGTGAAAATGACCATGAAACAACATAGTTCACAAGCCATAGGAAAGGAAAAAAGGAAAACGGCAAAATAAATACAATGGACTTCCAGAAACCATATTTCAAAAACCTCACAGTACTGATAATAAGTCTAAGAGAAAAGAGAATTCAGGAAAGTTTGCAGAACCTTAAAGAAACAATGGTAAGGGTATCAATTCAAACAATCCCAGCAGAGCAGGGAAAACAGCTCTTGTAAGAAACAAACTATTTTCTTAAAACATGACCACTTCATTGACCTGTAAAGAAAGAAATGGTTTATTCAGAAAATGGAAAAGGGACTCACTGTCATGGGAATGTAAATGTATAGGCTGAAAATGTAGGGACCAAACAAGAAAAATCAAGATGAAACGAGAAATACAACCAACAGGTTTGAGAGCACATCAAGAAAACATAAAATACATTATCAGGGATATAAAGGCCTTCTATCAGAAGAACTATCCAACAGGGAAGAAAAGCACCTGCCTTCTTCACCACAGCTTGCAGTAAAAAGACCACTTGTACCCAAATGGTTTGCAAGATGGTGCCATGGATGACAGGAGAACATCTCAGTCTAGAAGAATGAAAGACTAAGCAAAGAATACTTGCCTTGATTACATATAATGTGCTTAGACTGCTTGTTAAAGCAATCTCATGGTTGTTAACAGCTCTCTGGGATCCCACAGAGAACCAACAAGGTGTCAGAATACTGCAGAAGTGAGACATAACTCCTTTTTGGAAAAGGAAGGAGCTTAAGAATATGTCCCAAGCCAACACTATGGGAATTTCCAGAGAAAATTGGAATAAATAAATGTTCTTTAAACATCTGGAAAATAACAAGGTATTGAGTAATGGCTAACACAAATTCATTAGATCACCTAGATATTTTTCCTAAAGCTCCAAGACTAAAAAGGTGCTCAATGTATGGCAAACCAAACTGAAGTCAACAACACTGTCCTGCTGCAAGAAAAAAAAGAGAAGGAAAAAATTATTCAAGTAAGCATCATGTGGTGTGTACAGACAGGAGTGATTTCTGCCTGGCCTGTGATGTGTTCCTCTCATCTCATCCAGTGCTGCAAAGATCTCAGAGCTGGAACTCTGTGTCCAGTCTGCAGCGCTGGATTTTAAGTTAATTGAGGAACCAGGACAAAGAGACTACAACAGGACCACACAAATTATGAAGGGTCTAGAAAATATGGTCAACAATCATGTAAGAGCCAAATTTTTTTTTTTTTCAATTGTTAAAAAGAGACATCAGAGAGAGGTACAACAGTAGTCTTCAAATACATAAAGGGTAGCAGCAGAGAGAAAGGGAATTTGCTGAGCTCCACATCCATTGCAAAAAGGTCAAGAAGTGGAATCAAAAGGTAGTAATGCAGCAGCATGCATTTTCTGATGGTTAACCATTAGAACAAGCTTTTACAGCTAAGAAATTTCTATCTGAGAATGCCTTTTAATCACTTGGTATGCAAGAAGCAGGCACAGGTTTTCCTTCCTTGTGGAATGGGATAAACTAGACAATCTCTGGATATCCCTTCTGACCTTGGTCTCTGTGATTCATGCACCAGGAAAGCCATGGGCAGGTGTTTCTTTGAGGATGACTGCAGTGAACCTGAGGAGAAAAGGCTGGGTGTGGGTAGCAGACACAGCACACAGCATTGTTCAGCCAGTTTTGAAAAGGCTTTTCCTATGGGCTGTTTTCTGAAAACCCACAATGGAGATAAACCACTAGGAGAGCAAGAACTTCACTTTTAAGAGAGTGGATTGTTTCTCAGAAGTGAGCTAAGCTGGTGTTCTAAATTTTTTTGTCCCCAAGTGACAAGTTAACACCTCCAGCCTCACCCCAGCTGTTCCCATTTTAAGCAGGGCTCACACACAGGTGGTGATGAGTTGGGAGTAACTCTCAAAGGCTGTGTTCAGTGGTTCTCCTTCACTCTATCAATGTTGCTGGCCTTTAATACCCAGAGCTGTACAAACTGTGTCCAGCTGTCTTCTTGAGCCAGACTCAGCATAGGCTTCTGCTGGCAGAAGACCAGGCCCCAAAAGCAGAAACCACACCAGGCTGCAAAGTTAAAACGATAGGAAACCACCTCTTTTCTGCTCTAAAGCCCACAGAGACCATGCAGATCAGAGCTGGACAACCACTGAAACAGAAAAGGGTGCTGCCAAGATCTCAGCTCCTTTCCTGGCACAACTTCCATCAGGCATAACTTTACTTTCCTAGTAGTAGTCAGGAAGGAAGACAAATATAAGCACGACCTTATGCCTTCTCCACCCGGTCTTCTCTTGGGCTGTACAGGCAGCTCAATCCTAACTAAGAGAAACCACTCCCAGGGCTTATACTGGATAATATTTTAAATCAACATCTTTGCAGTTTAGATCTGGTTTGCTTCCATGAAGAGCAAGCACATGCATGTACACCCTTATTAATGACATTACACAAGACATAAAAACCCAACAGGACTCTTCAGTCAAAGTCAAGGGACAAGACATGTCTTTGTCTGCAAAGCCCAGAGCAAAACTCAACATACCTTGCTCCAGGCAAGTTACACAAAGAAGAGAAAAAGAAAACTCTTCTGTGCTAGTTACCCTCTACCTCTGTCCCTTAGCAGCATTCTCCATCCATACCCTTAACCTTGACACACAAGGCTTCACAAGGAAGGAGAGAAATTCATTCTTCACAGCTAGTTCTGTCCTGCAATGCCTTGCTTTCAAGGACAGGCAGCTGTAGCCTTTCTGGCCACAAAGGGAAGGTTAACTCCTACCCTGCCAATTTTCAAATGGATAGCATCCAAAGTGATCTTCTTGCCTTTAACTTTCCCAAGTGGAGATATTCTGGCCTGGGTAAGTGAGATGTACGTCCATGTGCACAGAGATAAATGACATTCCTATGCCTCTAAGGCACATGGATAAACCCCACTACTTCCTAGCTGCTGAGATCCTCCAGGGATATTTTATGCAAATTATTTAATGAGCATACTTCCAAAGGATTTGCATGCAGGCATAACCTTAGCACAAGTACATGTCTAGAGCACAAAAGCTAAAATCCTGGCCCAGAGGGCTGGGAAGGAGGAGGTGTGGGATGCCGGGACTCCGCCCTGCCTGGGGTGGTGGTGAGTGCATCCCTCCCCTGCCAGAGGGACTGATGTTCTCCAGTCCTGTCCCCTGTGCAGGATGAGTAACTGCTGGCTGCATGCTCAAACTCCAGTTAAAGTCAACCATGAGATCTCTCAGCCTTATTTTCACCCCTCTGTCATGCACAGCCCCTGGCTCCCGCTTGCTACCGTCACCAGCAGTTGCAAGAGAAAAGAGAAGGAGCAGCAGCAGGAGGAAACAAGTGAGCAGCAATGGGAGGATTTTTTTTTTTTTTTTTAATCTGGATCTTGGCAGCCCTTGTTTTGGTGAGGAGGGAGCAAAAGAACAGCACCTCAGAGCTTGTGCTCAGCATAGGGAAATTTCTATCCACTCCCCCTGAGTGCTAGGCAGGGGCCTGCATGCATGGGACTGCATGGACAGCCCCGTGAACCAGCACAAAGGCACAGGGACACTTCTCTGGGGAAGGTGAGGGGACAATGACCCCTCAGAGGGGAAGGAAAGGCCTTGGCCTCACCCACTGGAAAAAGGATGGCTGCTGGCGCAGGGTGCAGCCAGATGCAGGATGGCCGAGGGAGGCGGCGGGTTGGGTGACAGCAGCCTGGGCTGCAGGTGTGTGTGTGTAAGAGGAGACACTTGCTTACACTTGGCAGCCTCGAGCAGGCCCGGGAGCGTGCAGCTGATTGGGAATGAGTTATGGAGCCAGCCGCCTCCGGCGTGCAGCGCACAGCGGGGGAAGCCCAGTCCTGGGAGCTGTCCTCAGCAGGGACCCAGAGCCTGGGAAATGCTGGAGGAAAAGGGGAAAATCCTGCCTCTGCACTCCTGGATGCAGGAGTTTGGTGGCCTGCTGAAAGTGACCAAGGCACCTAACGTCATCTCTCTCCAAAAGCTAGAAGGAGGCAGCCTGGTGGAAGGGAGGGACAGTTCCAGAGGCTGGACTGCCCTCCTCCAGGGCTGGTCACACCCAGGTCATCTGATGCACATTGTCCAAGCTGCAAGGGATGTCTCCTCCTAGCCTTGCTCAGCATTCACCACCAGATCGGGCCACTATGATTTTTAAAAGCTCAAAGTTCATTTGCTGAGAAATACTCTTGCTGCATTACCTGAAAACCATCACTATCTGTGCGTAACTGTAATGAAACAGCTTTCCATACGTGAAGGAGAATAGAGTGAAGTTCCACAGCACTCAAAAAATAATAACCACAGCAAGAGAACTAAGGAGTTCAGGCTGAAAACGGGGCTGCAGCACAGAGAAGAATAAAATGAAAATTTCCCCAAGCAGAGAGAATGGCCGGAAATAGCTGCACCTTCCCTCTCTGCTCCTGTGAAGTCAGGTTACAGTGAGAAAAGACATTTTAAAATGGCACCAGAGTTTCTGAGTACTGTGGAATAGTTACAAAGGCAAAACCAAAGCCAAAAAAGAGCACACACAGTGTGCTCAAGGTAACAAAGAAATTCTGTGATACAGCAGGTAACCAAGCTTGGCTCTGTAGAGACTGAGCATATGCTGTAACTACTGGATCATCTTTCTTCTGTATTACATTTGCTTAGCTTGGTGATAAAAATATATGTCTTCCTCCACAGGCATATTGACCACATAGTGCTGAAGGTAGATTGTGAGGTTTTATGTTTGTTTATCATGATACATGCAAACAAAATACCTGTCTTGCAAAATATTTTGGCTGCCATCCACCACAAAATAATCTTTAGGCAGAAAGCTCATCTAAGAAACTCCTTCCTTTCAGCCACCAGAAAGAGTAATTAAAAAACTAAAAAGCATTTGCCTGTCCATTTGGAAGCCAGCGAGCAGCTCAGCTGGGCAAAGAACATGGGCTCAGTAGAGTTTCTGATTAACAAAATGTAGCAACTTCAATATGAGACTTAAACCCAGCATAACAACCCTCCCTCAGCTCTCCCCACTCTCCCCCTGCCGCCTTCTAAAGGTGGTTATCCCAGAGGTTATCTTAACCAAAAAAATGCTTGAATGCAGTTATCTTGGGAGGGAGGCACAGTTTCAAAGAGAGGACACGTAAAATAATTAAAAGCAATATTCACCTCTCCACTTCAGAGAGCTCCTGTTTGAGCTCCAGAGGGATAAGAGGGAAAGTAAGGGATGCTTCCTAGAGAGCAAGTAAGGTGAACCAGGACAGCAGAGGGGTAGGCTCAGGACAGTGGGGGAAGATAGGAAACTGGAGCAGATTGTGGCAAGTGGGAGACGTGGTGGGGAAGGAGAAGCAGGTCTGTAGGTGGGGAAGCAGGAAAGCGAGGGGAGCGGGGCGGACAAGAGGATTTTGGAGAGCGGCTAGCCAGCTGGCACACACATAGCAGCTGCTGCTGTGTCAGCCTAGCAGAGTAGCTGCAGCTGCACGCTGGCCATGAATAGCAGAGGAGCAGCGTGCCGGCTGGCTGCTGGAGGGACGGGGGCAGCGGGGCGCTCCAAAGGCAGGGGGAGGCTCGCTGAAAGCTTTTCTGCACAGGGGAACTTGACAGCCCTTTGATTTCTGAGCTGTTTGTTCTCCAATTGTCCACTCCAGTGGATGATCAGTACGAAGGAGTTAAACGGGGAGAGGGGGGAGGGAGAGAAACAGTAGGAAAACTTAGGTCCTAAAGGGAGATGTGGGCTTTGATACTGTATCCATAGCATGCAGTTGTCCGTATGTATAGCTTTCATAGTTGTCAGCGGGGATCAAAATCACAGGGTGCTTAAACTAAAGGAGAAATCTCCGCGCAGTTACCCTCATATTTGCTTGAGCCACCACTGGAGGAGGACACGATCCACCACTTGGCCATCTGTTCTGTGTGCTGCACATGTCACTCTACGAGCCCTTCCGTGTGAGCTCCTGCGGGGCTGTGGGCTCACACACCCTTTGTGCCTCCCCACGAGGGTGGGTGCTGTTCCACAGCCATACGTGGTTCTACACGGCTGTGGGTGCACGCACCCCATACACTCCTCTGGGGCCATGGGTGTCCCCAGCGTCAGTGTTCCTCTGGAACCACGGGCGTGTCCACCCCACAGCTGTGGCTGCACACACCGTGCATGTCCTTTCACAAGAATGGATGAGCCCATGCTCTGTTCTCCTCCACGGCTACATCTGCACATACCATGCACCTACATGACTGCAGGCACAGCCAACCATTGCCATCATCCGTGACTGAGTGTACACTGCTCCTCCTCAGCTGTAGGTGATCCCCCTGAGCACCCCTCCACAGCTGTAGGTGATCCCCCTGAGCACCCCTCCACAGCTGTAGGTGATCCCCCTGAGCACCCCTCCACAGCTGTAGGTGATCCCCCTGAGCACCCCTCCACAGCTGTAGGTGATCTCTGCTTGAGCACACCTTTAGAGCGGTTGGTGATCCCACCCCGAGCATTCCCGCACAGCTGTAGGCGATTCCCCCCCCAAGCACTCCTGCACAGGAGTGCCAATTCCTGCATTACTGGGGTACTCCCACCCCAAGCATTCCCCGGCTGCCTGCGCCCTTCCATGCCTATCTGCACACTGCCTGGGCAGTTCCACGCACAAGCAGAGGTGCACCCACCCTAAGCCTATTCTACGCACCCCGCGGCTATTCCTCCAACACCGTGGGCTGGGCATCCACCCCACACCCACCAACCCGCGGGTGTCCCGCATCTCTCATGCCCCCCCAGCACCTGGCGGACCCCGCTGCGGTCAGCGCAGGGCGGAGCGAGAGCCGCCCGCCGCCCTTTAAGAGCCGCGGCGGGAGCGGCGCTGGCCCCACCCGCCGGCCGCGGGGCCGGGCCGTCCCCCTCATTAATATGAAGGCGGCGGCCGCGGCGGCGAATGGGTAATGAAGCTGTCACTCCGGCACCTACTTGTTGGGTGTCCGCGGAGCCGAGGCGCACAGAGGGCGAGCGGAGCCCGCGGGAGGGGAGCGGCGGCGGAGCGCTCCGGGCGGCCCCGCCGGCAGCCCATGCCCTGCGCCCCCCGGCGCGCTGCGGGCGGCTCCCCCGCCGCCCATGCCGCGAGCGGCCGCCGGTCCGTGGCCGGTGGGCTCGGCGGGCTCCTCTGAGGCGGCGGCGCGGAGCGGCAGCGGGAGCAGGAGGCATGCGGGGCGCCGGCTGGCCGAGCCGGGTGCCCCGCGCCGCCGCGCTCGGCCTGGCGCTGCTCCTCGCCTCCTGCGTGCAGGTAGGGACGGGGCGCGGGGGCTGCGCTCCGGCCGCGGGGCGCCGCGGCTGCCTTCTCCCTGCTCCCCTTGCTCGTTTCTTATTTGTATTTACGTCCGTAACGCTGTGTATGTATATGTATATATATGTACGCATATGTGTGTTGCCGCGGCGGGGTTAAACCCGCAGCCGGCGAAAGTTGTCGTGGGGAGCTGGGGACCGCAGCACCGCGCTGCCGGTGCTGCCCCCGGCCGCGGTAGTAACGAGGTTGTCTCCCCTTCGGTTTTTATTTTTAGGTGTCCCGGTCCACGGGCTATTTCGAGCTGCAGCTTAACTCGGTGCGGAATGTAAACGGCGAGTTGTTCAATGGGGAATGCTGCGATGGCATGAAAAGCCCCGAGAACCTGGACTGCTCCCGGGACGAGTGCGACACTTACGTGAAAGTCTGCCTCAAGGAATATCAGGCCAAGATCACCCCGGTGGGACCCTGCAACTACGGATTCGGATCTACCCCCGTTCTCGGTGGAAATATTTTCTATTTGAACAGCAACAAATACTCCCACCAAGGCAGAAGTCCCGAGACGGGCAGGATTGTTATTCCCTTCCAGTTCGCGTGGCCGGTAGGTTTTTAATCGCGCTCTCGTTATCAGCCTTTTTTTTTTTTTTTTTTTTGGTGGCGTTCCCCCCGCGTCCTCTGCCGTCGCTGCTGCTCCCGCTCCCCCGTTATTGAGCGGGGCCAGCTGCCGGGGCGCTGCCTTGGGCGCGGCCGCCGCTTCCCGGGGCTGCGGGGCGCGGGGGCGGCTGCGCGGCGGGGGCCGCCGCGGGCGGTGGGTGCCGCGGGAGCTCCGGGCCGGCTGCGGGAGGAGCCGCGTCCGGTGGTGGCCGGGCGGCGAGAAGCCTGAGGGCAAGGAGAATCACAATGACGGGGAGAAATCCCCGCCCGGCAGCGGAGCCCGACGGCGCGGCCGCGGCTCGGCGGGGCTGCCCCCGGCAGGGGGCGCTGGCGGCGGGCGCAGCGCGCGGGCCGGGGCGCGTGCCGCGGCGGGCGCGGGGCGGGGCGCGCGCCGGGGGGTCCCAGCACCTGCGCGGGGCCGGGCCCCTCAGCCGGGCCGGGCCCCGGCACCGGCACCGCCCGGTCCGCGCCCCGCCTCACCCCCGGGCACCGCCGCCCTGCCGGGCTCCGTGTCCCCGCCTGTGCGGGACCCCGCGGCCGCCCCCGCTCCGCCCTGCCTGCCGCTCCGCGGCTTTCAGCGTTTCGCCCCCGCAGTGCGCTGCTAGCTCAGGCCCTGGTGCGGGTTGGAAGGGAGCCTAGCGACCAGCTCGTTCCATCCCCGCTGCCGTGCGGGGACAGCTGCCGCTAGCCCGGGCTGCTCAGAGCCCCGTCCAGCCTGGCTTTGAACGCTTCCAGGGCTGGAGGGCTGCAGGCAGTGCTAGTCCTTGTCCTTGGAGCCTGGATGCCTCCTTCTGTTCTGGAGGTGCTGGGTGCGGACAGTGCCCGGCGCTGGGGAGCGGCCGGAGGGAGGGAGGGAAGGAAGGCTGGGCTCCCTGCCCGGCTGCAGGCAGGTAGGATCCTGCAGGGAGTTTCACAGCTGTTGCCCTCAGCCCTTCCAAGTGGGCCACGGGGTGGAAGCTGGCAAGTTGCGAGGTGCTGAGGAATGGGGATGGTGCAGTACCCCGGCTCGGTGGGGAGATGCGTATCGGAAGCCGCGGTACCTGCGGGTTGCGTTCGGCACCTGGTGACTAACAGACGAAATGGCCCTTGCTGATCTCTCAGACCGTAGCTGGCGGGATCTCAGTTGCTTGGAGAATGCCTGCTAGGAATGGTTAGGGACAAAAATGCTTCATTTGCATTTCAAGCTAAAGGAAGCCAGTCTGCATAAATCATTTCACTTTCTCTGCTACCAGAGACCCTCAAACCTCCTGATGCTTGTGCCCTGCAAATTTAGGACTGACCGAGTTTGCTGCAGTTAAATATTTAAGAATAAGAAAGGTACAACTGATAAATTTTTCCACATAGAGGCACTTAAGTTCTGGTTGCCAGGTTAAGGTGTTTTGATGGCCTTTGTTGGTCCTGTGCCCTCTTGAACTTGGAAATGTTCCTCTTAATGGGTATAGTTGATACCATAGACCCAGGGTATTTAGAACTGTGTTCTTAAGTTATAGGATCAAAGAGAATATTAAGATTCTTTCTCCTTTTTATTGGCCATTTAATACAGACTTGATGAAATCGTAAACTCTTCAGTAGGAGATTTCAGTAACATTAGCACCTCAAACTTTGTATGTTATCTGCATGAGGAAGTAAAGGTAATTTAACTCATGCTTTTATTTTGCCAGTTTCTTGTATTGCTACTTGAAACACAAGGAGAGTTTGATAATCCTTGTACTGCAGGTCCCTAAGCCCAGCCTTCTTTGAATTTTTCTCTGTTGGAATAAGCACATTCTTACCTTGCAGCTGCCGGATATTGTTCTGTGCTCACCCAGTCCTGAGTAAGGCCTGTTTGACCTGCCTCTTGCAGGTGAATTAACACAGTCCCTCCAGCCCACACTGCCCTGTCTGCTGCTGTTTCTTGTACTGTTTGCTCCAGCATTTTGAAGGAGTTGAAATACTCAGGGTATTTCTTTTTTCCACCATTTTTTCCCTGCAGCTGTTGCAAAGTGGGCTGTAATTTACTTAAACAGTGCCGCTGCAGTCTAGTGGGTGGCTGGCTGATTTTTGGACGGTTTACTGAATACTCTCCCAGCCCACCCTGGATTCTAAAAATAAGCTGTGGAGTACTTTTACTTACAACAGTCTGTGGCTACACCTATGAAGAGAAGTCCCTCCTGTGTGTTGTAGTTAGATCTTGAACTCTGTGTTCAGTCTGTTGATGGGGAGCATGGCATCTGTGCCAGAGCTGTGCATGAGCTGTGTAGGCTTTGCAAGGAGAGGCTTAATTGCAGTGCTAGTTTATCACGAGGGGTTTTTGAAGTAGATTGAGTTCCTGGGTTATATTTCAACTCCCTGGGGTAATTTCTAAATTACTCTCAAATAATCTTCTTTCTCTATTCAGGTTTGCAACTGAGAAACAACAATATGGACTTAGTCTTTCCCTATTACTTTTATTTTTACTGTACAGCAGTAATGAAGTTACTGTTTCTTTGATAAGATGGGAAGGAGCGAGAGTAAAGAGAGTTGGAAATTGTGTTCTTCACTTAAGAAACAAATTTGCTTTGGTGTTGGGAGTGAGAAGAGGACTTATTTCAGTAGTTCTATGTTGAATTTTGAAGCTCCATGGTAGGGAGAACCAGCATGGGTATATGCAGAGTACTTGGTGAACCTCACCTGAATGGAAACTCCCCACTTGAAGACTAATGCACTAATATATAAATTTCTCAATGTGGGGGGGAGTTTCTTGAAGTCTGTGTGATACTATGATGTCCCAAGCTAGCAGTAGGTGTAAAGCAAGTAATTTCTTGAAGAGTGATTGGTTTTGTTTTACTGATTTTCCTTTTTTATTGTGTGAGGTAAAATCTTTCAGTTTGGACAACTGTCTCTTCTGTAAAGCTGCAGTACCAGAGTTCAGCGGCTTCCAGTGTTTGAAACAGTGTCAGTTATCCAGCTTATTCCTATTTCCTGTCCCTTTTTTTTAATATCATTAGTCTGATCTCTGATTTGCAAGAGGGAGCTTGGGATACTGCCAGAAAGTTCTTAAAATTGCTACCTTGGGATACATCATCCACAGAAATCTGGCAGTGGGAGAGGCTGAGGAACAGCTAGAACAATACAGCTGTCTTCTTCACCCACCTACCTCACATTTTTTTCGTTGCCTCCTGCTGTAAAACTTGAAGCTTAATGCTTGTTTGAGGTTGTTAACAAACAAATGATGCAATTAAAATTTATGTGCAACTTTAAAACAAAGAAGACAGAAGAATTCAAGTAGCTTTGAAGTTGATTCTGATCAGTTACAGTTTAGGCTTGTTAGTCTTGAGCTTTTTTTTCCCCCCCAGTACAAAGCTGTTTGTTCAGACACTGAAGCTTCACAAATACCTGGGACATTAATATTTATCAGTAGCCATTGGCAGAATTTTAGATTTGGGGTTAATTGAAGGTTGCTTCTGAAGATGGTGTTTTAAAGTTAGTTGTTCTGTGGAACCATTTCTTGTACTCCTTTGCAAGATGCCATGAAATGGAGTTGTGTGTGGTTTTTCCCTCCACCCTGTTCTTTCCCTCAGGGAATTCAAAGTTTTTCCTGTACCGTAAATGTCGGTATGGCATCCATTACTTCAGTTAATTAGTCATATAGAGGAATTGTTCTGACTAGTTGTGGATGCTGAAATCATGAATTACAGTATGCATCATTGGCTCCTCTCAGCCCCTCTGTTTTTGAGATCCTGCTGTGACTGACAGCACACCCATGGGTACTGTGTACTTTGAACTCCCCGGGTGAACTGCAGTGTTCAGGGTCTTGGAGATAAGCAGAAACAAGCATTTTCACCTCTCCTTTTCCGTGGTGCTTAGCTAGGACTCTGTAACCAATCTGGAGGAGAGGTGGTAGAGGTTCAGGCAGCCCTTGCAAATTGCTTGGATAAAGGGTGCCTTCCCCACTAAGATTAGGCAACTAATTGATATTTTTAGGTACTATCTTAGTGTCTTTTCCTGTTTAGAGTGTGATTGTAGCACCTCTCTGTAACCTTCTGAGGTAATGCTAACTCTCAGATAGATAAAAAACGTCAATAATTTTAATGTCCAGGCTGTGTGTTCCATCTGTGTGCAGTCCATGTGTGGGTCTCATCCAAATGGCTGGAGGGGTTCAGTGTTGATCTAAAACATACGCAGGAGTGTGAGCTATCAGATATGTAAAGCTGTTGAGAGGATAGCTTGGCTGCAGCAATAAATGTTAAATTTCTTAGAAAGCAACCTGCCCCTTCCCCTGCCAAAACCTGAGCAGGAATACTTGACCTTGCAGCTTTTATTGCTTAATGGGTACAGCATTCTGCCTGGCACTTTCACATGTCTGGTTCACTGAGGACTCTGCATCAAGCTCTCCTAGTGCTTTTAATTTGAGAGATGAAGGTGGTTAGGGCCCTGGAAGACATCTAGCCTTCAAGCTCATTATCTGGGATCCTTGGTGCCTCTAGGGAACTAGATAGCCTGGCTGTAGGAAATGCTATTGTCTATTTTTGTTTGGCTGGTAGACCCACAGTTGGTCTGCCTCCTGTCTCAACACAGCCATCAGTGCTCTCTGATCAGGATCTTGAGGCTTTGTAATGAAAATATCCTGGATTAGATTACTCTGCTCCCTGATAGAGTAAACATGCATCCTGTCATCTTGGATGACAACCCATTGGGACAGATACGCTTAAATTAGGCAGGTTAAGGTTAGGCATTTAGCCCTGGAAAAACTTGTGCATGGCTGTAGCAGGAGGTGTGTTTTTTTTCTTATGAAAAAAGATTACAATCAGGGAGACACACAGCAAGCTTTACCTGTAATTAGTTGTTCTTTGCTCCATTGAAACTCCTTCTTAAGGAAACTGCTTGCAAAAGCACAGTTCCAAGCAAGACCTGAGGGCAGGGAATAAGAAGTGAGAGCAAGACCTTATACCAAAATGTAAAATTCACCTGTGGTGGACTGTGGTGTACATGTATCACACCTTGTTAGCTCAGGAAATCAGGATGGAAAAAATAATCTAGTTGATAGCTGTGTATTGATGATCTACGTAGATGTTTAATGTCTTATTTACCAGTAGCCTTTTTTCCCCAGGTGGAAGGCTTTGACTTTCCCTCCCCAAACTTGTTGCATGCTTACTGCCTCTGTCTGCTGGGCTTGTCAGCAGACTCTGGGACTCCTGTGGAACTGCCATGCCAAAATACTTCATATTTTGCCAAAACACATTTTGCAGTCCTGGTGCTGATAAAGCCTTCCCCTGCTTGTTGCAAATCATGAACAAATACACTGTGAATCAGAAGACATGGATCTATGTTTCCTCCCTTTTAGGGAGGTAGATCATGGAATTTATGTGCTTTCACCTGCTCAGTTCTGCATTTGCCTTGAAGCCTTTCTGGTCATAAACGAAAGGTTGAGGAAATAGTTTATTATAAAAATTATATCCCTTTGATCTCAAGTGACACAAATGCAAAAGGTACTTTTCAGGTTTTGGTGTTCTCTTTCTTAAAAAGATAATGGGATGATGTTTTAGAGAGTGACTTCAGCTATGCTGGGAAGTGACAACTCCAGTTGATTTCAATAGCAGCTGCAGGTGTCACCTCTAAAAAAGAACCAAGGCCTTAATGGTGACCACTTCAGAACCACTCTTTGAAAAAGGGATTTATTATTGGCATGCTGTGTGTGCCAGCAACTATTTGCAGCTTGCCCAGAATAGAAAGTCTAAAGACTTAAGTTTCATGTAACTATAGGAAATCTGTCTTCTAATTTTAAGCAGAAGTGCTCTTTGCACTCTTAATCTTTCATGCATTCATGTCACTAAATCTAGAATTTCTTATGTCTTTGAAATAAATATGCCTCAAAGGACAGTATTCTGCTAACTATTTAAACTTTATGCCTTAAAGTTCTGGGGGTTTTTTGAATGTCACAGAGATGGTCAGATAGTAAAGAACACTTCTATTTATACTCCTTGAAAGTTTCCTTAAATAAACATGTGCTTATTTATTGGAAACACTGAGGCTGAAGTCAAAACTTGCAGACAAAGTCCCTCACCTCCCAGCCACTGACAATGCGCTTGTGCACCTCTTGTCAGCTTTGTAATCTTTATTCCAGAAGGTGCTCCAGCCAGCCTATCTGTGAAATGCTACACTCCTAGCCACACAGCTGGTGTGGGCATTAAATCTTTGACTGAAAATGGAATAGGTATTAAAGCAGTCAGGATTACTCTTACACGAGAGGATGTGAGGTAGAAGCAGAGCATGTTTGATTCACTGCAGTGCAGTAGAGGCTTTGTAGCACTGTCTCTTGGCTGTTTAAAGATGTTCCAAATGCTGTTTTCTCAATAAAAAAAGTCTGCATAGGAAAGGTTTGCTGGAGACATGACCACTTGTAGCTTTAAACAATCAGGTTTATCTTGAATGTAGTTGAAGTGAAATTGTAATTGGTTTGTGTTATATCAGACTTGTCACATTTGGCCTAATTAGACTGTGTTCCCACTGTATTTTAGGTGGCTTCAGTGATCCTGTGAGGCTCAAGTGTGAATGTAGATGTTGAGGGGCTTTCTGTGGCAGATGCTGCCTTCTACGTTTGAGACTACTGCTTGTATTTCTTGTGCAAATGCAGCTTGCTTTGGGAACTATTGCAGGCTCACTGTTTTTCAGTACAAAAGCTGCAAAAAATTAAGCTTTTGTCAAACAATTAATAATGCAGAGCAACTACATTTTCTGGATTTAGAAAATGCTGGAAAATGTCTTGTTAATTTTTAGTATATTTAATATGTATTTTTGTCACAAAGCTTTTCTTGTATGAAAGGAGATTTGAGATGTGCAAGGTAAATCATGATTTTCTTTTTTAACTTTGAAAATTACTCTTGTCCCCTGTGGGCCAGTGACTGCTTTGTTGAGCAATGCCTTCGAGTCACTTCATGTAGGTGAGATGAGTGGAATTCATCTTTTTTGGTGTAGTCTGACTCCTTTGCTTGTTTTTCCTCTAGGTGTTGCTTTGTGTTGGCTCTGAAATACATGCTATGAGTGTACTTTAAAAACTACCCTAAGTTCATAAAGCAGCTATGATCACATTGTGTACTTAGTCATCTGCAGGAGCTTTTGGTTACTGTGTGCCAGAAAGCTTCCCTCCCTGCTCTTCTGAAAACAGGCCCAGTGTTTTGTCAACTCTGTGTGGGTCCTGCTTGTGTTGCCTGCTCTGTTTCAGAGCTGCTCAACCTGAAGAGGAGACATAATCAGAAAGTGACCCTGCCTTTTCTGCCAGCACACCCATTTGCTTTCCCTTGTTCCTCTGCAGTTCTAGCTGCTGTAAGTCTCTGATCTGGAAGGAGCTTGAGAGCATCAGTTGGGAAGGAGAGAGGCTGCTTTAGTGAGTGAGGAGTTAAGGGTATGCTGGCAGTGCTTCTCACTCCTTGATGCTTATCCATTTGCTTACCTGAAGGGAAGTTGCTGCTGTTCCTTGGCAGTAATTCCACCATTCCCTCCCTCTCCTGTGCTGTGATAAACCTCTGATGGGCTTTTTGCTAGAAATCTGCTCTGGCTTTGGTCAGTGGGTGTCTAAAACGGGTCAGTCTCCGGTCAGAGGTGACTGCTGGCAGTCGTCTGCTGTCCATTCGGTGCTTTGGAGCTGTTCATCTTCAGGAGGTGTAGCCTGAGCTCCCCACCCTGGCCCTGCTCCCAGGGCTGGGGAGTGAACCAGTGTGGGTAGGTGGGAGCATCTCTGCTGTTCATGTTAGACACCGCTGACCTTCTGCCTCCCGTGGGGTGGTGGGGTCCCTTGGAGCTGCTGCCTCCCCTCTGTGTACCTGGGGAGGTCTGTTGGGAGGGACAGAGCTGAGGAGAATGGTGTGATGGCTCTGGTGTAGGTCACCTTGGGTCAGGGAGGGATGGCCATCCCTGATGTAACCAGCCTTTTGGTGCCTTTGCTTACTGTATAGGAAAAAATACTCTGTGTAAATGATTGAGTGCTGTCTTCAGCAGTCTGTCATGTGCTCATTGATGCTACAGACAAGCAGCAATGCTAGACTAGGACTGAACAGATGAGTTTATTTTTTGATTGCTCCACTGCTTTTGCTTTTTTTTTTCTTTTCTTTTTTTTCTGGTTTGATGGCCAGACTCTGCTTGAAGATCGTCAATTTTAGAAGTCCAGTGTGTGCAACATAGTTTCAACATCACCAAAGACTTAAATGCTATTCCGCTCTGAGAGAAATGCTTGCTATTTACCTGAAATGTCACTACCACTGCTTTTGTTATTAACCATTTTTCCTGTTATTATATTTGGGGAATGATTTACAGTTATAAAGTGTTGTTTAGGAGCTGAGCTATACCTTATGCTCATTTGTTAAACCATAGTTGTAACTAGCTTTTAATTTGTATATAAAGGAGAAAAAAATTGAATATTTATTTTATTATTACTGTTTCAGATGCTAAATAATGTGTAAAAAGCATATTTAACATGAAGATCTTCTGATAACAAGAACTCTAAATATGTAGTAAGCCTGGATTTTATCTGTGGTTGCAATGACTGTTTGCTCCTCAATAGAAAGCTACATTAGACAGAAGGGACAAGACATTTCAAGGCTAAATGACAATCTTAGTCTTACTTGATTAGAGCTTGCAGAGGTTGCTAAGAAACAGCCTAATAGTCCTTGAGTAACCAATTATATGCCCCTGGGACAGATGCACAGGTGCTCATTCTCTGAAGTTGTTTTTTTTTTGGTTGGGTTTAAATTTTTAAATCTGAGATAAGGCTGGAGTATTAGTACACAAACTGCAATCTGTTTACATCCTGCTTTGGGCTTGAAAGTCCTGATTATATATATCTTGCTCCCAGCAGGATGTGTTCTGATGGGCTTTGTTTAGTATGTTACAATCTGATTATTATAACATTTAATTTATTGTTACAGTGCTTCTTCTAGTTCCACATAGTCCACTGTGTCTCTAGTCTCTCCAGTACTTTCTAGTACTGTGAACATACCATCTTAAATAAATTTAAGCATATTGTATTCAAACTGAATACATTCTACATTTTCAGACTCTTAGTGAATCTTAATACTGATGCAGTATCATATGGTAGGTAGAAAAATATCCTTATCCCTTCATGTAACTTGGAGAGAATTATTGCATGAGCTAGCAGTTAACTAAAGCATCAAATAGGGTTCTTTCCTTTTTTCTTGCCTTTTTTTGAATATGTATGATTCTGTTTATAGCATTGCAAAGTTCAACAGTCTAGTTTGTAAAGACAGAATCTACACTTTTAATGTAATAGGTCCTGGATTCCAGCTGGAGAACTTAAGATCTAATTAGGGAACTTGTTCATACTTGGAAGACTTGATTGACATATGCTTTAAGCAGTAAGTTGAGAAATATTTAAATAGCTTAATTATTGATCTTCAGTTAATCTACTGAAGTAGAAGCTTTTTATGGTGTGCAGTTTTTGGTATTATTTAGTGTTCTTCCTACTCACAGAGGACAATTTTAACAGCACTTGTCTGGTAACCTGTGCTACAGCTTAATAGTTTTATTTACTGTTCCTTTTTTTTTCTTTCTTTTTTTTAATAGTGGTGATTTTGGTAGTTCTGACTCTCTTATGGCACAATGGCATGATTTTCCTTGTATCACAGCATGGAATGTCTATTGTAACTGGCTACGTGTAATCAGCAAAGTCTAAAAGTCAGACCAAGCTTACTTAGACTGGTAATGGCACGTATATCCATGTGCTGCCCCTCAGTAGTGAATGGTTTTGCAGACCACAATGACCTGATAGCACCCCTGTGTTGGTTATAAACTATTGTTTAAATCATACGTTTATATATAGGCCCAGAATATTTTAGTGTTGTGTTTGGCTGTTGGGTACCTTTGTAGAACAGTATTTTTCCATGATTCATCCATACAAATTGGTGCTTTCTCCTATCAGAAAGTGAGGAAGGGAAGGAAGTAGGGAAAATGAAGTGTTTGGACTTGCATGGGCATGAAAGGTGTTGGCTGTCAGATATTTAGTGCTCCTGCAGTGCCTTCTGATGTTTGCTGTTCAGCTGTGATAACTTCAGGATTGTGGGGAGACTACCAAGCTATAAACCACACATCTCTTGTTCTGGAAGAGGTGAAGGTGAAGTGGTTGCCCAAACCCAGCTGGTGGCAATTCTTGAGAGGTTAATTTCCAGAATTCAGATTCCCTTTATCCAACACTGGGTGTCCTGGACTTGGACTGAGGGCTTGTACAGAATGTTAATTGTCACAGGGCTCAGGCAGAAGTACAAACTGTTGCATATCACCAGAGCTTCTCAGGCTGCTCATATCTACTCCCAGATCACTGCAAATGTAAGGTAAACAAAATAAGCTTTGGCTGATAGGAGAGAAGATAGCCTTGGCTTGTGGCAGCTTGCTATCAATGGTAATTTGTTTGTCCCTAAGCCATGAGGATGGATTTTAAAGATTTGGTACTCTGAATCTTCAGCTTGCCAAGGAATCTGGAGAAAGTTGGAACAGCAGGGAGTCAGTGGCAGATGAAGTGCTGAAATTGTAAAGTAGTCACTGGGACATTTTTGATTTATGACTCCAGCTTTGGACTTACAAAATTACTCTGGCTTTTTTTAATGTTGGCCTACTTTCCATGGCTTTGTTGTGTTCTCCATCCATACGCTTATGAAGAAAGCTATAACATTGTTACCCACCACAGGAGTAACTGGGGGTCAGCAATGAAATAAATTTGAAGACTTGATGACATAATTTCCATTTCATAGCTTCTAGATCCATGTCAGTGGAAGGAGAAGGGGAAAAAATAGAGAAGCATTTTGAATTTATATGCTTAAATTTGCAGGGCATGTGCTTAGTTTCAAAGGCTGCTTCATGTACTTTTCTACCGTTGTTACAAAGTTTTCCTTCCAAAGGTGTTCCCATTTGTGGTTTTTGTCTGGTTTGTAATGTAAAGCTATAGCAGATCCCTTCCAGTTTGTGTGAATTTAAAAGAGATGACTGGATATTGACGTTCTGATGCTACTTTGTTACAGTGGGATTGATCATGTCTTGGTTGTCGTGTATCCAAATAGCTTGGGCTACATATGCTGTTTTATGCTGTGTTTCTTTTCTGCTGTAAGCAATTAATTTTTGATAGTAATTAAATCCAGTATTGTGGTTGGTGCTGCAAATGTGATAAAGATTTACTATAGCCACAAAGCACTGTTCAGAAGATTCAGTCCTGCTGCTGGGATATGATTGAAGCATTTGTTTTAGGGATGCATTTATAAACTTAGTTTTTTCACAGCTAAACTCTGACTCTGCCATGTATATTTGACTGTGTGCATAATCCCTGTTTAATCCTTCATTCAAGTTCCTTGTGAGTATTGATCTACATGAAAGAACTTGCATCCACTGTTAGAGTGGTGACTCTTATTTTTCTGCTCAACTTATTCCTGTAAGTTTACAGAGAACTAAAATAAGGGGTTTTATTTCTGATTGCTTCCCTGCCTGCCTCTTTAGCACTTGCAGAAGTTGAAAACTGAGCTGGTGTTTTACTGAGGGCTGAAATGAAGGACAGCTTAGGTGTGTTGTCCCTTTCTTTTGCATTAATGACACTTCTGTTACCAGCCATGAGCAGTTCTACACCGATTGATAAGTTTCTTATGGAAATGTGAAGTTCAAATTGACTGAAACTGCTGTGTGACACAATGTAGCAATAAAACAGAGACAAACAAACACAATATTTATGTTTCTTATTGTTGAGAAGGCCTGTGGTGATGATACCTGTGCTCAGAACCAAAGCCATGGGAGGAAAAGAATGGAATTTTAGTGTTGCATGAGGGTTTGAGCCATCAGCTGCTGCCATCATTGTGGCCAGTGGAGTCTTTGTTTCATGTCCCCTTTCAGCTGTGGCTGCTGCTGCCCAAGGAACTCTAGAGGTGACTCAGTTGGGTAGGACTGATGAGGGAATTGAAGAGGACTTAGGAAAACAGTGCCACAATCTCTGCTCCCTCAGGAGCAGTGATTGAGTGTGGGCCTATCCTCTTCCAAAGGCAAGACATTTAGAGCTCATTAGCTGGATTTGGTTTTGTGGGCATTTTCTTTTTCAAAAATGAAGGGAAAGATTTAAGTGCTATCAACTGCTAATATTATTTAAAAGGATTAAGATTAAAAGACTACTCTGTATTCCTGGGGTCTTTGCATACATAGAACTTGGGGGCATATTTGTTTTTTAATATATTTGCTTACCTTCTTAGTATGCATATTTCCAATACAAAAGAGAGTGCATGCAGGTGTTCTGTGTTTAGAACAATAATTAAAGTATGTTATTACATAGTTAGTTTAATTCCCTCTTGACTTCAAGTTGAAATTATAATGATGCATGGCTTCAAGTGCCCAGAGGACACTAATATCCATGCCACATGGAGTGCAGAGGGGAGGGGAAGAGCAGTATTAATTACTAGTTCATCTTTGAATTCTAAATATTAGCATAAAACAAGTCTTGCACTAACCGTTAATGCGTCTTCATGGTTGTTACATACACTTCAAAAGAGACAATCTAGCTATGCTTTCATTAATGCAACAAGAAAGTGTGTGTATAATGGGCTTAATTTATCTTGGACTTCTTCCAAAACTTTAGGAAAACAGTAGGACATGGATACTTGGTTAATATCAAGTTTGTCTGAAACAGTTCAAAGGTGGTAGCAAGGCTGAAAGCTCCTGCTTAAATCTAGTAGAGTGGTGTTCACATGGTCCCCAAGTGTCTGCCTGGTACTGTACTTGTACATGTCTCTTTATCTAAAATCTTTTTTCTCTGTTCCCTAATTTCATCAATACTTTCTTTTGTTCTTTGCTATTGGATTAACTGGGTGGATTTCTGGAAACTCCCAGTGCCATCTCCAGCTGTGGTGGAAAGGACTGAAGCTTACTAGCTGTGAAGTCATGAAGGTATTTTAAGATATAGCTGGACTATTTCCTGTAACATAATGATTGGGGAAAGTGTGTGTTGATACTTAATCCTATGATCTTCTATCTAAACCAGTGGATTCAGATTTTTTTTTTCCGTCCATTAAAACTGGATACTAGCAAAGGAACATCTACTGGAATTGCCACTCTGATACTGTGTATAATTTCTGATTTAATTTCCATTTCTAATCTCAAAAATCAACCTGAATAGGAAGGAAGGCTGTTATTTAAGTTTCAAGTGTGTTTTCAGGTTTGATGCACGTGGGGTTAATTTCATTTTCCTTTCTGCTGCTTTTGCTCTAGAACTATCAAAACGAGAAATGCAACTGGGGAATGTTAACTAGACTCTCCTGTTTGAGAGAGAGGCAGAATACAAGCTGTGATACTTGTTTCACAGTTATCAGGTAGACTACTAGGATGCTGTGTCTTCCTTTTATATGGTTATTGTGTTCCATCCCAAATCTTATTGGTCTGTCTGGTAGCTGTTGTACTTAAAATAGTGCTGCTAATTGGCTGGCTTCTCTACTACTTAATTTCTTGTATAGAAATTAATTATTATTGTGTAGAACAATATCTTGCTAATGCTATTTTATATTCCAATATACTTTTGAGAAACCTCACTGGGACAGGCACAGTAACACCCATATCAAAGGATACCCAAATATTTGTTAACTTTTAATCAGACTGTATAAAGGTTTAGTGTATATAGATATCTTGGGTAAATTAGCAGAGGGGAGCTGTGCCTGTAGGAATAATGACTAATGGTTCTTGTATAGCTGTTTAGTATTCTGTGCTCATCATTAGCTCTTATCAACTACCTGAAACAAAGCAAAGTGATGAGCAGGGTGGTTTAAGACTGTTTTCAGGTGTATTTTACTTTGTGTACATGTCATTCTTCTCTATGGTGTTGATTTTTCTTTCACAGTGGCCATGTATAAACAGAGCATTGCTGCTTAGACAAGCTCTCCTTTTTTGAGGCCTGTTTTCCACATGCCTAAAGCTTTTTATGGGATGCTAGGCTTTTGCCCAACAGATCTGAGGATCAGCTCCAAGATGCTTTTGCCATGTTTTTTGTTGGAGGTTAGAATAGAATTGATGAGCTGGGCTTCCTTTACCTGGAAGAAAAGCAGTTTCACAGAGTTGTCAAAAGGTATTGAGTTTCTGCAAGTCTTTTCTCAGGACTTGTTGGAGACCTGCAGGAGAAGGTCTTGGGTGCTTACTGACAAAAACTTTAAAGGCATTTTTTTCTTACTAGAGAGTGTGAAAAAGTTCAAATGAAAAACATTACCAGCAGTTGGTTTACCTCTGTATAGGTATGGCTCCAGAAGGCCTGTGATGTCTTAATTCCTGCTTCTCTACTCCTGTTTATTTTGGTCCAAAACGTATTTCCTGAGGTCACTAAGGATTCTGATCTCTGCTCAAATTCCAAATCTGTGTTGTCTGAGGCCTGGCTGAGCCTGTAGCAACTGTCAGGCACACAGATATTGAGGCACAGCGAAATGGCTAAAATGATGTATCTGCTGTTTCCATTTATCAGGAGTACTCCAGGGGTCCATGCAGAGTGTCTAGAGGCATGTTTTGGAGATGCAGTTAATTAACCTGGTTTGCTCTGAAGAGATTGGTTCTTCCAGTAGTTTGTGTCTGGGATCTTGTGTAATGACAAGGATTCCTAATGTGATTTTAAGTTGTGTTTTATGGAGAGTAGTGTTGCATTTGGGGTGGCTCAATCAAGTAGGGGAAGTCCTGTAGCAAGTCTGTGAGTGTTTTTTATGTTTTATTCCCTTTCATCTTTTAAGTCTTAACAATTTTTAGCTGTTATTTCCAGACTGTCACAGATGCTCTTGCCTTCACAGCTTCTGTGCTAGTCATGCTGAACTAATCTTTTGCCTTTCCTGATTCTATTCTTCCCCTAATTCTCCCTGGAGAGTAAATATGATGTTTTGTTCCTTAGACTGATTCCTGAGTGGCTGAGAGGCCCAGCTTTTAATGGGGGAAGTATTTCTTGCTTACTCTTCAGCTGGTATGGAATAACATGTGTGGCTGGTGTGACACTTGGCTCAGTGACACACGTAGATGGTGCAGAATCACTTTCTTAGGGGGGGAAGGTTAATTAGGAATAACACTAGCCTTCATCTGTGCCACATGGAAGCCAGTAGGGGTTGGTTTTGGCTAGTGTAAATAGAATAGCTAAAGTTTGGAGATGAATAGTGAAATTATCAGTTATTTTTCTGTGTAAACCTTGGTATACCAGCCTTCTCCAAAACAAGTAGTGTTTTTTTCTTATAGTTAAACCAGGATTATTGTCACAAATGCGCTGATGAATTTTTGTGTGAAAAATTGCTATGAAATCATTAAGCTTTGTATTTCACTTGACACTTGTCAATCTTCTTCTAGTGAAATAAGTGCTTGCTGTATTTGAGCTTTTCTGTTGTCTTGCCTTGAATGACAGTATGTTCTGCTTTGTGTCACCTGACTTAATCACTATTAAAAGGCTGTCTGGATTACCTTTTCCTCAGGGGAAGTTTCAGAAGCCTACAGTCCTCTAAATCTTTATTCTAAATAATAAGATCTCTCAGTTAGTGGATTTAGCTCAGCTTGTCTTTTTTATCTGAATAGCATTTGTTGCATTCACTGCAACAGGTACGTGACTGAACAGCATACATGGGTTGGTGATTTCTGCATTTGTTCTATTTCATGTGACATTTCAGTGTTACAGAAAGGAGAATCTTGATTAGATTTTTCAATTATGTCTTCTGTCATTGTTTTCAAAGAGAAGTTCCAAGATAAAATTACAAATTTGATTTAGAATTGTGCTTTGTTTCTCCTGGCTTCCTTTTCTTCCTCAAACACTGTTTGGTCACAATTTTGATTATCCTGGGATGGATGGTAATGTCTCAGGCAGTGCAAGATTCCACAGTGTAATTGTTTTATTAATTTGAGCACTGTCTTGTTTTAATGTCAGCCATCAGAAAAGTGAAATGCTTGCTTCAAAACCACACCTGTACTGGAACTGGAGTTCAGGGAGTATAAACAAATGTTCATGGGGGATCAAGGGCAAGAATATAGAAAACTGCTTGTCATTGTCCCTAGCTTAGTTTTCAATCTGGGCAGCTCCAGAAGTAGTTGTGGTTGGTCTCTCTGAAGTATTTGTGCCAGTTTGTCCTTGGACCCACAAAACTCTTAAAACCACTTTTCCCTTGGGCCACCTGTGTAGCATTTGGCCAAGTTCTGCCTAAAATGCCATCTTCTCTGACTTCATTTCTTCTGGCCATGGCTCCTTTTAGCTTCCTTTCTTACCTTTTAGTTCTTGCCAAGACCATGGAAATAGATGATCTACTCCTGACCTGTCCCCAGGGCCTGTTGCAGCATTTAGGCTTCTGTCACATGCTCCTGTTGTGTCTTTTCCAGGCTGAGGAGTTTTGGCCAATTTTTTAATTTCTCTTATGGAAATAACTTGATTCTTTCTTCCTTCTTCTTGCATTTCTCTGGACCTTTGATTTCTACAGTCCCCTTCCTGGAAGCTTTTTGTTTTTCTCTAAGTTCTTTTCCTATCCAGGGTGTTCTTTTCAACGGACTTCTAAATATTAAGTAGTCAAGACATGGAAAAGAGTGGGAGGCAGATCTCTTGCCGTGATCAAAGAACTTGTGTTGAGTTTGTGAAGGGAACTTGCTTAGCTGGGAGAAGCTGCATGGCTTTGGTGGATTGAAGGAGTAGCTGGTTATGGTAATCAAAAGATCTGTTTAGTGAAACCCTGCTTATCAGTACACATTTGCACAGAAGAACAAGGTCACAGGTGTCATTAACCCAGGGTTGTGATGGGCTCCATGAAAATTAGTTTACATTCAACAAGGTTGGAAGTTAAAATGAGATTTGCAACGCTGTGCTCCTACTACAACAGAATTCAACAAAGAAAGATATCATGGAAAGAGAAAAGTATAAGACTAAGAAGTTGTTTAAAGACCACCTAGAATTCCATTGTTCTAGTAACTAAAATAAAGTCACTGGTCATTCATCTAAGATGAAATTATTTTTTCATAAGCATTAAACTTGCTTATTCAGTTGGGAAAAAAAATAATCTTTCCTCCTTGATGTATTGGTTAGTTTTATCAGCCAATACTTTTGTTGAGACTTGTGTCACAGAGGAGGTACATAGGCAGAGAAATGGCATAGGCAGAAGGCATTTGCAGTAAAACAGAAGTGTTTCAAAAAAGCTGACAGCTTATAGCATGGATTGGTATTAAACATTGATCATCTTGTTTTTTGCTGGAAAATCTCAAGAAAGGCAGGTTATCATGGGAGTCCTGAGCAGCTGAATTTTCACTGATGGGTTTTTTTATTGTTCTGGAAGTATATGGAAAAGAGATGATTTCTAAGTCAATCCTATGGTGTTTGTTGAAATTTAAGTGGCCACAGTTGGCAGCTCAGACTTCATAGCTGGAACTTAATCTCCCTGAACACAGCAGAGATGTGTACATGCTGGAATCAGGAGAAGGGGGATGGATAGGGTGGGGATGAATAGCAGACAGCTATAAAAAGCAGAGGCAAGCATTGCTGCTGTTCCCTTGGACTAGCATTACTGCTGTGTGTGTAATGGTGAAAGGCACTGCTTTAAAACAGGGAGGGGCTCTTCTAGGAGCTGAGAAGTCAGCAGATGAGCTCTTCTTCAGATGAAATCCTCACGTGTCTGCTGCCTGGTCACATCTCCTGCAGGTTTTTTTAAATGAGAAGCTAATTACTTGTTTCTGGTGCTGTGAGAACTGTTCCTGGGGTGCCTTTTTCCTTTTTCCTCAGGGATGCTCCTGGCTGCAGCAGCTGCCTGACAGGTGCTATCAGAGGTCAGGGCCAGTGCTGAACTAAATGTGCCATCTCTGACTTGCCATTTGTCATAAGTTTGACTTGGCTGAGATGTCCTTTGAGTTTCTGTCTAGGGTGCCAAGTTACAAGAAAGTTGTGGAGTCTTTATTCCCATGGTTTAGCTTCTGTAGATAGATCTCCTGAGGGCTCTCACTTTGCTTTTATGTGGTCTGAGGTGACTGTATTAACATCCTGCCTTGAGAAGCTCCAGTCTGTCGTGGCATTTTGGACTTTTGTGAAAATGGGTCTCTGTTTCGTACAGGCCTTAGCTAAGGCTAGTATGTGACTTGAGATGGTTTTAAGAGCTCCACAGCTGAAATGTTTGCTGTCCCATGATATAGAGAGAACTTCTGAGAAACTCCTGCTGCATTCTGCCACTGCAGGAGGATCAGAGTCTCTTCAGACTTCTGCCTGAAGATCTTAGTATAAATGTGTTCTCTGGTAAGGTATGTCAGGATCCTGGTGGTTTGATCACCCTGGAGAGAAACACACTGCTCCTGTTTTGTAAAACACTAGGCACTGCCAAATAGGTGTTGTAATACCCCTTTGAGTTCCTCCTTCAAGTTGTTTTATCTTTCAGATGCATGCAGCTGGTTGTTGATATAATTCTTCCACCTAGTTGCTGGGTAATTTTCTTTACCTGAAGTGAGTCTCTACCTGGGTGTTAAATTTGATCTATTAACTCCAGGACTGACTCTTATTCACCTGTTGTTTTTATTCGTGCTCTTCTTGCAATGAAATGATCTTAATAGTCTAGATTTCCCTCTGCCACCCCCGTATGCACACACACATACACATCCCTCCAGCTTGGGTTTTGCTTAGTTTGGTGGAGGAGTGGAATGAGTGTTCAGACTCATGTAGGAGGAGATATCAGTCTGTTAACCATGGCAAAAAATAGCCCCTCTCCCCCCTCCCTGGTTTTGCAGACTTCCTAAAGATTGTCAGGTGGGGCTAATTCACCAAGAGTTCCCCTCGCACAACAGTAGGGCTCCAGAGTTTGTAAACATCTTGCTTTTGTGACTGGGCCAAGAGGAGTATAACTGCAGTAATTGCTCTCAAATAGAAAACTTGAACTTGCTCAACTGCTGATGCTTGCAGGACTCTAACCCAGCCTTCCACTCCTAATAAAATGGGGGGGTTGTTTGGCCCTAGTTTCCAAAGAGGGGAAGACTTCTGTTTAGGACTCACTATGCTCACTCATTAAATGAAAAATGAAGATGTAGAGGATGGTCACCTTTATGATTTTGCATGATAGATGGTCTCTGAATTCAGCAAACAAGCTTCTTGCATGCAAGTGGCTGAAATATCTTTCAAGTTTCAGAAAAAACCTTCTATCCTGTCCCTGCCCCCAACCCCCATGTTCCCACCAAATGAGGATGATTTACTCCTTCAGTAGAGGTCCTTTTTATGACTTAATAATATCTGTTTCTAAAAGATAAACTTGCAGACCTTAAACTTTTATTGACTGTGAGTCCTAGATCTTCTCAGAATCTTTCTTCATTTTTTCCTTATTCACTTTCCACCTCTGGGTTATTCATGAGAAAGTTGTATGAACTTGCTGCAGAGTTCCTGGGGAAGGAAATGGAATATGCTTGCCTTGAAGTCAGCTTTTTCCATGGCAAGCAGGCTGCCTGGGGGAGGGGGAGAGGTGCTGAAACAAAAAAAGAGGGGGGCAAGCCCCCAGACCTATACTTGTCACACTTGACTAAAAGTTTCTTATGAAAGCAAGTGTGCTGATCAAGACTTAATGGACTTGGCTGCAAGAAATAGTGGTGGTGGCTTGTTCCAGAAGTTCCAAAAGTTAACCTGCATTAAGACTAGTGATATGCTATCCAGTGTTTGGACAGTTGAAATGTTTGAGTACAAATGTTTCCTGGGCATGATTGAGGTTTGAAAAGAAACAGTATTTAATGGAGATGAGACCCTGAATTTACTGTGTGACTGTAGAACAGGAAGATAAGATGGGCTTGGGATTTTTTAGGAGCAACACTTTTTTCTGCTTCATAGCTGATTCTTAAAGCGTTTTTCTGTGTAGACAATCCACTCAGTCCTTTTATTCATGTGAAATTAATAACTTTTTGTCTGTTAGCATAAAAGTCACAATAGTATGTTATTGATGCAGAAAACTTTAAGTATTGATTTCAGCTCATGCTTCACCTTCGGCATTTTTCAGACTGTGGGTTGGAGACTCTAAGTTCTATACCTGACTGAAAATGCTGTCATCAGATTGATCATCTCTCTTGGGATGAAATTTCTGACATGACTGGTTTGCCAGAAAAAAAACCCCTACCTTTTGAATGTTGATTTGCAGATACCAAGGTGATAGTAACAGTTCATGAAAAGGCAGTGCCAAACCAATATTACAGGTCTTGTTTCCCCCCTCCCCAGAAGGGAGGTCTCTGGGATAGTATGGGGAGTGTTTTGTTTAGTGTAAACACAGGAATAATGCTTTGAAGTTGCTTGTGTCAACAGCAATCCTGAGGGGAAAAAAAACACAACTGAGGCAGCATCACCAGGATCAACAGACTTAATTTGTATCTTTCCAAGCTACTTGGCATATCTGTTTAGTTAACTCCTACAAAGTGGCTCTTGCATAAGCTGTGCTCTTCTGCAGAAGTGCACTGATGCTCTTCTGACTCGTAGCCTTTAACATCTTGAGTTTTGAGTTGATGAGCACAAATGATGATGTTGTGTGTTTAATTCTTTCAAAAAATAAACCTAATCATCAGAGTCAGTAGAATCAGGTCTGTTTCCAGTGCTGTCTGTTCCATACCCCTATCCCCTCCCCCTCAAATCTGTGCCATGGTCACTTTAACAATATTCTCTAAATATTTTGCTAGTACTGGTTGAAATGAACAACAGATAATACTTCACAAAGCTTTTTGTGGAGATCAGAGCAGACTGGAATATGCATGTCCTGCTGTTCTGTTAGCCTACAGCAAGAGTTCTGTGCAAGTTAAAGCAGCAGGTGTGGTGGTGGTGTGTGTATTATACATCAGGCTCATGATTTTGGGACATTTTTAGGATACTTGTGTAGTGTTTTTTGTTAGGTTTATGCATGAACTTGAGCACACATCAACAGTCTCTGTGAAGAACATTTTCTTAAATAACTTTCAAGCAAGTCTGTTCATATTAAAGATACCTCAAAAATCCAAGACACTGCTAGATGATGTGAGAGCATTAAATATTTGCTGTAAAGATATAGATACATCTTGCTGGACAAGACGTAAATTAATGCAAGTTCTGTTGCTGTTTTCTGTGAGTGCAATTTAAGAAATATGTGGGGTGTCAATGTCTTTGCTATAGAGGAGTTACTTGCAGTTGGTGTCAGTAGATGTGTTGGTTAATCTGTGTTAAGACTTTCTGTACAAAAGTGCAGATGTGACTCATGTCAGCTGATGGTAGAGTTTTCATAAAATGAGTGTGGCCAGTGTGAAGTGAAAATATCCTTAAAAATTTATATTCATTAGTGGTATTAAACTTCAGTGCTTACTCTGGTTATTAGGTAAGATTACCCTCAGGGTGAGGGTATGGATGTTAAAATTTCTGCTAATAAATCATTTTGGTAGTAAAACGTATTTCTGATAATTGAGCCATAACTGGGAAGCTCTCAGTGCCGCAGATTATGAACATACTTAGTAACACAGATGCTTTTTTGTAAATTTTCCGCTGTCGTTTCACAGTGAAGTGCAAAATTCAGACATGTAAGCAGATCTAGTGCAAGACTTGGTACATGTGGTAGTGGGAAAGACTGGGTTTATTGAACGAGTGGGTTAAGGACCAGTTTTCTCTTTTGAGGTGTAGTAGTTGGAATGTGATGATCCATTGCACTACCACAGGGAGGAATTCCTCTTCCAAGTTATTGGCCAGCTGGAGATGAGGAAGGGTGACAGGTTGGGTTGGTAACCTTAACTATCTTCTCTAGAGGCGAAATAGCTATAAAAATGAGTTTTACAGTTGCATTCTTGCTGTGTCTATTTGGGGTTTTTAAAGGGTGACTGAGTAACTCAGCAGAGAGCAGAAGTTGCCCAACTAAGAACTGTCCCAGCTGAAGCTGGTGGTCCAATAAATACACATTTGTCTATCAGTACTGTGTAATACCATTTGATTAGCATCTCTAATCTCCTGTAAGTGTGACTGAAAGCCTTCCTGAAAGGTTACACTCCAAATGCTTGTTCATGTGTGAACAGCCAAGTGCCAGCCTGGTCACCCATAAAAGTAGACACAGGGAAGTGAAAGGATTTAAAAGTCTTTGCCTTGTCTTTGCTGTGTAGGTTCTTTAAACTCATTACAGGTGGGCTGTGGTTCTTGACCAGTGGGAGGATGGCCAAAGCAAATTCTGGAGACCAGGCCTGTGGGACCTGGGGCTTGCAGAGCCACGAGGAGGCAGCACGAGCTGTGTGGGCTCCTCCGTGTTTTGGAGGAGCAGCTCTGCACCAGAGTCATAGCTACTCATAATGTGCTATTAAGTTTTTATAGGATTGTAAAGTAGTATTTTCTGCTCCAGAGACTATGCTAACTTAGACCACGAGGTTTGTCACCAGGGCTGTGTGATTTCTTGTTTTAAGCATCTTAAAATGGGTAGAATGCCTTTTTTCCTCATTCACACTGTCCAGCATGATCATGCTGGGCATTGCATGCAACTCTCTACCCATGAAAATTTCTTAGCATCCTGAGCACAGATACAAATCTGCTTTCAAGTGGTATGATGGGAAAGCATAGATGACTGGTCTGTTGCCTAAGACACCAAGTCCATCTTAGATTTTTTGCTGCTTTTTGTGGGCAGTCAGATGCAGCAGCAGTAGGAAAGACCAGCCCTTACATAAGTAAATGGACATCTTGAAGCACTTGAACACTGGTCTATACTTCTAATACAAATCAATGGAACACAAGAAAACTAAGGGATGTGTTAGAAGGTAAGTAGTTAAAAGTGGAAGATGTGGATAACTTTGGACTTGGCATTGATTGGCAGAATTCTGTCTGGAGTTCATAATTTTGATACAAAATAAGGAGACATGCTGTTGCCAGAAGAAGATGTTAGGGCAGTATTATAGAGAACTTTTTTCAGCTATTCAATGTGTGGTGTTTTTTTCAGGTAGCAGGTAGGATTCTACTGTACTCTGAAAACACTACCTGCAACCTCTCTTCCTATCTGCTTCCCTAAGTGCCGAGACAGGGGAGTGCAGGGAGTTAGAGGGTGAAGCTGCTAAAATGCTCTGCTGATGTTTGTCTTTAATAATTGGGTGGAATTGAGCTGTGCTGTCATGCCTCAGAGGTAGAGCCCTTTGCTTTCTCAACTGTCTCTCTGTTGTCCATTTCCAAGAGCAGTACAAACTCAAGTATGTCTGTGTCCAATATGGTCACTGCCGAGCTCCCTTTTCTCTTCCTTTCTTTAGTCTAAATAGTCACCACTAAACCTGTTTCAGTGATGTAAAATCATCTTCCCTAGTATGTGTCTGAAGCTGAAAATAGAGTAGAAAGACTTAGTTTCAAAGGCTGAATTGTGGTTTGTATTTTAGTATAACTGAGCAGTAGGAAAATAAGCACTCAAGTGCATTTCTGAGTAGGATGATTCTGCTGTAGTCATGGAGGACCTCAAACAGAAAGCCCTGCTTGGAGTGCTGCACTGATCCTATTGTTGCTGCTGTTCTAAAATGGGGAGGTTTCAGTGTTATGATCAACCCTCCTTGGTGTGGAGTTGAGGGATGTGAAAGGTATGTAAGAAGCTATCTCAATATAAAAACAAACATCTCTTGATGTAACAGTAAAATAGTCCTAATGACCCTGTGAAAGATGCCTGAATTATTACATAATCCTCTTCCAAAGAGAGTCCTTGCAATTTCTTGGCTGAATGTCCCCATACCCATGTGGATTTATATATCATTAGGTTGTTAACTGTGCACACATCAGGGCTTGGCTGTGCATGGAAAATGTGTAGAGGAGGACTTTAGGGAAGTGGTGCAATAACTCCTTTCTGTTCTTGATGGCTTTTCCTTGATTTTGAATGTATGTGAGGATCTCAATGTTACTTGTGGCACTTGGAAACTATCAAAGCTGAATGGTTTGACAGCTATTCTTGTTCATCTCAAAACAGTTAAAAATTAACTGTATGCATAACTTTTTTTCTAAATAAGCTTAGTATTCGAATATCAACATCTGTCCTACATATTTGATCATAAACCAAGGAAAATGCCTGAAGCCTTGGTTTAGTGAAGTAAAGGCTTCATGTTTTTTCTAAATCATTTAGGAACTATCTGAAATGATGGGGTTTTTCTTTCCTCAGGGAAAAGTACAGTGCCAGGTGTGCTTACTGTAATAATTGTTTCTGCTGTGTCTTTTGTAGATCTGTTTTTTATGCTACCCTTTCATGAGAAAGAAGTCTAAACTTTTCATAGATGCAGGGTGAATTGTGTATTTCTTCTTTAGATATGTTTTTCTGTAAAACAGAAGTCTGGTACAGACTTATCTTTCATGTGCTTTTTAAAGGACGGCTCTCATTCCATTCTCATTTTGGAGGAGGTGGTTCAGTTGTTTAAGTCTTAAACATCCCAGCTGTTTCCCAAGGTTCAGAACCTCATTTCATTTAAACCTTTTAGGGCTGCTTCTGAAAAGGATTTCTGTGGCTAAGCAAAGCTGAGAATTAGATGCAGTGGGAGGAGAGTGATAATTCAGTCCTCAATATGTGTGTGTGTGCGTGGAATGTTTTTGTTTTGCTGGTAGCATGGCTTGTCCCACAGTTTTTAATGCTGTTATATTTCATGCTTTTGAGAAGATGCTTTCAAGGGCTTTCACATGACAACAGAGAAGTGAAATTTGCTACTGCTTTTGACTGCTTTCTTGTAGCAGTAATATCTGCTTATTTCAAATCGGTTTGTCTGGTTATAACAGTTTTTTATTGTCTAATTGGTGCCTTTTTTTTTTTTCAGAGGTCGTTCACATTAATATTAGAGGCATGGGATTGGGATAATGATACAAAAGCTGGTGAGTATTTATGTAAAGCTTGGAGTTTGTACTTATTCTGTGCTGTATGTGTGCAAATTGGGGAGGGGGGAAATTGTATCCTGCTTCAATCAGCCATCCCTCCAGATCAGCTGGAGGCAAAGCTGTTGTCTGAGTAAAGGGCATGTACAAATCCAAACAGTGAGTATTGGGTGAGGAGCTGTGAAAGGTCATTGCTGTATAGGAAAAAGAATGGACAGTTGTAATGAAAGGGTGTAATTACAATGACTCTTGATAATTAGCTCTAAAATCATGCTAGGCCCTTAATTTTTTTTTTGAAAAAGGAAGGTAATCTGTAGAGTTGCACTTCAAATTCTCCTCAGTCTGCTTGTGACCACACTATGCAATAATTTCCATGATCATGTAAGCAATTAAACGTTATTGCTCCCCATAAGGAAAGCGTACTTCATGGTTTCTTTGGACTTGTTCTAAATCATGGTATGATCCCATCTCTGTTTCTCCTCAAGTACAGGAGGCTACCTTGCATTTTCAGTCTGTGAATGCTAATACTACCTGTCAAGGCAGGGTTATTGATCTGAAGTGAAAGCAAGATTATTTTATAAATACTTCAAAATCATATCAAGGTGCAGATTGCCATAATGCTGCTAAAGCAGGACTCCAGCTTGAACCTACTGTTTGTAAATGGTTTACAAATATGTCTTAAAATAACCAATTCTTCTGGCTACAAAAGAAAAATGAACCTCAGACTTGCATTGTGGTTATTGATAGACTTTCATTTCAGTTGGGATCAGTGTAGGGGGAAGGTAAGTGTTTGAACAGTAAGGTAGTGAAGAGGTTATGTATGTCCCAAATCATCATCAGATTCTATATCAGTAATGATGAGTTTTTAGTTTAACTGCTACCTGAACCCTTCTTCTGTTAGAGTTAAGCTTGTCTTGTTTAACAGCTCCTTTACCCTTTTTCTATTGGCTATGGTTTTTTTTTTATATCTCTGATTAATGTTGCTGGAGCCCTTCAGTTGAGTTTGTCCACAGCCTTCCTGAATGGCACTTCCTAAAGCTGGGTGTGGTGTTCAAAATGAGATCTCATTGAGAGAGCAGAGTAAGCCCAAATCTTGAATAAGTTTAGATATCCTACACAGTAACAGATGGGAGGAATCCTCTTGAATGCTTTGTTTAAAATATACTATGTGATGCTAATTAATTTAAATGGTTTCCAGCTTGGGAATAATTTATCTAGTACAGCAAATATTAGAATATTCATGTCCTTGTTACAGAGGGCAAATCAACTCATGAGATGATGTAGAAAGGGCTGAACATGAAGAGACAGCCTATCCTGTAAATCATCTGTATGCATTCAAGTGCTGGATTTCATTTTTAAATTAGCTTAGTAATAAGTAATAGTATTGTAACTTTCTGTTTATTTCTTAGAATTTGCTGAATCCTCTTGCAAATCTGTAGCTTTAACCCCCAGATTTCTTTTGAATACACCTGATATAAGGACAGTCATCTCAGGCTTGTCTTAGGTCTTTGTTATGCTTTTTAGTTTAACAAGCTCTAACAAATCTCCTTACTTGCATTCCTTTTTTTTTTTCCCTGAACTTGAGGCCAACAGGATATAGAGTGTTTTCTGGAGGCCCAGTGTGCCATCTCCTCAAATTAACCATTTCTATGAACTGTGGGAGAGTATATAAGTGTCAGATTACAGTTTAGCTCTATGAGAAACTGCTGATGGAAAGTGAGCTTCCCTTTAATTTAGGCTGCCAGAGAGAGGTACTGCAAAGTTGTATTGCAGCTGAAAGCTTGTCAGGTGAATTTAGGAAGGCTTTCTTGGCCTGTAATTTGGCAGAAGACTGAGTGCTTGTCTTGGTTAAATGTTTCTGTAGTCAGTTTTCTGGCTCCGTTATAGAGACGTGTTGGTTTGCTGTGCTTCAATTTAGATTTGCATATAGGACTCCTAAGAATTCCTTAATGCTGAAGGTTTTCTCTTTTTGGGGGGATCTTTGCAGTGAGTCCTCAGTAGGTTTTGCCTTGTGAATCTGTTGAGACACAAACATGCTTCAATTCAAAAATGTATTTTTGCAAGCACCATTCAACTGCCAAACAGGCACAGATCAGTAAAAATCCGTGTGTTAGAGAAGAGGAAAGGGAATACAGCAGCTCCTCCAGAGAAAAGGCGATATCTGGTCCTGGAGGGGTGAAGTGAGTGTCTGTAGAAAGCTGAACTCCCTGTCAATCCTGAGCGCTGTGCTGCTCTGGGAATCAGGTTACATGTATCTTCTGTTGCTACTGTAAGATAGATTAATCAAAGTAATTGCCAGAGTCTGTTTATAAGCTGATTAATTAGTTCTAGAGTCAGGTTTTGCTTTCCTTTAATGGGGATGAGTAAGCCTGAAAGTTAAAAGTAGCGTCTGTGTTCCAGCTTGGACTCTGAAGTGGGTATTAAAAACCAAAACAACAGCAACAACAGAAATAAACAACAAAACCCAAGCAAGACAACAAGCAAACAAAAAACCTCCCCATAAACCTAGAAAGAGAGGCTTCCAGTGAACATCTTGAAGGTTCTGGAGCATTTGTCATTGTTCCCTCCCTGTGTCCAAGCATCCTTCATTCTTCTTGCACTCAGTGAAGGCAGGGGGACCCAGAGCTGACCTGTGAAGAGCAAGTCTGCCACAGCAAATGTTTCCCCTCTACAAATTCTTAGAGGGTCTTTCACCCCCAATTCCTGAATTGCTGGTGTGTTTTTCTCCTCCTATGTACAGCAGGGTTAGCTCAGGAGTAAGCTTGTGGCAGTGTAGTGTTACCACTTGTTTGCTTTGGGAGGGTGGAAGAGGGGGAGAGGAAACTGGCTTAGATACAAAGTCACTGCAAAGGGCCTGCTCGCTGTCATCTGTCACAGCAGTTCCACTTTCCAGGTAAGTCACTTGGCTTGGCAGATTTCAGCAGAGGTCTCGGCAATGCCCAACCCAGCCCTGCCTTGACAAAGGAAGCTGGCATCTTCATGTGTGAAGTAACTTTCCATTTGACTTTGTCTGCTGTAGGCATGCAGTGGTTGCTTTGCTCCTTCCCATTGATCTGTAGGAGACTCATCTGTCCATTGTGCTCAAAAACATGCTGAAGAGAATGTGCTTCCTGAGATGGACACCTCCTGCTCTTCTGGGTGTGAAATTTATGTGATGTCACTGTGTTCCCTTACAAACAACTACCAGCATCACCAGCCAATACCTTTGAATTTGTACAGCCCTGTTGGCTTGTTGGGAATGTCTGACCTCTGCAAAGAATTGGGGTGCTGGTGGGCAGTGTTCTTATTTGTATACTGTAGTTAAATACTCTTCAGATAAGGCTTTGTTTTCCAAAAATCAGATGCTCTGGGAACATTAATTAAAGAACTACCTTTTAGGCATCATCTCCTTTTATGCAAGCATCTGTACCACTATCTGCTTTTCTAGAGAGGCTTGTAGAAAACATGTTAATCAAGGAAATTGCTTGGGGGCTTTTTGTGTGCATATAAGTTTGAGTAATGAATGATGCTTTTTTGATCAATAACCAGAGAAATTCAGTTATGCCTTTACTGAGGGCTTAAAGCAGTATGTGTGAACCCCTAAGGTGAACTTCTATGGCAAAGTCAGATGCAGGGAGCAAACTTGTCTCATCAAAACAGTTAGGTGAGAGAGGCTGAATCTCTTCAGACACGCTTTGGTATTGTGGGGGAGGAAGGAGAAACCTTGACAAACATGTTCCTCCCTATGTTTACAGATCTCTCTGGAAGATGCACCTTCTGCCTAGGCTCAGTGTTAATTTGAAGTTAAACAGAGCTCTTATATTTACTCTGGTACTTAAGAATTTAGTATTAGAAATGAAATGGCTTGGAGCTGCTTCCCTCATGCCTTTTGTGGCTCAGGGTAAATTATTTGACTTGCTTATTTAGGCTGTTAAACCCTACTTATACTGATACAAGCTTGAGGAAAAACCCTTAAGACTCTGAAATATATTCCTTTTTAGAGGAGCTTGTGAAGATAAAGTTTGAGTGTTCAAAAAGATAAAAAGAGCACTCTTGGGTTATTTCCCCTGTTCTTGACCCCTGGTATCAAGAGGTCTGTTTTGCATAGGTATATTTGCAGTAGCTGCAATGCTTGTTCCAGTTAACTGGGTCTGATGAATCTCCATTAGCCTGAAGATGCCTGATAAGAATTTTATTATATGAGCCACTCCTTTAATCTCAGGACCTGTTCTTCAGTCCATCTGATGCACTTTGAGGAAAAACTTTCACAGCAGTGTCTGCTGCAGCTGTTTATAAGGAGCCTATGTTACTAAGAGGGATAGGCTTCAGTGTCTTGGCCAGCCATAAAATGTTTTATGCAGTCTAGTCCAAGAAAGCATGACTTACAGCTTATACATGGCAATACCACTTTTAATAATAGAGAAAAACTGAGATCTTAAAAACTGGAGTACATTTCAATGCTTATTTAAGTTCAGTATATTTTAATTTCAAGAGGAAACATTTTTATAGAAGCAAGCTTGGAAAAAGATGCCAAGAGAGTGAGATACTTTGGAGAGCCTGATACTTCTGTAACTATTCTTTTCTCTTAATATTGGAGCAGCTGAAAACACTTTGCTAAGAAATGCACAGGATTCCTCTAAACTGTCAATAATGTTCTGGTTGAGAAACAGTCACTCCTTGGGTTTTGTTTTCTAAACATTGAGGTTAATGAGTTCTAGAAGGCCACTGGGTAGGTAAAATGGGTTTGCTAAAGGTGGTAGCTTAGTATTGCTTGCTACCAGCTTGGTTTGTTCTATATTATTAATAATTTAAACTTCGGGCTTTATCTCACTATCATCTCAGCCTCTTGCAGTGTGCAAGTTTTTGGTTATTCATTTCTTTTAACTGTGTACTTTACAGAATCTTTATTTGAAGAAAATGAGTGCTGAAGCTCTGAGCTGGCAATATTATAGCTATTTCATAAATGTGTATGAAATTAATATATTCAAGTGAAGCCTCTGTACCTTTTTCTCATCCTCGTGTTTGTAGTTCCAGATGCAGCTTGCAGTCACTAGAAAAGCTGTACAGCAGGGTGGTGCCAGATCTGAATGGTGAACCCATTAGAAAACTCCTGCCACTGGTGTTGCTCATTGTCTGCCCTTACCCACCACTCTGAGCTTTGATTATTCCCAATATTTGCTGAAGCAATTGTATAATTTCATTGTACTGGCTATAATTTTCTCACCCCCGGTACTGAAGCTTCTATACAAAGAATTACAGAGATAAAGATGCAAAATGGATATTTATCTAAATGAAAATACTTAGTGTTGGCAGCTATAATGTTACAGCCTAGAATCCTCTTTTCCCCTGGGGTGTGTAATTCTTTGTGCAGGTTTGGCCTCTGTGAGTGGAGCCTGGCAGTAGCAAAGCTGCTGCTTTCCACGGGGACAAGGCAGGATGCTCACAGAGTGTGCTGCAACAGGGATCACAGTTATCAAGAGGTCCACTAGGGGTGAGGATAAGGAGGATGCAAAGCTGAGAATGGCCCTTGATAATGGGTTCATTTGTTTATTTCTTCTCAAAATGTCAAACACTAGCTGTGTAGTGTTCTATGGAATGGTTGTTAAAGTTTTTATTTAGGGTGAAAAATAAAATGGAAATAAGCTAGTTTATATATATAATGCAAGTTTTCAGTAGCATTCATGATTGCTCAGTAATTTTGCAGCAAATTGAATATATTGTATTTTGCTTTATTTTTTAAATTAAACTTGCAGCAGAAAACTTTATCTCAGCTATGAAATTATGCAGATCTTGCAATTTTATAAGAACAAAAAGGAGGCAAGAAGAGCCTCAGATCAAGATAAAGCTGCTAGTTGTCAGCATGTGGGTGTGGTGTGTTTGGCTGCCTTGAAAAATAAGCTATTTCCTATGGATTATGTTCCAGGGTTTTTTAATATTTCCTTTGGGACACTTTTTTAAATTGGCCTTCCTGTAATGAACTTTGCAAGGCAAAGGAAAATTCAGTTATACAGTAGATCTTTATCATCTTAACATTTTCTTTACTTGGTTTTCCCTTAACCAGTTGAGTACTTCTGTTTGGATTCCATATGTGCTTTGTGTGCTGTCAAACTTAACTCCCTGTTGAATTTACCTTTCTTTCCAAAAAGGTGAAAACTTGTTAATAGAGCGAGTGGCACATGCTGGCATGATCAACCCTGAAGATCGATGGAAGACCCTACAAATAAATGGTCCTGTTGCCCACTTTGAAGTGCAGATAAGGGTGAAATGTGATGAAAATTACTACAGTGCTCTGTGCAACAAGTTCTGTGGCCCTCGAGATGACTTTGTTGGTCACTACACGTGTGATCAAAATGGAAACAAAGCCTGCATGGAAGGTTGGATGGGAGAAGAATGCAAACAAGGTAGTATGTTTCCTTTGTCTTGGATTAGCTCTGGTGTATGTAGAATAGGTGTAAACTGCAGTAGGTATTTCTGTGGTGTCAGTGATGTAGTATATTAATTTTAGGACTTACAGGCTTTGTCCTTTCAATACAAATCTTAAACACCCTCAGTGAAAAGTGGAGCACAGGATACAGTGTTGCTTCTGATGTGTGCTGTGAACATACCTAAACAAATCTAGTATTCAGGGAAACATCCTTTTACTAATTGACTTTATTCAATGGTGGTGTTCCTTCAAAGCAAAATGATGCATTACATGTGTTAATGTAAGATTTTATTGGTGTGTATCACTTACACAGTAGACTTCAGTCCTGTAAAAGTGTACCTGTAACACTGTTTCTGCAAATGAAACAGTTTTAAGTGTAAAGTGTGCAAAGCTGAAAGCTTTTTGATAGCTCTTAATGGGAACAGAAATTCAAGTATAGTTGTGTCCTTTAATGTACCACTCAATCAAATCTCTGCATTTTGCCTTCAGTAAGTAGTGCTAAAATTATTTGACGTACTCTTCTTTCTGCTGAGGGCTTTTTGGTTTTGTTTTCTGTTCCTTTTCAGTAAAAAGCTTGTTAATGATGGGAAGGACTGTTTTTACAGCTTACTCAAGGTCATGTATCACTTAAAGTTTGGGATTTCCAGCATAATACCATTCTTACACCAGGTTTTAAAAACAACTGTATTTCATAAAAGCTTGAGTGCCGACACTCTTGCTGCAAAGCTTTTTGCCTGTAATGGTGCTGTGTTCTGTGAAAACCCTGTCTGGAAAGGACAACTATTGGAACATGGCAGAAGGCAGTCTGCTTTGCACACATAACAGACAGGCTAAATGACAGGAGCCCTGCCTGAAGAGCTCCAGACTGCTGCTGCACTAATGGATACCTGGCTGCCCAGACTGATGGCCAAATCTTTTTGTGTCTACAGCTGTGTGTAAACAAGGATGTAATTTGCTCCATGGGGGCTGCAGTGTACCTGGGGAATGCAAGTAAGTCTGCATGCTTGAGTATCTTTTTTTTTGGGGGGGTGAGGGGAAGCACTGATCTCTCAAGTATCCTCAGTGTGTATTGATGCTTTCCAATAAGTCTACTTTAAAATGGGAAAATTCTGTACAAGAACATGGATGGAAATGGATTTGAAGTAGATGTCATGTGTGTAAGAACTGCATATACTCTGAACTGTTTTGTGCTGCTGTGCTATTTTTGCCTATGTAGGACTAAACAGATTGGCTTCATGTAGTTCAAAACTGTGCCTTTATTGAATGAGAAAATCAATATTTTCATTATTATTTTCAAAATCTTTATGTATTTGTTTCTCTCAAATGGAAAGCTTGCTCTTTGGACTGTTAGATGAGGAAATGCTCACGCTCCTAGAGCACTCAATATACATTTTGATCACCAAAATATAGTAGATGTTGCTGTTCCAAGAACAAAAGGGTTTTGGTAATAAGAGGTACAGCAGCAGCCCCAGCTTAAACTTTCTACCCCAGGTAAATTTTTTGGGTCCCTAAATATGAGAGAAGAGAGCAAAATGTTCCCTTAACTTTGTGATGCAGCTTAAGTAGACTGTGATAGCAAGGGCAGTTGATTGTTTTCCTGTAAAGGTTCAGGCATTCAATGTAGTAGGTCAAGGGGAAATGGGTGTTATTTTTACACTGGCTGTTGAAGAAATGGGACAGGTCTACTTGTGGATTTGGGATCCTGTGTAAGTTGAGTTTATTTGTGGTCAGAGTGGTATGCACCATTGTAAGGGTGGATTCACATGGTGCTTCCTTATTGAGCTGTGTTGAACCTGCTTGATTGGAATGATGGGAAACTGAGCTGTGGCTGCCAGAACCCCTGAGAGCTGACAAATACCACTTTGTGACAAGCTGTGACAGTTTAAGACAATTTGGCTGCATCTTTCTGACTACTGCAGCCTCCACAGAAGAGGCAGAAATGGGATGCAGATAGTCCAGCTTAGCTGGGGTTGAGATGCCAGTTCATGAGCTGTGGTAGGTGACATGCAGACAAGTCCCATCCTGCTGCAGAACCTCATGCTTTTAACATTGGGGGATGGCAGATGATAAAGCAAACCTTAAATCATTGCAGCACAAAGTGGTTTCTTACTGCCCTGTAACTTCCATCAGATGCTGCTGACTTCTTGGAAGGTTTGTTGTGTTGTAGCCCTCTGGTCTGACTGAGAACTGTAAATTTCAAGTGCAGTGCTTCAGTTTGTGTGTGGTTTCACTTCTCAGGCTATAAAAATGCCTTTAAATTTTTTTCTCAAGGAAGATACTTAAATGGTGGCTTCCCTTTTGTGTAAGAATATTTATATATAAAGGTATTTGTGATTTTTTCCATATCACTAAGTATCTTCCTTGTGATTTCAAGTGTTGTGTTCTCCTACTGCTGTTGGGCATTTTTTGTTACAAGTAGAGATTGTGGTTGAGAGCTGGCCCAGTATAATTTCTGCCTGAAGAAGAAACACTCCTTCCCTTGAGCCTTCCAAGAATGCATTTCACAGAATAATGAGGTTGGAAGAGACCTCTAAGATCATTGAGTCCAACCTATGCCCTAACACCTCAACTCAGAATCTGGACTATAGCACCAAGTGTCATGTCCAGCCTTTTTTTAACCACATCCAGAGATGGTGATTCCACCGCCTCTTTGGGAAGAGCATTCCAGTGCTTTATTATTCTTTTGGTAAAAGATTTTTTCCTAATATCCAACCTATACCTTCCCTGACATAGCACTTGTTCCCCTTGAGGCCTATTTTTATGAATTTTGATTCATGTAGGGGTTTCTGATGTTCTGTAGGTGTCAAAGTAGCATCCCAGGAGCCTGTGAATATTTGCTTTTTGAATGCAAGAAGTCTTTGACTAAATATACAAAAAAAGCCAGATGGAAACAAATACAAAGCAGTACCTTTGGTTGGGGTTTTTTTTTTGGATGGGGGTGGGTGGGTGAGAGGGTTTGGTGCAGTTTCCTTTTTAACTTCCATTTCTCTGTGATATCAGCTGTATCTGAGAAGGCAGAACCTGGAGAGGGGGAGGGAGGTGTCAGGAAAGGAATATAAAACCTTTCAAGCTGGGTGGTGTTATGTTTTTCAAGGTGGCTGTTAATAGGTGATCTCACATGGCAAAGCCTTTCCTTGCAGCCTGGAGCTGATGGGAAGAAACATCTGGGGTTGTAAATCCAGCTGTTCCCTTGCAACCCACCCAGCTAAACTGAGCCCACAAAAATAACCTTGAGTCTACTGAACAACTCTGTCCAGGTATCTCACTATTGTGATGGGTGATTCTCTCACCTGAAAGAAAGTACTGAGGGAAGGAATCATGGAATGTGTGCAGTTTACCTCATTTCTTGATGCCTTCCTGCTCAAGTCAGATCTGTGATCAGCAAACTGAAGGAGAACAGTGAATTTTCTGTGTGACCACTCTTTGTAATATTGCAGAAAGTTCTTAGCTATCTCTTAATGGTGATTTGGTAGCTTGAGCGTGTTCACACGCAAGCTTTAAATTGTGTCTTCAAATTGTATTCTGTCATAGTTATTAGACTATATTGGAAATGTTGCTTTTAACCAAAATGGCTAAAACTTTCTGTAGAAAAATGATGCTGGCCTAAAAATAAACAAGGCTTACAGACATGACCTTTATCTTCAGCAGTACAAAGGAAGCTGTTATTTAAAAGAAACTGCTATGTTTGGTGCTATTGAATTTTAATCTAGATTCCTTCATCCTGGTTTCTGGACAGCTGCCACTGTAATTTAACAGGTGAAAACAATGTCCTTTTTTAATTCAGAAAGAAAATGAAAATGTGAGAAAAAACATGGGTGTGAGGTAGTTGAGAACCAGCTGGTGCCAAAAGCTACTTAATTGCCAAAACTTGCAGTGCTGTTAGTAAATAGAAAAGCTGGAAAATGGCTTCCATCTTCAACTTGCATGAATGTGGAGGTAACTTAGAGGCTCCAAAGCTTCAGCCAAGGTCTCAAGAAAAGTCTATCCTCCATCTTTTATGTTCCAATGTAATTTAGAGCTATTCTTGAATTAAAAGTTACACTAAAATCAGAAGTAGCTAAATGACCTGAGACTGTTAATAGAGACTATGTCACTGGTTCTGGGCATGCATCATCTGTTGGTCAAGTTCATGCACCCATTTCTTTGAGAAAGTTACAGTATTGAAATGTTTTTCCATTTCTTCTGCTGTGTTTCCATCAAAATGGAAAATAAGTAGGGATGATATCTCAAAATGACCTGATGTAGGAAAGGATTTTGTGGTGTGGCTGTGTCTAGGTGACGTGTTTTTGTCATTGTGGAGGCAATTCAATAAAAACAAAAATTTCCTGAATAAAGATGAAAAAATACATCCTTGAGGAAATCAGAAGCAATTTAGCTGAGTCTTGCAAGGATGGAAAGATGCCACCATCCTAAAGAAAAAACAAACCGGTCTTTATCTATAGTGCATAAAGAAAGACAGTAAACTTTGGTTTGTAGTGGCAGGATAAATGGTCTTTTTTATTTTTTTTTTTTGACTTCACCAGGCCAAAGAAGTAGGAGAGATTATCAAAGACACAACATTGCAGAGCCTTGATGCTGGTACTTTTTGTATGTTTTTACATCATTTAAAATACTTTGTTAAATCCCATTAAGCTGTCTGGAGGAGAATGAAGTTTGAGCTAATGGCTCATATCTGGCTTGGGTTCAATGACCTCATGAAATGAGCATAGTTGAATGTAAAGAAACCACCAGTGACAGTCTCTTTCCTTGATTAAAACTGCTGACCTAGGTATGTTTGGTACCACTCATAAACTGTCACTAGGCTTAACAGCTCAATCTTTCACTTCCTTGTTATCCAGAGTGGTATGGCTTTGGTTGAGGTCCAGATATGCCTCATATTTGGCTTACATTGTCACAGCCCTGCCAGGATGTGGTATTTTCAGAAGTCTTTCTACTTTTCCCATTGCCTTTGGATGTTTGTTTCTCCTCTAAAGCAAAACAAGAGGAGTCAAATCTCTAACACTGCTGAGCTTGGATTCTGCAGCCATGGTAAGAGCTAGGTTTTGTTCTGGGAAATGCCAGTCTTACATTCCACAACTGATACAAAAATTTCTTTAGAGTGTGCAGACTAACTGAAATTAATTAAAATGAGATTGTTAATAGTACTCTAATGTGAATTCTGTGCAAGGTGGACAAAGCAAGTGTACTGTTTTTAAAAGAATTTTAAAAAATAAATTAAGGTTTGTGTGCTTTGAGCTAACTTGTTCTAGAACTATATATGACAGTTTTAGTTTTACAGTTTTGGTGATTTTATGTTTGTTTGGTTTTGTTTAAACATGTACCTTATCTTTGCCCCACTGAGAAAGTTTTCTCAAGCTTTTTGTCCAGTGCCAGGACTTTTGTAGTCCTTGTATTCCCCTTTAGCAGTCCCACAGTGCCTGCAAGGGCTGTGGGCATCTCCCAAGTGGTTTTGCTCCCTTCATCTCTCACTTTATGACCCACACCCTGCTCAGCTGTTATCCAGTACCTTCTTTAGAGATGCAAAATGCTGGAGCTTCAAAATGAGCTACAACTACCTGGTGGTGTAAAAAGTGTTCTAGAGAGTCTTTGTTAAATCTTAGACTTCTCAGAGGCTATCCAATATCACTGATGTCTCACTTGTGGTTTGTGATGGTTGGGTGGATAACATGTGTAACATCAACACTAGGAACTCTGTCTAAACTCTTTATTTAAGAAAAACCCAGCAGCTGGATTCTTGTAAATTCATTCTTGGGTATAAAATGATCTGGTGAGGCTTTTCAAAACAGGTTGTTACTGAAAGACTTTGGAGGACTAGCAAAAGGTCCTATAGAACTGAAAGAAAGAAGGAAATAAAATTCCTGCTTCTAAAAACTGGGAGAAAGTAAGAGGTGGGGATTTTCCACAGGTGTTCCAGAATGGAATTATGAGAAATCTCATAGGCTGCTCTGAGCAGTAAACTAGAAAAAAAACTTTGGGCAGTGTGCTTAGCTGCTTTGGCATCTGACCAGCTCAATTCCAGCAATGCTGGACTGCCCATGATCCCTGAAAAGTGTGAGGCTGCTGTTTAGCCCTGCAGGAATGCACTTGGTACCATGACTGGGACATCTCCTGTCTCCTCTTTAATGTAAGATATCCTATCACAGCTTCAGATCTCAAAGGTCTTGTAAAATTTTTACAATTGCTGTGTCTTTCATCATGTTGAGTTCTCTTGCCTGTTGGTACAACCATTGTGCTTTTATTTATTTTTTTTTTTAATGTCTTAGTGGTGAGCCCTTAGGGAATGTTGGCAAGCCTTTCTCAAGTAGGCACCTTAAGTTAGACAAAGAATCTCAAGTTTTGCTTCTTTATTGGTCGAGGAACTGAGGCATGCTCTGCATGAGTGGGTTGGAGGGTATAGAACATATCCTAAAGGTGGATCTGCATCCAGGAGATGTGAGTGGGTGTGCAGGAAGTAAAAACATGTAGTGCTTGAACTTGTGTCTACAGCAGCATGGGGAGTGCAGCTGAACCAGAGCAGTAGATCAAAGCAGCGCAGAGAACTCAATATCACACTCTAAACGCTCCAGGACTTCAAATTTTAGATTTTCTAGTCTGTTCTTGTGGCCTGAATGCCTGTTTGCAGCTGGAACACATTGGGTGTGCTCCTGGCACACATTGTCTGATATTACCTTAGTTTAACCTAAGAGGAATACAATTCCTTTGTTCCAAAACAGCTCTGTGATGTGAACTAACACACCATCAACAGGAATGATCAGGCAGTTCACGTAAAAAGCATGTTCCTGGTGTGAACTAATGCAAATACAGGCACACCCTTAGAGCCACTTATGTAAGTTAACTGAGCAATGTTTTGGCTAAAAACTTTTGAACCATCCCCTCTTTTAACTTGTTCTCAAAACTTTACATAGTACTGGAGTGAGACTGTTGGCTTTCAATAACTTCCTTTATTAGAGGACAAAAATGTTTGTAGGGAAAGGTTTATATCTTTTGGTGTGATAAGAATGCTAGGGGTGAGAGGAAAAGGTAATAAGCTTTCAGGTGATTAAATTATTTGAACTCATTAATGAGTATGTTTTCCTTTGCTATTCACAAAATTATCTTGCCTATTTTGAAGGTAGGAAAGTGGGCAAAGTGTTTCTGTGACAAGTTTTAGTGAATGAGTACTGTACTGCTTATTAACATTGAATCCAGATGCTCAGAATTGTAGGATCTACCAGCTGGACAATATTGCTGCCTGCTGTGCAACAAGTAATCTCCTAAAAGTTTAAACAGACTTTCTTATAGTTATTTTAAGTAAATAACTAATATAAAGCTATTGTTCTGGCCTATGCAACACCATCCTGTTCACGTCACTAGAAAATTTAGTGGTTTTCTATTTAAGAGGGCTATTTCTCCCCCACCCCTGAATGATGCATTTTGCTTCTGCTCTTAATGTCACTGTTTTTGCTTTGTTTTCCTGTATTGAGTGTTTTGGCCCCAGCTTCCACTTGAAACATGATTGGGAGAGGCTCTTTCCAAAAAGTCTGCTTATAAAAAGGTGTATGAATACCTCACAATGATGTTCTCTTCACTCTTTGTGTGATGAGCAATATATCAGTGAGGTGTAACCTGTGATATTTAAAGGTTTAAACCACATTGCCTACATCCTCCCTAAGATTTTTTTAAATTTATTTTTAGGCCCCATATTTCTGCATTGACTTCAGGAATAGACTGCAGTTTGGTGGTTCAGGTGTATTTATGCATGAAGTGCTGACAAAGCTCTGTAAGTAGGTGTAGAACAGAATTAATTTAGGTATCCTCTCATTCAGAGCTTTTTTTTTTTAAGGTTAACCAGCACAGATTAGTCATTGGATGCGATGTGGAATACGAAGTTTCTCAGTTGATCTTTCTGCACAGAAGGATCAGGACTCTCAAATATTGAAACAGGAGAATAAATCACATATGAAGATAATACAAAAGAGCTGAGTTTAAGCTGACCATTGAGGGCACCCTGACTTTCTACTCTGGTGGCAGAGCATCCTCCTTTTTTGGATAAGGAGTTGTTAATTATTCAAGGTGCTGAGGGGCCGTGGTTGACAGACCATCAGACTCTGAATACATCTCTTCACCTTTCCACAGCACTTCTGTAATTGCCACTGTAGGATTTGACATAAATTTATGGAGTCTGGACAACATTTCCAGGGTCATGTAGTCCCCTCTTTGCCCAAGGAGGTCTAGTTAGACCCATCTAGTTAGTTCTGTCTGATTTGGAAATGTTTAATTTCAACCTAGCTCTTACTAAATAATTATAACAAACTTCCTCAGAGGAAAGCAAAGGCCACTGTCAGCTTTTTCCCTTAATTATATCTCTTTCAGAAGAACAAAAGGAAACCATATTTCTATAGAAAAATCTTCTATTAGACTTGATAAATTTTGGTTTTGAATGACCCCCACAAAAAAATAAAAACCCCAAATGTTCTGTTTCATGCTTTTTTTCCCACTTTCCCCTGCCTCTGAGTACACATGCAACTGAGCTGTGTTCAAAGTTCTGACTTTGAACTGTGTGTAGTGATCAGTGCTTTTGTAGTGTTCCCTGATGTTAAATTTACCCTCTTCAAATGCACTGACATTTACTGTAGAAAGTCCTTTCTCCTGAAATTTAGCTGTTTGAAGCCCCACTGAGCTGAATTAGTGTGGCTTTTTCTGCTTGTCAGTGACAGCAGTGTTTTTTCTCCACAGTTGCGGTTTTTCTAATCTGATGATTGAAGAGTTGTCTACAGTTTTGCTAATGTTAACTTCTGCCATCCCCACCTCTAGCCTTTTGTCTGAATTCTCATTTTTCTATTGCCTCCAGACTCTCATTTAAGGAAAATGGAAGCTGTGAAGTGTGCCTGTAGAATTGCCAGATTTCTCCAAGTTGTTGGTTTCAAGATAACCAACAATTGTTCTTCTCTCCTTATTACACTCTGTGTTAGTTGTGACCCAAAGGGATGCTTCAGTCTGGGAGCAGATGCCTGTGCTTCAGCCTTCCATCAGGAAGTTACTAAACTGCAACAATCTATTTATGGTAGCTTCTTTGTACTGCTAATAACCCAGCAAGGGCTAAGTTTGAGCCAGGTCTGATTTTGTTTTGTATGTGCTGGATTGTGAAGACAACTTTGAGCTGATGAAGTCAGCAGAGGGGAAGGACAAAGGAAGTAGAATCTTGATTCCAATAAGAATTTTCTTTGTCTGTTGAACAATGAGAATCCTTATAGATTCTCTATATTTGGCTTTCTTATTTTGTCAGATATGAAAAATTTAGAATTACTATTTAGTTTATTCTTGACTGGGATGGGAGGGCAGGGAAGAAGTAACTTAAGCCCACTATTAGCTGCACTGGCAGTTTCCTTTTGGCTTTTACACAGGAGGTTGGTACTTGAAAAGGAATTCTGGTTTAAATTTTTTTGGAGTTTTTTTCTAAATGATATTGAATTTGTGTTTGCACCATTTGGGCTTCTAATAGTGAATCATTAATCGTTTTCATCTTTGGTTTTTTCCTTGATATTTTTGTCATAAATGACATAGAACATAGGCATTTCTGGGTTGGTTTACCTTTATTGGTCCCATCTTGCTCTCAGGGTGGGCTGAGATCCATATCAGCATTATCTTTTCAGAAGGAAGTGGAATTAATGCTGCTCTAGCACCTGTTAATGTAGGATGCAACCAGACTTCCTGTTCAAGAGGAAATCCTAATTTACTCTTCCTTGTAAACCGAAGGCTGATCAGCTTACCACATAGTAACCTTTTGACTTGTAAACATTGTGTTCTTTTGGACTGCTTTTAGCCTCTAGAAATTATTTCCCTCAGGCTCGGTGGTAATTTTAACAGTAAACTTTGTGTTGAATATCATGAAAAAGCAGCAACTTTTACTCTGCTGAAGTAATTTTAATGTCATCAAGCATACCTACAAACTCAAGTAGGTGCTTAAGATGCCTTCAAGTTCTAGAAGGTGGCTGTATTTTTCTTTGCACTCTTAAGCACCGCTGTAGTGTCAAACAAAGAAACTTGTTATCCATGGGCTATGGAGAAAAAATTGAGTTACTGTTATTATTTGCTTTGTGATGCAGACTTTCAGCTCTTGAAAATGCTTGTTGTATGTGGGTGGGGAGTTGGCTCTGGCTGGGATAGTCATGGTGAATCACTGGCAGTAGTGCCAGATTTGGCATGGATGAAGATTTGGGTTGGGGCCAGTAAAGTGAGTTGCAATGCTGTTTTTTTATTATTACCATCCTCTGAAAAGATTTTTCTGTCCTTGAGGAGGAAGGAAGAGATCAAATTTAGCAAGAGCAGTATTTGTTTCCTCTTGCTGCTGCTGCAGCCAAAGAAAGAGGCTTCTAAAATATGAGTGTTCTCCAGGCTTCTGCCAGCCCTGCTCAGAGGAGCAGTCGAGGCCTCTGGGCTGGGTGCTCAGCTGAGGCTCTCCTTGGAGATCTCCGAGCTCCTGTCCCAGTACCTGCTCCTGCCCTGAAAAGCTCCAAGTAGTTCTAGAGCTTCATATGAAAAGAATGGTCTTGCAGACCTTCTGCATCTAGATTCCTTACTGCCAGTGTAAACAGTAAGGATTTAAATTCTGTGCTGCCAGCACAGCTTGTTCTGTTCCTCTGGGGATTGATCCAGCTTACTGAAACAGTGGAAGGGGATTGATTCACAAGGAACCAAGACTCCTCATTTGTACTTCTCTTCCTTGTCTTCTCTCACTGCTCCCCCAAAGACTTAATTTATTTTCTTCTCTTTTATACTATTTAAATCATGTGGATAATAGAATGGTAGTGTCAAATCTAAAAAACATAGTTTCATTTCTAATGCTTTTTTTTCCTTTAGGCAATGGGGCTGCACTGTTGTGCATATGCCCAACTCTCATGCAGTGTGATCTCTTTGTTACTAGTATGTTTTTTGAATTCTGTGTAAGAAATGCACTCTTAACAGACAGAACGTTTGTTTTGTTGGCCCAAAATAGCAAGCTTACTATTTCTTGTTACTTAAAATAAGTGTGAAATATAACTATGTTTAAAAGAATCATTAGCCTATGCCCTCTCTCCCCCCTTATTAGTTCAGATTTTAATACTTCCCTGTAGCATAAACAGTTGCTTCTTTTAGCAGAGTTCTGATACAGATTAACATAAATATACTGGTCTGAAGAAATCTTGGGGAGAAATTTGAACTCTAAAACAAATGAATTATTAATTGCGTTTGTTTCTGTTGTTGCTCCTCCTTTCTTGAAAGAATACTTTTTCCATAGTGCCAGTAGAGAACACTGAGGATATAATGGAACAAATCTGTGAAAAAAGGTTTTCTTGAGAAACCAGGCCTTGAAAAACTTACCAAGACTGCTGCCTTTCTGGCTGCCCTGGTCTTTTGAGGCTGTAGCACTAGAGCAAATTGGCTATTATCTTGAAATCTCTCTTCACAGAAAAACACTATGGTGCTGGGTACAGTAAGCCAGCAGTCTCCTTCTGAAAATCAATTTCAGCTTTCTTGTATCAATCACAAGTTTTGTCCTAGTGTGAGATGATTATGTGAAGATGGGACTTCTTGTGAAAGAACAACTAATTCATGTCCAGTTCTCATAACGTGTAGTGCTTGGTGGTGTTTGTTGCCATTGTGTGTAACACATTTGAGCAGGATGAGTTCCTGTAAGGATGTTCAACAGGACTAGTTGCGTCCCTTCTAAAAAGGATAAAGTTTTGTTATCTGTTGCACATTGAACAGTTGGCCTTGTTCTTGAAAACGGTAAGTGTAGTGTTGTAAATACATGTAATGCTGATCATGAAGCATCATGTTGCTAACTTTTAACATGTGAACTTACATCTTAGGTGTCATTATGGTTGGCAAGGACAGTTCTGTGATGAGTGTGTCCGCTACCCAGGCTGTGCTCATGGGAGCTGTAATGAACCATGGCAGTGTAATTGTGAAACCAACTGGGGTGGCCTGCTCTGTAACAAAGGTACTTAACATTAATGTACAGGAAAAATAAGTTAAGTTGCATGATTAACTGATAACTCATTAACCCCTTTTCTTTTCTGCTAGTGTGCAACTACCTGAGTGTTTCTGTGCCTTAATTCTTGTGTGGCAGATGGTGCCTAGGCATCAGAAGTGTAGGAAGTTGAAGACAAAAGGCTTGGAATTGTCCTGACTCTTCTAACTCCTGCAGTTGTCTCTTGTTCATTCTTCCCTGTTCTGTGGATAGTTACCAGATCACAGGCTAGCCACTGGAATTGGGGATGATGTGGGTGAAGGATGTTCAAGCCAGAAAGGCATCTGTGTCTGACTAGGGACTGAAACGGTGGGATCTGTGCTCCCTGCTGACTGAGCCTTCTCTCTGTGCAGATCTGAATTACTGTGGGAATCACCACCCGTGCCTGAACGGCGGCACCTGCATGAACACGGAGCCGGATGAGTATCGCTGTGCCTGCCCCGACGGCTACTCGGGCAAGAACTGCGAAATCGGTACTTGGGACAGGGCACCTCTCCTTGGAGACCTGCAACTGCCTTGGCACTTCTGCACTGCGCTGGGGATAGGCTCCATCTCTCCCTTCTGGGGCCTGAGCCTGGCTGCTCAAAAAATCACCAAAGACAACAGAAATGCTGTGCCAGTTTCCCTTTAGATAATACTGAGACTGTTTCTTTCCTTTAACTTCTCCTTAATCCAACCATGCAATTGGGCTGTAGTCTCATGAAATAGGTTAGACATGTAGCTTTCCCTGTTACCTTACTCCCTGCTGCCCATTTTCTTGTCTTCTGGCTTGCTGGCAAGAATGCATCTTTTCCAAGCTGGGGACTAAGAAAGGTGGAAGTGATGGACGCTTCAGTTTCATCTCTGATGTGGGATTTGGCCCCATTTTTAGTTGGCTGAAAGTGTTGACTACCCTTTTTAATCAACTGAAATTTCATCTTTTAATGTGGGACTTCTAATATATTTGGATTAATGATGAAATGTTAACTACTATGGAAGTGTGCTCAAACCCTCTTACAGAGTCACCTTGAGCAGTCTGAAAAAAAAGTGGCTTCCTTGTGCCTATTGGCAAAATGAAGGACAGCATTTAAACCACATTTGTGATGAAGTATGGCTTTGCCTACAGTCTAAGAGATCTGTGTCTTGAAAAACTGCTTCCTATCTGAACCACAGTACCAAGATATCATGCTGCTTTTTTCTGTCTTTGCATGTGTTGCACAAAGACCAAAATGTTCATGTTCTAGGGACAGTTTTGGTCTCTGGAGACTTTTCTTGGTTATTCTTACTTTGGAGGTAAATGGACAGTGTGCAGTTTCTAGTTCTTTCATACTTTGTTTTATGTAGTGGTTAGTTGCATGCTCTTTTTCTTTGTCATGATGCATTGTTTAATCCTTTTTTGAAATGTGATATTCACAGCTTCTCAGTATGTATTTTGCTGTTTCTTGATAGGTAAAATTTGAGGTAGAAAGAACCTTTTTTGTCTTTTTTCCACTTCACTGCTTGGCCTTAAATTCACTAAACTATTATCAGCAGAAGGTTTTTGGAGTTTATCAGGATGTAGATCTTTGAACTTCCTAAAGCTCTGTGTGGTATTAAAGATACCATCAAAACTTAAATTTTACTTCAACTGGTAGAACTTAAATTTTATGTCAACTGGTAGATGTAAAGTTTAGGCTAAAATGGAGGAAATCTTGCCATAGCTTGCCCTGAAAGCTGTGGGGGAGTAGCTTGTGTTTTCAGTGAGGAGGCAGTACAAGAGGGGGCCATATACTTGTTGAGATCTACACTGATATTTAACAGTAGGGTTGGTGTGTGAGCTGCTTTAGGTACCAGTACTAAAAAGCTTCCTTGGCTTCTGAGAGGGGAAGTTACCAAAAAAATTTAGAAAAAGCTTGTCCCTCCTCAGCCTGATGATTTTGTGCAGCCCCTGTCACTGTTACAGCCCTACAAGGAGCATCACTGCCTGTAAGCACCTCTATTCCCTGCTGTTTCCAAGAGCAGTGCTAGAATGAAGCTAAACAGACCTTAAACTACTACAACTCAGACCTCTGCATACAGCATATCTGTTTTTTCTCACTGAATTTAAAAGAAGTGCTGGAGTGCTCTGGAGGTGGAAGTGCATGGCTGGAATCAGAGTGTTAGTGGGGAACTTTGCTGGAATTGAAATAGAATGAGCTGACTGCTGTCTGTGCTTAGGCTTTCTAGTTATTAGGTGGGAAGGATGATACATCTTCAGTGAAATCCTGCTTTATTTTCCTCTTGGGAATCTTAACTCTCTGCAGGTGGGAGATGAAGGCTCCAAACTTCTCTACTGGTATCTCTCCACTGTTATTTCTCTTGGTTACTTTTAAGCAATGCAACTTTTAATGGCAAGTTCTCCTTAATTGGTACTGAAAGGGTATTTAGCAAGAATTTCTTTCCTTCTTTCTCCCCAGCTGAGCATGCTTGTGTATCTAATCCCTGTGCTAATGGTGGAATTTGTCACGAAATTTCGTCAGGCTTCAAGTGTCACTGCCCATCGGGGTGGAGTGGACCAACATGTGCTATTGGTGGGTATGGTTTTGCTGGTGACTGACCTGTTGGGTTGGAAGGGTTGATGCTTGGTGATAACACACTCTGTGGGTTTGGAATTTGGTGGTAGTCTTCTACTTTCCCTGTCTTTTAACAGCTGAGCATTGGTAAAGTGAAAAGAGGAGTGTTCTGTGCAGCTCACAGTATTGACTCAATGCCGTTGAGATGTGTTATCAAAAAGTTATCAGAAGCATAGCTGGACCATATCCGAAGAAATGCCCGGTTGCCAAAGCTTCTTTGACAATTCCTGACTGAGCCACTCTGAAGCAAAATACAGAATGGTGTCACCTTAGAAATATAAATGTGAAGGTCAAAGGTTCCCCCCTTCTTTAGCAGCAGCAAAGTAGATTTGCACACTTAAATGCTTAAGTGTCTGATTCCGAGGACAGAGAAGTGGTTGAAATGTATTGTAGGACTGTAATGGGTTTGCATGTTGCCTGTTTGGAGCACAGGTGACTTACCTGTTTTCAAACAGCAACTGTCCTCAAAAAAAACCCCAAAAACCAAACAAAAAAATCCTGAAAATTGCCAACAAAGAAACAAAACTGGCTAAATATGTGTCACAGTCTAGGGACTTGACTTTCAATGAACATGCAAATCATAGGTAGGTTATTAGGTTATCTGATTCTCTTCTTGTTTGCTGATCTTCTGTACTCAGTCACAAAAATGTGACAAATCCTAAGTAAAAATTAGGTTAGCAATGCTAGTCTGTGCCTAGGCTTGTTTGCACGTTCTCCCCCTTCATCTCAAACTAACTTTGAAGCAGAACCTGTTAAGCCAAGCTTTAGGTTGTGTAATGGAGTCTCCTTTTGCCTTTGCAGATATTGACGAGTGTGCATCAAACCCCTGTGCTCAAGGAGGGACCTGCATTGATGGTGTCAATGCATTTGAGTGTATTTGTCCACAGCAGTGGATCGGAGCAACTTGCCAGCTTGGTAAGTAATTCTAAAGCTTTGGACACCACTGGAGATTAGTCCTAAACAATGAATAACTGTGTGTTTCTGGCATGGTTTTTATTGAAGAAAATATGGAATATATGTGTTGTTATTGGTATCTTAGCTCCTCTTTAGCAGATCTCAAGTCCAGAAGTTTCAAGGGGATCTGTAACTATTTAAGCCACAGCTTAAGCTTACTTGAAATACTTCTTTTAGAATTCCCCATAGCTTTTCTGTTCCAAAATGCAGCATTGGTGATGGTAACTCCTTTTCCATGGTGGCAGAATAGTGACTAAGCTTGTGGAGGCTAGAGAGGGATTTTTCCCTGACTAACAAATTGCCTTTTTGAGTTTTGGCCAAGGGAAGAGTAAGATAACATGCATGTGCTACTATAGGCAAGTGTGCATTAAAATCCTGTGGTATGTAAATGGTTTTAGTACCCTAGCAATGTTTAATATGAGCTTCTGATGCTGGGATTGCATGGACACTTTGCTTGGTGCTGTGGTAATCTGTTTCTGGGTTTGTTCTTTATTCTATTCTTTATTTTCTCTTCTTTCACAGATGCTAATGAGTGTGAGGGGAAACCCTGTGTTAATGCTTACTCTTGCAAAAATCTCATTGGTGGATATTACTGTGACTGCATTCCAGGATGGACAGGAGTAAATTGTCATATCAGTTAGTATTCCTTTAGTATGTATGTTGACAGTAGGGTGCTTTGTTCTTAAAAAAAAAAAGATAAAATATGCTAAGTGATAGTATACATACTTTAATAAGAAAAAAAAAACCTGTTCTCAGGATTTTTCTAACTTCTAGCAATGTAAATTGAAAATACTGTTTGAAAATTTATTTTGAAAGGTAATTGGTATTAAAGTGATCTTAGACATACTTTAATAACTCTTGAGTCTTACATGTTTCTGAATGATAGATATAGGTTCAACTTAAAATACTTTTAAGCTAAAATGTTATATATGAAATTAACTGATATCAATAATCTCATTTTTAGTACACTGTAGTAGAAATATAGAATGTCATTTTCCATTGGTTATTTTTTAAAAATAGGGATCTCTTAAGACCTCAAGAATCCTTCCTTTCCACGAAACATCTAGAAAAAAACCTTTTTGAAAATCACTTGTTCTCCATTTTTATGCTAAACCTATACTTTTCAGCTTGGTCTTGAAGTCTAAATTCTAATGCTTTGCATGTTTTATCCATAGATATAAATGACTGTCATGGACAGTGCCAGCATGGAGGGACTTGTAAGGTAACTCTTGTTCATTACATTCCATGTTGAAAATTAATCTTTGACTGGTTATGAGTTTTATAGCTTGCAATTACAGTTTGATTAAATGAGTTCAAATGTTAAAAATGTAACACTGTACTTGCAGACTCTTGCACCCATTTCACAAAATAAAATTCTGTGCTGCTACTGCTGTCCGCAAATTCAGAATACAAAAGTAACTGAAATTTTTGTGTGCAAGTTTTGTGAATAAACAAATCCTTCTACTTTTGCTTCTTTTCCCTGCTCTGTGAAGGATGAAGTGAACGGTTACCACTGCTTGTGCCCTCGTGGTTTCACAGGAAAAAACTGTGAGATAGAAACCAACGAGTGCGAGAGCAATCCCTGCCAGAACGGGGGCCGCTGCAAAGACCTGGTGAATGGATTCACTTGCCTGTGTTCCCAGGGATTCTCGGGAGTCTTCTGCGAGGTGAGGGCAGTGCACACATTACTGCAATGCTTGTCATGGACTGAATTCTTGAAAGAAATGTATCTCTGGGTTTAAATGGAGTAACCCAAGGCTGGAGCGTCACTGCCTGTTGTAGCTGTTACCTGATACTCTGAATAAGCAAATTTGTTGTGCAGCGCTGTCATAGTAGCTGGAACACTTGAATTTGCAGCCTGATAAACTATAAGTTGTTGCATATAGGTGTTGGCCTTCCTAAGGGTTTTAAGGCTGCAAGTATTCCTTAAGCTTGAAATGTTTTCCTTTGCAATTTTCAGGACCTTTGTTCTTTTTTTACACTGGAGTGCTTTAGGTTCTCATCCTAATAACTCTGAGGTACATAATTGAATTACCCTTCAAGTAATCCTACTGCTATTGGTAGGAGTAGAATAATTATATATCAATTATTTGTATTATATATAATAGTGATGATTAACGTAATTACTAAAGGCAGGCAGATAGACAAGTGTTGGCTCTCAGAACTTTGAGATCATTTTAGGAACATGGAGTTCTAGTGCTTAAGGACTCAGATCTGAAATATTGAAGTCTTAGTGGTAATTCCTGAAGTACTTAATGGTAAAGAAGATATTCTTCTTTTCTAGGGAGGACATTAGGCTTTTCAGGGTAAAATTATTTTGCATTAAGTACTCACTGTCTGGCTTTTGCTGATAGTCAAATTCATCTGGATGTTATGCTTAGTATCAACTGGAGGCACTATGCTAGACTTCTGTTGGATTTGCTCCAGAATTTTTTTGTAGAGGATATTGGAGTGATCACTCTTAAACACTGAAGTAATTTTATTTTATGTTATTTGCATCATTAAAGAAGTAGTGCCCTCATTTTATTCAAAATTTAAAAGGACTACAGATACCAACCAGTTTAATCAAACTGGTGCAGCACCTAATAGCTCATGAACTGTTTCTACATAAGGATCATAACTTCAGTGCTCTGCTCTGGGCTGATTCATACAATACTGTGTAATTAAAGTTTTAGCAAATGTGCTTGAATAATAGGGGGGAGTTGGCTGCTTGCCTTGTGTGCTGCAGGAAATATCTACCATTGATTCCAGATGCTAAAGTACCAGCTACTGAACTTGCATTGGGAAGGGGAAATTTACACTAATGGAAGGAAACAAATGGAGACATCTGATAGAGGAGATCTGAGAATCTTTCTCAGACCATACATATTTTTTTATAGCTTGCTTTGAATGTTCTGTGTGGGAGCACGAAATGGTTTGCTAAAAATTTTCTGTTGTGACTGGAATTGTATGTGCTCCTCTGAATTAAATACTTAACACCATTTGTGTTCCTTCTCCTTTGGCTAGTTGGGCTTTTTTTCTCCTATTTAGCTACTGAACTGCTAAAAATAGGGATCAAAACCTCTATTGGACATAATTTAATATCTGTATAGTTGAAAGCTATCTTAATCCCAAGAGATGTGAAGAAGGAAAAACTGACTGTAGGGGACAAAAGAAATCCTTAAGAAAAATAATTTGGATGAAAGATACTGTGATGCAAAAATATCCCTTTTGAGTCTGCTTTGTGGATTTTGAGACCAATTGAGGGCATCACGAATCAGTGATCTTGTGTGCCAGTCTAAAGCAGAAAGCAGCAGAATTGTTTTGCCACAGCAGTGTCTATGTTAAACATTGTATAATGAAGGTGAAGTTTAAATTTGGCTCTCTGGATCAGATGGTCAGAGTTCAAAGTGCATCTCATGTAACTGTGTGTAAATTGCTGTGGAGATGGTATTTTTTTTAAAATAAGGTCCTGAGAAGCTGGGTCTAACTAGACCCACTTTGAGCAGGAGGTGGGGAGTAGCTGACCTCTAGAGGTTCCTTCCAAGCTCTGTGGTTTTATAATAAATTCTATGTGTTAATTGAGATGGGAAGAGAATTTGCTCTAGGGGATGGGATTTTGTTCAGGTTGTGTGTATTTTAAGTGTCTCGCAGACACAAAGCTGACAAGTGCACTGGTATTTAACTTGCCTTGTGGCACTTGGTATGTGGGTGTGAAGGACAGAAGTGACTTATAATGATGCAGAGAAGTTGCAGTAAGGTGTCTCCTAATGGCTTAGGTAATTATTCCCTGAGTTATTGCAAATGGGCTTATTCAGCCTCCTCCAAAGAAGTATTTTTTAAGCAGTGTCAGAAATGCTTTGTATTAGGATAGACTAAAGTAAGCTGAAGTGTCTCTGTCTTGCAGGGTGGAATGCAATATTTATGATTCATAAACCTTAAAACTTGAGGTTCCTTGTACATTAGCTTCATCTGTGTCTCTGGCAAAGCAGATAATTCTGCTTACTCCTGGGAAATGAAGCAGCTGCTGCTAACTGTGGTCTCTCTTTTACAGATGGATATTGATTTCTGTGAACCTAACCCTTGCCAGAATGGGGCTAAATGTTATGATCTGGGAGGAGATTATTACTGTGCCTGCCCTGATGACTATGATGGAAAAAATTGTTCTCATCTCAAGGACCACTGCAAGAACAATTCTTGTAAAGGTACCTGCTGTTGTCCATAAATCTGTCTTGATGGTGGTACATTAAAAAAAAGGCATTTTGGGGAATATCATAATGCAGAAATGTTTTTATTGTACTCACTTGATAAAACAGTGAGACAGTGAGAGGAAATGCTGCTCATTTATGAAGAGTTAGATGGTAACTTATAGCTAACACAATTGTGATTAGTTTTAATTTTTGTTTAAAAAAACCTTCTTTTAAAACTAAAATCTGATTGGTGATACAGATCATTAGTCTAAAGACCTCATTTCTTTTTCAGTTATAGACAGCTGTACAATAGAAGTCTTCACTAATGCAACCCAAGAAGGAATCCGTTTCATTTCATCCAATGTTTGTGGGCCTCATGGACGGTGTATTAGTCAGCCAGGAGGGAATTTCACTTGTGCCTGTGACAGAGGTTTTACTGGAACATACTGTCATGAAAGTAAGTAGGAGCCTGTAAAAGATTATTCTTTTCGCTATAAATTTATTTTAAAGTTAATGCTATAAAGCTTTACAACATAAAATAAGACATTTAGATTTCAGTAAAGTTGCATAAGGTGCTGTTTCAGATATACTGCTTGAAATAGTTTCTTCTGGTAGCAATCTTTGTAGTGGTTTACACTTCCTGTGTGATAAAAAACTTAAACTGGTTTTAGTCCAGCTTCAGAGTAAATGTGTCTGTAGCCACCACCTTTGTGCACAATCTTACAAGCCACAGATTTCTCCAACATGAGAATAGAGAGAGGGGACTAGAACTTGTATTGCTGTTGTGGGTGTTTTTAAACCCCTGGATATTCTTGCCAGGTAAGCGTAATGCTCTGGTTGGACTTGACTTGCTACATGAGAGCCAGAAACCCTACCAGGCTTGAAAACAGATGTTTGAGCCTTTCTTTTGGATGTACAAGTGCAGTAATAACTTCATGCTGCTTTTTCTAGAGACACAAGTGTAACTCACTCTTGTGAGTAGGTGAAAACAGCCTTGAGCAATAATTGTTGACTTTTTGTTGCAGATATCAATGACTGTCTAGGGAAACCTTGCAAGAATGGTGGGACATGTATTGATGAAGTTGATTCATTTAGATGTTTCTGTTCCAGTGGCTGGGAAGGAGAACTGTGTGACACAAGTGAGTACTGCTCTGTTGCAGGGCCAAATGATGCAGCCTTGTTCTAACAGAGATGGGGTAGTTTTAACAATGGGGTAGTTTCTCTTTCCCATAATTGAGTCTTGTTTGCAGAAATATTTTCAGAAATAACTTCAGGTAGCTGCTCTAAAAGCCTCAGCTCCTTCAATAGGAGCAGAATCTGATTCTTTGGTATAGTTCAGCATTTATTTCAGGAGGAGAAAACTTTTTGTCCTGGGGATAGGCAAGAGTGTTGGCCAGGAAGTGAACTAGGCCAGCCAGTTCATGGTTAAGACACCTCAGAGGAAACTGCAGTTGTTTCTTTTTCTGCTCTGAATGAAGCCTGTTCTAAAACATGATGGCAAGGACTTGCTGAGACTTATTACAGGACACGCATCAATTAAGATGTGAAATACATTCTGAGCAGCTTTTGGCAGCTATTGCTGTCAGAAGAGCCTTTTGTGTGGTCTAGATGAAGTTTGTGCTGGAATAGTTATGTTCCCCCTATTAAAATATTTGTCTCAAGTGAAAGGAGCTTCCTCTAAATGCATAATTGTGTAAGTATGTTTAATGTGTGCACATGTATATGTATGTGATTAAGCCACCTCTAATGGCTGTAAATCTGTGTTTTAGAACAGAAAAGAACAAGGGAGCCTTAACTGTCTCTCTCATCTCCCAGGATGTCCTGTGCTGGGGCTCCTTTTCAGGACATTGTGGTTCCTACTAGAAAGCTCTTTCTAAAGTTCAGAATACTCTTGGTAAAAACAAAGCTACTTTGGTGCTTTACTGGGAAGCCATACTGAATGCTCCTTCTAAGCTGTCAGAAAGTCATAATTCATGTTGTTCTGTATTAAATCAGAGTATTTTCCTTTCTTGTACAAAGATAATCTCATAATAATTAGGACTGCTGTTTTACTAGGTAGTACAAAATATATTTTCTTTATAAAGAGATTTTTCTGTTTTCTCATGCCCTTGGCTGGGCTGGATCATCTAATTTGAATAACTTTTTTTTAGATTTCAATGACTGTTCTCCTAACCCGTGTCACAACGGTGGCCGATGCATTGATTTGGTAAATGACTTCTATTGTGAGTGCAAGAATGACTGGAAAGGCAAAACTTGTCACTCACGTAAGTGTTCCTTGCTTTGATCTTTAGAGTACCCAAAGATTTATTTTCTTCTCGTGGGACTGGAGTTCCTGAAATTTAAAATAAAACAATCGCAGTGAAAAAATAGGTGCACTTTCCTTACCCCTTCCAGTTTCCCAGTCACAAAATGGAACATTTAAAAGATGTATTCCTTCATGTGGTGAAACAGTTTCGTGAGAGATGTCCTTAGATTCCATTCTTTGGGTTGTTTATTGTAATACAGCAAGTGGAACAATGTGTTTCTGATACTGGTGCATTTAAATACGAAGGCTCTTTAATTTTGTGATTAAAAAGTACCTGTTTCTAACATTCAGCAAGGGCAATGGAAATCAAAACTGCTTTGTTCTGGTGTGCAGGTGAATACCAGTGTGATGCAAACACTTGCAGTAATGGTGGGACATGCTATGATGATGGAGACACATTCCGCTGCTCATGTCCTCCAGAGTGGATAGGAAGTACTTGCAACACTGGTAAGCTTTTAAAATTGTCTACAGATGAAGCCAGAAGCAGCAGAGAAGTGTTTAAATAATCAACTGTTTAGTAAACAGACACACTGTTCTGTCTGGCCGGTTCAAAGCTGTTCCAGTTGGGTGGTGACTGAAATTTAAGTAATTTCTTCCACTCACCTGACATGATACTGATTTTTCGGAAGGTGTTCTCCTCTGCCTTCTTATATTGTCTTTTCCATATCTTCTCTCCTGAGCAGTTTTAGAAAACCTGGACTTTTCTATTGGTCTTTAGAGGCCCTGTGTAAAGGTTTTCCTGGGAACTTATTCCCCAGCTTGGCTTGAAGAGTCCCAAGGTTTTTGATCACGTGAACAGGCATACCCAGGAATAATGAAATTAAGAGGTTCTTCCTGGGGGATTTGCAAAGTTAATGCCTGCTGTAGGGAACTACTTGATTTCCTCCCCCCCTGCCCTTGGGAGATTGAATGTAGTATCTGCGGTGCATCTTTCTGAAAACAAAACTTTATTATGATCAGGAAGTCAAATGAAGATAATTTAGTAGAATTTTTCTACTTTTTAGGTACAACTGCAGCTTTTAATCAAAACCTGAGCTTTAAATACTAGTATTTTATTGCAAAGAACACCTCATGGCCTGAGTAGCTCACTGCCAAAGTAATAGTTTAGCAGTACTTGAAGAATACTTACACAAATGGGGCAGAAAGGAAGCAATTCCTTTTTAATTAAATTTCATGGTTCAGTTAAACAATTGAATTGGGACCATGGTAAAGGTGGGTGAGAGACTGTCATGTGATTATTTCTGGAGTTTTTAACCTTTTTGTAAGTTTTTAACTGCTGTCTTAAATGCTGTTTAGGATTGTGACACTGACATACCCAGATGATTGGTACTCTTCGTTTTCTGGGCTAATAGACACTTTTTCTGTTTTCAAAGCTAAGAACAGCAGCTGTATTCTGAACCCCTGCATGAATGGTGGAACGTGCGTTGGCAGCGGAGATTCCTTCTCGTGCATCTGCAAAGAAGGATGGGAAGGACGCACATGCACACAGAGTAAGGCTTTTCTCCTTTCTTCCCCTGCATCCCCCTGGGATATTGGGAGTGTCTGGCAGAGGGCTGTTAACTGAAACAAAGCAAGTTTATGGGGTTCATGTGCCAAAATATCTGAATCATTCAGAGTGGGAGGTAGGTAAAGAAGACGATGCTCGAGTAATGAATGAGGAGTTTGTCGTGCTGCTTTTTGCATCCAATTTCTGCCAAAGTAAGACTCTTGGCCTTCTATAAAAATGTAATTTTTGGAAACATGTGCAGAGCAGGAAGAAATAATCACAGAAATAATTCTACTAATGAAGACTATCTGGAAAGGCAGGCAGTAGTGTATAAGCCATTTTCTCTGAGGATAGCAGTTAACTATTTTGGCATACCAAGACAATGAATTGGTTAGGTGGAGTAAAACCTGCAACTTTGATTTTTATTTTTACCCCCCACGGTGTTACATTGGGACTGGGAGGGAAACTCTAAATTTGATTTCTGTTTTTACTCTGCCTGCCTGTTGATACAACCTTATTTGCAAGAGTGGAAGAACATTCAGTTCTGTATTTTTCTCTTATCAAATATAGTGGCTTCTGAACTATAGTGTTATATTTTGGAAAATGAATTGTGCCACTATTTACACTAGCCAATATTCTTTTTTTTCTAGACACCAATGACTGCAACCCTCATCCATGGTAAGTACATGAACTCCAGTCCTGTACCTATTGTGAAAATACAAGTGAGCACAGTCATATGGATTTACATTACAGATTGGAACTAATTTTACTCTAAAATAATTGCAGCCAGCCTCTGTAAAATATCACCATTTTTTTGCTGTGCCATATTCCTTGACATTGCTTGACAGCACCAAAGACCACAAAACAATCTTGAGTCGATTCATGTATGAACAAATAAAAGCATTTTAGTGTAGTCTCCATGGTGGAACTCACCAGTAAATTACAGTGATATGAAGTAAATCACATATGATATTTGAAGCATTTGTAATTGGATAGAGTAAAAAAAATGAGAAATAAAAACCTGTTAGTTTACAGTAAATAATTTTAAATAATACAAAAATGTCCTGTTGGACCAATTACTATGTATAAACACATTTAAAAGCAAAACTGAATTTTGGGAGATAAAACGGGAATATTTTAAATACAGAGGCTGATATTTATGGTTGTAGAGGGAAAAAACTGATGTGGATGAAACAATCTACCTTATCTTCCTCAGTTGTCCACTCTGATGCCATCATCTGTGCTTCATGTATTAAAAAAACAGATTTGGAAAACCTTGAGCTTTCTTTGTATTCCCTTGAAAGTGTGTTCTACCTCCTTGAATTCTGTGGATGTGCTTCCTTGTGCATCTGTAGGATGTTGCTGTTTAGCTGCTGACTTGCTAAGCAGTATGGTTTATCTAGCATTGTGCTTTTGCTCTTGATAGAAATAAATTGTCCTCCTAAAGAGCAGCAGAAGCTTTAATTAACAGAGCTTTAGTTGACCAATGAAGCAATGTAGATGGTTTATTAACCACCCTTTTTTATGTACAGTTACAACGGGGGGATCTGTGTTGATGGAGTGAACTGGTTCCGATGCGAATGCGCCCCTGGCTTTGCTGGTCCTGACTGCAGAATCAGTAAGTACCTGCATGGTAAAGACCTGGATGGTTGTACCACTCTGCACAAATTGGAAAGAACACCTGGTGACCCTTTTTACATTATTAGCTCAACTGAATTCCAAATAATGAAGTAGAAGCCACCTGTTATCCAGGTACTGATACCTTGTAAATAATAGCAGGTTATGGTCTGTTACTCATTTCATTAAATGGCACTGAAATGAGTTGGCCTTAAATCATGCTTAAAGACTTGATTGCTGGATTTTCTTGGATAATTCTGACATTTCTGGGGTACTGGCTTCATAGAAGCTTAAATTTAAAGTATTTCTGTGTTGATAAATATCTTGTTGGTAAAGATGACATACATCTGAATGGGTTCCACTTAATGTAAGAAACCAGAATGCACTGAGACATTCCAAATGGAAACAAAAACATTGAGTGTAGTGTTGGCACATGAATAACAGAAGTATGATAAAGGTCTTTCAAAGCTAGAAAACAAACCTGTTACACTGCAATTATTCTGAAGGGTAGAGGCCAAAAAGAAGGAGAAAAATACACCCTAAAAGTATTTTGAAGTGTTGTGGAACAAGCTGGTTGGGGGGGTTTGTTGTTTGTCTGATTTTTTTTGGGTTGTTTTGGTTTTGTCTTTTTAAAGGAATTTTACCATTTTGACTTGATGAAAAATACCTTATATTTACTTTCTGCTTTGGAAGATCAAACTTTGAATCTTCTGTAGCCTCAAGGCTTCTGGGCTTGGTCCTTCCACTCCATCAGTATGGTGATGTGCTTTCAAGTTGAGACTTCATCCTCATTCTGGCATAGAGCAAACAACCCAGCACTTCTGGTTGGAGGGCAGCTGCAGCACTTGTGGAAGAATCAGCTTAGTGGTGTCTCAGTACAGAACCAGGCATGGAAGATCATTGTGTGTCTAGATCCAGATAACCAGAAAAGGATATTGAATTCTCCTTGCCTGCTCCTCTTCTCCTTAAGGCTAGGTTGTCACAAATACAAATACTGTGCATTTATAATGGAGCTGCAGACATTTTTTTACTTGTTTAGACTGGTATAGATGGAAGGAGTAGCTCTGAAAAAAATGTCTTTTATGGCTGATACAGACACAGAGTCAAATCACCTTTTTCAGCAGAGGCTGGAGAATCTCAAACCTATATAGCATGAAGGCAGGAGGAAAGAGCAATTGAGTCCTGTTTAAGGTTAGATCTTCGTGCACTTTTGAAGGAAGTTAAAATAGAACCAAAAGCCCTTACATATCCATTGGATTGTTTTGCATTGCCTACAAGTGTAGCAGTCTCACTACTGACATTTTTCATGTTTATTTTCAAAGTCCTGTACTTTAAAATAAACTGCTACCATGTATCAGACAAGAATTGGTGTTCAAACAGTTTTCTCCAGTGTTGGAAAGGGCATTCATACTCAGTGGAAGAAAACTTTCAAATGATGCTCTGGAAGAGATGTTTCTGGTTGAAAATGAAGCAGTTGGTGTCTATGGCTCACAACTTGATGAGCTGGTTTCTGTTGCATAAATCAGTATTGGTCACTTCCCCAGGATAATAAATGACACATTGCTGTCCATCTGAATGGACCATGCTTCCCAGCCTTTTTTCTATTGGTTTCTGTGGCTAAGCCTCTGAATAAGCCTTTTTTAAAGAGGCTTTTATGCTATGTATCTATGTATTAAATAAATCTATCCATGATTTCAAGGTTATTAATGTTCATGAAATGTGTGTTACAAACTAAACTCTTACTCCTCTGCCTTTTGGTCACTTGTATTGCAGCAAGTCACTTCTTTAAGCATTGTTGAACAAAATCATTGTTCAGCTCTTGCACGAAAACACATGCTTTTGTGTGAAGCCTAAATGTCTGAGATTAGTGCCAGAACAGGATGTGGGGCTTGTTCTGTAGCTGAATGTGGACAGGGCATTAACACCTTCAGCTGTCCAACACCTCTGCTCTGTGAGATGAGTCAGCATATGACTGCTGTTTTGATTACCAGAACTTCAATTAGGGTGCAATTATGAGAAATCTGTTACAGGGTATTGCTGAAATGGCAGAACTGTTTAATTACAAGGTTAGTTCTGTAGCCATGCAGTCCTTTGCTTTTAAAGAAAGGAGGTACTGTTAGATTACACCTCAGTAAATTATTAATTACAACGTCCTGTGTCCTTGTCACTGAGTTTTACCTATTTTCTGTCCAGATATTGATGAATGCCAGTCTTCTCCTTGTGGGTATGGTGCCACCTGTATAGATGAAATAAATGGATACCGATGCAATTGTCCCCCTGGAAGAATTGGTCCTAGATGCCAAGAAGGTATTTTGATATTTGCTATCAATCTTTACCTAAAAGAAAATAGGGCACAATGTAGCCATTATAAAGTTTATATACGGTAGTCTGATATGTAAGGAACAGTAGCTAATATTTTTAATTGAAATTTGTACAGTATTTATTATATAACTTGAAGAGGTGAAGTGTCTGAATGTGCTTTTTGGGCTTTTTTTGTTTCTTTAGTGATTGGCATTGGAAAGCCTTGCTGGCTTAAAGGAATGACCTTTCCCCATGGCAGCAGGTGGGAACAGGAGTGCAACAGCTGCCACTGTTTGGATGGACGTATTGACTGCACCAAGGTAGGCATTTTGGCCTGTTTTCTTAAATTCTTGTGGCCGAAACAAACTCATTGTTCTTCATGCACCAGTTAGTCTTTGTCTCCTCTAAATTTCATTTGTTGGGGATTTTTTTGCCTTTTTTTTTTTAAGTGGCTTCCTGTAAAAATAGTTATGGATTTTCTTTAATATCATAAGTTACTGTCCTGCTGTCAACCTGCTAGAAGAGGCTGTCTAGACCACTTGTTGCAGAAAATAAAATATGAGCTGGAATAAAGGATAAATAAATCACACTGCTGAAGCTATGTAAACCTGGTTTTAGAACTCCCAATTCTGTGAAATGTGAGTTCCAAGGTGGAGGACATGTAGGAAGAAATTTTTTGCTGGGTATTAACTGCCTTTTTATATTGTTCTTCAGTAGCTTTATGACGGCTTTCAACCTTTGTATATTTCTTGTGGACTAGATCTGGCAGGTTTGTGACTGAGGAAAAGAAAGACCTAAATGCAGATTGAACATGTGCCTTAAATTCAGCTCATCCATGTGTGGTATTAGGTTTCTTCCATTGTAGTGGAACACTTGCACTTTCTTGCTGACAATTGTGCTTTTAGAAATCCCGAATTTCCTGATAGCTGTACAGTACTATGTAGCATCTTAAAGGCTATGTGGAATTGTAGAATATCTTGAGTTGGAAGGGATCCCCAAGGATCATCCAAGTGCAGTTCCTGGAATGGAGCTGTGTTTGGAAACTGCTGCTCCCCAGTAATTTGTGGGTACCAGCAAACTGTTACCTTTTGGGAGCATGGTTGGAGTGGTTGTGCTTATCACCAATGTGCATCAGCTCTTAACATATTCAGCATTCTCTGGCAGGAGTCTCAGTTATGAATATTGAGGAAATTATTCTTTGTGGTGATACTGCTCTTTCTATATTGTAGAAGCCTAGAGGACTAAATTAAAATAAATGCTTAAATTTCTGTATAACTCAGTTAAGTGGGACAAATCTATAAACTTTAAGGAGATATGCCCAGTCAGTGGTTATCAGATTATCTTTGCACAGATTTTTACTCTTGTGTCTGTACTAAATGTCCTCATTTTGTGGAAAAGCAGATCCATCTGCTAATGGAACTACAGCAGTATCAAAAGACAGATATTTTTCTGTGTGAATTGTGTATTTGGATTTGATGCATGAGAGCAACTACCTGTAACAGTGCTTCATTCTTTTTATTTCCTAGGTGTGGTGTGGAAAAAAGCCTTGTCTGTTGCACAAATACTGGGATAATTCCAATAACCAGTGTCCCATGGGTCAAGAGTGCCAGGAGAAGTATATGAAATGCTTTCAGCCACCGTGCACAGACTGGGGAGAATGCAGTGCCTCTGAACCTCTGCCTATCAATATCAAGTGTCTGCCTAATTCTGGGTACTTGGACAATGACTGTGCTAGAATTACTTTAATTTTTAATGGAGACAAAGTCCCCCAGGTGAGAATGGAATTCTTAATGAAGTGTGGCAATATATGTAGGGATCTATTCTATGTCACAGCATGCAAGATTAAGGTTTCTAATATGACTCCTTGCTATTGTAAGCTTGGAAAATTTATTACTAGACTCCTGTTGCTTTTAATTGAGCTTTGTCTAAAGGATGAGGCAAAATTTGGGGTTGTACTGAATATCCTATCTTCTTGAGTCTTGAAGAACTATTTACATTTCAAGCTCAGACTGTACTAACATAATTGTGCAAGCTCAGTTTTTTTGCTCTTCATTCCAAAACCCTGTTCTTCACTTTTCTGCCCTTTCTTGCTCCTCTCTTTTCTGCCTTCACCAGTTCTTAGCAACTGCAAAAACTCTGAAGAACCTTATTTTTACATGCTGTTTTTTACTTGAACTAAAATGACACAATCTCCCTTGCTTCTAACAGGGCACTACAACAGAAAATATCTGTTCTGAAATCCGGTATTTGCCAGCTACTAGGACTGTTTCTAGGGACAGAACTCTGATAATATTGTGTGATCCATCTTACTCCACAGAGAACGCAGTGGAAGTTGCTATTGTAAGTATGAGATGTGTGTGTGTATATATATAAATATGTTTTCTTATTAGTTTTTGCTGGGGAAGAAGTTGTTCAAGCTTGTTTCACTTGAATGCAGGTGGACCAATCTGTGGCCTAGTCTTGTCTGCAAAGCAATTTTGTGATCTCACAATTTCCTACAGTGCCAGAGAGCTGAAACTGCAGGTTTTGTTAGTGACAGGTGGCTACTACAAGCTCATGATAAATTACTCTAAAGGCTAGTTCAGCCCAAATTGGTGAACAGGTGTCTTCTTGTTCTGTCAGAAATCTTGGGCTCTTGACCCTCTCAGTAAGGAGATAGGGCTACAGGTGGCTGGCTTGTTCTTCTGAAGATGTTTCTTATGAAATGCTGTGCATTTAGTGTATGGCTACTTCAGGGATGTTCTTTAAACATAAGGTACTAAGCGAGAAGTGGAAGAAGGTACAAGTCAAGTAGATGAAAGTAACTATTGCCCTAATGAACTAAAGACTTATTTTAGATGCATTTACAGCTCAATCACTCCATGCCTGTGTGTGGCTTAGTTTTCAAGGAAGAGTTAATCTTCCTGGTAAATTAAGTCAGGCAGAAGCTGGACTGTCTGTCTCTGCTAGTACTGTAAAGAGCATGCTGAGCCATGATGCAGGGACCAAAGTGTATGGTATAAATAGAGCAGACTGTTATTAGTCCAAGCTTCTATCTAGATAATCCACATGTCTTGAACTGCTCCAGACTATGACTAAGTTTAGCTCATCAGTTTAAGTAACATGGAAGTCACTGCCTATCCTTTGAGGTAAATTAAATTAACAAGTAGGTGTGCTACCCACCAAGTCTGACACTGCATCTGCAGTTTGGGTAGAGCCAGCCATGCTGTTGCTGTGGAAAGCTTTTAGAGAGCTGTTTGCAGCTACTGTTAGGCAAATTGAACTGAGGGAACTCAGTTAAGATGTTTCTGGATTTAAAAGTACATTTCCATGTTTAGGTGACTGCAATAACTTTTTGCTTTCTCCCTTCACTCCCTTTAGTCCTTTGTCCCACACCGAGATGAACAAGATAACAGCCTCATTCAGAATGCTGCCAATACAATAGTAAATGCCATCACCAAGCGACAGAACAGCACGGTCATGTTGGCAGTAACTGAAGTCAAAGTTGAGACCATCGTTGTGGGGAACTCTTCATCAGGTAAGGTTCCAATGCAAACCTCCTCTGTGATGTGTTTTTTGCTCACCTGCTGTCAGACTTCTCTTATCTTTCTTCACACATTGAAGAAAATGATCCACCATATTGTGTCTTTAGTTGCTGTTACTAACTGAAGAGAAAGCAGCTTTGAGGTCAAGTTTCTGTGCTCGTGTGCTAGTTTAAACTTAACCTCATCCCTAATGTTATATGCCCAGATATTCTTGCCATGGTTTTGACTCTGCCTTCCAACCCAGCTCTCCAGCCCAAACACACCTTTCGTAAGATCAGGAGTTGTTGTGTGCAGTTCCAATCCTGTCCAATTCTCCTACATTAACCTTAAACCAGCCTCAGCCCTTGATGCTGCTGCACTGAGGCTGTGAGGAAATGAAAATACGTGGAGAGGGAAGGTGTGGAGTGATACCAGTCTCTTCTGAAGTGCTTGTGGGCTATTTATTTACCTTAACAAGAGTTAAAGATGTCTAGTTTCTTCCAAGCCTTGGCCATGATGTAAAACTTCGCTCTTTTTCAACACGTGTTTCTCACTAGTGCACAGCTGGCTTGAAATGTAGCATTCATTCCTCTTTAAGAGGATATGGTGTGATTGGAGACCTTTATCTCTGAATGCTGGCTCTCCAAGAGCTGTGCCAAACTAAGTTATTGGAGGTTTTGCATGCCTGTGTTGCTGCCTGGGGGAGGCAGGAGATGGGCTTGTGGAAGACCGCTGGTAGGCTCAAGTTCAACTAAACCCCAGAGTGAAAATCTTACAATGGTAGGAGGCTCTCCCAACCTTTTTTTCTAGACCTCCCCAACATAATCTTCTGGAAGATCTTCCATCCATAGTCTAAACAATTAGGAGATTGCCTGGTTCCACTTCCCTTGCATTTTCCTTCTAGGAAATGTCTTTCATCTGTTAAAGTCTTGGCAAATGCACTGTTTCCTCAGCTCTCCTGAAGGAGTGTGCTTGCCTTAAACAGCAGTTGTGTGGAAGATAAGGATTTGAGCTAGGATTTTGGCATGCCTCAGCCTCTGGCTTTTCTGATTGCAAATTAGCTTCTAGGGCTAAAGGGCTGCAGATTACTTTGCCTCCCACCTCTATAAGATTTAAAGATTCTCCCAAAATAGTGCATTAATTTGAGTTTACTTGCAAAATGGTTTCCAGACTCCTCATTTTAATATGGGTGCTCAATATTGACCACTGGCCCTTAGTTCTTTAAATGGAGTTGTTATGAACCCAACTGTAACCTATTTTTGGATTTTGTTTTACTGCCGCCCTTTCCTTAATTGGTTGAGGTGGGTGAAAACCTAGCAGAAAATGTAGTGTAAAGCCCTATGTGTTGAGAGTCTCATTTGTGTGTGATGCTTAAGTGTCGAGGTGCAGCTGATAATTTAGATGCTTCATTGACTTCCTCTAGCTTTAAGAAAAAGTGGTCTGAATTTGCAATCTGTATGCCAAAAATTACCTGTTACTAAGTGAACTTGGATCCATGGTCATATGATGAAATAATAGATGTGATAGCAGTGAGAATGCAAGCTTTGTATTCTAATCTTGGAGAAGCTGTTATGAAGAGCTCCTTTTTCTTTGAAGTATTTCTCCCATTCAGGATTTAATGTTAGGTTGCTTATGAAAAATCAGGAGAGAATAGCAGTTACTCATGTGAGTGCAACCCTTCCCATAACTGTTAAAATACAATTTTGCGATCCCTTGAGGCCAACTGTGTTGGCAGTGTACTCACCTTCCTGTACCAAAAGGAAATGTTTGAGAATGTGTCACATTCCACATAAGAATGTGCTCAGAAGGCACTTGAACATCGGAACGAAGGACTGTGGTGTTGAAACATTGGTTGTTTTTGTATAGTCATTTCCAGGTTATTCTGTAAGCAGATGCCATAAAACTGCTGAGGGAATTTGTTTGGATCAGGCATTAGAGTGGTGGGTTGACAGCATTTGTCTACAGAGCTGTTGAACAATCCCGTTGCTCTCTATAAAAACAAAGCAACTCATCTATTTTTCCCCCTTACCATGTGAGTTTTTGTTTATCAAGAACAGAAAATGCTGTTATTCTCTCTTAGCTGTACAGCTCTTGAGGAAGAGGGACAGAAGAAATCCAAATATACATAAAATTTTCAGAAATAATTTCCTAGAAAAATGATCTGTGTCTCTGTGGCTGGGAGAGCACCATAGTGAGGTTTGGATTGAGAGAGTGGAGAAAAGCAATTGCCTCAACTTTTGTTTGCTCATTGAGCAGTGAAGACTCTTCTCCCTTGGGCAGATATTCTGGTATTTCATCCTGAGGTAGAACAGGAACTTGCTGAAGAATGCATGACCAATTTGGTTACATAGCCCTAACTTGGATGTTTTTGGAGGTCATGGATACATAAATGTCTGCAGACACTGATGGTAAAGGACTGTTCTTTCTGATGATAAATGCAGGTGCAAGTGCCAGTACTTCTAGAGCAATTTAGGGGCACAGTACTCCATTGTCTGCCTCCTGCTAGGATAAGGTTTTTCTTCTAAGAAAAGGTTTTCTTGGCCAACTTTGCATAGGTGGTAAAGATGCTATTTAACAAAACCAGTTTGTCTGTTGGAGGGGACAAAAGATCTCAAATGTAGCATGCCTCCCTCATCATTAATCATGTAAAACTAAACTAGTAAAGAGCACTTCCAGATGGACCTGGTGCATTCAGGCAGTTGTTATTGTGCTATTAAAAACATCTTTCTTCCTTTCTCCTAAAAATGGTTCAGGGGATCACCTGTAGTCAAGTATGGATCCTTCTCTTGCAAATGTCCAGTGTTATATATCTTGTTCTGTTAACACGAGACTTTATTTCTTTTCATTTGCCCTCCAGATTATTTGGTTCCAATTCTTTGTGTGGTATTTAGCATTGTGTGGCTGACTTGTATAATCATCTGCGTGTGGTGGACTCGGAAGAGAAGAAAAGAGAGAGAGAGAAGCCGTCCTCCCAGAGAAGAGGGTGCCAATAACCAGTGGGCACCTTTAAATCCCATAAGAAATCCTATAGACAGATCTTACAGTAACAAAGACATTCGTTATGAATGCAAAAACTTCATATCTCCTCAAAAGAGAACTTGTGATGCGGTGGAGGAGTATGTAGAGTATGAGGAAGAGGAGGATGAAGAGGAGGAAAGAGATGAGGAAATGGACAAATTCCTCTCTCACAAACTCGCGAAGCCTTTGCCGACAAAGGTGTCTGACACATCAGAGAGCAGTCCAGTAAAGAAATCCCACCAAATAGGCAAAATGGACAACAGATCTGTAAAAAATGTGAATGCATCAAACTTTGAAGGCAGTAGAGACTAACCTGTATTTGGGATGTAGGCAGACTGCGCCTGCGCTTGCTGGGGAGGGGAAAAATTGACATCTCCACTTTGCATCAAGGACTAAAAATATCTGGAGTCAAATGTTCATAGTTTCTTTATTTTGCGTAAAAAAAATAAATAAAAATAATAAATAAAATTTATTTTGTTTCTTTAGCCTTGTATAAATTATTCAATGACTGTCAGATGAAAAAAATGAGTAATCTTTGATAGTTGCTATTTTTGTAAAGTTTACTTATAATACACTCGCTGTGTGGCAGAGGAGAGGTTGTATTTTCAATATGTGTAAAGTTTATTACAAAAGACTGTACACTGTTTACAGAATGTATTTCTTTTTATTACTTGCTCTAATTTAATGGTGGCTTTAAAACCTCCTGGTTGAGGAAATTGTGTGAACTTTAAACTGCTTTCTTGACTTTGAATCTCTATTAATGGCAGCTCACTGCACTTGTTACGTTAGTAGCTTCTGTAAGATTTTTTCCAAATTTGCCTTACACACTTTGTAATAGGAACAAAAAAAAATTATAGAGATCTTTCAACTGTGGTTTAAAAGTGGCCTTTTTATTTCTGTTGAATTACTTTAGAATTGCAGTATTGAAGCATGTGACAAGTGCCTTGAGATTAAACTTTTTCTATAGCAACTGTCAAAGACTGCCATATCAATATAGTAAAATTGTGAGAACTCTAGGTTCCCCAACTGACACAGTTTATTTTCTAATAGTGAAAGTGCTTTTTTGTAAATATGTACATATTAAATGAATCACTCTGTATATTTGATTTCATAAGTTAAATATTTTGGTCTTTTTTTTTTTTACATGTCATTCCTTTTAATTTATGTTGCAGAAAAGGAGGTTCTATGGCAGTTTATAAGACTTTTTTTGGTATTATGTCCAGATTAGAAAATTATGTTAATACAATCAATGTTAGAAATCTGTTGGTCATTTGTATTTACATAGGAACATAACCACTTACATGTAAATAGATCCAGAAATGTTTGTTTATCCCCATGTTCAGCCCATCTCAAGAACACTAACGGGTGCATCTACTGTACAGTACCAACATAGAGAGGCATTGTTTTTTCTTTTGTGAATATGTTAATTACATGTGGTATTACTTTTTTTGCGTTTAAATACAGGCCTAATGAAGGGAACAATATTTTCCTCAGTCTTGTTTCTGTTGTGCTTTATTCATCTTTCGCTCTAAAGGAAAAAGGCTGGCAAGCTCAGAGGATGGGAGTACCTCAGTAGAAATGGTTAAATGTTATGGAAGGCTTATGCTTTTTTTTTTTTTAAGGCTTTTATTATTGCTGTTAACTGGGCAGACTATAAGTTTATTTTAATTACTGAAGAAGCATAACACTACATACACCTAGTTACCCTGCCACTGAGAGGAACGGATGTCTGAGAGTGTAAACTCTGGCCCACGAACAATGTAAACATGAATGTTTTGAAACCAGTTATTTTATACAGGAATGCAGGATTTGCTTTGCAAGATCATCTGTTTTAGTACATTTTTTTGACATGTTCTTTAGAAAAAAAAGCCTTTCAGAAAAGAAACTATTTATTAAAGCATTTTATAATGATGTTTGTTGTAACTTTTTTACTTGTGCTAAATATTCAAAACTTATTTTGATAACCTGGTTAGGAGTTAGTTTAGAAAAGGGTACTATCCTTCTCATGTTCCCCAGTATAATCCTGAGTATTTAAACCAAAAACACTTTTTTTCTGCTACTCTTGTAACTTTTTGTACTGTAATGCTGCTGTCTTCCATAATCTAATAAAATGATTCCCTCATTGTGTGTAAGATACTTCAGATTGTTGTTTGCTTTCTAAGTGCTTGGAGCTCGGCTGTGACCAGGCTGAAGAGAGGAGGAGTGGAAGTCCAGGTTTAATTCCCGGCACTTCCCGTAACCCGAGCGTGCAGCACCGAGCGCCAACGCTTCCTGAGCCACGGGCAGCCTGCAGAGGAGGTGCTGTCCCCTGGGCCTTGGGGACGCCTCCAGCTCTCCCTGCAGAGCACAGGGGCTGTGTTTAGCTGCCAGCAGTTGGACTGGATCATCCCCGTGGGCACCATCCAGCTCGGGATGCTCTGTGTGTTCCACGTGCCTGTTCTGCAGTGGTTCTCCTCCTGGCTGCTCAGTGAAGCCTTCTCTGAGCAGTTTGGCTTCGTGGGGTGAGAAGAGGGCTGGCTGAGCATGCAGGGGCCTGAGGAATGTCCTTTCCCAGCTGAGTTGGGTTTTGAAGTAATACCTTTCTCTACTCTCTCTGAAGTAATACTTTTCTCTACTCTTCTGCAGCCATTCAGAGCTTTTACATGTTACACTGTAATCTCAGTTGATGTCCATTCCTGTTTCTCTAACAGTTCCTTTGTATATGATGTTTTATGTAGTAAAAGATGATTTCCTGTAAGATAATATGGAAAATAAAAGTTGAATTTTTCCTAGTCGCTATCAGCATCTGAAGCAGAATTCTAGGTTCTAGCAGAGGTTTTGCTCCCGTCATCATGCAGCTACTTTTTTTTACTTTTACTTGGAGTATTTGCTTGTCTTCATCATGATAGAAACAACTGTTAGCTCAGTCAGTCCTCAAAATCTAATCCGGTTATCTTTCTCAAAAGGAGAAATAATAGGTTTATACATGTTTGGAATAGGTCACTGCTGTTCTGTCATTTGGTCATGACTGGCTGACTGCTCCCAGCAGTGCTAATTCTGCTTCTTCCCAGGACTGAAGTAGCAAGGGGGCACACCAGTGGTCATCACACACTGTTCTAAACAAAGGCACTGATCCTATGTCCAGGAGTTGTTCCTCTGTGAATTCACAAAAAAACCCACAGGCAAATGTTCAATTTTCTAGTGCACTTTTTTCTGCCAAAACCAAGAATTATTTGATGCCTCCTTCATGTGATGAGTGACTTATGTCCACTGAGATACGTGAAACAAGATCAATAAGTTTAGGAGGATAAACAAAAAGTAAACTTTCTGACTTCCACAAATTAACCTTGATCAATTTTATGCAGATCTTATTTCTATGCTGCTCTTAAATTACTTGCATGTCTCCACATGCCTCATCTCACCTTATTCAGTAGTTTTGTTTCATCTTGATTTATTTTTACAGATGTTGCTTTTGCATCTCAACTTCTTCTGATGCACATGTGCTAAGCATTACTGTCCTGCCAGAATCTTCTCTGTTACAAGAACTACATAATGAGGCAAACTGATAAATGGACTCTTGTGATTTCTCTAAGCCATGAGTAGTTCTGGGTTAATTTTTCTTCCCTGATGCTCTTCCCAAGACCTGATGTTAACCTGAAACACCTGCTGAGCTCAGGTTTTTGGGTTTTTTGGCCATTGGCTGTTGTCTGGTTTGTTCTCCAGCAGGCCACATAATTATTCCTCTTCAGATCAGACTGTGCTTGGATGGCAAGTTAACGTATTTAGCTAAATAACTCACTCTGCCCATACCTTTTCAAGAATAAGCTAAGGGTTGAAAGGCATTTCAGTCACTGCCTTGAAAGCTGCAGAGGACATCAGTTGCAGTTCTAGATGTGAGGAAACTTGGACAAAAGGGGTGGGGTTAGTGTGCAACAAATTTGCGGAGGAATTTGTGTTAGAGATATGATATGTGTGACTGAATTGAACTCTCTAATTGTCATTGCGTGCTGATGGGCTGTCCTGTGCTTTGGATGCACTGGAGAAAGGATGGAACTGAAGAACAGTTCAAGTAGCTTTTGAGCTGTCCCAGGCAGTCTAGTGGTGACCTCTAGGAGGTTTCTTGTGCATGAGGGGAGTAGAGGTTGTCTTTGCTCTTCCTCCATTCTCAACACCAAGGCTAATCAAGCTATCAAGCTTAGAATATTGTTCTTGCTGTGAAAAAATTACTTGACTCTCTGACTTGCTCTGTTCAGTGCTGCAAAGCAGTCTCTGACTAGGCCTGTGTTCTTATTTCATCACAGGTGGTGAGGTAAAGAAAGGGCTTATAAAACAGTAAAGGAACGAAAGGTCCCCTTAAGAATGAGAGATGACCAAATCCTTCCCAAGTCCATCTTTGTTTCTGTATGAGTGTGTGGAACTCTTTGTTTTTGCTCCGTATACATGATGCTCTGTATATTTTTTCAGTCTGACAGGGACTTAGTCTAAGTGCAAAAATGTCTCTTCTTCAACCACTTGATTGTAAACATGTGCTTCCAATCAAAAATTTATAAATGAATGCCATAGGTAATATTCCTAAGTTGTAAGTTTTGGGTTTTTTTATGAGAATCATTAAATTTCATAGTTCATTGGGTCACGTTTTCCCTTGGAAAAGCTAGATTGCATCCATCTAGGAAATCTGGATGGTTTATACGAATCTCCTTTTTATATTGTGTTTTCTATTTCTAAAGCAAGAAGAAACAGACAATGTACAAGGCAATGTACATTACAAATGAGCTGAACAGAGACGAACCTGTCCTTTTTCAAAGTTAATAATCTGGGGTTTTCTGCAGACATCCAGCATGATTTTGTAGAAATCCTTCTCAAAGGATACTTCGCACTATCTTTATGAAAGGAGTGCATAAATCAACTACCTTGAGGGACCAATGAAGCAGTCTTTAGAAGTTCAGAAGAAAAGCTCTGTTTAATTTTTTTCCTTGGCAACAAAGCTGCTGCAGTTTTTTTGTAGATGGGGAAAAAACCTGAAAAACTTATGCAATATTGAGATGTTTTCACTCATATTAATGTACTCTATCTATATTACTCTTTATAACCACTGAGACACAAGGAATGAATGTGCTTTGCTGAAGTCAAACTAAGATTTTTTTGGTTTCCAGTGGTGGATAAGGCAGAAGGATCACTTTGCAGGTGTAAATGTGACATTCTGTAAGGATGCAAGACCATGATTAGGGAGGCATGATGTTTTCTGACCTTTGGGTTCCCAAGAGAGGCTGTTGCTTTCACATATTCTGTCAAAAAGAAAAACCAGCCAGCCAAATGCAAATCCTTCAGCCCTGTTGGGGAGGGAGAGACTTGTTAACCTGTGGGTCTTTCTCAGCTGCTATCCTATCTTTTCTCCCACCGATCTGAAGGAGGCTTGGGTTGGAGGGGACTTCTCCCTGTGGCAGATTTGCTGTGCTGATAGGTGTGAAAGGAGGCTGGGCAGGGAGCTGTGGAGCAGGTTTGGAAAGTGCTGTGGCAGCGGCCCACAGAAGGCCCTTTGAAGGCTTGGCCATCTGCCTGCAGGCATAACTCTGGGCATAACCCCACCTATTCATTAATGAGCCCCACCAGTGGGTGGAAGGTGCTCAGCCAACAGCTGCACTGTACAGATCAAAGGTCCATCTGCTGCAGCATCCTCTGTCCTGCAGTGGCCAGTGGAAGATGCTTACAGAAAGTGCAAGACAGCAGCAACTGCAGCATGAGCACTTCTCACACCCATCCAGCTCTTTCAGTCAGCAGTTTAGGGTCATATTTGATAGGCACCTCTCCTCTGCAGCATCATATCATCCTTTTTATGCTTTTTTATCTTGTGGCAATGAGTTCCACAACTGCGCCATGAATTGGGTGGAAAAGGACTTCATGCTGTTTGTTGTGAGCCTGCTCCTCAATAAGGTGATGTAAAAACAGCAAGCAGTTGCTCCCTTTCCATCTCCACAACCTTTGGGATTTGCAGTGCAGACAGCACTTTCTCCCTAAGTCTTGGACTTCAAACTCAGTCTTTTCTCTTTCCACCTGCAGGCCTGTTCCAGGTCTTTAGGTGGTTTTCCTATATGACCTCTGTGCCCTTCCAAATTATTCTCTCCCTTTGGAGTCAGGCTGACCAAACTGGACAGCATCTGATGTGTGGGAACCCCCCCAAAGGCCAGCACTGTTTTATACTCTGTTCAGATCCTTTCTTGACCATCCCTGGTGCACTGGTTTCTTTTTGACCCATGTGGGCTTCAAGACTGAGAGGAAGAAGAGGTGGGTGTTTCATGCCTTGGCTCTGCGTGCTCCTGATTCTTGTTAGAGCAAAGCTGTCTGAATCCCACTGTTCTGAGTGCTGGGATCTCTCCAGAAGCTCACTCTACCTTGGCTGTCTGCAAGGAGCAGCACTGGGGTGTAGGGGTGCCAGTTGTGGGTTTCTCTGGGTCTGGATTGAAGGCACTTGAGACAGTAGTTCATGTCTGAACTCAAGTGTTTATTATTTCTTACCAGTAAAACAGTCTCACTACTGTGAGTTCAGGAGCTTTTCATTGGAAAGCACAAAATGGCCAACAATCTTTTGTTACAAGGGCTTTTAAGACTAAACCATCCAATTAAGAACTGACACCTCAATTATTTCCCCTTTTAACCCAATAACTGATCCCACAGAGCCATAATACAGACTTTTCTGCCCAATTACAAAATGCCACCCAAACCCAGGAAGAAGAAGGAAGAAGAAGCATGAAGAAGAAACCCAGGACAACACCCTGTGCCCTCCATCTTGCTTCCATCCACAACATAGCAAAAATCCCAAAATCTAAATTTCTCACCAAGTGATACAGCTACACTACTCTCTACAATCTATTTCACACTTTTGTGGATTCCAGTCTATCTTGAAGTCTAGGAAACTTTCTCCATGAATGAGGGTCAACGTCAGTGCTCTCCTGGGGGTCAGGGCACTCCAGAGCAGACAGAGAAATATTCCTGGGACCCTGGGTTTCCACATGGGAGTCCACAGTGGGTCTGAGAATTGTGATCCTGCTTATTTGGGGCAGGGTTGGAGTGGGTGGATATGCCAGTGACAAGGATTTGTGCACACCAGGCAGTTCAGGAACAAGCCCTGCAGCCTTCCCAGCAGCATGGAGGCTGAAAAGGATGTGGGCATCAGTGAGTGTGGAAGAAGACTGTGTTTTGGGGAATGCTACATCAGTAAGATCTAGAGGTGAGGGTTACGTAGGTACCACATTGCACTGGTTCATCCCTCTTCAATTTCTCTGCTGCTGAGGAGCTGTGCCACAAGTCACAGCTGGCACAGCCTGTCCCAAAAGGGGTGAACCCACAGCCCTGCACTCTTCAGGGTGAGGCCGAAAGGGCCACATAAATTCTGCACCACCACCATGTGTGGTTTGCTGTGGAGAGGCAGAAGGGAGAAGGAGGAAGGGGTGTGTGGCTGGTGGCCATTGCCCTGGGCCCAGCCCTGGGCAGACATGGCTGCTCAAAGTGTGAGGAGAGCAGCCCAGGAGGCTTCTCCCCACCATCATCTATCAGAGAGCATCAGCTCTGGTTCAGCTGGGCTGCTTCTTATGAAAAGCTTATGTCATGTCTAACTGCTTCAGACAGCTCATTGTTTTAGGAGCAGAAGAAATCCTCTGGCAGGGCTTTTCTAGGTCCTGATACCTTCAAGTGCTGGAAAAAAGCAGCTCAAAATTAGTTTTGTGTATCTAGGAGAATTTCAGTAAACGTGTAGGTGTAGCACCATTTCAAAACAGTGTATGACAGCTGTTGGGGAGAAGGGGGTTGTCCCTCCTTTTGTACCCTTTGTAGCTGTGGGCCCAGGGCCTGACCTCTCCATGAGTTAGAAATTATGGGACAGTTTGTATCTGTTTCTCCTTTTGCCATGTGGCTTATCTAAGTGCTTCCCTCTTTGGTGGTCTCCTCACTGATGTGTGTTTGCATGACTGGCATGACTCCAAAATCCTCCATGTGTTACTTGCAAGGAGGTGCAAAAGGCAGGGAGAAAGGGCTGTTCAGTGCTGAACCCCCAGTCAGCCCGTGCAGGGAATGTGCCAACCAGCCCTTCTCCTGGCTGAGCTGATATCCCTGACCTGCTCTGCCTTCCGTGGGGCTAAAACTGCCCCAGAGAGGGCTGGTCCCTCCACAGGGCACTGCAGGCTCAAAAAGCTGCAGCATTTTCTCATCCCCACTTCCCAAAAGAAAACAGAAATGGTGAGTGCCCCAGCTTCCCAATGGGAGGTAAAACTGCTGGAGTTGAACACTTGGGCAAGTTAAAAGGTGAGTGTGGATCAGCAGGCTCTCCTCTGTGATTCTCTTCCATGTTTTTTGTTTGTTTGTTTTTTTTTTTTTTTTTTTTTTTTTTTTTTTAATTTAATGACAACCAAAAAAAGAAAGAAAAAAAAATCAACAGTGAAGAGCTCTGCTCTCTCAAGACACGCACTGGGAAGTGCAAGGGTGCTGCCTGGACTCCCTGGGCCACTGGGATGTGCCTGGGTGCCACCCTCAGCCTGGTGAGGCTCCCTGGCATGGTGGCACAGAGACAACCCTCATGCATGGCCCCAAGGCCCCACGGACAGGCCAGGTCCCCAGGGAGGTTCTGACAGTCTGCTGACATGGCTTTCAGTGCAGATAAACCAGTGAGGTTATCTCAAGTGCAGCAATATCCTCTGAAAAAGTGAGGAGGAGAACCCTCTTTGCACCGTGTCACCCTGGATAAAAACCTGTTAATGGGCAGTGGTGGTGGGAGCAGAGACCCAGCACCTTCCACAGGCAGCAGCCTGGGTGTGTGGGACCCCAGCACAGGGCAGTGCAGGAGCACATGGCCGACATTTTCCAGCCTGGGTGTTTGAATTTTGCTCTATATTTAGTGCCCCAAACGAGTGCTTTGATTCGCAGTGTTTCCAAGCACCTGCTGCTTCCACGGACTCTGGGGTCTATATGGGTCCCAGCAGCCCTCGGGGTTAAGCTGCTCTATCTGCATGCCTAAATTTGGGTACTAAAGGTTGGGAGCTGCGGGTGCTATATTCTGCTGGGGTTTGTGTTTCTCCTGCTGTGGGGCACGGTGCTAATCTGGGGTTTGTGCGAAATGTGTTTTCAAAACAAGGGTGGCTTTGATTTGCCAGTTTCTGGTTCAGCTCCTCTGAGCGATTAATCGTTTCTCAGAGCAGGGAGAGATTAAAACTTATAGAAATAAAATCTGAATACGGTAGCTGCTTCTTCCCTGCAGCAGATGCCTGGCACACACAGAGTGTCGGGTGCAGGACATCCCTCTTGCAGTGGGAGCACTTTGCAAGGCCTGTTCCCTGCACACCCAGGGGAAAGGCTGAGCTCCAATGCTGAATGTGACCACCCCGCTGTCAAAACCTCCAGCTGGCTGTGACAGCTCAGGGGGGCACTGCTACAAGAGAAGTCAGGGCTGGCCTTTTAAGGAGCCCTGGTCTGGGATTGGGCATAAACACTTTTCCCTTTCATGCTCATTTCCAGGGCAGGTAATTTATGTATCTTGGTAAGAACTGGCAACCATGTCCATGCTTCTGTCCCTTTGTAATATCCTGTTGTTGCTTTCCAGAGAAAAATACCAGCAGACATTCAAGGTTACTTCCTTGGCATGCTCTGTGTGTTTTCAGCCCGATTGTATCTGCACTGTGTGGATGTTTCCTGACATGCTGCATCTCCCCCGCTCTTGCATCACAGGCTGAGCATTAACTGTGCATGCTTTGCTGCAGCAGATCCTTCCTTTCTGACCACAGCCCCAGCTGTCTCACAGCCCTGCTCCCAGCCACGTTCCCTCCTTTGTCCAACTCCCAGATTGATCCTCAGACACTTCATGGTGCTGGAGACACCTTGAAGCAATCTTCCTCCAGAGCAGGAGATGATGAGTGACTGTGGCATGGATCAGATGCCCACGCAGCTCTGCAAAGGGCCCTCACTTCTCTGATTGCAAGACAAATGAGGTGTCTCAAAGATGGCTTTCAAAAGTGACCCTCATGGCAGGCTGGCTGCTCCCAAATACTGCTCTGGGTGTCTGGATGAGGAGCAGCTCCAGGATCCTGATTCACTGAGCTGGCACTGCTCCTTTTGCCCATCCAGACCTTGAGGAGTGTGAGCCCAGGTTTGTTGTTCCTCATTGTTCCAGGATGCCTTTGCATTCCTTAGGGATTTCAGAGCTCATTGCCCTCTCCACTGCCAGGCCTGGTCTGTGGCAGCACGGTCCAGCCCCAGCTCAGGGCCCGTGTGTGATGCTGCAGATGAAAGCTGTTGTTTGTTTACAAGCTCTCCTCAATTAGAACTCATTTGCTGCTCACACACTATATTTAAAAGCTCATGTTTAAATCAGAGCTGGTGATTTAGGAGTGCCTGTTTTGTTTTCTTTCCTAGGTACATATGATAATTCCTCCACCTGTTAAAAATCTGTTGTTAATATTTGCTGTCAGGTTTCTTTTTTTTTTTTTTTTTTTTTTAGTTCCCTGCCAGGATAGTCAGGGGCCTGCAAGTGTTTATTTAACTCTAGCTGTTTACTTCTCATAAATTTCTCTGCCTGAAAATCCATTTGGGATCAGGCAGGAAAAAGCTTTGCAATCATGCTTGATTAGATTAAAATAGAGGGAAAGTTTCAGTTTGGGCATTTTGGCAGCTCTGGATCTCTTCAGAGCTACTCTCAGTGAGGCTTTCCATCACACAGCCCCAGCGATGTGGAGGGGATAAATTCATGCCCTGGTGCCACTTTGTACCCCAGTGTCCTGGCCAGTGCAAGTGTCCAGGAGGTGGGGCAGGGCAGGAGCTCTGCCCATGGGATGCTTCCCTGAGCACCCTCCATCCCCAGGGAGCTGCTCCATCCCTCTGGGGTGTATGTGACCTTTTAGCCTTCATTTCTACAGGTCAGCTAAGCAGGGAAAAATATTCTTTTGGTTTTTTTTCCCCTCAAGGTTATTTTTTTAAAACTTTCCTGTAATTCTTTTTATTTTGCTCATTCTTCACTAATTTTGTCAATTCATTGCAAACTTATCATATAACTGATATCTTTGTATACCTTTATTCAGAATATCAAATCAATCTGACCAGATTCACCCATAGGAGGATGACTTTAGTCTTTCAAGAAAAGTTTTGTCCAGATTTCAAAATCCTGCTATAAAAATTGTCTTGGGTCTGTGCACTTGTTTAACTGCACCTTTACATGAATGAAGTGTGTGAAAGCTCTGAGCCAAATTCTGTTGCAAAGTTAGGAAACTCAGGGTAAACCCAGGATGAGAAGACAAACTTCCTCACTGTGGAGATGAGCTGATCCAGCAAGTTTCCAAGGAACAGGAGCATACCCAGTGTTTGAAACCTATGGCTTTGGGTTTCATCAGTCATCCCTTTCAACAAAGCCCTGTCCTGTCATTGTATTATTTTCTATAACTTTTTTTCCATCTACTGAATTTTTATGAAATGGAATGTTTGCAGAGACCAAGATGAATTTTCCAAAGGGCTATGGACTGGGATGCTGAAACAAATGTTCCCATGTATATATCTGATTGGGACACACATTTGTTTCCTCCAGGCCCCTGAGCCTTCCCTACATTTCATGCTTTAGCCAAGGGCCAAATGACAATGCCAATTTCTCATTTCTACACTTTGGAAATCAGCAGAATAATTCTGGATTCTCTGCAGTGTTCATGAAAAAATTACTTTTGTTCCTTTCATAATTTTTAGAACAACTCGAATGTCTTCAGGGATTCAGCCAGGAAACATAATCTTGAATAAGATAGAAACAAGAAAGTCAAGTCCTTCTTGTATCTTCCATGCTATTTCCATCTCCAATGTATTTCCTCTCTCAAATTGCTTCTCTCCAGAGTCACACTCTGCCAGAGATAACTAGGTGGCAGTGAGTGAAGAAAGGAACAGCATTGTCTACAGCTTTGAACCATGAATAGCCCTTGGAAAAACATCAGCAGAGAGAGATACAAGTCCAGGATGATAAAGCAGGTTGCCAAGTGACTGAAGACTTGCTCCTGTCTCACTGAAGTTGGCAGTGAGCTCCCGTGGATGTCACTTTTATCTCTGCTCCCAGCCCATCTCGGGTGCCATCCCCCAGCAGCCCGGGCACAGAGTGGGCACAGCGTGGCTGTGGGGAGTTCTGTGGGGATGGGCTGGGTTTGCTGCTGGAGCCTCCTGCTGCTGCAGCTCCTGGGGCCAGGGTATCAGGCACCCACATGAAGCAAGGTGGGTCAGCTGAGGTTCAGCATCATGCTGGTTCTGTGCAGTGCCCTTTGGCTCTGTGCTGTTCGCAGAGTGAGCACAGATGCACACACGCATTTACATCATGTTTGTGTATATCAGGGCCTCAAAGTTGTAAGGAAAAGTCCTAGAAACAGCTGCCATTTAGCAGTCCCCAGGGATGAAAATTGAGGCTCTGAACTCTCTTTTGATATTGCAGCTCATCCTCACTCCTGGCTCCATCAGCCAAAGCCACCTGGCTGTATGGATGCAAGCCCTGGTACAGCACCACAGGCTGGTCCCATGCAGAGGGGTCACCTCCTCAGCCCTGTACCAGACCCACAACTGTGCCTTCAGCAGCTGATGGAAGAAAATGAAGCAGTTTAAGGCCATTTTGACAGCTGCCCGCTTCCCTACCACCCTCTTCTGCCTGCTTGGTGCACAAGACATGAAACACTGGGCAGCCCAGCAGCACAGCCCCTCACTGCTGTCACTGAGAACAGCTCTCAAAACCCTGCACCATGTCAGCCAGCAAAGAGAAACCACTTCATTTCAGTGCCTCCGAGGGGGCTGGATGAATAGCTGAACTGCAGCAGCCTGATGGACTTTGGAAGGGGGTGGGAAGCAGGACGGGGCATGCAACAATTTGCAGGGAGGCGTGTGGGGAAATGTTGTTGCAGCGATGAGGAGCGGGAGATGGAGTAACAATGGCTCCAGTTTACATTGTGCTGCGCCGGCGCTGTGATCTGCTGCCAAGATCAACCCTGGAGAGAGGAACTTGAAAATAACACGAATAGTGTGGCAAGAGAGATACCCTACAGCATATCCTGCTCCCTCGGACTTTGCCTTTGAGCCGGCAGTGAAATATTGGAGCTATTGTGGTGAAGTGAGACTTAAAAATAGAAGGAAAAATTGCTGCTTTTTCTTTTTTTTTTTTTCCCCTCTCCAAGGGGACATTGTTTCTGAGTTGTGGTACTTCTAGTTTGAGTCAAGGAGGAAAACACTTCAAGGCATTGAAAGGGCTAGAAATCATGTCACTCATCAGCTGTGGTGTGAGAGCTGCCCCTTATCTCCATCGCCATAGCGATGCTGCTGCTCTGGTTACTCTCCCCGATGGTTTCACACTGCTCCCTCCACGCTCGAGATCCTTTCAGAGGAGGCCTGGTAAATACCATGAGTCTCACAAAAAAAATAATTCTGAGACTCAGGTGAGTTAGCAGCATTTCTGGCTGCACACATGTATTACCTGCAGGGAACAGAGAGAGGGCTGGTGCCTGGGATTCCTGCACAGGAGGTGAACCTGAATTCCAGACAAAACCTGGAAATTCTCTTCTGTCTTGCAAGAGCAACAGTCTGGAATCAAAGTGGGTTTAGGGAGTTACAAAGTTTATATTTCTTGCAGGGTTTTACCTCATTTGGATTTTTTGTTATTTCGGGGATCAGTGGGCTGGTAAAGCTTAGGTCTCTCTGGGTTTTCTAAGAACTGCATTTATATGAATGTGAGATGAAGCAGAGCAACATCAGATCTGGTCACAGCCATGTGAATGCTGTTTATCTACTGTCTTCAGAAACAGCACTGCCCTCTGTGTTAGGGCTGGCTGGGTGCTCCAGGGTGCTGCCAACACTGGACCTCTTGCAAGTTCCTCTCTGGGAGCACAGAACCCTCCCTCTCAGTCTCTGAGTTTCCTTGGGAGTGGAGAGGCCAGTCTGGGATGCCAGCACCACCACTACAACCAGACAGCTGTGGACAGCTTCCAGCCATGCTCCCAGGGATTGTCCCCCCATCCCAGACTTGCTGCTGGGCTTTGATGAGTGACTGCTGCCACATTGGGACAGGACTGCTCCCCTACAAGGAGAGAGCTGCACTGGTTTGTATAAATATAGCACGTGACATGTATGTCTGAGTTTACCAAATTCGGCCCTTTCCCACTGGTAAACTGTGAGAACCAGCAGGGTCGTAGTGTTTATGGCCAGAAGGGATTGCTAAATCTGGATTTACACACATCACTGGGCTCAGTCACTCGAGCCCAGTAGCTTGTTTCACTGAAGATCATGTTGTTCTGAAGCCAGTGGGAGATGGGGCACCTCATCTCTTTGTCCCACAAACTGGTCATCACTGTTGTTCATTCGTGCTTTCCTTCTGGTTTAAAAATCCTTGTCCTTCTCTGCCTTGGTAATGTTGCAGATCCCAGAAGAGCTGAATATATTCACTTCCTCAAAGCATATGTATGAGGCTGTCTCTCAATCCTCTTTGCTAAAATTAAGGGGGCTCTGAGCCTCTGTGGTCTGCCTTTCTCCCCTGCCTCTTACATCCATGATGGATAGCATATATCCCTGCCAATCAGCAGCAGAAACCTGGTCTCCCACAAATGATTTCCAAAACTCAGGATGTTTCGTCCTTTCCTCAGGCTCTGGAAAGGGCCTGTTACCAAAATTTGGGATAAGACCCTCCTGTGGCTGAGGTCCTGTGGGCAGCAGGTGCTGGGCAAACATCTCCAGGGGAGGTGGCCACCCTGGACAAGGAGCTGATGGTTTCTGTGGGATGGTGCCCAAGTGCAGAGTTCCTCCAGGAGCTCAGAGGAGCCCCCATGCAACGGCTCATTTCTGCAGCAGATTAAATCAGCAAAAGGAAATGAATAAAGAACAAACCACGGGGTTTAAAAGATGGAAAGAAAAGATAGTTTATTATCTATGTGGAAGCTAACAAAATACCCATGTGCTGTTTGGAGATGGCATGACTTGATAGATGTGATGAAAATACAACATGGGGGCAGAGAAACAACTCAGGGCCCAGCACTGCTCTGGATATGGGTGTTGGCATCTCAGACATTACCCCTGACCAGCCAGGACAGGTTTGATGACAGTGCTGTGGGGAGCAGTCTGTGGTGTTTTGAGTCCTGGAGGGAGGGGTATTGACTCAACACTGAAGGTGGAGTAGGCTCTAAGCATTAGTGCAGGGGCTTTTCTAATGCCATTAAAAAGGAAAAGGATAAAAACACCAACAGCACCTGAATGCTGGAAGAACAATGTCTCACCATCTAGAATCTGACTATTTTGCACATTTATAGTAGTGCTTTTAGGGCCTAAATCTCTGAGAGAAGACTGGGGTGAGAAAGTTCAAGATGTAGGACTTGACTAGCCAGTGCTGCTCACTGGAGAAAGAGGTCTCTTTTCTATGTGCTTCTTAACTCAACACCAAAAGGAATGTGCCACGCAGCCTTCATTCTGTGTTCAATCTGGTGTGCAGAGTGGGCAGACACCTTCCAGCTCCCCTCCACCCCAAGAAACACCCAAGTGCTGCACTCACCTCACTGTGCCTTTGGCTTTGCCCAGGTGGAGAAGAGCCAGGAACACTGGTGCTTTGTACCAGGGACAGGGAGAAAAGCCCCCTTGCCCCCTGGCCAGCTAGTGCCTGGCCTGGTATCTACTAGGACAGCACAATTAACAGCTCACTTCATCTCCCATTTCTTTCCCCTGGACACAAATAATGATCCTCACTAAATTGTCTTTCCTGCTACAGAAAGTCCTCTGTCAATGCAGGTCCTTTGTGAAGTTTATTCAGTTCAAACTTAGGCCACGTCCTGCATTTCTCATCAGAATGCACCTGAAATTCTGACAATAAACAAACAAAAAGAAATTTTTAAAAAATGCCCCAAAAAATCTCTTAATCCACAACTTGCCAAGAAAAACTCGAGGCCATAGTCAATAACTCCAAGGAATTCTGCGAGACCTTGCTCACATTCAACAAACAAATTCCTTCCTGGGAATTATTAGCTTGGTTGGAAGTGTTTTGTTTCCCTCTGTGCAGTGTTGGGTCTCAGATGGCAATTTAAGAATCATCTGCCCACAGCTGGCTGTCTCCAGTGAAGAACATTTCAACATTTCATCCACCAATCCACAAAATAGTGTCACTGAAAGGGGGAATTGTGTGGGGTCTGTTAGGTTATCAAATCGTTCCTCCTTTAAAATATAAAGCTTTTGCACAGGAATACTCACACTTACCTTGCTGTGAATTCTTTGGTCTTCAGAAGAAGAAACATTTAATATTTGTTGCTTTCAATCTGGACAGAAGACCCAGAAGATTTCTCCTGCAAAGCTGTTTGGATGCCACAGAGCAGCCCATGGCATACAAACATGACAAAATTGTCTTTGTTATGAGTAATAAATAATTAAAAAATACTTATCTTGGGTAAAGGAGAAAGATGATTCAGCAAGCACTTCAGCAATGGCCTGGGTGGCATTAATCAGCTCAAGTCAGAGATGTTGTGTGTAGTCATCTCACAAACCAAGCTCATGGCAGCAGCTCCTGCACCTCTGAGTCAGACACAGTTTTGAAACCTCCGGGTGCCAAGTTTCCCAAGTGACCTCAGAGTGGTTTCCCAAATGGGGAGTCAAGTGCAGAGGATTTGGAGCCCACACATCTGCAGTGGGACTGGGACACCCTCCAGCTGTCAAGTCAGGGCTAAAGGGCTCTCTGTGCAAGACAGAAAGGCACAGGAGAGGAGCATGTGTTAAAAACTTACTGCATAAGGCGAGCTTTTAGTGCAGCTCCTTTCTTCTGCCTTCCCTTCTTGATGGAGAGTTAATGAGAACTTCTGAGTTCTTGATGGAGAATTAATGAGAACTTCTGAGAGTACCTGCTTGGTGTCTGCCCATACACAGAAACATTCCCAGGCTTGCTGCCCAGGCCTGGGCTGGTGTTTGGGTCTGGAGACAGCTGTGAGGGAGGGATGGCCAGCCTGCCTTTGACCTCAGAGCATGCCCAGCACCCCAGCTCTGCAGGGCTGATGTGCCAGCCCTGGGCATGGGCATTGCTTTCCACAAACATCGTGGTGTGCAGATGCTGTACTCATGGAAAGCCTTCAAATTTTGGAGGTGCAAATGAGAGAACCTGTCTGGCAAGTGTTCCATAGCCCAGGAATTTGGATCCTCTCTAATCAGATCTCCCCTGTGTGCCTGCACTGGTCCTTCAGCTGTTATCCCCTCTGCAGAGTCTCCTTCCTTCCAGTTTGTGCTGGACAGCCTGCAGTGAGGCTTCCCAGTGCCAGTCTGACATTTCTGGGAGTGGAGCCACTCCAGGAGCAGCTGAAGAAAAGTACCTCTGAATATTCTGCTTTTCAGGAGGTTTTTTTCCTCCCTATTGTGTTGTGCCATGAAAATTGATATCCCCTGGCTCACTCTGCAGCCATCTCCTGCTTCCATTTCTGCCTGCACTTCCCCAGGGACGGCAGCCAGGTTGTCTCCTGCCAGAGGTCACCAAGCAGCAGGGTTAATACAGCCACAGATCTGTAGCACAGCCCTCCTGAGCCAGAGCCCAGACCACAAACAGCCTGTTTGGGGCACTCTTTGGAGAGAACATGGAGAAGGTGCTGCCTGCAGCACCCCCTCACCAAGGGATGCTCACAGGGTCTCTGCACCCTGCTGCCTTCCACTCTTCTCACACATGTTCCCCAAGGAATTCTCCCTGCAATCATATTGATGATGAGTCACATGGATGCACATATCTGCAGCAGGGACAAGAGCCCTGTGTCCTCAGTGTGGATACTGTGGCTTTTTAGTTTAAGAATGTCCATCAAGGGCTTGTTTGTTTTTTTTCTTTCAGGCTTTCCCATTCCTCCCAGCCCATAAGTGGCTTCTGCCAGCTCTGCCACTCCTTGTCCCTCTGCCTGGCAGCAGAGCTGGTGATGACACATTTCACAGGTTTGTGGGAGAAGTGAGTAAAATTACAAGGACGAGAATTTCCTTTGCTGATGATGTAGAGGGACACAAATTTACTAGGTTTTCAAACCTGAGTTTGAAATATTGTTTCCCAACCAAAACATTAAAAAAAAAAAAAGTTTGAAATCTCCTTGGAAAGGTGCAAGTGGGACTTCAGATGTCAGAAGAACATTTTCCATCAATACAATCAATGTTCCTTATTCCAGGCTTAGTGTTTTCTGAAGTACACTGCTATTTGTAATAGAATATGCATTAAAAATTAATGAAAAGTTGTTCCAAAAAAAAAAGAAATAAGAAGAAGGCTCTTGATAATCAAGATAATATCTTGACTTTGGCAAGAAAATGCCAGTGCAACTTCCTGCAAAGTCACTTTTGGTTGAAAGCTACATGTTCCCACAGAAAGTTTGAATTTATTTAAGGAATGGCATTTTCTTTTCTTTTCCTTTCCCTTTTTTTTTTTTATGTTACTGACAGATTAGGACTCAACCTGATTATTTGCAGGCAGCTGTCTAAATAAGCTATGACAAAAATGTCTTCTTGTGACACTGAAGAATGAGCAAAAGTATTTTTAGTCACTGAAGTGGATGTACTTAATATCACACATTTTCCCTCTACACTTTTTCCAGTCTATTTCCCAAAGCTGCTGGGCAGCACATGTCTCTGCTCAGGAATTTCATCACAGAGTTTTTTCTCTCAGTCTTGGGCCCACCTGAGCATCCTGCTGCCATATTGTCCTGTTCTCATTCTCTCTTTTCTGCCCCAATGTGAGTTGATTGCTTCTTCCCCCTCTTTTGTCAGCCTGATAACCTTTTCAGGATCCCAGCCATTTGTTCACAAAGTATGTATTGGTGCCCACAGGCAAATTTTAAGTCCCTAAATCCCCTCTTAGATGCCTCAGTGGTGCATTGAATCTGGTTCAATAGCCTCTTAAGAAACAGACCCTCCATAAAGAGCCAGGGGACAGTCACATCCCTTTCTTTCCGCTGCAGTTTGCCCTCCAGGATGAATAGGAGCATCCCAGCTTGCAGCTGATTATTTTTTTAACACTTGGAGACATCTGCCTGGGAAAGAAACTGCCTCCCTGGGCTCTGCACGTGTTTGTGCATCAGATGTAAGTCAATGGAAGGCAATTCTCCAGAAGAGATCCTGGGCATGTGTGTGAGAGAAAGAAATTGCAGGGAGGCCCTGATGGAGCAAGGAGAGAGGCCCATGAATGACCTTTTCCAGAGAAGGAGGAGGGGGAGGGCAGTGAAGAAGAGCAGTGGAAGCCAGTTCAACCACAGTACCCTTTCTCCTTCTGCAGAAAGGAAAGGAAAACGAGGATGTGAGTGGGGGGAAACCCTGCATTCATTCCCAAAGATAGGGCAGACCCCGTGCCTGAGCAACCCACACCCTGCAATTTTCTCCCCATCTCTGTGCAAACAGCTTGTCCCTTGCTCACCATGTCCCTCTGTGGCTCAGCCACCATGGCAGCGCTTGCCAGTGACTTTTCCCTGACCCAGCCCTGCAGTTTTCTCCCCATCTTTGTGCAAACAGCTTGTCCCTTGCTCACCATGTCCCCCTGTGGCTCAGCCACCATGGCAGGGCTTGGCGGTGGCTTTCCCTGCCCACACGGCTTGTGCTCACACACAATGCCACAAAGGAATCTTATAAAAGCTGGAGCAGGGATGGTGTTTGGCCCTCCAACCCCTGACCCTCCAACAACTTGGTTAATGATTGTGGTTATCAGATGCACTGGCTCAGCAGTGCATCCATCACTGGGCTGACAGGGATTCAATCCCACAAGGGGAGGCACTGTGCAAACACATTCAATCTCAGCCCAGCCAGCCCCCAGCGTGCCTCTGCCCCTAAATCCAAGAACAAACAGAGAGTTTCCAGGGGGAGAGCTGCTGTGATTCATTGTCAAATAATAGACAGATGGACCTGTGGATCCTGGCAATGCCTCAGAGTCAGGAGCAGCCCATAAAATGCAGCTTAGCTGTTGATGCTCCTTGCAGCACACTGAGAGGAGGGCAAACAAGCAGTGGTGCTTCTCTCCCCATGACAATCTTTGCCTTCTCCTCTGCAATATTTTACTTCCTTTACTGGGTTCAATCCTGCAGCCCAAACCTGAAGCCAGCAGCTTGCTTTGCAGAACCTAAGGCTTATTCCTTGCATCTGTACTGTTCCAATGTCCCAGCTCTGCACTAAAGCCTCCTGCTCCATTTGTTTTCAGTCCCTGTCCAGGACACTGTGACCCCCTCTCCCCATCCTGACAGTTCTTCCACCGATTTTCAATAGATTACTCTGCAATAAATCACAGCAGTCCTCACATGATGGAAAACTGTTTGTTCTTGCATTTGGGGGAGGTCCATAAAGATGCTGTCAGCCACAGCAGCCCCAGGGGTACCAAAGGGAAGAAGATACAACTGGTGTTGTGACAGCAACAGTTCTGGGACAGTTCACCCCTACTTGGACCCAGCACAAAGCTTGCAACTGCTGGTTTGTCCCTGTGTTTTTGAATACCACAGTATTTTCACAGTGAGAAAGGTCTGAGGCAAAACACTGAAATACATTTGCTGAGCTCAACAGCTTTTTTTCTAGGAGTCTTGGAAAAATCTGGAAACATTTCCTCTGAAGAGGCAGTGCAGAAACAAGCCTGAACCCAGAGTTTCTAAAGACCAACCTCTCCTTCTGCTCAAATGCCATCAGAAATTCCCACTCCTGTTTCATTTTCTTGTCTCATCACATCACACATGCATGGAGCTGACAGCAGGGAAGCACTGGGAATATCTCAGAGTGGGAGTTTCCACCTTCACAACCCCTCCATATGGAAAAGGAGAGGTCCAGATGAAGCACCACCAGACCCTGGCTGCCCAGGAGCACCAGAAGACAACTGACCACAAAGTGGGGCATGCATTACCCAGCTTGGTGTGCCTCTGTTTAGAATAGCAATTATTTCAAATATGGTCAGGGTTAATTAGCTGCTCCTGGTTGCCACTGCCTGGAACAGGCCACCCTCTGTGACAAGGGCTGAGCACAGAGCGGACCTGGCATTTGCCTTTGCTCCTGATCAGAAACTGGGCAGGCAGCACCAGACAGGATTTGGAGGGGTAGAAAACATGTGGTGGAGTTTGTATCTTATCTTGGATCCCTCAAGCAGTCCAAAACTTTGGCTCAGCTTTCTCCAAGCTCACTCCTAAGCAGAAGACATAAGCACAGGAAGGCTGGCTGTAGGATAAGACAACACAGGCAGATCCTGGGCAATGGGTGCTCTCTAAAGTGCCCCATGCCAAGGCCTTTTTAATGCTCCCTGGGCAGGCTCATGGGTAGCCAAGACCCCCTTCCCTGGGGTATACAACTAGACCAGGTCCAGTTTTTGTATGCAGTGCTGCTTGAACTGAGCAGCTGGCCTCAGATTTGGAACTCCAATGAATGCAGAGGATTTCCCCTGCACTTCTCCCTTCTCTCCATGCTTTTGTGGGATCCTCAGGGAAGCAGATCACGGCTGTCAGCACAGGGAGGAGAGCCTGATCCATTTCTGGGCAGCAGTGCTGGACTGCAGTCCCTGGTCCCACGCTGGCAGGGTCCCCGAGGATCCGCTGTGCTGGGGAAGCTGCACGGCAGCGCTGCGTGATAAGAGCAGATAAGAGAGTTCCTGCTCTGATTGCAGCATGACCAAACAAGTTTCCTGATCCCATACCTACGGCAGCCGCTCCTTGAGACAATACTGTTATCCCAGGAGGGAATGTGCAGGCAAGCAGGAGCAAACCAGAGCTGCAGGCCCTGATGCCCTGTGGCAAATAAACGTCACAGTGTACCCTCATCCCGGGCAGGGTGCAGACTCAGGCACTCGGGTAGGGAGATTTCCAGTGGAATTATCCTGGCAGGGCATCAGGCTTGGAAGAGGTTGGAAGAGGAGAGCTACAGTGAAAAGAGAACAGGATGTGAACCAGTGTGGAAAGTATGACAAAAAGCAACTAAGATTACAGCAGCAGTTTCTCTGTGCCCAGCAGCAGTTTGCAGTGGGGTGCCACAGGGGAGCTGAGGCTCACAGCAATGCAAATGTTCTTCATTTCACCAGCTCTCCCCAGCTCCTCTGGGGATGCCATGACTGCACCACTGGGGTGGTCCAGCACACCCTGAGTAGCTCCAAACAACTATGGCCTGACTACCTAGTCCAGGAAAGCTCTCTGCAGCTTTGCATGTGTGCTGTGGGCTTTGTTGGCTTGGCTGCCAGGGAAAAAAGCCTGTCTGTCAAACTGGATCAGGCTCTGTCACTGCAGTCCCTGCTGTCTCAGGACAAGCCAGGCTGAGGAGTTCTCAGAGATGGACTGTCCATTTGCATGGGCACTGAGCTGGGAAAATGCTCTTACTCAACATTAGACACATCATTATTGGGCTGATAATGGAATTTTAGGGTAGATCATATGCTGACCTGTGGGGAAAGACTTTGATGAATTAGGGCCTCACTCACAGGGTTTAAGCTGCCTGATTTCCCTTGAGTCATTGAGGGAAATCATCACTCTCCTTTTAAGTGATCACAGGGGTTTCTGGTAATTCATAATGTGCTAAGCTGCTGTCCCAGCAGGAGACAAGCAGAAGAGCTCCAGATATGCTCAGGACTCTGCTCTCTGATTTTTCTGTACTTGAAGGAAACAGATCTGATTTTAGGAGCAGACCTGCTGTGACCCTGTGGTATATTCAAGCCCTAATGTAAGCACACAGACACCATGGGATCCTTATCATGGTTATATGGCAGTGAAGCCACCGGGGCTAAGCCAGCTGGGAACTTGGAGCACAAGTCTGATAAGGAGCAGCTGTGGAATCTGGGGTTGTTCAACCTGAAGAAAAGAAGGCAAAAGGGGGAGCTTATTGCTCTCTACAACTACCTGAAAGGTTGGAGATGGGGGGAGAGTGTCCTCTCCCATTTAACAAGTGATAGGGTGAGAGGACATGGCCTCAAAGTTGCATAGGGGAAGTTTAGATTGGATATTAGGGAAAATTTCTTCACTTAAAGGGAGCTCAAGCATCGGAACAGGCTGCCCAGGGAAGTGGTGGAGTCACCATCCCAGGAGGAATTTAGAATACATGTGGATGTGGCACCTGGGGACATTTTAGTGGTGGCCTTAGCAGTGCTGGATTAATGGTTGGACTTGATGACCTTAAAAGTTTTTCCCAACTTTAATGATTTTACAACTTCATGAAACCAAGGCAAACACAGCCCAAGCAACACCCACGCCCTTGTGACTCGGTGTACGGCTGAAGGTGGTTTATGAACCTCTTGTTTTCACAATCCCAGTGAGTCTGTGCTGATTTAATTTGGGTGCCCAGCCTGCAGCCTGGACAAACAGCACCACAAGCAGCACAAACAGTCATGCCAGGGTGTGCATCCAGCACATGCAGCCAGGACAAAGGAGCACACAAGGGCCTGTTAGACCATGGTATTTAGCAAAGCCCACAAGAAAGAGCTTTCCAGCTATCTCAGAGGGCTCATTTGCATTGGAAAGCTGGTTTCCTCCTCTGAACTCTTCCTGGACTGCCTGAACAGTGCCACCCCAACAGCTCCCCAGGAATGTTTTAATGGGGACCACCTTTGCAAGTCAGAAACGTGACCAGAGAAAACATCCTGAAGTTATTTTTCCCCCACTAAGAGCTAATTTGCATACACAGGGATCACCAGGGGTTTCTGCTGATCTTCAAGCTGACTTCTGCAAGGGACTCATGAAGCAGAGACAATCTCTTCCCCTCAGAAGCAGTGAAAATTCTCTGGTAAATACCTCTGCAGCTGTCCTGAGGTGAAATGGTTGAACAGAGGCTTTTTCAGGGATCTCCATGGGTTGCTTACCCCTGTGAACACCTGCTGGGTGAGGTACCTCCTTTCACCCTGAAAGCTGGGTCAGCAATTGTGGTAGACCTTCCCCTGGTGTTTTGTCTCTTGGAAATTGCACCTTGGCAAGGGGCTGGGAGGTCAGAAGAGAAGAAAATCATGTGTGTCATTTGGCCAGCTCAGACCCAGGAGATGAGGAGGTGTATGGAAGTAAAACACATCAAGAGAAGACTCAGATGGAGGCAATGATTTCTACTTTACTGAGGAACCACCTGCCGAGTTTCCTGATCCCTACCACTGCTCAGCAGATAGGCAACTCTAGTGTCAGAAGCTTAGCAATGGTAATTTATCATGTTTGAAGGTGCAATAGGTCTCTCTAGATGTAATTAAGTGCTCTCTCACAGGAAGGGACTATTGCTAAGCCTTGCAGGCATGTTTACTTGACCACAGAAGGCCCTCATCAGAACATCCAGTACTAATATATTATCACTAATGATGACAACCAACAATTTCTTCTCCACATGAATTACAATTACACATTCTTACTTGGCTGGAGAGTCCAATTATCCACAAGGAAATTTTTTCTCTCATACAGGACAAGAAATATTAGCAATACCTAATTTTTTTTTAATTTCACTCTTTGTTTTCCACCTCTAATTTGTTTCAAATTATTTCCAGCATTATTAGATTGGTATGAATGATCATCCACCACTTTTTCACCAGCCCCATGTGCCTTTAGATTCTCCACGTTTTTACAGTTACCCTGAAGGCAATCCTTGATCCCTCAACCCAGCCACCACAACAGAGTTTACCAATCTTTATTTCATCACCAAACACTTCTTCAGCACGGAATTTGACATCTGAGCTATGTGTTCCTCTCTCCCCAAGTTAATTTTCTCCAACAAGCACATTTTAAGGACCACTGCCCTGGTGTCCCATGCTACATCCTACACTTGACATAACAAATTGCTCCATAAAGATCATAGGAGGCTGGAGCAGTTTGGAGGAAGGCTGCTTATCTCAAAGCACCCCAGTGAGCTGGAGGAGGCTTTTCCCCATGTGTAGTAGTGGTACTGTGACAGTGCCTCCAAAAGCAGAGCCTTAGGAGGCTTGTGACCCAAAGGAACACCTCTCACCTCTGTTGGAGGTGAAATGTGTTAAGAGGCACTAAAGTGAAGGAGTTTCTAGACCACAAAATGGATGAGCTGACACAAGAAGAAGGCACTAGGAAGGCCTGAAACTGCAGGAGAAAGTCATGGCAATCTCAGCAGCCTCTGACAGGCAGCACTGATTCCCTGAGCTGATGTGGGGGCATGGGGAAGTGTTGTGTTATCTGGGCTTAAACCACTTCCCCAGCTCCTCTGTGAATCATGTTCTGAAGGGCACAGCCCAGAGCTCAGCAGTGCCTGCTGCCACATCCCTCTGGCTGCATGGCTGGACTGCTCCTGTGGGAGGACAGAGGGCTGGTGCCACCCAGGGAAAGCACATCAACACCCAGCATGGCAGCCAGCACCTGGTTCAACCTTGCTGTCTCTGGTAATGAAATTCCTTCTGAACAAGATTTGCCTCCCTGTATTTGCAAGACAATCTCCAGGGAAGTCAGGCTTGCTCTGGTACACTGCTCCATCACTCATCTGTTTCCATCTGAGGGATGGAAACACAAGTGTGTCTCCCTGTGACCAAGCTGTCTTCTGCTGTGATGCAGAGCCCACATCTGAGGCGTGCTCTGAGAGGCAAACCCGCTCTTAGGTTGTGTGGATGCTCATTCTAGGCCTCTCCTAGTAAAGCTCCTCTTTTATTTCTATCTTCCCCACCACCCCCAAATTGTTACATGACCAAAAAGTGCTTAATCAAGGAAACTGGAGCAGCACTGGACCTGTTGCTTGTTTTACCCCACATGGTGTTTTGATGTGTTGAAGAGAGCTGATCTCTGAGGGCAGACTGAGGTTTATGAGCCCCCAGCACCCCTCAGCCACAGCCAATATTCTACCAGTGTTACACTCTGTATTCCAATGATTTTGCTGCATCCTGTTAATCAAACCTGCCTATCTAACACTTCCTTGATTAACAAAACTCCACTCATTCCCTCTTTAGTGCACTGAAACCTGCTGGACGCTCAACCTGATTTCAGCCGGGCAGCCGGCTCTGACCCTCAGACACCAGGGCATTGCAATCAGGAGGGGCTGTTGCCTACAACACAGACCTGAACATCACCCACATTCCTCTTGGGCCACATTGTCACCCACATTCCTCTTGGGCCACATTGTCGCCCACATTCCTCTTGGAGCCTTCCCGTGGCTCGCAGGCCCTGCTCCATCCCGGCCCGGAGCCCGGCCTGCACAGCAGAGCCTTCCTTCCCGCCGGGACGGCACTGGGAGCGCTGGAATCTCATTCATGCATCTGCTGTGGCACCACTGCTGCCAATCCAGCCCGGGCTTTAGGAGAGAAGAACATGATCACTCCACGGGACGCTGCTGGAGTCACTGCACAAGCCGGGGAGACCATCTAATCCTTGCATTCCTGCAGGAAAGAAAGCCCCCAGTGAGCTAAACATAAATGGCCAACGGTGTGTGGGTTATTTTTAAGTCCAAAAGCCTGAAGGCAAGGTTTAAAGGAGAGTCTCATGGCATATTTTTCATGAGCTGTCTTAAGTCCCCTTGTCTCTCGCCTGGATTGCGTCAGCCAGCAGTGACATATTTTGGTGCAGGACCTGTCCCTGTTCTCAAGGCACTTTAAGCCTGGCTGGAGCAGGCAAACTGAGACACGGAGCAAATGCTGGCTTCCATCTACATGTCTTGTCATCCAGGATTGACAGAGGCCACGGAGTGGCCTCATAAAGGGATAAAGTCAAATTATATGGCTGCCTGATGTTCCATGTTACACCCTGCCTCTCGTCCCCAGAGCTGAGGGGAGGGTCACCGTGCCCGTGGTGGTGTCCCTGCCAGCAGCCAGCTGTCCCTCTCCAGCCAGAGGCACTGAAACAGCTCTGCTGTGCCACACCACATCCTCCCTGCCTCCCTGCACTGACTGGGACCTGAGGATCCAAAAGTTCAGCACATATCCTCCTTCCCCTCCCAGCTTTGCTGGCCATGGAGCACCAGAGCTATGCCAGTGTCCACAGCATCACTGCTCCTGCTCCTGCCTGCTCAGCTCCTGCTGCCAGAGCATCGTGTGTGTCCTGGCCAAGAAAAAATGAATGAATTCACACTATGGATGTGTCTAAGTCCCATGTTCAGCAGCTTTGTTGCTGTGTGGGGCAGAATTAGGTGGTAAAATGTGAGCTGTAGCTGCAGAAGGCTGAGGGAATGCACCCAGCCTAGGCAGCAACCTGCTGTCCTTGTGGTCACTCAGCCATTACTGGGCATCCCAGCTAGGCACTGGTACTGCATGGCATTGAGAATGGGTTCCTGTTCAACCCTTTCTCCACTGAAAGCAGCTGCAGAAGCAGGGGAATGGTCCCAAAAACTCCACACTCTCTGACCCACTGGTGTGTCCATATCCCAGCAATCATTTCTCACACCAATGTTATTTTTATGAGACTGTTTCAGCCAGAAGACATAACCATAAAGTATAACCAGCTTTGGCTTTTGCAATGTTTCCTGCTCTAAAATGATGAATATTTTTGTTACTGTGCAGATGCCTCTTGCTGAAACAAGCAGCTATTCAGTCTGGGATGAAATCCGGAAGGTAGCTGGGATTTTGGTTTTTTGGAAGGAAAGATGACTTCTGGGGATAAAGAAGCCCAGGTCTCTCCACATATAGAAAGGACTGGGGCTGAAGTCAGAAACCATCATGCCCCAATGTCACTGAAAGTGAGGTGATGGGAAGCAGCCTCAGGGCTGAAGGATGAGTGTGGTTTCAACCCATGTTTCAGGATGGCTTCACCTGTGCATACTCAAGCATGTGCTGACACTTTATCCTTAAATCCCAATACCCCTGCTCTGTGCATGCTGCTGCTCCCATCCATACTTCTCGGTGTAAAGAAACTAAGACATATGACACATAAAATTACCACTAGTTCTTTGTTTTAGTATAACAAAGCTGTTCAAATGAGCTGTCTTTTTGATCTTTTTTAGCTTTGGCTGTGACATCCTCCTGGTTGCTTCTCTTTTCAGTGACCTCTTGTCATTTCTGCTTTTCCTAATCCACATTTTTCTGTCCTGTCTTCTCTCACCTGAAGACCCCAGCTCTCACAGTCAACACAGATTAGGGAAATAAGGTACACATTGCTCTACCATTAGACTAGCTTCTGAAATTCCTTTTCCTCCTCTACTGCATCAGGCTGGCACCTGTGGGGCAACTGGCACAAAAAGGGCTGATGTGAAAGCAGCATCCCCTGCACAGACAGGGGAAGAGCCTGATCATATGGACCAGCCCCTGCATCTCTAGAAGTGGATATAAAAAAGCAACAGTGACTCAGGGGCGGCAGCACAGTGCTCTGCAGAAGAACTAGAGCTTCTAATAATGGCCTCAGTCCTGCTGGGTGAGGCATTGGACATCATCTTCACACTCCCTTGGAACAGAGGACTGCTTCTGATGTGATGAAGGAAAAACAAAGGAAAGGAAATGCCAGCATCATTTTGGGGATGGAGGTGAGGGGGCCTTGTGTCTGAGTTTTTTAATTAGTCGAGTCATGAGAGTGAAAGAAAATCAGTTTAAGGAAGCCAAACTGATTTAATTAGCAATATGATTATGAGTGCACTGCCTTCCCAGGCATTGGAAACGTTCTCATCTTCACCAGTTTCATTAAAATAATGACTCACACCCCCTCTTCCTCCCCACCACCCTCGCCATGGGTCCTCCCTCTCCCATGCCTGTGACTGTGCCGGGATATGCCCTCGATAATCTTCTGCTGTCCTGGGGGCCTGGGAGGCAGGAGGGCCATGGAAAGAATCCCAGCGTTTCCATCTGTCGAATTCCCGAGCGGCAGAAACCTGACCCCGCACGGAGCGGGGACGCGCTGCATTATTGCTGCTGGGGCAGAGCGAGCCCTTGTCATGCATTATTAAGTGAGCTCAGAGAGGGAGAGACACCGACGAGAGGGTGAGTGAACCTGAAAAGTGGAAAAGTCAAAACTATCCCCCGTAATAAAAAATAAATTTAAAAATAAATGCAGCCCTGAGCAGCCTCGGCAGCCGATGCGGCAGCTGCTCCCATGGGCAGGGCAGAGCAGGCACAGAGACATGACAGCCATGCTGATGGTTTGCTGCAGTAGCGTGGGGTTTTTCCATGGTTTTGGCCAATTTGTAGAGAGGGAAGGAGCCTGTGTGAAAAATGAGGCAGTAAATGTTAAACTCTGCAATGCACTTGTTTGTGTCCTAATTTGCTCAGTGCGGAGGGAGTGGGAATACTTTGCCATTGGATGAGCCGACCCAGAGCCAAATCTCACAGACAGGGGGTGGCACTGCTGTCACCCAAGGCTGCTGGACACCGTGGTTGGTCAGCACATCCCCTTGGTCCCAAAGCACACGTGGGAATGGTGGCAGGGCCCCTGTCCCTGGCAAAGCCCTACCATGGCTGCAGCACTCCTAAACCATCTGCTGGAGCTGCCTGGGACACACATTTAGCTGTGCAGCCCTGCTCCCAGCCAAGCTGCTGCCCTGTGAAACTGCACAGTGTGAAGGACAGAGGAAGGGTGTGAATGCAGGGTTTGCCCTCTGGGATTCCATCACCCATAGAGGCGGATGGGATCTGGTGTGGGGCAAACGGGAGACCCCAAAAGTCACCTGCTTCTGCACCACTGATCAGTGTCACAGCACTGGGGGCTTCAGGAGGGCTTCAAGCAGCAACAACCATTGAGCCACCTGAGGGGAAAGGCCTGGAGCAGACATGTGCTTTTGGGCAGGTATGCAATCTCATCCCAGTCTTTCCCTGAGCCTGTTTAGTGATGTTTTTATGGATGTTTTTTGCTAATTTTCCAGCCCACTGGCAACTATTCCTTATATGGAAAAAAAAGAGCATAGAGAAACTTAATGTATTTCTAGCTGCTTTTAATGAAATTTAATAACTTCAGCAAGGAAGCAGAATCAGCACAAGTAATTTTTTGTGAACCCAGAGCCTGTAACTGGAAGGCCTGTCTGAAGCAGAGCAAAAATGGCCTCTCTCGTTATTTGCAGAAGAGGCAAAATTGCAGAGGGCCAAGTATTGCAAAATCCTAGGTTCTGCAGAAGGTGATTTATAGTTACCTGCAAAGATGTGACTAAGGAGCTCAGGAATCCCAAGCTGAACAACAGCCCATTGATAAGCCTCAAGACACTGCAGGCCAAAGTCTTGGCTACCCCCCAGCTGACCCCTGGCAGTGTCCTGCACTTGCCTGAAAGGCAAATGTGTGCAGGGGAGAGACGGTGGAGGGCACAGGGCACTGCTGCAGGGTTCCACACGCCAGGGACTCTACATGACAGGGCTGGTTTGTTTTTGTCAGCAGAGGATGGACCAAACCCATTGCTGCAGGCAAGGGGCTGCATCCCTGTCAAGGGGCTGAGGGTCAGATCTCTGCTAATAGTGTTGTGAGTTTTTTCAGGGATGTTTTCTTTCCACTTGTGCTCCTGGAAATGCAGAGGCACATAAATAGAAAAGGACAAATCAATAAGCCTTTATGAGCCATGAAAAAGCTTTCTTCTCGCTCAGGTAAAATCTTAGTTGTGCTCTTTATGTGGCTGGGATGATTCATTGAGCTTCCCTCTCCCCCACAGGCAAGCAGAAATAAACAGGAATGCTTTCCAAATTCAGGAAGGGCATCCTCCCTCCTTCCCTTCCTCCTTCCCTCCCTCCCTCATTTCCCCAGTATAACTAGATTTTTTTGCCGACAACTCAAATGGTTATCTCTGAAAACTTCTAAATTCCTGCTTGCTTCACTACAGCACAGCCTGGAATACAGCTGGGTGGTCATCCAGGCCATGGATATGCCCCTTCATCACACATTTCTCTGTGTGCCAAAACACCCCTCCTGTCCAGTCCAGTCCAGTCCAGTCCCCTGAGCTCCACTTTTGCTGTCACTATGGTCAGAAGCAAAACTTCCCCTGGCTGCAGCGGGAGCAGGAGCAGGTTTCACCCAGCAAACCCACCCATATCACCATATGCTGCTTTCTCTGCGTGTTCTGTTTTCCTTTCAGCCCTATCTGCTCCATCAGCGGCGGGAGCTGGTGGCGGTGGCCGCGCGGTGTTTGCACAAAGGCGGTAATTCAAGCCCTGGCGGGAGCTGTTTTGGCAGCGTAGCCAAGGCACTGCTCCTTGCTCCAGCTGACCTCTCCTCTGCAGCCCTGCTTGCCCTCCTGGCTGGGTGCAGGTGGCTCTCACCCCAGCCTTTCCCCCTGCTGTGCTTCCTAAAACCATTTTCCTGTGACTCACTTGCGGATGGAGCAGCTCCTGCCCTGCTTAGCAGGACACCTGAAGGTGCTGTCATGGGATGGTTCACACCCTGAATTATTTTTAAGACCCTGTGGGGCCAATTGTGCTGGGCAAAGGCAGCAAACTGAGCCATAAACATAACACACTTATAACAGCACCAAGAGCAGGTGCTGACAGGGATTTGACTGGTGTAGGTCTTGGCTTGGGCAGGAGAGTCAAATGCTGCTCTCCACACATCGTGACCTGCTGTCAGTGCCTCTACCACCTCATACTGCCAACAGGTATTGCAGTCAAAGGAAATCATGGCTTTTTGTCATGTGACTGCCCCATTTGTTGGTGAATCCTCATGGATGGTACCCAAGCCCTTTGGCTCATCCTTTGCAATGGCCTGGAGCAGTGTTCTCTGGCCTTTCCTTTGCAGAGACTTTATTTCAAACCTCTTGCCACCCTCCAAGGTCTCTGTAGTGAGTTTGCTGCTCCCAACAGGCTTGGAGAAAGTACCGAATGAAATTCCCTGTAGCTGCACAGCTCAGTTCAGTTTATCCCTGCTGCAAGAATTTCCAGGATGGAGAACAGTCAGATCAAAGAGAGACAATCCCAGCTGAAACATGCATGATTTGCATATTCCATTAAAAAAAAAATCAAAGGGGAGGGTGTGTAAAATATTTGCGCCCTGGAGCATATACATTGTATGCCCCAACAAGATGCTCCATGTAGGGCTTACACTTATTTACTCTGATGCCTAATAACAAAAAAAAAAAAAAAAAAAAGCTGTTGTAATTTGCACATCCCAAAAAATTCTGGCTTATCTGATACACAGACCATCTCCTTGAAAGCACAGATAACCCTAAAAACCAGACTTTTGACAAAATGCTTACTTGTGAAGGTCAAACTAAATACATTCCTTGTTCAGTGGGAGGTCCCCATTGATAGAAATCTTTATTGCTCTAGTTTTGCTGTTTCGTTTAGCATTTTATAGGCTCCAAACACAGGGGAGGTGAGTGGAGGATACATGGACCTTTCTCTGCCAAGTTTTAGAATGGCACTGTGAAAAGTCAAATTGGCAAAGCTGAGTTGGTTTTAGGCTGAGGAAAGCATGGGCTAAGAGTTTAATTCTGCTTCTGGCTCTGTGGCAGCCAGCTGGGTGACAGTGACAAGGTCACTGCTCTGTGCCACTGTTTCTCCATCTATTAAAAAAAAAGTTATTGATCCCTTTTTGTAGTGTTTTGAGACCAACTGCTAGAAAATCTGTGTGAAGCAGACACCATTACTGTTAGCATTAATATTCTTGCTGCCTTTTACTACCCCAGTGGTGGCTTCTAAGGCTGTGAGCCCCTGTTGCTCTACCCAGGAGTCAGAGCACAAGGTGGGGTGATACTCCTGAGTCCAATGACTGTGTCCTTCTTTCCACCTAACAATTCCAGCTTCTCGGTCTGCACTGAGTGGCACTGCCTTCCAGCAGGAGACACTAAATAAAAGAGCAGGTTGATTGGAGAGGTGAGTCACAGGGCTGCTCTGCTGACCCCCATCTCCAGAGCCTTTCTTCCAGCAGTGCTTTGCCCATCAGCAGGCCCTGGGGGATGCAGGAAGGCTGCAGGGTGGCACGCAGAGAGGAGAGGCAGGGGAAGATGATGAGTGCACACCCAGGTGGAAAACACACTGTATACAGAGCATCTCCTCCCCCCTGTGACTGCCCCAGCCCATCCCCAGGCAGGAGCACAGCCCATGGCTGTCCCGTGCAGAACTCTGGGATCAAGCAGACACACTTCCACTTTTCCCTGTGGGCGTCTTCTCTGGGTAAAGCCCTCCTGTGCCAACACCCCACGCTGGCTGAAACACCCACCCTGCCATGCAGCTCATCCTGCAGTCCCATGGCCCTCCCTGGCCCCTTGAAGGGACCAGGCACTGCAGCCGTGCATGGACATGCCCTAAGGAAGATGCTGGCTTTCTCCCACGGAGTGTTCCTGCTGTTGGCACTCCACAGCAGCAGTATTGATTTGCTTGGAGGCAGTGGTCGAGTCCCTCATAATTTATTGAGAACCAGCCGGGTGCTTTTTGCTGACTCCCACACCTTATGTGGCTCACATCAACCCGGTGCCAGCAACAAGTCATTTTTGAGAATACAATTCCTCTCACAGAGCATCTTCCAAGAAAAAAATAATACTCAGGAAGAATGTACCTTGAGACATCAAGCGTTTTAGTGCTGATTTGTTTGCCTTTTCCCAACAGCTTGCCTTTAAGGTACATCATTTCTGGCATCAGGTTTCCTCACGTAGAGACCATTTAAGTACTTAAGGTGCTCTCTATGTACTCAGCCAAATGTTTTGCCAAGAAACCTAGAATTTCTTTGCTTTAGAGGCATAAAGTCTTCCATCTGAGTCTTAATTACAGGGTTGAATACACAATGAAACTGCAGCTAAGCCCCTACATGTATGGAATGTAACACCACTTCACTGCGCCTCACCTGAAAGACAACTTGTAAAAAAGCCACAGATGAGTAATAAACTGGAAGGACACTAATAAGAAAAGAGAAAAGATTTAAACAAAAAAATCTCCCTCCAGTAAATAATTAGCTTTTTTTCTCATTTCGCTAGTCCTGATAACAGACAAAGAGCCCTGTCAGGAAGTGACTCCATCTGAGAACCTGCTTCCAGAAAATGTGGTTTTAGTGGTCTAGACCATCTTCTCATGGCCAGGGGAAGTGAGTCTGAAGCCATCTGCGTTGGAAGCACTCTGATGTGGCGGGTGACGAAGCTCTCTTGAATCATGCTCCTGGACTGGGCGTCCCAGGGGAGGCAGAAGGAGAAATGGAGTCCTGGACCTCCCTGAGGAGGAGGAAGCCCAAAAGTCGCTGCTGCTGGGATGTGCCCTTGGTACTATTAACGATCTGCAGTGCTGGAAGTCAACAGGAAATTTTCCTGGGTTTCTGTGGGCAGGAGGTCAAACCAATCTGCAAGGCTCATTCTGCACCTGGGCAGGGGCAGAGATATCCTTGAGGATGTGGCAAACACAGATGCTCCTTCAAGGCATCCTGGGGCTCTCCAGGGCACAGCAAAGCTGTGGGCAGTGGTCTCATGGCCAAGCTTGGGCCAGCCCTGACCATGATGGCACTGTGCCCACCTGCCTCTAACTCCCCACCACACTTTTTCTGTCACAGGAGCTGTGCCACAGGGGTTTGGGGTGATAAAACACTGTGGGGAAAAAAGGGATTGCCCAGCTCCAGGGAAAAGCAAGGGGAGAGGGAGTCTCCTTCCCCCGGGAAGGCGAGGGGACAGGCTGAGCTGAGGCAGTGCATGGGGTGGGAAGCTCCGGAGAGGCAGCTGGGCTCCTCTTGCCACGGCAGCCAGCTTTGCCTTTCCCTCCTTGTGGGTGCTGTGCCACATGCCACAAAGAACCCAGTGCCAGAGTGAAGCCCCCTGGATAAACACCTAGCATGGCTGGGCCATCTGCTCAGAGTCAGAGGCAGGAAGGCAACAAACAGCCAGATAAAGTTATTGCTTCACAGAAATGTGTGCTGTGTTTCTTAGCTGGAGAAGCCTCATCAAAGCATACCTTCAAGCAGGGAGCATGCTTCACCCAGAGCACACAGTCTTCATATTTAACCTGTAATTTAGTTGGGTGGTTTTTTTTTCCATAGAAAGATCAAATTAGCTGCTTTAGCTCCATCCCTAATTAAATGTCTTTCCTTTTTCCTTTTTCCAAATGGCAAATTCCTGCGAATTCAAACAAGTTATATCACCTGGCAGAATTAAGTTTTAGTCAGGACATGCCTGTCATTCCAAACAAATTAGATATCTGAAGGGGAGGGTTTAGCTGCATTTCTGTGCACTAACCAAACCAAGCAGTTATGATCCACATGGGGCCAAAAACTATATTCTTCAGGTGACAGTAACCCCTATGCATACCAGCACCTCGCTCAGTCAGAGAGTAAACACCCATTGTACCAGGCATATGCTGCTGTGGGTCTCTGAACCCATGTTTAATGACCTTGTCAGGGAATGTGTGTGCTGTACTCTTACATTTTTAAGAAAGCATAATGGTGCTTTTGTCTTCTGTTTTTTCCTGTGTGGCAAGTTGCAGCTAGTCTTCAAACTTAGCTTAAAAACTTCACTTATTACTTCTGGACAGTTCTCTAGCCACTTCTGTTCTTGTTTTTTTAAAAATTGCTTTCCTTTCCTTTTATTTTTATTTTTTCTTCCCCCCCCCCCATTTTTTTCTTTTATTCTTTTCCTCTCCAGCTGGGTGTCTTAGCAGATATCAAACTTTCTTTTTTGGTGCTGTAATTGATAGTTTGGGGTCCAGCTGTGTGTCTGTGCACATGTGCATCTGCAGACTCACAGTCTCCAGTCCATTGGAGAGCCATATAGCAGGAGCATAACCTGAAGACCTAAAATAAACACTAATGCTCCACTCAAAGGGTCCTGGTGTTTAGTGTCTCATTCAAGAGGGAGGTTCACTAAGTGGCTGACTTTTAACATGTGCCAAAGTCCCACTAAGTTAAAGACTCCACAAGGTTTTATAGACACTGAGAAGACTGAATAAGCAGGATTCACGACTGAAGTGAAATTTTCTCTCCTCCCCACCTGGAGGCTTTCAGGAGAAACTTGGATATGGAGTAGTAGGAAAAGGGGGATGAGGGAGAATGTCCTTAAGCTGACAGAGGGCAGGTTTAGATTCAATATTAGAAAGAAATTCTTCCCTGTGAGGGCAGTGAGGCACTGGCACAGGTTGCCCAGAGCAGCTGTGGCTGCCCCATCCCTGGAAGTGCTCAAGGCCAGGCTGGATGGGGTTTTGAGCTGCTGGGTCTGGTGGAAGCTGTCCCTGCCCACCCAGGGTGCTGGAGCTGGATGAACTTTAAGGTTCCTTTCAACCCGAAACACTCTGTGTGCAAAGCACTGGTACAGCTCATCAGCCTGCCCCAAATTCATGGCTGCAGACCTCAGAAGCTCCTGTTTCAGGCATCCAAAACTGCAGTTCTGCTAGAGAAAGGCACACTTCATTACAGATAAGATAACAATCTGTGTGCATACCCCCAGAAAATGGATACAGAAACTCCATAAATTTGTTGGGGCTGCCAGTGGAACTGGGAGGTTCAAGAGGATGTTTGGAATTAGGAGGAAATAGGAACTCTTCAATCAGAGCAACGAGAAAGAAGACAGGTCCTTTGATGACTTTTCTCCATGCAGCTGGGGATTTTCCATAATTCCTTATGTTCTTTTTGAGCAGTTTTAATTACCAGAGAACATGAGAGTGTTTTTGATTGTGACATGAGAGTAGGATTCACCTCACAGCATTTTAAATGTTTACACCACTGCTGTCTTATGAGAGCTCCCTCCACAGCCACGTAACACAGACTAAAGGATGGCTGTAATTATTCTGGGCACCTATTTCAGCATGAGAAAGATCCTTCTTGAAGCCATTGATTCTAAAAAGACAACAGCAGGTTAGATGGTAACCAGATAGATGGAGGCACCTGGAGCTAGGGAGATGAATTTCACCCTAGGTACAATTAAAGTGTTGAACAGGTCTACCAGCCAACTGCTTTGGCTGCAAAATTTGTAGGGAAATTAGTCAGGGAGCTGGAGGAATCTGGCTCCGGGCAAGGAACATTTCCATCTCCTGGCAGGAAGAGAAGGCACTGGGAAGCAAACAATTAGGAAAGTGGATGAATATTAAAATCCTAATGGCTCCTGAGGTTCCTGTTAATGTTGCTAAAACTTGAATGCAAGGGAAGACACAGAATGGGCCTTCATAAAGAGGATGAGTATGAAGATAAAGGGAGCTTTTTGTCAGCTGATTTTGCTTCATGCCCTCTAATGCCTCTTGGGAGCCAGCATCCCACTGGAGGGCAGCTGAAGCAGAGGGACCCAGAGCTGTGAGTCTCAGACATGGAGGGTTTCTCACCAAAACCACCTGAGAGCATCCTTAAGCATACTGAAATGAGGGAGGGGGAATCCTGGGAAATCTTCTTATAGGATATGAGATTTGCAGTGATGAAGTCCCAGATCAGCTGATTTGCCAGGAGACTTTTATTCCCATTGCCTGCAGGACAGCTGTTCAGGAGGCAGGGAGGAACCAGAAAGGGGGGCTGAGGAACCCATTTCTGTGCCCACTGCTCCATAGAGTCTCCTGAGTTGAAAGGGACCTGCAAGGATCTAGTTCAACTCCACCACATGCAATAAACAGGGGTGTGAAACACAAATAGCTCTGCAGGACACAGAATGGCAGGAGATGAGGTGGAGGATGGCAGGACAAACATGAGTGTGGGAGGAAGGCCCTGAGAGGGTGATTTACCCTATGGAATGCTGGGAAGAGGACAGAATTCCACCAGTCACACTTCAGCTGAGTTCTTCACTCCCAAAAGCCCCACTCTCCCCTCTGGATCAGGAGCTGCTGACTCCATACACCACAGCCCCTTGCTGTCCCATGCTGTGAGACCCTGCCCAGGAGCACCATACCAGGCTCCAGGGATGGACACACAGCTGAGCCCTGGGACTGGCAGGAAATGGCACTGTGGACAGGATGTGTCCCTTCCCCCAGGCTCAGCAGCCCCCACATCCAGCTCTGTGCCTGCTGGTCACACCCCAAGGCCTCCCATCTTCCAGGGGTCACAAAAAGTCCACACCAGGCAGTCTGCACCTGTGTGTGGGCACAGAACTCCCTACATACCTACAGACAGAGCTTCTCAGGTTTATCAATCCAGAAAGCTCCTAAATCTTCCCATAGTGCTATAGGAGACCATTACATATAAGGTCAGTGCTTTAAGACCCTGCACAAGTGCCCCACATGAAGATGACTCTTCCCATCCCAAAGCACTTACAACCGAAACATAAGAGCAGAGGCAACAGGTGGGCACAGACAGCCAGGCTGGAGGGAAGCACACGGCAAAAAAGGAAATCCAAAAGTTCAGGAGGTGCTTATGAAGTTGCACATCCATGTATTGAGATTGCTTTCGCCCATTTCACTGCATCAAAAAATTCACACGCTGCATTCTGGGTTGTACAGATAATGCTGGAGACAAAAATGGATCAGCCATCACCATATGCTCAAATATGGTCAAACACTGGCAACTCATAAGGATCCTGTACAGGAGATCCCAAATTAGCTATTTTTGTTTAAATGACACTTCTGCCCTTACAGCTTTTCTCAGCAGCTGTCCTTTGCAGGACTGTGTTCTATATCCGTTTGTTTACCTACTCTGCTGTAGGAACCGTTCCTATGACAGCTCCTATTGGAGAGAACACCTGCAAGTCTCAAACCCTGTGCCCCTTGGGTGGAAAATTAATTGTTCATCTCTATGGGCTGAAGACTGAATCATTTAAAAAAAGGGACAAGTGAGAATTTCCAAAGAGTGGACGGAACTGCTTATGGGGATCTTCATCTAAAAGATGGCAGCTTCAGATAATGATATCCAAAATTACCCTCTGCCAGTATATTAGGTGATGGATTGGAGATGGATTTCTGCAGTTCCCTTCCTTTGTTAATGGTCTGATGATCAAGTTATCAGGATCCCTGAGCTTGCTGTAGCAGGTACTCTACAAACATATAGAAAGGACATAGCCCAGAGTTTACATTTTCATTCTATTCTGCTTCTTTGGGTTTTTTTTCTTTTTTTTTTTCTCTTTAGTTCTGCTCATTAATGAGAGCTGTGAAAAGGTGACTTGCAGCTTCACACAGCTCAGATTCTGTGATTCTGTGACAAGGCCAAATCCAGAAAAACAAATCTCCCACTGAGATGTTCCTTCTGCACTGCTGAAATTAAACTGAAGGCAGAAGACATTTCCATTATTTCCTAGAGTACAAAACCAGGAAAATACTTTCAGATTTTTTTCCTTGTTTGTGGCAATTTCCACATGTTAGAACACTGCCAGCACATCTCTGGAAGGGTGTCATGACATGAGCTTTATCAAGCACAGGTAACAGGAGAACAACTGTGGGGTTGTTGGCAGACCCTGAGTAAGTCAGGTGAAAGCAGGGTCAGGATGTTTTCAGTGGCCCATTGCTCCTGTGAGGTAGATGAAGGCAGATTGGGCATTTTGCAGTGACTACCTTGCCCTGCAGCCTCACCCAGCCTTTCACCTCTTGGCTAGAAACTCCTCTTTACTGGGGCTTTCTGTGCCCCCAGACTGGAAGGCTCTGCTCCACCACCTTTCTTGTCACTCCTGAGTCCCATGGAGGGAGTAAGCAGTAGAGAAAAATACCATTCCTTTAAAATTCTGATTTCTGCTCTCCCCTGGTAGGGTTCATGACACAGCTCCTTAGGGCTGTGTCTGCAGCTGAGCAGCCCAGGGCTGACACCTCTTGCAGGGGGATGACAGCAGGCTGGAGAGCAAATGAAACTTCTGCAAACAAATTCTTCTCTCTTAGAAGCACAAACCTAGGCATATTATTTAACATTTTGGCTGTTAAAGTGATACTTCTGAGTCTCAGAAGCATGAAATACCTTGACCAGGGCTTGTCCCAGAGCCCAGATTTCACAAACGACCCAAGAGGTCCCCTCAACTCTACTCCTTCCTACAAAAGCCAGCTTGGGAAAACGAGACCCAGGTATCGTCAGAACCATGTGTTTGGATGCATCTGGTGGCCCAGCAAGCTGCTGAAGCAAACACTGGCAGCACCACCCCTTGGCTTGTCCTGTAACACAATACTGAGCAGCTCCCAGCACTGATGCTTGGCAGTCACCCGAGGAACCACTGGACTCTGCTGGAAAATTAATCCATGTGGTGAGGCCAGGGGGCAAAGGGGAGAGGGGCTGAGGAGGATAATCCCCACCTCCTTTAAAAATTAAACACTGTGTTCTGCCACAGGGTAGCACTTTGCTCTGTGAAAACACTCACCAGAGCAAGGAAATTTTAGGTGTGCAAGCTGCCCAGCTCTCAGCTGGGTGCTGCATGTAGAGCCTTGCCTGGGTCATATGCAGGCACATGGTCACAAGTGCCTGGCCTCACAGGAGGAAAAACCCCTCCCAGAGAGACTTAAACATGGAGAGACACCCTAAATCATTTCTCCCATCCATGGACAGCAAGAGCCTCTTTTGCTCAGAGAGCTCTGTCTTTCTAATTTCCAGTATCTTATTGGCACCTGTGCCTTCCCCATCAGGTCTGTGGCTTCAAAGCCTGTTCCACGAGCAGTGCTGGAGATCTTGCAGTGCAGGGATGGCAGCCAGGGCTCAGATGGGACCAGAACTGTACCATGTCCTGGGTAGCTGCCCCTCCAGCCTTTCACAGGCTGCCACATCACCCAGGTTATATTTAGCGAGGCATCTGCAGTGACAGTCATTTTTCCAGTATTTAGGAAATGCTAGTGCTGTCTTCTGGTTGGCTGCCAGGTGCTGGGAAACATGTGTTGGGATTATTTTCAGTGCTCTCACCACCACAGTGCCCATCAATCACCCCCGTGGGGCTGCTTCGAGTCTGTCTGGACCACGGCAGCCTCACAAAGTCCTCCTGCCTCCCCAGGGCGGGGGGGAGCACAAGCATGAGGAGGCTCAGGGGGAGCATGCAGATCATTTTTAAGGAATTCTTGTCATGCCAGGCTTGGCTGAGCCTACCCAAGCCCGCTGCAAAGCTGGGGTGACGTTTAAAAGAGTGGGACAGAGCTGGGGCCACGCTCTGGCTTCATGGTGAAAGCTTCCTCCAAAATGTTTCCCAGGAGGAAAAGCTGAGTGAAATGCTCTTTTTCCTTGATGTGCTGGCTTACAGCAGGGGTTTCAGCAACTGGGATGTTGCTTCACTTCACAGAAGCTTTGCCCAACAAGCAGCTCTAAGTTTGCTTTCTGTGGGGAACTTCTTTCTCTTTAGAAAGTAAAATACACCAAGCAATTGCTCATGACTAAGTGAGGATTTGGAGACCAGCAGATGGTTTTATAAGTATTGTCATCATATAATTGATATGCTCTGTTAAGCCCTTTATTTTCTTTTAAACAGGGTTTTTCTTTTCAATGTACTTTGGCCACAGCAGCACCAAAGAAGTACAGCTTGAACAAACACTTCTGCCAGGTCTTGCTTGCTCTTTCTCCTGGATTGCAAAAGCCTTCCCCCAGCATTTGGAGGATTCAGTCCTGCCCCAGTACCCACTGCTTACCCCTGGAGCTTTTCCTCCAGGCTTTTGATGATCATGGATATTCCATCCCAGCTTTCCCCTTCCTCACAGCTATGCTTCCCTTCCCTGCCTCCTCTCCCACACACATTTCCTTGCTATGGCCCAACTTCATGCTGAGGTCAGCCCAGGAATGAATTTCAGGGCTTTTGCCGCACTCAACCCTTGGCAAGGTCTGTTTTTCCTGTGGGCTCAGCACAGCAGGCTGGGCTGGGGGTAAGTGCTCCATCCCAGGGCACCCCATCAGCTGGGGAAGGGGTGCAGCAGCAGCAGCTGCCTCCCCTGCGCTGCTCCATGAGCTCCTGCCTTCTATTCAAAACCCAGGAAAACATTGCAGTCACAATGTTTAAGGAAAATCTGCACCCAGGGAAAAGGAGAGGGTTTCCCAGCTGGCAAAAAACAGCAGAAATCACAGTCATAGCTCGGGGTCTTTGCTCCAAAATCTCCACTGAGATTTCTCTCTTTCTCCCAACAAAACTTTCTTCCATTCCTGTTGTGCCTCAATAGTCTTAAAACAACATTGTAATCTTTGTGCTTTGCTTGGCTGCTCAACTATTTTCTTCACTGGAATATATACATACATCAAGCTGTTGGTAACTGTAAAAATATCTTGTGAATAGTGTCATTAACAGTCACAAAGTGATGGCTGTGAATTAAAAATTATTTACAAAGGAAATCTGGACACTGTTTAAAGCAACAGATAAGATACAGAGTTTTGCAATTGGTGAGACAGAAAAAGACATAAAATTTCGCAAATATATTTCTGCCAATGGATGGATGGATTCATAACTGTGTTGTCTCCCTTGTTCCAGATGCTGCTTTATGTGGGCACAGAGAAGCACCTCTTTATGAAATTGCTTATAAAAGTGTTCAGGTTTCCCTGATGGGAATGCTGATCTGTATTACATATTATGGCAAAAGCTGATAGGGGATGGATTATTTGGATGCTGGGGGTGGGGAGGTCCTGTTTGTGCCAAGAAAGACATTAGATGCAAATCCCCTGCAGCTGATGTTTTTATGATTCAAGTGGGTATGCAGAGGTCCCTTTAGCTATGTGTGGTGTGTGCCAGTGTCACAAACCAAACACACTGTGTTACTCCCAGCAGACATCACTGAAACACATGGTTTGCTCTATTTAAAGCATCCCTGCAAGCACTGAAGCAGTGTCCACATCACCTTTCCACACCTAACACTGACTCCCACATCTCCCTTCAGCTTTGTTCTTGACAACAAATCCCACCAGTTACCAGCTCTACATGAAAGGCTCCTTCGCTGACCAGGCAGGCAGAGGCATGTTCCACAACCAGGGACAGAAAGATCAGTAAAAGGGTGAAATTTGTACCTGTTTCCCTCATCAGAGCAGCACAAATGATAATTCTTCAGCTTGTGGGTCAAAGCAGTTCTTCAAAGCAGAAGATCCCGCCCAAAGCAGGGTGGGAAGACCTTTGGGGCCATCCAGTCCAGCCCCACAAATCCTGTGAGCATCACTCAGCTCTTCAGCATTGCCTCTGCATGTCACCACCATGCAGTGCAGGATCAGGGCTGTGCCCAACACCTAAAAGATTTCCCAGGGTGCCAGAGGCAGAAAGCAAGAGGAAATAACCTGTCATCTCTGTCCTAGGCCAAACACTAGGAGGGCTTTATAGGTTGAAAGTCAAACCAAAGGGCTTTGGGTTTGACCCAAAACCCATTGCCAAACCTCAGACTGAACAATCCCCTCCCTGGTCATCATTCCCCCGGGGATTTTTGCTGAACTCTCAAGAAAACAGTTTCTTATCAGGCTCATGCCACCCCTCCTCGAAAGGCAGAATTTTGGCAATAGGCAAGTTTCTTCACAGCTTCCAGGAGTACATGAGAAGGTCTCTGCAGTTCACATGCACTCCTCACAGGAGCCTGGAGAGTGCTGACAGCACCCCCAAATCCCATGGTCCTGCCTTGGTCACCTTCAGGCCATACATGGAGCACATGGTGGATGCACTGAATGCACCCTGCATGCCTCAGGCCTGCTGTGCACAAGAGGTGGAGGAGGTTTGTTTGTGGTCAGGAAGCTCCACGTGTTCTGAACCCATCAGATTTCCTGTACAGTGCCTTTTCCAGGAGCTGCATCCAGCCCTGCTGCTGGACCTCCCTGCACCATGCCATTTCTCAGTCCATACCCACTGCTCCTTGCCCAATGTTCTCAGCTGTGACAAACACACTGCCCTGCCTGAGCTGCAGATCACCAGCTGCAGGCACTTTGAAGCCAGTCTTTAAAAACCCAAGAGATTTATCCTATCCTTGCAATAGGAGCATGTACTAACCCAGCCACGATGCTGCTGCATCTCTGCCTGCCCACAGCACCAGCTGCAGCAGGCATCCAGAGAAAATCAGCTTCAGGCAAAATGAGCTGTATCTTGAGGGTTTTTAAAGGCTGGCAGCCTATTCTCCCGGGGCAGAAGCTCCCAGGGTTGCCTAGCTCAACTAGAGAGGTCTGTGAGCAGTCAGGGTGCGTTGATGGTGTGTTGCTTGTTCACCAACAGATTCAGTTCCTGGAAACACTAGTGATGGTTTGAATCTAAAAATGATGATGTTCCTGCCCAGAATGGGAAGTATTTTATTTTATTTTATTTTATTTTATTTTATTTTATTTTATTTTATTTTATTTTATTTTACTTTTAAGTTTTGGATGCTTCTCAGAGAAACATTTAAAACTCATATATCACCTAGAAAATGAGCATTAATGACTTTTTACTAGAGTAATAGAAACTGAAACATGAACATTCAACAAAATATTTTGTCTACAGGAACTGCAAAGCTGTATTTAAAGCAGTGTTCAGTGTTTCTTCAGAAGTCCTTTCTCAGCTAGGCACTCAGCTTGCTCGTGCTGTCCTGGGGGAGGAAGGAGGGACAGAGGGACAAGCCAGCCTCCAAACCCCCTTTGCCATGGGGGAAGCATCACCCTTCTCATCATCCTTGGCAATATGTACATGGGGCTTGTTTGATCTCATCTTGCAGCTGAGAAACTGCACCACAAAATTTCCCTGAGCAGGTTTTCACATGTCATTAACTAACCCCACAACATAAAATCAATCATAGAAAATATTCAGCAAAAAATATGGGGAGGAGTTTCTCTGCTTCCCTGTGTGTGATATCTTTTGAATCATGGCTACTCAGTGCAGACAAAACTTGCGGAGTTGCACAAGTTTTCCTGCTCAGGGAAATCTGCCCACAGACTTCAGAGGGATTTTTGCATGGGTAAAAGTCCAGAATACATCCATCGTGGTGAAAGAAGGGATCCTTCTGTTTACTTGTCCAGGTTTCGTGTGAAAAAGGGGAAACCAAAACCTGTTTTTTTTCACATTAAATGGTTATTATGTGACATCTAATGAGCTAATTTCAGGGCAATCTGTGTGCGTGTGTGTGTTGTGTGTAACCCTGGTGAGTGACTGCCCTGGAGCCCTTACATGTGAAGACTTCAATCAAGATTAGTTAAAATGTAATAAATCTAAGTAGGCAGAGTGGTCTGCCCCGACTATTAATAGCAGCAGTGGGGAACTCAACAACTGCTGGTTGCTCAAAGGGCTTAAATGGATAAAATGAAACAGAAGGTATATGTTTTATTATAGGGTGTCACAGTGTTATCAGATGCGTGGAAATCATCCTTGCAATGCTACTGCGCCACTAAATCTTGCATGCAGGCTGAATGAAGAGGATTATTTCCAATATCCTTTTGCTCATGCTGCTGTCACAGCTTTTCCATATTTGACTTTGGGAAAAGAAGAAAAGAGTTTGTGAGAGGAAGAGTCATGGCAACGCTGCGTGTCAGCACCAAATCAAATTGGTCATGGCTGATCTCAGCAGGACATCAGAAGTTACAAAGCCAGCAGAAATGGCCAAAGAGCCTTTGCAGGGATCCACTGGTATTTGGGTTTATATCCATTTCAAAGGGAAGAAGATATGGGTAAGGCACTTTATGGCTGACTGACGTAAAGCGTTTATGAATGTAAGAGAATAGGCAACTTAGCCTAGTATGCCAGAGGAAAAGTGCATTTAGGACTGAATTTTATCCTCAATTATGAGGACTCTGACTCCAGTTTGGGCACTGCTTCTTAATCCTTGCCCACCTTTACACTCTCCTGGGCACTGTGTCTGCCACAAGCACCATTTCTCAGCATATGCTTTTCCAAGAACTACCCCAATGTGCCCAATCTTAGCATCTGTAGGAGGTATCATAATGCTGGTATAACCTGTGGGATGGCTTGAAATATTTTAAGACGTGCTTCTAATATGAGTCTCCCTGTGGGTGTGTAGCTGGGATTAGCAGGTTTTCTGCAGATATTACTAGAACTGCTAGAAATGAATAATGGAAAGTGAAACCTAATTTCCATTATATTCTCTCGCCTCTTCCAGAAAAATGACAAAATATATTAGAATGTTGGAAGTGGGACACATTTATTTGAATACAGCTATACCACTTCCCGTAATAGCTACTAGAGAACTTCCAAAGTTCCCCATTTTTCTTTCAGCTTCCAAATTCATAGTACTATGAAGGATGGCAAGTCATAATGCTGACAGAGATTGGATTTTTTGTTGCAGCCTGAAATCATGTATATGCTGCTCACATTTCCCTTACAGGTCTAAGGGTCTGCTTTGCACTGAAGTCCTCCAGATTTGAATATGCATTTACAAATTGAACCTTTCATCCAGTGACCCTTTCAGATGATGCAACTTCCTGAAAATCTACTACAGCCTTGGGAAAACCAAGAATGGGAACCAGTGAAGCAGTGGTTACAATGACAGCAGCCTTACAGTGCCTAAAGGGGGCTAGAAGAAGGCTGGAGAGGGACTCTTTACAGGGTGTGTTGTGATAGTACAAGGGATAAAGGCTTGAAACTGACAGAGGGCAAGATTTGATTAGACATTGGGAAGAAATTCTTGGGTGTGAGAGTGATGAGACATGGGCACCAAATGACAAAAGTTGACTGTGCCCATGCTCTGTAGTATTTGGGAGCAGGTCTTCACTGAGCCCCATGAGATGACCCTCCAACATGAATATTTTTTACCTATTATTGCAACTGTAAACAACACTGAGGCCATCCTGTCGCCAGCCAGAATGGTTGAAATGGAAGGTTTGCATTGTGTGCAGTGCAAATCCTTCTGGAGAGAAGCTCTGGGAAGATGGAAGCACACAGGGCCACGCTCCATGCTGCAGGAATAAGCAGCTGGACAGGCTTATCCATAAAAACACACATATAAGGGCCAGTCTATCAGCTATACCACGTCTGCATAGTCAGGAAACACACAACAGGATGATCCCAGAAAGGGAAAAATGGATTGTCTCTTCTCCAGGCTGCTGGGGCTGCTCCATAGTGCCTGCACTGTGATCTCTGTCTATCTTCTTCTCTCTGGCCATCTGGAACCAGGGGGAGCAGCACAAAGCATGTGTGAAGGCAGATGACAACAGCTGAAGCTGGAAAGGAGAAGCAGAGAAAGACAGAGGAAGCTGTTAGTAATGCCAGAATCTATTTTGGTAGATGCAGGGGTTTCATTTATTTTGCAACATATATCAGAAATTGGGAAAACCTAGAAATAAATCCTGATGAAGGTAGACTTGTGAGAAATCATGAATTTTTTACCAAAAAACATCAATAATTTAAGCTATTGATATTGATCTATTAAAGCACTTGAAATTGCAATTCTCTTCCTTATCTTTCCCCTTTTTACTCTTCATTCTAATTCCCTTTGTTCCTCACTTGTCACTCAACATCACATTGATTTTGTGATAATCTGCATTTTCTTTTCAGCTTTCTTGCAATCATCTGTTTGCCCGTGTCTCGTTTCTCTTCAGTCACTCTGGGTGCAAATCATCTGATGCAATTTCAGCCATTTGAGAGTCAGGTACTCACCCAGGCTGATCTTCTGGGCTCGATTTACAGAGGGCAGAGGGAGACCCAGCTGGCAGTTTATCCCACGCTCTCTAGGAAGGGGCAAAAGGCTGAGCTTAGCTTTCACTGGACATCTAAATCTGAGAGAGAGAAAGAGGGTGACAAGCCCTGTCATCTGTGACTTTCCAATAACTGCATATTACTGGGCTTACAAGGACAAAAGGAGGAATAAAACAAAGATGCGACGTAATTTGAAAGGAAAAAAAGTAGAAAATCAAAATTCTCCACTCAGAGGAGGAGATTTTTTAAAAAAAAAAAAGTTACATTTAGGAAAATCCAAAATTTTTCACATATATTCCAAATTTAGTGCAAAAAGGGCATTTTAAGTAGAAAAATACAAACCAGATTTAGTAAAATTATAGACATTATTTCTCTAAACCTCCCCAGCATGTAGTTGAATACTTCATCAAAGGTGAGAGAATGTTTTAAGCAAGAACAATCTTCTAGCAGCTATGAGCAGATTTGTCACTGACCAGGGAGCAGATGTGTTCTGTGATCTGACAGATGTTCCAATGACAACAGGGGAACCCAACACATGGATCAGAAACATATTTCATCTGCAGTTCTGGTGCACTGCCTGCAAAAAGCCATAAAGCCAAACCAGCTATTAAATTTATCAGAAAATCACCTAAAACTTCAAGAATGTTCCAGTATTTTCTTCTTTTTCAAAGTAAAACAAATCTGTAGAACTTCATGTGACATTTAAGTGCCTCTATCTCCACTTCCCTGTCAGCCCCATATCATCCCTTGACATCTTTTCATTTCTCCCTATTTATCTCAATTAAAAGATCAAATGTAATTTTCCAGGTGATTTTCCTTCCTGAAATTTTTAATTCCATTTTTCCAACATCCTATTAAATGTCAATCTCTCCGCACACGCATAAATTACTTCATAAGCTTGGGGGGTGGGGGGAAGGGAAGAACAGGGGCATAGATAAAACCCCAAATAATTCAAAAATTATGACTAAGGAATTAATGCGGTGTGGATTTTGATGCCATGGGGGTGCTCTGCTGCTTAAAGCCTGTCCAGTCACTCTGCCCCTTCCAAGGAGCTCTGTGCACAGCTCTTGCAGGGAGGTGTGGACTGGAGGTGGTTTGATAAGGTGCTCAGCCTGGGGTTTCAGGCCATGCACCTTTCTGCTTTGTCCTGAGAAGAGCTGACTTGCAATAATGCTCAAAATCTGGAGAAGTCCCCTGTATAACTGGAGATCTGCTCTGTTTAACAGCATCTTACAGATTTGGCTGCCAGCTGAGCCCCAGCGCTCTTGTGTGATTGCAATGAGTGGGAGAAACCTTCTTTCTTCTCACTTTGGTAGTAATTCATTAAACTGGAAATTACCCCGGCTGGAAAATCGATATGGCCCTGGCTTATAGGGGCATATGAATGCACAGCCCCTTCTGCAAACAGGGGTTTAATTTACCTCCCAATTGCCATGAGCTGAGGTGATATCAACTGCAGCAGTGTCCCATGTAATCATGGCTGAGGTCAGGCTTTAATGTTTGCAAATCCTGTGCAACAAACAGCTCTTCTGTCAGTGAATTTCTTGGTAGGGCTATTAGAAAAAAAACCACTTTCTTCTTCTAAAAGCACTATCCCTGTGACATGGATGGGTGAGAGTTATTGCAGGCTTTTCCCCTTATGAGAATTCCCTGACATGCTCAGAGAGACCTGTGAAAAGAGGGATTCTGCACATGGGGAGACAGAAGCAGGAGGTGGCAGCATGGCCAGTGAGGGTTTTCCATTTCATTGTGCTGTCCTGACATTGGATTTTGGCAGAAGTGGTAGTCAAGCAGTAACTGCAGCTCCCAGGCCATGCTTCCACGGTCCTTTCTTCCCTAAGGAATTTCCCCCGTGCTGATGTCCAAGTTCAGGGTCACGTGCTGGTGACCAGCAGATCCAGGTGGCAATTTTGTGAAGCATGTTGGATTCTCCTTGGCATTCTCAGCTGCCTCCAGCCACTTTCTGCTTCTGTGCTATTTACCCCCAGGTCTTTTTCCTCACCTTTCAGCTGGTGAAACGTTGTCTGTGTCCAAGTGCCTCTGTGCTAAATTCATTTGTGTTCATAAACATGTGAAGGCAACTATAAAAGTGCAAAAAAATGAATATATGTTAATGTATTCTGTGATCATAAAACCAGAAAAGGGAGAAAAGAAAGCAGTGATTTTATCTCTGTAGAAAGAATAATTTAAGAAACATTACCAAACATAGCTATAGAACATGGCTAATGACTCCATTTCAGGTCTTAACCTCCATAGTGACCTGCCCATAAATGAGGTATTTTTTCAACCTCATGTGCTTCCCAAGCTGCAAATAATCTGTAGTATCAGTGATTCCAGTCTCATTTATTTGCACCAGTGTGACTTTCTTTTTCAAATAAAAAGCACAGTGCCACACATTCTGCCTACAGCTGGAATAACATGAGAGCTGTTAGCTGTTAGAATTCACCCGAGGGGAGCAGTTTAAGGTAAAGCAGCATTAGCCTGGAGCACATGTCACAGCACAAGAGAACCCCCTCAGAATGAAAATAAAAATGCAAATCTGCCCTCTGTGTTGCCGTTACACCATCTCTCTAGGTTTTAAACATTAAGAGAACAGCCTTGTTTGATTTTTTTTACTCCCAGGTTGGTTCTTTAGCTCAGTGCACAGATATTATTCTGCCAAATAACTCCTGTGTAATTTGAGCTACACCACAAGATTAATCCCTTGGTTTTTTTAGAGGACAACCTGATGGAAAGAGCTGCAGTTAGCAGGTGGGCTTGTGACAAAGAAAAGAGAGCAAGGATCAATTATAGCCTTGAACGTGGCTGCTCAACTATGTATCAGATAACCACCAATTCCCTGAAAATCTGTCACTATCCAGCAGTTGCTATGCAAGGGTGAGTGTGGGGCTGCTGAGTTCATGTTCATAATCGGGCCAGGTGGGTGATGCCTTTTAAGGAGAAGTGGCAGGAGGAATGCACAGGGGCCCGGGATGAACAGCCCTGCCATTTTTTGCCTGAATGAAAGGCACTTGCTGGCCTGGGACCTCTAGTTTTGTCTGCAAAGCGTTTTTGTGGGGTGACAACATAGAAGCAGAGCCCTGCCAATCAGGTTGTGATGCTGCTTTGGTGGCACGGATATGTGGAGGATAAGGAATGGTTCTGACCAAGGAAGCACTTGCTTTCTCCCTGACACAGCCGCCTTCTGAATATCCCCCATTTTTTCACTGTAACATATATTGCTGTGCATTTCTAATTTCTAATTTGTCCTCCTGCTGGCACCATTGCACAGATGTTCTCATTTTGATACAGGACACAAAATCTGAAGGTCGGTTTAATTGGTCAGACAAGATTATCCCATGAAAATGCTTAAGATTGCTTCCTTATCTGTGGGGATACATGTAAAGCTCTTTAATGAGAGAAAGAACATGCTGGTTCCACATCTCACCTCTACAAACAGTCCTCAGAACCTGGTGAAGCACCTGGCTGATCCAGCTGCCACACTTACCAGATCTTCATGTTCACCAAGACAAACCCACCTTATCCCACCTCAGGCTACCAGCCCACCTGGCAGCAGTTGTACTTGCACTGCCAAAACAGCCACTGGAAGAGACCTACCAGCATGAGCCTGAGACCCAACAGCATTGTCAGGTATGGAAATGGCCCTTGCGTAAAAAAAAACTAATTTCCTTTGATGTGCATTTGCCAGGATTACCCAATATTTTTCACCAAGCTATCACAAAGTCTGAATGAATTTGAATAACAGATGAAGAAAGGAAGGGGCAGTGGGACACATCACTCATAAGGTGACCACAGATGAAGCTGTCCCCACAGCTGGATGTTTCTCAAGTGCTCTGCAGACTCATCACAGCTGTTCCTCAACAAACCTTTCTATGTCATGAAACTATATCATACAGGTGACAAAATCCTTCTCAGAGGCCAGAAAAAAAAACCAAGCAAAACAAACACAACAAAAGAAACAGATATTTTATGCCAAAAGCCAGCAAGTTTTTAAGTGTCAAGAAATGAAGGTGTTTTCAGAAGGGACTAAAAAGATTGAGGTAATGGGACCTCAGGGATTTGTGGTTGTCTCCGACACAGTGGGACAGCTGAAGTCCGGGACTGGTCCCTGCTGTCCTCTTCATGTTCCCCACCCAGAGAGGCAGGACATCTGCCTGCCTCAACCATTGCATTTTTAACTTCATGTGAGTCAAGACCCTTAGGTTCCTCCTTTTGAAGATAGGGTGTAAGTCCTTATGTCTCTTAATTGTGTATAAAAATACTCACCAAGAACCAGACATGGAGTTATAGGGCAGTGACTCACAACTGCCTATTATTTACTAAATAATTTTATGGTACACTAAGCACTTATTATGTTCTTCCTTGCCCTCCCAGGGGAATTGCTGCAAACAAGCTTTGAGAGATGGTGTCTGTCTCAAAGCACCTGTAGTCTGGACAGAAAAAACAGAAAAGACAGAAAAGACAGAAAATAAAGACAGAAAATAAAGACAGGAAAGACACAAGAACTGCGCAAGAATAAACAGTGGGGCAGATAAGAGATTTGCCCGAGATCGTAGATTAAAACTGAGATTTGTTTTTCCTCATGACCCATTCCCTGTCAGGTATTTTGTCCGTTCAATTCTGTCACTGCTATCTCTGGTGATGGAAAAAGTTAACTGAAAAATATGGCAGAACAGAATATTACCAATGAATGATAGGTGTTTTACCTAGTACCTATTTATAGGAGCAGTTATCACAGAGGAACTAATCCTCAGGATTCCATGGTCCATTAAACAAAGGTTGGTTTTCCTTGACACCATTTTTATTTTCTCTCTTCTTCCACTGAGAAATGGTAGTTTAGGATAGAAGAAGAGAGGATGGGACATTCATTGCAAGAGTCCTTGATACAGAGCCCACTGCTGTCCTGTGAGTGCAAGTGATGTAGGCCATGGTATTCAACTCCTCTTGGCAGAGGGGAGGTGGGTGATGCAGGGATGTCTCCAACAGCTGAGTGGGGATGAAGAGCGAGTCCCCTGGCCACTCCCCTGAGCCACCAGCTTTGTAACCCTACCCTTAGGTGGGTTTTGGGGTGACCACTCATGCTCTCCCATGAACTCAGGGTGCTCCACACACCTGGCATGTGTCCATCCCTGCTCTGCCATTGTGGAGGTGCCATTCAGATGTTTCCCATTTTACCAGGAGATGACAGTGATGTGAACTCAGAGAACAGCGAGAGCTGTGGACAGAAAGGGAAGCAGAGGGGATTAAATTTGCTGCCTGAAAACCTCGAAAGAGGCACTGGAGAAGCTGGAGCAGTAAGCTGAATGTTAACACCTGCCTCTGAGAGCTCCCTGCTTTGTCTATAATTGGAATATTTGTCCTTGAAGCAGCTCAGCTATGTCCCCGAGGAGGAAGAGCAGGAAGAATGTCTCAGGGCACTGTAACAGCCAGTGAGCTCCAGGAAACACAATGTGTGTATCTTAGGCTTTTGGGGTTCCTTGACATCTTGCTGGATATTGGAAAGGCAAAAAATTTCTAAGAACAGCAAAGGATCCTGATACAAAATGAGTAAAATTCAGGCCCTTTGAAAACCACTCACATTTTAATAGCATTTATTCCTACAGACAGGCAGCAAAGAGAGTTGTTGTTCAGGGATCACAGGGATGTTCTAACCATATGAGCATGCTTCCTATGGTATTTACTCCTGCTTACTTAAACTCACAAATGGGTGTGGATGGTAAGAGGGGAGGGGAGCTCTTGTGGGAAAAAAGATGGAAGAGGAGCACTGGTGGTGAGGTACAACCAGATCTGTGAAGGGTTTCTTATCCTTGGGACTACTTTGAGGAAATTTTGTGTGGACACAAGTATTCCCACATGCAGCAACATATCAGTTAAGTTGGGGTGTAGGAAAACCATCAAATTTCATAGGAAGTGCCTCTGGCTGTGGAAGCCAAGGGAACGCAAGGGGTCTCTCCTGGTGGACCAGAGACACAGTGTGTAAGGGTAGGACTTCTGCATGGGTCAAAGTTGGGTTAGGTTGAAGGGAAGAGGTGAATATTGAAGCTTTCCTAAACCAAGGGAGGATGAGCTGAATCCCTCCAATCAGTGCAGTGGTGGGCGTTGGAAAAAGGCAAATCCCTCAGATGCTTTGTCCTTCACAACAACAACCTGAACTTTCAACCTCAAAAGTTAGAGGCAAGATTAAGAGAAAAATGGCAATGGTGTCCCTTGGTGCAGACCATAGTGGGTGTTCCAAACAGATGTGTACAGAAACAAGGCTCAACCCACCAGAGTTGCTCAGCCAAGCTCAAGGCAAGGGTGGGACCTGAGCACCAGGTGAATCTCTCTCCGTCCTGGCAGATAACACCTTCCCAAGACACCAGGAGTGGCACAAGCAGCCCTTGCCTGGTTCCAACGCCTCGGTGGCGAGAACCCAGCGGAGCCGATGGCCCTGCCGCTGCTGCCAGCCCCGTGCCAGCAAGCCTGCCCGGCCTTGCAGCCCTTTATCATTTTAATTTAGCTCTGCAAACTGAGCTGTTCGGGCAGGATTCATGCCTCTGGTATTCATTCTTGGCTCCGGCAGGAGCACACTATCCACGGCTGCTGGGTGACGGGAGAGGCCCTGCACACCACGGTGCCGGTGCTGCCGGGCGGCTCGGCCGATGCCGCGGGGCCCGATTCCTTCAGGGTTACTCAGCTGGCTGGAGCGTGTGGGGCAGAAGGAATGGGCTCCCTCAGGGCACAGATTTGGCTGCTCTGGTGAAATCCAAGCAATGCTCACCCACATGCTGCTAAGGGGTGGCATGATGGCCCAGGGAGGAAGTCCTGCAGCAAGGCAGGGATGTGGCTTCCTCTCTTGACCTGTAAAAATGTCAGGCTTTGGTAGGTGGGCACAGCACCAAGTGAAGCTGTTGGATGTCCCCCTCCAAGGCGAGGTGGGGGCTGAATGTGGGGCTGCTTTGGTCCATCCTGATGTGATGTTGCAGCACTTGCCATGGATTTTCCCAGCCAGCCCCGTGGCCCCAGTGAGCCCCAGCCCGGCAGCGTGCCCAGGCCTGGCGTGCTGGGGCACCTTCCAGCCCCGTTCATGGTGGCCGTGCCTTCCGTCCTGAGCCAGCCCACACTGCCCACGCTGTCTCAAGTTCTTCCTGCAAGCACTAACAATGGAGCCAAGCAGAGGGTGCCATCCCCTGGGAGCTCTGGAAAGCTCCATGGTATGTGCCCAAGGTGGCTCAGAGGTGTGTACTCAAGGGCAGCCTTCCCAGTGGACATCTTGGCAGGCTGCAGCTCCAAACTGTCTCTCCTTCATCCCAGGATGACATGGAGCCACCCCAGAGTGGGGATTTCAGCATTGCCCCTGGGTTGGAATGGGAAGGGAACCTGGAAACCTGCTCTGTTTTACACCCTCCTGTAGCTCCTCAGGAGCATATTTCTTGCAGAAGATGAAAGAATAAGGATCTTGCTTTGTTTCTGTTTTCAAAAGCAAAATATCTCAGTGAAAACATTTCAGATCTAATAGCTTGACTAAGCTTTGAATTCCTGTGGTCACAGAAAGTGATGTCTTATGAACATCCATAAAAACTTTGGGCATTAATCATAAGTGCAATTTTCCCCTCGCTCCTGTAGCAGCAGCAGGGATGTGTTGCAGGACCTGCTCCTGCAGGGAAGGGGAAGGCACGCCTGCAGGATGACTCCAGGGAAAACAGACCAAATTCCCACCATCCACAAGCATGACAGTTTGGAGTAGCATTTTGAGATTAAGTTAGTGGAGCTGCTCCAGACACAGTAACTGAGACCACACTTTGGCTTAAAACTTTTCCAAACAGCCTCAATAGCAACACCACAGTGCCCTTTGCCACTGGGAGGGGACCAGGCATGTGTGCCATCCAGTGCCACCTCCAGCCCCACAGCTAAGGGTCTCTTCAGCCTTGCAGGGTTTTCAAGACATTTTGTTAGACGTTTTTACTACTGATGAAGGCTTCACATTGTACTTAAAGCAGTGATTTGGCTCTTCATTATTTTCTCTTCTGGGAAATTACTTCAATTTTTTACTGTTGTTTTTGAAGTTAAAATAGTTTATTTTCCATTGTGTTTCCTCCCTCCCTCAAAATAAATGTCATTTATAGGACACCAGTGTCTTCACCCAAAATTTAATTGCTTGTGGGAACTTGCCTGTCTCTGAGTGCATCAGCTGTTTTATACCAGAATCAAAAGTGTATTTAGAGAGAAAAAAAAAAAAAAAGATAAAAGAAAATGGAGTGTAATAAAAAGTATAGCTGAAGGGGTTTGAGAGGCATCTCCATATCAAGAAAAGTTACATCACCTGTGAAAACACCAGATATGCTCTTCCAGCTCTGCAGTCATTATCCTTATTAGCAGTGTTGTTATTACCACTGGAACAAGCGTGAGCTCAGGGCCATGGAAGCAGGAGGGCTCTGGGCCACATCCTGCACATCCTGCAGCACATGCCATGGGAGGCCTGACCTAGACATGCAACAGCAAAAAAAAACTTGTGCAGAAGAGTTGAAGGAGAATTTTTGTAGCTGCATTTCTGGGACAAGTGTTTTTTTCTTGAGAAGAAGTTTTAGAAATTCCTTTTATTGTTTCTCTCTTGTTGCAAACTGACATAAGAAATTGGGCACGTTCCTAGAAAAGAGGGATTATTTATAAAGCTCTTGCCTAGACAGGAGCTGCCTGCAGCCCAGTGGAGATCTGCCTGCTAACCCATGTGAGAGGCACCCAGTGAGAGCTCCTTTACCTTCACCAGCAACCCTCAAAACCATCACACTGTCCTCCTGCCCTCCCAGGGATCATGAAAAACCTCAGTGCCTCATTTACAGGAGCTGTTTTAGTCCCACGTGGGGCAGAGGATAGAGGAGAACACCACCAGGAGGTTTTCCCACCCTAAGAAGATTATTGAGAGGAAGGGGCTGTGTCTTCTCACTGGCTTATAGCTTCTCCTATCAATAACAAAGGCCTGTCTGAACCAACACACTCTCTTTTAAATGGGCTACTCCAGACAGGTTGGCAGAATTAAATCTGGCCAAAGGTAGATATTTTTATAAACAAATTGTATTAAATTAAAAAAAAAAAAAACAGCCAACCCCCTTTCCTAGGAAGCCACCCACTTTTTGCATGCCAGATGCTCTGCTGCCTGGAAACTTTCCAGACAAAGTGCAAAAAAGTTTCTGGATGGGCTGTGAATTAATTCAGCAGCAGTTCATTTGTTTCCTTTAGCTGCATGTACCAATTGCAAATAAGGTTAACAGATGATATTTGCTACTTAGAATACTTTATAAAACAGCACAGGAATTATTTATAGCTGGACTTCTCTGCATACATTCAGTCTGAGGTTCAAGAAATCAAGCTCTCTAGCACCAGTTAAACTCCCTCTTGTTAAAGTTCCATAAATTACCATCAATGGAGAACAGTGTGCAGACTTACACCATGCCAGCTGGAATCCTGGAAGACGGGTTTGCCACTTCATCAGCAAGAGGAATCACACCAGTTTTCACAAGGAAACAGGAGAAACTGATGTTCCTACTGTTCTTCATGGGCTGGGTCCTCTGCTGATCTGTGCTGCTGGAGCTCCATCAGCAGCACCACCACAACTTTTCCCCACCCGGGCATCCAGATTACAAAAAATTAAAAGAGCATTGTATTTTAATGTCTGCATTTTGCAAATAAGTCTACAGATAAAATCCTTGCATTTCTTACTGTGTGCTACGTCTCATTTTTAGACAATACCAACATCTCATTTACAGACCAATTAGGAGATCAAAATACATACATATGCCTAAATGTGTGTATGGATGTGGGTGCAATTTTATAGCTAGCATGTTAACAGGATTGTCACAGGCCCAGACTGCACTAGTGGCTGCATCAACTCATCATCTGAAATATCTCTTTTCTAGATTAATCTCTTAAAGCTCATTTAACTCCTCACACTTCATGTTGTGGGATAGTATTGGATTGTCTCACTCCAACATATCAGCTGGTTACTTGTTCAGCTGGAAAAGTCCTTCTGCATGTACAGTTACCTATTTTGCATTTCAAAATTAGATGGACCACTTATCTGTAATACAGGTCTTGAGGTATACCTGCAGCACCATAAGAGACTTCAAAACTCAGCTCAGAAAGAGGATGGCTGATGCCTCCAGACCTGCTGAACAAACTCTGTGCTCTGCACCCCTTTGGAAAGAAAACAAAGCAGATGCCTGTGCTAGCAAGAAGGATTTTTTTCCAAGGGGTCTACCAGCACTTTTGATCCTGCTGCCAATTATCTCTGCTCCTGTGAGGAGAACTTGCACAGGTCTGTAGAAAATGCAGGTAAACCTGGTGTGTCTTTCTCCTCCAGCATGCCAGGAAAAGCTTTCAGATGACATGTGAGGTGACCACAAGGCCTTTAGAGAACAGGCTGGAGATGGCTGCAGTCATTTCCAATGGCAGCAGCATCACCCAGCAGGGAGCTCTGTGCACTGAACAGCGAGTACAAGGCATCCAGTACATGTAAGTGCCAGGAAGTGCCTGACATTTGGATAATTTATGCACTTATTGTTCACATGAACATCAAGTCCCAGGGAGCCTGGATACCCAGAAACAAGTCAGGCAGCGTGGGTGCCTGCAGACCAGCTTGTTGTCAGAGTCAAATACCACTTAATTTGAACTGAAGGTGTCCTCAAATTGCATACAGAGCCATAGCTTCTCTTTTCCTTGAGTTCTCTTGCATAAATGGAAGGATCAAGTGCAAGTTAAATCCATGGCTCTTGACTTCTTTCAAAGGCAAAACAGTGCTTACTTCCTTGCATTCCTTCAGGGAGCTCCTGTCCAACAGGAGAGATCTAATGACCTAATCCACGTGAAGCCCTGGAGATACTGTTTTTGCTTCAAAGGCTAAATGCAAATTTTGTTCTTGTACCTTGTCTGGTTGAAGGGCTTGGCGTGAGTACAGAGGTGGGAGGTGCAGAGGGCACTGCTCCCTGCCTGTCTGAGGGATCAGCAGCAAGTAATGGCAGCACCTAGCCACAAAAAGGCTAGAAGATAAAAGTCCTGCTAGTTGCTATTCAGGTTTACTTGTAATGATGCAGAGACTGCCTCCAACACTGCAGGTTCTTCTGTGTGTGCCAGAAGTGAGACCCCAACTGATTTGGAAAAAATAATTTTTTCCCACCTCAATCTCAAAGACCTTCAACTCCTCCCAAGGCATCTTCTCACATCCCAAACCCTCTTCCTCTCCCAGTACCACCACCTTCTTGGCTGTCACCCTCAATCCTGGAGTGCATGAGGGTGAGACTCAGAGCTCTGTCCAGCTGTGCTCCATGGCCATCCAGGCACGGGCCACCAAGGTTGCACCACTGAACACTGGTGAGGAGGCATGAGACCAAAGAAATTCCTTGGGCTTCATCTTTTCCATTTAAAGTATCATCTCTCCCTTTGCCTCTCTCTGGCCAGGACCACTGACCTCCAAGATTTCTCAAAATCTTGGTCCTTGAGCATCCAGTTTCCATTAGCTTGCCCTCCTCAAGGCTGTTTTGCTCCTGCTGCTTCTCCACCTTTGTTGAAGTGCAGACACTCTCTCTCTCCTCCCATCCTGTTCGTGGCTATAAAGTTTGTCCCAGTTCACAACATTCAACCCTGAATCAAACAAGAATCAAATCAAATGAGGGCTCTGGCCACATGTGGCATCGACTGGTGATAAACAGAAGAACATTGCTCAAAGAAACCTTGCTTGGTGGAAATTGGAGTTAAAAGGTCCCCTTGAACAGCTTCCACCTGGTCAGAGCTTGCTGAAGGCTGGATGTCATTTCCAGACAATGCCTGCACAACAGCCAAATATTGCAGACTGTTGATGGCTTCTAAAAGGGGTTGAAAATATCATCAGCACAGCATAATTATTTGCAAAACAGGCCAATTTCAACGCTCAGCACAATAGTTTTAAACAATAGTTGATGAAAATCAATTTCCAAGTCAGTTGAGAGGCTGATAACATCCCTGGTTGCACTGCTCATTCTCAAGTAATCATATTAGAGGCAGATGTCACACAAGAATGTGACTCCACTAACCATTAAGAGACACTGAGCTCCTTTGTCTTCTGAAGCAAGTTTCCATGGGATTATACTAGAATAATCCCATGGGTAGAATAATTTAAGATTGAAAAACAATAACAATCCTGAAATAATTTAATGAGATATTCCTTTAATCTTCCTTGTATGGAAGAATCCAAACTAATCAGGGGTAAGGGGACACCTTTCCCCAGGGCTAAATGGCCTTGAAATGCTCGCTCACATCCAATTTCTGAGGGACCAGGCCATTTAGTGGTTGTCAGTATCTTTGCAAATCTCCCTCCTAGGTGAAATTGCACTCTGCTGTTCTGCCAAAAAGCAGTAGTTACTTTTGGTTTTCAGGGGGGCTTTCTTTTCCTAAATGAGAATATACAGATATTCTCATAACATTAGAGAGGCTTTCAAAACCCAGGTGCAGAGGTTTGGCACCAGCAACCTCCCCAGAGCACTTTATAGCACATAAATCTTGCTCCCAGTTAATCAAACAGTGCTGGAGTGAGCCAAGGAACCATGAGAATGTAAAATGCTCTTCTCCTCTCTTCCCATTTATCAGAGATTTTTGCTGCTGCTTCTTCAGAGGCAGAGCGAGGAGTTTTATTGCTTTAAATGTGACTTTAACACTGGTAAGGATGCTGTCTTGGTTGAACATGGGCATTTTCTGTGCACAAGACTTTTTTGGGTTTGGGTTTTTTAACCCAAAACTGCCCTTGATGGGCCAGTTTCTCTCTTGCTTTAACCCATCTCTGGAACTGGTTTTTCAGCCCTCACCTTTACTTTAACCCCAGTCTGGGTTCTCAGCAAGGCTGGAACTGTTATGCAGTTGTGTTAGGAACAACCACACCATTTCTCCAAAGAAAAAAGGTTTTGGAGCCAGCCAAAGAATTTGCCTGCCTTCCTACTGGTCCTCTGTGCTCCCTGGGTTGTGTGCTGCAGGACAGCTCAGGATGTTTTGCCTTTTGTGGATGAACAGCTCTGTGATGATGAGAGAGGAGATAATTCCATGGACACCATAATTTTCCCACCAAAATTGGAGCAGCACCCCCTTTTTGCTCAAAGTTATCGCTGCAGATGCCAGACTTGTTTCCAAACAGGGATGCTCAGACTCAAGCTGAGCCAAATAGAGCCAGAGGAAAAGATTGTACCTCCAAACTGTCATGAAATCAGGATTAGCACATAAAGCAGGAGCTGTGTTTAAAGACTTGTTTAACCTCCTGCTTAACAGAAGTCTTTGCTTTAATCTATAATGCCATCTTGTTTTGTCTTAATGAAGTTATGCAAAAAGTTCTTCACTGAAAAGACCGACCCAGCATTTTCTTTCTTCCCTTCAAGTTGAGATGAAAAGGACTGCCTGCAGCCTGAAAGTTTGTTTCCTCAAGGAAACGGAAAGCAAAGAATTTACTTATATTAATGCTTTGTATCAAGTACCTTTGAATTTCAGGGGCTAAAAATCAGCCTTGACCTGGATGCTGAGTCCAGATTTTCATAATGTTTTCCCACTCTGCTGGCGCCAAGGTCAGTCAGTTGCACTTCTGCTTCTGTCTGTTTTAATTCTGGTCTCTTAGTGCTGACTTCTCTGTGCAAGACATGGAAGCCACACCCCAGCGAGTGCTACTCCCAGCCATTAACAATCCTGGGCTAAATAAACACACAAGGATACTTCTGCATCTGGTTTTACTGGCAGGAGAAAGAGACATTATATGTCTCTGGAAATCTGATAAAACAGTGACATATAAATTCTGGATTGCTAATATGGCCAGTTTAACTCCACTGGACAGAATTTGCTGCAGTGCTTAAGGCTGAGAATAAATCCTCTCTCTTTTCCTAAGCACTGTAAACCAGAAAAAAAATTTAAATTAGCCTTTGGCAATATCTACAACCTTCTAGCAGCAGATAATAACCCCTCAAATTCAGTTTCTGCAGTCTGCCCCTCTACAGGGTAATGACTTGTCATTTGTTCTGTCTTATTTGTGGAGCATTGCACAAGCCTGTCTTTCTTCCATGAATATTTTAAAAGCTGGATAGTTGCTTGGCAAAGGCCTGGGCTGGTGCCTGAGTATTGTGCAGTCTATACCATGCTCTGCCACAGGCTTCCTGCCTGACCTTGATAAGCGCCTGTGCTTCTTCCATTTCTCAATTTCCCTTTACTGCAGTGTACATTTTCCTCCTTCTGTACTTTGTAAATTCCTTAAACTGGTAAATATCTCTCCATATACTCATCTTCATACAGGGCTTACTGCACGTGTTGTTGAACTTTTCAGATGCTAGAAGCACTGTGATTAAATGAAGAAAAAAAATTCTGCTGCTGGTTTTGTTGCTGCAAAATTAAGATTATTTGTGCAAGATATAAATACATGTATGTTTGTTTAGCCCTTGTTTGCAAGAGCCATTGAACAAGGATCAGGTAAGGAGAAAATAGTGAATGCTACGAGCTGGTGAACATGGAGCAGGGATGGGCTTGAAGGGTGAGTTTACAGAAAAGTGACTGGCAGAGATGGGATCACACAGTAAAAGTAAGGAAATACAGTCAGGAGAGCACTAAGAACTGGGGAGATGGATATTTTGCCAAGTGTGATGGAGGAAGATGGAAAAAGAGTGGACTGGTAGTGAAAACAGGGAGTTTAACTTTGGCCATAGCTGATAGTGATTCCTTACAAAGAAAAACATGAGCAACCAGGACATCAGAATTTCCCTCAGACCACAGGACATTCCTGGCCTGGAGAACCCAGAAGGATCTGGCTCTTTTTAACAGGGAAGCAAAGTCTGCATCTGTTTAAAATTTAGTCCCCATCTCTGACCTTTCTAAGAATTACAAGTGTGAGATTCCTGGCAAGAAACTTCCCTCCCTGCTACCAAAACAGAGCCACCACCTTTCTCAGCAGACAGGGCAGTCTGGTGCAGCAGTGATGGAAAAGCCATTCCTGAAATCCTGCATCCAGCATGTTTAAAGAGGCTTCATCAAACAAAACCAGAAAGAAGAAGCCTGAAAGGGGTAATATTTTTATTAAATGGCAAAATTTGCATTATTAATGGTGGAGCCATTCACAGTGCATGTATATGGGCTGCATTTAAGGAACATATTATCTATATGTTAAAAAGTCACTCCAAGTGCTATGGAAAAAGGGTATCTACAGATAACATTGACACAAGCAAAGCTGTGAGCACTTAAACCCTTATCTTTCCTTAAGTGTCCTCTTAGAAACACACATCTTCATATCCATCTTAATTTACACAGCTTAGGTATGAATGAAATTTGCACCCCATTTGATTATTCCAGATACTGAACTAGACTCTTTTCTTAGCTCCTTGGTTGAAGTAGGCATTTCTACTTGTCAAATGTAGACCCCTTCTGAAGAGATGTTGCTAGTGCTCTGGCCCATGTTTTTCCATAGTTATGTAGTTTCTATGTTTTGCCTTGATGAAAGTGTAGGATTTGTCCTTTGGGGTCGATGCTGCATTTATGGTTTCCAAATGGGCCTTTGTAGTTAAATCCTAGAGAAGTAATTCATTGCAGAGGAATTGTATACAGTTATGCTTTGTCTAGTAGGAAAATATGCACTATATGTGTGCATAAAAAGGATTTGAGGGCAAAATTTCTTCTGTCTGAGCCACATAATGGAGTGAGAAGGTGTTCTGGAGATGTACTGTGGCCAGCAGCTTGAGTGCAATTACGTGATATGGTCGCTTTGATGGTAAAGTTATCTTCAGAAGTTCCAGTGAAATAGAAAAATCCCAAATACTGTGCTTAATAATTTAATTTTCCACTAAAATATGTGTGCCCTTCAAAGACACCTTCTTGTTGAAACAACTTAATTATGACAAAAGTGTAATGTGGATTTTCTGTGCACTATGTGGCTCAGAGGAGAGTTTTGCCAAGCTGGATCTGGCGAGGGGCACAGGGTGTCCACAAGAGAAAGATGAAAATAGCTGTAGTGTCTAATTGCCATCCCAGGGTTTGGTGGGTTTGACACTTTACACCAGCACCACTTGGGAATCAGAGAGGGTTCCTGGAGCTGAGCGTTAAGTACATGAACCTGAGCAGCGTAAATGTCACAGGAATAGGGATTGGTTTGGGAACCAGTGTTTATTCTTAATTGAGTCTCCAGGCTTTGTCTGACATGACTGAAGTCCACGTACCGGTACACTCAGGCACTGTCTTTCCGCCCTCTCTCTTTCCCTTTTCTCCAGATAAGAGCATAGCACACGTTATTCTAAGGAAATGACAGCGATATTAATCACCAATTCATCAGGATCTCTAACAAAGGCCCTGCTATTTTGAATATTCATATTGCCATGGCATTAGGAATGTCAGAGCTGCCATTGTTTTGCAGAGAATGACACATCCTCGCTCTTCCCGCTCGGCATCACCGGGATGCAGCCCCGAGGAGCGCGAACCGCGCCGTTCCTTCTCAAGAGCTGCCCCTGCTCTCCAGAGAGGAGGCAGAGGCACAGAGACATGAAATGACTTGGCCAGATCACATGGGATCCCAAGGAGAGGCAGGAAAGGAACGCAGGTCTTCTTAATCCTGGCACGGGGAGGGAACTTTGTTTCTTATAAACAAAATAATTCACATACCTGACATGAAAGGATGTATCGAGGTGATGAATGTATGCGTGAGTACATGTGCACGTAGGTAATACACATATAACATTTGTGAGATATATAATATTAGATGTGTAACTCATTCAGACTTGGCCAGAAAGAGCTATTGTAGTGCTGGCTGAACAAATTTATGCAAATCAGTTACTGATTAAACTCATAACCTTTGCAATATTCTTTAGGCAAATCAAATGCTTGTGGAACTGTTGGTCCCAGAGCCCAGCCTGCAATATTAGCTATGATGGGAAAATGGGTCTTAACAGGAAGAAGGTGTAAGAAAAGGGAACTATCTGTTGTCCATCTCCCTGCCACCACCCCAAGGTCATTCTTGGCTTACACCACCAGGATTAGCCTTTCTTGCACAGCTGGTACGCAGCTTGGGGAGTTTGTTTCTTTAGAAGGCTGTGGAGACAAGGAGTGCCAGCAGAGCCAGGGATTACACAAATTCATAAACAAAAGGTGCAAGCAGGGATGTGCCCTCTAATGTCACAAGTTGGAACATGGAAAATTCCATGTTAGATATAAGGCCAAAAAATTTTTTACCATGACAGTGGTCAAATATAGCACAAGTCACCCAGAGCGGCTGTGGGATTTCCCATCCTCAGAGCTGTTGAAGGCTGGACTGAACAAGTCCCTGAGCAATTTGATCTCAGTCCAACTCAAAGTTGGACTGAGTTGTCCCAGAAGTGCCTCCCAGCCTAAATTATTCCTTGGTTCTCTAAGCAAATTACCAGATCTTCTTTCTACTCCTCTCTTTCTTCCCTCTCCTCCCCACTGTCTTGCTTTCCCCTAACACGGCTGGTCTTGCAGGGGGATGGGTCTTCCCTCTTGCCCAGAAACCCTCAGGCTGTAGACTTCAGGATTCCCATAATACTCTCTGGGCTCAGGTCTTTTAAGGCTAAATTTTTGCTCTTCTCTCTGGAGACCTTCCCATCCCAGCCCCCTGAAACAGAAATCGGTTTCCTCAGGCAGCAGATTCATGGTGGGAACCTCTGGGATTGACCTGGCCAGGGAAAGGGCTGGCCCAGCCCTGCCACCAAATGGTGGTTTCCATGGTCATGGTACACCAACCTCCTAACATTCATTGTGCTGCTGCATTTTACTTGGCCCACGTTCCTACACTGAAATTTTGTCTGGACATCAAGTAATCGTTCACCCAAAAAAAATTAAAAAAAAAATCAGAATATTTTGGCCTAGCTGGCCGATATCCTAACACTTTAAAAAGTAGGAATGTACTCAGCTTAAGCTAGTTTTGGTTTCTGCACAGCAAATGCCTGGCTTAGCTGGCCTGTCAGTGCTCCCTTATGTGGAAATGAAGAGGCAATGACAGCATGAGATGTATTAACGGGAAAGAAGACACTGGATTTCAAGTGGCTGTACTAGAACTGGGAGGCTGTTTTACTGTTTTGTGCGTCTTCCTGCCCTGAAGTATTTCAAACACTCAGGTCTTGTTTGCTGAACACTCTGAACAATACACATGTAGTTACAGATTGATATCATAAATCACCTAAAGAACAAGATGGTCTTTCAGAACAGAAAGGACAATTTTGAGGAAGTTTATTTTTTAAATGGCAATATTTATCCTCTTAGTACTTTAGAATGAGAAAAAAGAGTCTCAGCTGTTGGGCCTGAAAACCACCTGGAAAACATTTTAAAAAGCCTGTCTCCTGTCTTTACTAATATATGTTTTTGTATACGTGTTAATGCACATGAATATAGATGCATGTATATGAGGACATGAAAAAAAATCAAACAAAATAAAAGGGGGTAGGACCAAATTTCATCAGCCAAGTGAAATCCAAAGCTCCAACTTTATTTTAGATAAATGCACATTTTTGGGCCAGCGTGGAGCTAGGAAGCTAAACAGGAACAGAGAGGATAAGCAGTGATGGAAGCTGAGTATCTCTTGCAGAGGCTGTGCTGGAATGGCTGCACTGGCAGAGACCCCAGATGTGGCTGTGGACACACTTGTGGCAGGATCTCTGTCTGATACAGCTATGCTGTGTTCCCTGGTAACGCAAGCTGGGTCAGCAGCATAAGTCTTGGAAGGTCCTACTGAATGTTGATGGTCTGCCTCAGGAAGATTTCCAGAGTTTGTTCAGAGCAGTATTGAAAACCTGAAACTTCAAAATTGCTGTAAGGGAGAACTTTGGGGAAAAGAACACAAACAAACATGAGGTTGTTTGATTTAAACTCAATCTTTTGATCTGATTAATTTTTATTTTTTAATGTTTCAACAACTTTTCTGCTTGATTTTACAAATTTTCCAGATTTCAATAGAAACAATTTATCTTATTTCCATTTTCTTTTATAATTGCCTAGCCCAACTTTAAAATATTAAATAATTAGGGGTCAAAGAGGGCAAAATATATACCTGATGGCCAGCATCTCCCTACAAACAAATCCTGCTTCTAAGTTAACTACAGTTTTTCCCTTGATCAGAGAAGGTGAATTCTCACTGTGTGGCATTGCCAATGGGTGCCACAGACTCCCTAAAGCTTGAATAAACCATGATCAGATAATTTTGGAAAGACTTCCTTTCAATCAGCTAAAAATTATGAGGGCAGATTCAGGAACAGTGAAATGAAATTGCATGCCCTGTGCAAATGATCAGACCTTTCTGGCCCTTTATCAGGCATTGCTTTTGATTCATTTCTGAGTTCAGTAAAAGGGGATGTGTACACTGATGTGCTGTTTACCTGTTCCCTGTCTGACAAGCAGCTCTGTTTCAGAATTCTCCCTCGCAGACTCAGCTCTGTGTTTCATTTACTCAGCTGTGTTATTTAGACACGTTCTGTGGATCAATTTAATTACCCAAGAATTGCAAGTGGGGCTACTAAACACAGCAAGGGTTCAGCAGCTGGAACTGGAGTGGCAACTGGAATATGAACTTGAAGAGGTGTTGTGACAGCTCACACTGTTCCCACAGGCAGGCCAGGGAAAGGTGATGTCCTCTCACTTCACACTGGCCTCTGTTTCTGTGCAAGTGACAAATTGGTGATGAATGTTTGCTCTCTGCCATGAGGAGAACAGAGGAAGTGATTGTCATCACTGCTCCCTCCCAAATAATAATGAAAGCAACCTCTTCATTTTCATGGACTTTTCAGTATTTGATCACCTGCCCTTCTTGAGCAAAGTGTCCTCTTCCCAGAGACACATCACCTGATTTGCTAGATCTTCCAAAGGTTTGGCTTGGCTCCAGATCTCCTGTGAACATGGACAAGTGTCTTCTGGGTAAAGAGGTTTTGACTTATAATGTCTCTGGAAAGTTTTGTTGCAAGCAGCTGAATCAGAGACAGAGGAGAAATGATGATGCTAGTCTCACTCACAGTGCACTGTGGATGGTCAAATTCAGATCAGGATAAAAAAAACCCGAAACAAAAACAAACAAAAAACCTCCCTAACCCAAACCAAAAAACTAATTAAGGTAGCTGTCTTTCCTAATAAATGAAATTAGAGAAGTCAGATGTCTCTCTTTGTCACATCCATCTTTACCTGTCCCCAGACATTGTTATCAGTCACTGAAATCCTGAGCTTTTAAACTGGGCCCAGCTGAGGTCCTGCTTCAGGCAGCTGTAGGTTATCACACAAAACCATGCCTGGTTTGGACAGGATTTCTCTGCTGATACTTTATAAGATGGTCAGCTGCTGATCTCGGTGTTTTCTCAACCCTTTCCACGCGCTCCCTGTGACGGCTGCTCACAGCAGGGTCACAGCTGCTAGGTGGGAGTGGAGTGCAGCTCCCTGCCCTCTCCCAGAGGCCATGTTCTGCTCCTGGAGTGTCCTCCAGGCTTTCTGAGGAAGAAGGGGCTCCTACTGCAATCTGGGCATGGGGGGAAATGAGAGGAGACAAAGAATAACTGGGAAGAAGGAGGAATGAGAAGAGTGCTCTGAGTCACTGAGCAAACAGAGCAGTGGCATCCTGGCAGGCTGCACTTGCATAGTTTCAATCCTGTGCCCAAAGAGCCTTGGCTATCCCAGACCTTGGCTGTGCTGAGGGTGCGGGAGAGAGGGAGGGGACAGAGGTAATAGTTTCTCAAGGACATAATGATCTTGAGCAATTTCTGTGCAGGTATAAACATGATTTCCTGCAGCTCTGCTTGTCACAAATGTCTCCTCACTCAAAAAGGACTGAATGCATTTGTTTACAGTGTTTGATGCAAGAAAAACTTCTGACATATGTTTTATTTATGAGGTGTCCTAACGTAGTGATACTTTTTGTGTGCATGAGGAAGGGAGGGAATTGGTTGCCTCTCCCTGGCTCTTAATTTGAATGGCTGAGGATTGTGTTTATAGAAATGTGTGGAAGGATGTCTTAAAAGTTGTACAAACCTGGGCAAGATGGTCAGTAAAAGTGAAGTGTCTACTACTGAGGACATTCACAGACCCTACAGCTTTCCCCAGAACTCATCTGCTTCTTAGAAACGCCTAAAAGACAGCAAAGGTGGTTCTGGGATCAGGAGGAGAGATTCCAAAAGATCTCAGTCCTTCTGAGCAGATGCTGTAGGAATTTGTGGCGGATGGAGAGACCAGTGGAAGGGGAAATGCCAGTGACCTCCTAAGCCAGGAGAGCACGAGGACAGGAACAGTAGCACGGACAGAACAGTCCTCGTGCTCTCACTGGTGCTTGGGACAGCAGAATGAGCCCACCAAGGAGAGGTCTTGGCAAGCTGACCTCCTCCAGACCAACAGCAGCCTCAAAATTTTCCAGTGGTTGAACTTGCTTAATCTGTTCCTTCTCTTTTCAGCTGAACATGGTGGACAACTGATGTGAGTGCAGGGGGTTGAGAGTTCGCTCTGGAATGGAAAATGTGGAGGACAAATTCACCAAAACATGAGAAAGGTCCTACCAATTCAGTCATCAGACACATCTTTCTCCAAAACTTCATTCTTGGCCTTGACCTACTGGTTGTGGTGCTTGTAAAAAGATAAAAGTGTGGCAGATGCATGTGTTTCTGGAATATTGCTTTCCTCTGGGATTATGTGGCACTCCTACTTCCTGGGCCAGGACTTGTACCCACGTAGCCTCAGTAATTTCTTGTGTTGTGATCTGGCAGTGACTTTGTGAAGACTTCTGAACTCTCCAAGACCCTGCTGCAGGGACCCCCAAGAGCTGTGTGAGGAGAGGACTGATGGGGCAGAGAGGCAGGGAGCCCTTGGCAGAGGGGGCTGGAGGACAGGACAGGGCAAAGATGCCCTTTCTAGAGGCTAAGGAGATGGTGGGTGCTTGGTTCAGGCAGATGGAACAGGCAGTAAAGTGGCAGAAAGAGATGAGGAGGCAAAGCAGGTCAGAAGGAGAGCCCTGGCACAAAGCAGAAGCCAGAAGCCAGTGAGACTGACACTGACCACCAGGCAAGAAAAACACAGAGTCTTGGTGAAGGCTCCAAGAAGCATGAAACTGGGCTTCATTGCCTGCTAGGTCAGGAAATGGTGGGAAACATGAGGAAGACATAAACCACCCAGATGAGGAGCTGGGAGAGGAGCAGCTGGGATTGTTTGGGGCAGAGTGCAGGCAAGAACTGTAGACAGTGGCATGATCCTCCAACAAGAGCCTGCACTGAGCAATGTGCTGCTCAAAAGTGAGTCATTTAAAGGCAGTTTGGGTGCATCTGCCCTGCAGTTACTTCTGTGAATGCAAGGAATTACTAGATTTGCTGGCATGGGCCATTCTGCACAGGGCAGGTTACTATAGCACTGTTTACTTTTATGGCAAACAAACTTTTCCAGTGTGAGTTACCTTGGGGACTAGCCTCCCCACTGAGCAATAGTGATATTACAGCTCAGTCCACGTTTGAGCCTTTCCTTGGTCTCTACTTCTGGGAGGATTTGATGGGAAAAGGTTTTAATAATCACTTTAGGAAAGAAAAATGTACCTATAGCTTCGTGCTGACTAAAGTCCTGGAGCTGGATGAGGTTTCTGTTTCTATTCAGGCAAACAGGTGGAATTTACCAAGACTTTTGGCCCAGCTGAATGCAAACACGTTCTGCGTAGGGATGTGGTCTAGAAGACAGATATGAGAAGTTGAAGATGATGATGAAAAGGCTGAACAAGATTTTGAATTTTCTTTGTTTCATTTCCAAACATATTCTTTTCACTCCATTGTCCGCCTCTTTTCTCAGTCCTCTCCTTCTAAGTTTTTCTAAAGGGCTTAGGCAACTTGCAAAGAAATTAAGCACTTTCTTTGCAGAAGATCTAAATGGTCCAAGTAAATTTTTCATCTATCTAAAAAAAAAAAAAAAAGCCAACCAGAAACACACACAAAATCCCCAAAACAACTATTAACAAGGAATATTCTATGTCATGTAAGTGGTGTAAATGAATCCTAGTGGTAGGCAACCTGGAGCTGAGCCCTTGGGAAGTGCTGCATGGAGTTGGAAATGACCACGATCTTTCGGAAGAAGAAGCAAGATATGTGCATGCCACTGCTGGGTCAGGCTGGGGAAGGAAACATCTGAGCATCTGGTCCCTCCCTCCCTCACACACAGGTCCATTGTGCTACAACTCTTGTATATTTGAGTGTAAAATCCACCCTGACCTGGCCAGGGGCGTAAAGCACAAGGCACTGGCTGGTCTATATATGCTTTCCTGCAGAAAATATCAAAGTCACTTCCTCTGCAGTGTTTCTTCACCAAATTAACTCAAGCAGTGTCTACAGTGACACAGTGAGGAGAAGTCTCTGGCTGCCACCACAGCTGAGTGTCAGCTCCCTAAAAGCAGGGGCTAATTGCATCTGCTTCCTAGTTGCAAAGACCTCCTTTTGCCCAGCAAGCACTGATCTCTTTTGCCTCTGAGATATCCCAGTCTCTGAGTCATCCTATCCACAGAATTCAGGGCAAAATTCAGCCTGTCACATCCTGCTTTTTACTTTAAGAAAACAATTAGAGACAGGTCTGCCAACACAGTCCTAACACATGGGGACTGCTGTGAGCTCCCAGTGGAATTCATGGGGACGTGGGTGACATCTGTCCAGGAATTCAGATGGCTTCTTTGCTACATTTATCTGGATGTATCAGAGGACACAGAGATGAATTTGAATTTCCAGACAGGCTTCTTCCTTGTAACACATCTCCTGATGCTGGTGGTGGGTGTTTGCAAGGCCATTGAACTCAGCTCAGGGTGTGATGATCCCTCTGGACTTCAGCAGGATGCACTGAAGCTTGCTTTTGGCATCAACCTAACATGCTTTGGCTTCCAAGTCACTTCTAACTGCTGATCTGAATTTATTTGGAAGATGCTCTGCTTTGCTCTACAGTTTTTAGGTAGCTCATTGACTGATACAAAATCCCCTCTCCTTAATTTTTTTCTAGGCTGGCATTAGTAGGAAGAATGTGTCAGGTGATAGGAAGAGGATTGCCATGCAAAATACTTCTCTCCCTGGATTCACTTGAAGATTTGGAGACATTTTAGCATCCAGGTACAAGTGTGACATGATCCTGTTGGACACAGCACTTTTTGTTGACTTTATTCCAGTCATAGGAACGAAAGACAAATTTACTTTCCATCAGTATCACAGCGTTCTGCAAATTCTATCATCAACACCCTATGTCATTCAAAAATTGCAAATGTCTCTTCTTTAGAATGAGCCACAAGAAAACGTGTTTTGGAGTTATAACCTAAAGGAATTCTCCTTTGACAGGCTGACTGCTCGTGTCACATGCAGAAAGCCCAGAGTAAGACTGGTTTGCTGCGGGTTTGGTTTGGTTTCAGTTTTTTTCCAAAGCCCAGTCTGTCTCCCTAGAGGGTACATGAGCCATAGCTGAAATCTCTCTGAGTTGTGCAGCGTAGCCTGCGGCTCCAGTAGCTGCTCAGGGATTTTGCAGCTGTTCTCCAGCAGAGATGTGTAATAACTGTGCAGTAACACACACGTATTTTCTTTCATAGTGGATGTTAATTTATGAGCTTGCTTAGAGCTTTAACACTCAGCTGGTTTACTCTGCACCTTTTTGTGGTATACATAGCATTTTGTGAACCAGGACAGCAACTGGATATGGGATTGCCTCAAATCCTCGGCAAGGTCTGCTACTCAGAAATTCCACCCTAAACCCAGTCAGGTCTTTTGTCACAGAGTATTATTAGTTCCCTCTAAAAGTCCCTGAGAGTCATAGAATGTTTAAAAAAAAAAAAAAACCCACCCAAACTCCTATCAAATGCAAGGTAGAAAAAGTGATGGGAGGTTTATTTTTGGTGAGAAGGGGCAGACTGAGTACAGGACACCTTTTTCTGTGCTCTCATACTATGCAACACATCTGCAGGTCTGAAAAGTCCTTCTCACACTTTATCTGGCTCAGCATTACTAATAATAAGAAACCTATTATTTGCTGCAGAGTCGAGGTCACATCACATGGATAGCTGACAACTTCCCTGCAAGCTACAGCCTTCTGAGAGCGACCCTGAAAAACAGGCTTCATGTAACCACTGCTCTGCAAAATGGTGCTTGGGCACTCGCCCAGAGGGATGGAAGGAAGAACCAAGGTTTATGTGGGTTCCCCCAGTACAGCAAAAGGGGATTCCCATGCAGTAGGTGGGCATCCCACTCACTGGGCTGAGGCATACAGGTAGCACCCAGTCCCTGCTTCCCTATCCTACCCACACATCCAAAAACATCTTCAACACTAATCTCTTTCCCTCCGAATTATCATTGTATTTTCCAGTAAAAGAAGTCTTCAAGTAGTCCCAGATGAAACAGATAACTAGGACTGAAAAAAATGTTTTACTTGGTCTTGTTTTTTAAAGCTTTATTGGTTTCCTGAAACACACAGCAAACCAAAACACCTCAGGTTTTTCGAGCATGGTTTAAGCATGTGGTTAACTTCCCCTGGTTTCTAAAGGTACTTTCTATAGTACCTGGATGTAAACTCATGCCCAAACGCTTCACTGGACAAATTCCCCCTGAATTTCTCCGAAGACAGGGGGAAAACCATGGCAGCACAGTATCAAAGAGAAGGGCTGAAGGAATCTCTTCCTGGGCTTAAGCTGGGGCAGCCGTTGAGAGCTCTATTTCCAAACCCAGACAAATCTCCTGAAGTTGTTCTGACATGTATTGTAAGAGTAAATAAATAATCACATGGCACTTTATTCCACCACCAGAACTCTCTTAGCATGGGATACCAGGGGATCTGGATGAAGCCAATTCTAATTACAGATAAAAGGTTTGATGCATGAAAAGAAGCTGGGTATTTACACCCAATTATCTGAGGGAGGAGAGATAGGGATGCACTTCCTTTTATCATTTTCATTAAATTTCTTTTGAAATTAAAAGGCTCCTTGAGTTTCTGAAGATGCAACAGTCTTTTCAACTCACCGTCAGTGAGATACAGGTTGTTTTCCACGATGTGTTGTGCAAGTTCAGACAGTGGGATCTCTCCCTCCTCCCTTGACTCCAGTAGAGCATTGCATGATGCTTGCTCATCCAGTTGCTTCTTTAATGTCCCTTTGCTGAAGTTTAAACTCCTGGAGCTGCATTTCATGTATTTCAGGTCTGAGGCACCCTGTGTTTGTAAACAGCCTCTGCCTTGCCATCACCTGAAGAAAATCACTTTGAGTGAAGGCAACCTCCAAGCTTTTGGGCCTTGTTGGGAAGGGATAACACCAGCACACTGAATACTAACAGAAGACAGCTCGACCTACTGATGCCATTTTACCACAGGGAACCCTCAGAGGGAACAGAGAGAGGGGATGGGAAGCCAGGTGGATGTGTTATCCCAAAGAAAGTAGCTCACAGGAATTAGACAGAGCAGGACTTTGACAGCTCCACAGCTGCTTGGAGTCCAGAAGACCTGGTCTTTGTGACTCTTCTCCTCCCTCCCTCCCTTCTGGGCACTCTGAACCCAGACTCTTTTCTTGGTCTTAGAATAGATCACTTGCTTCTCCTCTTCATTTCTCCATCTGCAAATTGGGGATGATGTGTGTAAAGCTCCCTGAAATCCTCTGCAGGGAGGTGCCACAGAGTGGAAAGTATTAGCTATCAGTATCCTTGTTAATATTCTGCTCAACTCGGAGTGAAGTCACATAATCCTGTGTTTGGGTCATCACTATTTGTTGCTATGGAAATGTGTGGTATCAGATACTGCAAATTCAGTGTCTGGGGACATGTGAGGAGGGGGAAAATTTTTTTTTTTTTTTTTTAAGAAACACTTGTGTCAGTGGCAGGAGACTTTGTGAGGAAGAAGGGAATTTACCTATTTCTTTTGTTCTCCACAAATTGCTGGAATGAGTGAACACAAACTCCCTATGCTCAGCTCCTGGAAGCTGGTGTCTCTTACCCGATGCACAATTCCAAAAGGGCTGCACATGCTGGGTGAATTTGTGAATGCATCTGGTAGGATCATTAACACCAGAGCAGAAGACAAATGCAAAGTATGTGCTCGGCCATATGGGTGAACGTGAGATGCTTAAGACTGTGTGCCATAATAGAGATGGAAAGTCTTACGAGAGAAGATCAGTATCCCCCCCACCTCTCTGGCAGGGGATTAGGGCAGTTGGTCTTGCAGGAATATTCATAGAGCTTAAGGCCAAAGGGGACACACTTAGGTCACCTAGGCCAGCCTCCTGAATGCTGCAGGTCACGGTGTTTCTTCCAGTGAGCCCCGAGCTCAGCCCTACAACTTTATGTTGAGGCTGCAGCAAAGCTTCCAGGCAGACCAAAGAAGCAGATACCAGCAGCTCCCTGCCCAGTTTGTTCAGTGAATGAACACTCTCACTGGTATATGAGGGTGCAAATCAAACCATGAGTGCTGCAACGGGGTCAAACACAGAAATTGGATGCACTGGACCAGTGCAGCTTCCTGATCCCAGCTGGTGGGGTTACATCACCCTGTGCCTCAGCCCCTCCTGGCTCCAAACATCTCCAGGAATATGCCATTTCCCTGGAAATGTGCTTACTTACCAATTGTCCACGTAGCCTTCTTTGAGTGAAACCAAACAGGCTTTTTGGGCAACCTTCTGCTCATTTCTATGGTTCTCTATTGCACCTGTGCAAAATCTGACAACGTTTTTATATCTACAGCTTGTCCAACACTTGTATGTGCTCATTGTGCATCGTGCACTGAGTCTGTAGACATAAAAAGCCCTTTTGGATATACTTAGCATCACTTTCATTTCTAGACCTTTCTGTCAGGTTCCCTGAGCAAAGCTGTTGTAATCTCTTAAAAAACAAGATTCAGGTTTTGATAATGTCTCTATTTGAGGTATTTCATGGCCATGCTCTTACCTCATGCCTAAAGATGAAACACAAGCCCTGCCTTTATTTCTCTTTGGGTCTCTGTGTTGAGTGCATTCCTCATCCTTTACCAGTTTTCCACTGGATTTTCCTCTCTGCCTCATAGAAAGCTGATTTCAGGTTGAAAGCAGAAAGAAAGGTGCCTAAGATCAAGCAGGCCAGGTTGACTTTTCATAATTAAGAACTTTATTTTCAGCTATTCAAGAAGGTTGTAAAAGCTCAGTCATACTTGGGGGGATACAGTCATGGGCAGGCAGGGCTGATAAGAACCATTGCCTAAACATCATATATATATATATATATATATATATATATATATATCAGGTAAATACCTGTATGCAGCATTAACAGAAGGTTCTTGCAGTGAGAAATGGCCAACCCATGAAAAAAAATATATATACTTTTAGGTATGTAGGTATGTAGGTATGTATGTATGTGGGTGAATGTATATATATATACATATATATACACACACATATATATGTCTACATATATGCCTATATAGTTGTTAATGTTTTTCTATGACAAATGTTTAATACATTTACACTAAATTTTCCATATTTAGTGGAAAGTTCTAGTGACAGACTTACTAAAGAAAGAAATACATATTGTAGGGTAATTGTATATTATGCTCTATAAATTCCCTGTCTGCTGAGAAAGATGATACAGCTTTTATTTTGTGCAAGTTTCAGATTTACAACTCTGACAGTAAAGATCAGGCTGGGAATCTGAACAGCAGCTTACTATTTCTGCATCTCTACTACCATGGTGATTTTTGGCATCAGAACTGAAACTACCAATTACAGGGCTGAATCATGAAACAAGACAGGATATACTTTGCTTTTCCATCCTAATCAGCTGAACCTGCAAAGCTCTTGGTGTTGTAATTAACATTAATATGCTCCAAGTCACATTTAAAAATCAAGAAGACATCCAGAACTGCCTAAGAATTTTCTCATCAGGAGCAGAAATGGTGAACTTAGATCATGTTTGCAGGAATCCATTTTTGGACACTTTCCATTGCTACTAGAAATCACTTCAGTGCCTGTGACATGGTTACCTCCTTCCACAGGCTGGCAGTACTCAGTACAGACACTGAAGCCCAGGAAAAGTGCTGGTGAGGAAAACCAGTGCCTGTTTTCCCATGTGTGATGGGGGAATGCAGGTGCTCCATGTTTTCCAGCCTGGCAAGCTGTTCTTCAGGAACCTCAGCTCTTCTCTTTGCTTAAGCACAGACCACAATTCTGACCTTGCAGGATGGTTTAGCAAGAATTACACAGACTTAATTGTTAGGGCTGTTGCAGGTAAAAACCCCAAATAGACTGATAATAACACACAACAGAGTCCATATAATTTTAGAAATATTTAATACATCCAAATTCTGTATGTGCTAGCCACAATACATGCCACTCCTCACTGGAACTGTACTTAACTAAAAAGAAGCTACAATTTCGTAGCTTTTCTTCATGCAGTGCCTTTAGTCAGGATTTGCAAACATGTCTGTATCATTCTTTTCCCCTCCAGGTCAACTTTTGATCATTTTGGCTGCTTGCAACAAACACTTGGCAGAAGGGGATGGCACTCAGATATGCTGCACTCCTGTTATTTCTGTGAATTCTTGCCTCTGCTTTAAGAAGAGAGAAACCTCATTAGCTTGCAGGGAAAAGCAGCAAAAGGACCTCAACCACAGCTGGCACAAAGGGTGCCCACAGATGTTGTAACAGCTCTGCCACAGCTGCATTTCATGTTTTATTGGACTCTGGTGTCTCCAGGCACAACCCCAGGCAGCTCAGCTCTCCCTCTTTGTTTGTTCTTGGAGTTACTTGTTTTTAAGCCTCACTAGGTACACATCAAATGTCAACATGAGAAACTCAGCCCAGGAGTTACAAACCACATCAGCAGGACCCACTTCTTTCACTCACACATCTCTTCTGAGCTGCAGCCAGCCTGAGCCCAGCACAGCATTTCTGCTCACCAGTCCTGGCCCTGCTGAGCTGTGCCATCAGCCACCTCCCATCTGGATTCCTGCAAACCCTTTGGTGGCTGCAGGTGCCAGGGACCAAGCAGCAAGAACCAAGGGGCTGCCATGCACTGGGAGCACTGCTGGGTGCTGCCAGCTGCACTGCAGGCTGTTGCTAAATCCTGCACTGCCCGTGGGTAAGGAGTTTGCTCAACCAGTAGTTGGTTAGGACATCTCCAGGGCACATTCAAAGGGATATAGGTGTTAGGACATAACAACAAACACAGTTTTTAATCCTGGGCTGGGCTGGGATGGGCAGGAAGCACTTACAATCATAGGATTTTTAAGGTTGCAAAAGACCTCTAAGATGATTACCCAGCACTGCCAAGTCCACCAGCAAACCATGTCACTGAGTGCCACATCTATACATCTTTTAAATGCCTCCAGGGATGGTAACTCAACCACTTCCCTGGGCAGCCTCTTCCTGTGCCTGACCAACCTTTCAGTAAAGAAATTTTTCCTAACATCCAATCCATGCACAACTCTAGGCCGTTTCCTCTTGTCCATCATTTTTTCCCCTGGACAAGAGGTGATTACCACCTTGCTAAACCTCTTGTCAGGGAGTTGTAAGAGGGATAAGGTGCCCCTTGAGCCTCCTTTTCTCCAGGCCAAACACCTGCAGCTTCCACGGGTGTTCTTCTTAGTCCTTGTGCTTCCCCAGCTTTGTCACCCTGCTCTGGACATGCATACTTGTATCTGGTTTAGCAGAACTGGCTGGTAAAACTCATCCCCAGAGAGCACCATTACCTGACTCCCTTATGGGAGCTGTCTTGTGGCTGTGACAAAGCAGATCTCTTCTCCTGCCCCAGCCCCCTAGAAATGCTGCCCTGGCACTGCCCCATGGCTAGTTGCCATTGCCCTTGGGGCTGTGTACACCAATATTTGCTGGCTTGGTTTCTCCACGCAGTGGAAGAGATGCACATGCTGGTGATGTGCCTCATGTACTGCTGGATATTTCCAGCCTGCTCCTGACTGCATGGCTTTGGTCTGCTCTCTGCTTGTGTACAGACACTTGGGGATTTTCCAGCAAAAAACAACATGTACCCAATCCCTCTTTTCTGTTCCTTTGCATCACATTTAAATGGTGCCAGGTAAAGCTTAAGGGTTTTAACTAAGCAAAACAAAAATGATGGTGAAATAAAGCTGTGAGTCTACAAGGTGAGACCAATTGTGTATTTGCTACAGATACCTGAGGGCAAAGTTTTGGGTTTTGTTCATCTTGGCTGCACCAGGATGCCTCTCATTTCACAAACAATTCCAGCAGCTCTGAATGATGACATTCAATCACTAGTGACATTTTCCATATCTCCTAGTATGCTTGGGTTTCACCCTCCAGTTCCAGCCCCTATTTCCTGGATTATTTTCCACTTGGAAGCAATTCTCCACCTCACCCAGCTGTGCCTTCCTGCTCCTTCCAGCCCCTCCACCTCGAAACCTCAGCCCTTTCTCCCACATCTCACAAAGCCGTCTGTAGGGACAGCCTCCTTTCCCAGCCCTCTCCTCCGCGTCCACATCAGCAGAGGACTTTCCAAGCCTCTTCCTTCCGTGCTCTTTTCTTAGGCTGGACTCCCTTCTCCAGCTCCCCCTGCCACCTCCCCTGCTCTCCAGCAAAGCCCAGCACTCCCCGACTTCCTCCTGCACGAGCTTCCTCTGGCCACGGCTGTCCCAGACACTCTGGCTCCACGGCACACCCTCCACATGCACAAAAACACCAAATCAGCCTTTGCTTTCTGATTCAAAAAGGCAGCTTAGCTCAGCTGTGCTACTGAGGAAAGCTGCAGTGCCTGTCACCCTCTGTGCCAGCGCCAGCATGGACACCCCAGCTGGCTCTGCCAGCCACCATGACCCATCACTGTCAGGCATTTGCTCATGTCCTTGTCATCCCTGTGTCCTTTAGAGCCTCTCTGACACAGCATGATATTTTTTCAGACCAGATCTGATGTTTTGTTACAATGCACATGCCCTGTAGTTTGCAGAGGGCACCAAAATTTTAAATTAACCCACAGGATAGCACTGTACTTGGGTGGTAGTTTGCACAAGAGAGGGAAAATTCTTCTGGAGTTACATGTGGGCAAGCTTGGCCCATGGACCTGTAGGGAACATGCTGGACAGACAGAGAAACATCTGTCCTGGGGAGCCCTGCTCACTCAGCTGCCCCCCAGGTGCCGTGACTCACCATCCTGCACAGTCAGCTCGTGTAAGGAAAGGCAAATCCCTCCCTGAGAGTGGATCCTGTTGGAGCTTGATTGGATGCAGGCTGCTCTGTGTGTGTCACCCCTGGGCAGAGCTGTCAGGGATGGGGACAGGACCTGGCCACCTCTGAGCCCCTTGGCCACTGTGGGGCTGCTGTCACCAGTCTGGACCATCCCTGCAGCCTGTGCCCAATCTGTGCCCAGGTGATTGCTGGCACAGGGATAGCCAAGCTCTCAGTACACTTCTCTCCTTTGACACTGCCAGCTCCCAGGCAGATGTGTGTTTTTAGGTCTCATTTCCTCAGCAGGCTGGGAACAAGCTGCAACTTGGCAGAGACATCCAAAGAATATCCAGATGTCGCAGGAAGTTCTGTCAGGTGGGGTCAACCTAGGACTAATTCAGTGCTGGTAGGGGCCATGGTGTTGCTGGCCTCCAGACTGCCAAAGAGAAAGTTACTTTTCATTTCCTGGTGGCTTGTGGCCACTAGAACCACCAAGACCTTCTGTTCCCAGCTGTTGGAGTCTGAATGTTATTGGCTGAGCTTACTTTTAATTTACTCTCATTTTCTGCTGTTTTGAAGTTTTGTTGATTTCCTCCTTTCTAGGCAATGGTTGTGTAACACTCTTGGCTTGAGAGAGCTGCTGTGATCCAGTCCAAAGCAGCTGTGCTGCAGTGGTGGGTTTTGGTGACCCACATTGCTTAGATGGAGTGTTTGTCATTTGTCTGGACATCCTTCAGTCTGGTGGGGGAACTCTATGATGATAATGAGTTAAATGCCTTGACCTCATTTGGAAATTTCACTGGGGAACATGTGCAGAACTTGGCTGGCAAGGGGAAGGGATAGTCAGCCTGTTCTTTACATTTCTGTTCTCTAAACCACATATGCTCTGGCACATGCTACCTGGGAAGCCTGGCATGGCTGCAAGCTCTCCATCCCAAACAAACCCTGGGTCTGCCCACAGGATGGAAGACTGCTCGGGGAAGTGGTGCCAGCAATGTCTAGAGATGTTTTCTGTGCAGAGATGTGACAAGAAATGTCTGGCTCGTTCACAGAGGGTGGAAGGTGGAGTGACATGCAATCAGGAGAGCAATCTCTTACCAGAGTGGCTTGTGCTAGGGCAGTGAGGGGACATGAAGACACCAGAGGGTGCAAAGGAGGGTCAGTGAAGTCAGGCTGCAGATGGAAAATGAGCTTTGGGGGCCAGGATGCTCTTTGCTTGTCAGGCAGGAGGCTGAGCAGTGATTAAATCACGGTGGGTGGGTGATTCCACCTGGAAGAGAACTGAACGAGGGGAACTGGGAGCACTTTTGAGTCTTGCTACTGAGGGTGCAACAAGAGCAAACAGCATGAAGTCTGGCAAGCCCAGTAAGGAGCCCACTGACACCTCACCATCCCACTTTGTGTAACAAGGAAGGATATTTTCCTGCATGACGTGCTTTGACCTAGCTACTGGCACTACTCTTCAGTGAAGTATGTGCAACAGGGCAAACCTGCACGGTGTGGGGATCCAACTCCTGCTCTCCCTCTTCCTGGACATTATGGAGAGGAAGGCCAGCTGCAATTTTCCTCAATGTGGTTATCATACACGTGGCTGAGTCTGCAGAATATGACAGCAATACAAGCTCGCAGTTCCTGCAGGAGTACATGCATTAAGGTTATATTTTTTGCTCATTTACTTCCCTCTGAAGGTACAGGATATTTCCAGTTCCCCATATGACAGTACAAAGTGACAGACTTTTACTTTGAAAGTTTTAAAAAGTATGAAAATTTGAAAATTGAAATGTTCCTGAAAACACTTCTGCCTGCCTGATACCTCTGTCAGACCTCACATGCTCTCAGAGGGTACACACAGATTGGTTTCTCCAGAAGAAAACAGAAGGAAATGTGTGTCTACAGAGGGTTGGATGATTCAGTGGGGAGTTCCCAGCAGCAGCCAGTGAAAGGATGCTGGGCTTACTGGAAATGCCCAGGTGTCATTTCCCCTGGACAGAGCACGAGCGTAGGCAGCTGAGCTGGCAGGCTGGACTCATCAAAGCACAATCACCAAGCAGTTCTTTCTTTTGGACTCACTTTGAACAACCCAGCAAAGTCAGACTTTGTGTGGAGGACAAGCAGGGGCCTTTGCCAGCAGCTGAATGCTAAGACAAAGGGAATAGAATAGAATAGAATAGAATAGAATAGAATAGAATAGAATAGAATAGAATAGAATAGAATAGAATAGAATAGAATAGAATAGAATTATTTCAGTTGGAATGGACCACTGATGATCATCCAGTCCTAGTGCCTGACCATCACAGGGCTGATCAGAAGTTACAGCATGTTGTTAAGGGCTTTGTCCAAATGCTTCTTTAAACACTGACAGCCTGGGGGCATCAACCACCTCTCAAGGAATCCCAGTGTTTGACCATCTTCCTAGTAAAGAAATATTTTGCAATGTCAAGAGTGAAATTCTTCTGGAGCAGCTTTGAACCATTTCCATGCACCCTCTCTCTGGATCCCAGGGAGAAGGGACCAGCACCTGCCTCTCTACTTCCCCTCCTCAGGGAGCTGCAGAGAGCAATGAGTTCAGTCTTCAGCTTCCTATTCTCCAAACTGGAAAAGCCCAAAATCCCCAGCTGTTCTTCACAGGACATTCTTTCCAGCCCTTTGACCAGCTTTGTTGCCCTCCTCTGGATGCATTCAAGTACCTTAACATTCTTAAATTTTGGGGCTCAGAACAGCACATGGTTCTCAAAGAGAGGCTGAATCAATGCTAAATACAGCAGGATAATCCCCTCTGTTGATTCATTGATTGTTTGTTCAGGAGAGGCTGAGGTGCTGCCATTCTCTCCCTATTCCAAGATGTGGACATTAGAGAGGAGCTTAATCTCTGAAAAATCAGGTGGGAATGTGTGTTTGTGTGCATCTGTGACAGTTTGTATGCTTCTTCTGACACTTCATAACAGCAAGAAAAGCCACAGCCACAGAAATGAGGAACACAAAATAATTTATTGCCCGGGACTCCTATATTTACTGCCTCATAACTGATTTTCTTATAGATTGTTTATAGTATTCAAATAGCAGGCACAAGACTTTGTGCTTCAAGTCTTTAAGAAACAACTTATGTTCATTTTACACATTGTCTGGGAACTATTAAAAGTTACTAATAAGGGTGTCAGCCACTATCATGCTGAAGTTTTAGTCACAAACACTGGCCAAAAAGGTCGTGGGCTGTTCTTGAGCAATAAGTGGAAGCGCAACAAGAAAAGTGGTGCAACAGTTGTACATGGATGTTTCCACATCCCCTTTTGACTCTAGACTCTAACTTGCTGAGGGTCAAAGTGAATACTCCATCTGAGGTTCAAAACTGTTTTTATCCTCAGCCCAGAGAACAAGAATCTTGATTCTTCTCCTCTTGTCCTCTTTTACCTTCCTCGCGCTAGTGAGTTGCAGGTTGCCTGATGGTGTCATGGAGGCACAACTCACCCAAGCCCTTTTCTGCTGCTGCTGAGCATCAGTCCATTCCATTCCCAGATTCTGACTAAGACATTACAGTCTTGAGAAGATCAAGACATTTGGTGTGACCAAGTCGCTGGATGCAGTATTTGTGTGAAATCTGATGGTCTGTGACTGCCAAGGCAGGTAAGACAAACTAATGGCCCTTTCTGGTTTCCAGCTGCATCACAGGTTGTGTTCATGTTGTTTTGTGGTTGGTGCTCTGTGAGGCCTGGAGCATGGTCACTTTTGGGTTGTGTGGAGGGGAAACCAGGGTGGGTTACTCAGAAGTGTCACAGACAAGGAGATGTCCCCATCAGGGAGGCTGTGGGAAGGCTCACCTCAAGGGGAAGGGGCTGGGTGCCGTGGAAGAAAATGCCCTGATATTCTTCCAGGAGGGCTCCCAAGAGCCTGAGGGTCCTCTGCTTTGAAATGCCATTTGAGATTTCCCCTCAGTGAGCAGAATGGGTTTTCAGAGCTGTTCTCAAACTGCTCAAGAGCTCATGTATGTGCAGAGCGTGCAATGGACTGTCTCCATGTGGAATTCCTACCACATGGAATAACAATAAACACCTGTGATGTTTTTCAGGCATTTCCTTTTCCCAGGGCTGTCTCTCCTTTCTATCTCTCCTCTCCCATGCTGCAACCATGGACCCATCCCCAGCTCCAGGTGAGCTGCTTTGGGAGGGGAAGCAGGATCCCTGGGGCAGTCCTGGATGTTGGGTAGCTCCCATCTCAGACTGTAGTGTGCAACACTAACAGAGCACTGCTCACAAGGGAAACTTCTCACGTGTTCTTCTTGGCTCCTCTGTTCTCAGTCACAGCAATTATGTGTCTGCTTTTTGGCCTTCATTTGTGCTAAGCTGTTGTGCCTCAAGTGAGCGCTTATTAGCACTTCCTTCTCTGAAAAGGAGTGACTGCAAAATAAGCCAAGGGTCATTTCCCTTCCCTTGAGACCAGGAGACATCCTGGCTTTTAAATCAGGCTCCATAAATTTTAAGCCTTAGCACCTCATGTGTTTTGCCTAGAGAGGGGTGGAGGTTCCCCTGGAGAGAGCAAGGAAACGAAACTCCCTCTGATGTGACAGTACATTGCCTGAGCCAGTGTTTTTAAGGCGTCTGAGACAGCACAGACCAGTGAAAAAAGCAATCATTAATATACCAAGTGTGTGAAATTAATCAGAAGAAGTGGAAAAAGGAAGTGACCATTTTCTATTTCTTGCATCATCTTTACTTGCATATCATCCTGCAGGGTTGGGCATCAGCAGCTGGAGATACTAAATATCAGCCAACAAAAATGCTGCCAGTAAATAAAATGCTGCTGTTGGAAGTCAACACAAATAGACTGTGCTATGTGTGGTGAATATAAATTTTTAGACTGAAAGTACTCTTAATAGCTGCAGTGTTCACTATAAGGTCAGAAAAAAAGGATTCAGACTAATGTCAGAAGCTTGAAACTTCTGCAAGCCCATGAAAATCCCAAATTTCCCAGCACATAAACTGCCTTCTCAAAACTCCCTACAGGTTTCTCTAACCCATGCTGATTCTTCCTGCAAGACATTCCAGTAGGAATAGCTGTCAGAGAACAAGTGATATCAGGGGCACATGTTAGTGGGATGATGTGGCAGGGAGGTCCAGAGCTGTGGTGGCTGGCTGGTTTCAGTGGTGAGGATGGTATCAGGACCTTAACATGTTCTTCTCCTCTGATGAAGTATCCCTCTAGTGCCTGAGAGAAGAAACAAGGCCTGCATCAAGGAGTTCCTCCCTGCCCCTTCCCCGGGGATAGCTTTTCTCTTCCCCAACAGTCCCTTGCCTTCATTGAGGTGTCTATTTTAATTTCTTCTCTACAGACACAGCAGTGATGCTGGCAGTTGCCATATTCATGAGGGCTCGTGGCTTGAAGAAGTCAAACTTTCAAAACCCAGAGGTGCTCAATGAGATTTTCACCCAGTCCAGAGCTGCAGCCCAACCCACCTCCCCCAGAAGGGTTCATGGAAGCAGTTCATGGGTAGGAGACAAATACCTGCCCAGGGTTCTTTCACTCCATTCCAGGGGTGTATGTCCTGCATGACCATGGCAAGACAGCAGCAGGATGTTTTCATCCTCAGGTAGGGATTGGAACACCAACACCCCATCCACCAGCACAACCCACAAGGTGGGTACGTGGGATGATCCTGATGTAGGAGCCACACCTGAACACAAGCTGTGTGTGGCAACACAAGGCCCAATCCTGCCTGAAAATCCAAGCATTGCTCAGGTATGGAACAATCTCTGCACAGAGGAAACCTGCTGTCATCTTCTCCAGTGACAGGCAGGGCCATGGGAGAGGGTGAGCCACAGAGAAAGAGGGAGAAGGAAAGGATTCAGCAGAATATTTTTTTCTTGATTCCTCTCCTTCAATTAAGAAAGGGTTTTGTTTTTCACTTTCACGTGCCTCAACTCCCACCAGCTGCATGCACCCACCCACAGCATGTGTGCTGTGTTTTTATTACGGCTGTAGCCTCAGGTAGCGTGGAATTGAGGCCAAGCATACATTAGTAAAATTAGAAGAAACATCATCTGACGGGTCTGGACGGTGCTGTGGGCAGAGCATATTTGGCAAGACTGCTTCCTTCGCAATCCAGCCCAGAGACATTCCCTGATCCTATCTGAACAAGGACTGAATTTGCAAAACGAGTCCCAGCTTGTGAGCTGTGAGTCAGGGATGTCTTAAACACTGCCTCAGCATCCAACACCAACAAGCCCTTTTTATCTTGTTCATCCTGCTTAAATAACTGCAGCAAGCCCTCATGTTAACAGAGCAGCCTTGAGGGCCACGAGGCTGGGGTTTTTTCACACCCTCCAGCAATTGCCCCTTGTGTATCTGGGCAGTTTTGACCCCTTATTGTCCTTTCCTCTGGTTCAGCTAACGGGACTCAGCTGCACTGCTCACAGACAGTGGTTTGAAACCTGCATCTGCTCCATGAGGCCACATTCATGTCCCTCACTGCTGAGCCATAAGGATTCACTTCAGTGGGTTTGTCTGTGCATCAGCCTTTGAAGGATGTGTGTGCTTAAAATCAAGTATACTTTCCAACTTCTTTCGAGTACCTTCCTAGTAAATAAAGCCTCCTTCATGACTCAAGGGATTTCATAAATTGTCTGCCAGGACAGGCCAAGACACGCAGGAATCTGTGGAGTACCCTGTGTTTACATCCTAAGATGATATACCTCCATCATATCTGAGAAAACCTGATTAGAAATGTTGGATTTGGGAACCATTTACTGGGAAATGGTGGTGAAAAACATCAGGTCAAAGGAAGACAGGACTTAAACTGATCTGGTCCAGAAAATCCTACCTGGTATTGGTATGACAGTGGCTCAAACTGTCCTTGCCCAAGTTTGTGTGAGAGACTGCAGATGTGAAGGCAGTATAGATTAATGACTGCAAAGCTGCGTTCACCTTGTCACTAGAAGATGGAAAGAGAAAATATTATTTACTTGTGAAGGAAAGGAATTTAGGACAGAAGTTTGTAGTAACAGAGAATAAAAGCATAGTGCTTTATTCAAACGCAGAGCAATGGAGACAAAAGGCTGATTCAAAGGGACTACATAGGATGTGCCTGATGCTTTCATAGCCTTGATTTATCTTACTTCAAAAACAGGCACATCACAGAGAATAAATGAGTCCTGGGTGGTTATAAACAAATTGCAGTACTTTGTGGAAGAGAGAGGGTCATAGCCTCATGTACCAAGGATGTACCGAGATTTACCATTCTCTCATGTACCAAGAAAGACACACTCAAATCCAAATTTCTCAGAAGGAAGGAGAAGGATCTGATTGGAAAGAAAATAAAGGCAGCTTGAAACTGGCTTTTATCTTAAATATATTTTGTTCTTCTTCCACAATACAGTGCAATGCAGTCTTCGTGCCCCTTTTCTCACCTTCCTTTTGTTTTGCAGTATCCCCCATTGCTCTTTACATGTCAGTACTGCCCACTATCAGCACCACACACAACAAACAACACCATTCCCCTCTCATGGGCTTAGGATGACTTATTTCAGAGATATCATTCAAGGGCCTTAAATATATTGGCCTTAGAGCTATTTTTACTTGCAAGTGCTTCAGGCAGACCTTTGATGTTTCATTTGGGTTCAGGGTAAAATAGAGAACACATTAAAATAAGCAAGAGCTGGTGGTTTTGTTCCAATGTTTCCAGAAGCCAGGGTGAGAAGCAGAAGAGGAAGGGAAGGGGATTGCCAAAGATTTCCGTTGGATACTTACTCTCTCCAGGGCTTGTAAATCTGTTCTGTAACCCTCTTAATCCCTCCTCCTGCAGGGGAGTATGGTATCGCTGAAATCTTCGTGATCTCCTGCAAACAAAGGTTTTAATGCAGCCTTTTGTTTATTGTCTCTGCAAAGAAAAAGGGGGTCATTTTTTCTCTGTAGCCTGAAGGCTCAGGGAAGTTATTGAGCGTCCTATCCTGCTCTGCTTCCCATGCAGCACTTTGACAGGCATGGACTAGTCCATATCCAGGCACCACCTCGCTGGATGTGCCAAAGGAATGGAGCGCTGGGGTCCATGTCATGAAAATCTTCCAAAGTCAGGTGGAGTGAAGGCAGCAACAACCACCCTCACCTGATGCCTAAATACAAGAGAGAAGGAGACTGTCCTCTTCCAGCCTCAGTGGATTGTACAGGGAATGATTCACACTCAAATCAAAACCATCCTGTGACCATGTCGTTGTGCTGCCCACTTGTGCTGCTTCATCTAATGAACTTCACTTACCTTTTACTCCATCTTTCAGCATGTGGGTAGACCCTTCGTCATCTGTACCTATTTCAGGGACACTGTGTATTAGAGGTAGATAGGTATAAACTTGTCATATCTAATATGTCTATGTAGAAAAAGGAAAAAAAGCTTTGTTTGTTTTTAAAAAAGGAAAAGGAAATCCTATGGAAGCCATTTAAAATGGAAAATATTCTGGGAAGAATATTGCATAATAGAAAGAAAAGTTTGGGGGAAAATGAAAGCAAGTCACATACAAGTAAGCAGGGAAAATCCACACTACAGAAAGAAACTGTAGATGCTAAAACAGGAGGAGATTTGAATGCAATTGACAGAGAATTTATCCTGTGGCACCTACAGAGATTAGCAATGTGGCCAGGAAATAACATCATGAAAGTGGAATAATATGGGCTACCATCACTCCGGGAAAATTATCCCCAAAGGACTCTTGGAAGCAGCCATGTTAAGGAAAGCTGGGAAGTGATATAGGAGGAGAATCTATGTGCAACTTCTGGCAGCCAGCTGGCATTGTGAAATTCCCTGCCATCCTCAGTGGGCATCACCCTAATCTGCCTGTCTTAGATACAGCTGGAAGGTTGCTGCTAATTCCTTGGAATCTCAATGCCATACACTGCGAAGCCAGAGGCCTCAAAGGAGAATAGACACATAATCAGATCCTTTGGAGTGGGTTTGATTCATGAAGATAAGTTGGGCTTAGATATTAGATGGCAAAGAGATAAGAAAATTGCAGACTTGAGTCTACAAGTACCTGAAAGATGCAAGCAGGGTCACACAAATGCACTTGAAGAGAGAGAAAAGAGGACATAATAGGAAGAAGGAAAAATTCCCTACCAGTATTGAGAAGACAAAACTAGGATATAGGGTCTTAAAAAAAGATTTTGGATGCCTTTCTCTTTCAAATAGCAGGAAATGTCCTGTAGATGCAGTCTTGCTTGGATAGGATAAAAGCTAATAATCTGAGCTCAAACTTTTGTGACACAATGCTTCTTGATGAAAGGTTAATTTAAAAAGCGAGTTAATTTCTGCCATGGATACAGTGAGCTAAAAAAAGGTCACCTATTCTAGTTTTCTAAAAGTCCCCTAAAAACATTGTGTGCAATGAGCAATCAAAGGAAAGCCAAGAAAATGAGAGCCAGGAGTTAGCAAAATCATTAAAGAAACAGCAAAGAAGTATAAAGAGCACAATGCATTCAAATTGGCACAGAGGGCCAGATGGTACATACCCAAGGGTATTAAAGGAATTAGCTGAAAAACTCTTAGGCCCATTATCCATTATATTCAAGTGCTCCTGGAGAACCGAGGAAGCCCTGGTGACTGACAGAGGGAAAACATCACGCTTCTCTTCCAAAAGGGGAATTACAGATCAATTAACTTGGCATCCTTTCCAGGTGAAACTTGGTCTCTAATAATCAGAAAGCACCATTAGCTGTTCTGCAGGAGGAACAAAACAGAAATGTGTCACACACATAGAGAGGTCACATTAAGAGGGGCAGTTGCACCCAAGTGATAGACTCTACAGACAGATTATACTCACATTGCTGGTGGGAGGAGGAAAACCACATGGAGTGGGAAGTGTTGGGTGGGGAGAGTGAAGGATAAGCAGCTGCTTATCCATCATGTGGGATGAGTATACAGCATAGTGGGACACGCTGGTGGGAGGAAGAAGGGATATGATCCCTTGAGTCACTCAGTAAATTTACCCTTAAGGGTTTCGCTGGCTGACAAGACAACTGGTTTTACAGAGAACTCTTCTGCAGAAAGGTTTTTGATTTCAGTAAGTAATTTTACTCAGTTTCTTCAGACATCATATTCCTTTGGAACCTGATCCATCCCTAAAGGGTTCCATGCAGATACAGCTGAATTTAACAGTGGCTGGACCGGGCCCAAAGCATTACAAGAAACATGTAGGGTGGATACAGAGAATAACAATGAAAGAGATTAAAATCAGCCCCTACAATAGAAAGTGAAGTATGCTTATAAATATTGCCATGTTGGGCTCCTCAGGGACTCCTGCTGAGTTGGACATCGTATTCATCTGCAGTAGCACTGAGGAAGGAGAAGAAAAATACATCAATCAAATTCAAAGATAACACTCAGCTGGAGTGTGAATTGCAAATCATTTATTAGAAGCACTATCCTAAAGGGATTTCAATAAATGAAAAGTGGGACATAGTGGGAATAACAAGAAATTGAACAAATCTAAGTGCAGAAACCTCCACAGGGTAACATTGCTCACTAAGGAGAGGCCAAAGCAGTAACCCCAGAGGCTGTGGAGAGGAGTAATCCAGAAGAGCTCCTTGGATGCTAATTTGATAGAAAGCTACAGCTGATAATTCATTAAAAACACCCAGATCAATCCTCTTTTGAAGTGCTAATAGGAATACCACTTGGGGCAGAGCCTTCTGAAAAGAGTGCAGGCAAACAGGTAATGGTATAGATTAAATGGTATAGACAAGAGGGTGGAAGGAATGACCTATTTACTAGGAACATCAAAAGAAAAAACACATACATGGCCTGGGAAAAATAAACAAAGGAAGGCAGCAGGGTACAGTCAGGTACAGAGACAAACCTTGGCATGAAAGGATGCTGCTGGGTGGGAGACAGAACCAAGGCTCATCAGTAAGCAATGGTGGGGGCTACACACGTGGCCACTTTCAGACTGGGAAGGGGATAATGACCTGATGACTTGGATCTCCAGCAGGATTGCCTTGGAAATGTCTCCACTGTATGGAAGAATAGGGTTTAAAACCACCTGTGTTTGGTTCTCCACCTCCATGGAGTCACCATCTTTCTGCCTCTGGGGTCACAGCATGTTTGCAGTCTCATTTTTGGCAACGTTCCTTGAGCCAATAGATGTGGAAATGAAAGCAAACTCATCAGGGCTTGAAAACTGGGGGGGGGAAAGTATAGTGGAAGGAATTTCTCTGCAGATGAGGTGGAAAATCCCAGTGGCATGGTGTTAAATACTCCAGATGTGTACAGACAAGGCAAGGCAGACATTAGGCAGGCAAAGAAAAGGACATCAATTATCACGTGGAGAAGCCCAGACCCAGCAAAAGCACTGCAGGTGCCCTTTGCAGTGGTGCTATTTGTTCCTTTTTCTAGGCGACTAATTAATGTGGGCCAGAGGAGAGATTAATCTCACCTTCTTTTTGATATCCGTGGGGTAGTATCATTGATCTCCAGAGTGGGAACGTGAGAAAGGTGTGCTACACTGCCATACCTCAAGTACTCAACTCCTGTTAGCTCACAACCTCAACTAGATTTTACCACAGACAGGAGATTAATGCTACACTTGAAAATACCACGCAATCTGGAAAATATGAGAAGACTTATTGGGAATTTCACTGATTTCCTTACAAAACTGCTGGACCACTTGTTCCACTAATGCTCCCATTTCTCTGTGTTGTCTGCCCACTGATTTCTGGCCAGGATTCACAGTGCAAATTATGATCCAGAAATCTTCAAATGTGCATGGCCAGCTAGCAAATTCTTTGTTTTCCCACACATCACCTCTAAGCCCTTATTAACAGGGAGCATTGGGGACCCCACATCGGGATGAGTCTGCAGCAGGCCCTCTGTTTTTGAATTTGCACCCAGCAGAGACACTCCTCGTTGTTATCTGGCCTGCACCACAGGTGGCAGCTCCTCACCTCGTGGCTCTGGCAGTGCTGCTCACAGCAGGGCAAGGAATTCCTGGCAGCTCCTCTCAGTGGAGAGGCTTTCACCACACTTCAGGGATGTGAAATCCACCCACGTGTTTGGGAGGGTGGCAGCACATTAGAACCACACAGCATCACTCGAGTGCCCGTGACAGCAACTGGAGCATCACCAAGGGAAGCTCTGCAGGAAGGGGATGAGAAACTCCCTCCCACCACTTGACTCGTGTGGGCTGCTGCTTGGATACAGGTTGAGGCAGCCACTGAAGTCATGGCTGTCTGTGGGCTGCCAAGTTTCTATCTTGATGTTTTATGGGGCTCTGTCTATCAAAATATTTGGGATCTGCTCATCTGTGGTTACTGTGTTGGTTTCAGAAGTGTCTGCTGGCTGCACAGAAGCCACAGTAAGGCACCATCTTGCTCAAATGCTGGCTGAACTACCTGCTTTTTGAGCCTGGTTGTCATGGAAAAGCCATATGTGTGCAAAAAGCTGTTGCAAATAGTTTTTAAGGGTCTCCAGAGCTCCTACTCTGACTGGGCAATGTAGTGCTTGCCTAAGTATTATTTCAGAGAAACAACCACAATGGGAATATGCAGATATGGGAACAATTGTTGGATTTGAGACTTGTAATCAAGGACCCAAAGTTAATTTTAAAGGAAATTTAAATTTTCAAAGGAAATGTTTCATTGTCTAATCTTCAAATTGCACTCCATTTTGGTGTTACTAAATGAGAGGAAGGGCAGGCTCCTCCTTGAGATGATGGGACAAGTAGTCCAGGGGAAGTTCCTGATCCTAGCCCAGCTTTCCCAAGTTATTCAATCTTCCTGTATATTACAGTTCACTATCAGGAGATAAGGATAATATTACTTTTCTCCACACTTCATCTATTTAATCTATTAAATAATGGGGAGAGACAGAGAGAAGATTTAATATAAAGATGCACAACCTCTTGCACAGTGGAGTGCTTTATCTTGATTAAGGACTTACACATTATTGATGTTTTTATTAATTTCAGCTGTCCCAACATATTATTTTATCCAAAGGAAGACTACTACAGAAAACTGCAGTTATGGAGCACAGTTAACTAGATATTACATGCATCTGTCTCTCTGGTTTAAAGAGCCATATTTATCTGTCTAGGTGTGGGCAATGTGCTAGAGGCTGAGTGGTTTAGTAAGCAACCAAGTCTTGTGACAGAGAATTTATTGTGGCTGAAAGGCTGAAGACTAACTCTTCATTTTCACATGATGGTTCCAAAACTAGCTATTATTCACTGTATATCTACATCATGAAAGGCTAACACATATAATTAAAATTAATACAGGTATTTTAACTGTTTTGGCACAGATTACCATAAGTCTATTTTAATTCATAAGTGTCACATATACTCTGTGCTCTGTAAGCAAAAGTGTAAGCTATACTGTTTCCAAACTGTGATGAGTCAATGATAGACTATTTAAAGCTTCCTTTTCAGGTGAGTGGTGATCCCCATGTCTCCTTTCAAATTTATGATCTTCCTTCCTGCTTTTAATTGTCCTAGTTTTCCTGAGGAAATCAAAACATAATGGTATAAAGCAGTCATTTTGTTGTACATAATACATATTATTTGCCTTTAAACTTCACTGGGTTTTAGCCATTTAAGGCTAAAAATGCAGAATTTGTGGGCCTGAGTCAGTGCTGTGGTGATGGTGGGCAGGTTCTGCTGCCTGGAGGATGCTCAGGGCCACATTCAGGCCTGAGGAAATCTCATACAATTTCAGATGCTTGAAACTCAGGAGCTTAATCTTTGTTCATCACCACAGTCATTGGAGAAACAACTCTGGAGAGCAATTCTTCCTTCACCTGCTCTTCTGTGGTTGGTGTCAGAACCTGAAGAATCACCAGTGTTGCCAACCAGGCAATTAACCCTTCCTGCTGCAGAACCTACCACAGGGTGACAATCTGATTATGAAAAAAGGCTCTGCCAGAGTGCAAAGGGCTTCACACACAGCTGTCCCTGCACCCAGCAGGTTCAGTGTGATCAGCTGCTCTGGAATGTGTGCAGTGCCCAGGGAGCAGTCTGAGGGTGATCCACGTCCTTCCACACAAACCATTCCCACAGATTTCATACAGAACTAAAGCCTAAAGCCCTTGCTTTTAGGCACCTACTGTGCCTTTGTATGCAGCCTTCAGCAGGGCCTGAGTTGCAGACATCTCTGAGGAAAATTCTCCATCCCATCTTGCCAGCTAATAGGAGTTTAATATTTCAGTCTTAGTGGTTCTTATCCATGCCTGCAAGAGTTTATTTTAATCAGTGGGGTGGAAAGGGAGGTGTCAGTGCTTGCAAACCAGGAGTTCTTGGCAGTATTGATGCCACTTTTGATTTATGTTTGATACATGTCCCTTTCTCTTTCTGTTCTCAAGTTGTTAAGTGACCTGACAGAGAGCACCTTGAAATCTCTGGGTTTCAGAGCAGATCTGTGGTGGGTTTAATGCATAGACCAAAGCATATTGATAAAGCATGAGATCTTCAGCCAAGCTGAAAATTTATCCCAAACGTTGATCTACATCAACATTACTTCCATTGACAAAATATCCTTTAATATTATGACCCATCTGAATTTTTTACAGGAACTATTTAATTATCCGTTGTAAACCCTGTAGAAATAGCAGGCTTATATTTTATGAGAACCAGCAGTTGTACTTTTCATTTACAGATGACACCAATCTTTACAATAAAGTTCTCACCACTGCATCTTCTTTAAAGGATTAGAAAGACATAAGGGAAACAGCATTGGAAATACTGATTTTTTTATTTTTTTTTCTTTAGGTAGTCAAATGCTGAATCACTACAAAATATGCACTGTGCTCTTCAACCTGCTGCCAAGGAGGGTGAGAAAGCAGGCTCCTTTCCCGTGTTTGTCTGTGTCATCCTCTCATGGTGTCTGTTCTACAAACAGCACCATTTGTGTGTTTGAGCATGACAGGCTTGCAGGTGGAACTCCTGAGTAAACCACAGGTGAGACAGACCCTGGCTCAGCAGAGCAGTCCAGGTTATACTGATACCCTCTCGAGGCCACTTTGCTGAATGTGGGGGTGATGAAGACATTTAGGCAGACAGGACTGCTCACAGTGACCATTTCATTTGCCAGGCACAGCCTCTGTGCCCACTGAATACTGATTTCTTCATATTTGGTGGCTAAGTCTCTACTTTTTCATAGAGTCATAGAACAGCCAGGGTTGGAAGGGGCATAAAGATCATCCAGTTTCAATCCTTTTGCCAAGGGCAGGGACACTTTCCACTATCCCAGGTTGCTCAGAGCCCCATCCAGCCTGGCCTTGAGCACTCCCAGGGATGAGGCAGCCACAGCTGCTCTGGGCAACCTGTGCCAGTGCCTCAGCATTGTCACAAGGAAGAATTCCTTCCTAATATCTAATTTAAACCTATTCTCTTTCAGTTTGAGTCCATTCCCCCTTGTCCTGTAACTACATGCCCTTGTAAATTGTCTCTCTCCAATGTGTAAATTTTGCACACATTCTTTACAATATTTTGTGCACAGTCCTTAGAAGATGTAGAATTTGAGTTGCAAAAACAAGTCCTGATTTTTGGGTCAACACTTCTGTTAGTTAATTTAAAATTTGTTTTTCCTAAACCCATATGTGACAATGCCTCATTCACTTTCTACTCATTTATCCCAGAAGACCATGAAAAATACTGTTAAGTAAGATGTGGAGCAATATTAATAAGATTTAAATTATAATTACTGCCCACAGGACATAGATACAAGTTAATACACCTCCTTCCATGCTACTGTAGGACATATTCTGTTTTCAAAATATCGTAAATGAAGTATCTTCCTAAAGCCTCTGCTGCTCCCATATGTTGCTTTTAAATATCAGATGAGTTTTCCAGTTGGTTTTAACATCTTTTGCTGTGGCCAGCTGATGTAATTTGGCATAGATCCATTACACCATCGGAAATATGTCAGTCTATACCAGCTGAGATTACAGCACAGTTCTAATTTTAAATATACTTAACATCTTTTTAATGCTTTCTCAAACAATGCTGGTAAAACCTGTTTTATCTCAATTTCTGTCCTCAGTAAGCATATGTACAAGAGTTAACATCTTGGAAGAGATGAAAGAGAGCGGGACCTGTCCCTGCTCAAACTTTAAGGCTTCATATTCCCTATGAAGTCATGACAGGAGGCACTGAGTTCCCATAAGACCAGTGGGATAAAAGAATATAACTTACCATTTTTAGTGGTGATCAAAACAAAGCTAAATTCAAATCATGGAAGAAAATCTTCTTGGTTTCAACTCTGGAGCCGCTGAAATATTCACTGAAAATATATGACCATACTGATTTAACACTTTTGCTGTTCTTTTGACTGAGATGACCTTGATTTGCTGACTGCTCAAAGCACAGTTCTTCCTATTAAATAACATTCAAATGCTCACCTTGGACTGCATGAAGCTATTACTGACATGCTCCCATAATTATTCCCCTTGAAGTGCCAGTCTAGCTATATCAAAAAGAAGTACACACACATTTTTCTCACCAGCCCCTGATATGGCAAAGCTTTGTACTGGCCTGGAGTTGCCACATGCTTGGTGTCTCATCTCCATCCCCTCTCAGGAACTGAGGATGCTGTGGGATGGAGCAGTTAACTCCTGGGTTCATTTTCCCCTGGTGTCTTTGGGATGGTTGTTGGTACCATGAGTGAAACCAAGCATCATGAGCAGTGCTCTCAGTAGGGACTGCAGACTGGCCTAAGGAATGAACTGTCGGAACCCAGAGCATCTCTCTGGATGCCCTGGATGTCTCAAAGCCCTGGCAGGGGCTCGGAGACCCTGGCAGGAAGCCAAAGACACCTGGAAATTCGACCTTAATTCATGGAGCAAATTGCCAACCTTATATGAAGAATTACAGGTCACAAAAGTTTAAGTAGCACAGTAGTAGCAATCACAGGGTGAAAGCAAAAAATTTGGAGCCCTGTACAGGGGGGTTTTGTTTGTTGTACAGGGGGGTTTGAAATTCTGTACATGGGGGTCAGGAGTTCTAAGATGGAGGGATTTGGGCATGCCCTGTCCTTCATCTTTCTTCTCCTTGGCATCCATGTTCAGGATGATGTTGGCATGTGTGGATTGGTTCATAGGAAAAGTGCACTTGCCAACAAGGGCGAAAAGTATTGGAAATTAAAGGTAAATATCTAATACGCAGTTTTCACTATAAAAGAGACAACAGCCCCGTGGGCGGGAGAGAGTGCCCTTGGCTGTCCTGCTGATCAGACCTCGGCTGGACAGACAGAAAAACTTTGTAGATAAGGAACAATAAACGCAACTGAAGACCAAAAGCAAGAGTCCAGACTCCTTCTTCAAAGCACGGCCTGCCCAGAACCACCTTTTCCCGTGCTGGGGCAGAGACAAGTGACAGCCGACCCTGACAATGAACCCTTCCCAAAGGTGTGCCAGCTCCAGGGGCAGCATTCCAGCACAGCAAAATCCACTTTCCCTGCTAAGCTCAGCCCAGCACCGGGCAGTGCAGTATAAACCCACAGTGGGATATATCCTGACATGCTATCAAGCTTGACACTGCAGACATTTCCCATTTCTGTGAGGGGTTGAAAGTAAAGCATGGATAAAAATGGGTGTTGTCAAAGTGGAAGGTGACTTACTTGACTAAATGTACCTTCTGGAAGTTCAGTGGGAAGACAAGCATTTAGGTTGACAGCAATTCTTATTCCCAGATGGTGTGGTCCCTTAGGTATAGGTGTAGGTGGTGTAGGCCCCTTCAGGTGTGCCCCAGAATGGGGTTATCACAGCTGTGTCCCCCCAGGGCCAGTGCTGGATCCTTTCCTGAGGAAAAAGTGCTGCTTTTGGATGCTTCCAAAGTGCTTCAGGAAACTGTGTCTGCCACAAAAACCTCCTTGTGCACTCAGGCATCACACCAGCCTTCCCTGCTCCCTTCTTCCACCTCTCATCTTATGAAGCACCAGACACTTTGGGGCTTTCTCTGACTTCAGAAGGGAAAATAAGGATTTTCCTTTTTTAAAGCATTTTTTAAAAATCAGAAAGCTTTAAATGTTTGTCTCATTCATAACATGTCTAAAAGCCTGTTTAGGAACACTCAGCTCAAATCTGGTTTTGTGAGAGTTAAGTGTGTGAGCGATACTCTCAGGCACATGGTGTGATTCCTGGGGATGGTGCTGTGCAGGGCTAAGATTTGGACTCAGAGATCCCCGTGGGTCCTTTCCAACTCAGCATATTCTGTGATTCTGTGGTATCTGAAATCTGCTCAAGTGTGAGTGGGAAAGCAAGAGGGATGCCATTTGGGAAATGGGGATTTCAACATGAGGACATTACTGTGCTACTTTTATACAGCAACAAAATAAAGCTTAAAGGTCTCTTCTGTGCATGCCATTTTCAGTTGGGGAGAATATATTTTTACATATATAAAACAAAGCAAGTTCTGAGAGGCTGCCAGCTCCCTCCAGATGACATAAAAGTGCCAGTACCTAGGAAGAATAAGTTAAAAACCCAGAGATGTGAGAAATAGTAAAATGCAGAGCACAGACTAGGGTAGTAAAACTCTTCTCCAAGGCAGTTTGGGGATATCTATGTGCAAGGTCATGTTGCCTATAGCTGTCCTATTTAATGTCTGTCTTGTCAGGGATTACAACACAAAAAGCTTTTGGTACATTTTGGGCTGATGAACATGTCCAAAGGGTGTTTAAAAATGCCCCTTTTGACCTGAAGGAAGCACTGCTTGCCAAGGGAAGTTAAATGTCAATACAAACGTAAATGTGAGTGGTAGCACTGGTATCCTTAACCCTCACCAACAATGAAATTTCCAGCACTCCCTGCATAAAATGCACTTCTTCGAGGTCTGATTTGAGTTCATGAGACATTTGAATTTTATCTTGTTGTAGTTTAAGACAGTTAGGTTGTATTGCAACCCTTGGCAATGCTTCCAGTCTGCACCAATTGGACACATCTCCCTGGCCATCAGTCTTCACAGTGCGTTGCACCCAGCAACTGGCAAATATTCAGTGGTTTTTCTGTTGCTTGTATTTCTCCTAATGGAACTCCTAAGTAACCTAATTGGCAATTCCCATTTTAATGAGCTCCTTATTATGGGGTTAATAACCTGCATTATTTTGTGTGGTTCTAACCATTAGCAGCTCGATGTTAAATGGTTTTAATTTGTTTTGATGCGCATCTGTTGACTTAGCGTCTCAAAAAGTAAATAGTTCAGTGCAGATCTGATCAGGAACAAATTTGGCATATGCCCCTGAGGTCCTAAATGCAGGCAGCAACCCTCCCACTGTCTGCCCTCTTTCAATTCTCCTCATTAAGACTTTCTCAAGACCCAGCAGGGTGCATTTTTCCAATATGATGCTCTACAAAGTTGTCCTGCCACTGCGGTAATTGGTGGCGTGTTATCATAACCCAGCAGGCTGCTTTCAAAGCATCTCCCTAGGTGCTCAGCACAAGGAATGAATTGGCACTAGCACCTTGGGGGAAAAAAGAAATCCGAAAAGGGACCTGAATGGGTGGGGGAAGAGGAGGAGGAGGAGGAGGAGCAGTTCCCAGGGATTTCACACACAACTTCTGTTGCTATGGCAATCGCTCTGTCTGTCTGCACTTGCTCAGAGCAGCAGCTCCATCCGGAGCCACAAAGTCAGGCAGTTTCAGTAGGGCCCTTTTGGAGTGTGGGGAACAAGCAATAGGAATGTTACTCCAAAAATAGGTGATGTGTGGGGGGGTGTGATAGAGAGAGAAGAAGAGTTTGCAAATATGCATCAGCCTGGTGCCTGTTCTCACCAGGGAGATGCCAGGGGCATGTTTGTGTACAGCACCCAGCACAGCCACCACCTGAGTTTCAGCTGGAGCTCCCAGGCAGAGCCACAGTACTGATAAAGCAAAAAGGTTTGGGTCAGGGAAGTGAGAATTCAGCCTCCAGCACGTGGAGGAACTATGAAATGTGTCTCCTACCCAAGCATCGCTTTCACGTGCTCTGAAAACAAGCAGGATGGGAGAAAGTGTTGAATCACAGATATTGTCCTTGGTGAAACACCGTCTCACCCACAAATTGCTTCTAACACTAATAGCAACACGGCACAGACAAGAATCTGTGGGAAGAGTGAGTCACTGGAAATGACATATTTATATAGCACCCCTGAGCATTGTATTGTGGCATCTCTGCTTTCATGGGATCCAGTTCTAGAGGTCCCGGTGCACTCTAAACCTTGAGGATGTACTCAGTGTTCAAGCTCTGCTTAATCTTGGCCTTTCCAAATATAGAAGCTGGTCAAAGTGTTCCTTACAACAGAATTGCAGGTGGTTCACTTCCACTGACCTCCAAACCAGATTTTAGCTGTGGTTTGTGATGCTATATGACCACAGAACAAGAGAGCTGCAGCATAAGTCTTGCTGCCTGCAAGTAATCTTGCTTCTGCAGAAGGTGTTTTCACCAGGGCAGAATGGAAAAAAGACTCCATACCTTCCCACACCCTTTTCACCGTGTGATTTCAGGAAACTGCTCCCTCATGATAAAAAGTTCCTGCAATAATGCACCCTGAGGTGTTGGATTTTAAGCTTTTCCAGAGAACAAGATGTGTCCTGCTTCAATAAGTACTCACCAGGGTGCAGCTTGCCAAGTGCTGGGACTCAGACTCAGAGAATTGATTTTTTTTTTCCCTCTAAATTGAGCTGGATCAAATCTTCATTAAAAAAAAAAAAGAGTATCTTGGCACAGCCTGGAGAGAAAACAGTGATAATGCCAGTTGTGTGTTAACTTTTCAGCTGGCATGTATTTTGTTGTTTAGAGCTGGTATTGGAGGGATGTGATCTCTCTGGTGCCAGAGAGGTTAATGTAACTGTCACTGCAATCATTTGAGTTAGGCAACACATATCTCGGTTTAAATCATGCTTCACATGTGGACTTAGAGTATTGAAAGCAGTTAGGATTTCAATCCACACTTCCTCTTTCAAGTCAAGGCTTCTTTCAGCTTCACCAAATACTTCTGAATGACTTTTTAAAGAAGCTGAACCAAGTGGATACAATTTCCAGCACGCAGAGCAGTACAAACTCTGCGCCCTGATCCTCATGCCCTGCGAGTCTTGCTCTAAGCATGGCAGTGCCTGCATCCTTCCCTGAGCCCTCATGGCCACCAGCAATGGTCTGGAGGAGCATCTGCTGTGTCTCCCTGCATCTTCCTAAATGTTTCCTGGCTTCATGTGCCCTGGAGCCTGTTTTTATCAGGAAAAAATGTGAGGTGCCCCTCCCATGTCCCGGTTGCTGGTGAACACAGCACCATGAGGAAGGGAGCCTCTGACTGGGGAAAACTCCTGACAAAAAGCCTTGCTCCAAATAAATACCAGGCAATGCCTCCATGTTGTCAGGCCACACAGCTTTCCTGGCTTCTGCTGGCTGGAGCCATCTGAATCTCCCTCAAATTTCAGTAGCAGGATGGGCTTTTTCACAGCTGTTGAAATATTCCACTTAAACACATGGACTCCTAACAGGGTTGCCTCTCCACTACAAAAGTGAGAAGTAGTAGAGCCTATCTGAAGTCAACTGCCTGCAATCATGTTTCTCTTTGAGAAAAATCTCACTTTTTCCAGAGGGCTCCCCTAGCCTGGAAGCCTGGAGATAAGGAGGGGAAGATAAAGGCTGTGCTGCAGGGCTGTTTGCATTGGAAGAGACAATAAAGTTGATGATAGTAAATGCTGAGTGTATGAGACTGAATGGATGGATGGAAAATTACTGAGATATTATACGCTACTTTATCTTGGGAACCGAAGTGAATGTGATTTCTAGCCCAGTGTGATGTGATACTGGCTGAGCTGCATCCTAAGATACACAGGAGAAGGCCTGGCCTCTCCTGCCTGCCAGCCCCCTGCTCTTCTCAGGGTTCTTTTCCAAGAGCTTCAGGACATGGACAGAGGGTAGCCTGAGGACTGGAAAATCTACCAGGAACCACCCAGCTGTCAGGAATCCTGTCCTACCTGTGCCACCCCTGGGAAAGTCACACAGCCCTGTTCCTCACTTTCCTTTGATTTTTATCTGCGTCCTTTTGGGGTTCAGAGCCTTCATCTGCCTGTCAGTCACTCCATGTTAATTTGGTTTTTTTCAGGGCTAACAGCACTTCCCTTCCCACAGCCATGTTGTGTAGATAAATAGGGGATGCCTGAGGGTGTGCACTCCAAGCCTTTCTGGCAGAGTAAACCTCAGGTCAGCACTGGGAGTTGGCCACTGGGGCAGAAGAGCAAGAGGCTGTACTGCTCTTAAAACAACACCCAAACCAACAAATGAGTGAGACACTTCCCTACCTTCTGAAGCCTTCCTAACCCTTTCCCAATGCTCACAGCTGTCAGAAAAAGTCTTCATGGAGCACTGAGCCCACTGAGTGGAGGCACAGTGACACACTCTGTCCTCCAGCCTGCGGGTCGCTGATTTGCACTAGAAACCTCCACAACAGGATGAATTCTTAAATGCAGGATCCAAAAAAATGGATGGTTGCTGACCTGGAATTAGGGTGGAGGCTGTATCATTCTTTTATATTTTTCCCTTCCTTCTCTTCTTCTCCCCCTCGATTTCAGTGAGGGGCTGAAGGGCAGGATGGGACTAGGCTGCAGGTGGGCACACAAAGCCCAAAGGCTGCACCTGGGTCCCTTCCAGGGAACTGAGTGCATCCTGTGGGTCACCTGTACCCAAAGGCCAGGTGTGCTCCCTGTTAGCCCCCATGCAGGGCTCATGCAGCCAAACCCAAAATGAAGGAATGGTCTGTGACAAGCTCAACAGCAACCTGCACCCTTCTTTCCAAAAGTGCTACAGAAACACAATGGGCACTGCAGGGATTACAGCTTTGTTTGCTTTACACGTGGTGTTTCCAAAGGAAAGCCCTTCCTTTTAGACATAAAGCAACTGGGACCACCAGGAAATAACTTGCCCCATTGCTTTCTAATCTTTTTTTTTTTTTTTTTTTTTTTCCCCCAGAAAGGCACATCCTTTCTAGAGGTAGTTGCAGAGTTTTTCAGATGTGAACTTCAGAGCTCTGGATGAAGTTCCCAGGAGTCTGAGAAAACAGCCCCTGTTTCCAGGATGGACTGGAAAATGGAGACAACTCAGCCTGTCCTAGCAGGAATACTGATCCTCTCTGTGCTTTGGTCAATGGTGCAGAGCCTTCTTGCCCAATATGCTGTTTCCTCACATGCTTGGAATCTGCCTTTAAAAAGGACAAAAATTATACAGATGTGCATTCCAGGCATCATTCCCACAAGAAAGGACGGTGGCCAAATTAGTCTGGATTTACACCAGCAATGTAGGTCAGCCCAGATGAGAATTGAGCTCAGCAGCCATCCAGGAGCCCTGGAAGGGTCCTGGAGACACCATGTGTCCACAGTCGCCTCTGCAGCAGCTGCTGCCTCAGTTTCCCCATTCCCAGGAGGTCTGGAAGGAGGCTTTAGCAGAGCTTGGTTAGTCCTCAGTCCACAGGGAGGAGGTTACCCTGTATTTTCACATTTCACACATAACTGAAAGGCTGGGAAAAGGTTCCAAAGCTTCAGTTAGCATCCAAGGGGCAGCACTTGGAGTACAAGATCTCACACTCCAGTTTCATGATCCACAGGGGGGTGTTTGTCATTACAGGCTGTCCTGCATATTGACCCTGCAAACTGGAGATTTTATATATATATATGTGTGTGTGTGCACGTGTGTGTCTGTGTGTGTGTATATATATATATATATATACATATATATATATATATATACACACATCTTGCAGAGACTGCTGGGTCAGAGCCTTCCTGGCATAAATACATGCAGGTCCAATAGGACCAGGTGGTGTATGCCAGAAAACAAGGCTCTGTGTGAGCGTGGAGAAGTCTCACTGGGATGGAATTGTCTGTGACATTTTACTGCATGTCACATTGTTAGTGAAACTGAGCAAATAACTTGCCCTAAATCATCCAGCCACATCGCTGCTCAGAAAGCCAGCATGGCACTGAAAAATATTCTCCTGAGCCCCAAATGTGTGCCAGAACATGCTTACCATGCATGATCCCCCATCCTGTCTCCCCAGCTCACCAGGGAAGGACTCCCTCCACAAGGCTGGAGAGGAGACGAGCTCTGCCTTGGAGTTCAAGTCCCCCCTGGTCTGGGCATGGCCAAATTACCCAGGAGCAATGTCCAGCACTCACAAATTAATTTCCCATGACTCACTATATAATCATCCCTGCTGCAATTCGTGGTATGACTCTCAGCATTGTGCTTTCAGGATTCACCACCTGAAATTTGAGGAGAACTGCGAGGGCTTGATTGGATGTGTGGATTGCAGGGTGTCTCCCACGGATCTCTTGGCTGTGGAGCAGAAAGCACCCACTTCTCAGCTACAAATGTTCCAGCCCAGAAGTGCAGTGGATTTCCTGTTTGCAGAGACCCCAGATGTTTGCTTTAAAGTTCACTCCAGCCCAAATGTTCAGGCTGGTGAACTTGTTCGCTGGACCGTTTCCAGAAAATGAATGCAAAAATGGGGCTGGGACAGGAGTGACAGGCGATGGTTTATTAGTTCACCCTGTGTGAGTCAAACGCACACAGACAGTGTCTGGGATTTGACCAGCCATGGTTGGAAAACTTGTAGGAATCAAGTAATGGAGATGGTAGAGGAAATCCTGTCATTCATTGTTTTAGTCTTACTGATGTCACTTTTATGTCCCTTTTATCCCTTGTCTCATCCAATGCTTCCAGAGAGAAAGTTGTGACTGACAGTTTTGGTCAGACAACCAGACATGACGTGCAAGAGGTCAATTCATCCTCTGTTTGTCAGAGAGGAAGAGATTTATTTGCTGTAGGTACATCCGGCTCTGACTTCTTTGCGATGCTCTTTGTTTATGCAAGCCAGTCGGCCGGGGGCACGGAGGTCAAGATCTACATCCCAAGTAGGAAATCGGTGCTCAGAAATAGCAGCCCTGGGAGTTCATGAGATGAAGGTCCCTCCAGGCTCCTTTTCCAGTGTGCCCTGTGGAAGGAAAAACAAAAGCCCTGTCTTTCTACAGGAGGGCGTAGAAATGTCTTTCTACATTTTATGGCTTTAAATTGCAAAGCCAAGCTTTATCAAAATGCAACAAAAATTATTTCAGGGCAGATACGCAGAGGAGGTGATTGAGAACTATTAGCCACCCACATTTTTCAAATGGAAATTCCAAGCACTTTAGAACATGTTGTGTTTTGATAAATTTTGCCATACCAGCCCCTTTTGCAAAGACATTTGGGGACGGAGACAATGAACCCTATTTGCTATTTAAACACAGAATAAAGGTCAGGTTTGTGCCCAAAAGAACACAGATTCTTAATAAGCCTCATCAGGTGGCTTTCTTCCCTTGAGCTGCAGTTATGTGGTAATCATCAGAGGGTTTTATGAGCTGAAGGCTATCTCCACATGACACAAGACCTCTCTTTCTTTCCAAGTTACTTTTACTACTTGTTTGCAGCTGTGGCTTCTTTCTTGTTTTCTTAACCCATTGCTGTTAAAAATTGAAAGTGGTTCAAGTCTCAGGTGAAATAACTCCCTCCACTGACCCTGTTAATGACAGACCTCTGTTCTTGCCTTGCACATGAGGCTGGTTGGTTTCCTTGTGCTGCCATCTACAGAGCAAGCAACAGGTAGTGCCTGGAGATCATTAACAGCCAGTTAATTGCAAATCCTCCTCTTTAAATCTTCATGATCAGTGCCTTCTCCAGCTCTGGTAAGGACTGCTGGTTTTCTCTTCCAAGACTGTCATTGATGTGGTCACCATTGGACCACTTTATGGAGATTGAAGTCTCCAACCCTCAGAGCAGAGATCAAGAACCAGACCTCAGCTCTAAGAGTTTCTGGACCATCCAGCAAGTGATCTCTTCCTGCCTCATTCTTACATCATGCTTTGATTTTTCTTTCTTGTCTGCACTTCTGTCTCTCCTTCAACCACGCGAGGCTCTGGAATACTCCTGTGGCATCAGTCCCCCTGTCTGAGGATGTTTTTCAGTGTGGTACAAAGGAACAGGAGCCTCTGCCACTCAGCTGCTGCATGATCTTAGTCACCTTGCTTCACCTTGGTGGCTCTGTGCACAGGATAGAGCTGTGACATCCTCCTGTAAATGAGGAAAATGCTGCCTGGGGTCATCCTAAGTCTTTTTATTGATTTCAATCAGTTCAGGGCTGGGTGTCCAGAGCTCGGTATTGTTCATGCCAGGCCTAAGTAGTGGACAAAAAAACTCCTTGAGACAATGAGTCTGACAGGAACTCATTTACTTCTGGTGGTTCAGACACTGTAAAAAAAAGTCCTTTAACAAATCCTGATGACACTTAAACTGTGTCTGGAACCTCAAGGGGCTGTGTGGACATTCTTTTTCCACAGAAGTGAAGAAAGTAGATGGAGAATGCACTGATTTATGATGTGCTAATAGCCTTACAAAATCTGATCCAGCCTGAACACTCTGAAGGTCCTGCATGAAACCCTAACCTGGGTGAATCCTTTTAGGTTTCTGCATAGAGTGACTGAAAAGTGCAGCTGAAAAGTCTGGATGCACAGTGTATGGACCTGCCTGAGGGGGGACTGCAGAGCAAGGAGGTCAGTCCCTAGGATGGAGCTGATGCCAGGTGTTCCCTTGCAGCAGTGAGAAGGAATCACTCCTGTGTTATGGACTTCTCCTCCCTGCTGTGTTTGCTCCCTGGATGGCAGCAGGCAGGAAAGAGCCAGGCCTGGTGCAAGGTTATAGGTGCAGTCTCAGGGCACGCAGTGATACATCTGCAGACACAGAAGAGCCAGACTCCTGGGAGGCCGCAGCAAGCACAGCCTGTGATTTCTCCAGCCCTGCAGGAAATGATCATCCTTGGAAGTGTTTAAAAAATGTCTAGATGTGGTGCTTCGGGACATGGTTTAGTGGCGAGCTTGGCAGAGCGGGGTTAATGGTCGGACTCAATAATCTCAGAGGTCTTTTCCAGCCTTAATGACTCTGTGCTTCTACGAAACGATGGGGTTAACAAGTGCCAGCCCTTCCCGGGGGTCTGCCCGGGTCTGGAGAGCATCCAGGCGCAGCAGAGGCAAGGGAAACATTGCAGATTTGCTCTGTGCCCCTGCGTGACTGTGCTGTGGAGGCAGCAGGCAGCTCCCAGCGGCGGTGGGAGCCAAGGAGGGCAGGGGTGAGCCCCGGGAGGGTAGGGGGTGAGCCCGGGAAGCGCGCCGGCACACGCGGGGCAGCGCTGCGGGCGCAGCTGCGGCTCTCGCTCGGCTCACGGCTGAGCTCAGCTTGCCAAAGCAGGCAAAGATATAACCTGCAGCTCCCCGAGCGTGTCCGTGCAGCTCTCGGGCTGCGTCCCGGCGAGGCAGGAGGGCACCAGGCAATAACTCGCATACCTGCGCTGGGTTGTGTAAAATGCGGCTCTGAGCACCCTCCTGCCGTGTTGCTGCTTGTGCTCCGGGTTTATTGCTCTCTGCCCCAGCAGCGTGTGCGATGGTATTTTCAGGGTGGGGTTCATCACAGGTTTCCATGATTTATTTCCCTTCTCTTTGCTGGGGTTTCTGGAGAGGCTTTTGGGAGGGTTAGAGAGAATCATATTTTTGTGCTGCTGCCTGTTTTCTGTGTCATGTGTGTCTTTGGCTTCAGGATCACTCTGTCATACCCACGAGGAAGAAAACTGCAAATAGGAAGGGTTTTTATGCAGCTGAGGCACGGTGCTCAATAATAGATCAGGAACCACCCTTCAATAGAATAGAATAGAAACTGTTTCTATTCCCAAAGACTGACATCCAGGACCCTGCATCAGCCTGCAGGTATTGCTGAAAGCCTTACTTGTCCCATACAGAGAGACTGCTGGCCTCTCCCGTGGAACCCAAATCCATTGCAAAGGAGGCCTTAATGAGCAACAGCAGCCGGCCTGGTTCTTCAGTCTCATTTCCCAGGGTGTTTGCTCCACCTACACGTCCCACACAGAGCCTGAATTCCCCTGTGCCACCTCCGCCGGGGAGGCACCCAGGCAGTGACTCAGCCGCAGGCACTCGCTGCTGCCCGTGGGTGCCTTGCGAGAGGCTGGGGGTGCAGGCAAGCCCTCCTCCTTCCCTGCAGAGGACTCCCGGCTTTATTTAAAAAGGCATGATTGATGTTAATAGCGTAGGCAGGCTGCAAAAACCTGTAGGAAAGGATGCCGAGGGGAAGGATGCCGTCTGCAGCGGAGCCAGCATCGCGTTCAGCTGCTGCCCTCTGCTGCTGCGCGGCCCCGGGCGGGGAGGTGGTCGGGTGGATGCATCCATTTCCAGCAAAACTTCTCACTGCAGGCTCCCAGAGGCTGCAGAGCCAAAGCTGACTGAGCTTTCCATCCTGCCTTGCCTTAGGAGTGGGAAGCTTCTCCCAGGTTTTTATTCAGGATCAAAGCAAACAGATTTGTTCGGCTTGTCCTGAACACTCGCCGGCAACCTAGGCAGCCTAGGAGGAAGTAGCTGTCATTTACCGAGATAAAAGGTTGCAATTTAATCACTAATTATCTCTTATCGTGCTTTGCTGGCCGGACACCAGCCAAAAGGAACACGGGGCTGCCAAGAGGTGCTGCACTGGTGCCTCTGGGCACAGAGTCCTCAGAGCTTCTTGTCGTGTGCCTGGTGCCCCTGCACAGCGCACACCATCCCCATCGGTCACGTATTAATGAAACAACACCTTCTAAACAGATCTTTGATCTGTTCTGCCCTTCTCATCGCTGTCTGAAGGCTGCCTAAAAGCCAGGAGCAAGGGGGGAGCTGGCAGAGGTAAGAGCAGGAGGAGTGAAGTGCTCAGTGAGCAGCCCAGCCAGCAGAGGAGCTCCTGCTGGGATGTCTCCAGCCAAACTATGGAGCAATGCCTTGGGACAGAGGATACAGGGAACCCAGTCAGGACATAACAGCAGGGTCTAAGCAGCAGTATTAAAAGCAAAAGTCTGTGAGGCACATAAAGCACAACCTGGCTCCTAATTTGGCTCCTGATGGTGTTGGGTAGTAGCAGTTGCTGGGTCTGGGCGCAGGTTGTCCCCAGTTCCAGCTGAGCTGATTGGCACACAAAAAGCAATGTCATGAAGCAGGTGGCAAATAGATGGCACTTCCCTGGTGTCACAGCTTGTCCTGTTGCTGCCCGTATCAAGAAGTGTGATGACACTTCATACTCTTCCCTCCCTCCCTGAGTGAGTAAACAATGAGAACAGCTCAAGAAAATAAAAATTTAGCAAAGTTTCTCCTATTTGCCAGTGTGTGTTAAGAGAAATGGTCTCTGCTCTGCCCTGGGCTAAACCTCACATCCACCTCTACAGATTTTAGATAAAGTTTATAATCCTACGCTCGGCTTTTCTTCTCTTTCTTGAAATAAATAAGGATTTTAAAAGCCATCTGGAAAAATGTGTCATCTTCTATGACAATTACCCATTGAAACAGCAAATTGCTTTTGTGGAAAAGTTTAGTTGAAGGCCTACAGAGATCATCTAATCCAAATGCATATAAGTTACTAAAATTAGACAAAAAAATATAATGGGGGCTGGTTCTTCAGCAATAGTGGGTGAAATGTCTGTCACTTCATGTTGAACAGAGTGTACAACTACAATCAGCACCCAAAACAAAGATCACAGACTATATCCCTGATGCTGCTGTTCTTTTCACTCCAGAAACATTATGCCCTAGATATACCATAATATTTTTTCATCAAATTAGCTAAAAAAGTCTGTTCTAGTTAGCATATGAAATGCATTCTGCACACTGCTACTGTCAAAATTGTAACTGCATAATGAAATATAATTTGGGATGTAAAAATGGCATTTTAATATGCTCTACTCAGGCAGCTGAATTTGATATGTCATGCTAGCTTACTGGTAATTTACATTTCCCATTGGGCAAACTAAGAGACAAGTAGTCATGCATTCCAGAAAGGTGTCAAGTCATACTCTGTCAAAAATATGCTTTTCTAGGCCGTACAGAAAAAATGTTAATTTTTGCAATGCATGTCTTAATTCAGAGGAGATAGCTGGAGTCACATGCTTTAGAACAAAATTACCATAGTCAGGTGACTGCTAGAGGAGGCAGTCACTGTTGCACCAAACTGGAAAAAAGTAGGAATGATGTGCAAACCTTGATGTGCAAACCTTGCTCTGCTGCTCAGGGTGCCTCCTTTTGGGATCAGGCTTGGCCAGGGGCTGCTGTTGGAGCAACAATTACTGGAGGATGCCCAGGATGCAAAGTCTTTGGAACTACCATTCTTAGTGGACAGCTTTAACCAGCCTTCCCTTTCTGCTAAAAGCTGGGGAAATGATTTCTCAGATGTGTGACTTAGAACCAGAGTTTTTGCTGACTGTCACACAGAGGAATGGGCCAGTTACATCTGAGCAGCTGCCACAACAGATCAAGACAGCTGAGCTTATGACTAAACACTTATTTCCATTAAATATAGCCTGGTTTCAGAATCAGGACCCTACTGCTTTAGAAAAGATGCTGTGCATGTGCAAAGGAGTCCAGCACTGCCCCCTCCATCCATAAGAACAGGTTTCAGGCACAGGGCTCTGTCCCTGGGTGCTAGGGATCTCTTAAACTGGGGCTGTTCTGCACTCAAAAGTGCCACTTCAGCTCCTGCAGTGACCCCAAGCCATTCCTGAGCCTCCCTTCAGCTGCAAAACAAACACTCAGGACAGTGAGGGTGAAGTCAGGGCTTGTCCACCCCAGCAGCAAATGCTACACCCTGGGCATGGGGAGATGCCCCTCCCTGCAGCCACAACCACCTTCAGTGATGGCATTTCCAACACCAAAATCCACTCACTGCTCTTCATCCTGATTGCTCCATGGCCAATTAGTGACCTTCCTGACAGGATGTCATGTCGCTTTATCTTTGTTTGCACGCTGCTCCAGACTCCAGAGCGCTGGCCAGGCAGCCCTGCAATGCCAGACACTGACCTGAATGAGCCTTTATTATCTGCTCCTGCAGTTTCTGAATGCTTCACAGGGAATCCTCTGACCTCTCTCCTTGGACTTGGAGCCTGGACTGACAGGTAACCCTTCCACACCTCAAATTTTTTTGTTCTGCCTCATTTCTCTTTTATTTTTGGCAAGGGATAAGAAAGGCCTGGTCCCTTCTACAGATCTGTGTTAGGCCAGGCTCAGCCTGAGGGTCCAAGTGGAAGCATTTCTCAGGCTCTGGGACCACCCTTCTGGGAGCCACAGTGGCAGAGAAGATTTCTGACAAGGAAAAGAACTTTTCAAATTCCACCAGAGCATCTCTTCTGGAAAAGGGAATCTGAATCACCACAGCTTCTGCATTCCCCTTCTGCAATATCCCACCAAGAGTGCATGATCTCACTGCTTGCACTGAGCTAGGTTGGAGCAGGGGATGGTCAAGGTGTAGGAGGCACAAGTCCTGCAGTGATGGGTCCCACCACTCACCAGTATAAAGCTCCTGGCTAGCAAGTGGGAGCCCAGTGTGACCCAGTGTGACCCAGGGCTGCATGGCCAGCAGACCAGCCAGCCTGCCCCAGATGGAGCCCACCTGGCCCCTGACCTAGCCCAGCCACAAACAGGCACTTCCAATGGCTCAGGCAATAGCACACAACCCCCCTTTGGGAATAAAGGGGGCCCTCATTACCCTGATTGGTTTAGCATTGCACTTTGGCTGATGCACAAAAGCCTCACAGTGACACAAAGGTGCCAGTGTCACCCTAGCTGCAGCTGAAACATTAGATAAGGCTAAAGCAGGTAGAGGAGAGCCTCCCCTTGGAGGCTGTCACTGTCACACCAGGGGTCTGCCACTGCTGCAGCTTCACTTCAGCATCGGGAAGGATTTAGGATCACTTCTTTGGCCCAGGAGCCTCTCAAGCTGGAGTGTCTGCTGCAGGGTGGGTGACAAGCATGGGGAAATGGCACAAACTCATCAAACAGCAGTGGACATTAGACTCACAACTGAGGCCAAAATGGAGGGGACACTCTTGGAACAGGTGACTCCTGGCCACCTATTTCTGTGCTGCTGTAGGGCACAGAGACTGGAACAGCCATCACCAGCTCCAGCAGCATCTGGATTAGCTGGGATACCCTGGGCTACCATGTCCAGTAGAGCCCTTCCTTATCTTCCCTGTTCCTGGCTGTCCCTTTTCCAGTCTAATTTAATTGACCATTTGTTGAACTTCATCTTCTCCAACTGGACCATAAACATTTTATGTAGGTGCAGGAAACACAGAGGTGCAGGTCAAATTATGTTCTCTAGTTCTGTTAGAGAAAGGGACTTGGCTGGGGATCACACGGGGCAAAACTACACAGGTGAGGCTTTCTAATGCTGCCTCAAGGATTATAATACCAGGGAAACTAACCCTGACCCTCAGTTGTTGTCCAGAGGTGGGAGAAGCAGAGAAGCAGTTTGCATGCAGCCTGTGTTCCTCTTCCAGGTTCCCTGTGCACTGTTCCTGTGCAGTTTTCCTGGATACCAGGTTGGAGCCAACATATCCTTGTTCAGTGGAAGAATTTCTTCTTGAGCTTCTGTCTGTGTCTGTTCTGCACTTCCTGGGATCTGACAGCAAATTATGAAACAGCTGCATATAAAACCTCTGGGAAGAGGAGAGGAGAGGAAATGAATTGTCACCAAATATATGTGAAAAAAATAACTAATTTTTCTCAGAAAATGGAGTATGTCGTCCCTTTGCAAGCCCAACTGCACCTTTTCCAGTTAAGGCACTTTAATAGCATGGGGAATTGTCCCATCCCATCTGCAGAGCAGCACCTTTGGACTTCTCCTTTGTTAATGGAACTGAGATTTCCCAGCCCCCAGTGAAGACTGGAGTATGTGGCCTGAGGAAAAATTCTTTATTCATGTGAAGACAACCCATCAGGTTCATTAAACTGAAGATTACATTGGCTGATGACAGAAAGAAATTAAATAAGGTTTTGTCTCTTTACTTCCTTATTTTTAATTGAATAATAGACAATTAATTTGATTGAAGCTAGTCACATTAAACAGTTTCCTGGATATTATATTGAGAAATGTCTCATCCTGCAGGTTGCCCTGTCACTTCTTTGGCAGTGATTTTGAGATGCCCACTTAAGTGTTGCTCCAAGATTGGCATGCCTTTACTTTTCTGGAGGGAGTGGTGGAAGGTAGGGTTATTATTTTTATTCCATATTTAAATCAGGCCTATGCATGGTGGAAAAGAAAGTTAGTGTGAAAATGGGGCAGCTCTGGTGCTGTGTAGGAGGGAAGAGGGCACAAGACCCAGATGGAAAAGGTCCAGGATGAACATGGGCTGGATGGACACCACTCCTGTTTTTGTGCTCGTGCCCATGTTTGCTTGGGAAGTTTGCCTGGACACATGGAAGACTTCTTGGAGGGAAAACAAGCTGAGCACTTTCCAGTCCACATCTGCAGAGCCCAAAGGGGAAGGAAGATCCTCAAGGAAGGCTGGGGTGAGTTATGGATGGGCAAGTCACTTCCTGGCCTCAGTGCCTCTGGCAGCACCCGTGCCGATGGCCAGGCTGGCCCAGCCTGGGGTGGGAATGCAGCAGGAGCTCCGTGCAGCAGGAGCCTGGGAGGCAGCTGCCCCTCCAGCAGCTCCCTCCTGGCCACAGAATGTGGAATACTGTTTTGCTCCGAGCACGCATAGTTTGTGTGGGTGTAGATTTACATTTCGTTAAGAAAAATGATATAAGGGGGCTGGTTTCAACTAGCCTGCAGTTTTATTATTTGCAAGGGCTCTTGTCTTCTTGTGATGCTTTACGTAACAGCCTTACACATCTGCAAAGTATGTAAAGCATTTCCACTGTTGGGAACAAGAAAAAAGGGAACAATATTTCTGAAAGGTACTGTATCTCCTGGGAGGACTCAACAAGGAAATTTTAGCTCCCAGCAGGCAAAAACACAGCAAGGACCATGGGCCAGCTTTCCCTGGGTGTATGGGATAGTAGATCACATGCTCAAGAACATAGTTGATAACAGATTGGGTTCAGGGGAAAAAAAAAAAAAAGCTAAATGAGATTGGCTGAGTGGGAATAAAGGCAGTAGGAAAGTGGAACATGCATCCTGATCTCAGGCACACATGAGGAAGAGCATGAAATTAAGAAACGGATAGAGCTCAGGGAGCAGGAGAGATGCTGCCATGAGCAGTGGCTGCAGAATTACAGAGAGCTGAGCTGAAGGTACATTTTTGTCTGACATCACTTAGGAGACATGAACAAGCACACTCCTTTAATGCTTATTATTACCCCGTCTGATAGTGCGATGTATGTATATCTAAGGCTGTGGGGAAAAAAAAAAAAGCAAAAATATTATTAATGCCTCCAAGGAGGATTGGAATGAATGAAAAATGTCTGAAGCTGTTCAAGAGCAAAGTCTGCAAAAAGTGAGTCAGCCCATCCACTTTTCTTTGACTTCTGAGTCTAGGTAGACCCAAACCACAAAGAAAAGAGGAAACAAAGGTGGAGTAGACATCGAGAAAGATCTTTCTGAAACTTGGCATTAAAATGTAAGGGCTCCCAATCGCTGCTCAGCCTACGCATTGTGAAGCAATTGGAAAGGACTGGAAAATCACTACATGGTGCCCTGAGATGCAGGGGGTGTTCAGCTTGCTTCTTTTCCCCAGGAGCTGCTCAAGAGTTGTATGACTTCTGAGAAATTGTCACCAAGTTCCTCTTTCACTGCAGTCTCCCTTAAAACAACCTGAAAAAACCACAGGAAACAGGAATGCTTGGTTCAATTTCGTAGCTCTGCTTCTGCTTTGTTTTCAGCTGTCCTCATCTGGAAGTGTGGCACCAGTTCTAACAGTCTTCCCCATTTTTATAGTCAGGAATAAGTCAGGAATAGAAAGTTTAAACTTTGGTAGACAGAGTTTCTGAGCTTTCATCTTTTGGACATAATCTCTCAGGTAGCTCCCATAATCAGGTGCTTTGACCTTTCTCCTGTTTGATCCTCTCCTCTTCCCTTCTGAAACCTTTACTGCTCAGTAGGAATATTTGCATTATCAATCTGTCTTTTTACTGCTGCCCATCTCCACTGCATCTGTTCCTTATCACTCCTCATTACTTATTCATATTTTTACACTCTGTAGGAGTCAGAGATCACTACCACAAACATGCCCAGACAGAGTCCATCATCTGAGGTCCTTATGATTGAAATGGTCAAGACAGATGGACACCTGGGATGCAGAAGGACTGACCACTGTGCTTGCACCCCTCAATTCAACCACAGATTCCTCCTTGTCCTCAGCTGAGGTTCCTCCTCAGTGTGACATGAGCAAAGCCTCTTGCTCCTGGCCAGGAGCTCTGTCAGGTTCTTCTGCATGGGAGCTCCATCCCAGAATGAGAGTGATGGAACTTATTCACCTTTCAAAAATGATTTGCAGGGCACAGTTTTTACCGTTTGACCCCTGTGTCACACACAGCCTTGCCCCATTGTGCACATATTCTATTCTTTTGCCAAGAAAATGGCAATTTTTCTTCACTGAAGGGATAAAAGCAAAAATTTGCTGCCAGAGACAAAGGTGAACTTTTTTTGTCCTTTTTTTTTCTCCCTTTCAAAAAAGGGAGGAAAATGCTGGCACCAAGCCAATTCACTGTGTTTTACTTTCTTTCCTCTGCATGTGTGAATTTTTATATAATTTTTTTTTTTTGCACAGCTCCAGAGGAAAAGGATTTCTCAGCCTTAACATCCTGTCTGCTTCTGCATACTTTTGAATGTTCTTTATTAAAAGCCAGCTATTTATACACAGGAACAAAGTACATTCCACTAACCCCTTGTGGCATAACTCCACATGCTGACTGCTAAGCCCTGGAAAGGTGTATTGAATGTATGACAGAGAGCTTTTTATAGGTATTGAATACCCACTGTACATCAGCTCAGGAATACCCTTTCAAAATTCTCGGTGCTATCATGTCTTTGGAAATATGAAAGGCAGACCTTTCAACAACCTCATTCCCTCTGAGTCTAATCTTGATCGTGTTGAGAGGGATAGGTGCCAGATAACTGTATCTGTGGAAATGAAGATAAGAAGGCTGTGCATATCATAAGCAGCTGTACTGCTTGAATTATGGCCTTGGACAGATGCAGTGACAATAACAGGGCAGCACTAATAGGTGAGTTGTTCATTTACCTGCCTGGTATCTTTCAAAGACATCAAATTGTGCTTCATTACTGGAAAATTCCTCAGGACATAAAATGAGTCAAGAACAAGTGTGTTATCTCAAAATCACCCCTCTGACAATGCAACACAGTGGGCATCTCACAAGGGGAGGTTAACCTAAGTGATGCCTCTGTGCAGCTCACAAAAGGGACTGGGGCTGAAAACAAGATGTCAAAGCAACCTTTCAGCTGAAGAATAGAAGGCTCCTTCAGAGAGGATTTGGGTGTTTTGGGTCTGTCTGCTGCTGGAATACCTTTAAGACAAAAGGTTGGTGCCCAAGGTGCAATTCAACATTTTTGCTTTGATTGTCACCTTTTTTATATTCCCATCAAAGGATACATGATGCCCCCTCCAGTTCACAGCTGGTACATTGGTTTCAAAACCCTCTGAACTGCACTTTTAATCTTGGTGGAAGCTTCTTCCACCTGCCTGCCCCAAAAGTGTTTTACTGTATGCACAGCTGTGACTGCAGTTCCATCTGGCATTCACCCACCTGAGTGTTTTCTCTGAGACTTCAGGGAAAAAAGCTGCCCACACAATTGTGTCTTCACAGAGCATCAAGGCCCTGATCTCCAGGAGGCGATTCTGATGAGACCACATCATGATCTGGTCATGAGGAACACAGCAGGTACAGCAATGCCATTTGAAGTCCCAGCCTCTAAGGACAGAGGCTGTGATGCCATCCCACCTTGTTTTTAGAGACTCTGATCAATGCATTGCCCAGCTTTTGTAGTTCCTCCTCATACTGTGCTGGCACAGACTGTTTCAGAAAGCCTTGGCAAAAGAGAGCAGGAAAAGTAGCCCTTCTTAACCCAGTTTACTTGACAGTTTCCATAACAACTTGACACAGCTATTTATAACACAGGAGAATATCATTTGCCTCTCATCATTTTTAGAACCTTTGTTGCCATATCAACCTCAGCACCACGTAGCAGAGCACAGCCCCATTCAATTCTCTCGTTCTCTCAGAAAGAAACTTTCAATGAATTGAGATTCAATTGGTCTCACAAAGACTCTTGAGAGGCCTACATGCCATTTAAAACATGATTCAAGCCCTAATTTAAATGAATTTTTTCCTGTGTGACCTATCTGCACCAGGTGGGTGGGATCAACTGCAGTGGCAAGCAACCATGAGGACAGGGTGAAGAAGCAAACCAGCATCCCCATTGTCTGGGGAAGCAAAACTTGGGAAGGATGTGGCAGCTTCTTACTCTCTCTGTGATAGTGAGGGAGGAAAAGCTGACTTTGAAATGTCAGACTTTCAAAGGCTCAGTGTTACCATTCCTCAGTCTGCTTTTTGGGAGGGAGATTGGGTGTCAAGGAGTTCCCGCACAGAGCAAGGTCGGGATGCAGTGAAAGTCAAGATAGGTAGAAAAGTGGCAGAAGCCAAGAGCTAGGAGAGACACCATGCTCCCAGAGGAGGAGAGGAACCTTCCTTGGGTGGTCTCAGGTGCTGCTCAGGACTGGGTTCATTCTTCACAACACCAAGCACCAGAAAGCAACTTTGAAGGAGACAGACAACCCCAAAGCATAACTGAGGTGGGGATTGGGTGTCTCCCATTGCCTCTCTTTGGAGGATGCAGTGGTGCTCAGGCACTCAGTTAAGTCCTTACAGCCAAGTGAAATGAAGCTGGGCCTCAGTTTCTCTCAAGGTTGTTTTCCTGGCTCCTGCTAGCAGGTCCAGTTCATCACTTGCACAGCCACAGTCGGTCTGGGGAAGTTCAGCTTTGGCAACACATGACACCAAATCCGCCCTTCCAGGTCAAAATAGAATTAATTTTAAAACATTCATGCAATGTATTTTAAAATACTCAGGCAATTTTAAAATACTCATGCAATCAGGAGTATCTCTAATCCACCTGACACCTTGGGCTGGCTGTGCAGCACTCAAACAACCCTCTGGCTGCCCTGCTTTGTGTCACTCACGCTTCCTCCTGCTGCTGCAAGGTGGCAGGTCTGCTGCCCATGCCCTGACACCTCACTGTCTCAGCCTGCTCTGTTTGCCACTTTCCCAAGATGCTTCTCTTTAAAATAGGTGTCCCCCATCTCCCCTCCTTCTGAGATCTGAGGGTGCCTATGTATTCCCCGGAATAAGCATTCATTTGGCAGAGCCAATTTCATACAAATAAGGCAACCTCTTGAGGCAGTTCCAGTAACTTGGCCTGCCTTCCACCAGCAAAAATACCCACAACAGCATTTTTAAGAAGCAGCGTGGGTTCCTGGTTTGCATTAGTCATATTGTTCTGTCTTGTCTTAATCACCTCAGTATTTCTAGAGGGTCTCCAGCGAGGTTGAAAAGCATGTTTGCAGCTCCAGCACAGCTGGATTTAGCTGCCTGTGTCAGCAGAAGAGAACCTTGGCCTCAGGGATGTGTTTTGTCATGTAGCAGTGCTGAACACAGACTCTCCACCTTTATTAATAGCAGCCCTATTATTTAACATGGTGTTCCACCAGCCCCTTGGACTGGGGACAATAGGAAATGGCACTTACATGTTTAAATCTGTGGCATGCTGGACTGTTTGAATGTGTGTGATTCATTGCCAGACAGTGCTATGTCAGGCACTGCAGGCAGAATAAAACAGACTGGATATGTATCATCTATATGTGTTCCACACATAATCTGTTTGAAATGCATCCTGCCCAGCCTCTGCTTGCAGAAGCCATAAATGAGCTCCATAAATGTGTCTTTTAAAGCATTCTTGGTGGGACCTTGGGAAGTTCCAGCCTGGTGCTTTTAACCATAACTCCAGAGGCTGTGAGGAGCTCTCTGCTGTCATGTCTGTGGGCACTTGGAGGTTGTCTGGTTGGCTACTGGAAGGAAACAGACCTAGGTATGTATTGAAAGAGGTCATTTGATTCCTAAACTGAGCAGTTATCATCCACTCTTCATCAAAATGGAAAGTTTTGAAGTTGTGGGATGGGTTTGGTTTTTGGTTTTTGGTTTTTTTTTCCACACTGACAAGTGTTAGTTTAGCCCTGAGAAATCTGGGAAGTCCTGAAAGTTTGAAACTTGCACTGCTCACATTCCTCCAGCATCTGTCTGGCTGATTGGTATTCCTTGGTATTGGTATTCCTGGATTTCTTTTCTCTCCCATCTCCTCTAACCCCTGCTCAATTTGCAGGAGAATTGATACTATCTAAAGTCACTGAATTCAAGGGGAAAATTCCCATTTGAAAAGCTGTACCCTGAACATGTGAGTGTTAGCATTGAAATTGTCATTCTGAAAACTTGTGGCTCACCCTACAAATGGACCTATCTAAGACTCTTCTAACTTGATTTGCTTTATTCAGACTGTATCTCCAGTCCTGGAATAGAAAAGGTCCTAAGAAACATGTGTACAGTTATTCCTTTAGTATCCTCAGCCCAAGTACATGTACCTCTTTCTTGAGGAAAACCTGTCCTGGGAGGAGAATGAGGCAGAGGCAAACTACTCTGCTGCTAACATCACTTTGAATGATGGAAATTCTCTAATCCAGATTAGGATTTCTTCAAAACTGAGCAATACCTGCAAAAGAGTTGTGATAAAACCTTTAAGAGTGCTCCCTGGTAATTCCCAGTCCAGCAACATGCTCCATCTCTTTTGCTGTTCAGTGTCTTGTTCTCTGCTGCTTGCTTTCAGAGTGAAATTAGACCTTACACACCATATCTCTTTTTGTACTTGTCTGCAGAAAATGATTCTCAATTTGCATTCCTATGACAGTGATAATCACCATTTTGAAGAGAAGTCCATTTGTCTGAAAGCTGGGGCAAAATCACAGCCTTTCCCTCAGCCCTCCGTGACACACAGGCTTCTGCTCAGAGCGCTCACACAGACACCATTTAATCCAGTTTCTCCTTTCTCAGCCTGGCCTTCCTGGCCCTGCTGGGAGCTAAAAGCCATCTGAGATAGCCTTTTTTTGGGATTCCTCAGGGAAATGTGGTGGGACTGCAACCCCTGTATCACCTCAACATGGGATGTTCCCTCCCTGCTATGATGGGCCACCACGTAGGACCTTCAGAGACTCCAAGCCCTCTCCACCTGTTGCTGATCAAAAATCTTATCCATAGACCTCCCAGATCTTGTGATAATTTCCTCACTGACCCTTTGGTGCCTGCCCTCCTGCTGCACATCACACCCAGCCCAGCAAGGCATCATATCTCAGCCAAAGCTGCACAGCTTCCACTTCCCAACCTTTGCCCTTGCTGTGTCAGCTGGACTCTGTATCTTTGGCTTTTCTACATCCAAAACAAAGAAAATGCTCCAAGTGGCAGGCCAGAGCCTGGTACATTTTAACATGCTCCATCCCATTTATTTTACAGCACTTTAATGTCTCTCTCAGTTGTCTCAATAAGAGACTCAGGCAGAGCGGAGCCGTGTTCCTTAGCAACTCACAGTACACACGACAAAATTAACCCAAACACTTTTGTTTATTAACTCTTAATAAGGAGCAAACAAAACAGCAACCTGAGAGTTTCACAACAAGAATGCTTTCCATTTTGGGTGCTTTACTAAGATTACAGACGACAATGTTATCTTGGGTGTTCTGTGGGGATTTTTTTAGCCCTTTTGTGAAGACCTATTTGAAGCACAAAAGTCATCCCCTCCCTCCCCAGTGCCGGGTGTTTCTATAATGGAAACACTCCATGTAATAATAGAAAAATTAAAAGACTACTGGAGCTAATAAGCTCTAGCTGATGCCACGTGGCACTGCACAATCCAAGTCTGGAAGATGGAGATGTGGATGTTATCCCCAGACACTGGACAAATTGCAGGGGAAGGGTTTTCAGTCTGCTGGGATTTACTCCGAAAATGTGATCTTATGTTATTCTGCCCTTGTATCCCAACCCTTGAAATACAGTCCTGCTTCAGAGAGATTTTATGAGAATAAATGTATTAACACATGCAAAGCAGCACAGGCTTAATTTGAAGAGATATTTAAGCAGCTAACTAAATATTTTCAGCAGCAATCTGGTGTCTGCAGATCTGGTGTTCAGGTGCTCTGGAGCCAAACCTGTTCCTAAGGAGACAATTGAGGAAATCACCTGTGGAATATGTTGGTTTATGTCCATCATAAAAAGTGACTAGATGTATTCTTTTTATGGTTCCTGTTATAAGGAGTTAAAAAAAATTATTTGCTTTTCAAAATATGTAGAACTTGCCAGGCTTTACCAAAGGATGAAAGTCCCTTGGTGTCTCAGGAGATTTGGATGAAAGGCTACTGCCAAGAATTCAGGCCTAGGAGAAACTTCCATGAGATTATTTCCAGATATGAAACCCTTTTCCTGCTGTGCTACTGAGCCCTCCCTGTCCAACACTTCGTGGCAAGTGCTGATAATGAAAGTGCTGAGGCTCCCTCCCAAGAATTAACCACACCAGCTGAGCCAGGCAGCCCTTTCCGCCTTTTATGGAGAAGAATGAGTGACTTGGGCACTCTTGTGAGAAACTACTGGGACACCAGCAACAGCATCTACAGGTTCTTACGGAAGCAGAATGCAGATTCTTATCACACTCCATTTATTTAGCAAGCAATGACAAATGAATTCCTTGGAAACTTGCTCCTGGTAATCCCAGAGCACAGAGTGCAGGGTGGTCAGAGGCACGTACTCCAAAGGCCAGCTGGTGGGAGGGCTAGCAGGGAGGTGAGAGAGGGAGAAGGACTGGAAGGGGAGCAGGGGATGAGGAAGAAGGTCCACTTGCCCTCTCAGCTCTGCAGCTGGCTCTGTCTCTTCAAGGAGTTTCTGCCCAGATGCAAGTGAGGAGGTGCAGGCTGGAGGATGCTGCCAATATACCCTCACTTGATGCAATGTGCCGTATAAACAAACAGGCTCAGAGAGGCTGACAAGACTGTTTATCTTATCTTATCCAGGCCATCCTCTGTCCTACACAAGAATTTTTCCTTTTTGTACATTTTCAAGTATGCTAAACCTCAGTGGATGCAAGCATTTCCCTTAGGAAGTCATTCACAAGTGCCTTGCTTTCCCCTCCAGGAGGTTTTGCACAGACTGCAGTGACAGCCCCATGGCTGGGTGTTCTCAGCAGAAGAAGAGAAGTGGGTTCAACTACACAGCTGGACAGTTTAGATTCCTGCTAAAACTGATCTGCAGCCTTGTTCACCTCCTCACCCAAAATTTCCACTAACATTTTTCAGGGCCCCCTGAGCAAAGAGTATTTCCTCTTTCATCAGCACTCAGTGCAAAGTGGGAACAGTCACTCTGGGAAGGCACAGAGGCAGAAATTCAGGCTATTCCTGTGTACTGAGTGTAAGGCACATCCCTCTCCTTTGTGCTGCTCAGGTTTGTTGGTTGCACATCCAACTCTTCACACTCTGCCCAGTCCTTTCTCTGTGCCTCCTTATAAACTTATTACTGGTAGCTATCCCATCCTGGAGTGTATAATGAAAATTTGTCCTAGCCAGCTGCATGGGATAGGCAAGGGCCTCAATATTTTCCCCTGGAGCTTGCCATCTTTGAACCACCACAGTCCTGCTGTGATTTTTCCTCCATGGAAAGCCAGGCCAGCTTTGCTCCTATGTCTCAGGTAAGAACATATCCTTCCTTCCCCTTGTCTTCTCTCTGAGCTCCACATCCCTTGTGGTTCTTGACATTTGAATGAAGACATCTCTGGGGCACATTAGGCTCAGGTCTGCTGCCTGGCAGTAACAAAAATTTGGTGAAATGAACCTGAAAATCAAAACTGAGGAAACTTTCAGCTTCTTCTGTCCAGGACTGGCATGTCTGTGTTGGCACAACACAGCTCTGGCCACAGCTGACAGCTACATGCTGACCTAGCACATCTACAACTGCAGCATCAAAACCTTGAGGCTTTGGCTCTTTTCTGAGGACAGGAAGAAATAATGACCTTCTCTCCCTGAGACAGGCTGGGCTGCAGCTTTCTGACCTCAGCTGGATGCTCAAGTCAATTGGCAGCTGCTTGGTGTTGATGCTCTATGACATAGCACGAGAATCAAACTCTGCAGCTTATGAACCAAACTTGGTATTGATTTTCAACCTCTCCAGGACTCTACAACATGAAATGAGACCACTTAGATGTGGAGCCATCCATCCATCCATCATCCATCCATCCATCGTTCCATCCATCATCCATCCATCCATCCATCCATCCATCATCCATCCATCCATCCATCCATCCATCCATCCATCCATCCATCCATCCATCATCCATCCATCCATCCATCCATCCATCCATCCATCCATCATCCATCCATCATCCATCCATCCATCCATCCATCCATCCATCCATCCATCATCCATCTATCCATCATCCATCCATCCATCCATCCATCCATCCATCCATCCATCCATCCATCATCCATCCATCCATCCATACATCCACCATCCATCGTTCCATCTATCCATCCATCCATCCATCCATCCATCCATCCATCCATCCTGCAGTTAAGTGTGGCTGTGGCAGGCAGGGCTCAGGACCTCAGCCTTGAGGTCTGCTCCTGCTGGTGCCAGCGAGCACTGGCTCTGAAAGGAGAAAGCTGTGAGGGTCATTTATCAGCAGTTCAGTGTGTTTTCTTGCTTAGCCCCCTCACCATCACCAGAAGAGAAAAGGGGAAGCAAAATATCCAGACACTGTTCTGTCCCCAAATCAGCATTTGAGAAGAGAAAAGGAGAGCTTTCTTTGAAGTGTTGCTGAAGAAAAGGACAAGATAACCTGGAAAAAGAAGGGGGCTTCTCCCAGAATCAAAAGCACCTTACTCATCACATATCCACTCACCAAGGTTTTTTTTTTCCTTTATATTTTAAAATTTTACCCCTTTTTTTTTCTGTGTACTTTCTCCAAGAGGAAAGCTGGAAGCTGATACTACCTCAAAATCTCATTTTAAGCCTTCCCCACCCCCAATTTAAACTGGTTTTTTATCCATTTTTCCCTCAGCCCCACCCATCTAACTCTGTGTCTTGCAGCAAGAAGACTTGGACACACATTAAGGCAAATTTGAACTATTGCCTTTGATAGTTACAGGGTCTGCTTGTGCCAACTAGGCTTAATACAAAGGTTCTTAACAAAATTTAGTATCATCCAGGTCCCTCCTGTCATAGACAGCAGCTACAGATGTCCCTCTTGGCCCAGCTCAGAGGGACATTTGCAAGTTTGGTTCACACTCTCCTGCCAAACCCTTGTCTTGCAGAATTTGAGGAATGCTGGGATGTTCAAGACAACCCCAAGCACATTTATGGTCTGTTCATCACCAAAACTGCCCTGGTGGAAATGCCCTAAACCAGTGAAAAATGTCCTCTGGGACTGGGTAGATGATTCTCCTCCACCCTTTTACCTTTTTTCCTGGTCAGCTCTGGCTCACCACATCAGACACATGCACACCCAGCCAGGCCAGGAGGGGAAATGAATCATTGGCAGTGGGAGATCTGGATTGCAGGATTCTTATCTTGAAAAAGAAACATGCACATCTCCAGGAGCCTGGTGGAAAGAAAAAATCTTGGCCAGTTCAAGCACTTCCAGACAAGATTTCTTTGGGGTCAGGAGCAAGACTAGTTTTCTAGTCATCATTATCTTCCTAAAAAAAAAAAAAAAATTTAAACAACATTTTAAAAATCAACCTGTATACAGACCTTTTCAACTGTAAAATGGGCACACTGGGAATAGGGAGATGAAATAATCCCTACAAAACCAGTAGCTCCAGACAGGATATCCTCTGTGTTGTGAACTTCAGGCATCTTTCAGGTTCCCAAAAGCTGGAAGGCTGCAGACATTGTATCAAATTGGATTAAATGGGTAAGGATTCCTGATCTGAATGACATTGTGGCTGCTGTGTACAAGCAAACACTGTGTAGACAATGCTCTAAAAACCCAACAGCTCCTCTGAGAACTTAGAGCTTCTCAAGGCAAAATTAATTAAGAAGTAATGAACTGAGCTTTTGATACCACAGTGAAAGTGTTGCTGCAGGCACAAACACCAAGAAAAGGGTGCTTTTGCCTGATTTTTAATTAGAATTTAATAGTGCCCTGAAGTTACATCTCTCATTAAAAAAAAAAAAGCTTACCTAGTTCTATGTGATGAACAATTCTAATTAGATTTTAACATATGCAAATAACTGGTCTGAAAGATCTGCATGGGAGTCATAGAGATAGTACAGGTTAAATGCTTGACCCTTTACAGTAGATTTTTCTTTAACTGATCCATCATCCAGTTTGTTTGCAATTAAACATTGGAATTAATAGAGTTTAAAGGAAGTACTGAAAAGCCATGTGAAATGCAGACTTCAGCTGAGGTAAATTAGCACAGCCCATTGATTTTAACCACATTAACTATCTCACTGGAGTGTGCAGATCTTAACTACATGCAATATTTCCAAGTCATGGCCAGTCCCAAGTCCCCACTCAGATTGAATGGCTCTCACTCTCCAAGATTTCCCATTAAATATTGCTCAGCACATACAAACCTGAAGGATTATGCCCACAAAGTCACACAGATTGCCCAAAAAAGATTGAGCTGGAAAACAGAATGTGTCGGGATAACACCATGGGCTCCTGGGGTGGCTTGGCCAAGGTTTGTACCCCAGAGACATTTGCAGGTATGCTGCTGCTGCTGATAGCATCAACAAACCCATCTGAGCAAGAGCCCACAGGGTCTGGCCCGAGATGAGTTACTGTGAGATGAGTTACTTCCATTCATCCTGAGCAAACAGCTCCTTTCACTGCTCTGCATGTAGGACAACATCTGTATCATGGAAATCTGACTTACTCTTCTGTCTGGAATGCTGCACTCCTCTCAATAAATGCCCCCCCTGCCCCAAGATGAACAACGTCACGCAATACCAAGCAGTGAAATCAAATAATAAATGTGATTGCCCTCAAATGCAGAGATTACCATTCAGCTGCTTTCCAAATGCATCTCAAACTCATTCAGAAGCAAAACACAGCTGTTTAGATGGTTAAAAACAGAGGCAAAACTCCATCCTCGTCTTGCAGCATCCGATTGTGACGGAGCTTTTCACATGGGTCAGCAGAAGGCAGTGGAGCTGTCAGGACACACAAAACCACACCTTCTGTCCAGGGCAAGGGGCATTTGGGTACCTAACCTAAGTTCCACGGTTGTTTCTCTCCACTCACTGTACCTGAGGCTCTCTGTCCTGGATCAGAAATGACCTGAATCACTGAGAGATCCTCTGCAGCCACACTGGCTGCCTGCAGTGCCAGCAGCAGCCTGGGTACAGCCCACCAGCTCTGGTCTGCCATGCTCAGGTGTCTTGTCTGCACATTTCTCTAATCTTTAGGACTTCATTAAACACAGGGGGAGCAATCAAATGTGGTGCTTGTTGTGGTTTGGGGTTTTTTCCTTGCTTCTCTTTAATTACACAAGAATTTAAAGGTAGCATAGAAAGGCCATGACAAGAAACCTGTATCTATCAGCAGTTCCACATTAACATTAGTTAAGCACTGATTCTGCAGCTACTGAAAAGCAAGTTTGCCCCTTCTCTTTGATGGGACCATGGTCCCCGAGGAAAGTTTCTGTTTACACATGGAGGAAATATCCTGTTGCCATCCTGCCTTTAGGACACAGCACAGGGACAGGTGTTGATGTAGCTTAAATGTCTAGGCTGTAATCTCTTCATGTGACCCCTGGCAGGTTGCATTCCCAAAGACAGAGGCTATCCAGGGATGAGGGAATGGGCAGGATGAGAGTTTCAGGTCATGGGAAGGTAATCCATGGGCAGATAATCCAGGCAGAACTGGGCAGGAAGCTGAATTTGGCTCTGTTTGAGGAGATGCTGTGCATTTGGTTTGTTTCTGAAGCAGGGGTGTGCCAGGGGATCACCCGTCCCCACTTCCAACCCTGTTATATCAGTACCCATCCCCATCTGTGGTGAACTCCCTACAAATACTTTTCTAGAGACAGCTTTTGCTTTTACACCCATGGAACTTTTCCTCTGAAATAGAGGCACTGATTTTCATGAAGACAAACTCCGTCATCTCAGTGCTTAAAGAGACCCAGACCAGTCCCAAACTTTGGTTGGCTGTTTCTTTCAATCTTCAGGATCCCAGATCACTCCTCTGACCCTTCTCCCAGCAGTCCTTGGCCATTTTGCTCCTTATTCACAGAATAAGAGAACAGAGTTGGAACACACCCAGTTTAACACCAACATCATCCAGTCCAACTGCTCATGCAAGCCTCACAAACCCTGGTATTCACCAAGGAAACACAGGGCATCCCAGCAAACAGCACTGAGAGCAGCAGCACCTAAAACCCTGCATAGCTGAGCTATCAAGGTGAGTCCTTTGGGAACAGAGAAGGACATAGGTAAAAATCTGACCTTGGTATGCTTTTGGGTGGCAAGAACAATTGGGAAAGCTCACAGGTGAATCAGTCTCTTTTGGTGTTTACTGCAACCTCTCATCACTGGTTTATAATTTCTGCTTAGCTCAGACAAGGAAGAATGTATGGGGGCTTGACAGGCAGATAGGGATAAGAGCTCCTCACCGTTCTCCCCAGCTCGGTGTTTGGAGAGAGCCTGAAGTGGGTGTTGCTTCAAAGGGGCAAAGCAGCTCCTCAAGCAGTTTTATGGCTTTGTAATTTATTTACCAAGGCAAGCTCAGGTCAGTCACACTATCTATTTCTTTTTTAATGAGGTGCTGTTTATTTTTCACTCTCATGTTCTGGATGGATTGAGACACAAGGAGGTCAAACAACTTCTCCACGAAGTCTCCAGGGCTTCCAAAGCAAAGTCATTCCTCCTTTTAATGTGCTAAGCAAAGAGTTTGACTTGAAATCAGGGGAATTGCAAACATGTTTAAAGGTGCTTAAAAACCTTCCTAACAAGGACCCTACATGAGAGCCTTGGTTTTCTGTGTACTACTGAGTTTTAACACCTGTGCAGCTCCACTCATTTCTGCCAAGTGTCACAGCCAGCTGAGGTGATGTAATGATATCCTTTGGGGAAGGTCTGCAAAGAAACACTTTTCGTTAATTCCACTACTGATCTGGATACATTCAGATACTCCTGAAGTTTTCCAAGTCTGAAATAGAAGCTTCTAAACTTAGCCTGGAGTTTTCTTCTTCAGACCTGGGCACTTGCCTTTCTGTCCAAATATACCAAATGGAAAATACTCTCTTTCCACACCTTGCCTCCTGCCTAAAATTGTTGCAACAGACTGGGGAAGTGAGAGAACTTTTGCTGGAGGCTTATTTCAAGAAGAAACACTTTTTGTTTTCCCCTTTCTTTTTGCAAAATGAGCAAACCCAATCTGAGACTAAAATAAAATCACCACAGATGGTCTTGCACAGCCAGGTCATTAAAGAAAATACCAGGTGAAAAACAATAAAGACTGGTGTCACTTACAGTGGCAAACCACAGAACCAGACTTGGGTCTGTGCTGTGGTGGTACCTGTGGGTCTCAGATGTGCACAATGTTCAGTGCTGCACAGCAGCAAACCTGCAGACAAGTGAATTTAAGGGTGAATTTAAGGGTGCCAACCCTAAAGTAAACACCTCGTTTGACCTGAGACCTTGGAAAAGGCTTCAAAATTTGAGTGATAGCACAGAAACAATGTGTGTGTGTGTAGTTTGGATAATATTGTGTGATCTCACAAAATGAAAAACTTAGATTTGGGGTTTTAGTGTACGGTAATATACGGGAGCCAAGATGGAGAATTTTGGGTGTGGATTAAATGGTTTTTTGCACCTTCTTCCTTCTTCTTCATGGATCTGGGTGATTTTCTCTAACTGGATGAAAGATGTCCACATCGCAGGTCTTAGGTGACCATAATTGGGTTAGAAACATAAATAATATAGATGTCAAGTGTTTATTGGATAATTGGGACTTAAATATCCTTGAACAGACACCATTTGAGGGCACTTACTCGAATTGTTAGAGAGAGCTCACAGCTCATGAGTTTGTAATAGATAAGGATAATAAACTTCAGAGTAAGACTTCAAAAACTACGTCTGCTGAGTTTTATTCACCGTGACCTTGGTGCAAGAAAGAGCCTGAAATTCCAACACATGGCCACCCCAGGGATCTCCCAGTTCAGATTTGGCTGTCCAGCCCTCTGCCACAGGTACAAGAAAAATAAGGGGCTGAAGTTTGTAGGAAATGAGCTAACTGGGTAAGGCACAAGAATAAACCATGGAGAACATCAGTGAGGTGACCAGGAGTTTTATCCACTTGGATCCAGTGTGTATCTTGGGGAGGTACCATTAAAGATTTGCCCTTTGGTTTTGCTCTTCCACCAGAACCTGCCTTCAGCTGAGGTTGGAGACAGACACAGACACTTCTGATCCCACTCATCCTCCAGGCTTCACGTGAGGTAGCTCAGGTCCTTCCCACAGAGACATCTCACCTCTTACCCAGTAGTTAAGGGGCTTGAAGATTTTGCTCTTGGTTTTCTTTCCCTTTTTTCATAGAAATGCCCAAATGAGCAGGCCCTGGATGGTCCCGGGAAGGGCGGTCTCAGCCTCTCCTGGTGGGGCTGGTCCAACTTGTGCTGCTAGTTAGCTGTTCACTGGAGCAGGAACCTATAACTTGACTTTCCCACATTATACATATGAGTGTCCTGACCACGGGGAAGGACAGTCCATCTTCCAATTCTTCCTGGTCCAGTGAATCTTTAATTATTTATGCCACATGGAACAACTTCAGTGGGAGACTTTGAGACCAGACCCCAGAGGATCTAACAGTTGGATGCTCACAGCAGGTTTTCAGGACATGGGAGGCTCCACATGGGAAATTGAAGTTCAGTCTGTGTTTTCAACAGCCTGAGAGAGGGCTTAGACCAGTGCCATCTGTTTCCAGTGAACAACACTGGTGTGCTGAGAAAGCTTATGGGATATAGCCACTTACAGAGCTTCTTGCACCCTGTAAGTTTAGAGGGTGAACTCTTGGTCAAATCAGGAGGAGGATGGACTTCCCGTTTGTTTCCGTGGGCTGGGAAGTCATCAGGCAGGATTTAGGCATGATCATTTCAGCCAAGCCAAGGTTTAGGCAGGTTTGCATTTATCAGCATGTCAGGAATGCAAACACTCCAGCTAGGTGGGGCAGACACCCCATTTTAGACAATTAGACACCTACCTACCTTTCTGGAGTTAACCTGCAATAACTCCACCACATAAAGATGCAGAAGTGCTATTAAAGTGATTGGGAATATACGGTTAAAACAGAGAGGAGGGAAAGGTATAAAGGCACACACAATGCAATGTTCCTGCAGCATAGCCTGTTCTTGGGTCATATATCACAGGGAGAGGTTTTATTAGAGCTCATTCAATTTGAAAGCCCTAATGTGCTGTGTGATTGGTATGAGAAGGAGAGCTTGGGAAGCTGCTAATGCAGCAGGACAGAAGGCAGCTCCACTGCAGTGCTGGTGGCTGGGAGATGAGCTCCGGGCTGCCGAGCATCCGCGGGATTAGCGTGACATCCTCTGGCCACAGCCGGTACCTCCAGCCCCAGGCTGCAGCATCCCCGGGCGGGCAGAGCCCCCCGGAGAAGCAGATAATTGCTAGGTGGATTGAGGGAGCGTGACAGTCAGGGGCGGCAAATAAAGCCACACAGTACTGCAAAATCGGTGTAACCAAGCTGTAAGCAACTCAAAAATTCAGATTCTCACTTTGCACTAATTGCTTCTGCTGTGGCTAAACCTGCCTTCTGGGTCTACTGTTCTTTTCTTTTCTCTCATTTTCCCCACACTTGGCTTTTTTTTAAATTTCAGCATTATAGCAACCAATTGACGCATTTTCTGTTTCTGCTTCTTTTCCACCTCCAGCCACACTTTGCAGACCTGGTGAGACAGGCAGCCTCGAGGCTGTAGCAGTCATGGCCAGGAGCAGGAGTCAGTGCCAGCAGGCCAATAAAGGGTACATGTTCTGTGCCTGACTTGAACCTTTGCATTTAGAAACCAACAGTCCATCTGTAAGGCAGTTTTTTCAGTTTTTTCTTACCATTATTGCCTTTTTTTTTTTTTTTAGGGTCACCAGGGCTGAAATTTTCAAAACATGTTTAGTAGTGTTGCACATCTGAAACTTGGACCCCTTGGATGTCAAAGGCCTAAATGCACTTGGGCTCCTCTTCTCTCAGCCACACACACAGAGCTGTAATCTGAAACTGTGTATGCCTGTATCCAGGTCAGGGAGACAGCACAGGAGCTCGTTTGCCTGACTCACTAACTTCCTTGCCAAGAGAGCATGAAATTTTCATGACACTGCAAAGTAGTTGATCCACAGCCTCTTAAATGTTGCTGCTCCAGAGATTTCATACCCAGGAAGCACCTTGAATAATTGATCTGCTTTTGGGATGCAGGATGATTTATTTATTTATTAATTTATGGGGGTGTTAGTGGTAGTTTAGGAAAAATATATTAACTGAGTTGGGGAAAACAAAGTCTCTATAAAATCTTGGGTGGGATGAGACCATGTACCAGCTCTAAAAATTTAGGACAAACCATGGGAAGGTAGTGCCTGGTTGTGATTTTAAGCTCATCTCTGGGCCAGGGGAATAGTTTCCATCCTTGGAAATGGAGTCCTCACCAGTCCACATTTTTAACATGACAGGTGTCAATCACTCAAATGAAGCTACTGCTCCCCAAGAATGCTCTGTCCAAAAACTTTGAAATGACAGCAGAAAGTGACTCTTAGAATCATTCACAGCTTTGTAGGCTTTGGGGTATTCTTTTAAATTTGTGATCTTAATGTTTCTTTCCTTGAAAACACAAATGAAAGAAGGTGAATAACCCAGGCAGTGAAACTGAGTGTTATCTACCCTTTTCAAAGCACCTGGGTAGAACAACAAAGGCCTCAAAGTCTAAATGCTGGCACTGCTCTTCCCCACATTTTTCCCATTGTTGGCTCAAGCCACAGCCACAGAGGCACATGAACGCTTTCTCTGTGCTCCACTTTTGCAGCCTGAAGCTCACAGGGGCCTCCCTGACTTTGCTGCCTGTACCCACACTCTCAGACCTTTTTCTGGTCAAGGTGGACCAAGGTCATCCAGGCAGGCATAGCCAAGAGGAGTTGTGGCTGTGAGGAGTGGATCAAGGGGACAGACTGATGACTCAGGAGTGCCCATTCCAAGCTGGATGGGGCTTTCAGCAAGCTGCTGTAGGGAAAAGTGTCCCTGCCCATGGCAGGGGGTTAAAACAAGATGATCTTTAAGGTCTCTTCCAACCCAAACCATTCCATGATTCTGTGCCTGGAAGATGACATCCATTCTGCAGGAACAGTATTTGTAGAGTTGGCCAGGCTATTCCTGAATTCCTATGGTTTGAGAAGCTCAGACAAAACATCACCAAGCAATCAGAGGCTTCGAAGCCACATGTTGCAAGCTGAGTCTTGCTTTCACACTCAGTGAGGCCCAGACTGGGCTGCTTTATTATTCAAACACACTACATCTTAGTCATGTTATTTTTTCAACATGGAAACAGCTACATTCCATCTACGAGCAGAAAGGTTGGATGTGCAGCCTGAACAGCCAAGGCATGCCTGAATCTGCCTCTTTTAAACTCCTTGATAACTTTCTCTGTGCCTGAGTAGCTTGAATAGTTTTACAATGAGTGACTCAAGAAAAAACAAGAAGCTGTCCCTGACTGCACAAGCTGTGGAGGGTTCTCTTTGGGTTAATACATTGTTATGACTTTTCTGTGCCACCTCTGAGTCCTCTGCATGGAAGTGTGTGAGATCCCTTCAGTCATGCAGGGACAAGAGAATCTCAGCACGGGCAACAAGCATTTGAGCGTATTTATTAAGGCAGCCAGGCTGACACAACACGAATGTAAATGTAAATGAGCACCAGCTCGGTGCTCACACACCAAGAGTGTGCATGGGCTCCCCCCACTGAGGGGTCTCTGTAATAAACAGCCAAGGAAAAAATGAAAATAAGCTTGATGGCAGCAGCAGGCAGCTCTGTTGAGCTGCTCCTGGCCCAGTATGAGGTTTCCTCCCCAGTGGCTTCCCGGGCAAAGCTGGGCTTCTCCATCTGTGGGAATCTTTTGAACATGTGGAAACAAATACATGTTCATGAGGAGAGAAGAGCTGTGATTATCCACGAGCAGTAAAGAAGTAAAGTAGCAAAGCACTGAAGAGGTAAAATTTCTACTTTTAAGAGGTAAAATAAAATTAGAGTTTTTACTTTTAAGTATTGGAAGTTATCTTTACCACCAAATGCTACATTCTCATGTAGCTTTTCAGACCTGGAATTGTGACCCTGGCAAGGTGACAGGGGGGTGACAGCCCTGGCTGTAGGTGTTAGGATCCAACCATCCAGGAGGTTGTGCCTGGGGACACACAAGCTGGCAGACAGACAGACAGACAACCCAGTTCCCATCTGACATGTGCTTTCCCAGTGACTGCTCCATTTTCCCAACAGAAAGGAGCTAGAAAATTTCTTTTGCAGTTTTGATGCTCAAAGGAAACCAACCACAAACCAGTTTTGATGCATGCAGGGAGAGCTCTCAGCAGGGCCTTGGGAAATTCTCTGAGTCACTGGGAAGACACCATGGGGCCACCAGTCACAGGGATGGAGGGAAACCCCACAAAACTCCAGGCCATCACCAGATGTTCTCTTAACTCCCTCCTGGGGGAGCTCCTAGGTTCATTTCCTTAAAGCCCCGGAGTAGTTCTCCCAGCCCTTTCCCCATCTGGGGAAGGTGTTCTCAGCTCTCTTTTAGCCACATCTCATTTCCAAAAACCTGTTGCTTCATGCTTCACCTCCCAGGATAACTGATAGTGCCTGTCCAGCTACCCAGGATCTATTTCCAAGCTCCTCCTTACCATTTTCTTCTCTGAGGAGCAGCTAACAAATCCAGTGGTGACTCCAACCAGATCCTCCCTGGTGAACCTCCAGCCCAGTCTGCTCCAGGAGCTGGGCTTGTTGTCTGCTCCTCACATCAGCTCTGCAGGCCTTGCCAGTGAAGGCCACCACCCTTTGTCAGTCCTTCCTCTGGCAGACTCATCCCAGTTTCCCATCACAGTAACCACTTTACTGAGAAGGATATTTTCATCTGCACTGCTATTCTGACCTCTCTGTAACTGTGAGCTCTTGCATGTCCCTTGCATGTTCTTGCAGGAGGAGCAGCTTCCACACAAACCTTTCTTTTAGACCCATTCACATTCCTGTTAATGCCTTCTTTCACTTTCATGGCAAATTCACTCTCCTTTTCTTCTCTTGTTTCCTTAACTCCTCCTTGCAGTCAGATTCAATAACTCCTAACTTTGCCTATAGCACCACCATCCTGGGGCCTTTCTCAACTTGCCTACACTAATACATCCTGCCCACACCTACTTCACAATCCCCACCTTAGCAGCACAAAATTCTTCTCCCCCAGCTTCCCATCCCAAATGACATGGCTGTAGAAACCCCCTTTACCTCCCTGCACCTGCCCACTCTTCCTGAATTTTCTTATTGTGCCTGCTCTGCCAGTAATACCTACAGGTTTTGTCCTGACTTTCTGGACATGGCACAATGAATACTCTTCACCATCCTTACTTTTCTCCATCTTCCCCTCCAAGTTGTGTCTTCTTCCTTAACTTTTTGCCGTGATACTGCAGCATCTGTGTGCTTAGTTTTGGCATCTTTTGGTCCCTTGCACTGCACCACATTTCCTCCCACACCATTTCCTTGTAGTCACTAAATATCCCAATTTGCTGGGTATTGGGATTTTTTTCAGCCTCAATTCATTTGATCATATCTCCTTTCCAGGGCGTTTGTAAGCCTTTCTTTTCAGGGTCGCAAGATTTCGTTTCCCTTCCCGAAAGGAAATTTCATTTCCTTTCGGGAAGGGAAACGAAATCTTGCGATTTCAATGGGAATCAATTGGGCAATCTTTGGACCAAGTTCCAGCACTTGACAGCATGCCATGCCTTTTGATGGGTTTGAGCTTGGCGAAGATTTTTTTTTTTTCCCAGTATCCCTGCCATGGCTCTCATATCTTCCCCTCCAAGTTGTGTCATCCTCCTTAACTTTTTCCTCTGCTCTTGCAGCATCTGTGATCATAGTTTTGGCATCTTTTGGTCTTTTGCACTGAACCTCATGGAATCCTGGTCTATTTTAATGTAGTCACTAAATTTGCAATTTTTTTTTTTTTTCCTTCAGTAACCATGCCATGGCTCTCATATCTTCCCCTGCAAGTCGTGTCTCCCTCCTCGACTTTTTTCCCTGCCTTTGCAGCATCTGTGATCATAATTTTGGCATCTTTTGGTCCTTTGCGCTGCACATCATATAATCCTAGCCTGCGGATAGATAGAAGGTAGGAGAATAGAGATAGTGGTGAAGGTAATCTCACCCCTAAGGAGTTACAGCTGTGCTAATTATCAAGCATTAAGAACAAGACTGCCCTTAATAGGCCACAGCTGGATCCAATGAGGAGGTGTATTGTAAAAGAGCAGGTTGGCTGGTCCAGAAGTAAGATGGAGTTTGTTGGCTGTGCAGAGGAGAAGGAGTCAGTGCTGTGAGGAGCTGCTCATGAAAATCACCAAGCAGGTATGAAACCTTTGCAACAAGATGGCAACAACTGGTGACCCCAACGTGATCAAGGACCCAGGATGGTGCTGGGTCCCCCTTGAATGGCAGTGGGTGCAGCAGGACATGAGCTGCATGATAGAAGTGGCAAATGGTATAGCCACAGCAGCAGGGGGTGCCTCAGCAATAACATGGCCCCTGAGGAGTACGGGGAAAGGTTTGCTAAGTCACTGCAACATGAGCACTGGAACAACAGCAACATGGAGCTCTGAGAGGCAGAGTCAGGGCTGCACAGACAACATGGAGCTCTGAGAGGCAGAGTCAGGGCTGCACAGACAACATGTAAGAAAAGCCTTCAAAACCTGTATAGTGGCCATCTCCACAGTAACCTGACGTGATTGGGAGTGGGCTGCAGGGTGAGGTGCAGCTGGAGATGGAGCCCAGAGTAGCATTGAGAGCAGCAGGGGAAGCTGCCTGGTCCGGACCTGACAGATTTCGACACCTGAGGTACAGGTGAGCCGCTGGGGACCCAATGATAAATAACATATCGAGTGCCGAACAGATTGTTTGATATATGTGGAAAGATATTTAAAAAAAAAAAAAAAAAGAGGGCAAGACAGCTGCAGATTTGGCTGCCACTTGGAAATCATTCTATAAGACTTTAAAAGAATAGGAAACAGAGCAAGACAAGAGAGGCTTGCAATGATCAACTAATACAACAAAATCTGTAGAAGGAAGAAGAAAATTATTAAAACAGCAATGGGGACTGGGGAAAGAGTAACTCTATTATTTATTATGGTGTATTTGTTTGCTGATGAAATGTACATTTTGTTTGTGAATTGCAACTATGAATCTTTGATTAGGCATAAGTGTAAAAGTTTATATTCCATAAGCATAAGTACACTCAACAGATGCTGGATCAATGTTGTTCAAGGTTCTATGGCTGTTGATAAAGTTATGTGGCTGTTGATTTGTTGCTATCTTAATATGTAGCCTTTAACTTATTCTTGTGAGTTGCTTTATAAAGTTGTACAGCTGTTGATATTGTCAATATTCTAGAGATATAAGTATAAAGGTTACTGATTATATATAATGTAAATTTGGGTAATGATATGTAACGTAGGTTTGCGTAAATATTTCAGAAGTATAAATATAAGGTTTTCTGATAATATGTAATGTATGTTTGGGTAACAAATCAAAGTCGGCACAAACGCATTCCAAAGTTAAACAGAAATGACACAAAAGATGATTATACTGGGTTTACTGTCTTCTGCAAAGGGCCCTGCAAAAGATAGTAAACACAGCATTAGTTTAACTCATTCTTGTGAGTTAATCTTTGATTAGGCAATTAGGCATAGATCTAAAGATTTTGATGGTAAGTACTCTGTGAATTTAGAGAATTAATCAAGTCTATACTGTGAAAAAGCAAAACTGAACTAAAAGTTAGAAATGTATACTTTCACTGTGATACAGAAGTCTAAGCACAAGGGTTTTTGGTGATGAGCCTTAAGTTGATGGCCCATTTTCTAGTTGTCTCTAAATTTGCAATTTTTTTTTTTTTTTTCCTTCAGTAACCATGCCATGGCTCTCATATCTTCCCCTGCAAGTCGTGTCTTCCTCCTCGACTTTTTGCCCTGCCTTTGCAGCATCTCTGAGCTTAGTTTTAGCATCTTTTGGTCCCGTGCACTGCACCACACCATTTTCTTGTAGTCACTAAATATCCAAAGTTGCTGGGTTTTGGGAATTTTTTTTCAGCTGCATTTCATTTGATCATATCCGCTTTCCAGAGCGTTTGTAAGCCAATGTCTTGGTTTGACCTGGAAGTGAGTTTCTGGAGAAGTTGTGGTTAAACCAATCAGTGGCCAGATTTGAAATTGGCACCTGTGGCGGCCACTGAGGGTTTGGATATGCCTCTGGGAACACACAGGTGTTAAAAGCAGGGCATTTCCAGAGAAACCTCCTCTCTGGAGTCCAGCAAGTGAGCTGAAGTGACCTCTCCCCTGCCCAGCTGCGTCTAGGCGGGGCAGGGGAGGCCATGCGGCCTGAGGGAAGGGAGGCCGGAGCCCTGCAAGGGGCAGGGTTGGAGGAGACATGGGATGCTTTGGGCAGCCCCCCCAGGAGAGAATGATAGAGACTGTGCTGGCTTGAAATTTGATATCTCGTGCCGGCACCACGGCCCAGAGGAGAAGGAGGGGGGCACGGTGCCCAACCGCTGGGAGACCGGGCTGAGCTTTTACCTATTTGGTACTGAAGCAATGGAAGCTGTAAAAACACTGATCCTCCCCAGCCAAGAGTTTAGAGGGGATGGAGGATGGGCAGATGAGAAGAAGGTTTGAGTGAGTGAAGAAGTGCCACCAGATCAGAGTGCCCTAGACAGAGGAAATTATTGGAGTGGCTTTGGCTGTACTTTTCTCTTACCTAGCCACAGGCGAAACCAATTTCTTCTGATAATGCAGAGACGGCACTTTGGGGGAGGTGGTTGGCTGGAAGCCAAGAATGATAAGGCTTCGAGGAGAGTTAGAGGGAACAGAGACTGAGGGGTAGGGTGTGGTGGAGCCCTCTGACTTCAGCATGGGATCTCTGTTCCTGAGATGCAGGCCCCAGGGGAGTAAAAATATGGGGGGACAGATGTCCCAAATAGTGAGAGAAGGCCACTTCTTGGAACAGGGCGATAAAGCATTCTTAAAAGGGCCTAAGGAGCAGTTTGAATCCATGGACTGTGGTGAGAGCAACGGACATGGAAGGAAGATGGTTACCATGGCAGATTTTCTTCGGACGGCTGCCATGTGTGACACAGAAGGACAGGAGGTTCCACTGTGTTTCCTGGGGAGGCCCATGGTGCAAGAGGGAGACTCCTCTCTCCTGATGAACTGGGGGGAGCTTGTGTGAAGGAGGGTATTGGACTGAGAAGTGATGTGTTAGAGGGGATTTGGATGTGAGAGGACTGGGGGGAGGAGGAGTGTTTAGGAAGTGTTCCGTTGTGGATTGTTGTGGGATTGTTGTGTGTGGTTTTTTTTCTTTTTCCTTATGTTTCTGTGTTGTAGATTATTAAAGTGTTGTGTTTTTCCCTCCATCCCCAAGTGGGAGCCTGCTTTGTTCTGTTTCCGGATCACATCTCAGAGTAACCATTTTGGAAATACACCTTTCATGTGGGCACTGGCACTGTGCCAGGGCCAACCCATGACAGCATTCCTATAATAGATTATAATTTTTATAAATTATATATGCTAGTAAATTACCATAGAACAAAGCACTATTCTGATAAAAATAATATAAAATATACAAAATATGTAGTTAGGGTATGAGGATAAAAAGTAACTTTAAAGAGTTGAATGTGTAATTATGTTTAAATAGTAAGAGTAGAGTATGTGTTTAGTGCCACTATCATTTGTGACAGATATTGTTACTCTTAGTACATTTATGTCTGGTAGGCTTTCCATAAAATAAATGTATTTATAACATATATAATAAACATAGCATATGTAAATGCTGTATAAATTATACTGGACTATAACCGTATAACATATATTATATACAACATGCCTATAATATATTACATATATTATATCATTCTTATATACATGTAAAGCCACATCTAGTGCTGGGACCCATATTCATGCCCTAGATAGAAGGCATTTCTGAGTGGCAAGCTGGGAAACTATTTGCTCCTGTTTAAATAAAATGCAATTTTGCAGAATCTGGAGTGTGCATGGTTTTATTCATCTCAGCCAGGCGCATAGTGGCGTTCAATGCCACACACTGTGCATTCAGGGCTCATGAACAGACCACTTGAAATCAACCTCAGAGTGCTGAATTGGCTCTAAACAGAAATTGAGCCGAGCTGCACCCAGCCCCTCTGATCACAGAATCCCAGAAAGTTTTGGCTTGGAAGGGCCCCTTAGAGGTTGTCTTGTTCCAGCCCGGCTGCCAAGGGCAAGGACACCTTGCGCCAGGCCACGTTGCTGCAAGGCCCATCCAAGCTGGCCTGGAACACGGCCAGGGATGGGGCAGCCACAGCTTCTGTGGGCAGCGTGGGCCAGCCCCAAGCAGCCTCCGAGGCCAGAATTCCTTCCCCATCTTCAGCCTAAGGCTGCCCTTCCTGTGGCACTGGGAAGCCTCTGGCCCTGGCGCTGTGCCTGCAGGCCCTTGCCAACAGCCCCTCTGCAGGTCTCTGCTGGCTCCCGAGCAGGGACTCAAAGGCCGCAGGAAGGTGCCCCTGGAGAGCGCTGGGGCCAGGAGTGCCGCCATGAGGGCAGCAAGCGGGGCCTGGCCTGTCCGTGCCTGCGGCAGGGTGCAGGGCGGGCGCTCAGGCCCTGCCAGCCGCAGCTGGGAGCTCTGCAGGGCGGCCGGCAGAGAGCCGTGGGCTCCCGCAGCTCTGCGGCCCTCACGGCTGAGGCAGCTGCCCGGGCACAGCCCGCTGGGGACACGCGGCCGGCCCGGGGCCACCCGCAGGGGGACCCTGCTCTGGGGCCAGCCCAGGCCGCAGCAGGGAGCCGCCCATGGGGCCGTGCCCGGCCAGGGAACGGCTCTGCCCGGGGCCAGGGCTCCAGGAGCAGGGCAGCAGGGCCGCCAGTGCCGGCCACACTGAGAGTGGGGCACACACAGCTGCTGTCACAGGCAGCATCAGACAGGAACCTGCTCACTCTCTGCAGCTCCCAGACAGGAGCGTGGGGCTGGCGCAGGTCAGCCTCTGCTCCCAGGAAACAAGGGGCGAAGACAAGAGGAAAGTGCCTCAAGTTCCGCCAGGGTAGTCTTAGATTGGGTATTAAGATAAAATGTCTCCTTGGAAAGAGTTGGCGAGCACTGGCACCACCTGACCAGGGAATTGCTAGAATTGTCAATGCTTGAGGCACTGCAGCAATGTGTGCAAGTGGCACATGGAGTCATGGTTTTCAGATGGACTTAGCACAGTCATGCTCGTGCCCTCCGACTTGATAGCAGGACCAATGTGGAGTGGGACACAGCCATGATGCTGGCAGCTGTGAGCCAACTCAAAGCCATAGCGATGAGTCTTCCACCTTGGCTAGCACCAGTGCTGGCAGCTTAAAGACTGGCAACATGCCACCTTACCCTACTGCAGAACCCTCCTAGGGTCAGCTGGGACAGGGGAGGGGGCTGGGCGGCTCTCCCAGCTCCTGAGCACAAGGTGAGAAAAGAGAAACGCTGTTACCCATCAATCCCTCCCACTGACACATCTTAACAGGGGAAAGGGAGAGACAAAGGCACAATTCTGACTTCCATCTAGGCAGCACTGAGCGTGGACCTCTCCTGTCCAGGTGTACAATATGGTGAATGCCACAGGCTTTCCTGTGGAAGAAAAAGCTCCAAACAAACACAAAAAAGACCCCCAACCCAAACAGTAACGTTGGAATTCTCTGTGATTGATGGCTGAGAGAAGCAGCTGTGCACTGCTGATTCTGTCTTCTCTGCACTCTCATCATCCATACTTGTCTCTGGAGTCTCCAAAGCCCGGTGATCATTTCTTCCTGCTCCAGCACCTGTGCTGAGTCCAAAGAGCCTTGGGGCAGCCAGGGCTGGTAGCAGGAGAGCTGCTGAAAGGCACCGCCAGCCGCGCAGCCTTCCCCTCCAAGGCTCCAGAGACACATGGGCAGAAAGCTGTGGCCAAAGCTGGATGGCTGTCGACATCCATCCCCTCTTCACAGGCTGGCCTTGCAGGATAGCAAAATCCACATGGACATCCCACGTCATTCCAGCACTGACTTTCACCCCAAACCTTCCCATTTTCTACAAGGAAAAATCTGCTTTTCTCTTCTGCTTGGATAGGGATGAATTCCCTTGGCTGATGTGTTTGGCATAAAGCTTCTCCTCACAGAGAAACCCTGATGGCCAATGTGGAGCTCTTCTGCCCATCCAGAACCCGTTTTGTCCCACTGGATGGTGGGAAGTGCAGTGCAAATGCACCGCCCTTCTCTCCTTGGCCAGCAGCTGCTTTCACAGCCCAATGGCCTGGCACGGTGCAGATGAAGGCAGGTTGTAACTAAGTGTGGGCCATTCTATCTGCCCAGGGAACAAACAATGTGAGCAGAGGAAATGCCCTCAAGTTGTGCCACGGGAGGCTTAGTTTGGATTTCTCTAGGAAATATTCCTTCAACAACAAGGATGTCAAGCTTGGGAACAGTCTGCCTGGGGAAATGGCTGAGTCAGCACTCTCAGAAAGGTTTAAACGTCATGTGGAAGTGGCATCTGGGGAGCTGGTCGATTGGAGCACTAGGCAGTGTGAAGTTTGCAGTTGCACTGTGTGATCATGAGCGACTTTTTCAACCACACTCAGATCCAGATTTAAGTGTAGCTCAACGAGTGAGGAGTCAAAGCTCAGACTCAATGATCCTCAAGGCTGCATTCCAACAGGGATATCTATCAGATTGCCAAGGAAAGGCAGATGAAAATAATTGCAAAACAGACAACAATGGGAGCGCTTTGGAAAAGCTTCAGTCAAGGGCAGCTCTAAGCAGGGCCACTCTGAGTGCCTGAGCCACGAGTCGGCTCAGGAGACAGAGGGTGTGGTTGGCTGGCTTGTGACGTGCTGTGACACGTGTGACATCACGGGGCACGTGTCACAATGCCGGCAGCAAAGAAAGGCCCCAGCAGCTCACGCTGGCCTTGCATTGCTTTGGCAAGCGGTGAGTGCACACGTGGTGGGGAGGCTGTGCTGGGAACAAGGGCTGGGGCAGAAACACTGCACCTGGGGCTGGCTTCTCCCTCTGCGTGCAGGGACAGCCCCGCCTAGGAGAAGCTTGGGCAGGCCACAGGGCTGGAGCTGGAGCTGCTGGGGCAGGGAGACAGGCCTTGCTGCCTGCATGCTGGCTGTGTGGGGCCCTGTCCTTCCTGCGCCCGCATCCCTGAGGATCCTCCCTCCAGCAACCAGTAGTCGTGTCCATCCCTGCCCCACTCATGGCCTTTTCTCCCTCCTCCTGCAGACCATGGAGCCCATGGTGTTCCTTTTCATGCTCTTGAAAAGCCTCATCCAGTACCCACAGCACGTGGCTGACGCTTTGGATGAGGAAACACGTCTGCGCATGGAAGCGCGTGCAAAGCATCTGGAATGGGAGAGGATTCATCTGGAGCAGGAGGTGGAACAGCTCACCCAGGAGCAGCTGAAGCAGGTGCAGCTCTTGCAGCTCTTAGCTGTTGCTGTGCTCCTGGTCCTTCTCTTGGTCCTCTGGTTGATTGGGTGGAAAAGCAGCCTGAGCAGAGAGGAGCATGAACAAGACAACCGTGGGGCAGATGAAGAGGAAGCGGGCAATGTGGCGGCACACGAAGAAGATAACGTTGGCAATGAAGATGTCAATGAGGCTGCAGTTGCAGAAAACAACAACGATGCTGCAAATGATGTCCAAGAAGAAGAAGAGGATGATTTTGACGATTTCCTAGGAGAAGTTGTAATGGAGCGCATCCAGTGGCCTGTACAGGACCTGCAGAGAGGCTGTGAGTGGATAACTGACCTCATGGATAATTATACCATGTACTTTGGCCATGTTTTGGCCAACAGTTTCTACCCGGTCCTGCAACGAGCCATCGGGGTGGGCAGTGCCTTTGAAGGCTGGAGTCCCCGTGAGCAGGATGTTGTCTACAGCGTGCTCATCCCCATGACTCCTCCCCGAGGCCACAGCTTCCACCTGGAGCTGGACAGTGAAGAGCAGAGGCACGTCAGGAACTTCCGTGTCCGCGTGCAGCTGGAGTGCACCTGCAGCAGGGAGCAGCAGGCTGAGGACATGCTGTGCTTCCTGCACCACCCCGAGGAGGAGCTGAGCAGCAATCAGGATCCCAGCCTCCTAGACACCCTGTGCACCGGCTCCTACCTGGACGAGCAGAAAACTGCCCGCTGGTTTTACCAGCTGGTGAGAGCAGTCTGGCCAGCTCTGCCTCAGTCACACAACTGGCATTTAAGGCTGATGCCCTCCACACGCTCCTGCCAATTCCAGGTGTCCTACGGGCAGGAAAGCTTCAGGATTGAGCTGTTCTTCGGCGTGCGGAGAGGTGACTCAGCCATCTTTGTGTGCAGCCAGCCTAGAGAGGCCTACACAGCAAGCACAACCTGGCCCGAGTCCTACGCTGTGGCAGAGGTTGAGTTCTTCAAGCACATTGCCAGGCAGGCCCCCCCTGACAGCCTGCACCTCAAATGCCTGCAGTTCTTCACCCGTCTTCCTCTGGGCTTCAGCTTTTCCACCTACACCATGAAGACCATTGTCATGCACCTGCTCAACATCACACCCGTCTCAGAGTGGCGCAGGAGAGATCTCGTGGTACGACTGCTGGATATCATCAACAGCCTGCACTTATGTCTGCGAGCAAAATGCCTCCACCACTTCATTGTGGGCAACCAGAGGCTTCCTCAGGACATCAACTTACCCGCAGATGTCCAAAGAGCTGAGCCATACAATCTCCTCCAGCACCTGGCCCAGCAGCCGGCTGCCCACGCCCATGCGCTCTATGAGTACCACATTCTCTACAAGTGGTTCAGAAGAATCCTTCTTGCTGAGGATTTACTGGATGAAGGGGAAGAGTTATGGCTCTGAGCACAGAGCTGTGCTTGTGCTGCTCGCAGCTGCCAGCAGAGAACCACCTTGCAGTCCCCAGTTGGTGCTTTCAGGAGAAGAGGATGCCTGCAAAGCTTTGGCAAAGGTCCCACTGCCTCTCCTGCCGCCTCAGCAGGTGCAGGGCCACGGGCGGCTGTCTTCTACCTCCTTGCATCTTTTCATTTGCCAACAAAGCGCCCCGACCGCACTGAGCCCTGCTTGCCTAGGAACTCTCCCATTGCTGGAAAAGCACACAAAGAGAACACGTGCCGTACAAGCAGGGCCAACCTCTCCAAAGCCCACCTGCAACATGCAGCTTTTCCCGGCCTTTGAAAAGGGCAAAATTTAAAGCATGACAGAAGTGGGAATGTGGGACAGAGAAAGAGAAAAACAATGGGGCAAGAAGGACCAAGAGGAAAAATCGGCAGTGCTGGCCCAGGATCAGTCAATGGATGGAGCCTCTCCTTCTCCCTGGAATGGACACCTTCACATCAGCACTGGACCACCAGGATTGGAGCTGACCGGAAATTTTTTATACAGTGGAATCTCGATTTTTATTTCACAGATATATATATATATATATAGTGTATTCCTATTATGGACTATAATTTTCATAAATTATATATGCTAGTATATTACCATAGAACAAAGCACTATTCTGAAGGAAATTATATAAAATATATGAAATATGTAGTTATGATGTGAGGATAGCAAGTAACTTTAACGGGTTGAATGTGTAATTACGTTTAAATTGTTAGTGTAGAACAAGTATTAAGTGTCACTGTCTCTTGTGACACATATTGTTGCTCTTAGTATATTTATGACTGGAAGGCTTTCCAAAAAATAAATATATTTATAACATATATGATATACATAGCATATATAAATGCTGTATAAATTATATTTGAATATAACTGTGTAACATGTATTATATACTGCATGTTTATAATATATTTCATATATGATATCATTTTTATATACAGGTGAAGACATATGTAGTTATGTGTTGCTATGTGTTGGGGCCAATATTAATGCTCCAAAGTTAGGGCATATCTGAGTGGCAAGCTGGGAAACTATTTGATCCTGTTTCAATAAAATGCAATTTTGCAGAATCCAGAGTGTACAAGGTTTTATTGATCTCAGCCAGGCACATAGTGGCGTTCAATGCCACACACTGTGCATTCAGGGCTCATGAACATATTCCTTGAAATCAAACGGAGAGTGCTGAATTGGCTTGAAAGAGAAATTGAGCCGAGCAGCACCCAGCCCCTCTGATCAGAGAATCCCAGAATGGCTTGGCTTGGAAGGGCCCTTAGAGGTTGTCTTGTTCCAGCCCTGCTGTCAAGGGCAGGGACACCTTGCGCCAGGCCACGTTGCTGCAAGGCCCATCCAAGCTGGCCTGGAACACTGCCAGGGATGGGGCAGCCACAGCTTCTGTGGGCAGCGTGGGCCAGGCCCAAGCAGCCTCTGAGGCCAGAATTCCTTGCCCATCTTCAGCCTGAGGCCGCCCTTCCTGTGGCACTGGGAAGCCTCTGGCCCTGGCGCTGTGCCTGCAGGCCCTTGCCAACAGCCCCTCTGCAGGTCTCTGCTGGCTCCCGGGCAGGGACTCAAAGGCCGCAGGAAGGTGCCCCTGGAGAAGGCCCTGGAGAGCGCTGGGGCCAGGAGTGCCGCCATGAGGGCAGCAAGCGGGGCCTGGCCTGTCCGTGCCTGCGGCAGGGTGCAGGGCGGGCGCTCAGGCCCTGCCAGCTGGAGCACATTAATGCACTCTGGCATGACATTCCTGCGCCTTGCTCAGCTCTTCTGCTACAATACCAGTGGTTGGTTTGTGCAACGCTTTCACTGAAGAGCCACAATTCTCTGCCAGAACCAGCCCTGTGTGGCTTCTGGATCAAGAGCAGCCTGGTGGGGTTCTGGCTACTCTTCCTTCTCCATGATGTCCGATAATGGGAAGGTTTCACAGAGGTCTTGGAGGGACTGGATCTGGGAAGTCTCAAGCAGGAAAAAGTGAGCCAGAGTAACTTATTCCACTCAGAGAAAAAACAGTGCCATTACAATAGCACCTCTAGCACTCTCATACATGATATTATGTATCATATTCAACATTATTAGTTATATTCTTTTCCCTTCAAGGAAAGGTCTGAAGACTTCAGCCTCCTTTGTGAAGGGAGATCCTGGGGCCCATTCTCTCCCAGAGGGGCTGCACTGGGTGGTGCCAGGGCTTTCATTGCTGGGCCCACTTGCAGCCCCTGAGCTGGGCTGGGGACCAAGGGCGGGGCTGGCCCGGCTGTGATGCCTCTGGCACGGGTGACATCAGGGGCAGCGTGTCACAATGGGGGCCGCTAGAACAGGCCCCCGCAGGTAACGCTGGCCCCAGCACAGCCTGGGCAAGCGGTGAGTGCGCACGTGGCGGGGCCGGGCTGGGCCAGGCCCGGGGCACAAGCGCCGCACCCGGGCCTGCATTGTCCCCCTGCATGCAGGGCCAGCCACTCGGGCCACAGCCTTGCCCAGGGCACGGGGCTGCTGCTGCCCCACTGGGACAGGCCCTGCTGCCTGCCAGCTCTCTGGGGCCCTTCCTTCCTGCTTCACAGCCCTGCGCCTCCGGGCCTCCCTTCAGCCCCCACAGCTCCCTTCTAGCCCCAGTCAAACCCTTGTCTCTCTCCTCCTGCAGACCATGGCGGACAGATCAGTCCTGGCTGTGATTCTGCTGCTCATCTTCCCATTCCCACTTGCCTTGGTGGACAGATTTTATGGGGATGTGCAGCACACTGCCGAGGAGCTGAAACCGGCTCCCCCAGAGCCACCTCAGCCTGGCTGGGGAGCCTGGCTCCTGGCTGCCTTGCAGCAGCTGCAGCAATTCTGGGCAATTGCTCACACGCTGTTCCTGCCTTTGGCCTGGTGGCTCAGGTGCAGAAGGGCGGCCATGAGGCAGAGAGCAGCGGCCCAGAGAGCTGCAGAGGAGGCCAGAAGGAGGAGGATGAGAATCGAGCGAAGAAGGTGGCTCCTTAAGAAGAGACAAAAAGAGATGGAGCAAATGCACAGGGCCTTGAGACAACTGCAAAAGCAAATGGATAGGCTGATTCAAATGAATAGGGAAACAAACAGCATGGTCAAGGTAGGCTGGGCAGGCTTTTGGAGGAGCACAGGCAGTGGCCTGTGTGAAGAAAAGCTTCCTGCTGGAGATGCTCTCTGGGCTGGCCAAGGCCAGCCGCACATCTTTGTGAGCAGCCAGCGCACAGAGCTGCGCTTGCTGCCCAGCACAGCCCTGCAAAGCCGGGGCAGAGGCTCAGGGCTCCTGCCAGGCCCTGCCCCTCTTGGCTCTAGCTCTTCATTGTAGCTACAGTTACTGTATCTATATTAATGTCTCTCTTTCCACTCTTCCATGCAGAAGATTTGCATTTGCTCGCGGACAGAGACATTTGAAGGAGGAGCCAGCCAAATGCCAGGAGATTGATTCAAATTGTGTAAGGGTTTAGAAAGATTTCAAATATTTTAACTAATTTATTTTAAAAAATATTTCAAGATTTTAATAGCATTCTTGTAGAATAATACGACAGTTAGATATCAATATCGTTATAATAAGTATTTATCAAGTAACAATACCTGTTCTTCATATTATATAATTACTATCGCTCATCAAAGTGAGTATGAATTATATTAATTCAACACAATTGAAGTATGCTACATTTTTATCTTAAACAGTGAATTTTGCATAATCATCATTACTAAGAAAACTATTTTTTAAATATTAATATATAACAATATATGAAATAGTTGCTTAGATACGATTGACTCTACCCACAATTTGTGGAGCTGCCCTGTGAGCAGCCAGCGCGCAGAGCTGCGCTTGCTGCCCAGCACAGCCCTGCAAAGCCGTGGCAGAGGCTCAGGGCTCCTGCCAGGCCCTGGCCCTCTTCCCTCTGTCTCTTAACTGTGTCTGAATTAACTGTATCTGTATTAACTCTGTCTATTTTAACCCTTTTCCCTGCAGAGGCCTTGCATTTGCTCGGGGATGGTGGCGTTTGAAGGAAGATCGGGCCAAATGACTGATACCTATTTTTAAATAGCTTAGAAATAGTTTCAGTATTGTAAACATTTACTAAACATTTAGTAAAATAACTAGATTTAGCACTGTTTTCCTAATTTTCATAATTTTAAGGCAGAATAATACTCCAGTAAAATATCATTATAATGGTAATAATAAGTAATAGTTAGGTACCTAAATGTATTATTTACTTTATAGATTAACTGTTATTCAGCAAAATTAATAGGAATTATGCTAATTAATTACAATAGAAGTATGATAAATCTTTATCTTAAATAGTGAATTTTACATAATCTGCATGAAAAAATAATTATTTTTTACATTATTAATATTAATATATAACCATATACAGATTGCAGTTAGATAATTTTGACGATATTCAAAATTCGTTAATTTCAATGTTTAAAACATGTTATTGTAACCTGATAATGATGCTGACAGCCCTCCTCTCTTGGGAGTGTCATCCCTCTGGGAGCTGCAGTCAGTGTAAAGATCCAATAAAGGCAATGCCTGAACAAACACTGTGTCTGTGCATGTCCGCCTTGGGCCCAGGTGTCACCTGTGGGCAATTCCTGACAGAGGGGCACCACAGCACCCCTTGGCCATGCAGAGGCTCCTTTCCTCCCCTCTAGCAGCTGTTCCTTTGATGCTGTGATCCTTCCCCTGCTGTGCGGGGTGCCAAATGCAAGAAAACCAGGAGTGCCCCCACTCAGACTGTCACTTGGGTCCCTGCAGAGCTCAGGAGCCACCATGGCTGTGTAGGGTGTGGAACGCTGCAGGAGGCCATGACAGCAGGGCCAGCAGGGACAGGGGGACACAGGACAGGAATGACAGCCCAGCTGCCCTGGGACAGGCCCCACAGGCAGACAGGACACGGGGCAGGCAGGAGTCCCCATCCTCTCTGTGCCCCCCTCAACACAGGGACATAAGGGACAGGGGGAATGGGGACACAGCGGCCCCTCTCCTCTGGGAATATCCCACCTGCCCTGAGGCCCTGACAGGATGCAGGGGCTGAGGCTCTGCAAGGGGATGCCGAGGATGAGGAGGACAATGCCCAGGGAATATCAGCCCACACTCTGCATGCAAACTGTTCCATGGAGGACAAAAGCAGAGGGGGCCTTGCCACAGTAGATCCCTTCTGAGGGAAGGTGTTCTGCATTCCTGCACACGGGTGTTCCATGCAACATGGAGCACATGAATGCACTTTGACACCACATTCGTACCCTGCATGAGCATTCAGGCACAAGAGCAGTGGCCATTCCTTAATTACACACAAGTGCAACTCTTGTGCAAAGCAACACAAATTGTCTCTCTCCCCCCACAGACCACGGCAGACAGATCAGTCCTTGCCCTGGCTGCAGTGCTCATCTTCCACTTTCTGCGGCCCCTGGTGATCACTCCGCAGGAGGATGCGGAGCTGAGCGAAGAGGACCTGGAGCAGGCTACCCCAGAGCCACCCGAGCCTGCCTGGGGACCCCTGCTCTCGGCAGCCGTGCAGCAGGGGCCCTACCGGGCTGCTGCTGAACTGCTCTTCCTGCCTTTGTTCCTCTGGTTCAGGTGCAGAAGGGCGGCCATGAAGCAGAGAGCAGCGGCCCGGAGAGCTGAAGAAGAGGCCAGAAGGCACAGGATGGAAATCGAGCAGAGAAGGCTTCGGTTCAAGAGGAGATGCAAAGACTTGAAGGAAATGTGGGGGACCATGAAAACGGTAAAGAAGAAAATGGCCAGGCTGTTTTGAATGAACAGCAAGGTGAGCGGGATGCTCTCTGGGCTGGCCAAGGCCAGCTGCACATCTTTGTGAGCAGCCAGCGCACAGAGCTGCTCTTGCTGCCCAGCACAGCCCTGCAAAGCCCAGGCAGAGGCTCAGGGCTCCTGTTCCTCTTCCCTCTGTCTCTTAACTTCATCTGTTTTAACCCTTTTCCCTGCAGAAGCTTTGCATTTGCTCAGGGATTGTGGCTTTTGAAGGAAGACCAGGCCGGATGGATGGACATTGGTTTAACTTCATTATTAGTTTAGAAATTATTTCGATAATTATTAATTTATCCAATACTCACTTTAGTGTCTAGTAATACATATGTAAAAGGTAGTAGAAATTAAAATTAAAAAAATACTAATTCTGTTATGACAATTATAGTTTCTACTGCACAGTAATTGTCATTCATTGTAAGAACTACTGCAAATTATGTGAAGAAACCACATCTGATATATGTAATATTTATTCATCACCAAGTAATTTTTCATAATCCAGAAAACTTCATCATTGTATTTATTCATATACAAGGTATAAGGGTATAGAAAAAATTTATTAACACAAGGATGATTCTAATTGTGATGTGTTCTTAAATATGTTTAAAATACAGGATCGATTTTTTTAAATGAAACTGCCTGCTCTTCCTTCTTCAGGAACTCTGTTTCCACTGGAAGCTGCAGTCAGTACAGCAGAGTTCCAGTAATGGCTGTGCTTCAAGAAACAGGCTCTGTCTGTGAGTGTCCAGAGTCATCTCCAAGGCCATCCATTTCTACCCCTCTGCCATGGCCTGGGACACCTCTGGCTAGGCCACGTTGCTGCAAGACCCATCCACCCTAAACAGAAACACTTGCATGGACAGGGCAGGCACAGCTGCTCTGAGCAGCCAGTGCCAGGGCCTCACGGCCCTCACAGCCAAGGCTTCCGTCCCCATGGCCCGCCTCAGCCCGCCCTGTGGCACTGGGAAGCCGCTGGCCCTGGCGCTGTGCCTGCAGGCCCTTGCCAACAGCCCCTCTGCAGGTCTCTGCTGGCTCCCGGGCAGGGACTCAAAGGCCGCAGGAAGGTGCCTCTGGAGAAGGCCCTGGAGAGCGCTGGGGCCAGGAGTGCCGCCATGAGGGCAGCAAGCGGGGCCTGGCCTGTCCGTGCCTGCGGCAGGGCGCAGGGCGGGCGCTCAGGCCCTGCCAGCTGCAGCTGGGAGCTCTGCAGGGCGGCCGGCAGAGAGCCGTGGGCTCCCGCAGCTCTGCAGCCCTCACGGCTGAGGCAGCTGCCCGGGCACAGCCCGCTGGGGACACGCGGCCGGCCCGGGGCCACCCGCAGGGGGACCCTGCTCTGGGGCCAGCCCAGGCCGCAGCAGGGAGCAGCCCATGGGGCCGTGCCCGGCCAGGGAACGGCTCTGCCCGGGAACAGGGCTCCAGGAGCAGGGCAGCAGGGCCGCCAGTGCCGGCCACAGTGAGAGCGGGGCACACACGGCTGCAGTCACAGGCAGCATCCGACAGGAACCTGCTCACTCTCTGCAGCTCCCAGACAGGAGCGTGGGGCTGGCGCAGATCAGCCTTGGGTCCCAGGAAACAAGGGGAGAAGACAAGAGGAAAGTGCCTCAAGTTCTGCCAGGGGAGGCTTAGATTGGGTATTAAGATAAAATGTCTCCTCTGAAAGAGTTGTCAAGCACTGGCAACAGCTGACCATGGAATTGCTGGAATTGTCATTGCTTGAGGCACTGCAGCAATGTGTGCAAGTGGCACATGGAGTCATGGTTTCCAGATGGACTTAGCACAGTCATGCTCGTGCCCTCCGACTTGATAGCAGGACCAATGTGGAGTGGGACACAGCCATGATGCTGGCAGCTGTGAGCCAACTCAAAGCCATAGCGATGAGTCTTCCACCTTGGCTAGCACCAGTCCTGGCAGTTTAAAGACTGGCAACATGCCACCTTACCCTACTGCAGAACCCTCCTAGGGTCAGCTGGGACAGGGGAGGGGGCTGGGCGGCTCTCCCAGCTCCTGAGCACAAGGTGAGAAAAGAGAAACGCTGTTACCCATCAATCCCTCCCACTGACACATCTTAACAGGGGAAAGGGAGAGACAAAGGCACAATTCTGACTTCCATCTAGGCAGCACTGAGCGTGGACCTCTCCTGTCCAGGTGTACAATATGGCAAATGCCTCAGGTTTTCCCGTGGAGGAAAAAGCTCCAAACAAACACAAAAAAGACCCCCAACCCAAACAGTAACGTTGGAATTTTCTGTGATTGATGGCTGAGAGAAGCAGCTGTGCACTGCTGATTCTGTCTTCTCTGCACTCTCATCATCCATACTTGTCTCTGGGGTCTCCAAAGCCCGGTGATCATTTCTTCCTGCTCCAGCACCTGTGCTGAGTCCAAAGAGCCTTGGGGCAGCCAGGGCTGGTAGCAGGAGAGCTGCTGAAAGGCACCGCCAGCCGCGCAGCCTTCCCCTCCAAGGCTCCAGAGACACATGGGCAGAAAGCTGTGGCCAAAGCTGGATGGCTGTCGACATCCATCCCCTCTTCACAGGCTGGCCTTGCAGGATAGCAAAATCCACATGGACATCCCACGTCATTCCAGCACTGACTTTCACCCCAAACCTTCCCATTTTCTACAAGGAAAAATCTGCTTTTCTCTTCTGCCTTGATAGGGATGAATTCCCTTGGCTGATGTATTTGGCATAAAGCTTCTCTTCACAGGGAAACCCTGATGGGCAAAGTGAAGCTCTTCTGCCCATCCAGAACCCATTTTGTCCCACTGGATGGTGGGAAGTGCAGTGCAAATGCACCACCCTTCTCTCCTTGGCCAGCAGCTGCTTTCACAGCCCAATGGCCTGGCACGATGCAAATGAAGGCAGGTTATAACTAAGTGTGGGCCATTCTATCTGCCCAGGGAACAAACAATGTGAGCAGAGGAAATGCCCTCATGTTGTGCCACGGGAGGCTTAGCTTGTATTTCTCCAGGAAATATTCCTTCAACAACAAGGATGTCAAGCTTGGGAACAGGCTGCCTGGGGAAATGGCTGAGTCAGCACCCTCAGAACGGTTAAAAAGTCATGTGGAAGTGGCATCTGGGGACGTGGCCGATTGGAGCAGTGGGCAGTGTGAAGTTTGCAGTTGCACTGTGTGATCGGGAGTGACTTTTTCCACCACACTCAGATCCAGATTTAAGTGTAGCTCAACCAGTGAGGAGTCAAAGCTCAGACTCAATGATCCTCAAGGCTACATTCCAACAGGGATATCTATCAGATTTCCAAGGAAAGGCAGATGAAAATCATTGCAAAAGAGACAACAATGGGAGTGCTTTGGAAAAGTTTCAGTCAAGGGCAGCTCTAAGCAGGGCCACTCTGAGTGCCTGAGCCACGAGTCGGCTCAGGAGACAGAGGGTGTGGTTGGCCGGCTTGTGACGTGCTGTGACACGTGTGACATCACGGGGCACGTGTCACAATGCCGGCAGCAAAGAAAGGCCCCAGCAGCTCACGCTGGCCTTGCATTGCTTTGGCAAGCGGTGAGTGCACACGTGGTGGGGAGGCTGTGCTGGGAACAAGGGCTGGGGCAGAAACACTGCACCTGGGGCTGGCTTCTCCCTCTGCATGCGGGGACAGCCCCGCCTAGGAGAACCTTTGGCAGGCCACAGGGCTGGAGCTGGAGCTGCTGGGGCAGGGAGACAGGCCTTGCTGCCTGCATGCTGGCTGTGTGGGGCCCTGTCCTTCCTGTGCCCACATCCCTGAGGATCCTCCCTCCCCGCCCCACTCATGGCCTTCTCTCCTTCCTCCTGCAGACCATGGAGCCCATGGTATTCCTTTTCATGCTCTTGAAAAGCCTCATCCAGTACCCACAGCACGTGGCTGACGCTTTGGATGAGGAAACACGTCTGCGCATGGAAGAGCGTGCAAAGCATCTGGAATGGGAGAGGATTCATCTGGAGCAGGAGGTGGAACAGCTCACCCAGGAGCAGCTGAAGCAGGTGCAGCTCTTGCAGCTTTTAGCTGTTGCTGTGCTCCTGGCCCTTCTCTTGGTCCTCTGGTTGATTGGGTGGAAAAACAGCCTGAGCAGAGAGGAGGATGAACAAGACAACCGTGGGGCAGATGAAGAGGAAGCGGGCAATGTTGCGGCTGACGAAGAAGACAACGTTGGCAATGAAGATGTCAATGAGGCTGCAGTTGCAGAAAACAACAACGATGCTGCAAATGATGTCCAAGAAGAAGAAGAGGATGATTTTGACGATTTCCTTGGAGAAGTTGTAATGGAGCGCATCCAGTGGCCTGTACAGGACCTGCAGAGAGGCTGTGAGTGGATAACTGACCTCATGGATAATTATACCATGTACTTTGGCCATGTTTTGGCCAACAGTTTCTACCCGGTCCTGCAACGAGCCATCGGGGTGGGCAGTGCCTTTGAAGGCTGGAGTCCCCGTGAGCAGGATGTCGTCTACAGCGTGCTCATCCCCATGACTCCTCCCCGGGGCCACAGCTTCCACCTGGAGCTGGACAGTGAAGAGCAGAGGCACGTCAGGAACTTCCGTGTCCGCGTGCAGCTGGAGTGCACCTGCAGCAGGGAGCAGCAGGCTGAGGACATGCTGTGCTTCCTGCACCACCCCGAGGAGGAGCTGAGCAGCAATCAGGATCCCAGCCTCCTAGACACCCTGTGCACCGGCTCCTACCTCGACGTGCAGAAAACTGCCCGCTGGTTTTACCAGCTGGTGAGAGCAGTCTGGCCAGCTCTGCCTCAGTCACACAACTGGCATTTAAGGCTGATGCCCTCCACACGCTCCTGCCAATTCCAGGTGTCCTACGGGCAGGAAAGCTTCAGGATTGAGCTGTTCTTCGGCGTGCGGAGAGGTGACTCAGCCATCTTTGTGTGCAGCCAGCCTAGAGAGGCCTACACAGCAAGCACAACCTGGCCCGAGTCCTACGCTGTGGCAGAGGTTGAGTTCTTCAAGCACATTGCCAGGCAGGCCCCCCCTGACAGCCTGCACCTCAAATGCCTGCAGTTCTTCACCCGTCTTCCTCTGGGCTTCAGCTTTTCCACCTACACCATGAAGACCATTGTCATGCACCTGCTCAACATCACACCCGTCTCAGAGTGGCGCAGGAGAGATCTCGTGGTACGACTGCTGGATATCATCAACAGCCTGCACTTATGTCTGCGAGCAAAATGCCTCCACCACTTCATTGTGGGCAACCAGAGGCTTCCTCAGGACATCAACTTACCTGCAGATGTCCAAAGAGCTGAGCCATACAATCTCCTCCAGCACCTGGCCCAGCAGCCAGCTGCCCATGCCCATGCACTCTATGAGTACCACATTCTCTACAAGTGGTTCAGAAGAATCCTTCTTGCTGAGGATTTACCGGATGAAGGGGAAGAGTTATGGCTCTGAGCAAAGAGCTGTGCTTGTGCTGCTCGCAGCTGCCAGCAGAGAACCACCTTGCAGTCCCCATTTGGTGCTTTCAGGAGAAGAGGATGCCTGCAAAGCTTTGGCAAAGGTCCCACTGCCTCTCCTGCCGCCTCAGCAGGTGCAGGGCCACGGGCGGCTGTCTTCTACCTCCTTGCATCTTTTCATTTGCCAACAAAGCGCCCCGACCGCACTGAGCCCTGCTTGCCTAGGAACTCTCCCATTGCTGAAAAAGCACACAAAGAGAACACGTGCCGTACAAGCAGGGCCAACCTCTCCAAAGCCCACCTGCAACATGCAGCTTTTCCCGGCCTTTGAAAAGGGGCAAAATTTCAAGCATGACAGAAGTGGGAATGTGGGACCAAGAAAGAGAAAAACAACGGGGCAAGAAGAACCAAGAGGAAAAATCGGCAGTGCTGGCCCAGGATCAGTCAATGGATGGAGCCTCTCCTTCTCCCTGGAATGGACACCTTCACATCAGCACTGGACCACCAGGATTGGAGTTGACCAGAAATTTTTTATGCAGAGGAATCTCGATTTTTATTTCACATATATATATATATATATATATATATATATATATAGTGTATTCCTATTATAAATTATAATTTTTATAAATTATATATGCTTGTATATTACCCTAGAACAAAGCACTATTCTGATGGAAATTACATAAAATATACGAAATATGTAGTTATGATGTGAGGATAACAAGTAACTTTAAAGGGTTGAATGTGTAATTACGTTTAAATTGTTAGTGTAGAACAAGTATTAAGTGTCACTGTCTCTTGTGACACATATTGTTGCTCTTAGTATATTTCTGTCTGGAAGGCTTTCCATAAAATAAATATATTTATAACATATATAATATACATAGCTTATATAGATTGTATAAATTATATTTGAATATAATTGTGTAATATGTATTATATACTGCATGTTTATAATATATTTCATTTATTGTATCATATTTATATACATGTAAAGACATATGTAGTGTTGCTATGTGTTGGGGCCAATATTAATGCTCCAAAGTTAGGGCATTTCTGAGTGGCAAGCTGGGAAATTATTTGCTCCTGTTTCAATAAAATGCAATTTTGCAGAATCTGGAGTGTGCATGGTTTTATTCATCTCAGCCATAGAGGCGTTCAATGCCACACACTGTGAATCTGGGCTCATGAACATATTCCTTGAAATCAAACGGAGAGTGCTGAATTGGCTTGAAACAGAAATTGAGCCGAGCTGCACCCAGCCCTTCTGGTCACAGAGTCCCAGAAAGGTTTAGCTTGGAAGGGCCCTTAGAGATTGTCTTGTTCCAGCCCTGCTGTCAAGGGCAGGGACACCTTGCGCCAGGCCACGTTGCTGCAAGGCCCATCCAAGCTGGCCTGGAACACTGCCAGGGATGGGGCAGCCACAGCTTCTGTGGGCAGCGTGGGCCAGGCCCAAGCAGCCTCCGAGGCCAGAATTCCTTGCCCATCTTCAGCCTAAGGCTGCCCTTCCTGTGGCACTGGGAAGCCTCTGGCCCTGGCGCTGTGCCTGCAGGCCCTTGCCAACAGCCCCTCTGCAGGTCTCTGCTGGCTCCCGGGCAGGGACTCAAAGGCCGCAGGAAGGTGCCCCTGGAGAAGGCCCTGGAGAGCGCTGGGGCCAGGAGTGCCGCCATGAGGGCAGCAAGCGGGGCCTGGCCTGTCCGTGCCTGCGGCAGGGCGCAGGGCGGGCGCTCAGGCCCTGCCAGCTGCAGCTGGGAGCTCTGCAGGGCGGCCAGCAGAGAGCCGTGGGCTCCCGCAGCTCTGCGGCCCTCACGGCTGAGGCAGCTGCCCGGGCACAGCCCGCTGGGGACACGCGGCCGGCCCGGGGCCACCCGCAGGGGGACCCTGCTCTGGGGCCAGCCAGGCCGCAGCAGGGAGCAGCCCTGGGGCCGTGCCCAGCCCGGGAACGGCTGTGCCCGGGACAGGGCTCCAGGAGCAGGGCAGCAGGGCCGCCAGTGCTGGCCACACTGAGAGTGGGGCACACACGGCTGCAGTCACAGGCAGCATCCGACAGGAACCTGCTCACGCTCTGCAGCTCCCAGACAGGAGCGTGGGGCTGGCGCAGATCAGCCTCGGGTCCCAGGAAACAAGGGGAGAAGACAAGAGGAAAGTGCCTCAAGTTCTGCCAGGGGAGGCTTAGATTGGGTATTAAGATAAAATGTCTCCTCTGAAAGAGTTGTCAAGCACTGGCAACAGCTGACCATGGAATTGCTAGAATTGTCATTGCTTGAGGCACTGCAGCAATGTGTGGAGGTGGCACATGGAGTCATGGTTTCCAGATGGACTTAGCACAGTCATGCTCGTGCCCTCCGACTTGATAGCAGGACCAATGTGGAGTGGGACACAGCCATGATGCTGGCAGCTGTGAGCCAACTCAAAGCCATAGCGATGAGTCTTCCACCTTGGCTAGCACCAGTGCTGGCAGCTTAAAGACTGGCAACATGCCACCTTACCCTACTGCAGAACCCTCCTAGGGTCAGCTGGGACAGGGGAGGGGGCTGGGCGGCTCTCCCAGCTCCTGAGCACAAGGTGAGAAAAGAGAAACGCTGTTACCCATCAATCCCTCCCACTGACACATCTTAACAGGGGAAAGGGAGAGACAAAGGCACAATTCTGACTTCCATCTAGGCAGCACTGAGCGTGGACCTCTCCAGTCCAGGTGTACAATATGGCAAATGCCTCAGGTTTTCCCGTGGAGGAAAAAGCTCCAAACAAACACAACAAAAAAGACCCCCAACCCAAACAGTAACGTTGGAATTTTCTGTGATTGATGGCTGAGAGAAGCAGCTGTGCACTGCTGATTCTGTCTTCTCTGCACACCCATCATCCATACTTGTCTCTGGGGTCTCCAAAGCCCGGTGATCATTTCTTCCTGCTCCAGCACCTGTGCTGAGTCCAAAGAGCCTTGGGGCAGCCAGGGCTGGTAGCAGGAGAGCTGCTGAAAGGCACCGCCAGCCGCGCAGCCTTCCCCTCCAAGGCTCCAGAGACACACGGGCAGAAAGCTGTGGCCAAAGCTGGATGGCTGCCGAGATCCATCCCCTCTTCACAGGGTGGCCTTGCAGGATAGCAAAATCCACATGGACATCCCATGTCATTCCAGCACTGACTTTCACCCCAAACCTTCCCATTTTCTACAAGGAAAAATCTGCTTTTCTCTTCTGCCTTGATAGGGATGAATTCCCTTGGCTGATGTATTTGGCATAAAGCTTCTCTTCACAGGGAAACCCTGATGGGCAAAGTGAAGCTCTTCTGCCCATCCAGAACCCATTTTGTCCCACTGGATGGTGGGAAGTGCAGTGCAAATGCACCACCCTTCTCTCCTTGGCCAGCAGCTGCTTTCACAGCCCAATGGCCTGGCACGATGCAAATGAAGGCAGGTTATAACTAAGTGTGGGCCATTCTATCTGCCCAGGGAACAAACAATGTGAGCAGAAGAAATGACCTCAAGTTGTGCCACAAGAGGCTTAGCTTGTATTTCTCCAGGAAATATTCCTTCAACAACAAGGATGTCAAGCTTGGGAACAGGCTGCCTGGGGAAATGGCTGAGTCAGCACCCTCAGAACGGTTAAAAAGTCATGTGGAAGTGGCATCTGGGGACGTGGCCGATTGGAGCAGTGGGCAGTGTGAAGTTTGCAGTTGCACTGTGGGATTGTGAGAGACTTTTTCAACCGCACTCAGTTCCAGATTTAAGTGTAGCTCAACCAGTGAGGAGTCAAAGCTCAGACTCAATGATCCTCAAGGCTGCATTCCAACAGGGATATCTATCAGATTGCCAAGGAAGGGCAGATGAAAATAATTGCAAAAGAGACAACAATGGGAGTGCTTTGGAAAAGTTTCAGTCAAGGGCAGCTCTAAGCAGGGCCACTCTGAGTGCCTGAGCCACGAGTCGGCTCAGGAGACAGAGGGTGTGGTTGGCTGGCTTGTGACGTGCTGTGACACGTGTGACATCACGGGGCACGTGTCACAATGCCGGCAGCAAAGAAAGGCCCCAGCAGCTCACGCTGGCCTTGCATTGCTTTGGCAAGCGGTGAGTGCACACGTGGTGGGGAGGCTGTGCTGGGAACAAGGGCTGGGGCAGAAACACTGCACCTGGGGCTGGCTTCTCCCTCTGCGTGCGGGGACAGCCCCGCCTAGGAGAACTTGGGCAGGCCACAGAGCTGGAGCTGGAGCTGCTGGGGCAGGGAGACAGGCCTTGCTGCCTGCATGCTGACTGTGTGGGGCCCTGTCCTTCCTGCGCCCACATCCCTGAGGATCCTCTCTCCAGCAACCAGTAGCCGTGACCATCCCCGCCCCACTCACGGGCTTCTCTCCTTCCTCCTGCAGACCATGGAGCCCATGGTATTCCTTTTCATGCTCTTGAAAAGCCTCATCCAGTACCCACAGCACGTGGCTGACGCTTTGGATGAGGAAACACGTCTGCGCATGGAAGAGCGTGCAAAGCATCTGGAATGGGAGAGGATTCATCTGGAGCAGGAGGTGGAACAGCTCACCCAGGAGCAGCTGAAGCAGGTGCAGCTCTTGCAGCTCTTAGCTGTTGCTGTGCTCCTGGCCCTTCTCTTGGTCCTCTGGTTGATTGGGTGGAAAAACAGCCTGAGCAGAGAGGAGGATGAACAAGACAACCGTGGGGCAGATGAAGAGGAAGCGGGCAATGTTGCGGCTGACGAAGAAGACAACGTTGGCAATGAAGATGTCAATGAGGCTGCAGTTGCAGAAAACAACAACGATGCTGCAAATGAAGTCCAAGAAGAAGAAGAGGATGATTTTGACGATTTCCTTGGAGAAGTTGTAATGGAGCGCATCCAGTGGCCTGTACAGGACCTGCAGAGAGGCTGTGAGTGGATAACTGACCTCATGGATAATTATACCATGTACTTTGGCCATGTTTTGGCCAACAGTTTCTACCCGGTCCTGCAACGAGCCATCGGGGTGGGCAGTGCCTTTGAAGGCTGGAGTCCCCGTGAGCAGGATGTTGTCTACAGCGTGCTCATCCCCATGACTCCTCCCCGGGGCCACAGCTTCCACCTGGAGCTGGAGAGTGAAGAGCAGAGGCACGTCAGGAACTTCCGTGTCCGCGTGCAGCTGGAGTGCACCTGCAGCAGGGAGCAGCAGGCTGAGGACATGCTGTGCTTCCTGCACCACCCCGAGGAGGAGCTGAGCAGCAATCAGGATCCCAGCCTCCTAGACACCCTGTGCACCGGCTCCTACCTGGACGTGCAGAAAACTGCCCGCTGGTTTTACCAGCTGGTGAGAGCAGTCTGGCCAGCTCTGCCTCAGTCACACAACTGGCATTTAAGGCTGATGCCCTCCACACGCTCCTGCCAATTCCAGGTGTCCTACGGGCAGGAAAGCTTCAGGATTGAGCTGTTCTTCGGCGTGCGGAGAGGTGACTCAGCCATCTTTGTGTGCAGCCAGCCTAGAGAGGCCTACACAGCAAGCACAACCTGGCCCGAGTCCTACGCTGTGGCAGAGGTTGAGTTCTTCAAGCACATTGCCAGGCAGGCCCCCCCTGACAGCCTGCACCTCAAATGCCTGCAGTTCTTCACCCGTCTTCCTCTGGGCTTCAGCTTTTCCACCTACACCATGAAGACCATTGTCATGCACCTGCTCAACATCACACCCGTCTCAGAGTGGCGCAGGAGAGATCTCGTGGTACGACTGCTGGATATCATCAACAGCCTGCACTTATGTCTGCGAGCAAAATGCCTCCACCACTTCATTGTGGGCAACCAGAGGCTTCCTCAGGACATCAACTTACCCGCAGATGTCCAAAGAGCTGAGCCATACAATCTCCTCCAGCACCTGGCCCAGCAGCCAGCTGCCCATGCCCATGCACTCTATGAGTACCACATTCTCTACAAGTGGTTCAGAAGAATCCTTCTTGCTGAGGATTTACCGGATGAAGGGGAAGAGTTATGGCTCTGAGCAAAGAGCTGTGCTTGTGCTGCTCGCAGCTGCCAGCAGAGAACCACCTTGCAGCCCCCATTTGGTGCTTTCAGGAGAAGAGGATGCCTGCAAAGCTTTGGCAAAGGTCCCACTGCCTCTCCTGCCGCCTCAGCAGGTGCAGGGCCACGGGCGGCTGTCTTCTACCTCCTTGCATCTTTTCATTTCCCAACAAAGCGCCCCGACGGCACTGAGCCCTGCTTGCCTAGGAACTCTCCCATTGCTGAAAAAGCACACAAAGAGAACACGTGCCGTACAAGCAGGGCCAACCTCTCCAAAGCCCACCTGCAACATGCAGCTTTTCCCGGCCTTTGAAAAGGGGCAAAATTTCAAGCATGACAGAAGTGGGAATGTGGGACCAAGAAAGAGAAAAACAACGGGGCAAGAAGAACCAAGAGGAAAAATCGGCAGTGCTGGCCCAGGATCAGTCAATGGATGGAGCCTCTCCTTCTCCCTGGAATGGACACCTTCACATCAGCACTGGACCACCAGGATTGGAGTTGACCAGAAATTTTTTATGCAGAGGAATCTCGATTTTTATTTCACATATATATATATATATATATATATATATATATATATATATATATAGTGTATTCCTATTATAAACTATAATTTTTATAAATTATATATGCTTGTATATTACCCTAGAACAAAGCACTATTCTGATGGAAATTACATAAAATATACGAAATATGTAGTTATGATGTGAGGATAACAAGTAACTTTAAAGGGTTGAATGTGTAATTACGTTTAAATTGTTAGTGTAGAACAAGTATTAAGTGTCACTGTCTCTTGTGACACATATTGTTGCTCTTAGTATATTTCTGTCTGGAAGGCTTTCCATAAAATAAATATATTTATAACATATATAATATACATAGCTTATATAGATTGTATAAATTATATTTGAATATAATTGTGTAATATGTATTATATACTGCATGTTTATAATATATTTCATTTATTGTATCATATTTATATACATGTAAAGACATATGTAGTGTTGCTATGTGTTGGGGCCAATATTAATGCTCCAAAGTTAGGGCATTTCTGAGTGGCAAGCTGGGAAATTATTTGCTCCTGTTTCAATAAAATGCAATTTTGCAGAATCTGGAGTGCGCATGGTTTTATTCATCTCAGCCATAGAGGCGTTCAATGCCACACACTGTGAATCTGGGCTCATGAACATATTCCTTGAAATCAAACGGAGAGTGCTGAATTGGCTTGAAACAGAAATTGAGCCGAGTTGCACCCAGCCCCTCTGGTCACAGAGTCCCAGAAAGGTTTAGCTTGGAAGGGCCCTTAGAGATTGTCTTGTTCCAGCCCAGCTGCCAAGGGCAGGGACACCTTGCGCCAGGCCACGTTGCTGCAAGGCCCATCCAAGCTGGCCTGGAACACTGCCAGGGATGGGGCAGCCACAGCTTCTGTGGGCAGCGTGGGCCAGGCCCAAGCAGCCTCTGAGGCCAGAATTCCTTGCCCATCTTCAGCCTAAGGCTGCCCTTCCTGTGGCACCGGGAAGCCTCTGGCCCTGGCGCTGTGCCTGCAGGCCCTTGCCAACAGCCCCTCTACAGGTCTCTGCTGGCTCCCGGGCAGGGACTCAAAGGCCGCAGGAAGGTGCCCCTGGAGAAGGCCCTGGAGAGCGCTGGGGCCAGGAGTGCCGCCATGAGGGCAGCAAGCGGGGCCTGGCCTGTCCGTGCCTGCGGCAGGGCGCAGGGCGGGCGCTCAGGCCCTGCCAGCTGCAGCTGGGAGCTCTGCAGGGCGGCCGGCAGAGAGCCGTGGGCTCCCGCAGCTCTGCGGCCCTCACGGCTGAGGCAGCTGCCCGGGCACAGCCTGCTGGGGACACGCGGCCGGCCCGGGGCCACCTGCAGGGGGACCCTGCTCTGGGGCCAGCCCAGGCCGCAGCAGGGAGCAGCCCATGGGGCCGTGCCCGGCCAGGGAACGGCTCTGCCCGGGACAGGGCTCCAGGAGCAGGGCAGCAGGGCCGCCAGTGCTGGCCACACTGAGAGTGGGGCACACACGGCTGCAGTCACAGGCAGCATCCGACAGGAACCTTCTCACGCTCTGCAGCTCCCAGACAGGAGCGTGGGGCTGGCGCAGATCAGCCTTGGGTCCCAGGAAACAAGGGGAGAAGACAAGAGGAAAGTGCCTCAAGTTCTGCCAGGGGAGGCTTAGATTGGGTATTAAGATAAAATGTCTCCTCTGAAAGAGTTGTCAAGCACTGGCAACAGCTGACCATGGAATTGCTGGAATTGTCATTGCTTGAGGCACTGCAGCAATGTGTGGAGGTGGCACATGGAGTCATGGTTTCCAGATGGACTTAGCACAGTCATGCTCGTGCCCTCCGACTTGATAGCAGGACCAATGTGGAGTGGGACATAGCCATGATGCTGGCAGCTGTGAGCCAACTCAAAGCCATAGCGATGAGTCTTCCACCTTGGCTAGCACCAGTCCTGGCAGTTTAAAGACTGGCAACATGCCACCTTACCCTACTGCAGAACCCTCCTAGGGTCAGCTGGGACAGGGGAGGGGGCTGGGCGGCTCTCCCAGCTCCTGAGCACAAGGTGAGAAAAGAGAAACGCTGTTACCTATCAATCCCTCCCACTGACACATCTTAACAGGGGAAAGGGAGAGACAAAGGCACAATTCTGACTTCCATCTAGGCAGCACTGAGCGTGGACCTCTCCAGTCCAGGTGTACAATATGGCAAATGCCTCAGGTTTTCCCGTGGAGGAAAAAGCTCCAAACAAACACAACAAAGACCCCCAACCCAAACAGTAACGTTGGAATTTTCTGTGATTGATGGCTGAGAGAAGCAGCTGTGCACTGCTGATTCTGTCTTCTCTGCACACCCATCATCCATACTTGTCTCTGGGGTCTCCAAAGCCCGGTGATCATTTCTTCCTGCTCCAGCACCTGTGCTGAGTCCAAAGAGCCTTGGGGCAGCCAGGGCTGGTAGCAGGAGAGCTGCTGAAAGGCACCGCCAGCCACGCAGCCTTCCCCTCCAAGGCTCCAGAGACACACGGGCAGAAAGCTGTGGCCAAAGCTGGATGGCTGTCGACATCCATCCCCTCTTCACAGGGTGGCCTTGCAGGATAGCAAAATCCACATGGACATCCCATGTCATTCCAGCACTGACTTTCACCCCAAACCTTCCCATTTTCTACAAGGAAAAATCTGCTTTTCTCTTCTGCCTTGATAGGGATGAATTCCCTTGGCTGATGTATTTGGCATAAAGCTTCTCTACACAGAGAAACCCTGATGGGCAAAGTGAAGCTCTTCTGCCCATCCAGAACCCATTTTGTCCCACTGGATGGTGGGAAGTGCAGTGCAAATGCACCACCCTTCTCTCCTTGGCCAGCAGCTGCTTTCACAGCCCAATGGCCTGGCACGATGCAAATGAAGGCAGGTTATAACTAAGTGTGGGCCATTCTATCTGCCCAGGGAACAAACAATGTGAGCAGAAGAAATGACCTCAAGTTGTGCCACGAGAGGCTTAGCTTGGATTTCTCCAGGAAATATTCCTTCAACAACAAGGATGTCAAGCTTGGGAACAGGCTGCCTGGGGAAATGGCTGAGTCAGCACCCTCAGAACGGTTAAAAAGTCATGTGGAAGTGGCATCTGGGGAGCTGGCCGATTGGAGCAGTGGGCAGTGTGAAGTTTGCAGTTGCACTGTGGGATTGTGAGAGACTTTTTCAACCGCACTCAGTTCCAGATTTAAGTGTAGCTCAACCAGTGAGGAGTCAAAGCTCAGACTCAATGATCCTCAAGGCTACATTCCAACAGGGATATCTATCAGATTGCCAAGGAAGGGCAGATGAAAATCATTGCAAAAGAGACAACAATGGGAGTGCTTTGGAAAAGTTTCAGTCAAGGGCAGCTCTAAGCAGGGCCACTCTGAGTGCCTGAGCCACGAGTCGGCTCAGGACACAGAGGGTGTGGTTGGCTGGCTTGTGACGTGCTGTGACACGTGTGACATCACGGGGCACGTGTCACAATGCCGGCAGCAAAGAAAGGCCCCAGCAGCTCACGCTGGCCTTGCATTGCTTTGGCAAGCGGTGAGTGCACACGTGGTGGGGAGGCTGTGCTGGGAACAAGGGCTGGGGCAGAAACACTGCACCTGGGGCTGGCTTCTCCCTCTGCGTGCAGGGACAGCCCCGCCTAGGAGAACCTTGGGCAGGCCACAGGGCTGGAGCTGGAGCTGCTGGGGCAGGGAGACAGGCCTTGCTGCCTGCATGCTGGCTGTGTGGGGCCCTGTCCTTCCTGCGCCCGCATCCCTGATGATCCTCTCTCCAGCAACCAGTAGCCGTGACCATCCCCACCCCACTCATGGCCTTCTCTCCCTCCTCCTGCAGACCATGGAGCCCATGGTGTTCCTTTTCATGCTCTTGAAAAGCCTCATCCAGTACCCACAGCACGTGGCTGACGCTTTGGATGAGGAAACACGTCTGCGCATGGAAGCGCGTGCAAAGCATCTGGAATGGGAGAGGATTCATCTGGAGCAGGAGGTGGAACAGCTCACCCAGGAGCAGCTGAAGCAGGTGCAGCTCTTGCAGCTCTTAGCTGTTGCTGTGCTCCTGGCCCTTCTCTTGGTCCTCTGGTTGATTGGGTGGAAAAACAGCCTGAGCAGAGAGGAGGATGAACAAGACAACCGTGGGGCAGATGAAGAGGAAGCGGGCAATGTTGCGGCTGACGAAGAAGACAACGTTGGCAATGAAGATGTCAATGAGGCTGCAGTTGCAGAAAACAACAACGATGCTGCAAATGAAGTCCAAGAAGAAGAAGAGGATGATTTTGACGATTTCCTTGGAGAAGTTGTAATGGAGCGCATCCAGTGGCCTGTACAGGACCTGCAGAGAGGCTGTGAGTGGATAACTGACCTCATGGATAATTATACCATGTACTTTGGCCATGTTTTGGCCAACAGTTTCTACCCGGTCCTGCAACGAGCCATCGGGGTGGGCAGTGCCTTTGAAGGCTGGAGTCCCCGTGAGCAGGATGTCGTCTACAGCGTGCTCATCCCCATGACTCCTCCCCGGGGCCACAGCTTCCACCTGGAGCTGGAGAGTGAAGAGCAGAGGCACGTCAGGAACTTCCGTGTCCGCGTGCAGCTGGAGTGCACCTGCAGCAGGGAGCAGCAGCCTGAGGACATGCTGTGCTTCCTGCACCACCCCGAGGAGGAGCTGAGCAGCAATCAGGATCCCAGCCTCCTAGACACCCTGTGCACCGGCTCCTACCTGGACGTGCAGAAAACTGCCCGCTGGTTTTACCAGCTGGTGAGAGCAGTCTGGCCAGCTCTGCCTCAGTCACACAACTGGCATTTAAGGCTGATGCCCTCCACACGCTCCTGCCAATTCCAGGTGTCCTACGGGCAGGAAAGCTTCAGGATTGAGCTGTTCTTCGGCGTGCGGAGAGGTGACTCAGCCATCTTTGTGTGCAGCCAGCCTAGAGAGGCCTACACAGCAAGCACAACCTGGCCCGAGTCCTACGCTGTGGCAGAGGTTGAGTTCTTCAAGCACATTGCCAGGCAGGCCCCCCCTGACAGCCTGCACCTCAAATGCCTGCAGTTCTTCACCCGTCTTCCTCTGGGCTTCAGCTTTTCCACCTACACCATGAAGACCATTGTCATGCACCTGCTCAACATCACACCCGTCTCAGAGTGGCGCAGGAGAGATCTCGTGGTACGACTGCTGGATATCATCAACAGCCTGCACTTATGTCTGCGAGCAAAATGCCTCCACCACTTCATTGTGGGCAACCAGAGGCTTCCTCAGGACATCAACCTACCCGCAGATGTCCAAAGAGCTGAGCCATACAATCTCCTCCAGCACCTGGCCCAGCAGCCAGCTGCCCATGCCCATGCACTCTATGAGTACCACATTCTCTACAAGTGGTTCAGAAGAATCCTTCTTGCTGAGGATTTACCGGATGAAGGGGAAGAGTTATGGCTCTGAGCAAAGAGCTGTGCTTGTGCTGCTCGCAGCTGCCAGCAGAGAACCACCTTGCAGCCCCCATTTGGTGCTTTCAGGAGAAGAGGATGCCTGCAAAGCTTTGGCAAAGGTCCCACTGCCTCTCCTGCCGCCTCAGCAGGTGCAGGGCCACGGGCGGCTGTCTTCTACCTCCTTGCATCTTTTCATTTGCCAACAAAGCGCCCCGACCGCACTGAGCCCTGCTTGCCTAGGAACTCTCCCATTGCTGAAAAAGCACACAAAGAGAACACGTGCCGTACAAGCAGGGCCAACCTCTCCAAAGCCCACCTGCAACATGCAGCTTTTCCCGGCCTTTGAAAAGGGGTAAAATTTCAAGCATGACAGAAGTGGGAATGTGGGACAGAGAAAGAGAAAAACAACGGGGCAAGAAGGACCAAGAGGAAAAATCGGCACTGCTGGCCCAGGATCAGTCAGTGGATGGAGCCTCTCCTTCTCCCTGGAATGGACACCTTCACATCAGCACTGGACCACCAGGATTTGGAGTTGACCAGAAATTTTTTATACAGAGGAATCTCGATTTTTATTACACATATATATATATATATATATATATATATATATATATATATATATAGTGTACTCCTTTTATAAACTATAATTTTTATAAATTATATATGCTTGTATATTACCCTAGAACAAAGCACTATTCTGATGGAAATTACATAAAATATACGAAATATGTAGTTATGATGTGAGGATAACAAGTAACTTTAAAGGGTTGAATGTGTAATTACGTTTAAATTGTTAGAGTAGAACAAGTATTAAGTGTCACTATCTCTTGTGACACATATTGTTGCTCTTAGTATATTTTTGTCTGGATGGTTTCCATAAAATAAATATATTTATAACATATTTAATATACATAGCTTATATAAATGTTGTATAAATTATATTTGAATATAACTGTGTAATATGTATTATATACTGCATGTTTATAATATATTTCATTTATTGTATCATATTTATATACATGTAAAGACATATACAGTGTTTCTATGTGTTGGGGCCAATATTAATGCTCCAAAGTTAGGGCATTTCTGAGTGGCAAGCTGGGAAATTATTTGCTCCTGTTTCAATAAAATGCAATTTTGCAGAATCTGGAGTGTGCATGGTTTTATTCATCTCAGCCATAGAGGCGTTCAATGCCACACACTGTGAATCTGGGCTCATGAACATATTCCTTGAAATCAAACTGAGAGTGCTGCATTGGCTTGAAACAGAAATTGAGCCGAGTTGCACCCAGCCCCTCTGGTCACAGAGTCCCAGAAAGGTTTGGCTTGGAAGGGCCCTTAGAGATTTTCTTGTTCCAGCCCAGCTGCCAAGGGCAGGGACACCTTGCGCCAGGCCACGTTGCTGCAAGGCCCATCCAAGCTGGCCTGGAACACGGCCAGGGATGGGGCAGCCACAGCTTCTGTGGGCAGCGTGGGCCAGCCCCAAGCAGCCTCCGAGGCCAGAATTCCGCGCCCATCTTCAGCCTAAGGCCGCCCGCCCTGTGGCACTGGGAAGCCTCTGGCCCTGGCGCTGTGCCTGCAGGCCCTTGCCAACAGCCCCTCTGCAGGTCTCTGCTGGCTCCCGGGCAGGGACTCAAAGGCCGCAGGAAGGTGCCCCTGGAGAAGGTCCTGGAGAGCGCTGGGGCCAGGAGTGCCGCCATGAGGGCAGCAAGCGGGGCCTGGCCTGTCCGTGCCTGCGGCAGGGCGCAGGGCGGGCGCTCAGGCCCTGCCAGCTGCAGCTGGGAGCTCTGCAGGGCGGCCGGCAGAGAGCCGTGGGCTCCCGCAGCTCTGCGGCCCTCACGGCTGAGGCAGCTGCCCGGGCACAGCCGGCTGGGGACACGCGGCCGGCCCGGGGCCACCCGCAGGGGGACCCTGCTCTGGGGCCAGCCCAGGCCGCAGCAAGGAGCAGCTCATGGGGCCGTGCCCGGCCAGGGAACGGCTGTGCCCGGGAACAGGGCTCGGGGAGCAGGGCAGCAGGGCCGCCAGTGCTGGCCACACTGAGAGTGGGGCACACACGGCTGCAGTCACAGGCAGCATCCGACAGGAACCTGCTCACTCTCTGCAGCTCCCAGACAGGAGCGTGGGGCTGGTGCCGGTCACCCTCTGCTCACAGGAAACAAGGGGAGAAGACAAGAGGAAAGTGCCTCAAGTTCTGCCAGGAGAGGTTTAGATTGGGTATTAAGATAAAATGTCTCCTCTGAAAGAGTTGTCAAGCACTGGCAACAGCTGACCATGGAATTGCTAGAATTGTCATTGCTTGAGGCACTGCAGCAATGTGTGGAGGTGGCACATGGAGTCATGGTTTCCAGATGGACTTAGCACAGTCATGCTCGTGCCCTCCGACTTGATAGCAGGACCAATGTGGAGTGGGACATAGCCATGATGCTGGCAGCTGTGAGCCAACTCAAAGCCATAGCGATGAGTCTTCCACCTTGGCTAGCACCAGTGCTGGCAGCTTAAAGACTGGCAACATGCCACCTTACCCTACTGCAGAACCCTCCTAGGGTCAAGCTGGGACAGGGGAGGGGGCTGGGCGGCTCTCCCAGCTCCTGAGCACAAGGTGAGAAAAGAGAAACGCTGTTACCCATCAATCCCTCCCACTGACACATCTTAACAGGGGAAAGGGAGAGACAAAGGCACAATTCTGACTTCCATCTAGGCAGCACTGAGCGTGGACCTCTCCAGTCCAGGTGTACAATATGGCAAATGCCTCAGGTTTTCCTGTGGAGGAAAAAGCTCCAAACAAACACAAAAAAGACCCCCAACCCAAACAGTAACGTTGGAATTTTCTGTGATTGATGGCTGAGAGAAGAAGCTGTGCACTGCTGATTCTGTCTTCTCTGCACTCTCATCATCCATACTTGTCTCTGGAGTCTCCAAAGCCCGGTGATCAATTCTTCCTGCTCCAGCACCTGTGCTGAGTCCAAAGAGCCTTGGGGCAGCCAGGGCTGGTAGCAGGAGAGCTGCTGAAAGGCACCGCCAGCCGCGCAGCCTTCCCCTCCAAGGCTCCAGAGACACACGGGCAGAAAGCTGTGGCCAAAGCTGGATGGCTGCCAACATCCATCCCCTCTTCACAGGGTGGCCTTGCAGGATAGCAAAATCCACATGGACATCCCACGTCATTCCAGCACTGACTTTCACCCCAAACCTTCCCATTTTCTACAAGGAAAAATCTGCTTTTCTCTTCTGCCTTGATAGGGATGAATTCCCTTGGCTGATGTGTTTGGCATAAAGCTTGTCCTCACAGGGAAACCCTGATGGGCAATGTGAAGCTCTTCTGCCCATCCAGAACCCATTTTGTCCCACTGGATGGTGGGAAGTGCAGTGCAAATGCACCACCCTTCTCTCCTTGGCCAGCAGCTGCTTTCACAGCCCAATGGCCTGGCACGATGTGATGAAGGCAGGTTGTAACTGAGTGTGGGCCATTCTATCTGCCCAGGGAACAAACAATGTGAGCAGAGGAAATGCCCTCAAGTTGTGCCATGGGAGGCTTAGCTTGCATTTCTCCAGGAAATATTCCTTCAACAACAAGGATGTCAAGCTTGGGAACAGATTGCCTGGGGAAATGGCTGAGTCAGCACCCTCAGAACGGTTAAAAAGTCATGTGGAAGTGGCATCTGGGGAGCTGGCCGATTGGAGCAGTGGGCAGTGTGAAGTTTGCAGTTGCACTGTGTGATCTTGAGCCACTTTTTCAACCACACTCGCTTCCAGATTTAAGTGTAGCTCAACCAGTGAGGAGTCAAAGCTCAGACTCAATGATCCTCAAGGCTGCATTCCAACAGGGATATCTATCAGATTGCCAAGGAAGGGCAGATGAAAATCATTGCAAAAGAGACAACAATGGGAGTGCTTTGGAAAAGTTTCAGTCAAGGGCAGCTCTAAGCAGGGCCACTCTGAGTGCCTGAGCCACTAGTCAGCTCAGGAGACAGAGGGTGTGGTTGGCTGGCTTGTGACGTGCTGTGACACGTGTGACATCACGGGGCACGTGTCACAATGCCGGCAGCAAAGAAAGGCCCCAGCAGCTCACGCTGGCTTTGCATTGCTTTGGCAAGCGGTGAGTGCACACGTGGTGGGGAGGCTGTGCTGGGAACAAGGGCTGGGGCAGAAACACTGCACCTGGGGCTGGCTTCTCCCTCTGCGTGCGGGGACAGCCCCGCCTAGGAGAACCTTGGGCAGGCCACAGGGCTGGAGCTGGAGCTGCTGGGGCAGGGAGACAGGCCTTGCTGCCTGCATGCTGGCTGTGTGGGGCCCTGTCCTTCCTGCGCCCGCATCCCTGAGGATCCTCCCTCCCCGCCCCACTCACGGGCTTCTCTCCTTCCTCCTGCAGACCATGGAGCCCATGGTATTCCTTTTCATGCTCTTGAAAAGCCTCATCCAGTACCCACAGCACGTGGCTGACGCTTTGGATGAGGAAACACGTCTGCGCATGGAAGAGCGTGCAAAGCATCTGGAATGGGAGAGGATTCATCTGGAGCAGGAGGTGGAACAGCTCACCCAGGAGCAGCTGAAGCAGGTGCAGCTCTTGCAGCTTTTAGCTGTTGCTGTGCTCCTGGCCCTTCTCTTGGTCCTCTGGTTGATTGGGTGGAAAAACAGCCTGAGCAGAGAGGAGGATGAACAAGACAACCGTGGGGCAGATGAAGAGGAAGCGGGCAATGTTGCGGCTAACGAAGACAACGTTGGCAATGAAGATGTCAATGAGGCTGCAGTTGCGGAAAACAACAACGATGTTGCAAATGATGTCCAAGAAGAAGAAGAGGATGATTTTGACGATTTCCTTGGAGAAGTTGTAATGGAGCGCATCCAGTGGCCTGTACAGGACCTGCAGAGAGGCTGTGAGTGGATAACTGACCTCATGGATAATTATACCATGTACTTTGGCCATGTTTTGGCCAACAGTTTCTACCCGGTCCTGCAACGAGCCATCGGGGTGGGCAGTGCCTTTGAAGGCTGGAGTCCCCGTGAGCAGGATGTCGTCTACAGCGTGCTCATCCCCATGACTCCTCCCCGGGGCCACAGCTTCCACCTGGAGCTGGACAGTGAAGAGCAGAGGCACGTCAGGAACTTCCGTGTCCGCGTGCAGCTGGAGTGCACCTGCAGCAGGGAGCAGCAGCCTGAGGACATGCTGTGCTTCCTGCACCACCCCGAGGAGGAGCTGAGCAGCAATCAGGATCCCAGCCTCCTAGACACCCTGTGCACCGGCTCCTACCTGGACGTGCAGAAAACTGCCCGCTGGTTTTACCAGCTGGTGAGAGCAGTCTGGCCAGCTCTGCCTCAGTCACACAACTGGCATTTAAGGCTGATGCCCTCCACACGCTCCTGCCAATTCCAGGTGTCCTACGGGCAGGAAAGCTTCAGGATTGAGCTGTTCTTCGGCGTGCGGAGAGGTGACTCAGCCATCTTTGTGTGCAGCCAGCCTAGAGAGGCCTACACAGCAAGCACAACCTGGCCCGAGTCCTACGCTGTGGCAGAGGTTGAGTTCTTCAAGCACATTGCCAGGCAGGCCCCCCCTGACAGCCTGCACCTCAAATGCCTGCAGTTCTTCACCCGTCTTCCTCTGGGCTTCAGCTTTTCCACCTACACCATGAAGACCATTGTCATGCACCTGCTCAACATCACACCCGTCTCAGAGTGGCGCAGGAGAGATCTCGTGGTACGACTGCTGGATATCATCAACAGCCTGCACTTATGTCTGCGAGCAAAATGCCTCCACCACTTCATTGTGGGCAACCAGAGGCTTCCTCAGGACATCAACTTACCCGCAGATGTCCAAAGAGCTGAGCCATACAATCTCCTCCAGCACCTGGCCCAGCAACCGGCTGCCCACGCCCATGCGCTCTATGAGTACCACATTCTCTACAAGTGGTTCAGAAGAATCCTTCTTGCTGAGGATTTACCGGATGAAGGGGAAGAGTTATGGCTCTGAGCACAGAGCTGTGCTTGTGCTGCTCGCACCTGCCAGCAGAGAACCACCTTGCAGTCCCCATTTGGTGCTTTCAGGAGAAGAGGATGCCTGCAAAGCTTTGGCAAAGGTCCCACTGCCTCTCCTGCCGCCTCAGCAGGTGCAGGGCCACGGGCGGCTGTCTTCTACCTCCTTGCATCTTTTCATTTGCCAACAAAGCGCCCCGACCGCACTGAGCCCTGCTTGCCTAGGAACTCTCCCATTGCTGAAAAAGCACACAAAGAGAACACGTGCCGTACAAGCAGGGCCAACCTCTCCAAAGCCCACCTGCAACATGCAGCTTTTCCCGGCCTTTGAAAAGGGGCAAAATTTCAAGCATGACAGAAGTGGGAATGTGGGACCAAGAAAGAGAAAAACAACGGGGCAAGAAGGACCAAGAGGAAAAATCGGCACTGCTGGCCCAGGATCAGTCAGTGGATGGAGCCTCTCCTTCTCCCTGGAATGGACAGCTTGACATCAGCATGGGACCACAAGGATTGGAGCCGACCTGAATTTTTGCATACAGTGGAATCTAGATTTTTATTTCGCAGATATATATATGTAGTGTATTCCTATTATAGACTATAATTTTTATAAATTATATATGTTAGTAAATTACCGTAAAACAAAGCACTATTCTGATAGAAATAATATAAAATATATGAAATCTGTAGTTATGATGTGAGGGTAAAACATTACTTTAAAGAGTTGAATGTGTAATTACGTTTAAATAGTATGAGTAGAGCATGTGTTTCGTGTCACTATCTCTTTTGGAACATATTGTTGCTCCAAGTACATTTATGTCTGGAAGCCTTTCCATAAAATAGATATATTTATAACATATATAATAAACAGAGCATATATATATGGTGTATAAATTATACTGGAACATAACTGTATAACATCTATTATATAACACATGCCTAGAGTATATTACATATATGATATCATTTTTATATACATGTAAAGCCATATCTAGTATCTCTGTGTGTTGGGACCCATAATAATGTTCTAGATATAGGGCATTTATGAGTGGCAAACTGGGAAATTATTTCCCCTTTTTTCAATAAAATGCAATTTTGCAGAATCCAGAGTGTACAAGGTTTTATTGATCTCAGCCAGGCCCATAGTAGTATTCAATGCCACACACTGTGCATTCTGGGCTCATGAACAGACCACTTGAAATCAAACTGAGAGTGCTGAATTGGTTCGAAACAGAAATTGAGCTGAGCAGCACCTAGCCCCTCTGATCACAGAATCCCAGAAACGTTTGGCTTGGAAGGGCCCCTTAGAGGTTGTCTTGTTCCAGCCCGGCTGCCAAGGGCAAGGACACCTTCCGCCAGGCCACGTTGCTGCAAGGCCCACCCAAGCTGGCCTGGAACACTGCCAGGGATGGGGCAGCCACAGCTTCTGTGGGCAGTGTGGGCCAGCCCCAAGCAGCCTTCGAGGCCAGAATTCCTTCCCCATCTTCAGCCTAAGGCCGCCCTTCCTGTGGCACTGGGAAGCCTCTGGCCCTGGCGCTGTACCTGCAGGCCCTTGGCAACAGCCCCTCTGCAGGTCTCTGCTGGCTCCCGGGCAGGGACTCAAAGGCCGCAGGAAGGTGCCCCTGGAGAAGGCCCTGGAGAGCGCTGGGGCCAGGAGTGCCGCCATGAGGGCAGCAAGCGGGGCCTGGCCTGTCCGTGCCTGCGGCAGGGCGCAGGGCGGGCGCTCGGGCCCTGCCAGCTGCAGCTGGGAGCTCTGCAGGGCGGCCGGCAGAGAGCCGTGGGCTCCCGCAGCTCTGCGGCCCTCACGGCTGAGGCAGCTGCCCGGGCACAGCCCGCTGGGGACACGCGGCCGGCCCGGGGCCACCCGCAGGGGGACCCTGCTCTGGGGCCGGCCCAGGCCGCAGCAGGGAGCAGCCCATGGGGCCGTGCCCGGCCAGGGAACGGCTGTGCCCGGGAACAGGGCTCCGGGAGCAGGGCAGCAGGGCCGCCAGTGCCGGCCACACTGAGAGTGGGGCACACACGGCTGCAGTCACAGGCAGCATCCGACAGGAACCTGCTCACTCTCTGCAGCTCCCAGACAGGAGCGTGGGGCTGGTGCCGGTCACCCTCTGCTCACAGGAAACAAGGGGAGAAGACAAGAGGAAAGTGCCTCAAGTTCTGCCAGGAGAGGTTTAGATTGGGTATTAAGATAAAATGTCTCCTCTGAAAGAGTTGTCAAGCACTGGCAACAGCTGACCATGGAATTGCTAGAATTGTCATTGCTTGAGGCACTGCAGCAATGTGTGGAGGTGGCACATGGAGTCATGGTTTCCAGATGGACTTAGCACAGTCATGCTCGTGCCCTCCGACTTGATAGCAGGACCAATGTGGAGTGGGACACAGCCATGATGCTGGCAGCTGTGAGCCAACTCAAAGCCATAGCGATGAGTCTTCCACCTTGGCTAGCACCAGTCCAGGCAGTTTAAAGACTGGCAACATGCCACCTTACCCTACTGCAGAACCCTCCTAGGGTCAAGCTGGGACAGGGGAGGGGGCTGGGCGGCTCTCCCAGCTCCTGAGCACAAGGTGAGAAAAGAGAAACGCTGCTACCCATCAATCCCTCCCACTGACACATCTTAACAGGGGAAAGGGAGAGACAAAGGCACAATTCTGACTTCCATCTAGGCAGCACTGAGCGTGGACCTCTCCAGTCCAGGTGTACAATATGGCAAATGCCTCAGGTTTTCCCGTGGAGGAAAAAGCTCCAAACAAACACAAAAAAGACCCCCAACCCAAACAGTAACGTTGGAATTTTCTGTGATTGATGGCTGAGAGAAGAAGCTGTGCACTGCTGATTCTGTCTTCTCTGCACTCTCATCATCCATACTTGTCTCTGGAGTCTCCAAAGCCCGGTGATCAATTCTTCCTGCTCCAGCACCTGTGCTGAGTCCAAAGAGCCTTGGGGCAGCCAGGGCTGGTAGCATGAGAGCTGCTGAAAGGCACCGCCAGCCGCGCAGCCTTCCCCTCCAAGGCTCCAGAGACACACGGGCAGAAAGCTGTGGCCAAAGCTGGATGGCTGCCGACATCCATCCCCTCTTCACAGGGTGGCCTTGCAGGATAGCAAAATCCACATGGACATCCCACGTCATTCCAGCACTGACTTTCACCCCAAACCTTCCCATTTTCTACAAGGAAAAATCTGCTTTTCTCTTCTGCCTTGATAGGGATGAATTCCCTTGGCTGATGTGTTTGGCATAAAGCTTGTCCTCACAGGGAAACCCTGATGGGCAATGTGAAGCTCTTCTGCCCATCCAGAACCCGTTTTGTCCCACTGGATGGTGGGAAGTGCAGTGCAAATGAACCACCCTTCTCTCCTTGGCCAGCAGCTGCTTTCACAGCCCAATGGCCTGGCACGGTGCAGATGAAGGCAGGTTGTAACTGAGTGTGGGCCATTCTATCTGCCCAGGGAACAAACAATGTGAGCAGAGGAAATGCCCTCAAGTTGTGCCATGGGAGGCTTAGCTTGCATTTCTCCAGGAAATATTCCTTCAACAACAAGGATGTCAAGCTTGGGAACAGATTGCCTGGGGAAATGGCTGAGTCAGCACCCTCAGAACGGTTAAAAAGTCATGTGGAAGTGGCATCTGGGGAGCTGGCCGATTGGAGCAGTGGGCAGTGTGAAGTTTGCAGTTGCACTGTGTGATCGTGAGCCACTTTTTCAACGACACTCGCTTCCAGATTTAAGTGTAGCTCAACCAGTGAGGAGTCAAAGCTCAGACTCAATGATCCTCAAGGCTGCATTCCAACAGGGATATCTATCAGATTGCCAAGGAAGGGCAGATGAAAATCATTGCAAAAGAGACAACAATGGGAGTGCTTTGGAAAAGTTTCAGTCAAGGGCAGCTCTAAGCAGGGCCACTCTGAGTGCCTGAGCCACTAGTCGGCTCAGGAGACAGAGGGTGTGGTTGGCTGGCTTGTGACGTGCTGTGACACGTGTGACATCACGGGGCACGTGTCACAATGCCGGCCGCAAAGAAAGGCCCCAGCAGCTCACGCTGGCCTTGCATTGCTTTGGAAAGCGGTGAGTGCACACGTGGTGGGGAGGCTGTGCTGGGAACAAGGGCTGGGGCAGAAACGCTGCACCTGGGGCTGGCTTCTCCCTCTGCATGCGGGGACAGCCCCGCCTAGGAGAACCTTTGGCAGGCCACAGGGCTGGAGCTGGAGCTGCTGGGGCAGGGAGACAGGCCTTGCTGCCTGCATGCTGGCTGTGTGGGGCCCTGTCCTTCCTGCGCCCACATCCCTGAGGATCCTCCCTCCCCGCCCCACTCACGGGCTTCTCTCCTTCCTCCTGCAGACCATGGAGCCCATGGTATTCCTTTTCATGCTCTTGAAAAGCCTCATCCAGTACCCACAGCACGTGGCTGACGCTTTGGATGAGGAAACACGTCTGCGCATGGAAGAGCGTGCAAAGCATCTGGAATGGGAGAGGATTCATCTGGAGCAGGAGGTGGAACAGCTCACCCAGGAGCAGCTGAAGCAGGTGCAGCTCTTGCAGCTTTTAGCTGTTGCTGTGCTCCTGGCCCTTCTCTTGGTCCTCTGGTTGATTGGGTGGAAAAACAGCCTGAGCAGAGAGGAGGATGAACAAGACAACCGTGGGGCAGATGAAGAGGAAGCGGGCAATGTGGCGGCAAACGAAGAAGATAACGTTGGCAATGAAGATGTCAATGAGGCTGCAGTTGCGGAAAACAACAACGATGTTGCAAATGATGTCCAAGAAGAAGAAGAGGATGATTTTGACGATTTCCTTGGAGAAGTTGTAATGGAGCGCATCCAGTGGCCTGTACAGGACCTGCAGAGAGGCTGTGAGTGGATAACTGACCTCATGGATAATTATACCATGTACTTTGGCCATGTTTTGGCCAACAGTTTCTACCCGGTCCTGCAACGAGCCATCGGGGTGGGCAGTGCCTTTGAAGGCTGGAGTCCCCGTGAGCAGGATGTCGTCTACAGCGTGCTCATCCCCATGACTCCTCCCCGGGGCCACAGCTTCCACCTGGAGCTGGACAGTGAAGAGCAGAGGCACGTCAGGAACTTCCGTGTCCGCGTGCAGCTGGAGTGCACCTGCAGCAGGGAGCAGCAGCCTGAGGACATGCTGTGCTTCCTGCACCACCCCGAGGAGGAGCTGAGCAGCAATCAGGATCCCAGCCTCCTAGACACCCTGTGCACCGGCTCCTACCTGGACGTGCAGAAAACTGCCCGCTGGTTTTACCAGCTGGTGAGAGCAGTCTGGCCAGCTCTGCCTCAGTCACACAACTGGCATTTAAGGCTGATGCCCTCCACACGCTCCTGCCAATTCCAGGTGTCCTACGGGCAGGAAAGCTTCAGGATTGAGCTGTTCTTCGGCGTGCGGAGAGGTGACTCAGCCATCTTTGTGTGCAGCCAGCCTAGAGAGGCCTACACAGCAAGCACAACCTGGCCCGAGTCCTACGCTGTGGCAGAGGTTGAGTTCTTCAAGCACATTGCCAGGCAGGCCCCCCCTGACAGCCTGCACCTCAAATGCCTGCAGTTCTTCACCCGTCTTCCTCTGGGCTTCAGCTTTTCCACCTACACCATGAAGACCATTGTCATGCACCTGCTCAACATCACACCCGTCTCAGAGTGGCGCAGGAGAGATCTCGTGGTACGACTGCTGGATATCATCAACAGCCTGCACTTATGTCTGCGAGCAAAATGCCTCCACCACTTCATTGTGGGCAACCAGAGGCTTCCTCAGGACATCAACTTACCCGCAGATGTCCAAAGAGCTGAGCCATACAATCTCCTCCAGCACCTGGCCCAGCAACCGGCTGCCCACGCCCATGCGCTCTATGAGTACCACATTCTCTACAAGTGGTTCAGAAGAATCCTTCTTGCTGAGGATTTACCGGATGAAGGGGAAGAGTTATGGCTCTGAGCACAGAGCTGTGCTTGTGCTGCTCGCACCTGCCAGCAGAGAACCACCTTGCAGTCCCCATTTGGTGCTTTCAGGAGAAGAGGATGCCTGCAAAGCTTTGGCAAAGGTCCCACTGCCTCTCCTGCCGCCTCAGCAGGTGCAGGGCCACGGGCGGCTGTCTTCTACCTCCTTGCATCTTTTCATTTGCCAACAAAGCGCCCCGACCGCACTGAGCCCTGCTTGCCTAGGAACTCTCCCATTGCTGAAAAAGCACACAAAGAGAACACGTGCCGTACAAGCAGGGCCAACCTCTCCAAAGCCCACCTGCAACATGCAGCTTTTCCCGGCCTTTGAAAAGGGGCAAAATTTCAAGCATGACAGAAGTGGGAATGTGGGACCAAGAAAGAGAAAAACAACGGGGCAAGAAGGACCAAGAGGAAAAATCGGCACTGCTGGCCCAGGATCAGTCAGTGGATGGAGCCTCTCCTTCTCCCTGGAATGGACAGCTTGACATCAGCATGGGACCACAAGGATTGGAGCCGACCTGAATTTTTGCATACAGTGGAATCTAGATTTTTATTTCGCAGATATATATATGTAGTGTATTCCTATTATAGACTATAATTTTTATAAATTATATATGTTAGTAAATTACCGTAAAACAAAGCACTATTCTGATAGAAATAATATAAAATATATGAAATCTGTAGTTATGATGTGAGGGTAAAACATTACTTTAAAGAGTTGAATGTGTAATTACGTTTAAATAGTATGAGTAGAGCATGTGTTTCGTGTCACTATCTCTTTTGGAACATATTGTTGCTCCAAGTACATTTATGTCTGGAAGCCTTTCCATAAAATAGATATATTTATAACATATATAATAAACAGAGCATATATATATGGTGTATAAATTATACTGGAACATAACTGTATAACATCTATTATATAACACATGCCTAGAGTATATTACATATATGATATCATTTTTATATACATGTAAAGCCATATCTAGTATCTCTGTGTGTTGGGACCCATAATAATGTTCTAGATATAGGGCATTTATGAGTGGCAAACTGGGAAATTATTTCCCCTTTTTTCAATAAAATGCAATTTTGCAGAATCCAGAGTGTACAAGGTTTTATTGATCTCAGCCAGGCCCATAGTAGTATTCAATGCCACACACTGTGCATTCTGGGCTCATGAACAGACCACTTGAAATCAAACTGAGAGTGCTGAATTGGTTCGAAACAGAAATTGAGCTGAGCAGCACCTAGCCCCTCTGATCACAGAATCCCAGAAACGTTTGGCTTGGAAGGGCCCCTTAGAGGTTGTCTTGTTCCAGCCCGGCTGCCAAGGGCAAGGACACCTTCCGCCAGGCCACGTTGCTGCAAGGCCCACCCAAGCTGGCCTGGAACACTGCCAGGGATGGGGCAGCCACAGCTTCTGTGGGCAGTGTGGGCCAGCCCCAAGCAGCCTTCGAGGCCAGAATTCCTTCCCCATCTTCAGCCTAAGGCCGCCCTTCCTGTGGCACTGGGAAGCCTCTGGCCCTGGCGCTGTACCTGCAGGCCCTTGGCAACAGCCCCTCTGCAGGTCTCTGCTGGCTCCCGGGCAGGGACTCAAAGGCCGCAGGAAGGTGCCCCTGGAGAAGGCCCTGGAGAGCGCTGGGGCCAGGAGTGCCGCCATGAGGGCAGCAAGCGGGGCCTGGCCTGTCCGTGCCTGCGGCAGGGCGCAGGGCGGGCGCTCGGGCCCTGCCAGCTGCAGCTGGGAGCTCTGCAGGGCGGCCGGCAGAGAGCCGTGGGCTCCCGCAGCTCTGCGGCCCTCACGGCTGAGGCAGCTGCCCGGGCACAGCCCGCTGGGGACACGCGGCCGGCCCGGGGCCACCCGCAGGGGGACCCTGCTCTGGGGCCGGCCCAGGCCGCAGCAGGGAGCAGCCCATGGGGCCGTGCCCGGCCAGGGAACGGCTGTGCCCGGGAACAGGGCTCCGGGAGCAGGGCAGCAGGGCCGCCAGTGCCGGCCACACTGAGAGTGGGGCACACACGGCTGCAGTCACAGGCAGCATCCGACAGGAACCTGCTCACTCTCTGCAGCTCCCAGACAGGAGCGTGGGGCTGGTGCCGGTCACCCTCTGCTCACAGGAAACAAGGGGAGAAGACAAGAGGAAAGTGCCTCAAGTTCTGCCAGGAGAGGTTTAGATTGGGTATTAAGATAAAATGTCTCCTCTGAAAGAGTTGTCAAGCACTGGCAACAGCTGACCATGGAATTGCTAGAATTGTCATTGCTTGAGGCACTGCAGCAATGTGTGGAGGTGGCACATGGAGTCATGGTTTCCAGATGGACTTAGCACAGTCATGCTCGTGCCCTCCGACTTGATAGCAGGACCAATGTGGAGTGGGACACAGCCATGATGCTGGCAGCTGTGAGCCAACTCAAAGCCATAGCGATGAGTCTTCCACCTTGGCTAGCACCAGTCCAGGCAGTTTAAAGACTGGCAACATGCCACCTTACCCTACTGCAGAACCCTCCTAGGGTCAAGCTGGGACAGGGGAGGGGGCTGGGCGGCTCTCCCAGCTCCTGAGCACAAGGTGAGAAAAGAGAAACGCTGCTACCCATCAATCCCTCCCACTGACACATCTTAACAGGGGAAAGGGAGAGACAAAGGCACAATTCTGACTTCCATCTAGGCAGCACTGAGCGTGGACCTCTCCAGTCCAGGTGTACAATATGGCAAATGCCTCAGGTTTTCCCGTGGAGGAAAAAGCTCCAAACAAACACAAAAAAGACCCCCAACCCAAACAGTAACGTTGGAATTTTCTGTGATTGATGGCTGAGAGAAGAAGCTGTGCACTGCTGATTCTGTCTTCTCTGCACTCTCATCATCCATACTTGTCTCTGGAGTCTCCAAAGCCCGGTGATCAATTCTTCCTGCTCCAGCACCTGTGCTGAGTCCAAAGAGCCTTGGGGCAGCCAGGGCTGGTAGCATGAGAGCTGCTGAAAGGCACCGCCAGCCGCGCAGCCTTCCCCTCCAAGGCTCCAGAGACACACGGGCAGAAAGCTGTGGCCAAAGCTGGATGGCTGCCGACATCCATCCCCTCTTCACAGGGTGGCCTTGCAGGATAGCAAAATCCACATGGACATCCCACGTCATTCCAGCACTGACTTTCACCCCAAACCTTCCCATTTTCTACAAGGAAAAATCTGCTTTTCTCTTCTGCCTTGATAGGGATGAATTCCCTTGGCTGATGTGTTTGGCATAAAGCTTGTCCTCACAGGGAAACCCTGATGGGCAATGTGAAGCTCTTCTGCCCATCCAGAACCCGTTTTGTCCCACTGGATGGTGGGAAGTGCAGTGCAAATGAACCACCCTTCTCTCCTTGGCCAGCAGCTGCTTTCACAGCCCAATGGCCTGGCACGGTGCAGATGAAGGCAGGTTGTAACTGAGTGTGGGCCATTCTATCTGCCCAGGGAACAAACAATGTGAGCAGAGGAAATGCCCTCAAGTTGTGCCATGGGAGGCTTAGCTTGCATTTCTCCAGGAAATATTCCTTCAACAACAAGGATGTCAAGCTTGGGAACAGATTGCCTGGGGAAATGGCTGAGTCAGCACCCTCAGAACGGTTAAAAAGTCATGTGGAAGTGGCATCTGGGGAGCTGGCCGATTGGAGCAGTGGGCAGTGTGAAGTTTGCAGTTGCACTGTGTGATCGTGAGCCACTTTTTCAACGACACTCGCTTCCAGATTTAAGTGTAGCTCAACCAGTGAGGAGTCAAAGCTCAGACTCAATGATCCTCAAGGCTGCATTCCAACAGGGATATCTATCAGATTGCCAAGGAAGGGCAGATGAAAATCATTGCAAAAGAGACAACAATGGGAGTGCTTTGGAAAAGTTTCAGTCAAGGGCAGCTCTAAGCAGGGCCACTCTGAGTGCCTGAGCCACTAGTCGGCTCAGGAGACAGAGGGTGTGGTTGGCTGGCTTGTGACGTGCTGTGACACGTGTGACATCACGGGGCACGTGTCACAATGCCGGCCGCAAAGAAAGGCCCCAGCAGCTCACGCTGGCCTTGCATTGCTTTGGAAAGCGGTGAGTGCACACGTGGTGGGGAGGCTGTGCTGGGAACAAGGGCTGGGGCAGAAACGCTGCACCTGGGGCTGGCTTCTCCCTCTGCATGCGGGGACAGCCCCGCCTAGGAGAACCTTTGGCAGGCCACAGGGCTGGAGCTGGAGCTGCTGGGGCAGGGAGACAGGCCTTGCTGCCTGCATGCTGGCTGTGTGGGGCCCTGTCCTTCCTGCGCCCACATCCCTGAGGATCCTCCCTCCCCGCCCCACTCACGGGCTTCTCTCCTTCCTCCTGCAGACCATGGAGCCCATGGTATTCCTTTTCATGCTCTTGAAAAGCCTCATCCAGTACCCACAGCACGTGGCTGACGCTTTGGATGAGGAAACACGTCTGCGCATGGAAGAGCGTGCAAAGCATCTGGAATGGGAGAGGATTCATCTGGAGCAGGAGGTGGAACAGCTCACCCAGGAGCAGCTGAAGCAGGTGCAGCTCTTGCAGCTTTTAGCTGTTGCTGTGCTCCTGGCCCTTCTCTTGGTCCTCTGGTTGATTGGGTGGAAAAACAGCCTGAGCAGAGAGGAGGATGAACAAGACAACCGTGGGGCAGATGAAGAGGAAGCGGGCAATGTGGCGGCAAACGAAGAAGATAACGTTGGCAATGAAGATGTCAATGAGGCTGCAGTTGCGGAAAACAACAACGATGTTGCAAATGATGTCCAAGAAGAAGAAGAGGATGATTTTGACGATTTCCTTGGAGAAGTTGTAATGGAGCGCATCCAGTGGCCTGTACAGGACCTGCAGAGAGGCTGTGAGTGGATAACTGACCTCATGGATAATTATACCATGTACTTTGGCCATGTTTTGGCCAACAGTTTCTACCCGGTCCTGCAACGAGCCATCGGGGTGGGCAGTGCCTTTGAAGGCTGGAGTCCCCGTGAGCAGGATGTCGTCTACAGCGTGCTCATCCCCATGACTCCTCCCCGGGGCCACAGCTTCCACCTGGAGCTGGACAGTGAAGAGCAGAGGCACGTCAGGAACTTCCGTGTCCGCGTGCAGCTGGAGTGCACCTGCAGCAGGGAGCAGCAGCCTGAGGACATGCTGTGCTTCCTGCACCACCCCGAGGAGGAGCTGAGCAGCAATCAGGATCCCAGCCTCCTAGACACCCTGTGCACCGGCTCCTACCTGGACGTGCAGAAAACTGCCCGCTGGTTTTACCAGCTGGTGAGAGCAGTCTGGCCAGCTCTGCCTCAGTCACACAACTGGCATTTAAGGCTGATGCCCTCCACACGCTCCTGCCAATTCCAGGTGTCCTACGGGCAGGAAAGCTTCAGGATTGAGCTGTTCTTCGGCGTGCGGAGAGGTGACTCAGCCATCTTTGTGTGCAGCCAGCCTAGAGAGGCCTACACAGCAAGCACAACCTGGCCCGAGTCCTACGCTGTGGCAGAGGTTGAGTTCTTCAAGCACATTGCCAGGCAGGCCCCCCCTGACAGCCTGCACCTCAAATGCCTGCAGTTCTTCACCCGTCTTCCTCTGGGCTTCAGCTTTTCCACCTACACCATGAAGACCATTGTCATGCACCTGCTCAACATCACACCCGTCTCAGAGTGGCGCAGGAGAGATCTCGTGGTACGACTGCTGGATATCATCAACAGCCTGCACTTATGTCTGCGAGCAAAATGCCTCCACCACTTCATTGTGGGCAACCAGAGGCTTCCTCAGGACATCAACTTACCCGCAGATGTCCAAAGAGCTGAGCCATACAATCTCCTCCAGCACCTGGCCCAGCAACCGGCTGCCCACGCCCATGCGCTCTATGAGTACCACATTCTCTACAAGTGGTTCAGAAGAATCCTTCTTGCTGAGGATTTACCGGATGAAGGGGAAGAGTTATGGCTCTGAGCACAGAGCTGTGCTTGTGCTGCTCGCACCTGCCAGCAGAGAACCACCTTGCAGTCCCCATTTGGTGCTTTCAGGAGAAGAGGATGCCTGCAAAGCTTTGGCAAAGGTCCCACTGCCTCTCCTGCCGCCTCAGCAGGTGCAGGGCCACGGGCGGCTGTCTTCTACCTCCTTGCATCTTTTCATTTGCCAACAAAGCGCCCCGACCGCACTGAGCCCTGCTTGCCTAGGAACTCTCCCATTGCTGAAAAAGCACACAAAGAGAACACGTGCCGTACAAGCAGGGCCAACCTCTCCAAAGCCCACCTGCAACATGCAGCTTTTCCCGGCCTTTGAAAAGGGGCAAAATTTCAAGCATGACAGAAGTGGGAATGTGGGACAGAGAAAGAGAAAAACAACGGGGCAAGAAGAACCAAGAGGAAAAATCGGCAGTGCTGGTCCAGGATCAGTCAATGGATGGAGCCTCTCCTTCTCCCTGGAATGGACAGCTTGACATCAGCATGGGACCACAAGGATTGGAGCCGACCTGAATTTTTGCATACAGTGGAATCTAGATTTTTATTTTGCAGATATATATATATGTAGTGTATTCCTATTATAGACTATAATTTTTATAAATTATATATGTTAGTAAATTACCGTAAAACAAAGCACTATTCTGATAGAAATAATATAAAATATATGAAATCTGTAGTTATGATGTGAGGGTAAAACATTACTTTAAAGAGTTGAATGTGTAATTACGTTTAAATAGTATGAGTAGAGCATGTGTTTCGTGTCACTATCTCTTTTGGAACATATTGTTGCTCCAAGTACATTTATGTCTGGAAGCCTTTCCATAAAATAGATATATTTATAACATATATAATAAACAGAGCATATATATATGGTGTATAAATTATACTGGAACATAACTGTATAACATCTATTATATAACACATGCCTAGAGTATATTACATATATGATATCATTTTTATATACATGTAAAGCCATATCTAGTATCTCTGTGTGTTGGGACCCATAATAATGTTCTAGATATAGGGCATTTATGAGTGGCAAACTGGGAAATTATTTCCCCTTTTTTCAATAAAATGCAATTTTGCAGAATCCAGAGTGTACAAGGTTTTATTGATCTCAGCCAGGCCCATAGTAGTATTCAATGCCACACACTGTGCATTCTGGGCTCATGAACAGACCACTTGAAATCAAACTGAGAGTGCTGAATTGGTTCGAAACAGAAATTGAGCTGAGCAGCACCTAGCCCCTCTGATCACAGAATCCCAGAAACGTTTGGCTTGGAAGGGCCCCTTAGAGGTTGTCTTGTTCCAGCCCGGCTGCCAAGGGCAAGGACACCTTCCGCCAGGCCACGTTGCTGCAAGGCCCACCCAAGCTGGCCTGGAACACTGCCAGGGATGGGGCAGCCACAGCTTCTGTGGGCAGTGTGGGCCAGCCCCAAGCAGCCTTCGAGGCCAGAATTCCTTCCCCATCTTCAGCCTAAGGCCGCCCTTCCTGTGGCACTGGGAAGCCTCTGGCCCTGGCGCTGTACCTGCAGGCCCTTGGCAACAGCCCCTCTGCAGGTCTCTGCTGGCTCCCGGGCAGGGACTCAAAGGCCGCAGGAAGGTGCCCCTGGAGAAGGCCCTGGAGAGCGCTGGGGCCAGGAGTGCCGCCATGAGGGCAGCAAGCGGGGCCTGGCCTGTCCGTGCCTGCGGCAGGGCGCAGGGCGGGCGCTCGGGCCCTGCCAGCTGCAGCTGGGAGCTCTGCAGGGCGGCCGGCAGAGAGCCGTGGGCTCCCGCAGCTCTGCGGCCCTCACGGCTGAGGCAGCTGCCCGGGCACAGCCCGCTGGGGACACGCGGCCGGCCCGGGGCCACCCGCAGGGGGACCCTGCTCTGGGGCCGGCCCAGGCCGCAGCAGGGAGCAGCCCATGGGGCCGTGCCCGGCCAGGGAACGGCTGTGCCCGGGAACAGGGCTCCGGGAGCAGGGCAGCAGGGCCGCCAGTGCCGGCCACACTGAGAGTGGGGCACACACGGCTGCAGTCACAGGCAGCATCCGACAGGAACCTGCTCACTCTCTGCAGCTCCCAGACAGGAGCGTGGGGCTGGTGCCGGTCACCCTCTGCTCACAGGAAACAAGGGGAGAAGACAAGAGGAAAGTGCCTCAAGTTCTGCCAGGAGAGGTTTAGATTGGGTATTAAGATAAAATGTCTCCTCTGAAAGAGTTGTCAAGCACTGGCAACAGCTGACCATGGAATTGCTAGAATTGTCATTGCTTGAGGCACTGCAGCAATGTGTGGAGGTGGCACATGGAGTCATGGTTTCCAGATGGACTTAGCACAGTCATGCTCGTGCCCTCCGACTTGATAGCAGGACCAATGTGGAGTGGGACACAGCCATGATGCTGGCAGCTGTGAGCCAACTCAAAGCCATAGCGATGAGTCTTCCACCTTGGCTAGCACCAGTGCTGGCAGCTTAAAGACTGGCAACATGCCACCTTACCCTACTGCAGAACCCTCCTAGGGTCAAGCTGGGACAGGGGAGGGGGCTGGGCGGCTCTCCCAGCTCCTGAGCACAAGGTGAGAAAAGAGAAACGCTGCTACCCATCAATCCCTCCCACTGACACATCTTAACAGGGGAAAGGGAGAGACAAAGGCACAATTCTGACTTCCATCTAGGCAGCACTGAGCGTGGACCTCTCCAGTCCAGGTGTACAATATGGCAAATGCCTCAGGTTTTCCCGTGGAGGAAAAAGCTCCAAACAAACACAAAAAAGACCCCCAACCCAAACAGTAACGTTGGAATTTTCTGTGATTGATGGCTGAGAGAAGAAGCTGTGCACTGCTGATTCTGTCTTCTCTGCACTCTCATCATCCATACTTGTCTCTGGAGTCTCCAAAGCCCGGTGATCAATTCTTCCTGCTCCAGCACCTGTGCTGAGTCCAAAGAGCCTTGGGGCAGCCAGGGCTGGTAGCATGAGAGCTGCTGAAAGGCACCGCCAGCCGCGCAGCCTTCCCCTCCAAGGCTCCAGAGACACACGGGCAGAAAGCTGTGGCCAAAGCTGGATGGCTGCCGACATCCATCCCCTCTTCACAGGGTGGCCTTGCAGGATAGCAAAATCCACATGGACATCCCACGTCATTCCAGCACTGACTTTCACCCCAAACCTTCCCATTTTCTACAAGGAAAAATCTGCTTTTCTCTTCTGCCTTGATAGGGATGAATTCCCTTGGCTGATGTGTTTGGCATAAAGCTTGTCCTCACAGGGAAACCCTGATGGGCAATGTGAAGCTCTTCTGCCCATCCAGAACCCGTTTTGTCCCACTGGATGGTGGGAAGTGCAGTGCAAATGAACCACCCTTCTCTCCTTGTCCAGCAGCTGCTTTCACAGCCCAATGGCCTGGCACGGTGCAGATGAAGGCAGGTTGTAACTGAGTGTGGGCCATTCTATCTGCCCAGGGAACAAACAATGTGAGCAGAGGAAATGCCCTCAAGTTGTGCCATGGGAGGCTTAGCTTGCATTTCTCCAGGAAATATTCCTTCAACAACAAGGATGTCAAGCTTGGGAACAGATTGCCTGGGGAAATGGCTGAGTCAGCACCCTCAGAACGGTTAAAAAGTCATGTGGAAGTGGCATCTGGGGAGCTGGCCGATTGGAGCAGTGGGCAGTGTGAAGTTTGCAGTTGCACTGTGTGATCGTGAGCCACTTTTTCAACCACACTCGCTTCCAGATTTAAGTGTAGCTCAACCAGTGAGGAGTCAAAGCTCAGACTCAATGATCCTCAAGGCTGCATTCCAACAGGGATATCTATCAGATTGCCAAGGAAGGGCAGATGAAAATCATTGCAAAAGAGACAACAATGGGAGTGCTTTGGAAAAGTTTCAGTCAAGGGCAGCTCTAAGCAGGGCCACTCTGAGTGCCTGAGCCACTAGTCGGCTCAGGAGACAGAGGGTGTGGTTGGCTGGCTTGTGACGTGCTGTGACACGTGTGACATCACGGGGCACGTGTCACAATGCCGGCAGCAAAGAAAGGCCCCAGCAGCTCACGCTGGCCTTGCATTGCTTTGGCAAGCGGTGAGTGCACACGTGGTGGGGAGGCTGTGCTGGGAACAAGGGCTGGGGCAGAAACGCTGCACCTGGGGCTGGCTTCTCCCTCTGCATGCGGGGACAGCCCCGCCTAGGAGAACCTTGGGCAGGCCACAGGGCTGGAGCTGGAGCTGCTGGGGCAGGGAGACAGGCCTTGCTGCCTGCATGCTGGCTGTGTGGGGCCCTGTCCTTCCTGTGCCCACATCCCTGAGGATCCTCCCTCCCCGCCCCACTCACGGGCTTCTCTCCTTCCTCCTGCAGACCATGGAGCCCATGGTATTCCTTTTCATGCTCTTGAAAAGCCTCATCCAGTACCCACAGCACGTGGCTGACGCTTTGGATGAGGAAACACGTCTGCGCATGGAAGAGCGTGCAAAGCATCTGGAATGGGAGAGGATTCATCTGGAGCAGGAGGTGGAACAGCTCACCCAGGAGCAGCTGAAGCAGGTGCAGCTCTTGCAGCTTTTAGCTGTTGCTGTGCTCCTGGCCCTTCTCTTGGTCCTCTGGTTGATTGGGTGGAAAAACAGCCTGAGCAGAGAGGAGGATGAACAAGACAACCGTGGGGCAGATGAAGAGGAAGCGGGCAATGTGGCGGCAAACGAAGAAGATAACGTTGGCAATGAAGATGTCAATGAGGCTGCAGTTGCGGAAAACAACAACGATGTTGCAAATGATGTCCAAGAAGAAGAAGAGGATGATTTTGACGATTTCCTTGGAGAAGTTGTAATGGAGCGCATCCAGTGGCCTGTACAGGACCTGCAGAGAGGCTGTGAGTGGATAACTGACCTCATGGATAATTATACCATGTACTTTGGCCATGTTTTGGCCAACAGTTTCTACCCGGTCCTGCAACGAGCCATCGGGGTGGGCAGTGCCTTTGAAGGCTGGAGTCCCCGTGAGCAGGATGTCGTCTACAGCGTGCTCATCCCCATGACTCCTCCCCGGGGCCACAGCTTCCACCTGGAGCTGGAGAGTGAAGAGCAGAGGCACGTCAGGAACTTCCGTGTCCGCGTGCAGCTGGAGTGCACCTGCAGCAGGGAGCAGCAGGCTGAGGACATGCTGTGCTTCCTGCACCACCCCGAGGAGGAGCTGAGCAGCAATCAGGATCCCAGCCTCCTAGACACCCTGTGCACCGGCTCCTACCTCGACGTGCAGAAAACTGCCCGCTGGTTTTACCAGCTGGTGAGAGCAGTCTGGCCAGCTCTGCCTCAGTCACACAACTGGCATTTAAGGCTGATGCCCTCCACACGCTCCTGCCAATTCCAGGTGTCCTACGGGCAGGAAAGCTTCAGGATTGAGCTGTTCTTCGGCGTGCGGAGAGGTGACTCAGCCATCTTTGTGTGCAGCCAGCCTAGAGAGGCCTACACAGCAAGCACAACCTGGCCCGAGTCCTACGCTGTGGCAGAGGTTGAGTTCTTCAAGCACATTGCCAGGCAGGCCCCCCCTGACAGCCTGCACCTCAAATGCCTGCAGTTCTTCACCCGTCTTCCTCTGGGCTTCAGCTTTTCCACCTACACCATGAAGACCATTGTCATGCACCTGCTCAACATCACACCCGTCTCAGAGTGGCGCAGGAGAGATCTCGTGGTACGACTGCTGGATATCATCAACAGCCTGCACTTATGTCTGCGAGCAAAATGCCTCCACCACTTCATTGTGGGCAACCAGAGGCTTCCTCAGGACATCAACTTACCCGCAGATGTCCAAAGAGCTGAGCCATACAATCTCCTCCAGCACCTGGCCCAGCAACCGGCTGCCCACGCCCATGCGCTCTATGAGTACCACATTCTCTACAAGTGGTTCAGAAGAATCCTTCTTGCTGAGGATTTACCGGATGAAGGGGAAGAGTTATGGCTCTGAGCACAGAGCTGTGCTTGTGCTGCTCGCACCTGCCAGCAGAGAACCACCTTGCAGTCCCCATTTGGTGCTTTCAGGAGAAGAGGATGCCTGCAAAGCTTTGGCAAAGGTCCCACTGCCTCTCCTGCCGCCTCAGCAGGTGCAGGGCCACGGGCGGCTGTCTTCTACCTCCTTGCATCTTTTCATTTGCCAACAAAGCGCCCCGACCGCACTGAGCCCTGCTTGCCTAGGAACTCTCCCATTGCTGAAAAAGCACACAAAGAGAACACGTGCCGTACAAGCAGGGCCAACCTCTCCAAAGCCCACCTGCAACATGCAGCTTTTCCCGGCCTTTGAAAAGGGGCAAAATTTCAAGCATGACAGAAGTGGGAATGTGGGACCAAGAAAGAGAAAAACAACGGGGCAAGAAGGACCAAGAGGAAAAATCGGCACTGCTGGCCCAGGATCAGTCAGTGGATGGAGCCTGTCCTTCTCCCTGGAATGGACAGCTTGACATCAGCATGGGACCACAAGGATTGGAGCCGACCTGAATTTTTGCATACAGTGGAATCTAGATTTTTATTTCGCAGATATATATATGTAGTGTATTCCTATTATAGACTATAATTTTTATAAATTATATATGTTAGTAAATTACCGTAAAACAAAGCACTATTCTGATAGAAATAATATAAAATATATGAAATCTGTAGTTATGATGTGAGGGTAAAACATTACTTTAAAGAGTTGAATGTGTAATTACGTTTAAATAGTATGAGTAGAGCATGTGTTTCGTGTCACTATCTCTTTTGGAACATATTGTTGCTCCAAGTACATTTATGTCTGGAAGCCTTTCCATAAAATAGATATATTTATAACATATATAATAAACAGAGCATATATATATGGTGTATAAATTATACTGGAACATAACTGTATAACATCTATTATATAACACATGCCTAGAGTATATTACATATATGATATCATTTTTATATACATGTAAAGCCATATCTAGTATCTCTGTGTGTTGGGACCCATAATAATGTTCTAGATATAGGGCATTTATGAGTGGCAAACTGGGAAATTATTTCCCCTTTTTTCAATAAAATGCAATTTTGCAGAATCCAGAGTGTACAAGGTTTTATTGATCTCAGCCAGGCCCATAGTAGTATTCAATGCCACACACTGTGCATTCTGGGCTCATGAACAGACCACTTGAAATCAAACTGAGAGTGCTGAATTGGTTCGAAACAGAAATTGAGCTGAGCAGCACCTAGCCCCTCTGATCACAGAATCCCAGAAACGTTTGGCTTGGAAGGGCCCCTTAGAGGTTGTCTTGTTCCAGCCCGGCTGCCAAGGGCAAGGACACCTTCCGCCAGGCCACGTTGCTGCAAGGCCCACCCAAGCTGGCCTGGAACACTGCCAGGGATGGGGCAGCCACAGCTTCTGTGGGCAGTGTGGGCCAGCCCCAAGCAGCCTTCGAGGCCAGAATTCCTTCCCCATCTTCAGCCTAAGGCCGCCCTTCCTGTGGCACTGGGAAGCCTCTGGCCCTGGCGCTGTACCTGCAGGCCCTTGGCAACAGCCCCTCTGCAGGTCTCTGCTGGCTCCCGGGCAGGGACTCAAAGGCCGCAGGAAGGTGCCCCTGGAGAAGGCCCTGGAGAGCGCTGGGGCCAGGAGTGCCGCCATGAGGGCAGCAAGCGGGGCCTGGCCTGTCCGTGCCTGCGGCAGGGCGCAGGGCGGGCGCTCGGGCCCTGCCAGCTGCAGCTGGGAGCTCTGCAGGGCGGCCGGCAGAGAGCCGTGGGCTCCCGCAGCTCTGCGGCCCTCACGGCTGAGGCAGCTGCCCGGGCACAGCCCGCTGGGGACACGCGGCCGGCCCGGGGCCACCCGCAGGGGGACCCTGCTCTGGGGCCGGCCCAGGCCGCAGCAGGGAGCAGCCCATGGGGCCGTGCCCGGCCAGGGAACGGCTGTGCCCGGGAACAGGGCTCCGGGAGCAGGGCAGCAGGGCCGCCAGTGCCGGCCACACTGAGAGTGGGGCACACACGGCTGCAGTCACAGGCAGCATCCGACAGGAACCTGCTCACTCTCTGCAGCTCCCAGACAGGAGCGTGGGGCTGGTGCCGGTCACCCTCTGCTCACAGGAAACAAGGGGAGAAGACAAGAGGAAAGTGCCTCAAGTTCTGCCAGGAGAGGTTTAGATTGGGTATTAAGATAAAATGTCTCCTCTGAAAGAGTTGTCAAGCACTGGCAACAGCTGACCATGGAATTGCTAGAATTGTCATTGCTTGAGGCACTGCAGCAATGTGTGGAGGTGGCACATGGAGTCATGGTTTCCAGATGGACTTAGCACAGTCATGCTCGTGCCCTCCGACTTGATAGCAGGACCAATGTGGAGTGGGACACAGCCATGATGCTGGCAGCTGTGAGCCAACTCAAAGCCATAGCGATGAGTCTTCCACCTTGGCTAGCACCAGTCCAGGCAGTTTAAAGACTGGCAACATGCCACCTTACCCTACTGCAGAACCCTCCTAGGGTCAAGCTGGGACAGGGGAGGGGGCTGGGCGGCTCTCCCAGCTCCTGAGCACAAGGTGAGAAAAGAGAAACGCTGTTACCCATCAATCCCTCCCACTGACACATCTTAACAGGGGAAAGGGAGAGACAAAGGCACAATTCTGACTTCCATCTAGGCAGCACTGAGCGTGGACCTCTCCAGTCCAGGTGTACAATATGGCAAATGCCTCAGGTTTTCCCGTGGAGGAAAAAGCTCCAAACAAACACAAAAAAGACCCCCAACCCAAACAGTAACGTTGGAATTTTCTGTGATTGATGGCTGAGAGAAGAAGCTGTGCACTGCTGATTCTGTCTTCTCTGCACTCTCATCATCCATACTTGTCTCTGGAGTCTCCAAAGCCCGGTGATCAATTCTTCCTGCTCCAGCACCTGTGCTGAGTCCAAAGAGCCTTGGGGCAGCCAGGGCTGGTAGCATGAGAGCTGCTGAAAGGCACCGCCAGCCGCGCAGCCTTCCCCTCCAAGGCTCCAGAGACACACGGGCAGAAAGCTGTGGCCAAAGCTGGATGGCTGCCGACATCCATCCCCTCTTCACAGGGTGGCCTTGCAGGATAGCAAAATCCACATGGACATCCCACGTCATTCCAGCACTGACTTTCACCCCAAACCTTCCCATTTTCTACAAGGAAAAATCTGCTTTTCTCTTCTGCCTTGATAGGGATGAATTCCCTTGGCTGATGTGTTTGGCATAAAGCTTGTCCTCACAGGGAAACCCTGATGGGCAATGTGAAGCTCTTCTGCCCATCCAGAACCCGTTTTGTCCCACTGGATGGTGGGAAGTGCAGTGCAAATGAACCACCCTTCTCTCCTTGGCCAGCAGCTGCTTTCACAGCCCAATGGCCTGGCACGGTGCAGATGAAGGCAGGTTGTAACTGAGTGTGGGCCATTCTATCTGCCCAGGGAACAAACAATGTGAGCAGAGGAAATGCCCTCAAGTTGTGCCATGGGAGGCTTAGCTTGCATTTCTCCAGGAAATATTCCTTCAACAACAAGGATGTCAAGCTTGGGAACAGATTGCCTGGGGAAATGGCTGAGTCAGCACCCTCAGAACGGTTAAAAAGTCATGTGGAAGTGGCATCTGGGGAGCTGGCCGATTGGAGCAGTGGGCAGTGTGAAGTTTGCAGTTGCACTGTGTGATCGTGAGCCACTTTTTCAACCACACTCGCTTCCAGATTTAAGTGTAGCTCAACCAGTGAGGAGTCAAAGCTCAGACTCAATGATCCTCAAGGCTGCATTCCAACAGGGATATCTATCAGATTGCCAAGGAAGGGCAGATGAAAATCATTGCAAAAGAGACAACAATGGGAGTGCTTTGGAAAAGTTTCAGTCAAGGGCAGCTCTAAGCAGGGCCACTCTGAGTGCCTGAGCCACTAGTCGGCTCAGGAGACAGAGGGTGTGGTTGGCTGGCTTGTGACGTGCTGTGACACGTGTGACATCACGGGGCACGTGTCACAATGCCGGCCGCAAAGAAAGGCCCCAGCAGCTCACGCTGGCCTTGCATTGCTTTGGAAAGCGGTGAGTGCACACGTGGTGGGGAGGCTGTGCTGGGAACAAGGGCTGGGGCAGAAACGCTGCACCTGGGGCTGGCTTCTCCCTCTGCATGCGGGGACAGCCCCGCCTAGGAGAACCTTGGGCAGGCCACAGGGCTGGAGCTGGAGCTGCTGGGGCAGGGAGACAGGCCTTGCTGCCTGCATGCTGGCTGTGTGGGGCCCTGTCCTTCCTGCGCCCACATCCCTGAGGATCCTCCCTCCCCGCCCCACTCACGGGCTTCTCTCCTTCCTCCTGCAGACCATGGAGCCCATGGTATTCCTTTTCATGCTCTTGAAAAGCCTCATCCAGTACCCACAGCACGTGGCTGACGCTTTGGATGAGGAAACACGTCTGCGCATGGAAGAGCGTGCAAAGCATCTGGAATGGGAGAGGATTCATCTGGAGCAGGAGGTGGAACAGCTCACCCAGGAGCAGCTGAAGCAGGTGCAGCTCTTGCAGCTTTTAGCTGTTGCTGTGCTCCTGGCCCTTCTCTTGGTCCTCTGGTTGATTGGGTGGAAAAACAGCCTGAGCAGAGAGGAGGATGAACAAGACAACCGTGGGGCAGATGAAGAGGAAGCGGGCAATGTGGCGGCAAACGAAGAAGATAACGTTGGCAATGAAGATGTCAATGAGGCTGCAGTTGCGGAAAACAACAACGATGTTGCAAATGATGTCCAAGAAGAAGAAGAGGATGATTTTGACGATTTCCTTGGAGAAGTTGTAATGGAGCGCATCCAGTGGCCTGTACAGGACCTGCAGAGAGGCTGTGAGTGGATAACTGACCTCATGGATAATTATACCATGTACTTTGGCCATGTTTTGGCCAACAGTTTCTACCCGGTCCTGCAACGAGCCATCGGGGTGGGCAGTGCCTTTGAAGGCTGGAGTCCCCGTGAGCAGGATGTCGTCTACAGCGTGCTCATCCCCATGACTCCTCCCCGGGGCCACAGCTTCCACCTGGAGCTGGACAGTGAAGAGCAGAGGCACGTCAGGAACTTCCGTGTCCGCGTGCAGCTGGAGTGCACCTGCAGCAGGGAGCAGCAGCCTGAGGACATGCTGTGCTTCCTGCACCACCCCGAGGAGGAGCTGAGCAGCAATCAGGATCCCAGCCTCCTAGACACCCTGTGCACCGGCTCCTACCTCGACGTGCAGAAAACTGCCCGCTGGTTTTACCAGCTGGTGAGAGCAGTCTGGCCAGCTCTGCCTCAGTCACACAACTGGCATTTAAGGCTGATGCCCTCCACACGCTCCTGCCAATTCCAGGTGTCCTACGGGCAGGAAAGCTTCAGGATTGAGCTGTTCTTCGGCGTGCGGAGAGGTGACTCAGCCATCTTTGTGTGCAGCCAGCCTAGAGAGGCCTACACAGCAAGCACAACCTGGCCCGAGTCCTACGCTGTGGCAGAGGTTGAGTTCTTCAAGCACATTGCCAGGCAGGCCCCCCCTGACAGCCTGCACCTCAAATGCCTGCAGTTCTTCACCCGTCTTCCTCTGGGCTTCAGCTTTTCCACCTACACCATGAAGACCATTGTCATGCACCTGCTCAACATCACACCCGTCTCAGAGTGGCGCAGGAGAGATCTCGTGGTACGACTGCTGGATATCATCAACAGCCTGCACTTATGTCTGCGAGCAAAATGCCTCCACCACTTCATTGTGGGCAACCAGAGGCTTCCTCAGGACATCAACTTACCCGCAGATGTCCAAAGAGCTGAGCCATACAATCTCCTCCAGCACCTGGCCCAGCAACCGGCTGCCCACGCCCATGCGCTCTATGAGTACCACATTCTCTACAAGTGGTTCAGAAGAATCCTTCTTGCTGAGGATTTACCGGATGAAGGGGAAGAGTTATGGCTCTGAGCACAGAGCTGTGCTTGTGCTGCTCGCACCTGCCAGCAGAGAACCACCTTGCAGTCCCCATTTGGTGCTTTCAGGAGAAGAGGATGCCTGCAAAGCTTTGGCAAAGGTCCCACTGCCTCTCCTGCCGCCTCAGCAGGTGCAGGGCCACGGGCGGCTGTCTTCTACCTCCTTGCATCTTTTCATTTGCCAACAAAGCGCCCCGACCGCACTGAGCCCTGCTTGCCTAGGAACTCTCCCATTGCTGAAAAAGCACACAAAGAGAACACGTGCCGTACAAGCAGGGCCAACCTCTCCAAAGCCCACCTGCAACATGCAGCTTTTCCCGGCCTTTGAAAAGGGGCAAAATTTCAAGCATGACAGAAGTGGGAATGTGGGACAGAGAAAGAGAAAAACAACGGGGCAAGAAGGACCAAGAGGAAAAATCGGCACTGCTGGCCCAGGATCAGTCAGTGGATGGAGCCTCTCCTTCTCCCTGGAATGGACAGCTTGACATCAGCATGGGACCACAAGGATTGGAGCCGACCTGAATTTTTGCATACAGTGGAATCTAGATTTTTATTTCGCAGATATATATATATGTAGTGTATTCCTATTATAGACTATAATTTTTATAAATTATATATGTTAGTAAATTACCGTAAAACAAAGCACTATTCTGATAGAAATAATATAAAATATATGAAATCTGTAGTTATGATGTGAGGGTAAAACATTACTTTAAAGAGTTGAATGTGTAATTACGTTTAAATAGTATGAGTAGAGCATGTGTTTCGTGTCACTATCTCTTTTGGAACATATTGTTGCTCCAAGTACATTTATGTCTGGAAGCCTTTCCATAAAATAGATATATTTATAACATATATAATAAACAGAGCATATATATATGGTGTATAAATTATACTGGAACATAACTGTATAACATCTATTATATAACACATGCCTAGAGTATATTACATATATGATATCATTTTTATATACATGTAAAGCCATATCTAGTATCTCTGTGTGTTGGGACCCATAATAATGTTCTAGATATAGGGCATTTATGAGTGGCAAACTGGGAAATTATTTCCCCTTTTTTCAATAAAATGCAATTTTGCAGAATCCAGAGTGTACAAGGTTTTATTGATCTCAGCCAGGCCCATAGTAGTATTCAATGCCACACACTGTGCATTCTGGGCTCATGAACAGACCACTTGAAATCAAACTGAGAGTGCTGAATTGGTTCGAAACAGAAATTGAGCTGAGCAGCACCTAGCCCCTCTGATCACAGAATCCCAGAAACGTTTGGCTTGGAAGGGCCCCTTAGAGGTTGTCTTGTTCCAGCCCGGCTGCCAAGGGCAAGGACACCTTCCGCCAGGCCACGTTGCTGCAAGGCCCACCCAAGCTGGCCTGGAACACTGCCAGGGATGGGGCAGCCACAGCTTCTGTGGGCAGTGTGGGCCAGCCCCAAGCAGCCTTCGAGGCCAGAATTCCTTCCCCATCTTCAGCCTAAGGCCGCCCTTCCTGTGGCACTGGGAAGCCTCTGGCCCTGGCGCTGTACCTGCAGGCCCTTGCCAACAGCCCCTCTGCAGGTCTCTGCTGGCTCCCGGGCAGGGACTCAAAGGCCGCAGGAAGGTGCCCCTGGAGAAGGCCCTGGAGAGCGCTGGGGCCAGGAGTGCCGCCATGAGGGCAGCAAGCGGGGCCTGGCCTGTCCGTGCCTGCGGCAGGGCGCAGGGCGGGCGCTCGGGCCCTGCCAGCTGCAGCTGGGAGCTCTGCAGGGCGGCCGGCAGAGAGCCGTGGGCTCCCGCAGCTCTGCGGCCCTCACGGCTGAGGCAGCTGCCCGGGCACAGCCCGCTGGGGACACGCGGCCGGCCCGGGGCCACCCGCAGGGGGACCCTGCTCTGGGGCCGGCCCAGGCCGCAGCAGGGAGCAGCCCATGGGGCCGTGCCCGGCCAGGGAACGGCTCTGCCCGGGAACAGGGCTCCGGGAGCAGGGCAGCAGGGCCGCCAGTGCCGGCCACACTGAGAGTGGGGCACACACGGCTGCAGTCACAGGCAGCATCCAACAGGAACCTGCTCACTCTCTGCAGCTCCCAGACAGGAGCGTGGGGCTGGTGCCGGTCACCCTCTGCTCACAGGAAACAAGGGGAGAAGACAAGAGGAAAGTGCCTCAAGTTCTGCCAGGAGAGGTTTAGATTGGGTATTAAGATAAAATGTCTCCTCTGAAAGAGTTGTCAAGCACTGGCAACAGCTGACCATGGAATTGCTAGAATTGTCATTGCTTGAGGCACTGCAGCAATGTGTGGAGGTGGCACATGGAGTCATGGTTTCCAGATGGACTTAGCACAGTCATGCTCGTGCCCTCCGACTTGATAGCAGGACCAATGTGGAGTGGGACACAGCCATGATGCTGGCAGCTGTGAGCCAACTCAAAGCCATAGCGATGAGTCTTCCACCTTGGCTAGCACCAGTGCTGGCAGCTTAAAGACTGGCAACATGCCACCTTACCCTACTGCAGAACCCTCCTAGGGTCAAGCTGGGACAGGGGAGGGGGCTGGGCGGCTCTCCCAGCTCCTGAGCACAAGGTGAGAAAAGAGAAACGCTGCTACCCATCAATCCCTCCCACTGACACATCTTAACAGGGGAAAGGGAGAGACAAAGGCACAATTCTGACTTCCATCTAGGCAGCACTGAGCGTGGACCTCTCCAGTCCAGGTGTACAATATGGCAAATGCCTCAGGTTTTCCCGTGGAGGAAAAAGCTCCAAACAAACACAAAAAAGACCCCCAACCCAAACAGTAACGTTGGAATTTTCTGTGATTGATGGCTGAGAGAAGAAGCTGTGCACTGCTGATTCTGTCTTCTCTGCACTCTCATCATCCATACTTGTCTCTGGAGTCTCCAAAGCCCGGTGATCAATTCTTCCTGCTCCAGCACCTGTGCTGAGTCCAAAGAGCCTTGGGGCAGCCAGGGCTGGTAGCATGAGAGCTGCTGAAAGGCACCGCCAGCCGCGCAGCCTTCCCCTCCAAGGCTCCAGAGACACACGGGCAGAAAGCTGTGGCCAAAGCTGGATGGCTGCCGACATCCATCCCCTCTTCACAGGGTGGCCTTGCAGGATAGCAAAATCCACATGGACATCCCACGTCATTCCAGCACTGACTTTCACCCCAAACCTTCCCATTTTCTACAAGGAAAAATCTGCTTTTCTCTTCTGCCTTGATAGGGATGAATTCCCTTGGCTGATGTGTTTGGCATAAAGCTTGTCCTCACAGGGAAACCCTGATGGGCAATGTGAAGCTCTTCTGCCCATCCAGAACCCGTTTTGTCCCACTGGATGGTGGGAAGTGCAGTGCAAATGAACCACCCTTCTCTCCTTGGCCAGCAGCTGCTTTCACAGCCCAATGGCCTGGCACGGTGCAGATGAAGGCAGGTTGTAACTGAGTGTGGGCCATTCTATCTGCCCAGGGAACAAACAATGTGAGCAGAGGAAATGCCCTCAAGTTGTGCCATGGGAGGCTTAGCTTGCATTTCTCCAGGAAATATTCCTTCAACAACAAGGATGTCAAGCTTGGGAACAGATTGCCTGGGGAAATGGCTGAGTCAGCACCCTCAGAACGGTTAAAAAGTCATGTGGAAGTGGCATCTGGGGAGCTGGCCGATTGGAGCAGTGGGCAGTGTGAAGTTTGCAGTTGCACTGTGTGATCGTGAGCCACTTTTTCAACCACACTCGCTTCCAGATTTAAGTGTAGCTCAACCAGTGAGGAGTCAAAGCTCAGACTCAATGATCCTCAAGGCTGCATTCCAACAGGGATATCTATCAGATTGCCAAGGAAGGGCAGATGAAAATCATTGCAAAAGAGACAACAATGGGAGTGCTTTGGAAAAGTTTCAGTCAAGGGCAGCTCTAAGCAGGGCCACTCTGAGTGCCTGAGCCACTAGTCGGCTCAGGAGACAGAGGGTGTGGTTGGCTGGCTTGTGACGTGCTGTGACACGTGTGACATCACGGGGCACGTGTCACAATGCCGGCAGCAAAGAAAGGCCCCAGCAGCTCACGCTGGCCTTGCATTGCTTTGGCAAGCGGTGAGTGCACACGTGGTGGGGAGGCTGTGCTGGGAACAAGGGCTGGGGCAGAAACGCTGCACCTGGGGCTGGCTTCTCCCTCTGCATGCGGGGACAGCCCCGCCTAGGAGAACCTTGGGCAGGCCACAGGGCTGGAGCTGGAGCTGCTGGGGCAGGGAGACAGGCCTTGCTGCCTGCATGCTGGCTGTGTGGGGCCCTGTCCTTCCTGCGCCCACATCCCTGAGGATCCTCCCTCCCCGCCCCACTCACGGGCTTCTCTCCTTCCTCCTGCAGACCATGGAGCCCATGGTATTCCTTTTCATGCTCTTGAAAAGCCTCATCCAGTACCCACAGCACGTGGCTGACGCTTTGGATGAGGAAACACGTCTGCGCATGGAAGAGCGTGCAAAGCATCTGGAATGGGAGAGGATTCATCTGGAGCAGGAGGTGGAACAGCTCACCCAGGAGCAGCTGAAGCAGGTGCAGCTCTTGCAGCTTTTAGCTGTTGCTGTGCTCCTGGCCCTTCTCTTGGTCCTCTGGTTGATTGGGTGGAAAAACAGCCTGAGCAGAGAGGAGGATGAACAAGACAACCGTGGGGCAGATGAAGAGGAAGCGGGCAATGTGGCGGCAAACGAAGAAGATAACGTTGGCAATGAAGATGTCAATGAGGCTGCAGTTGCGGAAAACAACAACGATGTTGCAAATGATGTCCAAGAAGAAGAAGAGGATGATTTTGACGATTTCCTTGGAGAAGTTGTAATGGAGCGCATCCAGTGGCCTGTACAGGACCTGCAGAGAGGCTGTGAGTGGATAACTGACCTCATGGATAATTATACCATGTACTTTGGCCATGTTTTGGCCAACAGTTTCTACCCGGTCCTGCAACGAGCCATCGGGGTGGGCAGTGCCTTTGAAGGCTGGAGTCCCCGTGAGCAGGATGTCGTCTACAGCGTGCTCATCCCCATGACTCCTCCCCGGGGCCACAGCTTCCACCTGGAGCTGGACAGTGAAGAGCAGAGGCACGTCAGGAACTTCCGTGTCCGCGTGCAGCTGGAGTGCACCTGCAGCAGGGAGCAGCAGCCTGAGGACATGCTGTGCTTCCTGCACCACCCCGAGGAGGAGCTGAGCAGCAATCAGGATCCCAGCCTCCTAGACACCCTGTGCACCGGCTCCTACCTCGACGTGCAGAAAACTGCCCGCTGGTTTTACCAGCTGGTGAGAGCAGTCTGGCCAGCTCTGCCTCAGTCACACAACTGGCATTTAAGGCTGATGCCCTCCACACGCTCCTGCCAATTCCAGGTGTCCTACGGGCAGGAAAGCTTCAGGATTGAGCTGTTCTTCGGCGTGCGGAGAGGTGACTCAGCCATCTTTGTGTGCAGCCAGCCTAGAGAGGCCTACACAGCAAGCACAACCTGGCCCGAGTCCTACGCTGTGGCAGAGGTTGAGTTCTTCAAGCACATTGCCAGGCAGGCCCCCCCTGACAGCCTGCACCTCAAATGCCTGCAGTTCTTCACCCGTCTTCCTCTGGGCTTCAGCTTTTCCACCTACACCATGAAGACCATTGTCATGCACCTGCTCAACATCACACCCGTCTCAGAGTGGCGCAGGAGAGATCTCGTGGTACGACTGCTGGATATCATCAACAGCCTGCACTTATGTCTGCGAGCAAAATGCCTCCACCACTTCATTGTGGGCAACCAGAGGCTTCCTCAGGACATCAACTTACCCGCAGATGTCCAAAGAGCTGAGCCATACAATCTCCTCCAGCACCTGGCCCAGCAACCGGCTGCCCACGCCCATGCGCTCTATGAGTACCACATTCTCTACAAGTGGTTCAGAAGAATCCTTCTTGCTGAGGATTTACCGGATGAAGGGGAAGAGTTATGGCTCTGAGCACAGAGCTGTGCTTGTGCTGCTCGCACCTGCCAGCAGAGAACCACCTTGCAGTCCCCATTTGGTGCTTTCAGGAGAAGAGGATGCCTGCAAAGCTTTGGCAAAGGTCCCACTGCCTCTCCTGCCGCCTCAGCAGGTGCAGGGCCACGGGCGGCTGTCTTCTACCTCCTTGCATCTTTTCATTTGCCAACAAAGCGCCCCGACCGCACTGAGCCCTGCTTGCCTAGGAACTCTCCCATTGCTGAAAAAGCACACAAAGAGAACACGTGCCGTACAAGCAGGGCCAACCTCTCCAAAGCCCACCTGCAACATGCAGCTTTTCCCGGCCTTTGAAAAGGGGCAAAATTTCAAGCATGACAGAAGTGGGAATGTGGGACAGAGAAAGAGAAAAACAACGGGGCAAGAAGGACCAAGAGGAAAAATCGGCACTGCTGGCCCAGGATCAGTCAGTGGATGGAGCCTCTCCTTCTCCCTGGAATGGACAGCTTGACATCAGCATGGGACCACAAGGATTGGAGCCGACCTGAATTTTTGCATACAGTGGAATCTAGATTTTTATTTCGCAGATATATATATATGTAGTGTATTCCTATTATAGACTATAATTTTTATAAATTATATATGTTAGTAAATTACCGTAAAACAAAGCACTATTCTGATAGAAATAATATAAAATATATGAAATCTGTAGTTATGATGTGAGGGTAAAACATTACTTTAAAGAGTTGAATGTGTAATTACGTTTAAATAGTATGAGTAGAGCATGTGTTTCGTGTCACTATCTCTTTTGGAACATATTGTTGCTCCAAGTACATTTATGTCTGGAAGCCTTTCCATAAAATAGATATATTTATAACATATATAATAAACAGAGCATATATATATGGTGTATAAATTATACTGGAACATAACTGTATAACATCTATTATATAACACATGCCTAGAGTATATTACATATATGATATCATTTTTATATACATGTAAAGCCATATCTAGTATCTCTGTGTGTTGGGACCCATAATAATGTTCTAGATATAGGGCATTTATGAGTGGCAAACTGGGAAATTATTTCCCCTTTTTTCAATAAAATGCAATTTTGCAGAATCCAGAGTGTACAAGGTTTTATTGATCTCAGCCAGGCCCATAGTAGTATTCAATGCCACACACTGTGCATTCTGGGCTCATGAACAGACCACTTGAAATCAAACTGAGAGTGCTGAATTGGTTCGAAACAGAAATTGAGCTGAGCAGCACCTAGCCCCTCTGATCACAGAATCCCAGAAACGTTTGGCTTGGAAGGGCCCCTTAGAGGTTGTCTTGTTCCAGCCCGGCTGCCAAGGGCAAGGACACCTTCCGCCAGGCCACGTTGCTGCAAGGCCCACCCAAGCTGGCCTGGAACACTGCCAGGGATGGGGCAGCCACAGCTTCTGTGGGCAGTGTGGGCCAGCCCCAAGCAGCCTTCGAGGCCAGAATTCCTTCCCCATCTTCAGCCTAAGGCCGCCCTTCCTGTGGCACTGGGAAGCCTCTGGCCCTGGCGCTGTACCTGCAGGCCCTTGGCAACAGCCCCTCTGCAGGTCTCTGCTGGCTCCCGGGCAGGGACTCAAAGGCCGCAGGAAGGTGCCCCTGGAGAAGGCCCTGGAGAGCGCTGGGGCCAGGAGTGCCGCCATGAGGGCAGCAAGCGGGGCCTGGCCTGTCCGTGCCTGCGGCAGGGCGCAGGGCGGGCGCTCGGGCCCTGCCAGCTGCAGCTGGGAGCTCTGCAGGGCGGCCGGCAGAGAGCCGTGGGCTCCCGCAGCTCTGCGGCCCTCACGGCTGAGGCAGCTGCCCGGGCACAGCCCGCTGGGGACACGCGGCCGGCCCGGGGCCACCCGCAGGGGGACCCTGCTCTGGGGCCGGCCCAGGCCGCAGCAGGGAGCAGCCCATGGGGCCGTGCCCGGCCAGGGAACGGCTCTGCCCGGGAACAGGGCTCCGGGAGCAGGGCAGCAGGGCCGCCAGTGCCGGCCACACTGAGAGTGGGGCACACACGGCTGCAGTCACAGGCAGCATCCAACAGGAACCTGCTCACTCTCTGCAGCTCCCAGACAGGAGCGTGGGGCTGGTGCCGGTCACCCTCTGCTCACAGGAAACAAGGGGAGAAGACAAGAGGAAAGTGCCTCAAGTTCTGCCAGGAGAGGTTTAGATTGGGTATTAAGATAAAATGTCTCCTCTGAAAGAGTTGTCAAGCACTGGCAACAGCTGACCATGGAATTGCTAGAATTGTCATTGCTTGAGGCACTGCAGCAATGTGTGGAGGTGGCACATGGAGTCATGGTTTCCAGATGGACTTAGCACAGTCATGCTCGTGCCCTCCGACTTGATAGCAGGACCAATGTGGAGTGGGACACAGCCATGATGCTGGCAGCTGTGAGCCAACTCAAAGCCATAGCGATGAGTCTTCCACCTTGGCTAGCACCAGTGCTGGCAGCTTAAAGACTGGCAACATGCCACCTTACCCTACTGCAGAACCCTCCTAGGGTCAAGCTGGGACAGGGGAGGGGGCTGGGCGGCTCTCCCAGCTCCTGAGCACAAGGTGAGAAAAGAGAAACGCTGCTACCCATCAATCCCTCCCACTGACACATCTTAACAGGGGAAAGGGAGAGACAAAGGCACAATTCTGACTTCCATCTAGGCAGCACTGAGCGTGGACCTCTCCAGTCCAGGTGTACAATATGGCAAATGCCTCAGGTTTTCCCGTGGAGGAAAAAGCTCCAAACAAACACAAAAAAGACCCCCAACCCAAACAGTAACGTTGGAATTTTCTGTGATTGATGGCTGAGAGAAGAAGCTGTGCACTGCTGATTCTGTCTTCTCTGCACTCTCATCATCCATACTTGTCTCTGGAGTCTCCAAAGCCCGGTGATCAATTCTTCCTGCTCCAGCACCTGTGCTGAGTCCAAAGAGCCTTGGGGCAGCCAGGGCTGGTAGCATGAGAGCTGCTGAAAGGCACCGCCAGCCGCGCAGCCTTCCCCTCCAAGGCTCCAGAGACACACGGGCAGAAAGCTGTGGCCAAAGCTGGATGGCTGCCGACATCCATCCCCTCTTCACAGGGTGGCCTTGCAGGATAGCAAAATCCACATGGACATCCCACGTCATTCCAGCACTGACTTTCACCCCAAACCTTCCCATTTTCTACAAGGAAAAATCTGCTTTTCTCTTCTGCCTTGATAGGGATGAATTCCCTTGGCTGATGTGTTTGGCATAAAGCTTGTCCTCACAGGGAAACCCTGATGGGCAATGTGAAGCTCTTCTGCCCATCCAGAACCCGTTTTGTCCCACTGGATGGTGGGAAGTGCAGTGCAAATGAACCACCCTTCTCTCCTTGGCCAGCAGCTGCTTTCACAGCCCAATGGCCTGGCACGGTGCAGATGAAGGCAGGTTGTAACTGAGTGTGGGCCATTCTATCTGCCCAGGGAACAAACAATGTGAGCAGAGGAAATGCCCTCAAGTTGTGCCATGGGAGGCTTAGCTTGCATTTCTCCAGGAAATATTCCTTCAACAACAAGGATGTCAAGCTTGGGAACAGATTGCCTGGGGAAATGGCTGAGTCAGCACCCTCAGAACGGTTAAAAAGTCATGTGGAAGTGGCATCTGGGGAGCTGGCCGATTGGAGCAGTGGGCAGTGTGAAGTTTGCAGTTGCACTGTGTGATCGTGAGCCACTTTTTCAACCACACTCGCTTCCAGATTTAAGTGTAGCTCAACCAGTGAGGAGTCAAAGCTCAGACTCAATGATCCTCAAGGCTGCATTCCAACAGGGATATCTATCAGATTGCCAAGGAAGGGCAGATGAAAATCATTGCAAAAGAGACAACAATGGGAGTGCTTTGGAAAAGTTTCAGTCAAGGGCAGCTCTAAGCAGGGCCACTCTGAGTGCCTGAGCCACTAGTCGGCTCAGGAGACAGAGGGTGTGGTTGGCTGGCTTGTGACGTGCTGTGACACGTGTGACATCACGGGGCACGTGTCACAATGCCGGCAGCAAAGAAAGGCCCCAGCAGCTCACGCTGGCCTTGCATTGCTTTGGCAAGCGGTGAGTGCACACGTGGTGGGGAGGCTGTGCTGGGAACAAGGGCTGGGGCAGAAACGCTGCACCTGGGGCTGGCTTCTCCCTCTGCATGCGGGGACAGCCCCGCCTAGGAGAACCTTGGGCAGGCCACAGGGCTGGAGCTGGAGCTGCTGGGGCAGGGAGACAGGCCTTGCTGCCTGCATGCTGGCTGTGTGGGGCCCTGTCCTTCCTGCGCCCACATCCCTGAGGATCCTCCCTCCCCGCCCCACTCACGGGCTTCTCTCCTTCCTCCTGCAGACCATGGAGCCCATGGTATTCCTTTTCATGCTCTTGAAAAGCCTCATCCAGTACCCACAGCACGTGGCTGACGCTTTGGATGAGGAAACACGTCTGCGCATGGAAGAGCGTGCAAAGCATCTGGAATGGGAGAGGATTCATCTGGAGCAGGAGGTGGAACAGCTCACCCAGGAGCAGCTGAAGCAGGTGCAGCTCTTGCAGCTTTTAGCTGTTGCTGTGCTCCTGGCCCTTCTCTTGGTCCTCTGGTTGATTGGGTGGAAAAACAGCCTGAGCAGAGAGGAGGATGAACAAGACAACCGTGGGGCAGATGAAGAGGAAGCGGGCAATGTGGCGGCAAACGAAGAAGATAACGTTGGCAATGAAGATGTCAATGAGGCTGCAGTTGCGGAAAACAACAACGATGTTGCAAATGATGTCCAAGAAGAAGAAGAGGATGATTTTGACGATTTCCTTGGAGAAGTTGTAATGGAGCGCATCCAGTGGCCTGTACAGGACCTGCAGAGAGGCTGTGAGTGGATAACTGACCTCATGGATAATTATACCATGTACTTTGGCCATGTTTTGGCCAACAGTTTCTACCCGGTCCTGCAACGAGCCATCGGGGTGGGCAGTGCCTTTGAAGGCTGGAGTCCCCGTGAGCAGGATGTCGTCTACAGCGTGCTCATCCCCATGACTCCTCCCCGGGGCCACAGCTTCCACCTGGAGCTGGACAGTGAAGAGCAGAGGCACGTCAGGAACTTCCGTGTCCGCGTGCAGCTGGAGTGCACCTGCAGCAGGGAGCAGCAGCCTGAGGACATGCTGTGCTTCCTGCACCACCCCGAGGAGGAGCTGAGCAGCAATCAGGATCCCAGCCTCCTAGACACCCTGTGCACCGGCTCCTACCTCGACGTGCAGAAAACTGCCCGCTGGTTTTACCAGCTGGTGAGAGCAGTCTGGCCAGCTCTGCCTCAGTCACACAACTGGCATTTAAGGCTGATGCCCTCCACACGCTCCTGCCAATTCCAGGTGTCCTACGGGCAGGAAAGCTTCAGGATTGAGCTGTTCTTCGGCGTGCGGAGAGGTGACTCAGCCATCTTTGTGTGCAGCCAGCCTAGAGAGGCCTACACAGCAAGCACAACCTGGCCCGAGTCCTACGCTGTGGCAGAGGTTGAGTTCTTCAAGCACATTGCCAGGCAGGCCCCCCCTGACAGCCTGCACCTCAAATGCCTGCAGTTCTTCACCCGTCTTCCTCTGGGCTTCAGCTTTTCCACCTACACCATGAAGACCATTGTCATGCACCTGCTCAACATCACACCCGTCTCAGAGTGGCGCAGGAGAGATCTCGTGGTACGACTGCTGGATATCATCAACAGCCTGCACTTATGTCTGCGAGCAAAATGCCTCCACCACTTCATTGTGGGCAACCAGAGGCTTCCTCAGGACATCAACTTACCCGCAGATGTCCAAAGAGCTGAGCCATACAATCTCCTCCAGCACCTGGCCCAGCAACCGGCTGCCCACGCCCATGCGCTCTATGAGTACCACATTCTCTACAAGTGGTTCAGAAGAATCCTTCTTGCTGAGGATTTACCGGATGAAGGGGAAGAGTTATGGCTCTGAGCACAGAGCTGTGCTTGTGCTGCTCGCACCTGCCAGCAGAGAACCACCTTGCAGTCCCCATTTGGTGCTTTCAGGAGAAGAGGATGCCTGCAAAGCTTTGGCAAAGGTCCCACTGCCTCTCCTGCCGCCTCAGCAGGTGCAGGGCCACGGGCGGCTGTCTTCTACCTCCTTGCATCTTTTCATTTGCCAACAAAGCGCCCCGACCGCACTGAGCCCTGCTTGCCTAGGAACTCTCCCATTGCTGAAAAAGCACACAAAGAGAACACGTGCCGTACAAGCAGGGCCAACCTCTCCAAAGCCCACCTGCAACATGCAGCTTTTCCCGGCCTTTGAAAAGGGGCAAAATTTCAAGCATGACAGAAGTGGGAATGTGGGACAGAGAAAGAGAAAAACAACGGGGCAAGAAGGACCAAGAGGAAAAATCGGCACTGCTGGCCCAGGATCAGTCAGTGGATGGAGCCTCTCCTTCTCCCTGGAATGGACAGCTTGACATCAGCATGGGACCACAAGGATTGGAGCCGACCTGAATTTTTGCATACAGTGGAATCTAGATTTTTATTTTGCAGATATATATATATGTAGTGTATTCCTATTATAGACTATAATTTTTATAAATTATATATGTTAGTAAATTACCGTAAAACAAAGCACTATTCTGATAGAAATAATATAAAATATATGAAATCTGTAGTTATGATGTGAGGGTAAAACATTACTTTAAAGAGTTGAATGTGTAATTACGTTTAAATAGTATGAGTAGAGCATGTGTTTCGTGTCACTATCTCTTTTGGAACATATTGTTGCTCCAAGTACATTTATGTCTGGAAGCCTTTCCATAAAATAGATATATTTATAACATATATAATAAACAGAGCATATATATATGGTGTATAAATTATACTGGAACATAACTGTATAACATCTATTATATAACACATGCCTAGAGTATATTACATATATGATATCATTTTTATATACATGTAAAGCCATATCTAGTATCTCTGTGTGTTGGGACCCATAATAATGTTCTAGATATAGGGCATTTATGAGTGGCAAACTGGGAAATTATTTCCCCTTTTTTCAATAAAATGCAATTTTGCAGAATCCAGAGTGTACAAGGTTTTATTGATCTCAGCCAGGCCCATAGTAGTATTCAATGCCACACACTGTGCATTCTGGGCTCATGAACAGACCACTTGAAATCAAACTGAGAGTGCTGAATTGGTTCGAAACAGAAATTGAGCTGAGCAGCACCTAGCCCCTCTGATCACAGAATCCCAGAAACGTTTGGCTTGGAAGGGCCCCTTAGAGGTTGTCTTGTTCCAGCCCGGCTGCCAAGGGCAAGGACACCTTCCGCCAGGCCACGTTGCTGCAAGGCCCATCCAAGCTGGCCTGGAACACTGCCAGGGATGGGGCAGCCACAGCTTCTGTGGGCAGTGTGGGCCAGCCCCAAGCAGCCTCCGAGGCCAGAATTCCTTCCCCATCTTCAGCCTAAGGCCGCCCTTCCTGTGGCACTGGGAAGCCTCTGGCCCTGGCGCTGTACCTGCAGGCCCTTGCCAACAGCCCCTCTGCAGGTCTCTGCTGGCTCCCGGGCAGGGACTCAAAGGCCGCAGGAAGGTGCCCCTGGAGAAGGCCCTGGAGAGCGCTGGGGCCAGGAGTGCCGCCATGAGGGCAGCAAGCGGGGCCTGGCCTGTCCGTGCCTGCGGCAGGGCGCAGGGCGGGCGCTCGGGCCCTGCCAGCTGCAGCTGGGAGCTCTGCAGGGCGGCCGGCAGAGAGCCGTGGGCTCCCGCAGCTCTGCGGCCCTCACGGCTGAGGCAGCTGCCCGGGCACAGCCCGCTGGGGACACGCGGCCGGCCCGGGGCCACCCGCAGGGGGACCCTGCTCTGGGGCCGGCCCAGGCCGCAGCAGGGAGCAGCCCATGGGGCCGTGCCCGGCCAGGGAACGGCTCTGCCCGGGAACAGGGCTCCGGGAGCAGGGCAGCAGGGCCGCCAGTGCCGGCCACACTGAGAGTGGGGCACACACGGCTGCAGTCACAGGCAGCATCCAACAGGAACCTGCTCACTCTCTGCAGCTCCCAGACAGGAGCGTGGGGCTGGTGCCGGTCACCCTCTGCTCACAGGAAACAAGGGGAGAAGACAAGAGGAAAGTGCCTCAAGTTCTGCCAGGAGAGGTTTAGATTGGGTATTAAGATAAAATGTCTCCTCTGAAAGAGTTGTCAAGCACTGGCAACAGCTGACCATGGAATTGCTAGAATTGTCATTGCTTGAGGCACTGCAGCAATGTGTGGAGGTGGCACATGGAGTCATGGTTTCCAGATGGACTTAGCACAGTCATGCTCGTGCCCTCCGACTTGATAGCAGGACCAATGTGGAGTGGGACACAGCCATGATGCTGGCAGCTGTGAGCCAACTCAAAGCCATAGCGATGAGTCTTCCACCTTGGCTAGCACCAGTGCTGGCAGCTTAAAGACTGGCAACATGCCACCTTACCCTACTGCAGAACCCTCCTAGGGTCAAGCTGGGACAGGGGAGGGGGCTGGGCGGCTCTCCCAGCTCCTGAGCACAAGGTGAGAAAAGAGAAACGCTGCTACCCATCAATCCCTCCCACTGACACATCTTAACAGGGGAAAGGGAGAGACAAAGGCACAATTCTGACTTCCATCTAGGCAGCACTGAGCGTGGACCTCTCCAATCCAGGTGTACAATATGGCAAATGCCTCAGGTTTTCCCGTGGAGGAAAAAGCTCCAAACAAACACAAAAAAGACCCCCAACCCAAACAGTAACGTTGGAATTTTCTGTGATTGATGGCTGAGAGAAGAAGCTGTGCACTGCTGATTCTGTCTTCTCTGCACTCTCATCATCCATACTTGTCTCTGGAGTCTCCAAAGCCCGGTGATCAATTCTTCCTGCTCCAGCACCTGTGCTGAGTCCAAAGAGCCTTGGGGCAGCCAGGGCTGGTAGCATGAGAGCTGCTGAAAGGCACCGCCAGCCGCGCAGCCTTCCCCTCCAAGGCTCCAGAGACACACGGGCAGAAAGCTGTGGCCAAAGCTGGATGGCTGCCGACATCCATCCCCTCTTCACAGGGTGGCCTTGCAGGATAGCAAAATCCACATGGACATCCCACGTCATTCCAGCACTGACTTTCACCCCAAACCTTCCCATTTTCTACAAGGAAAAATCTGCTTTTCTCTTCTGCCTTGATAGGGATGAATTCCCTTGGCTGATGTGTTTGGCATAAAGCTTGTCCTCACAGGGAAACCCTGATGGGCAATGTGAAGCTCTTCTGCCCATCCAGAACCCGTTTTGTCCCACTGGATGGTGGGAAGTGCAGTGCAAATGAACCACCCTTCTCTCCTTGGCCAGCAGCTGCTTTCACAGCCCAATGGCCTGGCACGGTGCAGATGAAGGCAGGTTGTAACTGAGTGTGGGCCATTCTATCTGCCCAGGGAACAAACAATGTGAGCAGAGGAAATGCCCTCAAGTTGTGCCATGGGAGGCTTAGCTTGCATTTCTCCAGGAAATATTCCTTCAACAACAAGGATGTCAAGCTTGGGAACAGATTGCCTGGGGAAATGGCTGAGTCAGCACCCTCAGAACGGTTAAAAAGTCATGTGGAAGTGGCATCTGGGGAGCTGGCCGATTGGAGCAGTGGGCAGTGTGAAGTTTGCAGTTGCACTGTGTGATCGTGAGCCACTTTTTCAACCACACTCGCTTCCAGATTTAAGTGTAGCTCAACCAGTGAGGAGTCAAAGCTCAGACTCAATGATCCTCAAGGCTGCATTCCAACAGGGATATCTATCAGATTGCCAAGGAAGGGCAGATGAAAATCATTGCAAAAGAGACAACAATGGGAGTGCTTTGGAAAAGTTTCAGTCAAGGGCAGCTCTAAGCAGGGCCACTCTGAGTGCCTGAGCCACTAGTCGGCTCAGGAGACAGAGGGTGTGGTTGGCTGGCTTGTGACGTGCTGTGACACGTGTGACATCACGGGGCACGTGTCACAATGCCGGCAGCAAAGAAAGGCCCCAGCAGCTCACGCTGGCCTTGCATTGCTTTGGAAAGCGGTGAGTGCACACGTGGTGGGGAGGCTGTGCTGGGAACAAGGGCTGGGGCAGAAACGCTGCACCTGGGGCTGGCTTCTCCCTCTGCATGCGGGGACAGCCCCGCCTAGGAGAACCTTGGGCAGGCCACAGGGCTGGAGCTGGAGCTGCTGGGGCAGGGAGACAGGCCTTGCTGCCTGCATGCTGGCTGTGTGGGGCCCTGTCCTTCCTGCGCCCACATCCCTGAGGATCCTCCCTCCCCGCCCCACTCACGGGCTTCTCTCCTTCCTCCTGCAGACCATGGAGCCCATGGTATTCCTTTTCATGATCTTGAAAAGCCTCATCCAGTACCCACAGCACGTGGCTGACGCTTTGGATGAGGAAACACGTCTGCGCATGGAAGAGCGTGCAAAGCATCTGGAATGGGAGAGGATTCATCTGGAGCAGGAGGTGGAACAGCTCACCCAGGAGCAGCTGAAGCAGGTGCAGCTCTTGCAGCTTTTAGCTGTTGCTGTGCTCCTGGCCCTTCTCTTGGTCCTCTGGTTGATTGGGTGGAAAAACAGCCTGAGCAGAGAGGAGGATGAACAAGACAACCGTGGGGCAGATGAAGAGGAAGCGGGCAATGTGGCGGCAAACGAAGAAGATAACGTTGGCAATGAAGATGTCAATGAGGCTGCAGTTGCGGAAAACAACAACGATGTTGCAAATGATGTCCAAGAAGAAGAAGAGGATGATTTTGACGATTTCCTTGGAGAAGTTGTAATGGAGCGCATCCAGTGGCCTGTACAGGACCTGCAGAGAGGCTGTGAGTGGATAACTGACCTCATGGATAATTATACCATGTACTTTGGCCATGTTTTGGCCAACAGTTTCTACCCGGTCCTGCAACGAGCCATTGGGGTGGGCAGTGCCTTTGAAGGCTGGAGTCCCCGTGAGCAGGATGTTGTCTACAGCGTGCTCATCCCCATGACTCCTCCCCGGGGCCACAGCTTCCACCTGGAGCTGGAGAGTGAAGAGCAGAGGCACGTCAGGAACTTCCGTGTCCGCGTGCAGCTGGAGTGCACCTGCAGCAGGGAGCAGCAGGCTGAGGACATGCTGTGCTTCCTGCACCACCCCGAGGAGGAGCTGAGCAGCAATCAGGATCCCAGCCTCCTAGACACCCTGTGCACCGGCTCCTACCTGGACGTGCAGAAAACTGCCCGCTGGTTTTACCAGCTGGTGAGAGCAGTCTGGCCAGCTCTGCCTCAGTCACACAACTGGCATTTAAGGCTGATGCCCTCCACACGCTCCTGCCAATTCCAGGTGTCCTACGGGCAGGAAAGCTTCAGGATTGAGCTGTTCTTCGGCGTGCGGAGAGGTGACTCAGCCATCTTTGTGTGCAGCCAGCCTAGAGAGGCCTACACAGCAAGCACAACCTGGCCCGAGTCCTACGCTGTGGCAGAGGTTGAGTTCTTCAAGCACATTGCCAGGCAGGCCCCCCCTGACAGCCTGCACCTCAAATGCCTGCAGTTCTTCACCCGTCTTCCTCTGGGCTTCAGCTTTTCCACCTACACCATGAAGACCATTGTCATGCACCTGCTCAACATCACACCCGTCTCAGAGTGGCGCAGGAGAGATCTCGTGGTACGACTGCTGGATATCATCAACAGCCTGCACTTATGTCTGCGAGCAAAATGCCTCCACCACTTCATTGTGGGCAACCAGAGGCTTCCTCAGGACATCAACTTACCCGCAGATGTCCAAAGAGCTGAGCCATACAATCTCCTCCAGCACCTGGCCCAGCAACCGGCTGCCCACGCCCATGCGCTCTATGAGTACCACATTCTCTACAAGTGGTTCAGAAGAATCCTTCTTGCTGAGGATTTACCGGATGAAGGGGAAGAGTTATGGCTCTGAGCACAGAGCTGTGCTTGTGCTGCTCGCAGCTGCCAGCAGAGAACCACCTTGCAGTCCCCATTTGGTGCTTTCAGGAGAAGAGGATGCCTGCAAAGCTTTGGCAAAGGTCCCACTGCCTCTCCTGCCGCCTCAGCAGGTGCAGGGCCACGGGCGGCTGTCTTCTACCTCCTTGCATCTTTTCATTTGCCAACAAAGCGCCCCGACCGCACTGAGCCCTGCTTGCCTAGGAACTCTCCCATTGCTGAAAAAGCACACAAAGAGAACACGTGCCGTACAAGCAGGGCCAACCTCTCCAAAGCCCACCTGCAACATGCAGCTTTTCCCGGCCTTTGAAAAGGGGCAAAATTTCAAGCATGACAGAAGTGGGAATGTGGGACAGAGAAAGAGAAAAACAACGGGGCAAGAAGGACCAAGAGGAAAAATCGGCACTGCTGGCCCAGGATCAGTCAGTGGATGGAGCCTCTCCTTCTCCCTGGAATGGACAGCTTGACATCAGCATGGGACCACAAGGATTGGAGCCGACCTGAATTTTTGCATACAGTGGAATCTAGATTTTTATTTCGCAGATATATATATATGTAGTGTATTCCTATTATAGACTATAATTTTTATAAATTATATATGTTAGTAAATTACCGTAAAACAAAGCACTATTCTGATAGAAATAATATAAAATATATGAAATCTGTAGTTATGATGTGAGGGTAAAACATTACTTTAAAGAGTTGAATGTGTAATTACGTTTAAATAGTATGAGTAGAGCATGTGTTTCGTGTCACTATCTCTTTTGGAACATATTGTTGCTCCAAGTACATTTATGTCTGGAAGCCTTTCCATAAAATAGATATATTTATAACATATATAATAAACAGAGCATATATATATGGTGTATAAATTATACTGGAACATAACTGTATAACATCTATTATATAACACATGCCTAGAGTATATTACATATATGATATCATTTTTATATACATGTAAAGCCATATCTAGTATCTCTGTGTGTTGGGACCCATAATAATGTTCTAGATATAGGGCATTTATGAGTGGCAAACTGGGAAATTATTTCCCCTTTTTTCAATAAAATGCAATTTTGCAGAATCCAGAGTGTACAAGGTTTTATTGATCTCAGCCAGGCCCATAGTAGTATTCAATGCCACACACTGTGCATTCTGGGCTCATGAACAGACCACTTGAAATCAAACTGAGAGTGCTGAATTGGTTCGAAACAGAAATTGAGCTGAGCAGCACCTAGCCCCTCTGATCACAGAATCCCAGAAACGTTTGGCTTGGAAGGGCCCCTTAGAGGTTGTCTTGTTCCAGCCCGGCTGCCAAGGGCAAGGACACCTTCCGCCAGGCCACGTTGCTGCAAGGCCCATCCAAGCTGGCCTGGAACACTGCCAGGGATGGGGCAGCCACAGCTTCTGTGGGCAGTGTGGGCCAGCCCCAAGCAGCCTCCGAGGCCAGAATTCCTTCCCCATCTTCAGCCTAAGGCCGCCCTTCCTGTGGCACTGGGAAGCCTCTGGCCCTGGCGCTGTACCTGCAGGCCCTTGGCAACAGCCCCTCTGCAGGTCTCTGCTGGCTCCCGGGCAGGGACTCAAAGGCCGCAGGAAGGTGCCCCTGGAGAAGGCCCTGGAGAGCGCTGGGGCCAGGAGTGCCGCCATGAGGGCAGCAAGCGGGGCCTGGCCTGTCCGTGCCTGCGGCAGGGCGCAGGGCGGGCGCTCGGGCCCTGCCAGCTGCAGCTGGGAGCTCTGCAGGGCGGCCGGCAGAGAGCCGTGGGCTCCCGCAGCTCTGCGGCCCTCACGGCTGAGGCAGCTGCCCGGGCACAGCCCGCTGGGGACACGCGGCCGGCCCGGGGCCACCCGCAGGGGGACCCTGCTCTGGGGCCAGCCCAGGCCGCAGCAGGGAGCCGCCCATGGGGCCGTGCCCGGCCAGGGAACGGCTCTGCCCGGGAACAGGGCTCCGGGAGCAGGGCAGCAGGGCCGCCAGTGCCGGCCACACTGAGAGTGGGGCACACACGGCTGCAGTCACAGGCAGCATCCGACAGGAACCTGCTCACTCTCTGCAGCTCCCAGACAGGAGCGTGGGGCTGGTGCCGGTCACCCTCTGCTCACAGGAAACAAGGGGAGAAGACAAGAGGAAAGTGCCTCAAGTTCTGCCAGGGGAGGCTTAGATTGGGTATTAAGATAAAATGTCTCCTCTGAAAGAGTTGTCAAGCACTGGCAACAGCTGACCATGGAATTGCTAGAATTGTCATTGCTTGAGGCACTGCAGCAATGTGTGGAGGTGGCACATGGAGTCATGGTTTCCAGATGGACTTAGCACAGTCATGCTCGTGCCCTCCGACTTGATAGCAGGACCAATGTGGAGTGGGACACAGCCATGATGCTGGCAGCTGTGAGCCAACTCAAAGCCATAGCGATGAGTCTTCCACCTTGGCTAGCACCAGTCCAGGCAGTTTAAAGACTGGCAACATGCCACCTTACCCTACTGCAGAACCCTCCTAGGGTCAAGCTGGGACAGGGGAGGGGGCTGGGCGGCTCTCCCAGCTCCTGAGCACAAGGTGAGAAAAGAGAAACGCTGCTACCCATCAATCCCTCCCACTGACACATCTTAACAGGGGAAAGGGAGAGACAAAGGCACAATTCTGACTTCCATCTAGGCAGCACTGAGCGTGGACCTCTCCAGTCCAGGTGTACAATATGGCAAATGCCTCAGGTTTTCCCGTGGAGGAAAAAGCTCCAAACAAACACAAAAAAGACCTCCAACCCAAACAGTAACGTTGGAATTTTCTGTGATTGATGGCTGAGAGAAGAAGCTGTGCACTGCTGATTCTGTCTTCTCTGCACTCTCATCATCCATACTTGGCTCTGGAGTCTCCAAAGCCCGGTGATCATTTCTTCCTGCTCCAGCACCTGTGCTGAGTCCAAAGAGCCTTGGGGCAGCCAGGGCTGGTAGCAGGAGAGCTGCTGAAAGGCACCGCCAGCCGCGCAGCCTTCCCCTCCAAGGCTCCAGAGACACACGGGCAGAAAGCTGTGGCCAAAGCTGGATGGCTGCCGACATCCATCCCCTCTTCACAGGGTGGCCTTGCAGGATAGCAAAATCCACATGGACATCCCACGTCATTCCAGCACTGACTTTCACCCCAAACCTTCCCATTTTCTACAAGGAAAAATCTGCTTTTCTCTTCTGCCTTGATAGGGATGAATTCCCTTGGCTGATGTGTTTGGCATAAAGCTTGTCCTCACAGGGAAACCCTGATGGGCAATGTGAAGCTCTTCTGCCCATCCAGAACCCGTTTTGTCCCACTGGATGGTGGGAAGTGCAGTGCAAATGAACCACCCTTCTCTCCTTGGCCAGCAGCTGCTTTCACAGCCCAATGGCCTGGCACGGTGCAGATGAAGGCAGGTTGTAACTGAGTGTGGGCCATTCTATCTGCCCAGGGAACAAACAATGTGAGCAGAGGAAATGCCCTCAAGTTGTGCCATGGGAGGCTTAGCTTGCATTTCTCCAGGAAATATTCCTTCAACAACAAGGATGTCAAGCTTGGGAACAGATTGCCTGGGGAAATGGCTGAGTCAGCACCCTCAGAACGGTTAAAAAGTCATGTGGAAGTGGCATCTGGGGAGCTGGCCGATTGGAGCAGTGGGCAGTGTGAAGTTTGCAGTTGCACTGTGTGATCGTGAGCCACTTTTTCAACCACACTCGCTTCCAGATTTAAGTGTAGCTCAACCAGTGAGGAGTCAAAGCTCAGACTCAATGATCCTCAAGGCTGCATTCCAACAGGGATATCTATCAGATTGCCAAGGAAGGGCAGATGAAAATCATTGCAAAAGAGACAACAATGGGAGTGCTTTGGAAAAGTTTCAGTCAAGGGCAGCTCTAAGCAGGGCCACTCTGAGTGCCTGAGCCACTAGTCGGCTCAGGAGACAGAGGGTGTGGTTGGCTGGCTTGTGACGTGCTGTGACACGTGTGACATCACGGGGCACGTGTCACAATGCCGGCCGCAAAGAAAGGCCCCAGCAGCTCACGCTGGCCTTGCATTGCTTTGGAAAGCGGTGAGTGCACACGTGGTGGGGAGGCTGTGCTGGGAACAAGGGCTGGGGCAGAAACGCTGCACCTGGGGCTGGCTTCTCCCTCTGCATGCGGGGACAGCCCCGCCTAGGAGAACCTTGGGCAGGCCACAGGGCTGGAGCTGGAGCTGCTGGGGCAGGGAGACAGGCCTTGCTGCCTGCATGCTGGCTGTGTGGGGCCCTGTCCTTCCTGCGCCCACATCCCTGAGGATCCTCCCTCCCCGCCCCACTCACGGGCTTCTCTCCTTCCTCCTGCAGACCATGGAGCCCATGGTATTCCTTTTCATGCTCTTGAAAAGCCTCATCCAGTACCCACAGCACGTGGCTGACGCTTTGGATGAGGAAACACGTCTGCGCATGGAAGAGCGTGCAAAGCATCTGGAATGGGAGAGGATTCATCTGGAGCAGGAGGTGGAACAGCTCACCCAGGAGCAGCTGAAGCAGGTGCAGCTCTTGCAGCTTTTAGCTGTTGCTGTGCTCCTGGCCCTTCTCTTGGTCCTCTGGTTGATTGGGTGGAAAAACAGCCTGAGCAGAGAGGAGGATGAACAAGACAACCGTGGGGCAGATGAAGAGGAAGCGGGCAATGTGGCGGCAAACGAAGAAGATAACGTTGGCAATGAAGATGTCAATGAGGCTGCAGTTGCGGAAAACAACAACGATGTTGCAAATGATGTCCAAGAAGAAGAAGAGGATGATTTTGACGATTTCCTTGGAGAAGTTGTAATGGAGCGCATCCAGTGGCCTGTACAGGACCTGCAGAGAGGCTGTGAGTGGATAACTGACCTCATGGATAATTATACCATGTACTTTGGCCATGTTTTGGCCAACAGTTTCTACCCGGTCCTGCAACGAGCCATCGGGGTGGGCAGTGCCTTTGAAGGCTGGAGTCCCCGTGAGCAGGATGTCGTCTACAGCGTGCTCATCCCCATGACTCCTCCCCGGGGCCACAGCTTCCACCTGGAGCTGGACAGTGAAGAGCAGAGGCACGTCAGGAACTTCCGTGTCCGCGTGCAGCTGGAGTGCACCTGCAGCAGGGAGCAGCAGGCTGAGGACATGCTGTGCTTCCTGCACCACCCCGAGGAGGAGCTGAGCAGCAATCAGGATCCCAGCCTCCTAGACACCCTGTGCACCGGCTCCTACCTCGACGTGCAGAAAACTGCCCGCTGGTTTTACCAGCTGGTGAGAGCAGTCTGGCCAGCTCTGCCTCAGTCACACAACTGGCATTTAAGGCTGATGCCCTCCACACGCTCCTGCCAATTCCAGGTGTCCTACGGGCAGGAAAGCTTCAGGATTGAGCTGTTCTTCGGCGTGCGGAGAGGTGACTCAGCCATCTTTGTGTGCAGCCAGCCTAGAGAGGCCTACACAGCAAGCACAACCTGGCCCGAGTCCTACGCTGTGGCAGAGGTTGAGTTCTTCAAGCACATTGCCAGGCAGGACCCCCCTGACAGCCTGCACCTCAAATGCCTGCAGTTCTTCACCCGTCTTCCTCTGGGCTTCAGCTTTTCCACCTACACCATGAAGACCATTGTCATGCACCTGCTCAACATCACACCCGTCTCAGAGTGGCGCAGGAGAGATCTCGTGGTACGACTGCTGGATATCATCAACAGCCTGCACTTATGTCTGCGAGCAAAATGCCTCCACCACTTCATTGTGGGCAACCAGAGGCTTCCTCAGGACATCAACTTACCCGCAGATGTCCAAAGAGCTGAGCCATACAATCTCCTCCAGCACCTGGCCCAGCAACCGGCTGCCCACGCCCATGCGCTCTATGAGTACCACATTCTCTACAAGTGGTTCAGAAGAATCCTTCTTGCTGAGGATTTACCGGATGAAGGGGAAGAGTTATGGCTCTGAGCACAGAGCTGTGCTTGTGCTGCTCGCACCTGCCAGCAGAGAACCACCTTGCAGTCCCCATTTGGTGCTTTCAGGAGAAGAGGATGCCTGCAAAGCTTTGGCAAAGGTCCCACTGCCTCTCCTGCCGCCTCAGCAGGTGCAGGGCCACGGGCGGCTGTCTTCTACCTCCTTGCATCTTTTCATTTGCCAACAAAGCGCCCCGACCGCACTGAGCCCTGCTTGCCTAGGAACTCTCCCATTGCTGAAAAAGCACACAAAGAGAACACGTGCCGTACAAGCAGGGCCAACCTCTCCAAAGCCCACCTGCAACATGCAGCTTTTCCCGGCCTTTGAAAAGGGGCAAAATTTCAAGCATGACAGAAGTGGGAATGTGGGACAGAGAAAGAGAAAAACAACGGGGCAAGAAGGACCAAGAGGAAAAATCGGCACTGCTGGCCCAGGATCAGTCAGTGGATGGAGCCTCTCCTTCTCCCTGGAATGGACAGCTTGACATCAGCATGGGACCACAAGGATTGGAGCCGACCTGAATTTTTGCATACAGTGGAATCTAGATTTTTATTTTGCAGATATATATATATGTAGTGTATTCCTATTATAGACTATAATTTTTATAAATTATATATGTTAGTAAATTACCGTAAAACAAAGCACTATTCTGATAGAAATAATATAAAATATATGAAATCTGTAGTTATGATGTGAGGGTAAAACATTACTTTAAAGAGTTGAATGTGTAATTACGTTTAAATAGTATGAGTAGAGCATGTGTTTCGTGTCACTATCTCTTTTGGAACATATTGTTGCTCCAAGTACATTTATGTCTGGAAGCCTTTCCATAAAATAGATATATTTATAACATATATAATAAACAGAGCATATATATATGGTGTATAAATTATACTGGAACATAACTGTATAACATCTATTATATAACACATGCCTAGAGTATATTACATATATGATATCATTTTTATATACATGTAAAGCCATATCTAGTATCTCTGTGTGTTGGGACCCATAATAATGTTCTAGATATAGGGCATTTATGAGTGGCAAACTGGGAAATTATTTCCCCTTTTTTCAATAAAATGCAATTTTGCAGAATCCAGAGTGTACAAGGTTTTATTGATCTCAGCCAGGCCCATAGTAGTATTCAATGCCACACACTGTGCATTCTGGGCTCATGAACAGACCACTTGAAATCAAACTGAGAGTGCTGAATTGGTTCGAAACAGAAATTGAGCTGAGCAGCACCTAGCCCCTCTGATCACAGAATCCCAGAAACGTTTGGCTTGGAAGGGCCCCTTAGAGGTTGTCTTGTTCCAGCCCGGCTGCCAAGGGCAAGGACACCTTCCGCCAGGCCACGTTGCTGCAAGGCCCATCCAAGCTGGCCTGGAACACTGCCAGGGATGGGGCAGCCACAGCTTCTGTGGGCAGCGTGGGCCAGCCCCAAGCAGCCTCCGAGGCCAGAATTCCTTCCCCATCTTCAGCCTAAGGCCGCCCTTCCTGTGGCACTGGGAAGCCTCTGGCCCTGGCGCTGTACCTGCAGGCCCTTGCCAACAGCCCCTCTGCAGGTCTCTGCTGGCTCCCGGGCAGGGACTCAAAGGCCGCAGGAAGGTGCCCCTGGAGAAGGCCCTGGAGAGCGCTGGGGCCAGGAGTGCCGCCATGAGGGCAGCAAGCGGGGCCTGGCCTGTCCGTGCCTGCGGCAGGGCGCAGGGCGGGCGCTCGGGCCCTGCCAGCTGCAGCTGGGAGCTCTGCAGGGCGGCCGGCAGAGAGCCGTGGGCTCCCGCAGCTCTGCGGCCCTCACGGCTGAGGCAGCTGCCCGGGCACAGCCCGCTGGGGACACGCGGCCGGCCCGGGGCCACCCGCAGGGGGACCCTGCTCTGGGGCCAGCCCAGGCCGCAGCAGGGAGCCGCCCATGGGGCCGTGCCCGGCCAGGGAACGGCTCTGCCCGGGAACAGGGCTCCGGGAGCAGGGCAGCAGGGCCGCCAGTGCCGGCCACACTGAGAGTGGGGCACACACGGCTGCAGTCACAGGCAGCATCCGACAGGAACCTGCTCACTCTCTGCAGCTCCCAGACAGGAGCGTGGGGCTGGTGCCGGTCACCCTCTGCTCACAGGAAACAAGGGGAGAAGACAAGAGGAAAGTGCCTCAAGTTCTGCCAGGGGAGGCTTAGATTGGGTATTAAGATAAAATGTCTCCTCTGAAAGAGTTGTCAAGCACTGGCAACAGCTGACCATGGAATTGCTAGAATTGTCATTGCTTGAGGCACTGCAGCAATGTGTGGAGGTGGCACATGGAGTCATGGTTTCCAGATGGACTTAGCACAGTCATGCTCGTGCCCTCCGACTTGATAGCAGGACCAATGTGGAGTGGGACACAGCCATGATGCTGGCAGCTGTGAGCCAACTCAAAGCCATAGCGATGAGTCTTCCACCTTGGCTAGCACCAGTCCAGGCAGTTTAAAGACTGGCAACATGCCACCTTACCCTACTGCAGAACCCTCCTAGGGTCAAGCTGGGACAGGGGAGGGGGCTGGGCGGCTCTCCCAGCTCCTGAGCACAAGGTGAGAAAAGAGAAACGCTGCTACCCATCAATCCCTCCCACTGACACATCTTAACAGGGGAAAGGGAGAGACAAAGGCACAATTCTGACTTCCATCTAGGCAGCACTGAGCGTGGACCTCTCCAGTCCAGGTGTACAATATGGCAAATGCCTCAGGTTTTCCCGTGGAGGAAAAAGCTCCAAACAAACACAAAAAAGACCTCCAACCCAAACAGTAACGTTGGAATTTTCTGTGATTGATGGCTGAGAGAAGAAGCTGTGCACTGCTGATTCTGTCTTCTCTGCACTCTCATCATCCATACTTGGCTCTGGAGTCTCCAAAGCCCGGTGATCATTTCTTCCTGCTCCAGCACCTGTGCTGAGTCCAAAGAGCCTTGGGGCAGCCAGGGCTGGTAGCAGGAGAGCTGCTGAAAGGCACCGCCAGCCGCGCAGCCTTCCCCTCCAAGGCTCCAGAGACACACGGGCAGAAAGCTGTGGCCAAAGCTGGATGGCTGCCGACATCCATCCCCTCTTCACAGGGTGGCCTTGCAGGATAGCAAAATCCACATGGACATCCCACGTCATTCCAGCACTGACTTTCACCCCAAACCTTCCCATTTTCTACAAGGAAAAATCTGCTTTTCTCTTCTGCCTTGATAGGGATGAATTCCCTTGGCTGATGTGTTTGGCATAAAGCTTGTCCTCACAGGGAAACCCTGATGGGCAATGTGAAGCTCTTCTGCCCATCCAGAACCCGTTTTGTCCCACTGGATGGTGGGAAGTGCAGTGCAAATGAACCACCCTTCTCTCCTTGGCCAGCAGCTGCTTTCACAGCCCAATGGCCTGGCACGGTGCAGATGAAGGCAGGTTGTAACTGAGTGTGGGCCATTCTATCTGCCCAGGGAACAAACAATGTGAGCAGAGGAAATGCCCTCAAGTTGTGCCATGGGAGGCTTAGCTTGCATTTCTCCAGGAAATATTCCTTCAACAACAAGGATGTCAAGCTTGGGAACAGATTGCCTGGGGAAATGGCTGAGTCAGCACCCTCAGAACGGTTAAAAAGTCATGTGGAAGTGGCATCTGGGGAGCTGGCCGATTGGAGCAGTGGGCAGTGTGAAGTTTGCAGTTGCACTGTGTGATCGTGAGCCACTTTTTCAACCACACTCGCTTCCAGATTTAAGTGTAGCTCAACCAGTGAGGAGTCAAAGCTCAGACTCAATGATCCTCAAGGCTGCATTCCAACAGGGATATCTATCAGATTGCCAAGGAAGGGCAGATGAAAATCATTGCAAAAGAGACAACAATGGGAGTGCTTTGGAAAAGTTTCAGTCAAGGGCAGCTCTAAGCAGGGCCACTCTGAGTGCCTGAGCCACTAGTCGGCTCAGGAGACAGAGGGTGTGGTTGGCTGGCTTGTGACGTGCTGTGACACGTGTGACATCACGGGGCACGTGTCACAATGCCGGCCGCAAAGAAAGGCCCCAGCAGCTCACGCTGGCCTTGCATTGCTTTGGAAAGCGGTGAGTGCACACGTGGTGGGGAGGCTGTGCTGGGAACAAGGGCTGGGGCAGAAACGCTGCACCTGGGGCTGGCTTCTCCCTCTGCATGCGGGGACAGCCCCGCCTAGGAGAACCTTGGGCAGGCCACAGAGCTGGAGCTGGAGCTGCTGGGGCAGGGAGACAGGCCTTGCTGCCTGCATGCTGGCTGTGTGGGGCCCTGTCCTTCCTGCGCCCACATCCCTGAGGATCCTCCCTCCCCGCCCCACTCACGGGCTTCTCTCCTTCCTCCTGCAGACCATGGAGCCCATGGTATTCCTTTTCATGCTCTTGAAAAGCCTCATCCAGTACCCACAGCACGTGGCTGACGCTTTGGATGAGGAAACACGTCTGCGCATGGAAGAGCGTGCAAAGCATCTGGAATGGGAGAGGATTCATCTGGAGCAGGAGGTGGAACAGCTCACCCAGGAGCAGCTGAAGCAGGTGCAGCTCTTGCAGCTTTTAGCTGTTGCTGTGCTCCTGGCCCTTCTCTTGGTCCTCTGGTTGATTGGGTGGAAAAACAGCCTGAGCAGAGAGGAGGATGAACAAGACAACCGTGGGGCAGATGAAGAGGAAGCGGGCAATGTTGCGGCTAACGAAGACAACGTTGGCAATGAAGATGTCAATGAGGCTGCAGTTGCGGAAAACAACAACGATGTTGCAAATGATGTCCAAGAAGAAGAAGAGGATGATTTTGACGATTTCCTTGGAGAAGTTGTAATGGAGCGCATCCAGTGGCCTGTACAGGACCTGCAGAGAGGCTGTGAGTGGATAACTGACCTCATGGATAATTATACCATGTACTTTGGCCATGTTTTGGCCAACAGTTTCTACCCGGTCCTGCAACGAGCCATCGGGGTGGGCAGTGCCTTTGCAGGCTGGAGTCCCCGTGAGCAGGATGTCGTCTACAGCGTGCTCATCCCCATGACTCCTCCCCGGGGCCACAGCTTCCACCTGGAGCTGGACAGTGAAGAGCAGAGGCACGTCAGGAACTTCCGTGTCCGCGTGCAGCTGGAGTGCACCTGCAGCAGGGAGCAGCAGCCTGAGGACATGCTGTGCTTCCTGCACCACCCCGAGGAGGAGCTGAGCAGCAATCAGGATCCCAGCCTCCTAGACACTCTGTGCACCGGCTCCTACCTCAACGTGCAGAAAACTGCCCGCTGGTTTTACCAGCTGGTGAGAGCAGTCTGGCCAGCTCTGCCTCAGTCACACAACTGGCATTTAAGGCTGATGCCCTCCACACGCTCCTGCCAATTCCAGGTGTCCTACGGGCAGGAAAGCTTCAGGATTGAGCTGTTCTTCGGCGTGCGGAGAGGTGACTCAGCCATCTTTGTGTGCAGCCAGCCTAGAGAGGCCTACACAGCAAGCACAACCTGGCCCGAGTCCTACGCTGTGGCAGAGGTTGAGTTCTTCAAGCACATTGCCAGGCAGGCCCCCCCTGACAGCCTGCACCTCAAATGCCTGCAGTTCTTCACCCGTCTTCCTCTGGGCTTCAGCTTTTCCACCTACACCATGAAGACCATTGTCATGCACCTGCTCAACATCACACCCGTCTCAGAGTGGCGCAGGAGAGATCTCGTGGTACGACTGCTGGATATCATCAACAGCCTGCACTTATGTCTGCGAGCAAAATGCCTCCACCACTTCATTGTGGGCAACCAGAGGCTTCCTCAGGACATCAACTTACCCGCAGATGTCCAAAGAGCTGAGCCATACAATCTCCTCCAGCACCTGGCCCAGCAACCGGCTGCCCACGCCCATGCACTCTATGAGTACCACATTCTCTACAAGTGGTTCAGAAGAATCCTTCTTGCTGAGGATTTACCGGATGAAGGGGAAGAGTTATGGCTCTGAGCACAGAGCTGTGCTTGTGCTGCTCGCACCTGCCAGCAGAGAACCACCTTGCAGTCCCCATTTGGTGCTTTCAGGAGAAGAGGATGCCTGCAAAGCTTTGGCAAAGGTCCCACTGCCTCTCCTGCCGCCTCAGCAGGTGCAGGGCCACGGGCGGCTGTCTTCTACCTCCTTGCATCTTTTCATTTGCCAACAAAGTGCCCCGACCGCACTGAGCCCTGCTTGCCTAGGAACTCTCCCATTGCTGAAAAAGCACACAAAGAGAACACGTGCCGTACAAGCAGGGCCAACCTCTCCAAAGCCCACCTGCAACATGCAGCTTTTCCCGGCCTTTGAAAAGGGGCAAAATTTCAAGCATGACAGAAGTGGGAATGTGGGACCAAGAAAGAGAAAAACAACGGGGCAAGAAGGACCAAGAGGAAAAATCGGCACTGCTGGCCCAGGATCAGTCAGTGGATGGAGCCTCTCCTTCTCCCTGGAATGGACAGCTTGACATCAGCATGGGACCACAAGGATTGGAGCCGACCTGAATTTTTGCATACAGTGGAATCTAGATTTTTATTTCGCAGATATATATATGTAGTGTATTCCTATTATAGACTATAATTTTTATAAATTATATATGTTAGTAAATTACCGTAAAACAAAGCACTATTCTGATAGAAATAATATAAAATATATGAAATCTGTAGTTATGATGTGAGGGTAAAACATTACTTTAAAGAGTTGAATGTGTAATTACGTTTAAATAGTATGAGTAGAGCATGTGTTTCGTGTCACTATCTCTTTTGGAACATATTGTTGCTCCAAGTACATTTATGTCTGGAAGCCTTTCCATAAAATAGATATATTTATAACATATATAATAAACAGAGCATATATATATGGTGTATAAATTATACTGGAACATAACTGTATAACATCTATTATATAACACATGCCTAGAGTATATTACATATATGATATCATTTTTATATACATGTAAAGCCATATCTAGTATCTCTGTGTGTTGGGACCCATAATAATGTTCTAGATATAGGGCATTTATGCGTGGCAAACTGGGAAATTATTTCCCCTTTTTTCAATAAAATGCAATTTTGCAGAATCCAGAGTGTACAAGGTTTTATTGATCTCAGCCAGGCCCATAGTAGTATTCAATGCCACACACTGTGCATTCTGGGCTCATGAACAGACCACTTGAAATCAAACTGAGAGTGCTGAATTGGTTCGAAACAGAAATTGAGCTGAGCAGCACCTAGCCCCTCTGATCACAGAATCCCAGAAACGTTTGGCTTGGAAGGGCCCCTTAGAGGTTGTCTTGTTCCAGCCCGGCTGCCAAGGGCAAGGACACCTTCCGCCAGGCCACGTTGCTGCAAGGCCCATCCAAGCTGGCCTGGAACACTGCCAGGGATGGGGCAGCCACAGCTTCTGTGGGCAGTGTGGGCCAGCCCCAAGCAGCCTCCGAGGCCAGAATTCCTTGCCCATCTGCAGCCTAAGGCCGCCCTTCCTGTGGCACTGGGAAGCCTCTGGCCCTGGCGCTGTGCCTGCAGGCCCTTGGCAACAGCCCCTCTGCAGGTCTCTGCTGGCTCCCGGGCAGGGACTCAAAGGCCGCAGGAAGGTGCCCCTGGAGAAGGCCCTGGAGAGCGTTGGGGCCAGGAGTGCCACCATGAGGGCAGCAAGCGGGGCCTGGCCTGTCCGTGCCTGCGGCAGGGCGCAGGGCGGGCGCTCGGGCCCTGCCAGCTGGAGCACATTAATGCACTCTGGCATGACATTCCTGCGCCTTGCTCAGCTCTTCTGCTACAATACCAGTGGTCATTTTGTGCAACGCTTTCACTGAAGAGCCACAATTCTATGCCAGAACCAGCCCTGTGCGGCTTCTGGATCAAGAGCAGCCTGGTGGGGTTCTGGCTACTCTTCCTTCTCCATGATGTCCGATAATGGGAAGGTTTCACAGAGGTCTTGGAGGGACTGGATCTGGGAAGTCTCAAGCAGGAAAAAGTGAGCCAGAGTAACTTATTCCACTCAGAGAAAAAACAGTGCCATTACAATAGCACCTCTAGCACTCTCATACATGATATTATGTATCATATTCAACATTATTAGTTGTATCCTTTCCCCTTCAAGAAAAAGTCTGAAGACTTCAGCCTACATTGTAAAGGGAGCCCCTGGGGCCCATTCCCTCCCAGAGGGGCTGCACTGGGTGGTGCCAGGGCTTTCATTGCTGGGCCCACTCGCAGCCCCTGAGCTGGGCTGGGGTCCAAGGGCAGGGCTGGCCCGGCTGTGATGCCTCTGGCACGGGTGACATCAGGGACAGCGTGTCACAATGTGGGCCGCTAGAACAGGCCCCCGCAGGTAACGCTGGCCCAGCACAGCCTGGGCAAGCGGTGAGTGCGCACGTGGCGGGGCTGGGCTGGGCCAGGCCCGGGGCACAAGCGCCGCACCCGGGCCTGCATTGTCCCCCTGCATGCAGGGCCAGCCACTCGGGCCACAGCCTTGCCCAGGGCACGGGGCTGCTGCTGCCCCACTGGCACAGGCCCTGCTGCCTGCCAGCTCTCTGGGGCCCTCTGCTTCCTGCCCTCACAGCCCTGCGCCTCCGGGCCTCCCTTCAGCCCCCACAGCTCCCTTCTAGCCCCAGTGAAACCCTTGTCTCTCTCCTCCTGCAGACCATGGCGGACAGATCAGTCCTGGCTGTGATTCTGCTGCTCATCTTCCCATTCCCACTTGCCTTGGTGGACAGATTTTATGGGGATGTGCAGCACACTGCCGAGGAGCTGAAACCGGCTCCCCCAGAGCCACCTCAGCCTGGCTGGGGAGCCTGGCTCCTGGCTGCCTTGCAGCAGCTGCAGCAATTCTGGGCAATTGCTCACACGCTGTTCCTGCCTTTGGCCTGGTGGCTCAGGCGCAGAAGGGCGGCCATGAGGCAGAGAGCAGCGGCCCAGAGAGCTGCAGAGGAGGCCAGAAGGAGGAGGATGAGAATCGAGCGAAGAAGGTGGCTCCTTAAGAAGAGACAAAAAGAGATGGAGCAAATGCGCAGGGCCTTGAGACAACTGCAAAAGCAAATGGCCAGGCTGATTCAAATGAATAGGGAAACAAACAGCATGGTCAAGGTAGGCTGGGCAGGCTTTTGGAGGAGCACAGGCAGTGGCCTGTGTGAAGAAAAGCTTCCTGCTGGAGATGCTCTCTGGGCTGGCCAAGGCCAGCCGCACATCTTTGTGAGCAGCCAGCGCACAGAGCTGCGCTTGCTGCCCAGCACAGCCCTGCAAAGCCGGGGCAGAGGCTCAGGGCTCCTGCCAGGCCCTGCCCCTCTTGGCTCTAGCTCTTCATTGTAGCTACAGTTACTGTATCTATATTAATGTCTCTCTTTCCACTCTTCCATGCAGAAGATTTGCATTTGCTCGCGGACAGAGACATTTGAAGGAGGAGCCAGCCAAATGCCAGGAGATTGATTCAAATTGTGTAAGGGTTTAGAAAGATTTCAAATATTTTAACTAATTTATTTTAAAAAATATTTCAAGATTTTAATACCATTCTTGTAGAATAATACGACAGTTAGATATCAATATCGTTATAATAAGTATTTATCAAGTAACAATACCTGTTCTTCATATTATATAATTACTATCGCTCATCAAAGTGAGTATGAATTATATTAATTCAACACAATTGAAGTATGCTACATTTTTATCTTAAACAGTGAATTTTGCATAATCATCATTACTAAGAAAACTATTTTTTAAATATTAATATATAACAATATATGAAATAGTTGCTTAGATACGATTGACTCTACCCACAATTTGTGGAGCTGCCCTGTGAGCAGCCAGCGCGCAGAGCTGCGCTTGCTGCCCAGCACAGCCCTGCAAAGCCGTGGCAGAGGCTCAGGGCTCCTGCCAGGCCCTGGCCCTCTTCCCTCTGTCTCTTAACTGTGTCTGAATTAACTGTATCTGTATTAACTCTGTCTATTTTAACCCTTTTCCCTGCAGAGGCCTTGCATTTGCTCGGGGATGGTGGCGTTTGAAGGAAGATCGGGCCAAATGACTGATACCTATTTTTAAATAGCTTAGAAATAGTTTCAGTATTGTAAACATTTACTAAACATTTAGTAAAATAACTAGATTTAGCACTGTTTTCCTAATTTTCATAATTTTAAGGCAGAATAATACTCCAGTAAAATATCATTATAATGGTAATAATAAGTAATAGTTAGGTACCTAAATGTATTATTTACTTTATAGATTAACTGTTATTCAGCAAAATTAATAGGAATTATGCTAATTAATTACAATAGAAGTATGATAAATCTTTATCTTAAATAGTGAATTTTACATAATCTGCATGAAAAAATAATTATTTTTTACATTATTAATATTAATATATAACCATATACAGATTGCAGTTAGATAATTTTGACGATATTCAAAATTCGTTAATTTCAATGTTTAAAACATGTTATTGTGACCTGATAATGATGCTGACAGCCCTCCTCTCTAGGGAGTGTCATCCCTCTGGGAGCTGCAGTCAGTGTAAAGATCCAATAAAGGCAATGCCTGAACAAACACTGTGTCTGTGCATGTCCGCCTTGGGCCCAGGTGTCACCTGTGGGCAATTCCTGACAGAGGGGCACCACAGCACCCCTTGGCCATGCAGAGGCTCCTTTCCTCCCCTCTAGCAGCTGTTCCTTTGATGCTGTGATCCATCCCCTGCTGTGCGGGGTGCCAAATGCAAGAAAACCAGGAGTGCCCCCACTCAGACTGTCACTTGGGTCCCTGCAGAGCTCAGGAGCCACCATGGCTGTGTAGGGTGTGGAACGCTGCAGGAGGCCATGACAGCAGGGCCAGCAGGGACAGGGGGACACAGGACAGGAATGACAGCCCAGCTGCCCTGGGACAGGCCCCACAGGCAGACAGGACACGGGGCAGGCAGGAGTCCCCATCCTCTCTGTGCCCCCCTCAACACAGGGACATAAGGGACAGGGGGAATGGGGACACAGCGGCCCCTCTCCTCTGGGAATATCCCACCTGCCCTGAGGCCCTGACAGGATGCAGGGGCTGAGGCTCTGCAAGGGGATGCCGAGGATGAGGAGGACAATGCCCAGGGAATATCAGCCCACACTCTGCATGCAAACTGTTCCATGGAGGACAAAAGCAGAGGGGGCCTTGCCACAGTAGATCCCTTCTGAGGGAAGGTGTTCTGCATTCCTGCACACGGGTGTTCCATGCAACATGGAGCACATGAATGCACTTTGACACCACATTCGTACCCTGCATGAGCGTTCAGGCACAAGAGCAGTGGCCATTCCTTAATTACACACAAGTGCAACTCTTGTGCAAAGCAACACAAATTGTCTCTATCCCCCCACAGACCACGGCAGACAGATCAGTCCTTGCCCTGGCTGCAGTGCTCATCTTCCACTTTCTGCAGCCCCTGGTGATCACTCCGCATGAGGATGCGGAGCTGAGCGAAGAGGACCTGGAGCAGGCTACCCCAGAGCCACCCGAGCCTGCCTGGGGACCCCTGCTCTCGGCAGCCGTGCAGCAGGGGCCCTACCGGGCTGCTGCTGAACTGCTCTTCCTGCCTTTGTTCCTCTGGTTCAGGTGCAGAAGGGCGGCCATGAAGCAGAGAGCAGCGGCCCGGAGAGCTGAAGAAGAGGCCAGAAGGCACAGGATGGAAATCGAGCAGAGAAGGCTTCGGTTCAAGAGGAGATGCAAAGACTTGAAGGAAATGTGGGGGACCATGAAAATGGTAAAGAAGAAAATGGCCAGGCTGTTTTGAATGAACAGCAAGGTGAGCGGGATGCTCTCTGGGCTGGCCAAGGCCAGCTGCACATCTTTGTGAGCAGCCAGCGCACAGAGCTGCTCTTGCTACCCAGCACAGCCCTGCAAAGGCAGGGCAGAGGCTCAGGGCTCCTGCCAGGACTTGCCCCTCTTCGCTCTGTCTCTTAACTTCATCTATTTTAACCCTTTTCCCTGCAGAAGCTTTGCATTTGCTCAGGGATTGTGGCTTTTGAAGGAAGACCAGGCCGGATGGATGGACCTTGATTTAACTTCCTTATTAGTTTAGAAATTATTTCGATATTTTATTAATTTATCCAATACTCACTTTAGTGTCTAGTAATACATATGTTGAATGTAGTAGTAATTAAAATTTTAAAAATACTAATTCTGTTATGACAATTATAGATTCTACTGCACAGTAATTATCATTCATTGGAAAAATTACTGCAAATTACGTGAAGGAACCACAACTGATATATCTTATATTTTTATCAACAACATGTAATTTTTCATAATCATCAGTATCCAGAAAACTTCATCATTGTATTTATTCATATGCTATGTATAAGAGTATAGAAAAGATCTATTAACACAGGGATGACTCTAATTGTGATGTATTCTTAAAAATGGTTCAAATACATGATAGATTTTTTAAATGAAACTGCCTGCTCTCCCTTCTTCAGCAACTCTGTTTTCTGGAGCTGCAGTCAGTACAGCAGAGTTCCAGTAATGGTTGTGTTTAAGAAACACACGGTGTCTGTGAGTGTCCAGAGTCATCTCCAAGGCCATCCAGTTCTACCCCTCTGCCATGGCCTGGGACACTTTCTGCCAGGCCACGTTGCTGCAAGTCCCATCCATGCGGAACAGAAACACTTGCAGGGACAGGGCAGGCACAGCTGCTCTGAGCATCCAGTGCCAGGGCCTCACGGCCCTCACAGGCAAGGCTTCCTGCCCCATGGCCCGCCTCAGCCCGCCCTGTGGCACTGGGAAGCCGCTGGCCCTGGCGCTGTGCCTGCAGGCCCTTGCCAACAGCCCCTCTGCAGGTCTCTGCTGGCTCCCGGGCAGGGACTCAAAGGCCGCAGGAAGGTGCCCCTGGAGAAGGCCCTGGAGAGCGCTGGGGCCAGGAGTGCCGCCATGAGGGCAGCAAGCGGGGCCTGGCCTGTCCGTGCCTGCGGCAGGGCGCAGGGCGGGCGCTCAGGCCCTGCCAGCTGCAGCTGGGAGCTCTGCAGGGCGGCCGGCAGAGAGCCGTGGGCTCCCGCAGCTCTGCGGCCCTCACGGCTGAGGCAGCTGCCCGGGCACAGCCCGCTGGGGACACGCGGCCGGCCCGGGGCCACCCGCAGGGGGACCCTGCTCTGGGGCCAGCCCAGGCCGCAGCAGGGAGCCGCCCATGGGGCCGTGCCCGGCCACGGAACGGCTCTGCCCGGGAACAGGGCTCCAGGAGCAGGGCAGCAGGGCCGCCAGTGCCGGCCACACTGAGAGTGGGGCACACGCGGCTGCAGTCACAGGCAGCATCCGACAGGAACCTGCTCACTCTCTGCAGCTCCCAGACAGGAGCGTGGGGCTGGCGCAGGTCAGCCTCTGCTCCCAGGAAACAAGGGGCGAAGACAAGAGGAAAGTGCCTCAAGTTCCGCCAGGGTAGTCTTAGATTGGGTATTAAGATAAAATGTCTCCTCTGAAAGAGTTGTCAAGCACTGGCAACAGCTGACCATGGAATTGCTAGAATTGTCATTGCTTGAGGCACTGCAGCAATGTGTGGAGGTGGCACATGGAGTCATGGTTTCCAGATGGACTTAGCACAGTCATGCTCATGCCCTCCGACTTGATAGCAGGACCAATGTGGAGTGGGACACAGCCATGATGCTGGCAGCTGTGAGCCAACTCAAAGCCATAGCGATGAGTCTTCCACCTTGGCTAGCACCAGTGCTGGCAGCTTAAAGACTGGCAACATGCCACCTTACCCTACTGCAGAACCCTCCTAGGGTCAGCTGGGACAGGGGAGGGGGCTGGGCGGCTCTCCCAGCTCCTGAGCACAAGGTGAGAAAAGAGAAACGCTGTTACCCATCAATCCCTCCCACTGACACATCTTAACAGGGGAAAGGGAGAGACAAAGGCACAATTCTGACTTCCATCTAGGCAGCACTGAGCGTGGACCTCTCCTGTCCAGGTGTACAATATGGCAAATGTCTCAGGTTTTCCTGTGGAGGAAAAAGCTCCAAACAAACACAAAAAAGACCCCCAACCCAAACAGTAACGTTGGAATTCTCTGTGATTGATGGCTGAGAGAAGCAGCTGTGCACTGCTGATTCTGTCTTCTCTGCACACCTATCATTCATACTTGTCTCTGGGGTCTCCAAAGCCCGGTGATCATTTCTTCCTGCTCCAGCACCTGTGCTGAGTCCAAAGAGCCTTGGGGCAGCCAGGGCTGGTAGCAGGAGAGCTGCTGAAAGGCACCGCCAGCCGCGCAGCCTTCCCCTCCAAGGCTCCAGAGACACAAGGGCAGAAAGCTGTGGCCAAAGCTGGATGGCTGCCGAGATCCATCCCCTCTTCACAGGGTGGCCTTGCAGGATAGCAAAATCCACATGGACATCCCATGTCATTCCAGCACTGACTTTCACCCCAAACCTTCCCATTTTCTACAAGGAAAAATCTGCTTTTCTCTTCTGCCTTGATAGGGATGAATTCCCTTGGCTGATGTGTTTGGCATAAAGCTTGTCCTCACAGGGAAACCCTGATGGGCAATGTGAAGCTCTTCTGCCCATCCAGAACCCATTTTGTTCCATTGGATGGTGGGAAGTGCAGTGCAAATGAACCACCCTTCTCTCCTTGTCCAGCAGCTGCTTTCACAGCCCAATGGCCTGGCACGGTGCAGATGAAGGCAGGTTGTAACTGAGTGTGGGCCATTCTATCTGCCCAGGGAACAAACAATGTGAGCAGAGGAAATGCCCTCAAGTTGTGCCACGGGAGGCTTAGTTTGGATTTCTCCAGGAAATATTCCTTCAACAACAAGGATGTCAAGCTTGGGAACAGATTGCCTGGGGAAATGGCTGAGTCAGCACCCTCAGAAAGGTTTGAACGTCATGTGGAAGTGGCATCTGGGGAGCTGGCCGATTGGAGCAGTGGGCAGTGTGAAGTTTGCAGTTGCACTGTGTGATCGTGAGAGACTTTTTCAACCACACTCGCTTCCAGATTTAAGTGTAGCTCAACCAGTGAGGAGTCAAAGCTCAGACTCAATGATCCTCAAGGCTGCATTCCAACAGGGATATCTATCAGATTTCCAAGGAAGGGCAGATGAAAATCATTGCAAAAGAGACAACAATGGGAGTGCTTTGGAAAAGCTTCAGTCAAGGGCAGCTCTAAGCAGGGCCACTCTGAGTGCCTGAGCCACGAGTCGGCTCAGGAGACAGAGGGTGTGGTTGGCTGGCTTGTGACGTGCTGTGACACGTGTGACATCACAGGGCACGTGTCACAATGCCGGCAGCAAAGAAAGGCCCCAGCAGCTCACGCTGGCTTTGCATTGCTTTGGCAAGCGGTGAGTGCACACGTGGTGGGGAGGCTGTGCTGGGAACAAGGGCTGGGGCAGAAACACTGCACCTGGGGTTGGCTTCTCCCTCTGCGTGCAGGGACAGCCCCGCCTAGGAGAACCTTGGGCAGGCCACAGGGCTGGAGCTGGAGCTGCTGGGGCAGGGAGACAGGCCTTGCTGCCTGCATGCTGGCTGTGTGGGGCCCTGTCCTTCCTGCGCCCGCATCCCTGAGGATCCTCCCTCCCCGCCCCACTTACGGCCTTCTCTCCTTCCTCCTGCAGACCATGGAGCCCATGGTATTCCTTTTCATGCTCTTGAAAAGCCTCATCCAGTACCCACAGCACGTGGCTGACGCTTTGGATGAGGAAACACGTCTGCGCATGGAAGAGCGTGCAAAGCATCTGGAATGGGAGAGGATTCATCTGGAGCAGGAGGTGGAACAGCTCACCCAGGAGCAGCTGAAGCAGGTGCAGCTCTTGCAGCTTTTAGCTGTTGCTGTGCTCCTGGCCCTTCTCTTGGTCCTCTGGTTGATTGGGTGGAAAAACAGCCTGAGCAGAGAGGAGGATGAACAAGACAACCGTGGGGCAGATGAAGAGGAAGCGGGCAATGTTGCGGCTAACGACGAAGACAACGTTGGCAATGAAGATGTCAATGAGGCTGCAGTTGCAGAAAACAACAACGATGCTGCAAATGAAGTCCAAGAAGAAGAAGAGGATGATTTTGATGATTTCCTTGGAGAAGTTGTAATGGAGCGCATCCAGTGGCCTGTACAGGACCTGCAGAGAGGCTGTGAGTGGATAACTGACCTCATGGATAATTATACCATGTACTTTGGCCATGTTTTGGCCAACAGTTTCTACCCGGTCCTGCAACGAGCCATCGGGGTGGGCAGTGCCTTTGAAGGCTGGAGTCCCCGTGAGCAGGATGTCGTCTACAGCGTGCTCATCCCCATGACTCCTCCCCGGGGCCACAGCTTCCACCTGGAGCTGGACAGTGAAGAGCAGAGGCACGTCAGGAACTTCCGTGTCCGCGTGCAGCTGGAGTGCACCTGCAGCAGGGAGCAGCAGGCTGAGGACATGCTGTGCTTCCTGCACCACCCCGAGGAGGAGCTGAGCAGCAATCAGGATCCCAGCCTCCTAGACACCCTGTGCACCGGCTCCTACCTCGACGTGCAGAAAACTGCCCGCTGGTTTTACCAGCTGGTGAGAGCAGTCTGGCCAGCTCTGCCTCAGTCACACAACTGGCATTTAAGGCTGATGCCCTCCACACGCTCCTGCCAATTCAAGGTGTCCTACGGGCAGGAAAGCTTCAGGATTGAGCTGTTCTTTGGCGTGCGGAGAGGTGACTCAGCCATCTTTGTGTGCAGCCAGCCTAGAGAGGCCTACACAGCAAGCACAACCTGGCCCGAGTCCTACGCTGTGGCAGAGGTTGAGTTCTTCAAGCACATTGCCAGGCAGGCCCCCCCTGACAGCCTGCACCTCAAATGCCTGCAGTTCTTCACCCGTCTTCCTCTGGGCTTCAGCTTTTCCACCTACACCATGAAGACCATTGTCATGCACCTGCTCAACATCACACCCGTCTCAGAGTGGCGCAGGAGAGATCTCGTGGTACGACTGCTGGATATCATCAACAGCCTGCACTTATGTCTGCGAGCAAAATGCCTCCACCACTTCATTGTGGGCAACCAGAGGCTTCCTCAGGACATCAACTTACCCGCAGATGTCCAAAGAGCTGAGCCATACAATCTCCTCCAGCACCTGGCCCAGCAACCGGCTGCCCACGCCCATGCTCTCTATGAGTACCACATTCTCTACAAGTGGTTCAGAAGAATCCTTCTTGCTGAGGATTTACCGGATGAAGGGGAAGAGTTATGGCTCTGAGCACAGAGCTGTGCTTGTGCTGCTCGCAGCTGCCAGCAGAGAACCACCTTGCAGTCCCCATTTGGTGCTTTCAGGAGAAGAGGATGCCTGCAAAGCTTTGGCAAAGGTCCCACTGCCTCTCCTGCCGCCTCAGCAGGTGCAGGGCCACGGGCGGCTGTCTTCTACCTCCTTGCATCTTTTCATTTGCCAACAAAGCGCCCCGACCGCACTGAGCCCTGCTTGCCTAGGAACTCTCCCATTGCTGAAAAAGCACACAAAGAGAACACGTGCCGTACAAGCAGGGCCAACCTCTCCAAAGCCCACCTGCAACATGCAGCTTTTCCCGGCCTTTGAAAAGGGGCAAAATTTCAAGCATGACAGAAGTGGGAATGTGGGACAGAGAAAGAGAAAAACAACGGGGCAAGAAGAACCAAGAGGAAAAATCGGCACTGCTGGCCCAGGATCAGTCAGTGGATGGAGCCTCTCCTTCTCCCTGGAATGGACAGCTTGACATCAGCATGGGACCACAAGGATTGGAGCCGACCTGAATTTTTGCATACAGTGGAATCTAGATTTTTATTTCGCAGATATATATATATGTAGTGTATTCCTATTATAGACTATAATTTTTATAAATTATATATGTTAGTAAATTACCGTAAAACAAAGCACTATTCTGATAGAAATAATATAAAATATATGAAATCTGTAGTTATGATGTGAGGGTAAAACATTACTTTAAAGAGTTGAATGTGTAATTACGTTTAAATAGTATGAGTAGAGCATGTGTTTCGTGTCACTATCTCTTTTAGAACATATTGTTGCTCCAAGTACATTTATGTCTGGAAGCCTTTCCATAAAATAGATATATTTATAACATATATAATAAACAGAGCATATATATATGGTGTATAAATTATACTGGAACATAACTGTATAACATCTATTATATAACACATGCCTAGAGTATATTACATATATGATATCATTTTTATATACATGTAAAGCCATATCTAGTATCTCTGTGTGTTGGGACCCATAATAATGTTCTAGATATAGGGCATTTATGAGTGGCAAACTGGGAAATTATTTCCCCTTTTTTCAATAAAATGCAATTTTGCAGAATCCAGAGTGTACAAGGTTTTATTGATCTCAGCCAGGCCCATAGTAGTATTCAATGCCACACACTGTGCATTCTGGGCTCATGAACAGACCACTTGAAATCAAACTGAGAGTGCTGAATTGGTTCGAAACAGAAATTGAGCTGAGCAGCACCTAGCCCCTCTGATCACAGAATCCCAGAAACGTTTGGCTTGGAAGGGCCCCTTAGAGGTTGTCTTGTTCCAGCCCGGCTGCCAAGGGCAAGGACACCTTCCGCCAGGCCACGTTGCTGCAAGGCCCATCCAAGCTGGCCTGGAACACTGCCAGGGATGGGGCAGCCACAGCTTCTGTGGGCAGCGTGGGCCAGCCCCAAGCAGCCTCTGAGGCCAGAATTCCTTGCCCATCTTCAGCCTAAGGCCGCCCTTCCTGTGGCACTGGGAAGCCGCTGGCCCTGGCGCTGTGCCTGCAGGCCCTTGCCAACAGCCCCTCTGCAGGTCTCTGCTGGCTCCCGGGCAGGGACTCAAAGGCCGCAGGAAGGTGCCCCTGGAGAAGGCCCTGGAGAGCGCTGGGGCCAGGAGTGCCGCCATGAGGGCAGCAAGCGGGGCCTGGCCTGTCCGTGCCTGCGGCAGGGCGCAGGGCGGGCGCTCGGGCCCTGCCAGCTGCAGCTGGGAGCTCTGCAGGGCGGCCGGCAGAGAGCCGTGGGCTCCCGCAGCTCTGCGGCCCTCACGGCTGAGGCAGCTGCCCAGGCACAGCCCGCTGGGGACACGCGGCCGGCCCGGGGCCACCCGCAGGGGGACCCTGCTCTGGGGCCAGCCCAGGCCGCAGCAGGGAGCAGCTCATGGGGCCGTGCCCGGCCAGGGAACGGCTGTGCCCGGGAACAGGGCTCGGGGAGCAGGGCAGCAGGGCCGCCAGTGCTGGCCACACTGAGAGTGGGGCACACACGGCTGCAGTCACAGGCAGCATCCGACAGGAACCTGCTCACTCTCTGCAGCTCCCAGACAGGAGCGTAGGGCTGGTGCCGGTCACCCTCTGCTCACAGGAAACAAGGGGAGAAGACAAGAGGAAAGTGCCTCAAGTTCTGCCAGGAGAGGTTTAGATTGGGTATTAAGATAAAATGTCTCCTCTGAAAGAGTTGTCAAGCACTGGCAACAGCTGACCATGGAATTGCTAGAATTGTCATTGCTTGAGGCACTGCAGCAATGTGTGGAGGTGGCACATGGAGTCATGGTTTCCAGATGGACTTAGCACAGTCATGCTCGTGCCCTCCGACTTGATAGCAGGACCAATGTGGAGTGGGACACAGCCATGATGCTGGCAGCTGTGAGCCAACTCAAAGCCATAGCGATGAGTCTTCCACCTTGGCTAGCACCAGTGCTGGCAGCTTAAAGACTGGCACCATGCCACCTTACCCTACTGCAGAACCCTCCTAGGGTCAAGCTGGGACAGGGGAGGGGGCTGGGCGGCTCTCCCAGCTCCTGAGCACAAGGTGAGAAAAGAGAAACGCTGCTACCCACCAATCCCTCCCACTGACACATCTTAACAGGGGAAAGGGAGAGACAAAGGCACAATTCTGACTTCCATCTAGGCAGCACTGAGCGTGGACCTCTCCAGTCCAGGTGTACAATATGGCAAATGCCTCAGGTTTTCCCGTGGAGGAAAAAGCTCCAAACAAACACAAAAAAGACCCCCAACCCAAACAGTAACGTTGGAATTTTCTGTGATTGATGGCTGAGAGAAGAAGCTGTGCACTGCTGATTCTGTCTTCTCTGCACTCTCATCATCCATACTTGTCTCTGGGGTCTCCAAAGCCCGGTGATCATTTCTTCCTGCTCCAGCACCTGTGCTGAGTCCAAAGAGCCTTGGGGCAGCCAGGGCTGGTAGCAGGAGAGCTGCTGAAAGGCACCGCCAGCCGCGCAGCCTTCCCCTCCAAGGCTCCAGAGACACAAGGGCAGAAAGCTGTGGCCAAAGCTGGATGGCTGCCGAGATCCATCCCCTCTTCACAGGGTGGCCTTGCAGGATAGCAAAATCCACATGGACATCCCATGTCATTCCAGCACTGACTTTCACCCCAAACCTTCCCATTTTCTACAAGGAAAAATCTGCTTTTCTCTTCTGCCTTGATAGGGATGAATTCCCTTGGCTGATGTGTTTGGCATAAAGCTTGTCCTCACAGGGAAACCCTGATGGGCAATGTGAAGCTCTTCTGCCCATCCAGAACCCATTTTGTTCCATTGGATGGTGGGAAGTGCAGTGCAAATGAACCACCCTTCTCTCCTTGTCCAGCAGCTGCTTTCACAGCCCAATGGCCTGGCACGGTGCAGATGAAGGCAGGTTGTAACTGAGTGTGGGCCATTCTATCTGCCCAGGGAACAAACAATGTGAGCAGAGGAAATGCCCTCAAGTTGTGCCACGGGAGGCTTAGTTTGGATTTCTCCAGGAAATATTCCTTCAACAACAAGGATGTCAAGCTTGGGAACAGATTGCCTGGGGAAATGGCTGAGTCAGCACCCTCAGAAAGGTTTGAACGTCATGTGGAAGTGGCATCTGGGGAGCTGGCCGATTGGAGCAGTGGGCAGTGTGAAGTTTGCAGTTGCACTGTGTGATCGTGAGAGACTTTTTCAACCACACTCGCTTCCAGATTTAAGTGTAGCTCAACCAGTGAGGAGTCAAAGCTCAGACTCAATGATCCTCAAGGCTGCATTCCAACAGGGATATCTATCAGATTTCCAAGGAAGGGCAGATGAAAATCATTGCAAAAGAGACAACAATGGGAGTGCTTTGGAAAAGCTTCAGTCAAGGGCAGCTCTAAGCAGGGCCACTCTGAGTGCCTGAGCCACGAGTCGGCTCAGGAGACAGAGGGTGTGGTTGGCTGGCTTGTGACGTGCTGTGACACGTGTGACATCACAGGGCACGTGTCACAATGCCGGCAGCAAAGAAAGGCCCCAGCAGCTCACGCTGGCTTTGCATTGCTTTGGCAAGCGGTGAGTGCACACGTGGTGGGGAGGCTGTGCTGGGAACAAGGGCTGGGGCAGAAACACTGCACCTGGGGTTGGCTTCTCCCTCTGCGTGCAGGGACAGCCCCGCCTAGGAGAACCTTGGGCAGGCCACAGGGCTGGAGCTGGAGCTGCTGGGGCAGGGAGACAGGCCTTGCTGCCTGCATGCTGGCTGTGTGGGGCCCTGTCCTTCCTGCGCCCGCATCCCTGAGGATCCTCCCTCCCCGCCCCACTTACGGCCTTCTCTCCTTCCTCCTGCAGACCATGGAGCCCATGGTATTCCTTTTCATGCTCTTGAAAAGCCTCATCCAGTACCCACAGCACGTGGCTGACGCTTTGGATGAGGAAACACGTCTGCGCATGGAAGAGCGTGCAAAGCATCTGGAATGGGAGAGGATTCATCTGGAGCAGGAGGTGGAACAGCTCACCCAGGAGCAGCTGAAGCAGGTGCAGCTCTTGCAGCTTTTAGCTGTTGCTGTGCTCCTGGCCCTTCTCTTGGTCCTCTGGTTGATTGGGTGGAAAAACAGCCTGAGCAGAGAGGAGGATGAACAAGACAACCGTGGGGCAGATGAAGAGGAAGCGGGCAATGTTGCGGCTAACGACGAAGACAACGTTGGCAATGAAGATGTCAATGAGGCTGCAGTTGCAGAAAACAACAACGATGCTGCAAATGAAGTCCAAGAAGAAGAAGAGGATGATTTTGATGATTTCCTTGGAGAAGTTGTAATGGAGCGCATCCAGTGGCCTGTACAGGACCTGCAGAGAGGCTGTGAGTGGATAACTGACCTCATGGATAATTATACCATGTACTTTGGCCATGTTTTGGCCAACAGTTTCTACCCGGTCCTGCAACGAGCCATCGGGGTGGGCAGTGCCTTTGAAGGCTGGAGTCCCCGTGAGCAGGATGTCGTCTACAGCGTGCTCATCCCCATGACTCCTCCCCGGGGCCACAGCTTCCACCTGGAGCTGGACAGTGAAGAGCAGAGGCACGTCAGGAACTTCCGTGTCCGCGTGCAGCTGGAGTGCACCTGCAGCAGGGAGCAGCAGGCTGAGGACATGCTGTGCTTCCTGCACCACCCCGAGGAGGAGCTGAGCAGCAATCAGGATCCCAGCCTCCTAGACACCCTGTGCACCGGCTCCTACCTCGACGTGCAGAAAACTGCCCGCTGGTTTTACCAGCTGGTGAGAGCAGTCTGGCCAGCTCTGCCTCAGTCACACAACTGGCATTTAAGGCTGATGCCCTCCACACGCTCCTGCCAATTCAAGGTGTCCTACGGGCAGGAAAGCTTCAGGATTGAGCTGTTCTTCGGCGTGCGGAGAGGTGACTCAGCCATCTTTGTGTGCAGCCAGCCTAGAGAGGCCTACACAGCAAGCACAACCTGGCCCGAGTCCTACGCTGTGGCAGAGGTTGAGTTCTTCAAGCACATTGCCAGGCAGGCCCCCCCTGACAGCCTGCACCTCAAATGCCTGCAGTTCTTCACCCGTCTTCCTCTGGGCTTCAGCTTTTCCACCTACACCATGAAGACCATTGTCATGCACCTGCTCAACATCACACCCGTCTCAGAGTGGCGCAGGAGAGATCTCGTGGTACGACTGCTGGATATCATCAACAGCCTGCACTTATGTCTGCGAGCAAAATGCCTCCACCACTTCATTGTGGGCAACCAGAGGCTTCCTCAGGACATCAACTTACCCGCAGATGTCCAAAGAGCTGAGCCATACAATCTCCTCCAGCACCTGGCCCAGCAACCGGCTGCCCACGCCCATGCTCTCTATGAGTACCACATTCTCTACAAGTGGTTCAGAAGAATCCTTCTTGCTGAGGATTTACCGGATGAAGGGGAAGAGTTATGGCTCTGAGCACAGAGCTGTGCTTGTGCTGCTCGCAGCTGCCAGCAGAGAACCACCTTGCAGTCCCCATTTGGTGCTTTCAGGAGAAGAGGATGCCTGCAAAGCTTTGGCAAAGGTCCCACTGCCTCTCCTGCCGCCTCAGCAGGTGCAGGGCCACGGGCGGCTGTCTTCTACCTCCTTGCATCTTTTCATTTGCCAACAAAGCGCCCCGACCGCACTGAGCCCTGCTTGCCTAGGAACTCTCCCATTGCTGAAAAAGCACACAAAGAGAACACGTGCCGTACAAGCAGGGCCAACCTCTCCAAAGCCCACCTGCAACATGCAGCTTTTCCCGGCCTTTGAAAAGGGGCAAAATTTCAAGCATGACAGAAGTGGGAATGTGGGACCAAGAAAGAGAAAAACAACGGGGCAAGAAGAACCAAGAGGAAAAATCGGCACTGCTGGCCCAGGATCAGTCAGTGGATGGAGCCTCTCCTTCTCCCTGGAATGGACAGCTTGACATCAGCATGGGACCACAAGGATTGGAGCCGACCTGAATTTTTGCATACAGTGGAATCTAGATTTTTATTTCGCAGATATATATATATGTAGTGTATTCCTATTATAGACTATAATTTTTATAAATTATATATGTTAGTAAATTACCGTAAAACAAAGCACTATTCTGATAGAAATAATATAAAATATATGAAATCTGTAGTTATGATGTGAGGGTAAAACATTACTTTAAAGAGTTGAATGTGTAATTACGTTTAAATAGTATGAGTAGAGCATGTGTTTCGTGTCACTATCTCTTTTGGAACATATTGTTGCTCCAAGTACATTTATGTCTGGAAGCCTTTCCATAAAATAGATATATTTATAACATATATAATAAACAGAGCATATATATATGGTGTATAAATTATACTGGAACATAACTGTATAACATCTATTATATAACACATGCCTAGAGTATATTACATATATGATATCATTTTTATATACATGTAAAGCCATATCTAGTATCTCTGTGTGTTGGGACCCATAATAATGTTCTAGATATAGGGCATTTATGAGTGGCAAACTGGGAAATTATTTCCCCTTTTTTCAATAAAATGCAATTTTGCAGAATCCAGAGTGTACAAGGTTTTATTGATCTCAGCCAGGCCCATAGTAGTATTCAATGCCACACACTGTGCATTCTGGGCTCATGAACAGACCACTTGAAATCAAACTGAGAGTGCTGAATTGGTTCGAAACAGAAATTGAGCTGAGCAGCACCTAGCCCCTCTGATCACAGAATCCCAGAAACGTTTGGCTTGGAAGGGCCCCTTAGAGGTTGTCTTGTTCCAGCCCGGCTGCCAAGGGCAAGGACACCTTCCGCCAGGCCACGTTGCTGCAAGGCCCATCCAAGCTGGCCTGGAACACTGCCAGGGATGGGGCAGCCACAGCTTCTGTGGGCAGCGTGGGCCAGCCCCAAGCAGCCTCTGAGGCCAGAATTCCTTGCCCATCTTCAGCCTAAGGCCGCCCTTCCTGTGGCACTGGGAAGCCGCTGGCCCTGGCGCTGTGCCTGCAGGCCCTTGCCAACAGCCCCTCTGCAGGTCTCTGCTGGCTCCCGGGCAGGGACTCAAAGGCCGCAGGAAGGTGCCCCTGGAGAAGGCCCTGGAGAGCGCTGGGGCCAGGAGTGCCGCCATGAGGGCAGCAAGCGGGGCCTGGCCTGTCCGTGCCTGCGGCAGGGCGCAGGGCGGGCGCTCGGGCCCTGCCAGCTGCAGCTGGGAGCTCTGCAGGGCGGCCGGCAGAGAGCCTTGGGCTCCCGCAGCTCTGCGGCCCTCACGGCTGAGGCAGCTGCCCAGGCACAGCCCGCTGGGGACACGCGGCCGGCCCGGGGCCACCCGCAGGGGGACCCTGCTCTGGGGCCAGCCCAGGCCGCAGCAGGGAGCAGCTCATGGGGCCGTGCCCGGCCAGGGAACGGCTGTGCCCGGGAACAGGGCTCGGGGAGCAGGGCAGCAGGGCCGCCAGTGCTGGCCACACTGAGAGTGGGGCACACACGGCTGCAGTCACAGGCAGCATCCGACAGGAACCTGCTCACTCTCTGCAGCTCCCAGACAGGAGCGTAGGGCTGGTGCCGGTCACCCTCTGCTCACAGGAAACAAGGGGAGAAGACAAGAGGAAAGTGCCTCAAGTTCTGCCAGGAGAGGTTTAGATTGGGTATTAAGATAAAATGTCTCCTCTGAAAGAGTTGTCAAGCACTGGCAACAGCTGACCATGGAATTGCTAGAATTGTCATTGCTTGAGGCACTGCAGCAATGTGTGGAGGTGGCACATGGAGTCATGGTTTCCAGATGGACTTAGCACAGTCATGCTCGTGCCCTCCGACTTGATAGCAGGACCAATGTGGAGTGGGACACAGCCATGATGCTGGCAGCTGTGAGCCAACTCAAAGCCATAGCGATGAGTCTTCCACCTTGGCTAGCACCAGTGCTGGCAGCTTAAAGACTGGCACCATGCCACCTTACCCTACTGCAGAACCCTCCTAGGGTCAAGCTGGGACAGGGGAGGGGGCTGGGCGGCTCTCCCAGCTCCTGAGCACAAGGTGAGAAAAGAGAAACGCTGCTACCCACCAATCCCTCCCACTGACACATCTTAACAGGGGAAAGGGAGAGACAAAGGCACAATTCTGACTTCCATCTAGGCAGCACTGAGCGTGGACCTCTCCAGTCCAGGTGTACAATATGGCAAATGCCTCAGGTTTTCCCGTGGAGGAAAAAGCTCCAAACAAACACAAAAAAGACCCCCAACCCAAACAGTAACGTTGGAATTTTCTGTGATTGATGGCTGAGAGAAGAAGCTGTGCACTGCTGATTCTGTCTTCTCTGCACTCTCATCATCCATACTTGTCTCTGGGGTCTCCAAAGCCCGGTGATCATTTCTTCCTGCTCCAGCACCTGTGCTGAGTCCAAAGAGCCTTGGGGCAGCCAGGGCTGGTAGCAGGAGAGCTGCTGAAAGGCACCGCCAGCCGCGCAGCCTTCCCCTCCAAGGCTCCAGAGACACAAGGGCAGAAAGCTGTGGCCAAAGCTGGATGGCTGCCGAGATCCATCCCCTCTTCACAGGGTGGCCTTGCAGGATAGCAAAATCCACATGGACATCCCATGTCATTCCAGCACTGACTTTCACCCCAAACCTTCCCATTTTCTACAAGGAAAAATCTGCTTTTATCTTCTGCCTTGATAGGGATGAATTCCCTTGGCTGATGTGTTTGGCATAAAGCTTGTCCTCACAGGGAAACCCTGATGGGCAATGTGAAGCTCTTCTGCCCATCCAGAACCCATTTTGTCCCATTGGATGGTGGGAAGTGCAGTGCAAATGAACCACCCTTCTCTCCTTGGCCAGCAGCTGCTTTCACAGCCCAATGGCCTGGCACGGTGCAGATGAAGGCAGGTTGTAACTGAGTGTGGGCCATTCTATCTGCCCAGGGAACAAACAATGTGAGCAGAGGAAATGCCCTCAAGTTGTGCCACGGGAGGCTTAGTTTGGATTTCTCCAGGAAATATTCCTTCAACAACAAGGATGTCAAGCTTGGGAACAGATTGCCTGGGGAAATGGCTGAGTCAGCACCCTCAGAAAGGTTTGAACGTCATGTGGAAGTGGCATCTGGGGAGCTGGCCGATTGGAGCAGTGGGCAGTGTGAAGTTTGCAGTTGCACTGTGTGATCGTGAGAGACTTTTTCAACCACACTCGCTTCCAGATTTAAGTGTAGCTCAACCAGTGAGGAGTCAAAGCTCAGACTCAATGATCCTCAAGGCTGCATTCCAACAGGGATATCTATCAGATTTCCAAGGAAGGGCAGATGAAAATCATTGCAAAAGAGACAACAATGGGAGTGCTTTGGAAAAGCTTCAGTCAAGGGCAGCTCTAAGCAGGGCCACTCTGAGTGCCTGAGCCACGAGTCGGCTCAGGAGACAGAGGGTGTGGTTGGCTGGCTTGTGACGTGCTGTGACACGTGTGACATCACAGGGCACGTGTCACAATGCCGGCAGCAAAGAAAGGCCCCAGCAGCTCACGCTGGCTTTGCATTGCTTTGGCAAGCGGTGAGTGCACACGTGGTGGGGAGGCTGTGCTGGGAACAAGGGCTGGGGCAGAAACACTGCACCTGGGGTTGGCTTCTCCCTCTGCGTGCAGGGACAGCCCCGCCTAGGAGAACCTTGGGCAGGCCACAGGGCTGGAGCTGGAGCTGCTGGGGCAGGGAGACAGGCCTTGCTGCCTGCATGCTGGCTGTGTGGGGCCCTGTCCTTCCTGCGCCCGCATCCCTGAGGATCCTCCCTCCCCGCCCCACTTACGGCCTTCTCTCCTTCCTCCTGCAGACCATGGAGCCCATGGTATTCCTTTTCATGCTCTTGAAAAGCCTCATCCAGTACCCACAGCACGTGGCTGACGCTTTGGATGAGGAAACACGTCTGCGCATGGAAGAGCGTGCAAAGCATCTGGAATGGGAGAGGATTCATCTGGAGCAGGAGGTGGAACAGCTCACCCAGGAGCAGCTGAAGCAGGTGCAGCTCTTGCAGCTTTTAGCTGTTGCTGTGCTCCTGGCCCTTCTCTTGGTCCTCTGGTTGATTGGGTGGAAAAACAGCCTGAGCAGAGAGGAGGATGAACAAGACAACCGTGGGGCAGATGAAGAGGAAGCGCGCAATGTTGCGGCTAACGACGAAGACAACGTTGGCAATGAAGATGTCAATGAGGCTGCAGTTGCAGAAAACAACAACGATGCTGCAAATGAAGTCCAAGAAGAAGAAGAGGATGATTTTGATGATTTCCTTGGAGAAGTTGTAATGGAGCGCATCCAGTGGCCTGTACAGGACCTGCAGAGAGGCTGTGAGTGGATAACTGACCTCATGGATAATTATACCATGTACTTTGGCCATGTTTTGGCCAACAGTTTCTACCCGGTCCTGCAACGAGCCATCGGGGTGGGCAGTGCCTTTGAAGGCTGGAGTCCCCGTGAGCAGGATGTCGTCTACAGCGTGCTCATCCCCATGACTCCTCCCCGGGGCCACAGCTTCCACCTGGAGCTGGACAGTGAAGAGCAGAGGCACGTCAGGAACTTCCGTGTCCGCGTGCAGCTGGAGTGCACCTGCAGCAGGGAGCAGCAGGCTGAGGACATGCTGTGCTTCCTGCACCACCCCGAGGAGGAGCTGAGCAGCAATCAGGATCCCAGCCTCCTAGACACCCTGTGCACCGGCTCCTACCTCGACGTGCAGAAAACTGCCCGCTGGTTTTACCAGCTGGTGAGAGCAGTCTGGCCAGCTCTGCCTCAGTCACACAACTGGCATTTAAGGCTGATGCCCTCCACACGCTCCTGCCAATTCAAGGTGTCCTACGGGCAGGAAAGCTTCAGGATTGAGCTGTTCTTCGGCGTGCGGAGAGGTGACTCAGCCATCTTTGTGTGCAGCCAGCCTAGAGAGGCCTACACAGCAAGCACAACCTGGCCCGAGTCCTACGCTGTGGCAGAGGTTGAGTTCTTCAAGCACATTGCCAGGCAGGCCCCCCCTGACAGCCTGCACCTCAAATGCCTGCAGTTCTTCACCCGTCTTCCTCTGGGCTTCAGCTTTTCCACCTACACCATGAAGACCATTGTCATGCACCTGCTCAACATCACACCCGTCTCAGAGTGGCGCAGGAGAGATCTCGTGGTACGACTGCTGGATATCATCAACAGCCTGCACTTATGTCTGCGAGCAAAATGCCTCCACCACTTCATTGTGGGCAACCAGAGGCTTCCTCAGGACATCAACTTACCCGCAGATGTCCAAAGAGCTGAGCCATACAATCTCCTCCAGCACCTGGCCCAGCAACCGGCTGCCCACGCCCATGCTCTCTATGAGTACCACATTCTCTACAAGTGGTTCAGAAGAATCCTTCTTGCTGAGGATTTACCGGATGAAGGGGAAGAGTTATGGCTCTGAGCACAGAGCTGTGCTTGTGCTGCTCGCAGCTGCCAGCAGAGAACCACCTTGCAGTCCCCATTTGGTGCTTTCAGGAGAAGAGGATGCCTGCAAAGCTTTGGCAAAGGTCCCACTGCCTCTCCTGCCGCCTCAGCAGGTGCAGGGCCACGGGCGGCTGTCTTCTACCTCCTTGCATCTTTTCATTTGCCAACAAAGCGCCCCGACCGCACTGAGCCCTGCTTGCCTAGGAACTCTCCCATTGCTGAAAAAGCACACAAAGAGAACACGTGCCGTACAAGCAGGGCCAACCTCTCCAAAGCCCACCTGCAACATGCAGCTTTTCCCGGCCTTTGAAAAGGGGCAAAATTTCAAGCATGACAGAAGTGGGAATGTGGGACCAAGAAAGAGAAAAACAACGGGGCAAGAAGAACCAAGAGGAAAAATCGGCACTGCTGGCCCAGGATCAGTCAGTGGATGGAGCCTCTCCTTCTCCCTGGAATGGACAGCTTGACATCAGCATGGGACCACAAGGATTGGAGCCGACCTGAATTTTTGCATACAGTGGAATCTAGATTTTTATTTCGCAGATATATATATATGTAGTGTATTCCTATTATAGACTATAATTTTTATAAATTATATATGTTAGTAAATTACCGTAAAACAAAGCACTATTCTGATAGAAATAATATAAAATATATGAAATCTGTAGTTATGATGTGAGGGTAAAACATTACTTTAAAGAGTTGAATGTGTAATTACGTTTAAATAGTATGAGTAGAGCATGTGTTTCGTGTCACTATCTCTTTTGGAACATATTGTTGCTCCAAGTACATTTATGTCTGGAGGCCTTTCCATAAAATAGATATATTTATAACATATATAATAAACAGAGCATATATATATGGTGTATAAATTATACTGGAACATAACTGTATAACATCTATTATATAACACATGCCTAGAGTATATTACATATATGATATCATTTTTATATACATGTAAAGCCATATCTAGTATCTCTGTGTGTTGGGACCCATAATAATGTTCTAGATATAGGGCATTTATGAGTGGCAAACTGGGAAATTATTTCCCCTTTTTTCAATAAAATGCAATTTTGCAGAATCCAGAGTGTACAAGGTTTTATTGATCTCAGCCAGGCCCATAGTAGTATTCAATGCCACACACTGTGCATTCTGGGCTCATGAACAGACCACTTGAAATCAAACTGAGAGTGCTGAATTGGTTCGAAACAGAAATTGAGCTGAGCAGCACCTAGCCCCTCTGATCACAGAATCCCAGAAACGTTTGGCTTGGAAGGGCCCCTTAGAGGTTGTCTTGTTCCAGCCCGGCTGCCAAGGGCAAGGACACCTTCCGCCAGGCCACGTTGCTGCAAGGCCCATCCAAGCTGGCCTGGAACACTGCCAGGGATGGGGCAGCCACAGCTTCTGTGGGCAGCGTGGGCCAGCCCCAAGCAGCCTCTGAGGCCAGAATTCCTTGCCCATCTTCAGCCTAAGGCCGCCCTTCCTGTGGCACTGGGAAGCCGCTGGCCCTGGCGCTGTGCCTGCAGGCCCTTGCCAACAGCCCCTCTGCAGGTCTCTGCTGGCTCCCGGGCAGGGACTCAAAGGCCGCAGGAAGGTGCCCCTGGAGAAGGCCCTGGAGAGCGCTGGGGCCAGGAGTGCCGCCATGAGGGCAGCAAGCGGGGCCTGGCCTGTCCGTGCCTGCGGCAGGGCGCAGGGCGGGCGCTCGGGCCCTGCCAGCTGCAGCTGGGAGCTCTGCAGGGCGGCCGGCAGAGAGCCGTGGGCTCCCGCAGCTCTGCGGCCCTCACGGCTGAGGCAGCTGCCCAGGCACAGCCCGCTGGGGACACGCGGCCGGCCCGGGGCCACCCGCAGGGGGACCCTGCTCTGGGGCCAGCCCAGGCCGCAGCAGGGAGCAGCTCATGGGGCCGTGCCCGGCCAGGGAACGGCTGTGCCCGGGAACAGGGCTCGGGGAGCAGGGCAGCAGGGCCGCCAGTGCTGGCCACACTGAGAGTGGGGCACACACGGCTGCAGTCACAGGCAGCATCCGACAGGAACCTGCTCACTCTCTGCAGCTCCCAGACAGGAGCGTAGGGCTGGTGCCGGTCACCCTCTGCTCACAGGAAACAAGGGGAGAAGACAAGAGGAAAGTGCCTCAAGTTCTGCCAGGAGAGGTTTAGATTGGGTATTAAGATAAAATGTCTCCTCTGAAAGAGTTGTCAAGCACTGGCAACAGCTGACCATGGAATTGCTAGAATTGTCATTGCTTGAGGCACTGCAGCAATGTGTGGAAGTGGCACATGGAGTCATGGTTTCCAGATGGACTTAGCACAGTCATGCTCGTGCCCTCCGACTTGATAGCAGGACCAATGTGGAGTGGGACACAGCCATGATGCTGGCAGCTGTGAGCCAACTCAAAGCCATAGCGATGAGTCTTCCACCTTGGCTAGCACCAGTGCTGGCAGCTTAAAGACTGGCACCATGCCACCTTACCCTACTGCAGAACCCTCCTAGGGTCAAGCTGGGACAGGGGAGGGGGCTGGGCGGCTCTCCCAGCTCCTGAGCACAAGGTGAGAAAAGAGAAACGCTGCTACCCACCAATCCCTCCCACTGACACATCTTAACAGGGGAAAGGGAGAGACAAAGGCACAATTCTGACTTCCATCTAGGCAGCACTGAGCGTGGACCTCTCCAGTCCAGGTGTACAATATGGCAAATGCCTCAGGTTTTCCCGTGGAGGAAAAAGCTCCAAACAAACACAAAAAAGACCCCCAACCCAAACAGTAACGTTGGAATTTTCTGTGATTGATGGCTGAGAGAAGAAGCTGTGCACTGCTGATTCTGTCTTCTCTGCACTCTCATCATCCATACTTGTCTCTGGGGTCTCCAAAGCCCGGTGATCATTTCTTCCTGCTCCAGCACCTGTGCTGAGTCCAAAGAGCCTTGGGGCAGCCAGGGCTGGTAGCAGGAGAGCTGCTGAAAGGCACCGCCAGCCGCGCAGCCTTCCCCTCCAAGGCTCCAGAGACACAAGGGCAGAAAGCTGTGGCCAAAGCTGGATGGCTGCCGAGATCCATCCCCTCTTCACAGGGTGGCCTTGCAGGATAGCAAAATCCACATGGACATCCCATGTCATTCCAGCACTGACTTTCACCCCAAACCTTCCCATTTTCTACAAGGAAAAATCTGCTTTTATCTTCTGCCTTGATAGGGATGAATTCCCTTGGCTGATGTGTTTGGCATAAAGCTTGTCCTCACAGGGAAACCCTGATGGGCAATGTGAAGCTCTTCTGCCCATCCAGAACCCATTTTGTCCCATTGGATGGTGGGAAGTGCAGTGCAAATGAACCACCCTTCTCTCCTTGTCCAGCAGCTGCTTTCACAGCCCAATGGCCTGGCACGGTGCAGATGAAGGCAGGTTGTAACTGAGTGTGGGCCATTCTATCTGCCCAGGGAACAAACAATGTGAGCAGAGGAAATGCCCTCAAGTTGTGCCACGGGAGGCTTAGTTTGGATTTCTCCAGGAAATATTCCTTCAACAACAAGGATGTCAAGCTTGGGAACAGATTGCCTGGGGAAATGGCTGAGTCAGCACCCTCAGAAAGGTTTGAACGTCATGTGGAAGTGGCATCTGGGGAGCTGGCCGATTGGAGCAGTGGGCAGTGTGAAGTTTGCAGTTGCACTGTGTGATCGTGAGAGACTTTTTCAACCACACTCGCTTCCAGATTTAAGTGTAGCTCAACCAGTGAGGAGTCAAAGCTCAGACTCAATGATCCTCAAGGCTGCATTCCAACAGGGATATCTATCAGATTTCCAAGGAAGGGCAGATGAAAATCATTGCAAAAGAGACAACAATGGGAGTGCTTTGGAAAAGCTTCAGTCAAGGGCAGCTCTAAGCAGGGCCACTCTGAGTGCCTGAGCCACGAGTCGGCTCAGGAGACAGAGGGTGTGGTTGGCTGGCTTGTGACGTGCTGTGACACGTGTGACATCACAGGGCACGTGTCACAATGCCGGCAGCAAAGAAAGGCCCCAGCAGCTCACGCTGGCTTTGCATTGCTTTGGCAAGCGGTGAGTGCACACGTGGTGGGGAGGCTGTGCTGGGAACAAGGGCTGGGGCAGAAACACTGCACCTGGGGTTGGCTTCTCCCTCTGCGTGCAGGGACAGCCCCGCCTAGGAGAACCTTGGGCAGGCCACAGGGCTGGAGCTGGAGCTGCTGGGGCAGGGAGACAGGCCTTGCTGCCTGCATGCTGGCTGTGTGGGGCCCTGTCCTTCCTGCGCCCGCATCCCTGAGGATCCTCCCTCCCCGCCCCACTTACGGCCTTCTCTCCTTCCTCCTGCAGACCATGGAGCCCATGGTATTCCTTTTCATGCTCTTGAAAAGCCTCATCCAGTACCCACAGCACGTGGCTGACGCTTTGGATGAGGAAACACGTCTGCGCATGGAAGAGCGTGCAAAGCATCTGGAATGGGAGAGGATTCATCTGGAGCAGGAGGTGGAACAGCTCACCCAGGAGCAGCTGAAGCAGGTGCAGCTCTTGCAGCTTTTAGCTGTTGCTGTGCTCCTGGCCCTTCTCTTGGTCCTCTGGTTGATTGGGTGGAAAAACAGCCTGAGCAGAGAGGAGGATGAACAAGACAACCGTGGGGCAGATGAAGAGGAAGCGGGCAATGTTGCGGCTAACGACGAAGACAACGTTGGCAATGAAGATGTCAATGAGGCTGCAGTTGCAGAAAACAACAACGATGCTGCAAATGAAGTCCAAGAAGAAGAAGAGGATGATTTTGATGATTTCCTTGGAGAAGTTGTAATGGAGCGCATCCAGTGGCCTGTACAGGACCTGCAGAGAGGCTGTGAGTGGATAACTGACCTCATGGATAATTATACCATGTACTTTGGCCATGTTTTGGCCAACAGTTTCTACCCGGTCCTGCAACGAGCCATCGGGGTGGGCAGTGCCTTTGAAGGCTGGAGTCCCCGTGAGCAGGATGTCGTCTACAGCGTGCTCATCCCCATGACTCCTCCCCGGGGCCACAGCTTCCACCTGGAGCTGGACAGTGAAGAGCAGAGGCACGTCAGGAACTTCCGTGTCCGCGTGCAGCTGGAGTGCACCTGCAGCAGGGAGCAGCAGGCTGAGGACATGCTGTGCTTCCTGCACCACCCCGAGGAGGAGCTGAGCAGCAATCAGGATCCCAGCCTCCTAGACACCCTGTGCACCGGCTCCTACCTCGACGTGCAGAAAACTGCCCGCTGGTTTTACCAGCTGGTGAGAGCAGTCTGGCCAGCTCTGCCTCAGTCACACAACTGGCATTTAAGGCTGATGCCCTCCACACGCTCCTGCCAATTCAAGGTGTCCTACGGGCAGGAAAGCTTCAGGATTGAGCTGTTCTTCGGCGTGCGGAGAGGTGACTCAGCCATCTTTGTGTGCAGCCAGCCTAGAGAGGCCTACACAGCAAGCACAACCTGGCCCGAGTCCTACGCTGTGGCAGAGGTTGAGTTCTTCAAGCACATTGCCAGGCAGGCCCCCCCTGACAGCCTGCACCTCAAATGCCTGCAGTTCTTCACCCGTCTTCCTCTGGGCTTCAGCTTTTCCACCTACACCATGAAGACCATTGTCATGCACCTGCTCAACATCACACCCGTCTCAGAGTGGCGCAGGAGAGATCTCGTGGTACGACTGCTGGATATCATCAACAGCCTGCACTTATGTCTGCGAGCAAAATGCCTCCACCACTTCATTGTGGGCAACCAGAGGCTTCCTCAGGACATCAACTTACCCGCAGATGTCCAAAGAGCTGAGCCATACAATCTCCTCCAGCACCTGGCCCAGCAACCGGCTGCCCACGCCCATGCGCTCTATGAGTACCACATTCTCTACAAGTGGTTCAGAAGAATCCTTCTTGCTGAGGATTTACCGGATGAAGGGGAAGAGTTATGGCTCTGAGCACAGAGCTGTGCTTGTGCTGCTCGCAGCTGCCAGCAGAGAACCACCTTGCAGTCCCCATTTGGTGCTTTCAGGAGAAGAGGATGCCTGCAAAGCTTTGGCAAAGGTCCCACTGCCTCTCCTGCCGCCTCAGCAGGTGCAGGGCCACGGGCGGCTGTCTTCTACCTCCTTGCATCTTTTCATTTGCCAACAAAGCGCCCCGACCGCACTGAGCCCTGCTTGCCTAGGAACTCTCCCATTGCTGAAAAAGCACACAAAGAGAACACGTGCCGTACAAGCAGGGCCAACCTCTCCAAAGCCCACCTGCAACATGCAGCTTTTCCCGGCCTTTGAAAAGGGGCAAAATTTCAAGCATGACAGAAGTGGGAATGTGGGACAGAGAAAGAGAAAAACAACGGGGCAAGAAGAACCAAGAGGAAAAATCGGCACTGCTGGCCCAGGATCAGTCAGTGGATGGAGCCTCTCCTTCTCCCTGGAATGGACAGCTTGACATCAGCATGGGACCACAAGGATTGGAGCCGACCTGAATTTTTGCATACAGTGGAATCTAGATTTTTATTTCGCAGATATATATATATGTAGTGTATTCCTATTATAGACTATAATTTTTATAAATTATATATGTTAGTAAATTACCGTAAAACAAAGCACTATTCTGATAGAAATAATATAAAATATATGAAATCTGTAGTTATGATGTGAGGGTAAAACATTACTTTAAAGAGTTGAATGTGTAATTACGTTTAAATAGTATGAGTAGAGCATGTGTTTCGTGTCACTATCTCTTTTGGAACATATTGTTGCTCCAAGTACATTTATGTCTGGAAGCCTTTCCATAAAATAGATATATTTATAACATATATAATAAACAGAGCATATATATATGGTGTATAAATTATACTGGAACATAACTGTATAACATCTATTATATAACACATGCCTAGAGTATATTACATATATGATATCATTTTTATATACATGTAAAGCCATATCTAGTATCTCTGTGTGTTGGGACCCATAATAATGTTCTAGATATAGGGCATTTATGAGTGGCAAACTGGGAAATTATTTCCCCTTTTTTCAATAAAATGCAATTTTGCAGAATCCAGAGTGTACAAGGTTTTATTGATCTCAGCCAGGCCCATAGTAGTATTCAATGCCACACACTGTGCATTCTGGGCTCATGAACAGACCACTTGAAATCAAACTGAGAGTGCTGAATTGGTTCGAAACAGAAATTGAGCTGAGCAGCACCTAGCCCCTCTGATCACAGAATCCCAGAAACGTTTGGCTTGGAAGGGCCCCTTAGAGGTTGTCTTGTTCCAGCCCGGCTGCCAAGGGCAAGGACACCTTCCGCCAGGCCACGTTGCTGCAAGGCCCATCCAAGCTGGCCTGGAACACTGCCAGGGATGGGGCAGCCACAGCTTCTGTGGGCAGCGTGGGCCAGCCCCAAGCAGCCTCTGAGGCCAGAATTCCTTGCCCATCTTCAGCCTAAGGCCGCCCTTCCTGTGGCACTGGGAAGCCGCTGGCCCTGGCGCTGTGCCTGCAGGCCCTTGCCAACAGCCCCTCTGCAGGTCTCTGCTGGCTCCCGGGCAGGGACTCAAAGGCCGCAGGAAGGTGCCCCTGGAGAAGGCCCTGGAGAGCGCTGGGGCCAGGAGTGCCGCCATGAGGGCAGCAAGCGGGGCCTGGCCTGTCCGTGCCTGCGGCAGGGCGCAGGGCGGGCGCTCGGGCCCTGCCAGCTGCAGCTGGGAGCTCTGCAGGGCGGCCGGCAGAGAGCCGTGGGCTCCCGCAGCTCTGCGGCCCTCACGGCTGAGGCAGCTGCCCAGGCACAGCCCGCTGGGGACACGCGGCCGGCCCGGGGCCACCCGCAGGGGGACCCTGCTCTGGGGCCAGCCCAGGCCGCAGCAGGGAGCAGCTCATGGGGCCGTGCCCGGCCAGGGAACGGCTGTGCCCGGGAACAGGGCTCGGGGAGCAGGGCAGCAGGGCCGCCAGTGCTGGCCACACTGAGAGTGGGGCACACACGGCTGCAGTCACAGGCAGCATCCGACAGGAACCTGCTCACTCTCTGCAGCTCCCAGACAGGAGCGTAGGGCTGGTGCCGGTCACCCTCTGCTCACAGGAAACAAGGGGAGAAGACAAGAGGAAAGTGCCTCAAGTTCTGCCAGGAGAGGTTTAGATTGGGTATTAAGATAAAATGTCTCCTCTGAAAGAGTTGTCAAGCACTGGCAACAGCTGACCATGGAATTGCTAGAATTGTCATTGCTTGAGGCACTGCAGCAATGTGTGGAGGTGGCACATGGAGTCATGGTTTCCAGATGGACTTAGCACAGTCATGCTCGTGCCCTCCGACTTGATAGCAGGACCAATGTGGAGTGGGACACAGCCATGATGCTGGCAGCTGTGAGCCAACTCAAAGCCATAGCGATGAGTCTTCCACCTTGGCTAGCACCAGTGCTGGCAGCTTAAAGACTGGCACCATGCCACCTTACCCTACTGCAGAACCCTCCTAGGGTCAAGCTGGGACAGGGGAGGGGGCTGGGCGGCTCTCCCAGCTCCTGAGCACAAGGTGAGAAAAGAGAAACGCTGCTACCCACCAATCCCTCCCACTGACACATCTTAACAGGGGAAAGGGAGAGACAAAGGCACAATTCTGACTTCCATCTAGGCAGCACTGAGCGTGGACCTCTCCAGTCCAGGTGTACAATATGGCAAATGCCTCAGGTTTTCCCGTGGAGGAAAAAGCTCCAAACAAACACAAAAAAGACCCCCAACCCAAACAGTAACGTTGGAATTTTCTGTGATTGATGGCTGAGAGAAGAAGCTGTGCACTGCTGATTCTGTCTTCTCTGCACTCTCATCATCCATACTTGTCTCTGGGGTCTCCAAAGCCCGGTGATCATTTCTTCCTGCTCCAGCACCTGTGCTGAGTCCAAAGAGCCTTGGGGCAGCCAGGGCTGGTAGCAGGAGAGCTGCTGAAAGGCACCGCCAGCCGCGCAGCCTTCCCCTCCAAGGCTCCAGAGACACAAGGGCAGAAAGCTGTGGCCAAAGCTGGATGGCTGCCGAGATCCATCCCCTCTTCACAGGGTGGCCTTGCAGGATAGCAAAATCCACATGGACATCCCATGTCATTCCAGCACTGACTTTCACCCCAAACCTTCCCATTTTCTACAAGGAAAAATCTGCTTTTATCTTCTGCCTTGATAGGGATGAATTCCCTTGGCTGATGTGTTTGGCATAAAGCTTGTCCTCACAGGGAAACCCTGATGGGCAATGTGAAGCTCTTCTGCCCATCCAGAACCCATTTTGTCCCATTGGATGGTGGGAAGTGCAGTGCAAATGAACCACCCTTCTCTCCTTGGCCAGCAGCTGCTTTCACAGCCCAATGGCCTGGCACGGTGCAGATGAAGGCAGGTTGTAACTGAGTGTGGGCCATTCTATCTGCCCAGGGAACAAACAATGTGAGCAGAGGAAATGCCCTCAAGTTGTGCCACGGGAGGCTTAGTTTGGATTTCTCCAGGAAATATTCCTTCAACAACAAGGATGTCAAGCTTGGGAACAGATTGCCTGGGGAAATGGCTGAGTCAGCACCCTCAGAAAGGTTTGAACGTCATGTGGAAGTGGCATCTGGGGAGCTGGCCGATTGGAGCAGTGGGCAGTGTGAAGTTTGCAGTTGCACTGTGTGATCGTGAGAGACTTTTTCAACCACACTCGCTTCCAGATTTAAGTGTAGCTCAACCAGTGAGGAGTCAAAGCTCAGACTCAATGATCCTCAAGGCTGCATTCCAACAGGGATATCTATCAGATTTCCAAGGAAGGGCAGATGAAAATCATTGCAAAAGAGACAACAATGGGAGTGCTTTGGAAAAGCTTCAGTCAAGGGCAGCTCTAAGCAGGGCCACTCTGAGTGCCTGAGCCACGAGTCGGCTCAGGAGACAGAGGGTGTGGTTGGCTGGCTTGTGACGTGCTGTGACACGTGTGACATCACAGGGCACGTGTCACAATGCCGGCAGCAAAGAAAGGCCCCAGCAGCTCACGCTGGCTTTGCATTGCTTTGGCAAGCGGTGAGTGCACACGTGGTGGGGAGGCTGTGCTGGGAACAAGGGCTGGGGCAGAAACACTGCACCTGGGGTTGGCTTCTCCCTCTGCGTGCAGGGACAGCCCCGCCTAGGAGAACCTTGGGCAGGCCACAGGGCTGGAGCTGGAGCTGCTGGGGCAGGGAGACAGGCCTTGCTGCCTGCATGCTGGCTGTGTGGGGCCCTGTCCTTCCTGCGCCCGCATCCCTGAGGATCCTCCCTCCCCGCCCCACTCACGGCCTTCTCTCCCTCCTCCTGCAGACCATGGAGCCCATGGTATTCCTTTTCATGCTCTTGAAAAGCCTCATCCAGTACCCACAGCACGTGGCTGACGCTTTGGATGAGGAAACACGTCTGCGCATGGAAGAGCGTGCAAAGCATCTGGAATGGGAGAGAATACATCTGGAGCAGGAGGTGGAACAGCTCACCCAGGAGCAGCTGAAGCAGGTGCAGCTCTTGCAGCTTTTAGCTGTTGCTGTGCTCCTGGCCCTTCTCTTGGTCCTCTGGTTGATTGGGTGGAAAAACAGCCTGAGCAGAGAGGAGGATGAACAAGACAACCGTGGGGCAGATGAAGAGGAAGCGGGCAATGTTGCGGCTAACGACGAAGACAACGTTGGCAATGAAGATGTCAATGAGGCTGCAGTTGCAGAAAACAACAACGATGCTGCAAATGAAGTCCAAGAAGAAGAAGAGGATGATTTTGATGATTTCCTTGGAGAAGTTGTAATGGAGCGCATCCAGTGGCCTGTACAGGACCTGCAGAGAGGCTGTGAGTGGATAACTGACCTCATGGATAATTATACCATTTACTTTGGCCATGTTTTGGCCAACAGTTTCTACCCGGTCCTGCAACGAGCCATTGGGGTGGGCAGTGCCTTTGAAGGCTGGAGTCCCCGTGAGCAGGATGTTGTCTACAGCGTGCTCATCCCCATGACTCCTCCCCGGGGCCACAGCTTCCAGCTGGAGCTGGACAGTGAAGAGCAGAGGCACGTCAGGAACTTCCGTGTCCGCGTGCAGCTGGAGTGCACCTGCAGCAGGGAGCAGCAGGCTGAGGACATGCTGTGCTTCCTGCACCACCCCGAGGAGGAGCTGAGCAGCAATCAGGATCCCAGCCTCCTAGACACCCTGTGCACCGGCTCCTACCTCGACGTGCAGAAAACTGCCCGCTGGTTTTACCAGCTGGTGAGAGCAGTCTGGCCAGCTCTGCCTCAGTCACACAACTGGCATTTAAGGCTGATGCCCTCCACACGCTCCTGCCAATTCCAGGTGTCCTACGGGCAGGAAAGCTTCAGGATTGAGCTGTTCTTCGGCGTGCGGAGAGGTGACTCAGCCATCTTTGTGTGCAGCCAGCCTAGAGAGGCCTACACAGCAAGCACAACCTGGCCCGAGTCCTACGCTGTGGCAGAGGTTGAGTTCTTCAAGCACATTGCCAGGCAGGCCCCCCCTGACAGCCTGCACCTCAAATGCCTGCAGTTCTTCACCCGTCTTCCTCTGGGCTTCAGCTTTTCCACCTACACCATGAAGACCATTGTCATGCACCTGCTCAACATCACACCCGTCTCAGAGTGGCGCAGGAGAGATCTCGTGGTACGACTGCTGGATATCATCAACAGCCTGCACTTATGTCTGCGAGCAAAATGCCTCCACCACTTCATTGTAGGCAACCAGAGGCTTCCTCAGGACATCAACCTACCCGCAGATGTCCAAAGAGCTGAGCCATACAATCTCCTCCAGCACCTGGCCCAGCAGCCGGCTGCCCACGCCCATGCTCTCTATGAGTTCCACATTCTGTACAAGTGGTTCAGAAGAATCCTTCTTGCTGAGGATTTACCGGATGAAGGGGAAGAGTTATGGCTCTGAGCACAGAGCTGTGCTTGTGCTGCTCGCAGCTGCCAGCAGAGAACCACCTTGCAGTCCCCAGTTGGTGCTTTCAGGAGAAGAGGATGCCTGCAAAGCTTTGGCAAAGGTCCCACTGCCTCTCCTGCCGCCTCAGCAGGTGCAGGGCCACGGGCGGCTGTCTTCTACCTCCTTGCATCTTTTCATTTGCCAACAAAGCGCCCCGACCGCACTGAGCCCTGCTTGCCTAGGAACTCTCCCATTGCTGAAAAAGCACACAAAGAGAACACGTGCCGTACAAGCAGGGCCAACCTCTCCAAAGCCCACCTGCAACATGCAGCTTTTCCCGGCCTTTGAAAAGGGGCAAAATTTCAAGCATGATAGAAGTGGGAATGTGGGACAGAGAAAGAGAAAAACAACGGGGCAAGAAGGACCAAGAGGAAAAATCGGCACTGCTGGCCCAGGATCAGTCAGTGGATGGAGCCTCTCCTTCTCCCTGGAATGGACACCTTCACATCAGCACTGGACCACCAGGATTTGGAGTTGACCAGAAATTTTTTATACAGAGGAATCTCGATTTTTATTACACATATATATATATATACATATATATATATATATAGTGTATTCCTTTCATAAACTATAATTTTTATAAATTATATATGCTTGTATATTACCATAGAACAAAGCACTATTCTGATGGAAATTACATAAAATATACGAAATATGTACTTATGATGTGAGGATAACAAGTAACTTTAACGGGTTGAACGTGTAATTACGTTTAAATTGTTAGAGTAGAACAAGTATTAAGTGTCACTATCTCTTGTGACACATATTGTTGCTCTTAGTATATTTTTGTCTGGATGGTCTCCATAAAATAAATATATTTATAACATATTTAATATACATAGCTTATATAAATGTTGTATAAATTATATTTGAATATAACTGTGTAATATGTATTATATACTGCATGTTTATAATATATTTCATTTATTGTATCATATTTATATACATGTAAAGACATATACAGTGTTTCTATGTGTTGGGGCCAATATTAATGCTCCAAAGTTAGGGCATTTCTGAGTGGCAAGCTGGGAAATTATTTGCTCTTGTTTCAATAAAATGCAATTTTGCAGAATCTGGAGTGTGCATGGTTTTATTGATCTCAGCCATAGAGGCGTTCAATGCCACACACTGTGAATCTGGGCTAATGAACATATTCCTTGAAATCAAACTGAGAGTGCTGCATTGGCTTGAAACAGAAATTGAGCCGAGTTGCACCCAGCCCCTCTGGTCACAGAGTCCCAGAAAGGTTTGGCTTGGAAGGGCCCTTAGAGATTGTCTTGTTCCAGCCCAGCTGCCAAGGGCAGGGACACCTTGCGCCAGGCCACGTTGCTGCAAGGCCCATCCAAGCTGGCCTGGAACACTGCCAGGGATGGGGCAGCCACAGCTTCTGTGGGCAGCGTGGGCCAGCCCCAAGCAGCCTCCGAGGCCAGAATTCCTTGCCCATCTTCAGCCTAAGGCCGCCCTTCCTGTGGCACTGGGAAGCCGCTGGCCCTGGCGCTGTGCCTGCAGGCCCTTGCCAACAGCCCCGCTGCAGGTCTCTGCTGGCTCCCGGGCAGGGACTCAAAGGCCGCAGGAAGGTGCCCCTGGAGAAGGCCCTGGAGAGCGCTGGGGCCAGGAGTGCCGCCATGAGGGCAGCAAGCGGGGCCTGGCCTGTCCGTGCCTGCGGCAGGGCGCGGGGCGGGCGCTCAGGCCCTGCCAGCTGCAGCTGGGAGCTCTGCAGGGCGGCCGGCAGAGAGCCGTGGGCTCCCGCAGCTCTGCGGCCCTCACGGCTGAGGCAGCTGCCCGGGCACAGCCCGCTGGGGACACGCGGCCGGCCCGGGGCCACCCGCAGGGGGACCCTGCTCTGGGGCCAGCCCAGGCCGCAGCAGGGAGCCGCCCATGGGGCCGTGCCCGGCCCGGGAACGGCTCTGCCCGGGGCCAGGGCTCCAGGAGCAGGGCAGCAGGGCCGCCAGTGCCGGCCACACTGAGAGTGGGGCACACACAGCTGCTGTCACAGGCAGCATCAGACAGGAACCTGCTCACTCTCTGCAGCTCCCAGACAGGAGCGTGGGGCTGGTGCCGGTCACCCTCTGCTCACAGGAAACAAGGGGAGAAGACAAGAGGAAAGTGCCTCAAGTTCTGCCAGGAGAGGTTTAGATTGGGTATTAAGATAAAATGTCTCCTCTGAAAGAGTTGTCAAGCACTGGCAACAGCTGACCATGGAATTGCTAGAATTGTCATTGCTTGAGGCACTGCAGCAATGTGTGCAAGTGGCACATGGAGTCATGGTTTCCAGATGGACTTAGCACAGTCATGCTCGTGCCCTCCGACTTGATAGCAGGACCAATGTGGAGTGGGACACAGCCATGATGCTGGCAGCTGTGAGCCAACTCAAAGCCATAGCGATGAGTCTTCCACCTTGGCTAGCACCAGTGCTGGCAGCTTAAAGACTGGCAACATGCCACCTTACCCTACTGCAGAACCCTCCTAGGGTCAAGCTGGGACAGGGGAGGGGGCTGGGCGGCTCTCTCAGCTCCTGAGCACAAGGTGAGAAAAGAGAAACGCTGCTACCCATCAATCCCTCCCACTGACACATCTTAACAGGGGAAAGGGAGAGACAAAGGCACAATTCTGACTTCCATCTAGGCAGCACTGAGCGTGGACCTCTCCAGTCCAGGTGTACAATATGGCAAATGCCTCAGGTTTTCCCATGGAGGAAAAAGCTCCAAACAAACACAAAAAAGACCCCCAACCCAAACAGTAACATTGGAATTTTCTGTGATTGATGGCTGAGAGAAGAAGCTGTGCACTGCTGATTCTGTCTTCTCTGCACTCTCATCATCCATACTTGTCTCTGGAGTCTCCAAAGCCCGGTGATCATTTCTTCCTGCTCCAGCACCTGTGCTGAGTCCAAAGAGCCTTGGGGCAGCCAGGGCTGGTAGCAGGAGAGCTGCTGAAAGGCACCGCCAGCCACGCAGCCTTCCCCTCCAAGGCTCCAGAGACACACGGGCAGAAAGCTGTGGCCAAAGCTGGATGGCTGCCGACATCCATCCCCTCTTCACAGGGTGGCCTTGCAGGATAGCAAAATCCACATGGACATCCCACGTCATTCCAGCACTGACTTTCACCCCAAACCTTCCCATTTTCTACAAGGAAAAATCTGCTTTTCTCTTCTGCCTTGATAGGGATGAATTCCCTTGGCTGATGTGTTTGGCATAAAGCTTGTCCTCACAGGGAAACCCTGATGGGCAATGTGAAGCTCTTCTGCCCATCCAGAACCCATTTTGTCCCACTGGATGGTGGGAAGTGCAGTGCAAATGCACCACCCTTCTCTCCTTGGCCAGCAGCTGCTTTCACAGCCCAATGGCCTGGCACGATGTGATGAAGGCAGGTTGTAACTGAGTGTGGGCCATTCTATCTGCCCAGGGAACAAACAATGTGAGCAGAGGAAATGCCCTCAAGTTGTGCCATGGGAGGCTTAGCTTGCATTTCTCCAGGAAATATTCCTTCAACAACAAGGATGTCAAGCTTGGGAACAGATTGCCTGGGGAAATGGCTGAGTCAGCACCCTCAGAACGGTTAAAAAGTCATGTGGAAGTGGCATCTGGGGAGCTGGCCGATTGGAGCAGTGGGCAGTGTGAAGTTTGCAGTTGCACTGTGTGATCGTGAGAGACTTTTTCAACCACACTCGCTTCCAGATTTAAGTGTAGCTCAACCAGTGAGGAGTCAAAGCTCAGACTCAATGATCCTCAAGGCTGCATTCCAACAGGGATATCTATCAGATTGCCAAGGAAGGGCAGATGAAAATAATTGCAAAAGAGACAACAATGGGAGTGCTTTGGAAAAGTTTCAGTCAAGGGCAGCTCTAAGCAGGGCCACTCTGAGTGCCTGAGCCACTAGTCAGCTCAGGAGACAGAGGGTGTGGTTGGCTGGCTTGTGACGTGCTGTGACACATGTGACATCACGGGGCACGTGTCACAATGCCGGCAGCAAAGAAAGGCCCCAGCAGCTCACGCTGGCCTTGCATTGCTTTGGCAAGCGGTGAGTGCACACGTGGTGGGGAGGCTGTGCTGGGAACAAGGGCTGGGGCAGAAACGCTGCACCTGGGGCTGGCTTCTCCCTCTGCATGCGGGGACAGCCCCGCCTAGGAGAACCTTGGGCAGGCCACAGGGCTGGAGCTGGAGCTGCTGGGGCAGGGAGACAGGCCTTGCTGCCTGCATGCTGGCTGTGTGGGGCCCTGTCCTTCCTGCGCCCGCATCCCTGAGGATCCTCCCTCCAGCAACCAGTAGCCATGACCATCCCCGCCCCACTCACGGGCTTCTCTCCTTCCTCCTGCAGACCATGGAGCCCATGGTATTCCTTTTCATGCTCTTAAAAAGCCTCATCCAGTACCCACAGCACGTGGCTGACGCTTTGGATGAGGAAACACGTCTGCGCATGGAAGAGCGTGCAAAGCATCTGGAATGGGAGAGGATTCATCTGGAGCAGGAGGTGGAACAGCTCACCCAGGAGCAGCTGAAGCAGGTGCAGCTCTTGCAGCTTTTAGCTGTTGCTGTGCTCCTGGCCCTTCTCTTGGTCCTCTGGTTGATTGGGTGAAAAACAGCCTGAGCAGAGAGGAGGATGAACAAGACAACCGTGGGGCAGATGAAGAGGAAGCGCGCAATGTTGCGGCTAACGAAGACAACGTTGGCAATGAAGATGTCAATGAGGCTGCAGTTGCGGAAAACAACAACGATGTTGCAAATGATGTCCAAGAAGAAGAAGAGGATGATTTTGACGATTTCCTTGGAGAAGTTGTAATGGAGCGCATCCAGTGGCCTGTACAGGACCTGCAGAGAGGCTGTGAGTGGATAACTGACCTCATGGATAATTATACCATGTACTTTGGCCATGTTTTGGCCAACAGTTTCTACCCGGTCCTGCAACGAGCCATCGGGGTGGGCAGTGCCTTTGAAGGCTGGAGTCCCCGTGAGCAGGATGTCGTCTACAGCGTGCTCATCCCCATGACTCCTCCCCGGGGCCACAGCTTCCACCTGGAGCTGGAGAGTGAAGAGCAGAGGCACGTCAGGAACTTCCGTGTCCGCGTGCAGCTGGAGTGCACCTGCAGCAGGGAGCAGCAGGCTGAGGACATGCTGTGCTTCCTGCACCACCCCGAGGAGGAGCTGAGCAGCAATCAGGATCCCAGCCTCCTAGACACCCTGTGCACCGGCTCCTACCTCGACGTGCAGAAAACTGCCCGCTGGTTTTACCAGCTGGTGAGAGCAGTCTGGCCAGCTCTGCCTCAGTCACACAACTGGCATTTAAGGCTGATGCCCTCCACACGCTCCTGCCAATTCAAGGTGTCCTACGGGCAGGAAAGCTTCAGGATTGAGCTGTTCTTCGGCGTGCGGAGAGGTGACTCAGCCATCTTTGTGTGCAGCCAGCCTAGAGAGGCCTACACAGCAAGCACAACCTGGCCCGAGTCCTACGCTGTGGCAGAGGTTGAGTTCTTCAAGCACATTGCCAGGCAGGCCCCCCCTGACAGCCTGCACCTCAAATGCCTGCAGTTCTTCACCCGTCTTCCTCTGGGCTTCAGCTTTTCCACCTACACCATGAAGACCATTGTCATGCACCTGCTCAACATCACACCCGTCTCAGAGTGGCGCAGGAGAGATCTCGTGGTACGACTGCTGGATATCATCAACAGCCTGCACTTATGTCTGCGAGCAAAATGCCTCCACCACTTCATTGTGGGCAACCAGAGGCTTCCTCAGGACATCAACTTACCCGCAGATGTCCAAAGAGCTGAGCCATACAATCTCCTCCAGCACCTGGCCCAGCAACCGGCTGCCCACGCCCATGCGCTCTATGAGTACCACATTCTCTACAAGTGGTTCAGAAGAATCCTTCTTGCTGAGGATTTACCGGATGAAGGGGAAGAGTTATGGCTCTGAGCACAGAGCTGTGCTTGTGCTGCTCGCAGCTGCCAGCAGAGAACCACCTTGCAGTCCCCATTTGGTGCTTTCAGGAGAAGAGGATGCCTGCAAAGCTTTGGCAAAGGTCCCACTGCCTCTCCTGCCGCCTCAGCAGGTGCAGGGCCACGGGCGGCTGTCTTCTACCTCCTTGCATCTTTTCATTTGCCAACAAAGCGCCCCGACCGCACTGAGCCCTGCTTGCCTAGGAACTCTCCCATTGCTGAAAAAGCACACAAAGAGAACACGTGCCGTACAAGCAGGGCCAACCTCTCCAAAGCCCACCTGCAACATGCAGCTTTTCCCGGCCTTTGAAAAGGGGCAAAATTTCAAGCATGACAGAAGTGGGAATGTGGGACAGAGAAAGAGAAAAACAACGGGGCAAGAAGAACCAAGAGGAAAAATCGGCACTGCTGGCCCAGGATCAGTCAGTGGATGGAGCCTCTCCTTCTCCCTGGAATGGACAGCTTGACATCAGCATGGGACCACAAGGATTGGAGCCGACCTGAATTTTTGCATACAGTGGAATCTAGATTTTTATTTCGCAGATATATATATATGTAGTGTATTCCTATTATAGACTATAATTTTTATAAATTATATATGTTAGTAAATTACCGTAAAACAAAGCACTATTCTGATAGAAATAATATAAAATATATGAAATCTGTAGTTATGATGTGAGGGTAAAACATTACTTTAAAGAGTTGAATGTGTAATTACGTTTAAATAGTATGAGTAGAGCATGTGTTTCGTGTCACTATCTCTTTTGGAACATATTGTTGCTCCAAGTACATTTATGTCTGGAAGCCTTTCCATAAAATAGATATATTTATAACATATATAATAAACAGAGCATATATATATGGTGTATAAATTATACTGGAACATAACTGTATAACATCTATTATATAACACATGCCTAGAGTATATTACATATATGATATCATTTTTATATACATGTAAAGCCATATCTAGTATCTCTGTGTGTTGGGACCCATAATAATGTTCTAGATATAGGGCATTTATGAGTGGCAAACTGGGAAATTATTTCCCCTTTTTTCAATAAAATGCAATTTTGCAGAATCCAGAGTGTACAAGGTTTTATTGATCTCAGCCAGGCCCATAGTAGTATTCAATGCCACACACTGTGCATTCTGGGCTCATGAACAGACCACTTGAAATCAAACTGAGAGTGCTGAATTGGTTCGAAACAGAAATTGAGCTGAGCAGCACCTAGCCCCTCTGATCACAGAATCCCAGAAACGTTTGGCTTGGAAGGGCCCCTTAGAGGTTGTCTTGTTCCAGCCCGGCTGCCAAGGGCAAGGACACCTTCCGCCAGGCCACGTTGCTGCAAGGCCCATCCAAGCTGGCCTGGAACACTGCCAGGGATGGGGCAGCCACAGCTTCTGTGGGCAGCGTGGGCCAGCCCCAAGCAGCCTCTGAGGCCAGAATTCCTTGCCCATCTTCAGCCTAAGGCTGCCCTTCCTGTGGCACTGGGAAGCCTCTGGCCCTGGCGCTGTGCCTGCAGGCCCTTGCCAACAGCCCCTCTGCAGGTCTCTGCTGGCTCCCGGGCAGGGACTCAAAGGCCGCAGGAAGGTGCCCCTGGAGAAGGCCCTGGAGAGCGCTGGGGCCAGGAGTGCCGCCATGAGGGCAGCAAGCGGGGCCTGGCCCGTCCGTGCCTGCGGCAGGGCGCAGGGCGGGCGCTCGGGCCCTGCCAGCTGCAGCTGGGAGCTCTGCAGGGCGGCCGGCAGAGAGCCGTGGGCTCCCGCAGCTCTGCGGCCCTCACGGCTGAGGCAGCTGCCCAGGCACAGCCCGCTGGGGACACGCGGCCGGCCCGGGGCCACCCGCAGGGGGACCCTGCTCTGGGGCCAGCCCAGGCCGCAGCAGGGAGCAGCTCATGGGGCCGTGCCCGGCCAGGGAACGGCTGTGCCCGGGAACAGGGCTCGGGGAGCAGGGCAGCAGGGCCGCCAGTGCTGGCCACACTGAGAGTGGGGCACACACGGCTGCAGTCACAGGCAGCATCCGACAGGAACCTGCTCACTCTCTGCAGCTCCCAGACAGGAGCGTGGGGCTGGTGCCGGTCACCCTCTGCTCACAGGAAACAAGGGGAGAAGACAAGAGGAAAGTGCCTCAAGTTCTGCCAGGAGAGGTTTAGATTGGGTATTAAGATAAAATGTCTCCTCTGAAAGAGTTGTCAAGCACTGGCAACAGCTGACCATGGAATTGCTAGAATTGTCATTGCTTGAGGCACTGCAGCAATGTGTGGAGGTGGCACATGGAGTCATGGTTTCCAGATGGACTTAGCACAGTCATGCTCGTGCCCTCCGACTTGATAGCAGGACCAATGTGGAGTGGGACACAGCCATGATGCTGGCAGCTGTGAGCCAACTCAAAGCCATAGCGATGAGTCTTCCACCTTGGCTAGCACCAGTGCTGGCAGCTTAAAGACTGGCACCATGCCACCTTACCCTACTGCAGAACCCTCCTAGGGTCAAGCTGGGACAGGGGAGGGGGCTGGGCGGCTCTCCCAGCTCCTGAGCACAAGGTGAGAAAAGAGAAACGCTGTTACCCATCAATCCCTCCCACTGACACATCTTAACAGGGGAAAGGGAGAGACAAAGGCACAATTCTGACTTCCATCTAGGCAGCACTGAGCGTGGACCTCTCCAGTCCAGGTGTACAATATGGCAAATGCCTCAGGTTTTCCCGTGGAGGAAAAAGCTCCAAACAAACACAAAAAAGACCCCCAACCCAAACAGTAACGTTGGAATTTTCTGTGATTGATGGCTGAGAGAAGAAGCTGTGCACTGCTGATTCTGTCTTCTCTGCACTCTCATCATCCATACTTGTCTCTGGGGTCTCCAAAGCCCGGTGATCATTTCTTCCTGCTCCAGCACCTGTGCTGAGTCCAAAGAGCCTTGGGGCAGCCAGGGCTGGTAGCAGGAGAGCTGCTGAAAGGCACCGCCAGCCACGCAGCCTTCCCCTCCAAGGCTCCAGAGACACACGGGCAGAAAGCTGTGGCCAAAGCTGGATGGCTGCCGACATCCATCCCCTCTTCACAGGGTGGCCTTGCAGGATAGCAAAATCCACATGGACATCCCATGTCATTCCAGCACTGACTTTCACCCCAAACCTTCCCATTTTCTACAAGGAAAAATCTGCTTTTCTCTTCTGCCTTGATAGGGATGAATTCCCTTGGCTGATGTGTTTGGCATAAAGCTTGTCCTCACAGGGAAACCCTGATGGGCAATGTGAAGCTCTTCTGCCCATCCAGAACCCATTTTGTCCCACTGGATGGTGGGAAGTGCAGTGCAAATGCACCACCCTTCTCTCCTTGGCCAGCAGCTGCTTTCACAGCCCAATGGCCTGGCACGGTGCAGATGAAGGCAGGTTGTAACTGAGTGTGGGCCATTCTATCTGCCCAGGGAACAAACAATGTGAGCAGAGGAAATGACCTCAAGTTGTGCCATGGGAGGCTTAGCTTGCATTTCTCCAGGAAATATTCCTTCAACAACAAGGATGTCAAGCTTGGGAACAGATTGCCTGGGGAAATGGCTGAGTCAGCACCCTCAGAACGGTTAAAAAGTCATGTGGAAGTGGCATCTGGGGAGCTGGCCGATTGGAGCAGTGGGCAGTGTGAAGTTTGCAGTTGCACTGTGTGATCGTGAGCCACTTTTTCAACCACACTCGCTTCCAGATTTAAGTGTAGCTCAACCAGTGAGGAGTCAAAGCTCAGACTCAATGATCCTCAAGGCTGCATTCCAACAGGGATATCTATCAGATTGCCAAGGAAGGGCAGATGAAAATAATTGCAAAAGAGACAACAATGGGAGTGCTTTGGAAAAGTTTCAGTCAAGGGCAGCTCTAAGCAGGGCCACTCTGAGTGCCTGAGCCACTAGTCGGCTCAGGAGACAGAGGGTGTGGTTGGCTGGCTTGTGACGTGCTGTGACACGTGTGACATCACGGGGCACGTGTCACAATGCCGGCAGCAAAGAAAGGCCCCAGCAGCTCACGCTGGCCTTGCATTGCTTTGGCAAGCGGTGAGTGCACACGTGGTGGGGAGGCTGTGCTGGGAACAAGGGCTGGGGCAGAAACGCTGCACCTGGGGCTGGCTTCTCCCTCTGCATGCGGGGACAGCCCCGCCTAGGAGAACCTTGGGCAGGCCACAGGGCTGGAACTGGAGCTGCTGGGGCAGGGAGACAGGCCTTGCTGCCTGCATGCTGGCTGTGTGGGGCCCTGTCCTTCCTGCGCCCGCATCCCTGAGGATCCTCCCTCCCCGCCCCACTCACGGCCTTCTCTCCTTCCTCCTGCAGACCATGGAGCCCATGGTATTCCTTTTCATGCTCTTAAAAAGCCTCATCCAGTACCCACAGCACGTGGCTGACGCTTTGGATGAGGAAACACGTCTGCGCATGGAAGAGCGTGCAAAGCATCTGGAATGGGAGAGGATTCATCTGGAGCAGGAGGTGGAACAGCTCACCCAGGAGCAGCTGAAGCAGGTGCAGCTCTTGCAGCTTTTAGCTGTTGCTGTGCTCCTGGCCCTTCTCTTGGTCCTCTGGTTAATTGGGTGGAAAAACAGCCTGAGCAGAGAGGAGGATGAACAAGACAACCGTGGGGCAGATGAAGAGGAAGCGCGCAATGTTGCGGCTAACGAAGACAACGTTGGCAATGAAGATGTCAATGAGGCTGCAGTTGCGGAAAACAACAACGATGTTGCAAATGATGTCCAAGAAGAAGAAGAGGATGATTTTGACGATTTCCTTGGAGAAGTTGTAATGGAGCGCATCCAGTGGCCTGTACAGGACCTGCAGAGAGGCTGTGAGTGGATAACTGACCTCATGGATAATTATACCATGTACTTTGGCCATGTTTTGGCCAACAGTTTCTACCCGGTCCTGCAACGAGCCATCGGGGTGGGCAGTGCCTTTGAAGGCTGGAGTCCCCGTGAGCAGGATGTCGTCTACAGCGTGCTCATCCCCATGACTCCTCCCCGGGGCCACAGCTTCCACCTGGAGCTGGAGAGTGAAGAGCAGAGGCACGTCAGGAACTTCCGTGTCCGCGTGCAGCTGGAGTGCACCTGCAGCAGGGAGCAGCAGGCTGAGGACATGCTGTGCTTCCTGCACCACCCCGAGGAGGAGCTGAGCAGCAATCAGGATCCCAGCCTCCTAGACACCCTGTGCACCGGCTCCTACCTCGACGTGCAGAAAACTGCCCGCTGGTTTTACCAGCTGGTGAGAGCAGTCTGGCCAGCTCTGCCTCAGTCACACAACTGGCATTTAAGGCTGATGCCCTCCACACGCTCCTGCCAATTCAAGGTGTCCTACGGGCAGGAAAGCTTCAGGATTGAGCTGTTCTTCGGCGTGCGGAGAGGTGACTCAGCCATCTTTGTGTGCAGCCAGCCTAGAGAGGCCTACACAGCAAGCACAACCTGGCCCGAGTCCTACGCTGTGGCAGAGGTTGAGTTCTTCAAGCACATTGCCAGGCAGGCCCCCCCTGACAGCCTGCACCTCAAATGCCTGCAGTTCTTCACCCGTCTTCCTCTGGGCTTCAGCTTTTCCACCTACACCATGAAGACCATTGTCATGCACCTGCTCAACATCACACCCGTCTCAGAGTGGCGCAGGAGAGATCTCGTGATACGACTGCTGGATATCATCAACAGCCTGCACTTATGTCTGCGAGCAAAATGCCTCCACCACTTCATTGTGGGCAACCAGAGGCTTCCTCAGGACATCAACTTACCCGCAGATGTCCAAAGAGCTGAGCCATACAATCTCCTCCAGCACCTGGCCCAGCAACCGGCTGCCCACGCCCATGCGCTCTATGAGTACCACATTCTCTACAAGTGGTTCAGAAGAATCCTTCTTGCTGAGGATTTACCGGATGAAGGGGAAGAGTTATGGCTCTGAGCACAGAGCTGTGCTTGTGCTGCTCGCAGCTGCCAGCAGAGAACCACCTTGCAGTCCCCATTTGGTGCTTTCAGGAGAAGAGGATGCCTGCAAAGCTTTGGCAAAGGTCCCACTGCCTCTCCTGCCGCCTCAGCAGGTGCAGGGCCACGGGCGGCTGTCTTCTACCTCCTTGCATCTTTTCATTTGCCAACAAAGCGCCCCGACCGCACTGAGCCCTGCTTGCCTAGGAACTCTCCCATTGCTGAAAAAGCACACAAAGAGAACACGTGCCGTACAAGCAGGGCCAACCTCTCCAAAGCCCACCTGCAACATGCAGCTTTTCCCGGCCTTTGAAAAGGGGCAAAATTTCAAGCATGACAGAAGTGGGAATGTGGGACCAAGAAAGAGAAAAACAACGGGGCAAGAAGAACCAAGAGGAAAAATCGGCACTGCTGGCCCAGGATCAGTCAGTGGATGGAGCCTCTCCTTCTCCCTGGAATGGACAGCTTGACATCAGCATGGGACCACAAGGATTGGAGCCGACCTGAATTTTTGCATACAGTGGAATCTAGATTTTTATTTCGCAGATATATATATATGTAGTGTATTCCTATTATAGACTATAATTTTTATAAATTATATATGTTAGTAAATTACCGTAAAACAAAGCACTATTCTGATAGAAATAATATAAAATATATGAAATCTGTAGTTATGATGTGAGGGTAAAACATTACTTTAAAGAGTTGAATGTGTAATTACGTTTAAATAGTATGAGTAGAGCATGTGTTTCGTGTCACTATCTCTTTTGGAACATATTGTTGCTCCAAGTACATTTATGTCTGGAAGCCTTTCCATAAAATAGATATATTTATAACATATATAATAAACAGAGCATATATATATGGTGTATAAATTATACTGGAACATAACTGTATAACATCTATTATATAACACATGCCTAGAGTATATTACATATATGATATCATTTTTATATACATGTAAAGCCATATCTAGTATCTCTGTGTGTTGGGACCCATAATAATGTTCTAGATATAGGGCATTTATGAGTGGCAAACTGGGAAATTATTTCCCCTTTTTTCAATAAAATGCAATTTTGCAGAATCCAGAGTGTACAAGGTTTTATTGATCTCAGCCAGGCCCATAGTAGTATTCAATGCCACACACTGTGCATTCTGGGCTCATGAACAGACCACTTGAAATCAAACTGAGAGTGCTGAATTGGTTCGAAACAGAAATTGAGCTGAGCAGCACCTAGCCCCTCTGATCACAGAATCCCAGAAACGTTTGGCTTGGAAGGGCCCCTTAGAGGTTGTCTTGTTCCAGCCCGGCTGCCAAGGGCAAGGACACCTTCCGCCAGGCCACGTTGCTGCAAGGCCCATCCAAGCTGGCCTGGAACACTGCCAGGGATGGGGCAGCCACAGCTTCTGTGGGCAGCGTGGGCCAGCCCCAAGCAGCCTCTGAGGCCAGAATTCCTTGCCCATCTTCAGCCTAAGGCTGCCCTTCCTGTGGCACTGGGAAGCCTCTGGCCCTGGCGCTGTGCCTGCAGGCCCTTGGCAACAGCCCCTCTGCAGGTCTCTGCTGGCTCCCGGGCAGGGACTCAAAGGCCGCAGGAAGGTGCCCCTGGAGAAGGCCCTGGAGAGCGCTGGGGCCAGGAGTGCCGCCATGAGGGCAGCAAGCGGGGCCTGGCCTGTCCGTGCCTGCGGCAGGGCGCAGGGCGGGCGCTCGGGCCCTGCCAGCTGCAGCTGGGAGCTCTGCAGGGCGGCCGGCAGAGAGCCGTGGGCTCCCGCAGCTCTGCGGCCCTCACGGCTGAGGCAGCTGCCCAGGCACAGCCCGCTGGGGACACGCGGCCGGCCCGGGGCCACCCGCAGGGGGACCCTGCTCTGGGGCCAGCCCAGGCCGCAGCAGGGAGCAGCTCATGGGGCCGTGCCCGGCCAGGGAACGGCTGTGCCCGGGAACAGGGCTCGGGGAGCAGGGCAGCAGGGCCGCCAGTGCTGGCCACACTGAGAGTGGGGCACACACGGCTGCAGTCACAGGCAGCATCCGACAGGAACCTGCTCACTCTCTGCAGCTCCCAGACAGGAGCGTGGGGCTGGTGCCGGTCACCCTCTGCTCACAGGAAACAAGGGGAGAAGACAAGAGGAAAGTGCCTCAAGTTCTGCCAGGAGAGGTTTAGATTGGGTATTAAGATAAAATGTCTCCTCTGAAAGAGTTGTCAAGCACTGGCAACAGCTGACCATGGAATTGCTAGAATTGTCATTGCTTGAGGCACTGCAGCAATGTGTGGAGGTGGCACATGGAGTCATGGTTTCCAGATGGACTTAGCACAGTCATGCTCGTGCCCTCCGACTTGATAGCAGGACCAATGTGGAGTGGGACACAGCCATGATGCTGGCAGCTGTGAGCCAACTCAAAGCCATAGCGATGAGTCTTCCACCTTGGCTAGCACCAGTGCTGGCAGCTTAAAGACTGGCACCATGCCACCTTACCCTACTGCAGAACCCTCCTAGGGTCAAGCTGGGACAGGGGAGGGGGCTGGGCGGCTCTCCCAGCTCCTGAGCACAAGGTGAGAAAAGAGAAACGCTGTTACCCATCAATCCCTCCCACTGACACATCTTAACAGGGGAAAGGGAGAGACAAAGGCACAATTCTGACTTCCATCTAGGCAGCACTGAGCGTGGACCTCTCCAGTCCAGGTGTACAATATGGCAAATGCCTCAGGTTTTCCCGTGGAGGAAAAAGCTCCAAACAAACACAAAAAAGACCCCCAACCCAAACAGTAACGTTGGAATTTTCTGTGATTGATGGCTGAGAGAAGAAGCTGTGCACTGCTGATTCTGTCTTCTCTGCACTCTCATCATCCATACTTGTCTCTGGGGTCTCCAAAGCCCGGTGATCATTTCTTCCTGCTCCAGCACCTGTGCTGAGTCCAAAGAGCCTTGGGGCAGCCAGGGCTGGTAGCAGGAGAGCTGCTGAAAGGCACCGCCAGCCACGCAGCCTTCCCCTCCAAGGCTCCAGAGACACACGGGCAGAAAGCTGTGGCCAAAGCTGGATGGCTGCCGACATCCATCCCCTCTTCACAGGGTGGCCTTGCAGGATAGCAAAATCCACATGGACATCCCACGTCATTCCAGCACTGACTTTCACCCCAAACCTTCCCATTTTCTACAAGGAAAAATCTGCTTTTCTCTTCTGCCTTGATAGGGATGAATTCCCTTGGCTGATGTGTTTGGCATAAAGCTTGTCCTCACAGGGAAACCCTGATGGGCAATGTGAAGCTCTTCTGCCCATCCAGAACCCATTTTGTCCCACTGGATGGTGGGAAGTGCAGTGCAAATGAACCACCCTTCTCTCCTTGGCCAGCAGCTGCTTTCACAGCCCAATGGCCTGGCACGGTGCAGATGAAGTCAGGCTGTAACTAAGTGTGGGCCATTCTATCTGCCCAGGGAACAAACAATGTGAGCAGAGGAAATGACCTCAAGTTGTGCCACGAGAGGCTTAGCTTGCATTTCTCCAGGAAATATTCCTTCAACAACAAGGATGTCAAGCTTGGGAACAGGCTGCCTGGGGAAATGGCTGAGTCAGCACCCTCAGAACGGTTAAAAAGTCATGTGGAAGTGGCATCTGGGGACGTGGCCGATTGGAGCAGTGGGCAGTGTGAAGTTTGCAGTTGCACTGTGTGATTGGGAGCGACTTTTTCAACCACACTCACTTCCAGATTTAAGTGTAGCTCAACCAGTGAGGAGTCAAAGCTCAGACTCAATGATCCTCAAGGCTGCATTCCAACAGGGATATCTATCAGATTGCCAAGGAAAGGCAGATGAAAATAATTGCAAAAGAGACAACAATGGGAGTGCTTTGGAAAAGTTTCAGTCAAGGGCAGCTCTAAGCAGGGCCACTCTGAGTGCCTGAGCCACGAGTCGGCTCAGGAGACAGAGGGTGTGGTTGGCTGGCTTGTGACGTGCTGTGACACGTGTGACATCACGGGGCACGTGTCACAATGCCGGCAGCAAAGAAAGGCCCCAGCAGCTCACGCTGGCCTTGCATTGCTTTGGCAAGCGGTGAGTGCACACGTGGTGGGGAGGCTGTGCTGGGAACAAGGGCTGGGGCAGAAACACTGCACCTGGGGCTGGCTTCTCCCTCTGCGTGCAGGGACAGCCCCGCCTAGGAGAACCTTGGGCAGGCCACAGGGCTGGAGCTGGAGCTGCTGGGGCAGGGAGACAGGCCTTGCTGCCTGCATGCTGGCTGTGTGGGGCCCTGTCCTTCCTGCGCCCGCATCCCTGAGGATCCTCCCTCCAGCAACCAGTAGCCATGACCATCCCCGCCCCACTCACGGGCTTCTCTCCTTCCTCCTGCAGACCATGGAGCCCATGGTATTCCTTTTCATGCTCTTAAAAAGCCTCATCCAGTACCCACAGCACGTGGCTGACGCTTTGGATGAGGAAACACGTCTGCGCATGGAAGAGCGTGCAAAGCATCTGGAATGGGAGAGGATTCATCTGGAGCAGGAGGTGGAACAGCTCACCCAGGAGCAGCTGAAGCAGGTGCAGCTCTTGCAGCTTTTAGCTGTTGCTGTGCTCCTGGCCCTTCTCTTGGTCCTCTGGTTGATTGGGTGGAAAAACAGCCTGAGCAGAGAGGAGGATGAACAAGACAACCGTGGGGCAGATGAAGAGGAAGCGCGCAATGTTGCGGCTAACGAAGACAACGTTGGCAATGAAGATGTCAATGAGGCTGCAGTTGCGGAAAACAACAACGATGTTGCAAATGATGTCCAAGAAGAAGAAGAGGATGATTTTGACGATTTCCTTGGAGAAGTTGTAATGGAGCGCATCCAGTGGCCTGTACAGGACCTGCAGAGAGGCTGTGAGTGGATAACTGACCTCATGGATAATTATACCATGTACTTTGGCCATGTTTTGGCCAACAGTTTCTACCCGGTCCTGCAACGAGCCATCGGGGTGGGCAGTGCCTTTGAAGGCTGGAGTCCCCGTGAGCAGGATGTCGTCTACAGCGTGCTCATCCCCATGACTCCTCCCCGGGGCCACAGCTTCCACCTGGAGCTGGAGAGTGAAGAGCAGAGGCACGTCAGGAACTTCCGTGTCCGCGTGCAGCTGGAGTGCACCTGCAGCAGGGAGCAGCAGGCTGAGGACATGCTGTGCTTCCTGCACCACCCCGAGGAGGAGCTGAGCAGCAATCAGGATCCCAGCCTCCTAGACACCCTGTGCACCGGCTCCTACCTCGACGTGCAGAAAACTGCCCGCTGGTTTTACCAGCTGGTGAGAGCAGTCTGGCCAGCTCTGCCTCAGTCACACAACTGGCATTTAAGGCTGATGCCCTCCACACGCTCCTGCCAATTCAAGGTGTCCTACGGGCAGGAAAGCTTCAGGATTGAGCTGTTCTTCGGCGTGCGGAGAGGTGACTCAGCCATCTTTGTGTGCAGCCAGCCTAGAGAGGCCTACACAGCAAGCACAACCTGGCCCGAGTCCTACGCTGTGGCAGAGGTTGAGTTCTTCAAGCACATTGCCAGGCAGGCCCCCCCTGACAGCCTGCACCTCAAATGCCTGCAGTTCTTCACCCGTCTTCCTCTGGGCTTCAGCTTTTCCACCTACACCATGAAGACCATTGTCATGCACCTGCTCAACATCACACCCGTCTCAGAGTGGCGCAGGAGAGATCTCGTGGTACGACTGCTGGATATCATCAACAGCCTGCACTTATGTCTGCGAGCAAAATGCCTCCACCACTTCATTGTGGGCAACCAGAGGCTTCCTCAGGACATCAACTTACCCGCAGATGTCCAAAGAGCTGAGCCATACAATCTCCTCCAGCACCTGGCCCAGCAACCGGCTGCCCACGCCCATGCGCTCTATGAGTACCACATTCTCTACAAGTGGTTCAGAAGAATCCTTCTTGCTGAGGATTTACCGGATGAAGGGGAAGAGTTATGGCTCTGAGCACAGAGCTGTGCTTGTGCTGCTCGCAGCTGCCAGCAGAGAACCACCTTGCAGTCCCCATTTGGTGCTTTCAGGAGAAGAGGATGCCTGCAAAGCTTTGGCAAAGGTCCCACTGCCTCTCCTGCCGCCTCAGCAGGTGCAGGGCCACGGGCGGCTGTCTTCTACCTCCTTGCATCTTTTCATTTGCCAACAAAGTGCCCCGACCGCACTGAGCCCTGCTTGCCTAGGAACTCTCCCATTGCTGAAAAAGCACACAAAGAGAACACGTGCCGTACAAGCAGGGCCAACCTCTCCAAAGCCCACCTGCAACATGCAGCTTTTCCCGGCCTTTGAAAAGGGGCAAAATTTCAAGCATGACAGAAGTGGGAATGTGGGACCAAGAAAGAGAAAAACAACGGGGCAAGAAGAACCAAGAGGAAAAATCGGCACTGCTGGCCCAGGATCAGTCAGTGGATGGAGCCTCTCCTTCTCCCTGGAATGGACAGCTTGACATCAGCATGGGACCACAAGGATTGGAGCCGACCTGAATTTTTGCATACAGTGGAATCTAGATTTTTATTTCGCAGATATATATATATGTAGTGTATTCCTATTATAGACTATAATTTTTATAAATTATATATGTTAGTAAATTACCGTAAAACAAAGCACTATTCTGATAGAAATAATATAAAATATATGAAATCTGTAGTTATGATGTGAGGGTAAAACATTACTTTAAAGAGTTGAATGTGTAATTACGTTTAAATAGTATGAGTAGAGCATGTGTTTCGTGTCACTATCTCTTTTGGAACATATTGTTGCTCCAAGTACATTTATGTCTGGAAGCCTTTCCATAAAATAGATATATTTATAACATATATAATAAACAGAGCATATATATATGGTGTATAAATTATACTGGAACATAACTGTATAACATCTATTATATAACACATGCCTAGAGTATATTACATATATGATATCATTTTTATATACATGTAAAGCCATATCTAGTATCTCTGTGTGTTGGGACCCATAATAATGTTCTAGATATAGGGCATTTATGAGTGGCAAACTGGGAAATTATTTCCCCTTTTTTCAATAAAATGCAATTTTGCAGAATCCAGAGTGTACAAGGTTTTATTGATCTCAGCCAGGCCCATAGTAGTATTCAATGCCACACACTGTGCATTCTGGGCTCATGAACAGACCACTTGAAATCAAACTGAGAGTGCTGAATTGGTTCGAAACAGAAATTGAGCTGAGCAGCACCTAGCCCCTCTGATCACAGAATCCCAGAAACGTTTGGCTTGGAAGGGCCCCTTAGAGGTTGTCTTGTTCCAGCCCGGCTGCCAAGGGCAAGGACACCTTCCGCCAGGCCACGTTGCTGCAAGGCCCATCCAAGCTGGCCTGGAACACTGCCAGGGATGGGGCAGCCACAGCTTCTGTGGGCAGCGTGGGCCAGCCCCAAGCAGCCTCTGAGGCCAGAATTCCTTGCCCATCTTCAGCCTAAGGCTGCCCTTCCTGTGGCACTGGGAAGCCTCTGGCCCTGGCGCTGTGCCTGCAGGCCCTTGGCAACAGCCCCTCTGCAGGTCTCTGCTGGCTCCCGGGCAGGGACTCAAAGGCCGCAGGAAGGTGCCCCTGGAGAAGGCCCTGGAGAGCGCTGGGGCCAGGAGTGCCGCCATGAGGGCAGCAAGCGGGGCCTGGCCTGTCCGTGCCTGCGGCAGGGCGCAGGGCGGGCGCTCGGGCCCTGCCAGCTGCAGCTGGGAGCTCTGCAGGGCGGCCGGCAGAGAGCCGTGGGCTCCCGCAGCTCTGCGGCCCTCACGGCTGAGGCAGCTGCCCAGGCACAGCCCGCTGGGGACACGCGGCCGGCCCGGGGCCACCCGCAGGGGGACCCTGCTCTGGGGCCAGCCCAGGCCGCAGCAGGGAGCAGCTCATGGGGCCGTGCCCGGCCAGGGAACGGCTGTGCCCGGGAACAGGGCTCGGGGAGCAGGGCAGCAGGGCCGCCAGTGCTGGCCACACTGAGAGTGGGGCACACACGGCTGCAGTCACAGGCAGCATCCGACAGGAACCTGCTCACTCTCTGCAGCTCCCAGACAGGAGCGTGGGGCTGGTGCCGGTCACCCTCTGCTCACAGGAAACAAGGGGAGAAGACAAGAGGAAAGTGCCTCAAGTTCTGCCAGGAGAGGTTTAGATTGGGTATTAAGATAAAATGTCTCCTCTGAAAGAGTTGTCAAGCACTGGCAACAGCTGACCATGGAATTGCTAGAATTGTCATTGCTTGAGGCACTGCAGCAATGTGTGGAGGTGGCACATGGAGTCATGGTTTCCAGATGGACTTAGCACAGTCATGCTCGTGCCCTCCGACTTGATAGCAGGACCAATGTGGAGTGGGACACAGCCATGATGCTGGCAGCTGTGAGCCAACTCAAAGCCATAGCGATGAGTCTTCCACCTTGGCTAGCACCAGTGCTGGCAGCTTAAAGACTGGCACCATGCCACCTTACCCTACTGCAGAACCCTCCTAGGGTCAAGCTGGGACAGGGGAGGGGGCTGGGCGGCTCTCCCAGCTCCTGAGCACAAGGTGAGAAAAGAGAAACGCTGTTACCCATCAATCCCTCCCACTGACACATCTTAACAGGGGAAAGGGAGAGACAAAGGCACAATTCTGACTTCCATCTAGGCAGCACTGAGCGTGGACCTCTCCAGTCCAGGTGTACAATATGGCAAATGCCTCAGGTTTTCCCGTGGAGGAAAAAGCTCCAAACAAACACAAAAAAGACCCCCAACCCAAACAGTAACGTTGGAATTTTCTGTGATTGATGGCTGAGAGAAGAAGCTGTGCACTGCTGATTCTGTCTTCTCTGCACTCTCATCATCCATACTTGTCTCTGGGGTCTCCAAAGCCCGGTGATCATTTCTTCCTGCTCCAGCACCTGTGCTGAGTCCAAAGAGCCTTGGGGCAGCCAGGGCTGGTAGCAGGAGAGCTGCTGAAAGGCACCGCCAGCCACGCAGCCTTCCCCTCCAAGGCTCCAGAGACACACGGGCAGAAAGCTGTGGCCAAAGCTGGATGGCTGCCGACATCCATCCCCTCTTCACAGGGTGGCCTTGCAGGATAGCAAAATCCACATGGACATCCCACGTCATTCCAGCACTGACTTTCACCCCAAACCTTCCCATTTTCTACAAGGAAAAATCTGCTTTTCTCTTCTGCCTTGATAGGGATGAATTCCCTTGGCTGATGTGTTTGGCATAAAGCTTGTCCTCACAGGGAAACCCTGATGGGCAATGTGAAGCTCTTCTGCCCATCCAGAACCCATTTTGTCCCACTGGATGGTGGGAAGTGCAGTGCAAATGAACCACCCTTCTCTCCTTGGCCAGCAGCTGCTTTCACAGCCCAATGGCCTGGCACGGTGCAGATGAAGTCAGGCTGTAACTAAGTGTGGGCCATTCTATCTGCCCAGGGAACAAACAATGTGAGCAGAGGAAATGACCTCAAGTTGTGCCACGAGAGGCTTAGCTTGCATTTCTCCAGGAAATATTCCTTCAACAACAAGGATGTCAAGCTTGGGAACAGGCTGCCTGGGGAAATGGCTGAGTCAGCACCCTCAGAACGGTTAAAAAGTCATGTGGAAGTGGCATCTGGGGACGTGGCCGATTGGAGCAGTGGGCAGTGTGAAGTTTGCAGTTGCACTGTGTGATTGGGAGCGACTTTTTCAACCACACTCACTTCCAGATTTAAGTGTAGCTCAACCAGTGAGGAGTCAAAGCTCAGACTCAATGATCCTCAAGGCTGCATTCCAACAGGGATATCTATCAGATTGCCAAGGAAAGGCAGATGAAAATAATTGCAAAAGAGACAACAATGGGAGTGCTTTGGAAAAGTTTCAGTCAAGGGCAGCTCTAAGCAGGGCCACTCTGAGTGCCTGAGCCACGAGTCGGCTCAGGAGACAGAGGGTGTGGTTGGCTGGCTTGTGACGTGCTGTGACACGTGTGACATCACGGGGCACGTGTCACAATGCCGGCAGCAAAGAAAGGCCCCAGCAGCTCACGCTGGCCTTGCATTGCTTTGGCAAGCGGTGAGTGCACACGTGGTGGGGAGGCTGTGCTGGGAACAAGGGCTGGGGCAGAAACACTGCACCTGGGGCTGGCTTCTCCCTCTGCGTGCAGGGACAGCCCCGCCTAGGAGAACCTTGGGCAGGCCACAGGGCTGGAGCTGGAGCTGCTGGGGCAGGGAGACAGGCCTTGCTGCCTGCATGCTGGCTGTGTGGGGCCCTGTCCTTCCTGCGCCCGCATCCCTGAGGATCCTCCCTCCAGCAACCAGTAGCCATGACCATCCCCGCCCCACTCACGGGCTTCTCTCCTTCCTCCTGCAGACCATGGAGCCCATGGTATTCCTTTTCATGCTCTTAAAAAGCCTCATCCAGTACCCACAGCACGTGGCTGACGCTTTGGATGAGGAAACACGTCTGCGCATGGAAGAGCGTGCAAAGCATCTGGAATGGGAGAGGATTCATCTGGAGCAGGAGGTGGAACAGCTCACCCAGGAGCAGCTGAAGCAGGTGCAGCTCTTGCAGCTTTTAGCTGTTGCTGTGCTCCTGGCCCTTCTCTTGGTCCTCTGGTTGATTGGGTGGAAAAACAGCCTGAGCAGAGAGGAGGATGAACAAGACAACCGTGGGGCAGATGAAGAGGAAGCGCGCAATGTTGCGGCTAACGAAGACAACGTTGGCAATGAAGATGTCAATGAGGCTGCAGTTGCGGAAAACAACAACGATGTTGCAAATGATGTCCAAGAAGAAGAAGAGGATGATTTTGACGATTTCCTTGGAGAAGTTGTAATGGAGCGCATCCAGTGGCCTGTACAGGACCTGCAGAGAGGCTGTGAGTGGATAACTGACCTCATGGATAATTATACCATGTACTTTGGCCATGTTTTGGCCAACAGTTTCTACCCGGTCCTGCAACGAGCCATCGGGGTGGGCAGTGCCTTTGAAGGCTGGAGTCCCCGTGAGCAGGATGTCGTCTACAGCGTGCTCATCCCCATGACTCCTCCCCGGGGCCACAGCTTCCACCTGGAGCTGGAGAGTGAAGAGCAGAGGCACGTCAGGAACTTCCGTGTCCGCGTGCAGCTGGAGTGCACCTGCAGCAGGGAGCAGCAGGCTGAGGACATGCTGTGCTTCCTGCACCACCCCGAGGAGGAGCTGAGCAGCAATCAGGATCCCAGCCTCCTAGACACCCTGTGCACCGGCTCCTACCTCGACGTGCAGAAAACTGCCCGCTGGTTTTACCAGCTGGTGAGAGCAGTCTGGCCAGCTCTGCCTCAGTCACACAACTGGCATTTAAGGCTGATGCCCTCCACACGCTCCTGCCAATTCAAGGTGTCCTACGGGCAGGAAAGCTTCAGGATTGAGCTTTTCTTCGGCGTGCGGAGAGGTGACTCAGCCATCTTTGTGTGCAGCCAGCCTAGAGAGGCCTACACAGCAAGCACAACCTGGCCCGAGTCCTACGCTGTGGCAGAGGTTGAGTTCTTCAAGCACATTGCCAGGCAGGCCCCCCCTGACAGCCTGCACCTCAAATGCCTGCAGTTCTTCACCCGTCTTCCTCTGGGCTTCAGCTTTTCCACCTACACCATGAAGACCATTGTCATGCACCTGCTCAACATCACACCCGTCTCAGAGTGGCGCAGGAGAGATCTCGTGGTACGACTGCTGGATATCATCAACAGCCTGCACTTATGTCTGCGAGCAAAATGCCTCCACCACTTCATTGTGGGCAACCAGAGGCTTCCTCAGGACATCAACTTACCCGCAGATGTCCAAAGAGCTGAGCCATACAATCTCCTCCAGCACCTGGCCCAGCAACCGGCTGCCCACGCCCATGCGCTCTATGAGTACCACATTCTCTACAAGTGGTTCAGAAGAATCCTTCTTGCTGAGGATTTACCGGATGAAGGGGAAGAGTTATGGCTCTGAGCACAGAGCTGTGCTTGTGCTGCTCGCAGCTGCCAGCAGAGAACCACCTTGCAGTCCCCATTTGGTGCTTTCAGGAGAAGAGGATGCCTGCAAAGCTTTGGCAAAGGTCCCACTGCCTCTCCTGCCGCCTCAGCAGGTGCAGGGCCACGGGCGGCTGTCTTCTACCTCCTTGCATCTTTTCATTTGCCAACAAAGTGCCCCGACCGCACTGAGCCCTGCTTGCCTAGGAACTCTCCCATTGCTGAAAAAGCACACAAAGAGAACACGTGCCGTACAAGCAGGGCCAACCTCTCCAAAGCCCACCTGCAACATGCAGCTTTTCCCGGCCTTTGAAAAGGGGCAAAATTTCAAGCATGACAGAAGTGGGAATGTGGGACCAAGAAAGAGAAAAACAACGGGGCAAGAAGAACCAAGAGGAAAAATCGGCACTGCTGGCCCAGGATCAGTCAGTGGATGGAGCCTCTCCTTCTCCCTGGAATGGACAGCTTGACATCAGCATGGGACCACAAGGATTGGAGCCGACCTGAATTTTTGCATACAGTGGAATCTAGATTTTTATTTCGCAGATATATATATATGTAGTGTATTCCTATTATAGACTATAATTTTTATAAATTATATATGTTAGTAAATTACCGTAAAACAAAGCACTATTCTGATAGAAATAATATAAAATATATGAAATCTGTAGTTTCATTACTTTAAAAACATTTACTTTAAAGGTTGAGGGTAAAACATTACTTTAAAGAGTTGAATGTGTAATTACGTTTAAATAGTATGAGTAGAGCATGTGTTTCGTGTCACTATCTCTTTTGGAACATATTGTTGCTCCAAGTACATTTATGTCTGGAAGCCTTTCCATAAAATAGATATATTTATAACATATATAATAAACAGAGCATATATATATGGTGTATAAATTATACTGGAACATAACTGTATAACATCTATTATATAACACATGCCTAGAGTATATTACATATATGATATCATTTTTATATACATGTAAAGCCATATCTAGTATCTCTGTGTGTTGGGACCCATAATAATGTTCTAGATATAGGGCATTTATGAGTGGCAAACTGGGAAATTATTTCCCCTTTTTTCAATAAAATGCAATTTTGCAGAATCCAGAGTGTACAAGGTTTTATTGATCTCAGCCAGGCCCATAGTAGTATTCAATGCCACACACTGTGCATTCTGGGCTCATGAACAGACCACTTGAAATCAAACTGAGAGTGCTGAATTGGTTCGAAACAGAAATTGAGCTGAGCAGCACCTAGCCCCTCTGATCACAGAATCCCAGAAACGTTTGGCTTGGAAGGGCCCCTTAGAGGTTGTCTTGTTCCAGCCCGGCTGCCAAGGGCAAGGACACCTTCCGCCAGGCCACGTTGCTGCAAGGCCCATCCAAGCTGGCCTGGAACACTGCCAGGGATGGGGCAGCCACAGCTTCTGTGGGCAGCGTGGGCCAGCCCCAAGCAGCCTCTGAGGCCAGAATTCCTTGCCCATCTTCAGCCTAAGGCTGCCCTTCCTGTGGCACTGGGAAGCCTCTGGCCCTGGCGCTGTGCCTGCAGGCCCTTGCCAACAGCCCCTCTGCAGGTCTCTGCTGGCTCCCGGGCAGGGACTCAAAGGCCGCAGGAAGGTGCCCCTGGAGAAGGCCCTGGAGAGCGCTGGGGCCAGGAGTGCCGCCATGAGGGCAGCAAGCGGGGCCTGGCCTGTCCGTGCCTGCGGCAGGGCGCAGGGCGGGCGCTCGGGCCCTGCCAGCTGCAGCTGGGAGCTCTGCAGGGCGGCCGGCAGAGAGCCGTGGGCTCCCGCAGCTCTGCGGCCCTCACGGCTGAGGCAGCTGCCCGGGCACAGCCCGCTGGGGACACGCGGCCGGCCCGGGGCCACCCGCAGGGGGACCCTGCTCTGGGGCCAGCCCAGGCCGCAGCAGGGAGCAGCTCATGGGGCCGTGCCCGGCCAGGGAACGGCTGTGCCCGGGAACAGGGCTCGGGGAGCAGGGCAGCAGGGCCGCCAGTGCTGGCCACACTGAGAGTGGGGCACACACGGCTGCAGTCACAGGCAGCATCCGACAGGAACCTGCTCACTCTCTGCAGCTCCCAGACAGGAGCGTGGGGCTGGTGCCGGTCACCCTCTGCTCACAGGAAACAAGGGGAGAAGACAAGAGGAAAGTGCCTCAAGTTCTGCCAGGAGAGGTTTAGATTGGGTATTAAGATAAAATGTCTCCTCTGAAAGAGTTGTCAAGCACTGGCAACAGCTGACCATGGAATTGCTAGAATTGTCATTGCTTGAGGCACTGCAGCAATGTGTGGAGGTGGCACATGGAGTCATGGTTTCCAGATGGACTTAGCACAGTCATGCTCGTGCCCTCCGACTTGATAGCAGGACCAATGTGGAGTGGGACACAGCCATGATGCTGGCAGCTGTGAGCCAACTCAAAGCCATAGCGATGAGTCTTCCACCTTGGCTAGCACCAGTGCTGGCAGCTTAAAGACTGGCACCATGCCACCTTACCCTACTGCAGAACCCTCCTAGGGTCAAGCTGGGACAGGGGAGGGGGCTGGGCGGCTCTCCCAGCTCCTGAGCACAAGGTGAGAAAAGAGAAACGCTGTTACCCATCAATCCCTCCCACTGACACATCTTAACAGGGGAAAGGGAGAGACAAAGGCACAATTCTGACTTCCATCTAGGCAGCACTGAGCGTGGACCTCTCCAGTCCAGGTGTACAATATGGCAAATGCCTCAGGTTTTCCCGTGGAGGAAAAAGCTCCAAACAAACACAAAAAAGACCCCCAACCCAAACAGTAACGTTGGAATTTTCTGTGATTGATGGCTGAGAGAAGAAGCTGTGCACTGCTGATTCTGTCTTCTCTGCACTCTCATCATCCATACTTGTCTCTGGGGTCTCCAAAGCCCGGTGATCATTTCTTCCTGCTCCAGCACCTGTGCTGAGTCCAAAGAGCCTTGGGGCAGCCAGGGCTGGTAGCAGGAGAGCTGCTGAAAGGCACCGCCAGCCACGCAGCCTTCCCCTCCAAGGCTCCAGAGACACACGGGCAGAAAGCTGTGGCCAAAGCTGGATGGCTGCCGACATCCATCCCCTCTTCACAGGGTGGCCTTGCAGGATAGCAAAATCCACATGGACATCCCACGTCATTCCAGCACTGACTTTCACCCCAAACCTTCCCATTTTCTACAAGGAAAAATCTGCTTTTCTCTTCTGCCTTGATAGGGATGAATTCCCTTGGCTGATGTGTTTGGCATAAAGCTTGTCCTCACAGGGAAACCCTGATGGGCAATGTGAAGCTCTTCTGCCCATCCAGAACCCATTTTGTCCCACTGGATGGTGGGAAGTGCAGTGCAAATGAACCACCCTTCTCTCCTTGGCCAGCAGCTGCTTTCACAGCCCAATGGCCTGGCACGGTGCAGATGAAGTCAGGCTGTAACTAAGTGTGGGCCATTCTATCTGCCCAGGGAACAAACAATGTGAGCAGAGGAAATGACCTCAAGTTGTGCCACGAGAGGCTTAGCTTGCATTTCTCCAGGAAATATTCCTTCAACAACAAGGATGTCAAGCTTGGGAACAGGCTGCCTGGGGAAATGGCTGAGTCAGCACCCTCAGAACGGTTAAAAAGTCATGTGGAAGTGGCATCTGGGGACGTGGCCGATTGGAGCAGTGGGCAGTGTGAAGTTTGCAGTTGCACTGTGTGATTGGGAGCGACTTTTTCAACCACACTCACTTCCAGATTTAAGTGTAGCTCAACCAGTGAGGAGTCAAAGCTCAGACTCAATGATCCTCAAGGCTGCATTCCAACAGGGATATCTATCAGATTGCCAAGGAAAGGCAGATGAAAATAATTGCAAAAGAGACAACAATGGGAGTGCTTTGGAAAAGTTTCAGTCAAGGGCAGCTCTAAGCAGGGCCACTCTGAGTGCCTGAGCCACGAGTCGGCTCAGGAGACAGAGGGTGTGGTTGGCTGGCTTGTGACGTGCTGTGACACGTGTGACATCACGGGGCACGTGTCACAATGCCGGCAGCAAAGAAAGGCCCCAGCAGCTCACGCTGGCCTTGCATTGCTTTGGCAAGCGGTGAGTGCACACGTGGTGGGGAGGCTGTGCTGGGAACAAGGGCTGGGGCAGAAACACTGCACCTGGGGCTGGCTTCTCCCTCTGCGTGCAGGGACAGCCCCGCCTAGGAGAACCTTGGGCAGGCCACAGGGCTGGAGCTGGAGCTGCTGGGGCAGGGAGACAGGCCTTGCTGCCTGCATGCTGGCTGTGTGGGGCCCTGTCCTTCCTGCGCCCGCATCCCTGAGGATCCTCCCTCCCCGCCCCACTCACGGGCTTCTCCCCTTCCTCCTGCAGACCATGGAGCCCATGGTATTCCTTTTCATGCTCTTGAAAAGCCTCATCCAGTACCCACAGCACGTGGCTGACGCTTTGGATGAGGAAACACGTCTGCGCATGGAAGCACGTGCAAAGCATCTGGAATGGGAGAGGATTCATCTGGAGCAGGAGATGGAACAGCTCACCCAGGAGCAGCTGAAGCAGGTGCAGCTCTTGCAGCTCTTAGCTGTTGCTGTGCTCCTGGCCCTTCTCTTGGTCCTCTGGTTGATTGGGTGGAAAAACAGCCTGAGCAGAGAGGAGGATGAACAAGACAACCGTGGGGCAGATGAAGAGGAAGCGGGCAATGTTGCGGCTAACGAAGAAGACAACGTTGGCAATGAAGATGTCAATGAGGTTGCAGTTGCAGAAAACAACAACGATGCTGCAAATGAAGTCCAAGAAGAAGAAGAGGATGATTTTGACGATTTCCTTGGAGAAGTTGTAATGGAGCGCATCCAGTGGCCTGTACAGGACCTGCAGAGAGGCTGTGAGTGGATAACTGACCTGATGGATAATTATACCATTTACTTTGGCCATGTTTTGGCCAACAGTTTCTACCCGGTCCTGCAACGAGCCATCGGGGTGGGCAGTGCCTTTGAAGGCTGGAGTCCCCGTGAGCAGGATGTCGTCTACAGCATGCTCATCCCCATGACTCCTCCCCGAGGCCACAGCTTCCACCTGGAGCTGGAGAGTGAAGAGCAGAGGCACGTCAGGAACTTCCGTGTCCGCGTGCAGCTGGAGTGCACCTGCAGCAGGGAGCAGCAGCCTGAGGACATGCTGTGCTTCCTGCACCACCCCGAGGAGGAGCTGAGCAGCAATCAGGATCCCAGCCTCCTAGACACCCTGTGCACCGGCTCCTACCTCGACGTGCAGAAAACTGCCCGCTGGTTTTACCAGCTGGTGAGAGCAGTCTGGCCAGCTCTGCCTCAGTCACACAACTGGCATTTAAGGCTGATGCCCTCCACACGCTCCTGCCAATTCCAGGTGTCCTACGGGCAGGAAAGCTTCAGGATTGAGCTGTTCTTCGGCGTGCGGAGAGGTGACTCAGCCATCTTTGTGTGCAGCCAGCCTAGAGAGGCCTACACAGCAAGCACAACCTGGCCCGAGTCCTACGCTGTGGCAGAGGTTGAGTTCTTCAAGCACATTGCCAGGCAGGCCCCCCCTGACAGCCTGCACCTCAAATGCCTGCAGTTCTTCACCCGTCTTCCTCTGGGCTTCAGCTTTTCCACCTACACCATGAAGACCATTGTCATGCACCTGCTTAACATCACACCCGTCTCAGAGTGGCGCAGGAGAGATCTCGTGGTACGACTGCTGGATATCATCAACAGCCTGCACTTATGTCTGCGAGCAAAATGCCTCCACCACTTCATTGTGGGCAACCAGAGGCTTCCTCAGGACATCAACTTACCCGCAGATGTCCAAAGAGCTGAGCCATACAATCTCCTCCAGCACCTGGCCCAGCAGCCAGCTGCCCACGCCCATGCACTCTATGAGTACCACATTCTCTACAAGTGGTTCAGAAGAATCCTTCTTGCTGAGGATTTACCGGATGAAGGGGAAGAGTTATGGCTCTGAGCACAGAGCTGTGCTTGTGCTGCTCGCAGCTGCCAGCAGAGAACCACCTTGCAGTCCCCATTTGGTGCTTTCAGGAGAAGAGGATGCCTGCAAAGCTTTGGCAAAGGTCCCACTGCCTCTCCTGCCGCCTCAGCAGGTGCAGGGCCACGGGCGGCTGTCTTCTACCTCCTTGCATCTTTTCATTTGCCAACAAAGCGCCCCGACCGCACTGAGCCCTGCTTGCCTAGGAACTCTCCCATTGCTGAAAAAGCACACAAAGAGAACACGTGCCGTACAAGCAGGGCCAACCTCTCCAAAGCCCACCTGCAACATGCAGCTTTTCCCAGCCTTTGAAAAGGGCAAAATTTCAAGCATGACAGAAGTGGGAATGTGGGACCAAGAAAGAGAAAAAGCAACGGGGCAAGAAGAACCAAGAGGAAAAATCGGCACTGCTGGCCCAGGATCAATCAATGGATGGAGCCTCTCCTTCTCCCTGGAATGGACAGCTTGACATCAGCATGGGACCACAAGGATTGGAGCCGACCTGAATTTTTGCATGCAGTGGAATCTAGATTTTTATTTCGCAGATATATATATAGTGTATTCCTATTATAGACTATAATTTTTATAAATTATATATGCTAGTAAATCACCGTAAAACAAAGCACTATTCTGATAGAAATAATATAAAATATATGAAATCTGTAGTTATGATGTGAGGGTAAAACATTACTTTAAAGAGTTGAATGTGTAATTACGTTTAAATAGTATGAGTAGAGCATGTGTTTCGTGTCACTATCTCTTTTGGAACATATTGTTGCTCCAAGTACATTTATGTCTGGAAGCCTTTCCATAAAATAGATATATTTATAACATATATAATAAACAGAGCATATATATATGGTGTATAAATTATACTGGAACATAACTGTATAACATCTATTATATAACACATGCCTAGAGTATATTACATATATGATATCATTTTTATATACATGTAAAGCCATATCTAGTATCTCTGTGTGTTGGGACCCATAATAATGTTCTAGATATAGGGCATTTATGAGTGGCAAACTGGGAAATTATTTCCCCTTTTTTCAATAAAATGCAATTTTGCAGAATCCAGAGTGTACAAGGTTTTATTGATCTCAGCCAGGCCCATAGTAGTATTCAATGCCACACACTGTGCATTCTGGGCTCATGAACAGACCACTTGAAATCAAACTGAGAGTGCTGAATTGGTTCGAAACAGAAATTGAGCTGAGCAGCACCTAGCCCCTCTGATCACAGAATCCCAGAAACGTTTGGCTTGGAAGGGCCCCTTAGAGGTTGTCTTGTTCCAGCCCGGCTGCCAAGGGCAAGGACACCTTCCGCCAGGCCACGTTGCTGCAAGGCCCATCCAAGCTGGCCTGGAACACTGCCAGGGATGGGGCAGCCACAGCTTCTGTGGGCAGCGTGGGCCAGCCCCAAGCAGCCTCTGAGGCCAGAATTCCTTGCCCATCTTCAGCCTAAGGCTGCCCTTCCTGTGGCACTGGGAAGCCTCTGGCCCTGGCGCTGTGCCTGCAGGCCCTTGGCAACAGCCCCTCTGCAGGTCTCTGCTGGCTCCCGGGCAGGGACTCAAAGGCCGCAGGAAGGTGCCCCTGGAGAAGGCCCTGGAGAGCGCTGGGGCCAGGAGTGCCGCCATGAGGGCAGCAAGCGGGGCCTGGCCTGTCCGTGCCTGCGGCAGGGCGCAGGGCGGGCGCTCGGGCCCTGCCAGCTGCAGCTGGGAGCTCTGCAGGGCGGCCGGCAGAGAGCCGTGGGCTCCCGCAGCTCTGCGGCCCTCACGGCTGAGGCAGCTGCCCAGGCACAGCCCGCTGGGGACACGCGGCCGGCCCGGGGCCACCCGCAGGGGGACCCTGCTCTGGGGCCAGCCCAGGCCGCAGCAGGGAGCAGCTCATGGGGCCGTGCCCGGCCAGGGAACGGCTGTGCCCGGGAACAGGGCTCGGGGAGCAGGGCAGCAGGGCCGCCAGTGCTGGCCACACTGAGAGTGGGGCACACACGGCTGCAGTCACAGGCAGCATCCGACAGGAACCTGCTCACTCTCTGCAGCTCCCAGACAGGAGCGTGGGGCTGGTGCCGGTCACCCTCTGCTCACAGGAAACAAGGGGAGAAGACAAGAGGAAAGTGCCTCAAGTTCTGCCAGGAGAGGTTTAGATTGGGTATTAAGATAAAATGTCTCCTCTGAAAGAGTTGTCAAGCACTGGCAACAGCTGACCATGGAATTGCTAGAATTGTCATTGCTTGAGGCACTGCAGCAATGTGTGGAGGTGGCACATGGAGTCATGGTTTCCAGATGGACTTAGCACAGTCATGCTCGTGCCCTCCGACTTGATAGCAGGACCAATGTGGAGTGGGACACAGCCATGATGCTGGCAGCTGTGAGCCAACTCAAAGCCATAGCGATGAGTCTTCCACCTTGGCTAGCACCAGTGCTGGCAGCTTAAAGACTGGCACCATGCCACCTTACCCTACTGCAGAACCCTCCTAGGGTCAAGCTGGGACAGGGGAGGGGGCTGGGCGGCTCTCCCAGCTCCTGAGCACAAGGTGAGAAAAGAGAAACGCTGTTACCCATCAATCCCTCCCACTGACACATCTTAACAGGGGAAAGGGAGAGACAAAGGCACAATTCTGACTTCCATCTAGGCAGCACTGAGCGTGGACCTCTCCAGTCCAGGTGTACAATATGGCAAATGCCTCAGGTTTTCCCGTGGAGGAAAAAGCTCCAAACAAACACAAAAAAGACCCCCAACCCAAACAGTAACGTTGGAATTTTCTGTGATTGATGGCTGAGAGAAGAAGCTGTGCACTGCTGATTCTGTCTTCTCTGCACTCTCATCATCCATACTTGTCTCTGGGGTCTCCAAAGCCCGGTGATCATTTCTTCCTGCTCCAGCACCTGTGCTGAGTCCAAAGAGCCTTGGGGCAGCCAGGGCTGGTAGCAGGAGAGCTGCTGAAAGGCACCGCCAGCCACGCAGCCTTCCCCTCCAAGGCTCCAGAGACACACGGGCAGAAAGCTGTGGCCAAAGCTGGATGGCTGCCGACATCCATCCCCTCTTCACAGGGTGGCCTTGCAGGATAGCAAAATCCACATGGACATCCCACGTCATTCCAGCACTGACTTTCACCCCAAACCTTCCCATTTTCTACAAGGAAAAATCTGCTTTTCTCTTCTGCCTTGATAGGGATGAATTCCCTTGGCTGATGTGTTTGGCATAAAGCTTGTCCTCACAGGGAAACCCTGATGGGCAATGTGAAGCTCTTCTGCCCATCCAGAACCCATTTTGTCCCACTGGATGGTGGGAAGTGCAGTGCAAATGAACCACCCTTCTCTCCTTGGCCAGCAGCTGCTTTCACAGCCCAATGGCCTGGCACGGTGCAGATGAAGTCAGGCTGTAACTAAGTGTGGGCCATTCTATCTGCCCAGGGAACAAACAATGTGAGCAGAGGAAATGACCTCAAGTTGTGCCACGAGAGGCTTAGCTTGCATTTCTCCAGGAAATATTCCTTCAACAACAAGGATGTCAAGCTTGGGAACAGGCTGCCTGGGGAAATGGCTGAGTCAGCACCCTCAGAACGGTTAAAAAGTCATGTGGAAGTGGCATCTGGGGAGCTGGCCGATTGGAGCAGTGGGCAGTGTGAAGTTTGCAGTTGCACTGTGTGATTGGGAGCGACTTTTTCAACCACACTCACTTCCAGATTTAAGTGTAGCTCAACCAGTGAGGAGTCAAAGCTCAGACTCAATGATCCTCAAGGCTGCATTCCAACAGGGATATCTATCAGATTGCCAAGGAAAGGCAGATGAAAATAATTGCAAAAGAGACAACAATGGGAGTGCTTTGGAAAAGCTTCAGTCAAGGGCAGCTCTAAGCAGGGCCACTCTGAGTGCCTGAGCCACGAGTCGGCTCAGGAGACAGAGGGTGTGGTTGGCTGGCTTGTGACGTGCTGTGACACGTGTGACATCACGGGGCACGTGTCACAATGCCGGCAGCAAAGAAAGGCCCCAGCAGCTCACGCTGGCCTTGCATTGCTTTGGCAAGCGGTGAGTGCACACGTGGTGGGGAGGCTGTGCTGGGAACAAGGGCTGGGGCAGAAACACTGCACCTGGGGCTGGCTTCTCCCTCTGCGTGCAGGGACAGCCCCGCCTAGGAGAACCTTGGGCAGGCCACAGGGCTGGAGCTGGAGCTGCTGGGGCAGGGAGACAGGCCTTGCTGCCTGCATGCTGGCTGTGTGGGGCCCTGTCCTTCCTGCGCCCGCATCCCTGAGGATCCTCCCTCCCCGCCCCACTCACGGGCTTCTCCCCTTCCTCCTGCAGACCATGGAGCCCATGGTATTCCTTTTCATGCTCTTGAAAAGCCTCATCCAGTACCCACAGCACGTGGCTGACGCTTTGGATGAGGAAACACGTCTGCGCATGGAAGCACGTGCAAAGCATCTGGAATGGGAGAGGATTCATCTGGAGCAGGAGATGGAACAGCTCACCCAGGAGCAGCTGAAGCAGGTGCAGCTCTTGCAGCTCTTAGCTGTTGCTGTGCTCCTGGCCCTTCTCTTGGTCCTCTGGTTGATTGGGTGGAAAAACAGCCTGAGCAGAGAGGAGGATGAACAAGACAACCGTGGGGCAGATGAAGAGGAAGCGGGCAATGTTGCGGCTAACGAAGAAGACAACGTTGGCAATGAAGATGTCAATGAGGTTGCAGTTGCAGAAAACAACAACGATGCTGCAAATGAAGTCCAAGAAGAAGAAGAGGATGATTTTGACGATTTCCTTGGAGAAGTTGTAATGGAGCGCATCCAGTGGCCTGTACAGGACCTGCAGAGAGGCTGTGAGTGGATAACTGACCTGATGGATAATTATACCATTTACTTTGGCCATGTTTTGGCCAACAGTTTCTACCCGGTCCTGCAACGAGCCATCGGGGTGGGCAGTGCCTTTGAAGGCTGGAGTCCCCGTGAGCAGGATGTCGTCTACAGCATGCTCATCCCCATGACTCCTCCCCGAGGCCACAGCTTCCACCTGGAGCTGGAGAGTGAAGAGCAGAGGCACGTCAGGAACTTCCGTGTCCGCGTGCAGCTGGAGTGCACCTGCAGCAGGGAGCAGCAGCCTGAGGACATGCTGTGCTTCCTGCACCACCCCGAGGAGGAGCTGAGCAGCAATCAGGATCCCAGCCTCCTAGACACCCTGTGCACCGGCTCCTACCTCGACGTGCAGAAAACTGCCCGCTGGTTTTACCAGCTGGTGAGAGCAGTCTGGCCAGCTCTGCCTCAGTCACACAACTGGCATTTAAGGCTGATGCCCTCCACACGCTCCTGCCAATTCCAGGTGTCCTACGGGCAGGAAAGCTTCAGGATTGAGCTGTTCTTCGGCGTGCGGAGAGGTGACTCAGCCATCTTTGTGTGCAGCCAGCCTAGAGAGGCCTACACAGCAAGCACAACCTGGCCCGAGTCCTACGCTGTGGCAGAGGTTGAGTTCTTCAAGCACATTGCCAGGCAGGCCCCCCCTGACAGCCTGCACCTCAAATGCCTGCAGTTCTTCACCCGTCTTCCTCTGGGCTTCAGCTTTTCCACCTACACCATGAAGACCATTGTCATGCACCTGCTTAACATCACACCCGTCTCAGAGTGGCGCAGGAGAGATCTCGTGGTACGACTGCTGGATATCATCAACAGCCTGCACTTATGTCTGCGAGCAAAATGCCTCCACCACTTCATTGTGGGCAACCAGAGGCTTCCTCAGGACATCAACTTACCCGCAGATGTCCAAAGAGCTGAGCCATACAATCTCCTCCAGCACCTGGCCCAGCAGCCAGCTGCCCACGCCCATGCACTCTATGAGTACCACATTCTCTACAAGTGGTTCAGAAGAATCCTTCTTGCTGAGGATTTACCGGATGAAGGGGAAGAGTTATGGCTCTGAGCACAGAGCTGTGCTTGTGCTGCTCGCAGCTGCCAGCAGAGAACCACCTTGCAGTCCCCATTTGGTGCTTTCAGGAGAAGAGGATGCCTGCAAAGCTTTGGCAAAGGTCCCACTGCCTCTCCTGCCGCCTCAGCAGGTGCAGGGCCACGGGCGGCTGTCTTCTACCTCCTTGCATCTTTTCATTTGCCAACAAAGCGCCCCGACCGCACTGAGCCCTGCTTGCCTAGGAACTCTCCCATTGCTGAAAAAGCACACAAAGAGAACACGTGCCGTACAAGCAGGGCCAACCTCTCCAAAGCCCACCTGCAACATGCAGCTTTTCCCAGCCTTTGAAAAGGGCAAAATTTCAAGCATGACAGAAGTGGGAATGTGGGACCAAGAAAGAGAAAAAGCAACGGGGCAAGAAGAACCAAGAGGAAAAATCGGCACTGCTGGCCCAGGATCAATCAATGGATGGAGCCTCTCCTTCTCCCTGGAATGGACAGCTTGACATCAGCATGGGACCACAAGGATTGGAGCCGACCTGAATTTTTGCATGCAGTGGAATCTAGATTTTTATTTCGCAGATATATATATAGTGTATTCCTATTATAGACTATAATTTTTATAAATTATATATGCTAGTAAATCACCGTAAAACAAAGCACTATTCTGATAGAAATAATATAAAATATATGAAATCTGTAGTTATGATGTGAGGGTAAAACATTACTTTAAAGAGTTGAATGTGTAATTACGTTTAAATAGTATGAGTAGAGCATGTGTTTCGTGTCACTATCTCTTTTGGAACATATTGTTGCTCCAAGTACATTTATGTCTGGAAGCCTTTCCATAAAATAGATATATTTATAACATATATAATAAACAGAGCATATATATATGGTGTATAAATTATACTGGAACATAACTGTATAACATCTATTATATAACACATGCCTAGAGTATATTACATATATGATATCATTTTTATATACATGTAAAGCCATATCTAGTATCTCTGTGTGTTGGGACCCATAATAATGTTCTAGATATAGGGCATTTATGAGTGGCAAACTGGGAAATTATTTCCCCTTTTTTCAATAAAATGCAATTTTGCAGAATCCAGAGTGTACAAGGTTTTATTGATCTCAGCCAGGCCCATAGTAGTATTCAATGCCACACACTGTGCATTCTGGGCTCATGAACAGACCACTTGAAATCAAACTGAGAGTGCTGAATTGGTTCGAAACAGAAATTGAGCTGAGCAGCACCTAGCCCCTCTGATCACAGAATCCCAGAAACGTTTGGCTTGGAAGGGCCCCTTAGAGGTTGTCTTGTTCCAGCCCGGCTGCCAAGGGCAAGGACACCTTCCGCCAGGCCACGTTGCTGCAAGGCCCATCCAAGCTGGCCTGGAACACTGCCAGGGATGGGGCAGCCACAGCTTCTGTGGGCAGCGTGGGCCAGCCCCAAGCAGCCTCTGAGGCCAGAATTCCTTGCCCATCTTCAGCCTAAGGCTGCCCTTCCTGTGGCACTGGGAAGCCTCTGGCCCTGGCGCTGTGCCTGCAGGCCCTTGCCAACAGCCCCGCTGCAGGTCTCTGCTGGCTCCCGGGCAGGGACTCAAAGGCCGCAGGAAGGTGCCCCTGGAGAAGGCCCTGGAGAGCGCTGGGGCCAGGAGTGCCGCCATGAGGGCAGCAAGCGGGGCCTGGCCTGTCCGTGCCTGCGGCAGGGCGCAGGGCGGGCGCTCAGGCCCTGCCAGCTGCAGCTGGGAGCTCTGCAGGGCGGCCGGCAGAGAGCCGTGGGCTCCCGCAGCTCTGCGGCCCTCACGGCTGAGGCAGCTGCCCAGGCACAGCCCGCTGGGGACACGCGGCCGGCCCGGGGCCACCCGCAGGGGGACCCTGCTCTGGGGCCAGCCCAGGCCGCAGCAGGGAGCAGCTCATGGGGCCGTGCCCGGCCAGGGAACGGCTGTGCCCGGGGACAGGGCTCGGGGAGCAGGGCAGCAGGGCCGCCAGTGCTGGCCACACTGAGAGTGGGGCACACACGGCTGCAGTCACAGGCAGCATCCGACAGGAACCTGCTCACTCTCTGCAGCTCCCAGACAGGAGCGTGGGGCTGGTGCCGGTCACCCTCTGCTCACAGGAAACAAGGGGAGAAGACAAGAGGAAAGTGCCTCAAGTTCTGCCAGGAGAGGTTTAGATTGGGTATTAAGATAAAATGTCTCCTCTGAAAGAGTTGTCAAGCACTGGCAACAGCTGACCATGGAATTGCTAGAATTGTCATTGCTTGAGGCACTGCAGCAATGTGTGGAGGTGGCACATGGAGTCATGGTTTCCAGATGGACTTAGCACAGTCATGCTCATGCCCTCCGACTTGATAGCAGGACCAATGTGGAGTGGGACACAGCCATGATGCTGGCAGCTGTGAGCCAACTCAAAGCCATAGCGATGAGTCTTCCACCTTGGCTAGCACCAGTGCTGGCAGCTTAAAGACTGGCAACATGCCACCTTACCCTACTGCAGAACCCTCCTAGGGTCAGCTGGGACAGGGGAGGGGGCTGGGCGGCTCTCCCAGCTCCTGAGCACAAGGTGAGAAAAGAGAAACGCTGTTACCCATCAATTCCTCCCACTGACACATCTTAACAGGGGAAAGGGAGAGACAAAGGCACAATTCTGACTTCCATCTAGGCAGCACTGAGCGTGGACCTCTCCAGTCCAGGTGTACAATATGGCAAATGCCTCAGGTTTTCCCGTGGAGGAAAAAGCTCCAAACAAACACAAAAAAGACCCCCAACCCAAACAGTAACGTTGGAATTTTCTGTGATTGATGGCTGAGAGAAGAAGCTGTGCACTGCTGATTCTGTCTTCTCTGCACTCTCATCATCCATACTTGTCTCTGGAGTCTCCAAAGCCCGGTGATCATTTCTTCCTGCTCCAGCACCTGTGCTGAGTCCAAAGAGCCTTGGGGCAGCCAGGGCTGGTAGCAGGAGAGCTGCTGAAAGGCACCGCCAGCCACGCAGCCTTCCCCTCCAAGGCTCCAGAGACACACGGGCAGAAAGCTGTGGCCAAAGCTGGATGGCTGCCGACATCCATCACCTCTTCACAGGGTGGCCTTGCAGGATAGCAAAATCCACATGGACATCCCACGTCATTCCAGCACTGACTTTCACCCCAAACCTTCCCATTTTCTACAAGGAAAAATCTGCTTTTCTCTTCTGCCTTGATAGGGATGAATTCCCTTGGCTGATGTGTTTGGCATAAAGCTTGTCCTCACAGGGAAACCCTGATGGGCAATGTGAAGCTCTTCTGCCCATCCAGAACCCATTTTGTCCCACTGGATGGTGGGAAGTGCAGTGCAAATGCACCACCCTTCTCTCCTTGGCCAGCAGCTGCTTTCACAGCCCAATGGCCTGGCACGATGTGATGAAGGCAGGTTGTAACTGAGTGTGGGCCATTCTATCTGCCCAGGGAACAAACAATGTGAGCAGAGGAAATGCCCTCAAGTTGTGCCATGGGAGGCTTAGCTTGCATTTCTCCAGGAAATATTCCTTCAACAACAAGGATGTCAAGCTTGGGAACAGATTGCCTGGGGAAATGGCTGAGTCAGCACCCTCAGAACGGTTAAAAAGTCATGTGGAAGTGGCATCTGGGGAGCTGGCCGATTGGAGCAGTGGGCAGTGTGAAGTTTGCAGTTGCATTGTGTGATTGGGAGCGACTTTTTCAACCACACTCACTTCCAGATTTAAGTGTAGCTCAACCAGTGAGGAGTCAAAGCTCAGACTCAATGATCCTCAAGGCTGCATTCCAACAGGGATATCTATCAGATTGCCAAGGAAGGGCAGATGAAAATAATTGCAAAAGAGACAACAATGGGAGTGCTTTGGAAAAGTTTCAGTCAAGGGCACCTCTAAGCAGGGCCACTCTGAGTGCCTGAGCCACGAGTCGGCTCAGGAGACAGAGGGGGTGGTTGGCTGGCTTGTGACGTGCTGTGACACGTGTGACATCACAGGGCACGTGTCACAATGCCGGCAGCAAAGAAAGGCCCCAGCAGCTCACGCTGGCCTTGCATTGCTTTGGCAAGCGGTGAGTGCACACGTGGTGGGGAGGCTGTGCTGGGAACAAGGGCTGGGGCAGAAACACTGCACCTGGGGCTGGCTTCTCCCTCTGCGTGCAGGGACAGCCCCGCCTAGGAGAACCTTGGGCAGGCCACAGGGCTGGAGCTGGAGCTGCTGGGGCAGGGAGACAGGCCTTGCTGCCTGCATGCTGACTGTGTGGGGCCCTGTCCTTCCTGCGCCCACATCCCTGAGGATCCTCTCTCCAGCAACCAGTAGCCGTGACCATCCCCGCCCCACTCACGGGCTTCTCTCCTTCCTCCTGCAGACCATGGAGCCCATGGTATTCCTTTTCATGCTCTTGAAAAGCCTCATCCAGTACCCACAGCACGTGGCTGACGCTTTGGATGAGGAAACACGTCTGCGCATGGAAGCGCGTGCAAAGCATCTGGAATGGGAGAGGATTCATCTGGAGCAGGAGGTGGAACAGCTCACCCAGGAGCAGCTGAAGCAGGTGCAGCTCTTGCAGCTCTTAGCTGTTGCTGTGCTCCTGGCCCTTCTCTTGGTCCTCTGGTTGATTGGGTGGAAAAACAGCCTGAGCAGAGAGGAGGATGAACAAGACAACCGTGGGGCAGATGAAGAGGAAGCGGGCAATGTTGCGGCTGACGAAGAAGACAACGTTGGCAATGATGATGTCAATGAGGCTGCAGTTGCAGAAAACAACAACGATGCTGCAAATGAAGTCCAAGAAGAAGAAGAGGATGATTTTGACGATTTCCTTGGAGAAGTTGTAATGGAGCGCATTCAGTGGCCTGTACAGGACCTGCAGAGAGGCTGTGAGTGGATAACTGACCTCATGGATAATTATACCATTTACTTTGGCCATGTTTTGGCCAACAGTTTCTACCCGGTCCTGCAACGAGCCATCGGGGTGGGCAGTGCCTTTGAAGGCTGGAGTCCCCGTGAGCAGGATGTTGTCTACAGCGTGCTCATCCCCATGACTCCTCCCCGGGGCCATAGCTTCCACCTGGAGCTGGACAGTGAAGAGCAGAGGCACGTCAGGAACTTCCGTGTCCGCGTGCAGCTGGAGTGCACCTGCAGCAGGGAGCAGCAGCCTGAGGACATGCTGTGCTTCCTGCACCACCCCGAGGAGGAGCTGAGCAGCAATCAGGATCCCAGCCTCCTAGACACCCTGTGCACCGGCTCCTACCTCGACGTGCAGAAAACTGCCCGCTGGTTTTACCAGCTGGTGAGAGCAGTCTGGCCAGCTCTGCCTCAGTCACACAACTGGCATTTAAGGCTGATGCCCTCCACACGCTCCTGCCAATTCCAGGTGTCCTACGGGCAGGAAAGCTTCAGGACTGAGCTGTTCTTCGGCGTGCGGAGAGGTGACTCAGCCATCTTTGTGTGCAGCCAGCCTAGAGAGGCCTACACAGCAAGCACAACCTGGCCCGAGTCCTACGCTGTGGCAGAGGTTGAGTTCTTCAAGCACATTGCCAGGCAGGCCCCCCCTGACAGCCTGCACCTCAAATGCCTGCAGTTCTTCACCCGTCTTCCTCTGGGCTTCAGCTTTTCCACCTACACCATGAAGACCATTGTCATGCACCTGCTCAACATCACACCCGTCTCAGAGTGGCGCAGGAGAGATCTCGTGGTACGACTGCTGGATATCATCAACAGCCTGCACTTATGTCTGCGAGCAAAATGCCTCCACCACTTCATTGTGGGCAACCAGAGGCTTCCTCAGGACGTCAACCTACCCGCAGATGTCCAAAGAGCTGAGCCATACAATCTCCTCCAGCACCTGGCCCAGCAGCCGGCTGCCCATGCCCATGCACTCTATGAGTACCACATTCTCTACAAGTGGTTCAGAAGAATCCTTCTTGCTGAGGATTTACCGGATGAAGGGGAAGAGTTATGGCTCTGAGCACAGAGCTGTGCTTGTGCTGCTCGCAGCTGCCAGCAGAGAACCACCTTGCAGCCTCCATTTGGTGCTTTCAGGAGAAGAGGATGCCTGCAAAGCTTTGGCAAAGGTCCCACTGCCTCTCCTGCCACCTCAGCAGGTGCAGGGCCACGGGCGGCTGTCTTCTACCTCCTTGCATCTTTTCATTTGCCAACAAAGCGCCCCGACCGCACTGAGCCCTGCTTGCCTAGGAACTCTCCCATTGCTGAAAAAGCACACAAAGAGAACACGTGCCGTACAAGCAGGGCCAACCTCTCCAAAGCCCACCTGCAACATGCAGCTTTTCCCGGCCTTTGAAAAGGGGCAAAATTTCAAGCATGACAGAAGTGGGAATGTGGGACCAAGAAAGAGAAAAACAACGGGGCAAGAAGAACCAAGAGGAAAAATCGGCACTGCTGGCCCAGGATCAGTCAGTGGATGGAGCCTCTCCTTCTCCCTGGAATGGACACCTTCACAACAGGACTGGACCACAAGGATTGGAGTTGACCAGAAATTTTTTATGCAGAGGAATCTCGATTTTTATTTCACATATATATATATATATATATAGTGTATTCCTTTTATAAACTATAATTTTTATAAATTATATATGCTTGTATATTACCCTAGAACAAAGCACTATTCTGATGGAAATTACATAAAATATACGAAATATGTAGTTATGATGTGAGGATAACAAGTAACTTTAAAGGGTTGAATGTGTAATTACGTTTAAATTGTTAGTGTAGAACAAGTATTAAGGGTCACTGTCTCTTGTGACACATATTGTTGCTCTTAGTATATTTCTGTCTGGAAGGCTTTCCATAAAATAAATATATTTATAACATATATAATATACATAGCTTATATAGATTATATAAATTATATTTGAATATAATTGTGTAATATGTATTATATACTGCATGTTTATAATATATTTCATTTATTGTATCATATTTATATACATGTAAAGACATATGTAGTGTTGCTATGTGTTGGGGCCAATATTAATGCTCCAAAGTTAGGGCATTTCTGAGTGGCAAGCTGGGAAATTATTTGCTCCTGTTTCAATAAAATGCAATTTTGCAGAATCTGGAGTGTGCATGGTTTTATTCATCTCAGCCATACAGGCGTTCAATGCCACACACTGTGAATCTGGGCACATAAACATATTCCTTGAAATCAAACGGAGAGTGCTGAATTGGCTTGAAACAGAAATTGAGCCGAGTTGCACCCAGCCCCTCTGGTCACAGAGTCCCAGAAAGGTTTAGCTTGGAAGGGCCCTTAGAGATTGTCTTGTTCCAGCCCAGCTGCCAAGGGCAGGGACACCTTGCGCCAGGCCACGTTGCTGCAAGGCCCATCCAAGCTGGCCTGGAACACGGCCAGGGATGGGGCAGCCACAGCTTCTGTGGGCAGCGTGGGCCAGCCCCAAGCAGCCTCTGAGGCCAGAATTCCTTGCCCATCTTCAGCCTAAGGCCGCCCTTCCTGTGGCACTGGGAAGCCTCTGGCCCGGGCGCTGTGCCTGCAGGCCCTTGGCAACAGCCCCTCTGCAGGTCTCTGCTGGCTCCCGGGCAGGGACTCAAAGGCCGCAGGAAGGTGCCCCTGGAGAAGGCCCTGGAGAGCGCTGGGGCCAGGAGTGCCGCCATGAGGGCAGCAAGCGGGGCCTGGCCTGTCCGTGCCTGCGGCAGGGCGCAGGGCGGGCGCTCAGGCCCTGCCAGCTGCAGCTGGGAGCTCTGCAGGGCGGCCGGCAGAGAGCCGTGGGCTCCCGCAGCTCTGCGGCCCTCACGGCTGAGGCAGCTGCCCAGGCACAGCCCGCTGGGGACACGCGGCCGGCCCGGGGCCACCCGCAGGGGGACCCTGCTCTGGGGCCAGCCCAGGCCGCAGCAGGGAGCCGCCCATGGGGCCGTGCCCGGCCAGGGAACGGCTCTGCCCGGGGACAGGGCTCGGGGAGCAGGGCAGCAGGGCCGCCAGTGCCGGCCACAGTGAGAGCGGGGCACACACGGCTGCAGTCACAGGCAGCATCCGACAGGAACCTGCTCACTCTCTGCAGCTCCCAGACAGGAGCGTGGGGCTGGCGCAGATCAGCCTTGGGTCCCAGGAAACAAGGGGAGAAGACAAGAGGAAAGTGCCTCAAGTTCTGCCAGGGGAGGCTTAGATTGGGTATTAAGATAAAATGTCTCCTCTGAAAGAGTTGTCAAGCACTGGCAACAGCTGACCATGGAATTGCTAGAATTGTCATTGCTTGAGGCACTGCAGCAATGTGTGCAAGTGGCACATGGAGTCATGGTTTCCAGATGGACTTAGCACAGTCATGCTCATGCCCTCCGACTTGATAGCAGGACCAATGTGGAGTGGGACACAGCCATGATGCTGGCAGCTGTGAGCCAACTCAAAGCCATAGCGATGAGTCTTCCACCTTGGCTAGCACCAGTGCTGGCAGCTTAAAGACTGGCAACATGCCACCTTACCCTACTGCAGAACCCTCCTAGGGTCAAGCTGGGACAGGGGAGGGGGCTGGGCGGCTCTCCCAGCTCCTGAGCACAAGGTGAGAAAAGAGAAACGCTGTTACCCATCAATTCCTCCCACTGACACATCTTAACAGGGGAAAGGGAGAGACAAAGGCACAATTCTGACTTCCATCTAGGCAGCACTGAGCGTGGACCTCTCCAGTCCAGGTGTACAATATGGCAAATGCCTCAGGTTTTCCCGTGGAGGAAAAAGCTCCAAACAAACACAACAAAGACCCCCAACCCAAACAGTAACGTTGGAATTTTCTGTGATTGATGGCTGAGAGAAGAAGCTGTGCACTGCTGATTCTGTCTTCTCTGCACACTCATCATCCATACTTGTCTCTGGGGTCTCCAAAGCCCGGTGATCATTTCTTCCTGCTCCAGCACCTGTGCTGAGTCCAAAGAGCCTTGGGGCAGCCAGGGCTGGTAGCAGGAGAGCTGCTGAAAGGCACCGCCAGCCACGCAGCCTTCCCCTCCAAGGCTCCAGAGACACACGGGCAGAAAGCTGTGGCCAAAGCTGGATGGCTGCCGACATCCATCCCCTCTTCACAGGGTGGCCTTGCAGGATAGCAAAATCCACATGGACATCCCATGTCATTCCAGCACTGACTTTCACCCCAAACCTTCCCATTTTCTACAAGGAAAAATCTGCTTTTATCTTCTGCCTTGATAGGGATGAATTCCCTTGGCTGATGTATTTGGCATAAAGCTTCTCTTCACAGGGAAACCCTGATGGGCAAAGTGAAGCTCTTCTGCCCATCCAGAACCCATTTTGTCCCATTGGATGGTGGGAAGTGCAGTGCAAATGAACCACCCTTCTCTCCTTGGCCAGCAGCTGCTTTCACAGCCCAATGGCCTGGCACGGTGCAGATGAAGGCAGGTTGTAACTGAGTGTGGGCCATTCTATCTGCCCAGGGAACAAACAATGTGAGCAGAGGAAATGACCTCAAGTTGTGCCACGGGAGGCTTAGTTTGGATTTCTCCAGGAAATATTCCTTCAACAACAAGGATGTCAAGCTTGGGAACAGATTGCCTGGGGAAATGGCTGAGTCAGCACCCTCAGAACGGTTAAAAAGTCATGTGGAAGTGGCATCTGGGGAGCTGGCCGATTGGAGCAGTGGGCAGTGTGAAGTTTGCAGTTGCATTGTGTGATTGGGAGCGACTTTTTCAACCACACTCACTTCCAGATTTAAGTGTAGCTCAACCAGTGAGGAGTCAAAGCTCAGACTCAATGATCCTCAAGGCTGCATTCCAACAGGGATATCTATCAGATTGCCAAGGAAGGGCAGATGAAAATCATTGCAAAAGAGACAACAATGGGAGTGCTTTGGAAAAGCTTCAGTCAAGGGCAGCTCTAAGCAGGGCCACTCTGAGTGCCTGAGCCACGAGTCGGCTCAGGAGACAGAGGGTGTGGTTGGCTGGCTTGTGACGTGCTGTGACACGTGTGACATCACGGGGCACGTGTCACAATGCCGGCAGCAAAGAAAGGCCCCAGCAGCTCACGCTGGCCTTGCATTGCTTTGGCAAGCGGTGAGTGCACACGTGGTGGGGAGGCTGTGCTGGGAACAAGGGCTGGGGCAGAAACACTGCACCTGGGGCTGGCTTCTCCCTCTGCGTGCGGGGACAGCCCCGCCTATGAGAACCTTGGGCAGGCCACAGAGCTGGAGCTGGAGCTGCTGGGGCAGGGAGACAGGCCTTGCTGCCTGCATGCTGGCTGTGTGGGGCCCTGTCCTTCCTGCGCCCACATCCCTGAGGATCCTCTCTCCAGCAACCAGTAGCCGTGACCATCCCCGCCCCACTCACGGGCTTCTCTCCTTCCTCCTGCAGACCATGGAGCCCATGGTATTCCTTTTCATGCTCTTGAAAAGCCTCATCCAGTACCCACAGCACGTGGCTGACGCTTTGGATGAGGAAACACGTCTGCGCATGGAAGAGCGTGCAAAGCATCTGGAATGGGAGAGGATTCATCTGGAGCAGGAGGTGGAACAGCTCACCCAGGAGCAGCTGAAGCAGGAGCAGCTCTTGCAGCTCTTAGCTGTTGCTGTGCTCCTGGCCCTTCTCTTGGTCCTCTGGTTGATTGGGTGGAAAAACAGCCAGAGCAGAGAGGAGGATGAACAAGACAACCGTGGGGCAGATGAAGAGGAAGCGGGCAATGTTGCGGCTGACGAAGAAGACAACGTTGGCAATGAAGATGTCAATGAGGCTGCAGTTGCAGAAAACAACAACGATGCTGCAAATGAAGTCCAAGAAGAAGAAGAGGATGATTTTGACGATTTCCTTGGAGAAGTTGTAATGGAGCGCATCCAGTGGCCTGTACAGGACCTGCAGAGAGGCTGTGAGTGGATAACTGACCTCATGGATAATTATACCATTTACTTTGGCCATGTTTTGGCCAACAGTTTCTACCCGGTCCTGCAACGAGCCATCGGGGTGGGCAGTGCCTTTGAAGGCTGGAGTCCCCGTGAGCAGGATGTTGTCTACAGCGTGCTCATCCCCATGACTCCTCCCCGGGGCCACAGCTTCCACCTGGAGCTGGACAGTGAAGAGCAGAGGCACGTCAGGAACTTCCGTGTCCGCGTGCAGCTGGAGTGCACCTGCAGCAGGGAGCAGCAGCCTGAGGACATGCTGTGCTTCCTGCACCACCCCGAGGAGGAGCTGAGCAGCAATCAGGATCCCAGCCTCCTAGACACCCTGTGCACCGGCTCCTACCTCGACGTGCAGAAAACTGCCCGCTGGTTTTACCAGCTGGTGAGAGCAGTCTGGCCAGCTCTGCCTCAGTCACACAACTGGCATTTAAGGCTGATGCCCTCCACACGCTCCTGCCAATTCAAGGTGTCCTACGGGCAGGAAAGCTTCAGGACTGAGCTGTTCTTCGGCGTGCGGAGAGGTGACTCAGCCATCTTTGTGTGCAGCCAGCCTAGAGAGGCCTACACAGCAAGCACAACCTGGCCCGAGTCCTACGCTGTGGCAGAGGTTGAGTTCTTCAAGCACATTGCCAGGCAGGCCCCCCCTGACAGCCTGCACCTCAAATGCCTGCAGTTCTTCACCCGTCTTCCTCTGGGCTTCAGCTTTTCCACCTACACCATGAAGACCATTGTCATGCACCTGCTCAACATCACACCCGTCTCAGAGTGGCGCAGGAGAGATCTCGTGGTACGACTGCTGGATATCATCAACAGCCTGCACTTATGTCTGCGAGCAAAATGCCTCCACCACTTCATTGTGGGCAACCAGAGGCTTCCTCAGGACGTCAACCTACCCGCAGATGTCCAAAGAGCTGAGCCATACAATCTCCTCCAGCACCTGGCCCAGCAGCCGGCTGCCCATGCCCATGCACTCTATGAGTACCACATTCTCTACAAGTGGTTCAGAAGAATCCTTCTTGCTGAGGATTTACCGGATGAAGGGGAAGAGTTATGGCTCTGAGCACAGAGCTGTGCTTGTGCTGCTCGCAGCTGCCAGCAGAGAACCACCTTGCAGCCTCCATTTGGTGCTTTCAGGAGAAGAGGATGCCTGCAAAGCTTTGGCAAAGGTCCCACTGCCTCTCCTGCCGCCTCAGCAGATGCAGGGCCACGGGCGGCTGTCTTCTACCTCCTTGCATCTTTTCATTTGCCAACAAAGCGCCCCGACCGCACTGAGCCCTGCTTGCCTAGGAACTCTCCCATTGCTGAAAAAGCACACAAAGAGAACACGTGCCGTACAAGCAGGGCCAACCTCTCCAAAGCCCACCTGCAACATGCAGCTTTTCCCGGCCTTTGAAAAGGGGCAAAATTTCAAGCATGACAGAAGTGGGAATGTGGGACCAAGAAAGAGAAAAACAACGGGGCAAGAAGAACCAAGAGGAAAAATCGGCACTGCTGGCCCAGGATCAGTCAGTGGATGGAGCCTCTCCTTCTCCCTGGAATGGACACCTTCACAACAGGACTGGACCACAAGGATTGGAGTTGACCAGAAATTTTTTATGCAGAGGAATCTCGATTTTTATTTCACATATATATATATATATATATAGTGTATTCCTTTTATAAACTATAATTTTTATAAATTATATATGCTTGTATATTACCCTAGAACAAAGCACTATTCTGATGGAAATTACATAAAATATACGAAATATGTAGTTATGATGTGAGGATAACAAGTAACTTTAAAGGGTTGAATGTGTAATTACGTTTAAATTGTTAGTGTAGAACAAGTATTAAGGGTCACTGTCTCTTGTGACACATATTGTTGCTCTTAGTATATTTCTGTCTGGAAGGCTTTCCATAAAATAAATATATTTATAACATATATAATATACATAGCTTATATAGATTATATAAATTATATTTGAATATAATTGTGTAATATGTATTATATACTGCATGTTTATAATATATTTCATTTATTGTATCATATTTATATACATGTAAAGACATATGTAGTGTTGCTATGTGTTGGGGCCAATATTAATGCTCCAAAGTTAGGGCATTTCTGAGTGGCAAGCTGGGAAATTATTTGCTCCTGTTTCAATAAAATGCAATTTTGCAGAATCTGGAGTGTGCATGGTTTTATTCATCTCAGCCATACAGGCGTTCAATGCCACACACTGTGAATCTGGGCACATAAACATATTCCTTGAAATCAAACGGAGAGTGCTGAATTGGCTTGAAACAGAAATTGAGCCGAGTTGCACCCAGCCCCTCTGGTCACAGAGTCCCAGAAAGGTTTAGCTTGGAAGGGCCCTTAGAGATTGTCTTGTTCCAGCCCAGCTGCCAAGGGCAGGGACACCTTGCGCCAGGCCACGTTGCTGCAAGGCCCATCCAAGCTGGCCTGGAACACGGCCAGGGATGGGGCAGCCACAGCTTCTGTGGGCAGCGTGGGCCAGCCCCAAGCAGCCTCTGAGGCCAGAATTCCTTGCCCATCTTCAGCCTAAGGCCGCCCTTCCTGTGGCACTGGGAAGCCTCTGGCCCGGGCGCTGTGCCTGCAGGCCCTTGGCAACAGCCCCTCTGCAGGTCTCTGCTGGCTCCCGGGCAGGGACTCAAAGGCCGCAGGAAGGTGCCCCTGGAGAAGGCCCTGGAGAGCGCTGGGGCCAGGAGTGCCGCCATGAGGGCAGCAAGCGGGGCCTGGCCTGTCCGTGCCTGCGGCAGGGCGCAGGGCGGGCGCTCAGGCCCTGCCAGCTGCAGCTGGGAGCTCTGCAGGGCGGCCGGCAGAGAGCCGTGGGCTCCCGCAGCTCTGCGGCCCTCACGGCTGAGGCAGCTGCCCGGGCACAGCCCGCTGGGGACACGCGGCCGGCCCGGGGCCACCCGCAGGGGGACCCTGCTCTGGGGCCAGCCCAGGCCGCAGCAGGGAGCCGCCCATGGGGCCGTGCCCGGCCAGGGAACGGCTCTGCCCGGGGACAGGGCTCCAGGAGCAGGGCAGCAGGGCCGCCAGTGCCGGCCACAGTGAGAGCGGGGCACACACGGCTGCAGTCACAGGCAGCATCCGACAGGAACCTGCTCACTCTCTGCAGCTCCCAGACAGGAGCGTGGGGCTGGCGCAGATCAGCCTTGGGTCCCAGGAAACAAGGGGAGAAGACAAGAGGAAAGTGCCTCAAGTTCTGCCAGGGGAGGCTTAGATTGGGTATTAAGATAAAATGTCTCCTCTGAAAGAGTTGTCAAGCACTGGCAACAGCTGACCATGGAATTGCTAGAATTGTCATTGCTTGAGGCACTGCAGCAATGTGTGCAAGTGGCACATGGAGTCATGGTTTCCAGATGGACTTAGCACAGTCATGCTCATGCCCTCCGACTTGATAGCAGGACCAATGTGGAGTGGGACACAGCCATGATGCTGGCAGCTGTGAGCCAACTCAAAGCCATAGCGATGAGTCTTCCACCTTGGCTAGCACCAGTGCTGGCAGCTTAAAGACTGGCAACATGCCACCTTACCCTACTGCAGAACCCTCCTAGGGTCAAGCTGGGACAGGGGAGGGGGCTGGGCGGCTCTCCCAGCTCCTGAGCACAAGGTGAGAAAAGAGAAACGCTGTTACCCATCAATTCCTCCCACTGACACATCTTAACAGGGGAAAGGGAGAGACAAAGGCACAATTCTGACTTCCATCTAGGCAGCACTGAGCGTGGACCTCTCCAGTCCAGGTGTACAATATGGCAAATGCCTCAGGTTTTCCCGTGGAGGAAAAAGCTCCAAACAAACACAACAAAGACCCCCAACCCAAACAGTAACGTTGGAATTTTCTGTGATTGATGGCTGAGAGAAGAAGCTGTGCACTGCTGATTCTGTCTTCTCTGCACACTCATCATCCATACTTGTCTCTGGGGTCTCCAAAGCCCGGTGATCATTTCTTCCTGCTCCAGCACCTGTGCTGAGTCCAAAGAGCCTTGGGGCAGCCAGGGCTGGTAGCAGGAGAGCTGCTGAAAGGCACCGCCAGCCACGCAGCCTTCCCCTCCATGGCTCCAGAGACACACGGGCAGAAAGCTGTGGCCAAAGCTGGATGGCTGCCGACATCCATCCCCTCTTCACAGGGTGGCCTTGCAGGATAGCAAAATCCACATGGACATCCCATGTCATTCCAGCACTGACTTTCACCCCAAACCTTCCCATTTTCTACAAGGAAAAATCTGCTTTTATCTTCTGCCTTGATAGGGATGAATTCCCTTGGCTGATGTATTTGGCATAAAGCTTCTCTTCACAGGGAAACCCTGATGGGCAAAGTGAAGCTCTTCTGCCCATCCAGAACCCATTTTGTCCCATTGGATGGTGGGAAGTGCAGTGCAAATGAACCACCCTTCTCTCCTTGGCCAGCAGCTGCTTTCACAGCCCAATGGCCTGGCACGGTGCAGATGAAGGCAGGTTGTAACTGAGTGTGGGCCATTCTATCTGCCCAGGGAACAAACAATGTGAGCAGAGGAAATGACCTCAAGTTGTGCCACGGGAGGCTTAGTTTGGATTTCTCCAGGAAATATTCCTTCAACAACAAGGATGTCAAGCTTGGGAACAGATTGCCTGGGGAAATGGCTGAGTCAGCACCCTCAGAACGGTTAAAAAGTCATGTGGAAGTGGCATCTGGGGAGCTGGCCGATTGGAGCAGTGGGCAGTGTGAAGTTTGCAGTTGCATTGTGTGATTGGGAGCGACTTTTTCAACCACACTCACTTCCAGATTTAAGTGTAGCTCAACCAGTGAGGAGTCAAAGCTCAGACTCAATGATCCTCAAGGCTGCATTCCAACAGGGATATCTATCAGATTGCCAAGGAAGGGCAGATGAAAATCATTGCAAAAGAGACAACAATGGGAGTGCTTTGGAAAAGCTTCAGTCAAGGGCAGCTCTAAGCAGGGCCACTCTGAGTGCCTGAGCCACGAGTCGGCTCAGGAGACAGAGGGTGTGGTTGGCTGGCTTGTGACGTGCTGTGACACGTGTGACATCACGGGGCACGTGTCACAATGCCGGCAGCAAAGAAAGGCCCCAGCAGCTCACGCTGGCCTTGCATTGCTTTGGCAAGCGGTGAGTGCACACGTGGTGGGGAGGCTGTGCTGGGAACAAGGGCTGGGGCAGAAACACTGCACCTGGGGCTGGCTTCTCCCTCTGCGTGCGGGGACAGCCCCGCCTATGAGAACCTTGGGCAGGCCACAGAGCTGGAGCTGGAGCTGCTGGGGCAGGGAGACAGGCCTTGCTGCCTGCATGCTGGCTGTGTGGGGCCCTGTCCTTCCTGCGCCCGCATCCCTGAGGATCCTCTCTCCAGCAACCAGTAGCCGTGACCATCCCCGCCCCACTCACGGGCTTCTCTCCTTCCTCCTGCAGACCATGGAGCCCATGGTATTCCTTTTCATGCTCTTGAAAAGCCTCATCCAGTACCCACAGCACGTGGCTGACGCTTTGGATGAGGAAACACGTCTGCGCATGGAAGAGCGTGCAAAGCATCTGGAATGGGAGAGGATTCATCTGGAGCAGGAGGTGGAACAGCTCACCCAGGAGCAGCTGAAGCAGGTGCAGCTCTTGCAGCTCTTAGCTGTTGCTGTGCTCCTGGCCCTTCTCTTGGTCCTCTGGTTGATTGGGTGGAAAAACAGCCAGAGCAGAGAGGAGGATGAACAAGACAACCGTGGGGCAGATGAAGAGGAAGCGGGCAATGTTGCGGCTGACGAAGAAGACAACGTTGGCAATGAAGATGTCAATGAGGCTGCAGTTGCAGAAAACAACAACGATGCTGCAAATGAAGTCCAAGAAGAAGAAGAGGATGATTTTGACGATTTCCTTGGAGAAGTTGTAATGGAGCGCATCCAGTGGCCTGTACAGGACCTGCAGAGAGGCTGTGAGTGGATAACTGACCTCATGGATAATTATACCATTTACTTTGGCCATGTTTTGGCCAACAGTTTCTACCCGGTCCTGCAACGAGCCATCGGGGTGGGCAGTGCCTTTGAAGGCTGGAGTCCCCGTGAGCAGGATGTTGTCTACAGCGTGCTCATCCCCATGACTCCTCCCCGGGGCCACAGCTTCCACCTGGAGCTGGACAGTGAAGAGCAGAGGCACGTCAGGAACTTCCGTGTCCGCGTGCAGCTGGAGTGCACCTGCAGCAGGGAGCAGCAGCCTGAGGACATGCTGTGCTTCCTGCACCACCCCGAGGAGGAGCTGAGCAGCAATCAGGATCCCAGCCTCCTAGACACCCTGTGCACCGGCTCCTACCTCGACGTGCAGAAAACTGCCCGCTGGTTTTACCAGCTGGTGAGAGCAGTCTGGCC